>NC_139463.1:111717500-112917500 GCF_057233095.1 Heloderma suspectum | reverse complement strand
ACAGTTCCTGCAGCCAAGGCAGAAGCAAAAAAGTAACAAACAGAAATGAAAGAGGAAAGCTGAGTGCAGGATACAAAAAAGGGAATTTAAGAACAGGTGCAGCCTGGAAGTGGGAGGAGGAGACAGAAAGGGACTGAGTGGTAGTGGTGGTGGTGGTTGAGGAAGAGAAGGAGGAAAGAGAGGGAAAGAAGCTGAGGAATGGTACCACCAGGGGAGATGCACCAGGCTGGAGGGTAGTATGGCACATATCTGCAGCTGGTGCCACTCACTTCCCTGATTAATACATATTGTGACAGGAAACAGAGGCGCAAGAACTCACATTAAACCAGGAGGTCCAGTACGCATTGGGCAGATGTTGTGAGGGCTTGCCACCAGTCTTAACCTTGAGGGCATAAGATATGACTGCAGTAGGGTTGCAGTAGCTCCCAATGCAGTTATTGTTACCACTTCATGTTATTATTTGGCATTGATGGCCTCAATAACCCTTCTTCTTGCCTGCTGGTTTGGTGATTAGTATGAACTTCTACATGCAGTCCCATGAGCACACCACATTTGACACAACTGTCTGATGACTGTAACACAAATGGCAGCACAATGTAATTTGTGCTAAGGATGTTAAATCACACCTGTGCCAAGTCACAGGTATCAAGATGTGTTCCAAAGCTGCACCTCTAAAACTCCATGACATTTACAATAATTAAGGAAGTATTCAATCCTCTTGGTTAATATATACTACTCGCATAAAAGATGGAACATGGATCAATATCTGTTTTTCTTCTTCTTTTCTCTCTGTCTCTCTGTCTCTGTCTCTGTCTCTCTGTCTCTCTCTCTCTTTCAATTATCTTCAGATCACCTATGGCTCTTCTCCATTGAAGAATAACAATATCCAGGCAGAATTCTTCCACTGGATGTTCCCAGATGGAGCTCATCAATATGATGGGATTCTCCAGTTACTGCTGCATTTCAGATGGACATGGATAGGGGTAATTTCTCAGGATGATGAAAATGCAGAGCAATTTGTACTGAATGTTCTTCCTACATTTGCCCAGAAAGGTATTTGCTTTGATTTTACTGAAAGTTTCCCCAGACTAACTTCTTCAACTGACTTGGCTGCAATGGTAGAGGAAGGTTTTGAAACAAGCATCACCATAATGGCAAGCTCTGCCAATGCTGTGGTTGTACATGGTGAAGTTCATACAATGATGATACTGAGAACACTACCCAAGATCACAGAAATAGAGGAAATACCAATGTCAATGAAGGCAAAAGTCTGGATTTTGACAGCCCAGGTGGATTTCACATCATTTTCCTTTCAAGGGAGTTGGGACATAAATTTCATCCATGGTGCTGTATCCCTGGTAATTCACTCAAAGGATCTTCTAGGGTTCCAGGAATTCCTTCAGAAGAGAAACCCAACCTTGGAAAAAGAAGATGGTAAGTTGATTTGAACTTCTTTTTCAGCCCGCTCTAGCCTGTGTTTATTGCCTCTAATACCAAATGCTGTGTTGCCATGCTTTCTCAATATAAGGCAACTTTGTTATAAGTCACATGAGACTTTCCAACAGCCATGAGGTTAAAAAACACAACATCCCCCCTTCTGCATCAAATAAATCAAATAAATGAATTTAGCTAGTGTTGAATAATACATGTGCTCTTAATAGTGTGGGAAAGCTGAATATAGTTTGTTTATGTCCCATAATAAGCATCTATTGCATCTCTACTAAAAAGGGCATTTGAAATGCCATGGGCAATAAACTACCATCAGCATACCATTAAATTGAGTTCAAAATGCAGTTTAATCTGACAAAATTGCCTTTCTTTCCTGTGCCGGTTTAGATACACCACTTTCTGAGAAGTATCTCATTTAACAATACTGCTGGGGAAAAGGTATACTTTGACCCAAATGGAGAATTTGTAGCTAAATTTGATATTATCAACTGGGTCACATTCCCAAACAATATCGTGAATTGTTTGGGTGGCTACTGGGTCCACATCATCACTTAAAGAACCTGTTCCCTCCCTCCCACTCCCTCCCACTCTCGCCTTGTTCTGCCCTTTCCGCTTACTCTGGCCAGTGTGTGTGTTAGTGCCTGCTTGCCTCCCCCTATTTTTCCTTTTTAATTCCCTCTCCAACTGTGACAGTGCAATAACAACAGCAGTAAATACACAGAACCTTGTTTTCATTTAACTTGGGGTGGTGGAGCCATCAGCTGGATGAGTTCTTGCCCTGCCTCTGTACTTGTGTTTGTGCCTTTCAACGTACTTTAGAAGATGAACCTAAAGTGCGTTTCGCTTAGCCAGTGTGGTGTAGTGGCAAGAGTGTTTGACTGGGAGTTGGGAGATCCGGGTTCTAGTCCCCACTCAGCCTAGGAAGCTCACTGGGTGACTTTGGGCCAGTCACAGACTCTCAGCCCAACCCACGTCACAGGGTTGTTGTTATGAGGATAAAATAGAGAGGAGGAGGATAATGTAAGCCTCCTTGGGTTCCTTGCAAGAGGAAAAAAGGCGGGATATAAATGCAAATAATAATAATAATAGCTACAACTGAGATCAGTACTATTCAGTGTCCTGCTGATGGTGTGGTGTAATTTTGCTGCAGCACTATAGCAAGTATATGTATTGCTGCACAAATGTGTTATTTGAATAGCTTTTAAATGCGCAATTGCGGAGTCCTGCAGCAACTACCTTGGGAACTGTGATCTGGCTGAGTATATGTATTCCTCAAGGTGTTTTCACAAGGGTAAGCTGTAGCCCCTGCAACTCTCTGTACGAGGTTGGCCAATAAATACACTTCGGCATGCTCCCACAGTAACGACTTTAAGAGAGCAATCCTACGGCTGCTAGTCAGTGGCTAGATGGCCATAGGATATCTTTTTTTCTGGGAACAAACACAAACCTTGGTGCCCACACTCCGACCTTGGTTCCCAGAGAACTGACCTTGCCCCCCTTTCACGCTGCCTCCCAGGCAGTGCGGAGGATCCCCAGTCTCCGCACTCTCATGAGGATTGCAGAGTGGCCAAAATGGGGCATTCTGGAGGACATTCTGGGGCAGGGGGGTGGCCTCCTCCCCCACTCTGACCTCCGCAGCTAGACAGCTGAAAGCACCTGTGTAGCTGAAAGTGCAAGGCAGGAGGAGAGTGGAGGGAACAATCCCCTCTGTGTTTCTCCTGCCCTGCATTGGATAGAGGCCTCCGAACTCAGAGGCAGCCGTCTATCTGCATAGGATTGCACCCTAAATGTCCAAATACACTTTACAGTCCACAGGACGCTGCAGTTGGTGAACCTGGAGCACTTACTTCTCATTTACGATGTAGCACTAATGTGCTATGGCAATGTTGCACTTTTACACCTTACTTTAAAAAAAAAATGTTAGAGGCCCCCTGGGATCCCTGTCCTGTCAGATGCCCCCTGACCAGGGTCAGTGAGGTCACAGCCAGGAGAAAGACAGACCCCTGGGCAGGGCTATCATGCTGAAGTAAATGCAGAGGGTTGGTGCACATCGTAATGGAAGCACAGACAAGCCAAATTAAGGAAAAACAATTAGACTATATGTTGTCTCAGAAAAAAATATTTTTTCGACGCCAAACTCTGGGGTGGCTGTGGGAAGGCTACGATAGCATGTGCCCTCAACAACATCCAAACACAGCAAACTCACAGCAAAACCTCCATGGGGTTAACCTCCTGATCTGAAAGCCCCATGGGAGGAATTATTTCATGATGTTTCACCCTGGGGTTTAATTAAAGCATGGGCACCCTGCAGAGTGCACCACCAGACAGATGATTGTACAATGAAAGACAGGACACTCACACACAACACTTTGCTACCTTCGTAACTGAGATAAGTGCAAAACTCTGTACCTCACCCATGAGAGTTTCACAGAAATGTTCTTCTCCTTTCATTTTTTTTCTAAATAAATTTATTTCCCCATCAAATTGAATGAGAATGCTCAAAGGAATGTGATTTTTTTTTTCATCACAGCACTAATCAAAATATTTCCTCAGTGTTCACAACATCATTCACATTTCAGTCACAGAACTAGTTATCTTTCAAGTTCAACACTTAAAGGTGAGGTCTATAAACATTGCTCTGAACTATCCCATGTTCCAAAGCATCTATTATCGCCATGATGAGAAGCATGCAGAAGCCAAGAACGAGCTGAAACAGCATGTGGAAAAGATATCGGAAGTGGTGAGATCTCCGTTTCTCTGCTGTCCAAATACACACTATAGGTCTGCTAATTAGTACATAGAGGGGTGTTGTTGTTGTTTGAAAGCACATGGTCCTGACAATGGTCTCCCATATTATAAGAAAAAAAACATCAATCAATATTACTTTTCAGGTGTTTGACATCAGAGTCATCCAGATTCTAACTCTTTGTTCAGAGGAGCCAGAGTTGAAAACAAATGTGTTTATCAACTGACCAAGCAAAGGGAATCACAGGATTAAAAAGTAAATTTTAAAACACATAAACATAGGGATGACAAGGGAAGCTGTAACCAGGTATTCCTGATAGAATATATCAAGAGCAATGAAATATCCAAAACACCATTTGAATGAGTTCCAAAAGGATAAGAACCTCTATGAAGCTTTGAGTGGGGTTGGATGGATTCAACAACTCCTGGTTTCCTCAGGTGCTCACTGAGCTACTGCCACCACTTGCCCCTGCTTGCAGCACTGTGCGAGCTTCTTAACAGCCCCGGCACATGCCTGGAGAAGCCTCAGGGCCACCCAGTCTTGTAGCGAGCCACCACTGTTGCACACAACGGTGGCTCTGGCAGTCCCATATTTTTCATGTTGCAGCCAGCATGGCCATAAAGGCACCATTTACCCAACATTAAAAATACGGAAGTTCTGGAACTGCCATTGTTTGACACGATGGTGGCCACCAGTGTCCCCATCAGGGAGAAGAAAGGTTAAGAGGAGCTCCTGTCTCCGCCGCCTTTCCAGGCTTGCCAGGCAGGAGTAGGGATGGCAGAGAATTCTGCCACAGACTCCAATGAGGCTGGATTCTAAGAATCAGTCCCCCCCGGACACCGTGGCAGAATGGACCACCCCACCACCCTGCGAAGTCTGACCCAGCTGGATCCTACCTGGCAGGATGGCACTGCCAGCTCCGGATCCGGCCAGGCCTGTCCGCTGCCCTGTGTGGATGCAAAATGGCGTCCAGCATAGCTGATGCCATTTGCGTCCTTCCCTTTTTGCCGTGATAGGCTACGTAAATGACGCCATTTGTGTCCGTCGACCAGCCACGGCCAGAAATCCAGCAGCAGCTGGCCCCCGCCAGCAGCTCTGCCGACTCCCCACAGAGCCTGCCGGGAAGGTTTCCGGGGGGGAGGACCGGATTGCCCCCCCCACGGACCCCCCAGCGGACACAGGTAGATGGGGTCCATACATCCTTAGGTGGGAGGGGCAGGAGTCATACCTCCTTCTTGTTCTCCACTCCTTGGAGAGACAGGAGAACACGCCGAACCCACTTGCTGGGCGCAGAGATGCATGGTGAGCAGACCCAGATGTGCACATAGCCTTGGCAAATCGGTCAAGAGTATGTGAGCGAGGAGGAGTCTGCCAGATTCCACCCCCTTCCCAGACTCTCGCAACATCCCCAGCTTTGAGGAAGGCAGTATATTTTACAAGAACTAGATCATACATACAAAGTGACTGGAGTAACAGCAACTAGTAATACTGAAACTAGGATTTACAGTGATCACATAAACAATTCTCTCTGAAAACAAAGCCATTATGCCACACCAGCATCAAGGTATTTTCTATCTGTAGATTTATAATTTGGCCAGGAACCCCAAACTATTAACTTTCTTTTCTCCTTTCTTTTTGTCATTTATGGGCAGGCACAAACCCTTTCTCTGTGTAATGACAATTGCCATTTAGGTTATAGCAAAAGAAAGAAGGAAGGGGAGCCATTTTGTTGTTATGATTGCCAGCCATGTCCAGAAGGGAAGATTTCAAACCAGAAGGGTAGGGGATCTATTGTACAAGATGTATAAATTATATCAAGAATGATGAAAAATTTCTGTGCACTACATGTTTAAATATTGCTTACTCTTTTGCAGGTGGCTGATCAGAAGGGATGAGTTTAGTTTGTTTTTTGATAAAAACTTTCCAAACTTCATGATTTTTATCATAAAGTCAATAGAAAGAAATTTAGTGTTGTTGTTTGTTTGTTTGTTTTAACAAAGTGGAGGTGAGAGAAAGTCAACATGACAGAGAAGTCCATGTAGGTTTGAGTGCTTAGCTTTATCTGGCTTTGAATCCTTGTATATCCAACTATGTTTATGATGTTGGATTTGGATTTGGATTGCCACTTCTTCTTTTTCTGACACCACACTCTTCATCTTTAATGGTTATATGGCAGACAAGTACAACATGGTCCTTTCCTCACAAATTTCTTCATGATTTTGACAGACTTCAAATTATAGATAAATAAAAAGAATTTGGGAGAAAACTAACAGATTTATCCATACCTACTGATGAGAGGAGACTGACAAATGGTACCACTGAAATACAAGTGCTCTTGTCTATACCATGAAATATCACGATGGGTTGCAGCAGGGTGGAGGATTTCAGCATATCTAGAGGTGATTAACTCTAGATTTCTTTTATCATTTCTTTTAGTGGAAATGAGCTTCCTTTCACATTGGTCCAAGACATGCATTTCTCCTGGGTGATAGCTGAATGAATATGACTTCTCGCAAATATAATAAATGTAATAAATATAATAAAAGAAAGGCACAGGCATGGCTTTCAAAGTCATAGCAGCCATCACTCAAGGCTTCCTTATTGTTATGTTTTATTTCTTTCAGACACAATGCACAGAGCTTCACAGACACATTTTCTTCTTCTTCTTTTCCAGACCTGGACAACTGTTTTGAATGCCCTAGAGATCAGTATCCAAACAATGACAAGGATGGGTGTGTCCGAAAGCCAATAACCTACCTCTCTTATGAAGAACCTTTGGGGATGAGTTTAGCCACTTTGGCTCTTTTTTTTCTATCATCACAGCATTGGTCCTTGGAATCTTCATGAAGCACAAGGACATTCCCATAGTTATAGCCAACAACCAGAACCTCAGCTATACTCTCCTCATCTTCCTCCTGCTCTCCTTCCTCTGCACTTTCTTATTCATTGGCCAACCTGAAAAGCTGGTATGCCTCTTTCGGCAAACTGCCTTTGGAATTATCTTCTCAGTGGCAGTGTCTTGCATACTGGCCAAAACCACCATTGTGGTTCTAGCTTTCATTGGCACCAAACCAGGTTCCAAGATGAGGAGATGGCTGGGGAAAAGTCTGGCTAACTACATCGTGATTTTATGCTCACTTATTGAAGCAATGATTTGCAGTATGTGGATGGCAGTTTCTCCCCCATTTCCAAACTTGGACATGCACTCCATGACCAAAGAAATTGTACTAGAATGTAATGAAGGTTCAGCTCTCATGTTTTACTGTGTCCTTGGCTTTATGGGTTTCCTGGCCACCGTCAGCTTCACTTTAGCTTTCCTAGCCAGGAAATTGCCAGACACTTTTAATGAAGCCAGATTCATCACCTTCAGCATGTTAGTCTACTGCAGTGTGTGGGTGTCCTTTGTTCCCACCTACTTGAGTACCAAGGGGAAATATATGGTGGCTGTGGATATCTTCTCCATCTTCGCATCCAGTGCTGGATTACTTGGTTGCATCTTCTTCCCAAAATGTTATATCATTTTGCTGAAGCCCGAGTTGAACAGCAGAGGAAAGTTAATCACCAGACATAATTAAAGAATGGGTTTTTATCTCATAGGATCAGCCTGTAATGAAATCTTACTATATTTCACTGCATGTATTAGAGCTACTGCTTTCCAGATCATACTCTCTTCCAGATCATTGTTATTTGGGGGTTAGATGAGCTGATGTGGAAACTGGAAAAAAAAATCCTCCTGTTCAGAAAGGACTAAACTGTTACAAGCCGAGGCCCAAGTCTTATGCCTGATTTATAATTGCTCAAAATAGCACCACTGCTCTCAGCACCAAATAGAGCACTCCACTGTTCTGATCCCCCTGGTTCTTTCCCTAAAACTATGCTGTCAAGGGGAAAGACTGACATGGGGTTTGGTGTGGAGGGCTTTATCAGCTGCCTAAGTTGGATTCATAAGGTTCGGCTATTCTTGAATTATTCTAAGCATGAGCGAGAGTCCATTTCATGTTGGAAAGTCTGCATATTAATCACAGCCCATGAATTAAATTTATGCTTAAGCAAGTGCTGAAAGCCTTCCACCATCCCTGCTATCAGCCCATCTCACACCATACGTTTTTGTCAAGGAAGAGGGCATTTGGCAGATTTTGGAGAAAGCTGCCCAATTCTAGATTTTTGTCAGGGTTTGAAAGCAAAAATACATGTTTTAATGATAATTTAGCAATAAAGCTCAAGGCTTGAAGTGAGAGTATTATACCCATTATTTGGAGTTAGGGGATGCACTCTCAAATGAATGTGAAAGTGGTTCAACCAATTAAAATGGATAAAAACTTCCATCTTTGTCTTAATATGTATCCATTTCTCAGTCCTGCACAACAGAAATCATGAAGCCCATGATCAGATCCCTGAGCGAGCGTGAAATAATTCAGCTGAGCTTGCACAGAAACACTTCTGGGGTTCTTCTCACTGGCATTTCTCCTCTTTCCTTTAGCTTGGCCAGAATCACAGACAGTTTCATATTTCACCCATTTGGGAACACCTCTGCTTTGTTAATAGAGCAGTTATGGATTAGTATGTCAGGGTGGTGTGGTGAGAGTTTCTTGAGAGGGAGAGAAACATTTTTCTGAAGTGATACTACTTGTCTAGAAGGTCAGACCTTGAAGTGGTCTCTTAAAAATCTTTCATTGGATATCATTGCCTACTACATCTCTCCTTCACAGATGTGGATGTTAGAGTCACTTTATGCTGAAATATAATATGCAAACTTTTAGGATAGAACAAAGAATTAACAAAAGAGGAGCTCCATTGCTCTCCTTCCTTTATGAGAGCCAAAATACATGCACACTACAACTATGAAATCTGTGGGACCAGCCTCCAGCATCTTTCATTTAATGCTTGTCTCCACCCCAACAAGTATTTCTTAGGGAGATTTCAAACATGTCCATATTAACTGCAGGGACTGGTTCTTGCAGATGGAAGTTGGAACTTCAGCTCACACTTAATAAAAACTACAAAGCAAACTATTCAATGTCTTGCACCATATTACCTGAACATATTACCTAACCCTAACCGATTGAAGAAGAAAACAAAAACCAAAAATCAGTGGTCATACTTCAGGGCTGCAAATTCTACTTTTTGGTTTTGGTTTTTACTAGAAGCCCAAGGTTAACTAATCAGAGACAGGTATAACAGACATACAGTTAAAAGAGAAGCAAATGAACAAAAAACACAAAAGGAATCAAGTATGGCGCCTCTGAGCCAAGGACTGGGTTTTTAGTACCAGAGATGAACTGAGTTTATAGTCCTTTCACACTTTCCTCTTTACCCAAGCTTTCAATCACGCAAATGTTATTTAAGAAAAAATTCTAGTGAGCTTTATATTATGCGACAGAGAGAATTCAGCTGCCCATGGTACAGGATGATAAGCCCATATACGAAAAGGGTAAGATGCAATTAAACCAGGACTGAACTTACAATATGCATAGAAGGAGACAGATTGTAAGAATACATTGCAAAACTCATCTGGCACCCATTTCATGGATCTTCATCAGAAGTGAATGAATGGTAATGTGAATTCTTCCTGTGTTAAACTGTGAAAAACCATAGTCGGTTAAAGATTTCATTGACAACTATCACCTCACCATAGTCTCCCTGCTCAGCCAGCTCTCCAGTTTCTGGAGATAAGGGGTAACTTCAGGGCCACTGCTCCCACTTCTCATTGTTTCAGCCAGAACTGGACAGGACTAGGGATGTCAGAGAATTCCGCGACAGATCTCGGTGAGGCCGAATGCCCGTGCATTCAGCTCCCCGAAATCCATCGTGGAATGGCCTGCCCCCCCTGCCCCCCGCAGATCCCTCCCGGGACGAGACTTACCTGGGGCGGATGTTTCGGACGGCAGAGGCTCCAGCAGCAGCTTCGGCGGAAGTGGCTGGTCTTCCAACCGGCTGCCGCCGCCACAATTTGCAGTCTGTGTTTTTTTCTTTTTTTTCCCCCCCATAGACGTGATAGGCTACGTAAAGACTTACATAGGCTATCACATCTGGATAAAAAAACAACAACACGTGTACGCAAATGGTGGCGGCTATGGCCACTGCCATTTGCGTTCCTTATTTTTCGCTGTCTTAGTCTATGTAAATATTTACGTAGACTAAGACGAAGACAAGAAAGGGGAACGCAAATAGAGCCCAGTACGCTATTTGCGTTCCCCTTTCTTTTCTTCATCTTAGACTACGTAAATATTTACGTAGGCTAAGACGGCGAAAAATAAGGAGCGCAAATGGCAGCGGCTGTAGCCATCGCCATTTGTGTACGAGTTTTTGTTGTTGTTGTTACCCAGAGCCCTCCGCAGCTGGAAATCCGGCTGTGGACGGCCCTGGTTTGGGCCTGGCCGGCTGCTCCACAGAGCCACTGCGGAGCACAGCCAGCCATCGAGGATTCCGGGGGGGGAGGACCGGATCACCTTCCCCCCATTGAGGATCCCGGGGGGAGGGACGGAACACCTCCCCCCCACCCCATGAACAGAATCCGCGAAAAGGTAAGTGACTTTCGTACATCCCTAGACATGACAGCTCATCCTCAGGTAGAGGATCCTTAAAATGGAGGATGGTCCTCTGGCAGTCCCTCAAAGAGAGGACTGTTCTCTGTAAAAGAGGATACATGGCCACCTTAGCCTGCATTTAACTGAATCTGAATAGTCACAGATATCAGCTTCAGAGGCCCTACTCTCTGGTCCATCATTCAGAACCATCGTATCGGTGGGGACCAGGGACAGGGCCTTTTCACTGCTGACCTTTTCTATATCCATTGTGCTTGCAGCTCTGAAAAGTGTGTATGGCCCTGTCACTGACAGTCTTGAAATTCAGGATGTATGACAAGATAATTCCATTTGGGGGGTGAAAATCTGACATATTTTTCAGGTTCTGCCCTGGCGAATTTCATTGTGTTTCTCCCTACAGGCGTCGACTCCATCTGTTGTGAGTCAGTCCAATACAGGGATTCAATGGTGTTTTTTTTGTTCTTTAATTTGCACAAATTGGATTGGGTGGAGGGGATCTTGACATTTGCACAAATGAGGTTATGTTTAATTCTCATGGTTAATTTGCAGTCTTGTGCCAGTGCTCACAAATGCAAGTCCGCCTGTCTGCTGTGTAGCTCTGCAGAGCTATATTCCCATCTTTTAAATTGTCCTTGTGGCTTGTGAATGTCATCCTCTCCTCACACTACTTTGTTTAGCCCAGCAGAGCTATATTCTGTTCTGGTTAAATATCTTGTCAGTGTCATCTTTGACCTCTGTGCATCCCTCGCATTTCAATATCACCCCGCCCTGGGCCCAAAATCGAATGTTTGCAAATTACCAATTGCACAACTTGTGGGAGCTGGGGAAAACATGTAAAACAAAATCCACTAGAGCCTATTTCTCCTTTCCAGAAGGGAAATAGTGCGGAATCTTGTTGGGCTTCAATGGAAAGGAATTCCCAACGAAGCACCCTAACTGATGTCATCATCATGTTTTCTTTTGCCTTGTGGCAGAAAACCTAAAGTTCTAAACATGTATTTAACTCCCCTGTTATTATCAAATTTATCACAATTACATCTCCTTCTTTCCCCCATTGCCAGGGAGTTCTATCAGCCACAAGCATATTATTAACTAAGACTGAAGCATTTTGTTAATAACCCCGGTACTATTCGGAGCTTAGTCTATAGCCACACAGGGCTCTGCCAGTCTGATTGCTGCTTCTGTACATACCTCAGAGTTCTGACTTGGGATCAGCTGAGTGTGTGGCCATTCCAGTGATGCTTTGCTACTCAGGGAAACTTGAATAACAATGTAGGGGGAGGTGAATCATTGCCTAAAATGAGGTTGTTGTTCTGTGCAAGATGGTCATATTTGTGGTATTAGTGCTGCTGCCCCAGGTGTTAGGCCAGCACCCAATCCTTCCTTGTTCCAGTGGACACCCTGTTCCTATTCTTCACAAATATTATCAATCAGGGGACTTCGTCATTGCTAGCATCATGTCCCAGGTCTTTCTACTTTCAAATTCCATAACCTTTGAAAAACATCCCTCTCTGGAGCACTCTGATGATTATATGTAAGTAGTCTGGTGCTTTCACCATTCCATATACCACTGTAACGAATACATTCTTACATTTGCCACATTTCTACTGCTACCACCCCCACTACCCCCACCCCACCACTAACCTTTTTATTCTCAGTAATTCTGGTGTCTGCTGGCATAGGTTTAGTCTCATGTCCGTAGAACCTTTCCATGATGAGCCCCATCCATATTTGGAGAATTTCCTGGTGATACCTCAATTCTCAGCTACCACAGTTTTTTCCATTGTATTTCACAGGATGTGTGGCAAACCTGCTTTATCCCTGCTTTGTGTAAAATATTGAAGAATCCCCATTAGCCCACATTAAGGGGGGTTCTACATGCAGTGTCCTAAGATACCAGCCACACTTTATAACCAAGACTAGATTGTCATATTTCGGTAATTATTTGTTTTCAGTTCTTTCAGTGTTATCTGTGAGAGGTACTGCAACATATATTAAAATTGGTTATGTTCTTGTTTACGGTCATAAGAATTAGACGTGTTCCATTGCCCAGGGTATACTGCAATTCTAATATGCCACAGCTTTTCCCATGATTATTAATAGTGCTTTGAACAAGGCTATTTGGATAACTCCTGTAGCTCTCAGTAAGAATGTCTCGATATGCATTGTCCTGAGATTCCAGCCTCACTTCATCTCCAGTGTTGGCTTCCCATATCTCTGCAAGTATTCATTCTCAGTTCTTTCCTGTCTGAAATGTTCTGCGACATATCTTAAAATAGCTGATTTTTTGAGTATATTTTTCTTAAGAATATTACATGTTCTGTTGTACTCTAACTCCACCCCAGTAATACGTTTCTATTGGCATAAGATGTCATAATACTAATCAATAACTCATTAAATACATATTTGCAATACAGTGTTATTCTGATGTGACTGGTCAGGCTTGCAAACTCTAGTGAACATGTGTGTGTGTGTGTGTGTGTGTGTGTGTATTATATATTGCAAAATGCCTGCCTCTGGAAATATCATGCACATTTGAAAAGACAGGGCAGCAAACACTGCCAGATGTGTAAGCGTTCTATTTCATATTCAATTGTATGCAAGAAGTGGGCAGAATCCAGAGGTGCACTTCTGTGTGTGGCCAGTCCCACCTATGCTGGTCTGGGCGCGACCAGCTGAACGATTTCCGGTTCATGAATGCTAGGGATGGCAGAGAATTCCGCCACGGATTCCAGTGAGGCCAGATTCTTTAGAATCCGGCCTCACTGGAATCCGTGGCAGAATTGTCTGCCATCCCTAGAGCTCATGAACCAGAAACCTTTCAGCTGGTCGTCTCCAGATCAGCATAGGTGGGACTGGCCACACATGGAAGGGCTAATGGGATGGCCTCCTTTCCCCCCAGCGGCATGGACAGCCATGGTGGAATGGCCCCTGCCCCCCGCCCCCCCCGAATCCCCCCGGGACAGAACTTACCTGGGGCAGATGCGGCGGCTACGATGGCGGCAGTGGAAGCGGCAGCTGGTCTCCTGGCCGGCCGCAGCCAGGCTGTTGCAGCCACCATTGGCATCCTTGCAGCTGTGATAGGCTTCGTAAGTATTTACATAGCCTATCACGGCTAACCCCCCCCCCAAAAAAAATAACCAGCGTAGCACGGGCTATGGTGGCCGCCATTTGCGTTCCCTATTTTTTGCCATTCTAGCCTATGTAAATATTTACGTAGGCTATTACAGCAGAAAAAAAAGGAATGCAAATAGTGCCCACTATGGTATTTGCAGTTCCCTTTTTTTTTGCTGTAATTGCCTACATAAATATTTACGTAGGATAAAATGGTGAAAAATAGGGAACGCAAATGGTGGCCGCCGTAGTCGCTGCCATTTGCATACGCCGTTTTGTTTTTTGGGGGGTTGCCATGATAGGCTACGTAAATACTTACGTAGCCTATCACAGCAGCCTGGCTGGACACAAATGGTGGCCGCTCCAGCGGCTGCCATTTGCGTCCACAGCAGCCTGTCCGCAGCCGCAGTTAATGGAGGTTAGGGTATGCTACAGTATCCAACGTACGGCAGTTAGACACTGCCCAGTTGGATGCCAGAAGGTAGAAAACTTGGTTGATGTTCTTTTTGGAATGCCCATTGTATTTAGATTTGAAGATTTGGTACCTTCACACCCTGAAGCCTGGTTTTAGAGATAATTCCCATTTAAACAACATCTTATTTTTATTGGCTGGGACATATTATTTTGTGATGTATCAGTCTTAAAATTGATAGCCTAGCTCTAGGAAAGAGTTTTGTTTTGTTTCTTTTAAAGGCAGATGATAACACAGGCCATTAGACTAATGAAACTTATTTAATTATTTTATTGTACAAATTAATGGTTAACAGTTGTGAAATTATTCCTTATTGTCATATCATCATGCTTACTTTGATTTCCTTGAATGTTGATATTCTGTATTTTTGTTTGTTAGTCATTGCCCAGTTGGATACCAGAAGGTAGAAAATTTGGTTCACCAATATTTGGTTTTGACTTTCACTTTCTGTTTGGAATGCCCTTTGACTTTTGTTTTGAAGATCTGGGGCTTCTTCACACGGAGCTTTTATCCTGTTATTGAGATGGCTCAGTCACAGAAGTTTGCAAGCTTTTTACAGTACGCTGTGAACCTCCAAGGCATCTCCTGCACTAAATACCCTTTGTTCCATTTTTAAATGGATTACAGATAATGAGCTATCAAATAAAATTACCCCATTGTGTTCTGCTTGAGTTCCCTCTGAGAAAAGAGGAAAATTGGTAAGAAGACGAGTGAGATCAACGAAAGATAATGGAAGACTCAGATATGGGGAGAAGGAGGGGGAATGGGGAGGGGAAAAGGAAGTGCATGAAAAAGGGGGTGATTAGAAAGCCACATTTTAGTTACAGGATTTTAGGCTGGTGGCTTAGTGGTTAAGACGCTGAACTGCAGACTGGAAGGTCGGCAGGTCATCAGTTCGAGACCCGAGTGCCGCGTGACAGAGTGAGCTCCCGTCTTCAGTCCCAGCTTCTGCCAACCTAGCAGTTTGAAAGCAAGAAATTGCAAGTAGATAAATAGGTACCGCCTCGGCGGGAAAGGTAACAGCGTTCATTGCACCTTGGTGTTCAGTCATGCCGGCCACATGACCACGGAAGTGTCTTCGGACAGCGCTGGCTCTTCGGCTTAGAAACGGGGATGAGCACGGCACCCTAGAGTCAGACACGACTGGTTGGGGACACCTTTACCTTTTTAGAGGTGCCCTTAGTACCTTCATGCCCTTAAGGCTGGTTTTAGAGATAATTCCTGTTTAAACAACATGTTATTTTTATTGGCTCCGACAGATGCTTTTGTAATGTATCACAGTCTTCAATTTGATAATCTAGCTCTAGGAGAGTGGAGAAAGCAATTTGTGACAAAGGCCAGGTCTCCCAGACTGAAAGCAAACGGGGTGGGAGAGCCAGAAACCCATTTCACGCACTGGCAAGCTATGGCAGGAGGAAATTAAAGTCAAGGAATGCAAGGGAGAGAATTTGGGTTACATAATCAGAGCATAAGAAGTTCCCAAAATCAATAGAAAGCAGGCTTTTCTTTCTTTGAGGGTGGTTTAAGAACACACACACCAATTCATCTGGAGTATGTAACGATGCAGAGAAAGCCATTTGTAGAAGAGCATGCTTTAGGGTTACTTTGCTGAAGCGATGGGATCAGCAGAAAGAGGCATAGAGGTGACGGAGGCATTTTCCGGGCCACGTGGGCCCAGTTGGGGTTAGCAAAATGGGCAAAATTCTTCTTTAAATCACATAAACCACAAATCACAGTTCTGCTGCTGGCTTCCCATGCTAGCTGAATCACACAGGAGGAGCAGGAATTTTTCATCCTGCTGGGCAAAGCATTCATTTTGGGGGGTGAATTCGAGTTACATAGCCAAAAAGGCATCTAGTTGTAATGTAAATTGCAGGCAGAGGGCAAAATGTTAATGTCCCCTACCCCCAGAGGAGAATCCTGGTATCTATTAAGTCCCAGCACTTACTTTTGAGCAAGCCAAACACACACACACACACACACACACACCCCTACATTTTTGAAGTAACATGTCATTTGGCCCTTGGTGAATTTGGTGGGATCAGATACACGACAATACAGGGAAACAGAAGGAACAGGGCCTTACACCACCTTTCTGAAAGTAGGATTACTCTACATGTGCATGATCTAGGGGAATAGACGCATGTAGAGAGATTCCCACATCTGCCGGAATGTCTGTACATTCGGAATGAATAGATTAGGGGTGCACGAAAGTCACTTACCTGGTCTCGCAGCTTTTCGCGGTGGGGGGGAGGCGCTTCGCTGCTCTCCACGTGAAGTTCAGGCTGGGGGGGGAGGCTTCCCACCTCGCCCGGCCGAAATTCAGGCCGGGGGGGAGGCTTCCCACCTCGCCCGGCCGAAATTCAGGCAGGGGAGGAGGCGCCTCGCCTCGCCCGGCCGCGAAATTAAAAGTTAAAAAACACACACACACACCCATGATAGGCTACATGACGATTAACGTAGCCTATCACAGCTAGATCTGCAAAGTCAGCCGTGATAGGCTACGTAAATCGTCACGTAGCCTATCACGGGTGACTTAAAAAAAAAAAAAACGCGTACGCAAATGGCATCCCCCATAGGGAGCCACCATTCGCGTTCCTTATTTGGTCGCTGTAGTCTATGTAAATCTTTACGTAGACTACGGCGAAAATAAGGGCAACGCTATTAAAAATGGGAGGAAAGTCCTGCCATATGGCTTTTCACTTCTGGGTTGGAGGAGAGGGAGACAAGAAAAAGCTCATATATCTTAGAAAACTTTCTTCTGATAAATGTTGGCTCTGTTGTAGATGTCATTCTTCAGAGTTCATCAACTTCCCTAGACTCTTCCAAATGTTAAGTTATGATGCAGTGATTATAGAGATATGACTCTAATACAAACACAGATGATTATGCTATTATACTTCCATAAAAGCCCTGAAGCAGGTATGAGGTAGACAGTATTGTGTCCAGCTCCAGGGAAGTGTCCCAGTACTGGGGAAAAGGAGGGGTATAAATATAATAATAATAATAATAATAATAATAATAATAATAATAATAATAATAAGTGGTGAAACTTGTGCTAAGCCAAACCAGTTCTCACATTTCCCGAACCATTTCTTCCTCCATGAAAGAGACTTCCATTTTTCTGCCTCATTCTCAGCCATGTTATAATATGTCTGGTGGTGTTTGGGGTGGTATTTTTGAGCTTACCTAGTCTCTGTGAGTTGGCCACAGCTGTTGTAGGTGTATTTTCTTTCTATTACACATTTTCCCATTTATATTTGTGAGTAGCTATTAAATAGGCTTCGTTTCATTGAGATTAACTCAGTGCTTTGCTTCTTTTAATTGGGTGTTAATTAAACATTCAAGGCAATGGCATCTCCTTATCATAGACTTCACCCATGCCCAGTGCTCCAGTGAGAAATCTGACAGTGGAGGAGGGGTAGCAGGAAACAATCAATTGACTCAACAGTGAAGTAATTTTGAAGGCTGAAGGAGTCATTTGGCCTGACACAAATATCACTGATGAAGAGGTGATAGGAAGGAAAAGGGAATGAGTATGCTGAAATCCTATGCAGGCTTTCTCAGAGAGACATAATTATTCATTCGTACGCATGGACCAAACTAATAATGGTGTAAGCAAGAAACAGACATGGGTCAATTCACAGAAGGATTCATCCAGCAATACAGGAAGGCTCAGATGCTTCATGAGGCAACACATGACCAGAACAATGTGGGACATTGTTTGGTGAACCAGGGAACTGCATCCTCCCCATCTGGATCTGGGCATGAAAGACCATCAAAAAGTCCGGCTGCATAGAGGGTAAGTTGTCAACAAACCATGTTTGTGATGTAGCACAACATCGTCACTAATCATGAGGCAGATCAGTTAAGGCATGGCCTTTAGCTTCCAATTTCCAGTCTTGAGCCAACATGAGATAACATTGACTCATTCCTTAAACTGGCAGACATTCTGATCATTGAATATCTATAGGAATGAACTGAAGTGGATGCCTTGATCTGAAGGAGATGCAGTGTTGTACTATGTGGCTTTCTTTGCAGGGTAATGATGCAGTTCTACCAGCACATCGTGGCACTGACATTTGCTAGTAAGGAGATGAATGAGAACCCTGAAATCCTACCCAACATTAGCCTGGGCTTCCACATCTATAATAGTTACTTCAGTGCAAGCTGGATCTATCTTGCCTCATTGGAACTTCTCTCTAGAAGAGGCAGATTCATCCCAAATTACAAGTGTGCTCTCGAGAATATTCCTGCAGCAGTCATTGGGGGACCTAACTCTGACTACTGTCTCCCTATGGCAACTCTGCTTTGTGTTTACAAGGTGCCACAGGTACGTTATGTGCATACAGGTTTTAGGCTAAAAGCAGAAACGTGGAGGGCCAGGGGAAAGCAAGAAACAGAGAGAAGAAGAAATAGAGAAGAGGAAAAGGAAAGAATGCCAAAATCCTAGAGGAAAGAAGCCATCAGAGGTGCTGAAACCAGACAAGTACTTGAGAGAACTAGACCAATGACATCAGATATTGCTTGAATAAGGAAGGTGTATAAAATAGGTACACAGTCTAGTTAGGGTAGCTGGAGCTGTTTATCCCAGGCTGTTTGTTTTATTTACCCTATTGCTCATATCTCCTTCTGCTCCTTCCTCTTCTTCTTGTAGTGTGTGTGTATTTCCTATTGAATTATGTTTACTTAGACTGTAGTAATTAATTATGAGACCTTTGTGGTCTTCCCCTTCCTTGGAGTTACCAAGCAAACAGCTAATAGACAACCACCACACTCCATCATAGAATGACCCAAGGCCCAAAGATGTTTAAAGCTGGTTTAGTGTAGGCAACCAGAGGAAAAAATATGTCCAGCTGATGGCAATAGAAAAGGCCACAGGAAGGAAAGAGCAAAAAATGGTGTGGGCATGCTATTTTTCCTCTTTTCCTTTCCACTCACAGAACAGGGTATTGCCAGTCCATGACAGTGCAAAAGGCACAATACACGAGCTGCAAATGGGATGGAGTAAGGAAGGCCACCTGATGGCTGAATGTGACACACTCCTTAGACCAGGTGGCAATGTGGTAATTGGAGCACTCTGAAAGAACTAGACCAAAACCTACCAAAAAAAATACCCAATACCAAAAAATACCCAATACCTACCAAAACCCCCCACATACAACCCAATAATGATGAGATTAAATATTGCACGCATTTCCTCTTGAACAACAACAACAAAAACAACAACGATGTTGTTGCTGTTCTTGCTGCTGTTTAAAGCAATGGCTGTTACATCGACTACCCAACAGGGAGCGAGGAGAGTCTCTTGCCTAGCCCCATTCCAGAAGTCTGAACAAAAATCAAGACAAAACCCTGGAAACAATGTCAGTGTTATTATTAACCGTAATAATATGGTTAATATTATGAACCGTAACACCCATTAACTGTACTCTCCTGTGGTGCAGAAGGCAGGAGGAGAGGTTCTTTCAAATCAGCAGTGGGCCACAATTTATGTGGCTGGGGAAGAAGCAAAAAGTGACAAACAAGCACAGCAGGTGACAAAGCGGAGTACTGAAAGAAAAATGGAGAACGGAGCACAGTGCCTGAAAACGTGAACTGAAGAACAGGGGCAGCCTGGGTGTGGGAGGAGGAGGAGGCACAAAGTGTCTGAATGATGGTGCTTTCGAAGGAGATGAGGAGGGAGCAGAGGGAGGAGGAAAGTGATACAAGCACTGTAAGGGCTGGTACCACCCGGGAAGATGCACCAAGATGGAGGCTAGTCTGGAAAACATCTGCACCAGATGGTGGAATGCCACTCACTTCCCTGATGAGTACATCTGTATCTCAGGAAACAGAGGTGCAAGACATCACGTTTACCCAGGAAATCCATGGCATGCTGGACAGAACGTGCAGAGGCTTGCCGATTTGAGCCTTGAAGGCATGAGAGACCACTGAAATAGTGGTTCAGTATCTCCCAGTGCAGATATTGTTACCACTTTATGTTACTATTTGGTATGAACATTCACAGCGGCCCATCCCCTTGCCTTCCAATTTTGTGATTAGTATGGGAGACTGTATGGCATGGAACTTCCACCAGTCAGTCCAACGAGTACACCGGGATTGCCACACATTTCTGCTAACTGTACCACCCCCGGCATCCCAATGTCAAGGATTGTCTTAAGCCACTTCTGTGACAAGTCCCAATTACCATCATATGTTCCACAGCTGCACCTTAAAATGGTCATTAAAGTAACAGTAATTTAAAAAAAAATCAACTTTCCTGGTTAATATAGTACCTGAATAAAAGATGCAGTATGGATTGAAATCATTCCCCCACCCCCTCTCTGTCTTTCATTCACTCTCTTTCATGTTATCTTTAGCTCATCTATGGCTCTTCTCCTATGAGGAATAGCAATATCCAAACAGAATTCTTCCACTGGATGTTCCCAGAAGGAGCTCATCAATACGATGGGATTCTCTTGTTACTGCTGCATTTCAGATGGACATGGATAGGGGTAATAACGCATGAAGATGACAACTCAGAGAAATTTGTACAGAATGTTCTTCCCACATTTGCCCAGAGTGGTATTTGCTTCGATTTTATAGAAAGATTCCCAAAGGTAATGTTTCCCAGTGAGTTTGCTGCAATGGTAGAGGAAGGTTTTGAAACAAGCCTCATTGTAACGGCAAGCTCTGCCAATGTTGTGGTTGTGCATGGTGACAGTCATACCATGATGACAATGAGAATCCTACCCAAGGTGGCAGAAATCGAAGATATATCATTGTCCATAAAGGCAAAAGTCTGGATTATGACAGCCCAGATACCTTTCGCATCATTTTCTTTTCAAAGGAGTTGGGACATAAATTTCCTCCATGGTGCTGTATCCTTGGCAATTCACTCGAAGGATCCCCTAGGGTTCCAGGAATTCCTTCAGATGAGAAACCCAACCCTGGAAAAAGAAGATGGTTTTATCAAAGTTTTCTGGGAAGAGGCATTTAACTGTTCTTTTCCCCGTCCTTCTTTAGACAAGGAAGCTGGGCAACTCTGCACTGGGGACGAGAAACTGGAGACTCTTTCTGGGTCTGTTTTTGAAATGAGCATGACTGGCCACAGTTACAGTGTCTACAATGCCATCCATGCTGTGGCACATGCTTTACATGCCATGTATTCATCCAAATTCAAACACAGAGCAATTGTGGATGGCGTAAGTTGGAAACATCTGAATCAACAGCCATGGCAGGTAATATCCTCATCTAATTGATGCAGAACAATTCACCATAATAATGGGTGGAACCATAGATCCTGGACTGCCTAGGATACTTCCACTCTATGAAGGCTGGTGATTTGGGCTGTCCTGTAACTCTGATTGTGTCATTGAAACAGGGCCTTGCACAAACACGGTGGGTTTTACTGCAAATGAAAGGCTCTCCTATTTTATGGAAATATCATAAGAACTAAAATTAAATAAACCTTATTGAAAAAGGTAGGAAGAAACTGAACGTTCTCGGAGTTTCCAGAAGCCACAGAATATTGAGTGTAACTGTGCATCCCTTGTAGAAAAGTGAGGAAAGAGTGGACAAGGAAACTGGCATCGGCCCCCCAAACACTATGGAATTGGGGCATTAGGATTAGCAGGGCTTCATACCATGAGGTTAAAAAACCAACATCTCTTCCCCACATCAGACATAGTTAAACTTAGTTTGGAGTGAAGGATACAAATGCTCTCAATTATGTGGTAACACTGAAGACATTTTTTATTATGTCCCATAATAACATAAATGACATTTAAAATGCCATGGCCAATGAACCACCATCAGTAACCCATGGTATTATTTTTGCGAACCGCCCACAGGGCTTCAGCTATTGGGTGATATAGAAAGGAAATAAATTAATAAATAAAGATGTTGTTTAAAATTAATTTTAATCTGATTAACTTTCCTTTTCCTGTACCAATTTAGATCCACCACTTTCTGAGAAGCATCTCATTTAACAATAGTGCTGGAGAAGAGGTTTCCTTTGACCCGAATGGGGTGTTAGTCATTGGATTTGATATTAACAACTGGGTCACATTCCCAAACCAGTCCTGTCACAGAGTGAAAGTTGGAATGGTGAACCCACAGGCTCCCCCAGAGAAGAGGTTCATCATTCATGGTGATGCCATTACTTGGCCCAGCAGGTTCAACCAGGTGAGGTCCATTTCGCAATATATCCAGAGTTGTGTTGTGCAAAAACCTCCTCCCAATTTATCGAATGATTTTGTCCCATGTAAAAGAGATTTTTGTTTTTCTCCCTCCTTCTCAGGGCACTTTAGGATTTCTCTACCATCCCTTTGGGTGGTGATTTTGTGTGACCTTATCATTGAACGGTATCAAAGAGTGCTGTGTGGGTTGCCCCTTTATATTACAGTTCTCCATTGCTCTGCAGGATCCCTAGCTGTTCGCACTTCCTGGGGGGAATACTTATGGCAACAGGTTTAGTTCCCTCTCCACTGTGTTGTGCTTTTTACTGAGGTTGTATGTCGGGGGACACATTGGGCTTGAAAATCTGCATTATCCCAACTAGGCGAAAATAAGGACAACGCAAATAGGGGCAGCCTCCCCCCCGTAAATACTTCCGCAGCCTATCATGGCCTAAGGCAGGGACGCAAATGGCGGCTGGTGTAGTGGCCGCCATTTGAGTCTGCAGCACGGCAGCAGTGGCCGGAAGTCCGGATGCAGCCGGGGAGGATTCTGGGCGGGAGGGATGGATTGTCAAGGTGGAAACTGAGCCCATAGAGCCCCAGAACAGTTCTGATTCTGAGGAAGAGCAACAACTTGTGGGAAAGGAGCTCGCTCATTGCTCACAGGCACAGCAGCAGGGAGAGATTCCTCCTGCCTGCATTCCTGAGAGAGATAGTGACCTTGGCAGCAAGAGAGCAGGGGATGGGGTCTTGCTGGATGCTTGGTGCAGATGCAGGGAGTGGCACCAGATGGAGGGTGCCGAGAGGAGGTGCTCTGCCCACTTGGCACTAAAACAATGGTCGCGTCCAAAGAACCTATGGGTAAGAGGGAGGACCTCTCCATAGCCCATAAGTTCAGAGGTTTCCCGCTCTTCTCCTTCAAACGGGGACCAACTGCCTTACCTGGAGCTTAGACTATTCTGCTAACTACCCCAGTGCAGTTCCTTGCTTAGACACTTATTTTTATCATCTGAAAGAGTCATTAAGTTGTAAAGGAATAAAGCCTTGGAAAGAATCCTCTTCATCTGTGTCTTGAGTTGGCTATTGGAGGGGACTGTAAGAGGCAGCTAGGGCACTCCTGATTGCCTCCCCCCACCCAGCAGATGCTCCGACCGGAACCAGGTAAGCGAGTCATACATCCCTAGTCCACAGCAGCCTCCTTCCCTGCTCTGACCTTCCGCAGCTAGACAGCTGAAAGCGGCTGTGTAGCTGAAAGTGCAGGGCAGGAGGAAGGTGGAGGGAACAATCCCCTCTGTGCTTCTCCTGCCCTACATTGGATAGAGGCCTCCGAACTCAGAGGCAGCCGTCTATCTGCATAGGATTGCACCCTAAATGTCCAAATATACTTTACAGTCCACAGGCCATTGCAGTTGATGAACCTGGAGCACTTACTTCTCATTTACGATGTAGCACTAATGCGCTATGTCAATGTTGCACTTCTACACTTTACTTTAAAAAAAAATGTTAGAGGCCCCCTGGGATCCCTGTCCTGTCAGATGCCCCCTGACCAGGGTCAGTGAGGTCACAGCCAGGAGAAAGACACACTCCTGGGCAGGGCTATCATGCTGAAGTAAATGCAGAGGGTTGGTGCACATCGTAACAGAAGCACAGACAAGCCAAATTAAGGAAAACAATTAGACTATACGTTGTCTCAGAAAAAAATATTTTTTCGACGCCAAACTCTGGGGTGGCTGTGGGATGGCTATGATAGCATGTGCCCTCAACAACATCCAAACACAGCAAACTCACAGCAAAACCTCCATGGGGATAACCTCCTGATCTAGGGATGGGGGATAATTTCTCCCTGAAACTTGGGGGGGCCGAGTGCCAACGCATTCGGTCCTCTGAAGGTTGTTCGGGGAGAAATTCTCTGCCCCCCCGCCCCCCCCCCCGGGATGGGACTTACCTTTCACGAATGTCCCTCCCGGCGGCGGGTCCCGGCAGCGGTTCGGCAGGTCTTCATCAGGGGCGGGGGTGGCAGCCGATCTTTCGACTGGCTGCCGCCACCGCCATTACAAGAAAAGTAAAAAAAAAAAAAAAAAAAAGCCCCCGTGATAGGCTACGTAACGATTAACGTAGCCTATCACGGCTAGATTTGCAAAGTCAGCCGTGATAGGCTACGTTAATCGTCACGTAGCCTATCACAAGTGACTTTAAAAAAAAAAAAAATTCTGTACGGCTAATGGCGGCCCCCATAGGGAGCCGCCATTCGCATTCCTTATTTGGTCCCTGTAGTCTACGTAAAGATTTACGTAGACTACGGCGAAAATAAGGACAACGCAAATAGGGGAAGCCTCCCCCCCAGCCTGAATTTCGGCCGGGCGAGGCGGGAAGCCTCCCCCCCCAGCCTGAATTTCGGCCGGGCGAGGCAGGAAGCCTCCCCCCCGGCCTGAATTTTGGCCAGGCGAGGCGGGAAGCCTCCCCCCTGGCCTGAACTTCGGGGGGAGCAGTGAAGCTCCTCCCCCCCACCACGAAGCAAGCTGCGAGACCAGGTAAGTG
This sequence comes from Heloderma suspectum, assembly GCF_057233095.1. Taxonomy (NCBI): domain Eukaryota; kingdom Metazoa; phylum Chordata; class Lepidosauria; order Squamata; family Helodermatidae; genus Heloderma; species Heloderma suspectum. The sequence goes on along the minus strand of NC_139463.1, from coordinate 112,892,474 downwards.
ACTTTCATGCATCCCTATCTTGATCTGAAAGCCCCATGGGAGGAATTATTTCATGATGTTTCACCCTGGGGTTTAATTAAAGCATGCGCACCCTGCAGAGTGCACCACCAGACAGATGATTGTACAATGAAAGACAGGACAATCACACACAACACTTGGCTACCTTTGAAACTGAGGTAAGCGCAAAACTCTACCTCACCCATGAGCGTTTCACAGAAATGTTCTTCTCCTTTCATTTTTTTTCTAAATCAATTTCTTTCCCCATCAAATTGAATGAGAATGTTCAAAGAAATGTGAATTTTGTTTTCAGCACAGCACTAATCAAACTATTTCCTCAACGTTCACAACATCATTCACATTTCAGTCACAGAACTAGCCATCTCTCAAGTTCAATACTTAAAGGTGATGTCTATAAACATTGCCCTGATCTATCCCATGTTACAAAGCATCTATTATCACCATGATGAGAAGTATGCAGGAGCCAAGAACAAGCTAAAACAGCATGTGGAAAAGATATCAGAAGTGGTGAGATCTCCGTTTCTCTGCTGTCCAAATACACACTATAGGTCTGCTAATTAGTACATAGAGGGGTGTTGTTGTTGTTGTTGTTGTTGTTGTTTGAAAGCACATGGTCCTGACAATGGTCTCCCATATTCTAAGAAAAAAACATCAATCAATGCTACTATTCAGGGGTTTGACATCAGAGTCATCCAGGTTCTAACTCTTTGTTTACAGGACCCGGGGTTGAAAACAAATGTGTTTATCAACTGACCAAGCAAAGGGAATCACAGGATTAAAAAGTAAATTTTAAAACACATAAACATAGGGATGACAAGGGAAACTGTAACCAGGTATTCCTGATAGAATATATCAAGAGCAATGAAATATCCGAAACACCATTTGAATGAGTTCCAAATGGATAAGATCCTTGACGAAGCTTTGAGTGGGATTGGATGGATTCAACAACTCTCGGTTTCCTCAAGTGCTCATCACGCCACTGCCACCACCTGCCCCTGCTTGTGGCGCTGTGCAAGTTCCTAAGCAGACCCGGCGCGTGCCTGGAGTAGCCGCAGGGCTACCCGCTCTTGTAGCAATCCACCACAGTTTCACACAATGGTGGTTCTGGAACTCCCGCATTTTAAACGTTGCCTAAAGGCACCATTTACACAACATTAAAAATACGGAATTCTGGAACTGCCATTGTTGCACACGATGGTGGTCTCCAGTGTCCCCGTCAGGGAGAAGAAAGGTTAAGAGGAGCTCCTGTCTCCACCGCCTTGCCAGGCTTGCCAGGTGGGAGGGGCAGGAGTCGTACCTCCTGCTTGTTCTCCACTCCTTGCGAGATGGGAGAACATGCTGGACCAATTCACCGGGCACAGGGATGCTTGGTGAGTGGACCCAGATCTGCACATAGTATCGGCAAGTCAATCCACGATATGTGAGTGAGGGGAAGTCTGCCAGACTCCACCCCCTTCCCAGACTCTCGCAACATCCCTAGCTTTGAGGAAGGCCATATATTTTACAAGAACTAGGTCATACATACAAAGTGACTGGAGCAACAACAACTAGTAATACTGCAACTAGGATTGACAGTTGTCACATAAAGAATTCTCTCTGAAAACAAAGCCATTATGCCACACCAGCATCAAGGTATTTTGTATCTGTAGATTTATAGTTTGGCCAGGAAGGTCAGTGTCAACTCCCAAACTATTAACTTTCTTTTCCCCTTTCTTTTTGTCATTTATGGGCAGGCACAACCCCTTTCTCTGTGTAATGACAATTGCCATTTAGGTTATAGCAAAAGAAAGAAGGAAGGGGAGCCATTTTGTTGTTATGATTGCCAGCCATGTCCAGAAGGGAAGATTTCAAACCAGAAGGGTAGGGGATCTATTGTACAAGATGTATAAATTATATCAAGAATGATGAAATATTTCTGTGCACTACATGCTTAAATATCGCTTACTGTTTTGCAGGTGGCTGATCAGAAGGGATGAGTTTAGTTTGTTTTTTGATAAAAACTTTCCAAACTTCACGATTTTTATCATAAAGTCAATAGGAAGAACTTTAGTGTTGTTGTTTGTTTTCTTTGTTTGTTTGTTTGTTTTAACAAAGTGGAGATGAGAGAAAGTCAACATGACAGAGAAGTCCATGTAGGTTTGAGTGCTTAGCTTTATCTGGCTTTGAATCCTTGTATATCCAACCATGTTTATGATGCTGGATTTGGATTTGGATTGCCACTTCTTCTTTTTCTGACACGACGCTCTTCATCTTTAATGGTTATATGGCAGACAAGTACAACATGGTCCTTTCCTCACAAATTTCTTCATGATTTTGACAGACTTCAAATTATAGATAAATAAAAAGAATTTGGGAGAAAACTAACAGATTTGTCCATACCTACTGATGAGAGGAGACTGACAAATGGTACCACTGAAATACAAGTGCTCTTGTCTATACCATGAGATATCATGATGGGTTGCAGCAGGGTGGAGGATTTCAGCATATCTAGAGGTGATTAACTGCTTGTTAATCATATTCCAAGATGGAAGACATCATTTCTTTTAGTGGAGATGAGCTTCCTTTCACATTGGTCCAAGACATGCATTTCTCCTGGGTGATAGCTGAATGAATATGACTTCTTGCAAATATAATAAATGTAATAAATATAATAAAAGAAAGGCACAGGCATGGCTTTCAAAGTCATAGCAGCCATCACTCAAAGCTTCCTTATTGTTATCTTTTATTTCTTTCAGACACAATACACAGAGCTTCACAGACATATTTTCTTCTTCTTCTTCTTCTTCTTCTTCTTCTTCTTCTTCTTCTTCTTCTTCTTCTTCTTCTTCTTCTTCTTTTCCAGACATGGACAACTGTTTTGAATGCCCTAGAGATCAGTATCCAAACAATGACAAGGATGGGTGTGTCCCAAAGCCAATAACCTACCTCTCTTATGGAGAACCTTTGGGGATCAGTGTAGCCACTTTGGCTCTTTTTTTTTCTATCATCACAGCGTTGGTCCTTGGAATCTTCATGAAGCACAAGGACACTCCCATCGTTATAGCCAACAACCGGGACCTCAGCTATACTCTCCTCATCTTCCTCCTGCTCTCCTTCCTCTGCACTTTCTTATTCATTGGCCAACCTGAAAAGCTGGTATGCCTCTTTCGGCAAACTGCCTTTGGAATTATCTTCTCAGTGGCAGTGTCTTGCATATTGGCCAAAACCACCATTGTGGTTCTAGCTTTCATGGCCACCAAACCAGGTTCCAAGATGAGGAGATGGCTGGGGAAAAGTCTGGCTAACTACATCGTGATTTTATGCTCACTTATTGAAGCAATGATTTGCAGTATGTGGATGGCAATTTCTCCCCCATTTCCAAACTTGGACATGCACTCCATGACCAAAGAAATTGTACTAGAATGTAATGAAGGTTCAGCTCTCATGTTTTACTGTGTCCTTGGCTTTATGGGTTTCCTGGCCACCATCAGCTTCACTTTAGCTTTCCTAGCCAGGAAATTGCCAGACACTTTTAATGAAGCCAGATTCATCACCTTCAGCATGTTAGTCTTCTGCAGTGTGCGGGTGTCCTTTGTTCCCACCTACTTGAGTACCAAGGGGAAATATATGGTGGCTGTGGAAATCTTCTCCATCTTCGCATCCAGTGCTGGATTACTTGGTTGCATCTTCTTCCCAAAATGTTATATCATTTTGCTGAAGCCCGAGTTGAACAGCAGAGGAAAGTTAATCACCAGACATAATTAAAGAATGGGTTTTTATCTCATAGGATCAGCCTGTAATGAAATCTTACTATATTTCACTGCATGTATTAGAGCTACTGCTTTCCAGTTCATAGTCTCTTCCAGATCATTGTTATTTGGGGGTTAGATGAGCTGATGTGGAAACTGGAAAAAAAATCCTCCTGTTCAGAAAGGACCAAACTGTTACAAGCTGAGGCCCAAGTCTTATGCCTGATTTATAATTGCTCAAAATAGCACCACTGCTCTCAGCACCAAATAGAGCACTCCACTGTTCTGATCCCCCTGGCTCTTTCCCTAAAACTATGCTGTCAAGGGGAAAGACTGACATGGGGTTTGGTGTGGAGGGCTTCATCAGCTGCCTAAGTTGGATTCATAAGGTTCGGCTATTCTTGAATTATTCTAAGCATGAGCGAGAGTCCATTTCATGTTGGAAAGTCTGCATAGTAATCACAGCCCATGAATTAAATTTATGCTTAAGCAAGTGCTGAAAGCCTTCCACCATCCCTGCTATCAGCCCATCTCACACCATATGTTTTTGTCAAGGAGGGGGGCATTTGGCAGATTTTGGAGAAAGCTGCCCAATTCTAGATTTTTGTCAGGGTTTGAAAGCAAAAATACATGTTTTAATGATAATTTAGCAATAAAGCTCAAGGCTTGAAGTAAGAGTATTATACCCATTATTTGGAGTTAGGGGATGCACTCTCAAATGAATGTGAAAGTGGTTCAACCAATTAAAATGGATAAAAAACTTCCATCTTTGTCTTAATATGTATCCATTTCTCAGTCCTGCACAAAAGAAATTATGAAGCCTGTGATCAGATCCCTGAGCTTGAAAGAATTCAGCTGAGCTTGCACAGAAACACTTCTGGGGTTCTTCTCACTGGCATTTCTCCTCTTTCCTTTAGCTTGGCCAGAATCACAGACAGTTTCATATTTCACCCATTTTGGAACACCTCTGCTTTGTTAATAGAGCAGTTATGGATTAGTATGTCAGGGTGGTGTGGTGAGAGTTTCTTGAGAGGGAGAGAAACATTTTTCTGAAGTGATACTACTTGTCTAGAAGGTCAGACTGAGTCCTTGAAGTGGTCTCTTAAAAATCTTTCATTGGATATCATTGCTTACTACATCTCACCTTCACAGATGTGGACATTAGAGTCACTTTATGCTGAAATATAATATGCAAACTTTTAGGATAGAACAAAGAATTAACAAAAGAGGAGCTCCATTGCTCTCCTTCCTTTATGAGAGCCATAATACATGCACACTAGAACGATGGAATCTGTGGGACCAGCCTCCAGCATCTTTCGTTTAATGCTTGTCTCCACCCCAACAAGTAATTTCTTAGGGAGATTTCAAACATGTCCATATTAACTCCAGGGACTTGTTCTTGCAGATGGAAGTTGGAACTTCAGCTCACACTTAATAAAAACTACAAAGCAAACTATTCAGTGTCTTGCACCATATTACCTGAACACTGAATGCATATATTACCTGAACATCTTACCTAACCCTAGGGATGTACAAAAGTCACTTACCTTTTTGAACGGTGACATTTGCGGTGGGGGGGAGGCGCTCCGTCCCTCCCCCCAAAATTCTCTCCGGCTAGCTCCACTCCATGGCCATTCCGCGGAGCTGCCAGCCAGGGCCGCCTGCAGCTGGACATCCGGCCGCTGGGCAGCCTGCAGGGATGCAAATGGCAGGTGCCATAGCCGCCACCATTTGCATCCCTGTATTTTGCCATGACAGGCTACGTAAATATTTACATAGCCTATCACACAGCCAAAAAAAGAGAAAAAAACAGCAAATGCAAATGGTGGCGGCTACGGCCGCGGCACTACACCATTTGCGACCCTCTCTTTTGCCATAATAGCCTACATATTTTTTTTATTTACATAGGCCATCACTGCCCCCCCCCCAAAAAGGGAATGCAAATGGTGGCCACCGTAGCCGCCGCCATTTGCGTTCCCTTTTTTTTCCCCATTATAGGCTACATAAATACTTACACAGCCTATCACAGCTTCTGCAGGGCGGAATGGCGTCCCTGCGTTAGCCGTGATAGGCTACATAAATATTTATGTAGCCTATCACGGCTATAGTGAAGAAGCGAATGGCGGCCACGGATGCGGCCACCATTTGCAATGCAGTGCGAACGGCAGCAGGTAGGTGTCCCGTTTCGTGGGGTGCCTTACGCGGGGCGGCGGGGCTTCGTGCTGCCAAAGATTTCGGGGGGGCAATTGACTGGCATTCGGCCTCACCGAGATCCGTGGCGAAATTCTCTGGTATCTCTACCTAACCCTAACTGATTGAAGAAGAAAACAAAAAACAAAAATCAGTGGTCATACTTCAGGGTTGCAACCTTAGTGAAATCAGTCCTTTAAGAAATGTGTCCCATCTTGCTGGTCACCAAATGGTCACCCTTTTGGGGATCACATAGGAGTTTTTGGCTCATGGTCCGATTGGCTGGGGCCATGAGTCTTTTTTTGCCTTCTCCGCACTCTAAGTGGGGTTGTTGTTGTTGTTGTTCAGTCGTTCAGTCGTGTCCGACTCTTCGCGACCCCATGGACCAATAAGTAATTCTGATTATGTTTTGATTGTCAGGTTAATTTGGTCATATTTTGTTTCAGGTAAGCTGATAGGGGCAGGGAGGGATGGTGTGAATAGGGATGGTGAGCATTTTGAGGCACTATGTTGTTGACAGGCAATGCCTGAAGGGGGGGTTGTGGCCCCACTGGGAGGATAAAGATTACCTGTGAGGCCAACTCACCTCATCCACTTGGTGTTTTGCAGCCCAAGGTGTGTGTGTGTGTGGGGAGGTTACAGGGGAAGGCCTCCCTTTCCCAAATGGGGTAGTCCTGAAGGGTAGCGATCTTACAGATGCCACTCAGCAAGCATAGAATGTCTCACCAGATTTCCTGTCTGTTTGCCAGCATAGCTTAGTCACCCACCCAGGTATTTCCCCTTTTCAGATTTTCAGTAAATGTAGCCTGAGTCTCATCTCTTTATGCCCCCCCCCTCCTTTCACCCTCAAATCTGTTCCCAAAACATCTGGGACTTTAAAGAACAAAAATAGCACTCCAAATTCAAACTGGAAATGAATATCCAGTAAACTGTCCATTCCTCCCCTGTTTCTATTGGCTTCACATTTGTTTTCTAAGCAAAATTCAGCATATCTGGGGGGACCCAAGCTCAGTGTAATTCTCATAATGCCATATAAAAACCACATTTAGTTGCACAGACCCTAACACAATAAAATAGTCTTCTTGATGGCTCCTCCTCAACATTGGAATTCCCTTGTGCTAGATAATTAATACCTACCAGAATATTATTCATATTGGGGGGGGGGGTTGAGGTGGACAGAAGGTATATCAGGATCAAGAAGATCTCTGGGTGATTTGTAGCAGATCAGCGATGGAACTAAGTCCAAACTGTTTAAAAAGAGCAACAACAAAATTACTTTTTCTACCGCAGTGTGGCTTCTGAAATGAAGAAAGCTTAGGGTTGACATGAATGGGCCACTTTCTGAAAGGACTGTGAGAATGTCAGCTATGGCACTAAAGACACATTCCTTTTGATGCAGGATGTTGTCAGAGGTTTGACTAGGTTTATTTTTTAAAAAATAATAATAATAAATAAGTCTAAGTGTATGTCTTTTACATCTGGCCTTGGATTGTGGATCTCAGGGTTCTAGTAGAAACAAGGAAAAGAAACCTGAAGTCTGACCATACCTTTTTTCTCTTCAATTGAATCAAAGTTCAGAAAATGTGGTGCATGACCATGAGTATATTGCATTGTGGTTTTTATTGAGTGTGAGCCAAAGTTTCAACTTCCATGTGCAAGCACCAGTACCAGATGTTACTGTGGGCATGTTAGAAATCTCCCTAAGAAATTACTTGTGGGCTGGAGTACTTTTGCACAAAGCATTGTGCAAAAAGTACCTGGAAACTAGTTCCACAGTTCTCATAGCTCTGGTTTACTTGTAATAAGACTCATAGACAGGAAGGAGAGCTATGGAGCAGAAGTTTTAGTTAATTATTTGGTATATCCTAAATGCTTAAATACCACCTTTAAACATCAAGTGAGTGTAAGATCTAAGTTTGAGAAGGAGAGATGTTGTAGGCAATGATATTCAATTAAGCATTTTAAATAGATTAGTGCAAATTCTCAGTTTGCCCATCTTAGACAAACCTTTTCACCCACTCTATTTGTCTCCCTCTTAAGTAGCTCTCACCACCCCACTCTCACCTTATTTATCCATAATGCCTCTACTAACAAAGCAGAGGTGTTCCTAACCAGTTGAAATATGTAACTGTTAGTGCTTCTGAGGAAGCTGTATCTGTTAAAACCGATGAATGTGTTAATTGGATCTTTCTTTAAACTGATTTGGTTGGAGCCCTGGCATTGGGTGTATCATTGCTTGGTTTGCTAGTGTCAAGGGTTGTACCTGAGACCTGTGTTGTGCCTCCTCATTTGCTCTAGATGTGGGGCTCAGAATCGGCCCACTCTTCTAGAAGACAGGGTCAGCTATGAAGTTCCACAAAGAGGGGAGTGATGGTTATCATAGAATCATAGAATAGTAGGGTTGGAAGGGGCCTACAAGGCCATCGAGTCCAACCCCCTGCTCAATGCAGGAATCCAAGTCAGAGCATCCCTGACAAATGGCTGTCCAGCCTCGTCTTGAAGGCCTCCAGTGTGGGAGAGCCCACCACCTCCCCAGGTAATTGGTTCCATTGCCGTATTGCTCTGACACTCAGGAAGTTTTTCCTGATGTTCAGTCGGAATCTGGCTTCCTGTAACTTGAGCCCATTATTCCGTGTCCTGCACTCTGGGATAATCAAGAAGAGATCCTGGCCTTCTTCTCTGTGACAACCCTTCAAGTACTTGAAGAGCGCTATCATATCTCCCCTCAGTCTTCTCTTCTCAAGGCTAAACATGCCCAGTTCTTTCAGTCTCTCTTCATAGGGCTTTGTTTCCAGTCCCCTGATCATCTTTGTTGCCCTCCTTTGAACCCTCTCCAGCTTGTCTGCATCCTTCTTAAAGTGTGGTGCCCAGAACTGGACACAGTACTCCAGATGAGGCCTAACCAGTGCTGAGTAGAGGGGAACTAGTACTTCCCGGGATTTGGAAGCGATGCTTCTATGAATGCAGCCCAAAATAGCATTTGCCTTTTTTGCAGCCACATCACATTGTTGGCTCATATTCAGCTTGTGATCGACGACAATTCCAAGATCCTTCTCGCTCGTAGTGTGGTTGAGCCACGTATCCCCCATCTTGTAACTGTGCATTTGGTTTCTTTTTCCTAGGTGCAGAACTTGGCATTTGTCCCTATTAAATGCCATTCTGTTGTTTTCTGCCCAGCACTCCAGTCTATCCAGATCACTTTGAATTTTGTTTCTGTCTTCCAAAGTATTAGCTATCCCTCCCAATTTTGTGTCATCTGCAAATTTGATCAGCATTCCCTGCACCTCCTCCTCCAAGTCATTAATAAAAATATTGAAGAGCACTGGGCCCAGGACTGAGCCCTGCGGTACCCCACTCGTTACCTCTCCCCAGCTTGAGAAGGTCCCATTGATAAGCACTCTTTGAGTCCGATTCTGTAGCCAACTGTGGATCCACATGATCGTTGTTTCATCTAGCCCACTTCGAGCTAGTTTGCTCATCAGGATATCATGGGGCACTTTGTCGAAAGCTTTGCTGAAGTCGAGGTATATGATGTCTACAGCATTCCCACGGTCTACAAGGGAGGTGACTTGATCAAAAAATGAGATCAGATTTGTCTGGCAGGACTTGTTTTTGACAAATCCATGTTGGCTTCGAGTAATCACTGCATTGTTGTCAAGGTGCTTCCAGATGGATTGCTTTATGATCTGCTCCAGAATTTTCCCAGGGATTGATGTCAGACTGACTGGTCTGTAGTTCCCAGGTTCCTCCTTTTTACCCTTTTTGAAGATAGGGACAACGTTAGCCCTCCTCCAGTCATCTGGCACTTCCCCGGTCCTCCATGATTTCTCAAAGAGAATAGACAGCGGTTCTGAGAGCTCTTCTGCCAGTTCCTTTATGACTCTAGGATGCAGTTCATCTGGCCCTGGAGATTTGAACTCATTCAAAGTAATGAGGTGTTCCTTGACCATATGCCTGTCGATCTCAAGCTGCAATCCTGCCCCTTCAGCCTGTACTTCGCCTTTGCCAGGGGGGTCATAGACCCTCTTTTGGGAGAAGACTGAGCCAAAGTAGGAATTGAGCACCTCTGCCTTTTCTTTGTCATCTGTTATCATTTTGCCATCCTTATTTAATAGCTGAACAACCATTTCTTTCCTCTGCCTTTTACTATGCACGTAGCTGAAGAAAGCCTTTTTGTTGTTTTTAGCATCCCTCGCTAACCTCACCTCGTTCTCCGCTTTAGCCTTCCTGACGCCATCCCTGCAATTCTGTGCTACCTGCCTGTACTCTTCCTTTGTTACTTGGCCTTCTTTCCACTTCCTATATGTGTCCTTTTTTGTTTTCAGGTCATCCCTAAGCTTTTTGTGAAGCCACATTGGCTTCTTCTGTTGTCTTCCACCTTTTCTTCTTGTTGGAATTGTTTGTGATTGTGCCTTGAGAATTTCCTTTTTTAAAAGTTCCCACCCATCTTGGACTCCTTTTCTCGCTAGCATTGCTTGCCATGGGACCTTACTGATCATTGTTCTGAGTTTATTAAAATCAGCTTTCCTAAAATCCAGGGTACGCGTTTGAGTACACTCGGCTTTTGCTTCCCTTAGAACCAAGAACTCAAGTACAACATGGTCGCTTTCCCCCAGAGTTCCTGTAACTGCTACTTTATCCACTAAGTCATCTCTGTTGGTTAGGATCAAGTCAAGGATAGCCGATCCTCTAGTTCCTTCCTCTACTTTCTGTAGGAGGAAGTTATCCGCCACACAAGTCAGGAATTTCCTGGAGGGGCCATGTTTTGCAGAATTTGTCTCCCAACAAATATCGGGGAAATTGAAGTCCCCCATTACTACTACATCATGCTTCCTTAAAACATTGGCTATTTGCTTTTCAAAAGTTTCATCCTTGGCTTCTCCTTGATTGGGTGGCCGGTAGTAGACTCCGACCACCAGGTTCCTTTTATTCTTTGCTCCATTTATTTCAACCCAGATGCTCTCGATGGGGCTACCAAGCTCCTCCTCCTGTATTTCTGTGCAGAGATATGTATTTTTCACATACAGTGCAACCCCGCCTCCCTTTCTGTTCCTCCTGTTCTTTTTGAACAAGTTATATCCTTCAACTGCTGTATTCCAGTCATGAGAGTCATCCCACCAAGTCTCAGTTATACCTATCAAGTCATAATTTCCCTCCTGTATTAAGAGTTCAAGTTCGTTCTGTTTGTTTCCCATACTCTGGGCATTAGTATATAGACATCGAAGACCATGTGCGTCATAGTCTGGCTTTCTTCCTACATGTGTCTGAAGACTATTATTGGGCGCTATCAGCGCTGTTCTCTCCATTGCAGTGCATGCGCCTACGTCCATTGTTACCCCCAACATTACATCTCCCTTCCCCGTAGGATTCAGTTTAAAGCCCTCCTGATGAAGTTCTTCATGCTGTGGCCAAACACATTCTTCCCAGCCTTTGTGAGGTGCAACCCATCCCTAGCCAACAGCCCATCTTCCAGGAAGTATAGCCCGTGGTCCCAGAATCCAAATCTCTCTCGTCGGCACCACCTTCGTAGCCAGTCATTCACCCGGAGTATTTTTCGTTCCCTTTCTATCCCTCTTCTAACTACTGGAAGGATGGATGAGAAAACTATCTGGGCCCCAAAGTTCTTGAGTTTCCTTCCCAAAGCTTCAAAGTCTGACGTGATCTCTTCGTAGCTCCGCTTGGCGGTATCATTTGTTCCCACATGGATGAGAAGAAAGGGATACCTGTCAGTGGGCTTTATGAGTGCAGGCAACCTTTCAGTCACGTCTCTAATCTGTCCTCCCGGGAGACAACATACCTGGCGAGTCCACGGGTCTTCGCGACATACTTGGGTCTCGATCCCACGCAGCAAGGAGTCTCCCACTACTACCACTCTTCTCTTCTTCTTCTTGTAGGCCTGGGTTTCATCGCCTCTGTTTGACTGACCTTCAGCCTCTTGCTCACTCTCATGCAGGTTCCCCTGTGATTCTTCCTCTGCAGGCTGTCCTCCAGTCTCATCTGCAAGTACCTGGAATCGGTTCCACAGCTCCACCGCTTCCACTGGTGCAGAGTGGCGTCTAGTTCTTCTTCTCCTAACTGTCACCGTTTTCCAAGGAGTATCCTCTACTCCATTTTTCTTCACCTCAGCATTTCCCACTGCCTCATCTTGCTGTTGCTCTTCAAGCTTCTGGTCTGCCCTTTGCTGCTGTAGTTCCCCCATTCTGTCCAAGAACTCTTCGTGTTCTCTTATTCCCCGGAGGGTTGACAGTCGCCGCTCCAGTCCACTTACTTTTTCCTCCAGCAGCGTGATCAACTTGCACTTGTTGCAGGTGTAGGCCATGTTGTTCTCAGGCAAGAAAACAAACATTGCACACACCTTGCAGGTCACCACCACTGGAGAGTCTTGTCCTTCCATAGCCTCTTCTCCCTTTTTGTGTCTAGCTTTGTGATTGTTCTAGACTAGCCTGTGCCTGCTCCTCTACTCAGTAGAGGTTAAAAGCAGAGTCCCACTGGTGTGGAAGTGTGTGTTACAAGACAAATAAATGAAAAAAAGTTAGTAAAAAAAAATAAAAAAAAATGTTAGGGGCCTCCCCCTTGACCTCCCCTGCCGAACTCCCCTGGCCAACTCCTGTTTGCTCCCCCTGTCCGCTCGCTCTGTTCGCTCGCTCTCTGGGAGCTTGCCTGCTTCTTTAGTCCCTGGACCAGCTGGAGCAGCTTGCTCTGCTCTGCTCTGCTCAGCTGGGAGGCGGGAAACAGACTGAAGCTTCCCGCCCAGTCAGCTGCTGGGAGTACTCAGGCCACACCCCTCCAATTCAGTTGGAGCTCTCAGAAGCTCCTGGTGAGCTCACAGCCAGTCAGAAGGATAAAGGGCAGCGCCCTGGGCTTCCTGCAACCCACTTACCTCTTAGCCTCTGTCTCCTTTGTCTCCTTTGTCTCTTCAACCACTGCAACTCCCCTGGCATAAATAAATAAATTTAAATAAATTTATTAAATTTAATTATTTAATAATTATTAAATAATTAATAATTATTTAATAATTATTTAATATTTAATATTATTTAATATTATTAATATTATTATTATTAATATTATTTAATATTATTTAATAATTAATAATTATTTATTTATTAATAAATTTAAATAAATAAATAAAATAAATAAATTTATTTATTTAGTGCTTGAGCACAATTAGGCAAGTGCACAAGATGCTTTCAAAGTGACAGTGTGCATTTATAGTTTTTGATAGACCCCTTTTCCCATTCTCTTTCAGTTACACTGATTTCAACTCCATAACCAGCCAGATCCCACCACCACACTACAACACAAATCTTCTTCTTGCCCTCTTCCACCTCCTTTGCTTTCTATACTCATTCCAACCCTATCATTTTCTTCTCAAGAATGTTAGAGACTCCCAACCACCCTATCCCCCCATTGCAACCTATCACCCTGACAAACCCTTTCTCCCAAAGAATTAATGCATGTCAGTGGCCTAATTTAGCCTCCAGAGACCATCTCTGTGAGAGCTTAGGCGATTTCCCCCAAATTCAATCCTCATTCAAGGCTTGAAGGTCTCTAATTATTCTTCTGTTTGAATTGCAACTGCTCTACCAAGGTATCCCCCCCCCCATCAATGTATATATTTTAAATTTGTGTTTTTTGTCAATACATGTGACATTTGGCTTATTTTGAAGTGTGTGATGGCCTATTGCCAATATCAACCCATCTCGCACTTTATTAATTCTCAATGTCTCTGTTAACGAAGCAGACTATTATATCTATTGCAATCTATTAAAATAAAGATAGAGGTTGTCCGTCCATTGCAATTGGCTCAAGTACTTTATATTTAAAGAGAGAGCACATCCTGTAACTCCAAGTAATGGGTACAATTCCCTCCTCCAGGCTGTGAGCTTTATTGGAATAAAATCCATGCCATTCTCCGCACATGTCAGTGAAATTTGGGGAGAATGGCCAGGGAGATCATAAAGATCAAGCATTTTTATGAACCAGGCACATACTATACAAGGCTTGGAGTTCAGTTTCTAATAGCTTGCTCATTTCAGAACTGGAAGATTTTTGTTTTTAAAACATCCTATTGACCATTTTCCCACCATCAAATGAAATCCCTGTAGATGTAGATCGGAGGCAATGATTTGGAAAACAATATCTCTAATAGCATGCAGCTGAATACAATGTGACATACCTTTAGCAATTTCTACTAGATACACTGAACAAATCTTTAATTATTTCTGGTTATTAGATATCCTCTGCTGTTCAACTCTGGTTTCAGCAAAATCACATAACATTTGGGGAAGAAGATGCAACCAAGTAACCCAGCACTGGAAGTCAATATGGAGAAGATCTCCACTGCCACCATATATTTCCCCTTGGTACTCAGGTAGGTTGGAACAAAGGACACCCACACACTACAGAAGATTAACATGCTGAAGGTGATAAATTTGGTTTCATTAAAGCTATCTGGTAATTTCCTGGCTAAGAAAGCTACAGTGAAGCTGATAATGGCTAGGAACCACATAAAGCCCAGGACAGAGTAAAACATGACAGTTGAACCTTCATTACATTCCAGTACAATTTCTTTCGTCATTGAGTGCATGTCAAAGTCTGGAAATGGGGTCGAGATGACCAGCCACACACTGCAAATCATAGCTTGAATAAGGGAGCATGAAAGGACAATATAGTTAGCCAAACGTTTCCCCACCCATTTTCTCATACTGGACCCTGGCTTGGTGGCCATGAAAGCTAGAACCACAATGGTGGTTTTGGCCAAGATGGAAGAAACTGCCAGTGAGAAAATCATGGCAAAAGCAGTTTGTCGAAAGAGGCATGCCACCTTTTCAGGGTGGCCAATAAATAAGAAAGTACAAATGAAGGAGAGCAGAAGGGAGATGAGGAGAGTGTAGCTGAGGTTCCTGTTGTTGGCTTTGACTATGGGAGTCTCTTTGTGCTTCATGAAGATTCCAAGCACCAAAGCTGTGATGGAAGCAAAGGAGAGGGAAAAAGTGGCTAAGATGATCCCCAAAGGCTCTCCATAAGACAAGAAGGTTATTTCTTTTGGAACACACTCATCCTTGTTATTGTTTGGATACTGATCCCTAGGGCATTCAAAACAGTCATCCATGTCTGAAAAAGAAAAGGAAAATGTGTACATGGAAGCCTTGTGTATTGTGACTGTTAGAAAGAAAACATAACTATTAGAAAGCCCTGCATAATGGCTGCTATTTATTTATTTATTTATTTATTTATTGCTGCCCATCTGGCTAGCTACCCGGCCATTCTAGGCAGCATACAATACTAATAAAAAATTTACATGTTCAGCTGAACAAAACAACATAACAAAACAACGTAACAAAACAATACTGCTCTAAAAAACCCTAATCCACCCCAAATGCCTGCCTAAACAGCCAGGTTTTTAAAGCCCAGCGGAAGCTCATCAGAGAGGGGGCATGGCAGAGGTCACTTGGGAGGGAATTCCACAGACTGCGGGCCACCACAGAAAAGGCCCTCTTCCTAGTCCTCACCAGTCTAGCTGTCCTGGCTGATGGGACATCCTGACAGAAGGCCTATTGAGGCCGACATCTTTGCTATGACTCTGAAAGCCATGTCTGTACTTTTCTCAATTCATTATTTTAACAAGAGGTCATTTTCAGCTATGATCCAGGAGCAATAGCGGTCTTTGGCCGAATGTCAAGGGGATAGTATTAATCCTGCCATCATTTCCAGATATTATGACCCCTCCCCCTTCTGTAACCCACCATGATATTATGTGGTATATGCAAGTCAACATGTATCTCAGTGGTAATATTAGACTGTATCTTCTTATCGGTAGGACAAATCTGTCAGTTTCACTTTCTACTGCATTTTCTTTTTTAATTTAGCCCTCTGTCAAATTTATTCGATGATCAGAAACCCTGCTGGTTTATAAGACCATACTTAGGGCTATCTCATGTTGGCTCAAACTCCGAAAAAGCTAGGAAATGGTAAGCTAAGGCTGATGCCTTAAAATAAATGTTCTGTGATAGGTAATAATTTTGTGCAATGTAACAAATGGTGCTGGACAAATAGTGCTGGTTCACAATGTACACACCCACACTTTTCATTGGTGTATCAGGTCCAACTCCAGATGGGGAGGATAGATTACTGGGACCCGCAGAGATGGTCCACTTTGTCTTAGTCCTTTATTGCCTTAAAAAGTATCTGCCCCTTACTGGATTTCTAGGGGAATCCTTATAAGCAATTACTTTCCTTATATTTGCCTGACTCGGAACAGAAAGACTTACTGATTTTGAATAGGGGGGAAACTTTAGGACTGTGTTGAAACTTCAGTGTCCCACTACCCCTCCCTTGCAGTGCTTTTCTATCCCCTCAGCCAAAGCATGCCCCTCCAAATATGGTCTTAATTTGCAGCTGTGTAACTCTTCCTGTGAGAGCAGATATAAATAGGGATGTCAGAAGAATCTGTTTGGAGGGTGGAGCTTAGTGAGTTCACCAGCTCGGCCTCCCAGACTCCTGCCTGCTTGTCTGTGAGCTAGGCCAACTCGACACAGGTCAAATTGAGCCAGCTTGCAGACTTGCATAGTTGCCACGCTCCTTCTCCCTCCCCACTGCCGCTTTGTGTACAAATGGCTCCTTTTCCCTCTTGAGACTTAGGAGGGAAAAGGAGTCACTCATTTCCATACAACTTGGCACTTCTGTGCGCAAAAATCGCTTATTTTCCCTCTCGGGTCCTGGGAGGGAAAAGGAGCTGTTTGTGAGCACAGCGGTGGAGGGGTTGCTAAATAGCTCTTTTTCCCTCTTGGGTCCCGGGAGGGAAAAGAAGCCATTTCTGCACAGTGCCATTAGTTCTGTTGGGGAGCCTGTGGCTCAGGGGAAATCCATTGGGCTGGATTTCCCCACATTGGACAATCCTAGATATAAGGCTCCTTCACATGGAGCTTTTATCCTGCGATTGAGATTGGTCCTTCACGGAAGTTTGCAGGCTCTTTACATGATACAGTGACCCTGCCGTGACCCTCCTGCACTAAATGTCCTTTGTTCCATTTTTAAATAGATCACAGATAATGAGCTATCAAATTACCCCATTGTTTTCCATAGGGATGGTGGAGAATTCCGCTACAGACTCCAGTAAGGCTGGATTCTTTGGAATCCGCCCCCCCCCCCGCGGAGTCCATGGCGGAATGGAGCAACTCCCCCCGCCACCCCATGAAGCCTGTGCAGACTGGATCCTACCTGCCTCCAGTGGGTCTGGATCTGGCTGCTGCTGGCCGCCATCCGGGCTGCGGCTGCGAATGGTGTCCTCCATAGCGAATGCCATTGCCGTGCCTCCCTTTGGCTGTGATAGGCTATGTAAAGATTTACGTAGCCTATCACAGCAAAAAGGGAGGCACGCAAATGGCATGAAGGACGCCATTTGTGTCCTGCCCTTTGGCCGTGATAGGCTATGTAAATCCTTACATAGCCTATCATGGCAAAGCAGGGATGCAAATGGTGTCCCCTACGCGGGACGACATTTGCGGCCATGGCCCAGCCACGGCCAGAAGTCAGGCTGCGGCGGGTGGCCCCGGCTGGTGTCTCTGCAGACTTGCCGTGGAGCGAAGCTGGCCGGGGAGGATTCCGGGAGGGAGGAACGGATCGCCTCCCCCCCGCCAAGGATCCCGGGGGGAGGAATGGATCATCTTCCCCTCCCTGGTGGAACCCCTGTGGACGCAGGTAAGTGGGGTTTTGTACACCCCTAGATTTCCACTTCAGTGTCCTCCGTGAAAAGAGTTAAAGTGGCAAGAAGAGGAGTGAGATCAATGAACAATAATGGAAGACTCAGATATGGGGAGAAACAGAGGTGGGGGAGGAAGCGCACATAAAGGGAGTCAGTGGTGATCCTGCATTTAAAATGGAAGCACAAAGCCCTGTTTTAAATGCAGGATTTTAGGCTGGTGTAGAAATGCCCATAAATAGATAACACATCGTCATGATACCAAAATAAAACAATTAGAGTGGGGGGGGGATTACTTAAGGGAGAGAGCAGCTTCTTGTCAATCCAGTTTCCCAAAAATGTTTCCTTCATTCTGTAAATTTATAAAAAGTGCTGTCCACAGTAATAGCTGCTACAGTTAAGTGAATAAAAAACACATTCTACAATGTAAAATTGAAATCAGAGGGATGGGTTATTCTAACCTTAATAACGCTTGAAAGATTTTGCCAGTCTTTCTAAAATTTACATGTGACACAAAGAATTGTTGGTTTTACATACCCAGGAAATTTCAGAAAGATTGGTGGATGGTTCAGGGAGAAACCACAGTTAAAAAAACCTTGTTCACTCAAAAGTGTTTTTGAAAAAAAAAAAAGAAAAAGCTTGGTGACTTCCTTTGAATGTTTAAATCAATATAGGCCCATGAATCATAGAATCATAGAATAGTAGGGTTGGATGGGGCCTACAAGGCCATCGAGTCCTATCCCCTGCTCAATGCAGGAATCCAAGTCAGAGCATCCCTGACAAATGGCTGTCCAGCCTCATCTTGAATGCCTTCAGTGCGGGAGAGCCCACCACCTCCCTAGGTCACTGGATCCATTGTCGTATTGCTCTAACAGTCAGGAAGTTTTTCCTGATGTTCAGCCGGAATCTGGCTTCCTGTCACTTGAGCCCATGATTCCGTGTCCTGCACTCTGGGATGATCAAGAGATCTTGGCCTTCCTCTCTGTGACAACCATGTAAGTACTTGAAGAGCTCTATCATATCTCCCCTCAGTCTTCTCTTCTCAACGCTAGACTTGCCCAGTTGTTTCAGTCTCTCTTCATAGGGCTTTGTTTCCAGTCCCCTGATCATCTTTGTTGCCCTCCTCTGAACCCTCTCCAGTTTGTCTGCATCCTTCTTAAAATGTGGTGCCCAGAACTGGACACAGTACTCCAGATGAGGCTAACCAGTGCTGAGTAGAGGGGAACTAGTACTTCCCAGGATTTGGAAGCTATGCTTCTATTAATGCAGCCCAAAAGAGCATTTGTCTTTTTTGTAGCCATATCACATTGTTGGCTCATATTCAGCTTCTGATCTACAACAATACCAAGATCCTTCTCACTTGTAGTGTTTTTGAGTCACGTATCCCCCATCTTGTAACTGTGCATTTAGTTTCTTTTTCCTCGGTGTGGAAATTGACATTTATCTCTATTACATTTCATTTTGTTGTTTTCTGCCCATCACTCCATTCTAACCAGATCACTTTGAATTTTGTTTCTGTCTTCCAAAGTATTAGTTATCCTGCCCAATTTTGTGTCATCTGCAAATTTGATCAGCATTCCCTGCACCTCCTCCTCCAAGTCATTAGAACAAATGTTGACAAGCACTGGGCCCAGGACTGAGCCCTGCGGTACCCCACTCGTTACCTCTCCCCAGCTTGAGAAGGTCCCATTGATAAGCACTCTTTGAGTCCGATTCTGTAGCCAACTGTGGATCCATCGGATTGTTGTTTCATCTAGCCCACTTTGAGCTAGTTTGCTCATCAGGATATCATGGGGAACTTTGTCGAAAGCTTTGCTGAAGTCGAGGTATATTATGTCTACAGCATTCCCACAGTCCACAAGGGAGGTTTTTGTTGTTGTTCAGTCGTTCAGTCGTTTCCGACTCTTCATGACCTCATGGACCATACAACGCCAGGCCTTCCTGTCCTGCGCACTCTCCCGGAGTGTGCTCAGGTTCATATTCGTTGCATCGGTGATGCTATCTAGCCATCTCATCCTCTGCCGTCCCCTTCTCCTTTTGCCTTCAGTCTTTCCCAGCATCATCAGGGTCTTTTCCAGAGAGTTTTCTCTTCGCATTAGGTTGCCAAAATATTTGAGCTTCAGCTTCAGTATCTGTCCTTCCAATGAGCACTCAGGGTTGATTTCCTTTAGGATTGACAGATTGGACCTCCTTGCAGTCCAGGGGACTCGTAAGAGTCTTCTCCAGCACGACAGTTCGAAAGCATCAATTCTTCGGCACTCAGTCTTCCTTATAGTCCAGCTCTCACAGCCATACATTATTACTGGGAAAACCATAGCTTTGATTAGATGGACCTTTGTTGGCAAGGTGATGTCTCTGCTTCTTATTATGCTGTCTAGGTTTGCCATAGCTTTCCTCCCAAGGGGCAAGCATATTTTAATTTCATGGCTACAGTCACCGTCTGTGGTGATCTTGGAGCCCAAGAAAGTAAAATCTGTCACTGCTTCCATTTCTTCCCCTTCTATATGCCAGGAAGTGATAGGGCCAGATGCCATGATCTTCGTTTTTTTAATGTTGAGTTTCAAACCAGCTTTTGCACTCTCCTCTTTCACCCTCAACAAAAGGCTCTTGAGATCCTCTTCGCTTTCTGCCATTAGGGTGGTATCGTCTGCATATCGGAGGTTGTTGATAATTCTCCTGGCACTCTTAATTCCGACCTCTGATTCATCCAACCCGGCATTTCTCATGATGTACTCTGCATATAAGTTAAATAAGCAGGGTGACAATATGCAGCCTTGTCGTACTCCTTTCCCAATTTTGAACCACTCGGTTGTTCCATGTCCGGTTCTTACTGTTGCTTCTTGACCCTCGTACAGGTTTCTCAGGAGACAGGTAAGGTGGTCTGGTACTCCCATCACTTTAAGAATTTGCCACAGTTTGTTGTGATCCACACAATCAAAGGCTTTAGCATAGTCAATGAAGCAGAAATAGACGTTTTTTGGAATTCTTTTGCTTTCTCCATGATGCAGTGAATGTTAGCGATTTGATCTCTAGTTCCTCTGCCTCTTCGAAACCCAGCTTGTACTTCCCGTAGTTCTCGGGTCGCATACTGCTGAAGCCTAGCTTGTAGGATTTTGAGCATCACCTTGCTGGCATGTGAAATGAGCGCAATTGTGCGGTAGTTTGAACACTCTTTGGCGTTGCCCTTCTTTGGAATTGGAATGTAAACTGACCTTTTCCACTCTTGCGGCCATTGCTGAGTGTTCCAAATTTGTTGGCATATTGAATGCAGCACTTTAACAGCATCATCTTTTAGGATTTTAAATAGCTCAGCTGGAATACTGTCATCTCCGCTAGCTTTGTTGTTACTAATGCTTCCTAAGGCCCACTTGACTTCACTCTCGAGGATGTCTGGCTCAGATTCAGTGACCGCACTATCATGGCTATCAGGGACATTACTATCATGGCTATCAAGGACATTAAGATCTTTCCTGTATAGTTCTTCTGTGTATTCTTGCCACCTCTTCTTAATCTCATCTGCTTCTGTGAGGTCCCTGCCTTCTTTGTCCTTTATCATGCCCATCTTTGCACAAAACGTTCCCTTGAGATCTCCAATTTTCTTGAAGAGATCTCTAGTCTTTCCCATTCTGTTGTTTTCCTCGATTTCCTTGCATTGTTCATTTAAGAAGGCCTTCTTGTCTCTCCTTGCTATTCTCTGGAACTCTGCATTCAGTTGGATATATCTTCCCCTTTCTCCCTTGCTTTTCACTTCCCTTCTTTCCTCAGCTAATTGTAAAGCCTCATCAGACAGCCACTTGGCTTTCTTGCATTTCTTTCTCTTTGGGATGGATTTCTTTGCTGCCTCCTGAACAATGTTACGGACCTCCGTCCATAGTTCCTCAGGCACTCTGTCTATCAGGTCTAATCCCTGAAATCTATTCCTCACCTCCACTGTATATTCATAAGGGATATGATTTAGGTCATACCTGAATGTTTTAGTGGTTTTCCCGACGTTCTTCAATTTCAGCTGAAATTTTGCAAGAAGCAGCTCATGATCTGAGCCACAGTCAGCTCCAGGTCTTGTTTTTACTGACTGTATGGAGCTTCTCCATCTTTGGCTGCAAAGGATATAATCAATCTGATTTCGATCTTGACCATCTGGTGATGTCCATGTGTAGAGTCATCTCTTGTGCTGTTGGAAAAGAGTGTTTGCTATGATCAGCGTGTTCTCTTGGCAAAACTGTATTAGCTTTTGTCCTGCTTCATTTTGTACACCAAGGCCATGCCTGCCTGTTATCCCAGTGATTTCTTGACTTCCTACTTTAGCATTCCAGTCCCCTATGATGAAGAGGACATCTTTTTTTGGTGTTAGTTCTAGAAGGTGTTGTAGGTCTTCATAGAACCCATCAACCTCAGCTTCTTCGGCATCAGTGGTTGGGGCATAGACTTGAATTACTGTGATGTTGAATGGTTTGCCTTGGATTCGTACTGAGATCATTCTGTTGTTTTTAAGATTGTACCCCAGTACTGCTTTTTCCACCCTTTTGTTGACTATGAGTGCTACTCCATTTCTTCTAAGTGATTCTTGCCCACAATAGTAGATATGATGGTCACCTGAATTAAATTCACCCATGCCTGTCCATTTTAGTTCGCTGATTCCCAAGATGTCGATGTTCAATCTTGCCATCTCATGTTTGACCACCTCCAGCTTACCTTGATTCATTGATCTGACATTCCAGGTTCCTAAACAATATTGTTCTTTACAGCATCGGACTTTCTTTTCACCACCACACACATCCACAGCTGAGGGTCCTTTCGGCTTTGGCCCAGCCGCTTCACTCTTTCTGGCGCTACTTGGAAATACCCTCTGCTCTTCCCCAGTAGTATATTGGACACCTTCCGAGCTGAGGGGCTCATCTTCCGGCGTCATCTCTCTCACCCTTGTGATATGTTCCATGGGGTTTTCTTGGCAAGAATACTGGAGTGGGTTGCCATTTCCTTCTCCAGTGGACCACATTTTGTCAGAACTCTCTCTGCCATGACCTGTCCGTCTTGGGTGGCCCTGCACGGCATAGCTTATGGCTTCCCTGAGTTATGCAAGCCCCTTCGCCACAACAAGGCATTGATCCATGAAGGGGACAAGGGAGGTTACTTGATCAAAAAATGAGATCATGTTTGTCTGGCAGGATTTGATCTTGACAAATCCATGTTGGCTTCGAGTAATCACTGCATCATTTTCAAGGTGCTTACAGATAGATTGCTTTATCATCTGCTCCAGAATTTTCCCAGGGATTGATGTCAGACTGACTTAAAGCATTGATTGTTTTATATACTGCTGTTGGTGGCGTGCTGTTTCTTTTTTGTAATGTGAATGCATTTGAATAATAAAAAAAAGGTTTTAACATGTAATGAGTGTCTATGGGACTCTCATAATGAAGGAAAGCAGCAGAAGATGATGGTGAGGTTGTGAGAGCTGTGTGTAGGCAGCTCAGGAAAAAACAATAACCTCTCACAAAACCTCTTCTCTCTGTCTCTTCCCTTCCCCCTTCTCTTTCTATCTGGCTGTTGAAGACAGGTGTAGACAAATAAGCTTCTGGAAACAGAAATCTGGGCATTACCAAGGCAGAGAGGCAAGCTGGGCTGCAATTGCACACACCACTGGGGTTCCACCATGGATATAATAAAAGTAAGGCCCCAGCCTTCCACACCTACCTCACCTCTCCCATGTTCATACCATTCCCTTTCCCTGTTTTCTCTCTATTGTGAAAGAAGCAGCCCAGTCCAACAGGGGAGAAAAAGGCCAATGGATGACAGGGCAGGCTGTGATGTGGTTCATGCATGGTTGTAACGAGCCCACCCCCCCTATGCAGAAGTATAAAATAAGGCTCTCCCAATGCAAAATCTCCACTCTCCTTCCCATTGGGCTGAAGCAGCAAAGGGCTTTTGACAGCCAGGACACTGAACTTTGAAGAGATTGTTTCCCCAGAAAGAGAGGGGCTGGCAGGGGGGTGGGAAGTTCTTCTAACCCAGAAAAGTGGACATATCCCAGCTTCAGCTTGAGAGCCTGTTTTGCAAATGCAGTTTCTACTTTTTGTTTTATGATTACTTCAGTTTCTGTAGTTTATTTCTCAAAAGAAAAGTGGCGTAACAATGAAAGAACTGCAGGATTCAGCCTGAGTGCGATGTGCTTCTTGGGAGGAACCAGGAAGTAATTAAGAACATCACCCACTGCTTCTGGTGTGAGGAGAGGGAGGCTTCGGCCTGAGAGAGCCCAGTGGAAAGGCTTTCTGTGAATAAAACTTCGATTGAATAACACTTGGAAGGCAGAGTTTGGCAGAGTCTGTGTTAGTCTCTGGGATTCAGTCCACCAACTTCAAAAAAATTTCACACACAGTGTACCATTGCGGGTGGATGGGGGGGGGAAATGATGAGATGACACCAATAGATTTGGGATAAACAGGGCCACATTTATTGATAGATTACACTCTGAGAAGGAAGCACCAGCAGGCAAGCAGCAAACAAGTCCAACATGACAGGTGTGGAGTGTGGCATTCATTGTCTGGGGCGAGGTGTCCACCATCGCCCCCAATCTGACATACCCAATTCTGGGCTGGGAGATGTTCCTCTGTCACAGACCCCCCTCAAGCCACAGAACCCAAGTGGGTGAGGAGGGTTGGCCTCAGAGGTAAGCCGTATCTCCCGACTGGGGCCACAGAACCCAGACCTGAATGCCTCGGGCCTTACCGGTCACCTGAAACGGTGCCTACGAATAAGGAATGGCGGCGAATTCCACCACGGATTTCAGTGAGGCCGAATGCACTGGCATTTGGCCCCCCAAAATCTGTGGCAGTACAGCCTGTCACCCCCCTGCCACCCCATGGATCCTCCCCGGGATGAGACTTACCTGGGGCGGATGTTCTGGACGATGGCGGATTCAGCAGCGGATCCAGCGGCGGCTTCAGCGGCGGCGGTGGCTGGTCTTCCGACTAGCTGCCACCGCCGCCATTTGCAGTCATGTCTTTTTTTTTTCTACATAGACATGATAGGCTATGTAAAGACCTATGTAGCCTATCACGTCTGGGTTAAAAAAAAAATGCGTACGCAAATGGCGGTGGCTACGGCGGCCACCATTTGCGTTCCTTATTTTTCGTCGTCTTAGTCTACGTAAATATTTATGTAGACTATTATGGCGAAGATAAAGGAGAATGCAAATAGCATAGAGGGCGCTATTTGCATTCCTTTTTGATTCACTATTTTAGCCTACGTAAATATTTACGTAGACTAAGACGGTGAAAAATAAGGAATGCAAATGGCAGCTGCCGTAGCCGCCACCATTTGCATATGCGTTTTTTTTTTAACCCAGATGTGATAGGCTATGTAAGTCTTTACGTAGCCTATCACAGTTGAATACAGGGATGCAAACGGCAGCAGCTACGGCAGACACCATTTGTGTCCCTGCTACCCAGCGGCTGGATGTCCGGCTGCTGGCGGAGCCAGCCGGCGGCTCCGCAGAATCGCTGCAGAGCAGAGCCGTCCGGGCAGGACTCCAGGGGGAGGGATCGAGCGCCCGCCCGTCGAGGATTCCAGGGGGAGGGATGGAGCGCCTCCCCCCACCACGAAGCAGATCCGCGAAACGGTAACTTTCGTACATCCCTACTATGGATGCTCACCTGTCCTCTCCCACAGTGGAGTGCCCGCCTGGAGCTGCCAATACAGTTATGTGACCAGAAGCCAGGACAATTGGGTGATACACATTCACATAGATTTCTCCCTATCCGAACTGCAGTGCAAAGTAGGCAAAGGACCCAAAGCCTGGCCAACATGGCTAAGAGCCAAAATTCCTACTCGGCCCCCAATAAGGTGACCAGTATAACCTGCACTGCATGATGGGTGGGAGGGAGGGAGCTTGGAAGGCAGGAATGACGATCAAGGTGGGTGGCGTGGCCTTAAATAGTGGCTGGCTCAACCCCATCCCCCCAGGTGAAGCAAGGAGCAAAGGCCAATGGCCTTCGTCCTTGTCCCGTCCTCCCCCCCCCAACAGCCCCCAACCGCAGCCAGGCAAGCCAGATGCGGGGTGATGGCACTTCTTGATATAATATATAAATAGTGTACATCTCCTACCTTTCTGGTTTGAAATCTTCCCTTCTGGACATGGCAGGCAATCATAGCAGCAAAATGGCTCCCCTTCCTTCTTGGTCCTACTATAACCTAAATGGCAGTTCTCATTACATAGAGAAAGGGGTTGTGTCTGCCCATAAATGAAAGAAAAGAATAGTTTGGAAGCTGGTATCTCCCTGGCCTAACTATACACCTACAGATACGAAATACATTGATGCTGGCATGGCATAATGGCTTCATTTTCAGAGAGAACTCTTTATGTAACAATTGTTAATACTAGTTGCAGTATTGGAACCTCTGCTGTTACTCCAGTGTAACATTATATTTGTGACTAAGATCTTGGAAAATATATTGACAGTCTCAAAGCTTAGTCCAGTATCTTATCAACTTAGAACTCATTCAAGTCTTATTATACACATGGCACTGCCCTTAATATATTCTATCAGGGTTTCTTGGCTGCAGTTTGCTTCTTCATCACATTCATATATTTCAGAATTTACTTTCCCCCTGTGAATCCCTTTGCTTGGTCAGTTGCTAGTTTGCAACTTTGGCTGAGGTGAACATAGATTTCAAATCTGGATAATTTGGAACTCAAAGCCCTGTAAAGAAGCATAGCATTTTCCTCATAATATAGGAGCTTATTTAACTGAGCTTATTTAACTATTGGAAAAATGGAGATCACCGCTTCCTGTATCCCCACCACCACAATCCCATCCAAAAGCTGTTTTAGCTTGATGTTAGACCCTGTGTGTTTCCCATCACAAAAGTAATAGCTGCTTTGGGGGGGTGGGGGTGGGGGTAATTTCAGATAAATTCTCATGGGTGTGGTGCAAAGTTCTTGCACTAACCTCTGTCACAAGGAAGCCATGGGTTGTGTTTGAGTCTCCTGTCTTTCATTGTACAATAATCTCTCTGGTAGTCTGCTCTGCAGGGTGCCCGTGCTTTAATTAAACCCCAGGGAAAGGCATTATAAACTTATTCCTCCTATGGAGCTTTAGAGATCTGGAATTGTGATCAGAGGGATGGAAAGCTGTGCCATAGAAAGGGGGAAACCTCACACAGCACTGTGGGCTACATCTCAATGATAATGTAAGCTCAAAAGCACCACAAAAAAAGATATTCTAAAGTGCACTGAGAATAAGGCAGAAACATGGAAGCCTCTTTTGTGCAGGAAGAAAATATTTAAGAAATTGGGATGATTTGGCACAGCACTAATCTGGATACATTGTGAAATAGGCCTTACCTTGTTGTACTTGCTGGGCCAAGTAATGGCATCGTCATGAATGGTGAAACTCTTTTCTGGGGGAGCCTGTGGGTTCATCATTCCAACATTTACTCTCAGAAAGGATTGGTTGGGGAATGTGACCCAGTTGATTATATCAAATCCAGCTACTAATTCCCCATGTTGGTCAAAGGAAACAACTTCCCCAGCGCTATTGTTAAATGAGACACTTCTCAGAAAGTGGTGGATCTAAATCAGCAGAAGAAACAGGCAATTTCATCACTTTAAACTGTATTTTGAACATAATACAACAGTATACTGATGATAATTCAGGGATTTTTCATTTCATTTATACTAGAGATCCAATAGATTCTTATCATGATAGATACATAACCAAAATATATTAAACATTTCCACAGTAGTAAGACCACATGTCCTGCATATATCATTCTATCCTGTATGTGTGTGTGTGCATATGTATGTATTTATACTACTTTTATACTTCTCACTGTATTATAATATTATAATCCTTATGTGGTTCACATTAAAATAACCAGTGGGAAACTACAGCAAAAGCGCTATAGAGTCTACAGTAAAATTTTGAATGAGTGCAATGTGACACAGCTAAATATGAAGGTACTTTCGGAAGCCTCTATGGCAAGATGACTGGCATGGTTGATGTTTTTGTGAGTTTGGGGGAAAATGCTTCCAGACTCGTGTGGTGATTGCATAAGACCACTTCACAATTACTGGCTGGAAATGCATGTGGTGGAGGAGACAGATCAAATGTGGACCAATTTCTGTGAAAATAATGTTATATATAAAATGTGGTCTGCATGTGTACACCAATGCACTCAACTGCAGTTTCTTTAATCCTTATTTCTCTATAAAAGTGGTTAATAAATTAAGTATTTTTCCATTATCCATATCCCATTTAGGAATTAGAAACAAAAGTCTAGTGCAGAAGCAAGTTTTGTCCAAGGTTATACATCAAGCCTGAAGAGTATGAAGAGAGAGAGAGAGAGAGAGAGAGAAAGAGGAAGGGAGGGAGAGAACCTGGAAAAGTTCAAGACTTTTATGATTTGATGGCAGGTAAGAACCTTTTTTGTTCTAAATACCTACAAGTGACATTTACTATTATTTATATGGCATGGGACTTGCAAAAAGTATTCCAAGGTAGAGTGCTCCTGCTTGGTGTGCCTACCAGCCAGCTAGCCCTGTCTTCTTTCATGGTATCCATTCCATCCCTTCCCCCACCCAGCAGACATTCAGCCTTCTATGGCCACTGAGCATGCTCCATCATCAATTTATTTATTTATTTATTACATTAATTTATTTATTACATTTATATCCCACCTTTTTTCCTCCTTAAGGAACCCAAGGCGGCATACATAATCCTCCTCCTCTCCATTTTATCCTCACAACAACAACGCTGTGAGGTGGGTTGGGCTGAGAGTCTGTGACTGGCCCAAAGTCACCCAGTGAGCTTCTGTGGCCAAGTGGGGACTAGAACCCAGATCTTCTGACTCCCAGTCCAACACTCTAGCCATTACACCACACTGGCTCTCATTGAGCTGTTTGGGGGATTTTTTTTTCTTCTAAAGATTTTTCTCTATTACTGCAAACATGGGCTTCTTCCTAGCATGCGAATTCATCCAAGTTGTTTCTCAGCAGCCTCTTTTTTTCCTGTATCTTAAGTCATTATATTAGTATGTATGGTAATGGTATCATTTATTAGGACATACAGGTTCTGAAAAGTGAATCACCGTACCGAAAGAAAACAACTGAAATCCTTAGTCCTTTCACTCAACAAGGGATGCTTCCATTTGTCTTTTTTTTTTTTTTTTGTGGAGATCAGAATCATGCATGCAGGTAGGGATGTTTGATGCTGGGAATTGTGTTCCATTTAAGTCTGAAGGGATTTCACAATGTTCCTGTTCTGATAAGCAGCGGCAGACTGTAACAGACCCCCCCACACACTTTTGCTGGAAATGTTCATATTTTTTCTCATTTTTTTCATGTCCTATGATTTCCACAAATGGGATTCCCTCCCCCCCGAGATTTATGTAAAGGCCCCCCCTTCAGCTTTTTAAATTTGTGCAAAAGGCGTAATAATGTTTTAAATTTAGTTATTTATTTATGGGGGTTTCATGTGCAAAAATGCACACTTTCACAAGTCCACCTGTCTGCTATGTAGCCCGAGAGAGAGGCATATTCCTGTTGTAAATATCCTTGTCACTTTCATCCTCTCCACACACTACTTCATTTAGACCATCAGAGCCATACTGATATTCCACACTTGTGACACATCTTGCCAGTTTCATTGTCCACTTTGGAACCCAGCCATGGGGGATCACCAAAGTGGAGGATGAAACTGACAATCACAAGGTTACACAGCATGCATCATAGTGGCTAGTCTATTCCTATCCAGGGATAAAGCCAACTACAATTCAATTGTGTCTGATCAGAGGGTTGTGGATGTCATTTTAATGTCAAAATTAAGCCCTGCAATCCTAAAGCCCTAGGACAACAAGGATAGGGAATTAAAGGTGTATACCATCCTCTCAACTTTGATCATTTTTTTAATTGACTGATGCTCCCTTGCACTAAATATTATGTGGCTCCCAGAAACTACAGAGCATAATCAGTGTCTTGTTATTTTGCTTTTGTTTTTGTTTTTAATTTTGAAGCCTATAATATTTCTATAAATCTAGGGTGTCCTTTCTGTCTGCAGAAAACCCCGCAATAGTTTTTTGTGACATGCCCTTTGTCGCTGACACAATCATAGTTATAGGACTGCCTAATGTCTCCAGCTTTCATAGAGAGTAGAGATGGTGGAGAAATCTGCCACGGACTCCAATGAGGCTGGATTCTTTAGAATCTGGCCCGCCGGAGTCCACGGCGGAATGGACTGCTCCCCCCTGCCACCCCACAAAGGCCAGTCAGGACAGACCCTACCTGGTGGCGGCCGATCCGGATCTGGTGTCTTTGTTCCGCAGCCATCTGCTGCTGGGCTGTGGATGCAAATGGCATCTGGCGTAGTGGACGCCATTTGTGTCCCTGCTCTTTGCCGTGATAGGCTATGTAAATATTTGTGTAGCCTATCATGGCCAAGGGCAAGGATGCAAATTGTGTCTGCTATGCCGGATGCCATTTGCATGGCAGTGGCCGGAAGTCCAGCTGCAGACGGGCCCAGCCAGCAGCTCCGCGAATTCCTTGCAGAGTGGAGCCGGCCGGGGAGGATTCCAGGGAGAGGGATGGGTCACCTCCCCCTCCCCATGGAACCCTTCAGCGGACAGGTAAGTAGGTTTCATACACCCCTAATAGAGGGGCATCTTTCTATGCAATCAAAGACTTACTCTTGAGCCTATAGAAAAGGTGAACTCCTCTGTATCAGACAGATGAGGATGTTACCTGCAAGGACTGCTGATTCAAATGTTTCCATCTAATGCTATCCACCATTGCTGTGAGTTGGGATTTGGATGAATGTATGCCATGCAAAGCATGTGCCACAGCATAGACTGCGTTGTAGATGCTGTAGCTGTGGCCAGTCATGCTCATTTCAAAAACAGACCCAGGAAGAGTCTCCAGCTTTTCCTCCCCAGTGCAAAGTTGTCCAGCTTCCTTGTCTAAAGAACAGGTGAATGCCTCTTCCCAAAAAATCTTGATAAAACCATCTTCTTTTTCCATGGTAGGGTTTCTCATATGAAGGAATTCCTGGAACCCTAGAAGGTCCTTTGAATGCACTGCAAAGGATATAGCACCATGGATGAAGTTTATATCCCAACTCCTTTGAAAGGATAATGATGTGAAATCCATCTGGGCTGTCATAATCCATATTTTTGTCTTCACTGGTATATCCTCTGTTTCTGCCACCTTGGGTAGCATTCTCATTGTCATAATTGTATTAATTTCACCATGAACAACCACAACATTGGCAGTGCTTGACATCATAATCTTGCTTGTTTCTGAGCCTTCATCCAATATTTCACCCAACTCACTGGAAAAGGTTAATTTGGGGAATGTTTCTATAAAATCAAAGCAAATGCCTTTCTGGGCGAATGTGGGAAGAACATTCTGTACAAATTTCTCTGAATTATCATCATACTGTGAGATTACCCCTATCCATGTCCATCTGAAATGCAGGAGTAACTGGAGAATCCCATCATATTGATGAGCTCCATCTGGGAACATCCAGTGGAAGAAATCTGTTTGGATGTTATTATCCTTCAGAGGGGAAGAACCATAGATGAACTAAAGGTAACACATAGAAGGGAGAGGGAGAGGGAGGGGGAGGGGGAGGGAAAAAGCAATATCAAATAGTAGCTATTCTTGAATCCAAATTCCATCTTTTATTTAAATCGAAGGGGCACACAATGCCCCATTAGTTAAGGTGAGTCACACACAGAAAAGTTTCCGCCATTATAAGCTATAAAACTGTACTTGTAGAAATAACATCTGTTGAGCTAATTTCCTCAACCTTTACATCTATGATCTATCAGATGAGGTCTATAGTTGTTCAATATTTATAACAGATCCAATAAAAATTGCCACAGGTACAGCAAGTTAAACGGTGCTGAAATGTGACACATTTTCCTTTGTATCCAAGCTGTTACTCAGCACATCATATATTTCTTTAAACTCCTGATGTACCTTATTCAGGCTTGTCAAGGAGGTGTGCCCTTCATTGGTTTGTAGAAGTTCTGAGCAGCAGTTCAATTTTTATTAAGGCTTTTCTGCTCCATGAAAGCCTATGGCAGCAACTGCTGGCAAGGTTATGTTGAGCTTGCTCAGTTTCACTCTGAAGCTAGAAAGCTGCCAAATACTCCAAGGGTTTCAGAGGATTCTATTACAGAGGGCCTCTATCTGCAATGTCATTCCTTTAGTTTGGTGAAGCTATATTTTACTTCACCTACTGGGAGGGTAGGGATATATTAATCCTCTGCTCCCACCTCCACTGTTATCCCCATCTGGAGAAGGCTCACCAAACCTCCAATTTAGATTGCCAAAAAACCTACAAAAAACAACACTGCACTGTCATGTAAATTGCAGATATAGGTCTAAGGGTAGAAGCTCCTACCAACTACTATAGAGTCCAGATCCATATGAGGTCCCATGAACCTACTTTTGCATAAAAAAGAAAGAAAGAAAAAGAAATCACTAAGGTAAAGTTCTGCCAGGCTTTAAAAACCTGGCTATTCAGGTGGGCATTTGGGGTGGGTTAGGTTTTTTTAGAGCACTGTTGTTTTGTTATGTTTTTGTTGTTGTTGTTCAGTTGATTATGTTAATTTGTTATTAGTATTGTACACTGCCTAGAGTGGCCAGGTAGATGGCCAGATGGGTGGCTAATCAATCAATCAATCAAATAAATAAATTGCAGTTTGACCCTCAGGTGTTTGGGAGAGGTCTCGATGGAATGCAAAGGTGAGTGAAGCAGAAGGATCCAGGCTTCATGTGTTACCTTTCTGAATGCAGAAATGCAGTGCCAGGGCACCAATGATTGTGTCTCGCACTAAGGGAATGTTCACACATTACATGCTTGTCCGCATGCTGTGCACATGCATTAAGATGGTTGTGAGAATCTAGCCCTATTCAGTCATTCACACTGTTCAAACCATCTTGTCAGCTACTGATGCTAGCAACAAACTGGAATAGGTCAACCCACAGGAGAATTCCTCTAGAGAAACAGTAAAGATCAGATGTTTTATTAGGCAATACAGGGCCTCAGCACGTGGGACGTCTTTGCTGGTGCCAGGCAGTCCATCCTCCCTGTGTGAATCTGGGCCTAAATGACCAAAGGGAGGTGGTGCATGGAGGGTAACTTGTAAGCAAGCACAATTTGAGACGTTGCATAACTTCATCACTAATCCTGGGACTCATCAGTTAAGGCATCAGGCTTAGCTTCTACATTCCTGGCTTTGTGGATTTTGAGCCAACATGAGATAGCCTTAACTCTGGCCTTAAAATTGGAAGGGTTGTTGTTGTTGTTGTTGTTGTTGTTTTATCACTGAATAGTATATTAACCAGGAGGACTGACCAAGAACATAGGAAATGAAGAACATAAAGAGAGCCATTCTGGATCAGAACAAGCTCCATCTAGTCCACCATTCTGTTCTCACATTGGCCCCCAGTTGCCTGTGTGGAAGCCACAAGTAAGTCATGAGTGTGTGGGCACTCTCCCCATTGTGTTCCCCAGCAAATGGTATGTAGGCATGCTGCCTCTGATACTGGAGTTTGCATATAGCCATCAGAATGTGGAACCATTGATAGCCAAATCCTCCATGAATTTCTCTAATCCTATCTTCCTTTGCTGTGCCTTGTTGTGACTTCAGCTGATGATTTATGAATGTAAATGAACATTTTATACATATTGTATTATTCAATTATCAAAAAAATCTACCTCCATTACCTAGCAGAATTTCAAAACTTATATCAGCCTTTTTTCTTTCTCTTTGCAATTCTCCTCTCTTACCTCCTTGTTGCCTTCTTTGTCTTTCTCCTCTATTCTGCCACTTTTTGCCTACTCCTCCTTCTCCCCCCATTCCCTGGGTGCACCTGTTTTTTAAATTCCCATTTACAGGCCAACCCTCAGCAATCCTTCTGTACTGGTTTAGGGATGTTAGAGAAATCCGCCGCGGATTCAAATGTGGTCTCCAGAATCCACAGCGGGATGGCCCCACCTTCGCTCCAGGAGGATTCCATGTGGAATCCATAGACTTATATGTAAGATTCATGGCTCTATTTTGTGTATAAGTCTATAGGCACATCCTGCCGATCAATATTTTTTTAAGCAACATGGCAATTGGCGTGGAGGCAAATGGGTCAAGGACGGACCAGATAATGGTCTGTCCTGGAGCCTGCCCTCAAGCCGGGCGGCTCTGCAGAATCCTTGCAGAGTGGAGCTGTTCTGGAGGATTCCAGGGGGAGGAATGGATCGCCTCCCCCCGAGGCAGATTTCCCACCAGAACAGATGGTGGGGAATCTGTACATCCGTATACTGGTTTGTCACTATTTGGTTTCTCCTCAGCAGCAGAAGCTGTGATCCCCTGCAATTGGCAAGAGGATTTTTCCTCCCTTCACCCACACATCGATAGGACTGAGAAGGTATTTGGGACTTGATAAATGTCCCAGGCTGGCAACAACCTCTTCTGTGACTGCAGTGGGAAACAACAGGCAAAATAGCCTGCCCTTCCTTTTCCCTTCCTGTGGCCTTTTCTGCTGTCATCTTGTAGAAATATTTTTTCCTCTTTTTCTTAGGGGTGGCGGAGAATTCCACTACAGATCCCAGTGAGACTGGATTCTAAAGAATCCGCCCCCCCCCCCCGGAGTCTGTGGCAGAACGGAACCCTTACCTCCACCTCCCCATGGAATCCTCTTCAGCTGGATCCTCCGGCTCCGGACTGCCAGCGATACAGCCGCCATGCCATATCACTGGCTGAAGGAGAATGACCGTGGACGCAAATGGTGTCCAGGATGCCATTTGCGGCTGTAAAGGTCTTAGTTTAAGGTAAAAGCAGCCATGGGCAGATTCCCCATGGACTGGCAGGTAGGGAATCCGCCCATCCCTACTCTTTCTGCCTCTACCGAAGAAGACTTAAAACTCTCTAGGGCTCATGGACCTACCTTAGGTAGTATGGGTATTAGCTATTAGACATGGGGTGTCTAATATCCCCCCCCCCAAAAAAAAAAGAAATAGACCACAAGTTTTCAAATAACTAAGTTCCTTTTTTAACTGAAGAAAAAAGTCAATTGTAAAATCTAAATAGATGTGCTCGTGTGCGCACACACACACACACACACACACAGACAAGACCATATGACCTATAGGGGGAAAATGAAAACTTCAACAACCAGGAATAAACACAGCCAACTGACCTCAATATACTGTGTCTCTATATTATAAAAATCCCTTATTTGAGCAATATCTTATTGTCATTTGTCCAGTTCCCTCTATTTGTACTCTAGTTCCAGCAGCACTGACTTTTTCTTTCATTTGGGTTCTGACATGCTTTCCACTCCCTCCTATCCTCCCACTCCTCCTCCTCCTCCTCCTCCTCCTCCTCCTCCTCCTCCTTCTTCTTCTCCCACTCCTCCTCCTCCCTCTTCCTTCTTCCTTCTTCCTTCTTCCCTCCTCCTCCCCTGCTGCTTTCTACTTCTCTCTTTCCTATGCCCCTTTTTCCATTTTTGCTACATTCTCTATACACACATCTTACCTGTGGCATTTTGTACATAGACAGGACCGTTGCCATGTGGAAACATAATCCATAGTCAGGTCCCCCAATGACTGCTACTGGAATATTTTCAACATCACATTTGTAATTTGGGATGAATCTGCCTCGTCTAGAGAGAAGTTCCAATGAGGCATGATAGGTCCAGGTCGCACGGAAGTGGGCATTATAGATGTGGAAACCCATGCTGACATTGGGTAAGATTTGGGGGTTTTCATTGATTTCCTTTATAGCAAATGCCAAGGCCATGATGTGCTGGTAGAGCTGTGTCATTAGCCTGCAAGGAAAGCCACATAGTGTACAACAGAACATATTCTTCAGATCAGGGCATTCATTTCAGTTCAATCCTGATTGGAAAAAAGAAAAAAATAGTATTCCAATAGTCTTGGGCTGTGTAGGGAAAAACAAAATGGCACAGAAACCTCAAAATTTGGATTCCCTGAACAGGAGTCCAATTCCTGGCATAGGCTTTTGATGCTGCTAATAAGCACATGTAAGGATGCGTGAACATCAGTCAAATGTATATAGTCCTCTTGCTATAAGGTTCTGGAAACTCATAATTGGATATGTTTTTTGTTTTTTTTAATATCAGTGAGTCAAAGCTCACAATATATATTGCGGGGGTCAATCCTTTTTTTATTATTATTTGCAACAGAACAATAACAACAACCCCTTCATGGATCACTGCCTTGTTGTGCCGAAGGAGCTTGCGTAACTCAGTGAAGCCATAAGTTATGCCGCGCAGGGCCACCCAAGATGGACAGGTCATGGCGGAGAGTTCTGACAAAGTGTGGTCCACTGGAGAAGGAAATGGCACCCCACTCCAGTATTCTTGCCAAGAAAACCCCATGGAACGTATCACAAGGCTAAAAGAGATGACAACAGAAGATGAGACCCTCAGGTCGGAAGGTGTCTAATATACTATAGGGGAAGAGCAGAGAGAATGTCCAGGTAGTGCCAGAAACAGTGAAGCAGCTGGGCCAAAGCCAAAAGGACACTCAGCTGTGAATGTGTCTGGTGGTGAAAAGAAAGTCCAATGCTGTAAAGAACAATATTGTTTAGGAACCTGGAATGTCAGATCGATGAATCAAGGTAAGCTGGAGGTGGTCAAAAATGAGACGGCAAGATTGAACATCGACATCTTGGGAATAGGGATGGACGAAAGGGACTTACCTTGTCCTGCAGGTTGCTTCGCGGTGGGGGGAAGGTGCTTCGGTTCTCCCCCCGAAGTTCAGGTGAGGGGGGGAGGCGCCCCGCCTCGCCCGGCCAAAATTCAGGTCGGGAGGAGCGCCCCGTCTCCCCGGCCGTGAAAAAAAAAGTAAACACACACACACACACAAACCTGTGATAGGTTACGTGACGATTTGTGTAGCCTATCACGGCTAGATTTCCAAAGTCAGCCGTGATAGGCTACGTAAATCATCACGTAGGCTATAACGGGTGACTTTGGGGGGAAAAAAAAGCATGTACGCAAATGGCGGCGCCCCATGGGCGCCACCATTTGCGTTCCTTATTTTGGCACGTCTAGTCTACATAAAGATTTACATAGACTATGGCGAAAATAAGGGAACTCTATTTGCGTTGCCCTTATTTTCGCCGTAGTCTACGTAAATCTTTACGTAGACTAGACGTGCCAAAATAAGGAACGCAAATGGCGGCGCCCATGGGGCGCCGCCATTTGCGTATGCGATTTTTTTTCCCCCAAAGTCACCCGTGATAGGCTACGTGATGATTTACGTAGCCTATCACAGCTCACTTTGGAAATCTAGCCATGATAGGCTACGTAAATCATCACGTAGCCTATCAAGGGTGTGTGTGTGTGTGTGTGTTTTGTACTGTACTTTTTTATTTTGTAATGGCGGCAGCGGCAGCGGCAGCCGGTCGGGAGACCGGCCGCTGTCCCCACTGAAACACCGCCAAAACGCCGCTGGGACCCGCCGCCAAGAGGGACATTCGCTGAAGGTAAGTCCCATCCTGGTGGGGGCAGCGGAGAATTTCCCCAACACTTTCGGGGGGCCGAATGCGTCAGCACTTGGCCTCCCGAAGATTCGTGGAGAAATTCTCTGCAATCCCTACTTGGGAATCAGCGAACTAAAATGGACAAGCATGGGTGAATTTAATCCAGGTGACCATTATACCTCCTACTGTGAGCAAGAATCCCTTAGAAGAAATGGAGTAGCACTCATAGTCAACAAAAGGGTGGGAAAAGCAGTACTGGGGTACAATCTCAAAAACAACAGAAAGATCTCAGTACGAATCCAAGGCAAACCATTCAACATCAGAGTAATTCAAGTCTATTCCCCAACCACTGAGGCCGAAGAAGCTGGGGTTGATCGGTTCTATGAAGACCTACAAGACCTTGTAGAACTAACACCAAAAAAAGATGTCCTCTTCATCATAGGGGATTGGAATGCTAAAGTAGGAAGTCAAGAAATCACTGAGATAACAGGCAAGCATGGCCTTGGTGTACAAAATGAAGCAGGACAAAGGCTAATAGAGTTTTGCGAAGAGAACACGCTGATCATAGCAAACACGCTTTTCCAACAGCACAAGAGGCGACTCTACACATGGACATCACCAGATGGTCAATATCGAAATCAGATTGATTATGTCCTTTGCAACCAAAGATGGAGAAGCTCCATACAGTCAGTAAAAACAAGACCTGGAGCTGACTGTGGCTCAGATCATGAGCTGCTTCTTGCAAAATTTCAGCTTAAATTGAAGAATGTAGGGAAAACCACTAAACCATTCAGGTATGACCTAAATCATATCCCTTATGAATATACAGTGGAGGTGAGGAATAGATTTCAGGGATTAGACCTGATAGACAGAGTGCCTGAGGAACTATGGATGGAGGTCTGTAACATTGTTCAGGAGGCAGCAACTCAATCCTTCCCAAAGAAAAAGGAATGAAAGAAAGCCAAGTGGCTGTCTGATGAGGCTTTACAAGTAGCTGAGGAAAGAAGGGAAACGAAAAGCAAGGGAGAAGGGGGAAGATACATCCAACTGAATGCAGAGTTCCAGAGAATAGCAAGGAGAGACCAGAAGGCCTTCTTAAATGAACAATGCAAAGAAATTGAGGAAAACAATAGAATGGGAAAGACTAGAGATCTTTTCAAGAAAATCGGAGATCTCAAGGGAATGTTTTGTGCAAAGACGGGCATGATGAAGGACAAAGAAGGCAGGGACCTAACAGAAGCAGATGAGATTAAGAAGAGGTGGCAAGAATACACAGAAGAACTATACAGGAAAGATCTGAACGTCCCTGATAGCCATGATAGTGCGGTCACTGAACTTGAGCCTGACATCCTCGAGAGTGAAGTCAAGTGTAGGGATGGGGGAGAATTTCTCCCCGAAACTTTGGGCGGCCGAGTGCCAATGCATTCGGTCCTCCGAAGGTTGTTCGGGGAGAAATTCTCCGCCCCCCCGCCCCCCGCCCCCCCGGGATGGGACTTACCTTTCACTAATGTCGCTCCTGGCGGCGGGTCCCGGCGGCGGTTCGACAGGTCTTCGTCAGGGGCGGGGGCGGCTGCTGGTCTTTCGACCGGCTGCTGCTGCCGCCATTACAAGAAAAGTAAAAAAAAAAAAACGCCCCTGTGATAGGCTACGTAACAATTAACGTAGCCTATCATGGCTAGATTTGCAAAGTCAGCCGTGATAGGCTATGTTAATCGTCACGTAGCCTATCACGGGTGACTTAAAAAAAAAAAAGCATGTAAGCTAATGGCGGCCCCCATAGGGAGCCGCCATTCGCATTCCTTATTTGGTCCCTGTAGTCTACGTAAATCTTTACGTAGACTACAGGGACCAAATAAGGAACACGAATGGCGGCTCCCTATGGGGGCCACCATTTGCGTACGTGCTTTTTTTTTTTTTAAGTCACCCGTGATAGGCTACGTGACGATTAACGTAGCCTATCATGGCTGACTTTGCAGATCTAGCCGTGATAGGCTACGTAAATCATTACGTAGCCTAATCACGGGGCTTCTTTTTTCTTTTTTTTTACTTTTCTTTTGAAGTTCGCGGCCGGGGAGACGGGTCGCTTCTCCCTGGCCTGAATTTTGGCCGGGCGAGTTGGGAAGCCTCCCCCCCTAGGCTGAACTTCGGGGGGAGAAGCGAAGTGCCTCTCCCCCACCGCGAAGCAAGCTGCGAGACCAGGTGAGTGACTTTCGTACATCCCTAGTCAAGTGGGCCCTAGGAAGCATTACTAACAACAAAGCCAACGAAGATGACAGTATTCCAGCTGAGCTATTTAAAATCCTAAAAGATGATGCTGTTAAAGTGCTGCACTCAATATGCCAACAAATTTGGAACACTCAACAGTGGCCACAAGACTGGAAAAGGTCAGTTTACATTCCAATCTGAAAGAAGAGCAATGCCAAAGATTGTTCAAACTACCGTACAATTGCACTCATTTCACATGCCAGCAAGGTGATGCTCAAAATCCTACAAGCTAGGCTTCAGCAGTATGTGAACCGAGAACTGCCGGAAGTACAAGCTGGGTTTCAAAGAGGCAGAGGAACTAGAGATCAAATCGCCAATGTTCAATGGATCATGTAGAAAGCAAGAGAATTCCAGAAAAATGTCTATTTCTGCTTCATTGGCTACACTAAAGCCTTTGATTCTGTGGATCAGAACAAACTGTGGCAAATTCTTAAAGAGATTGGAGTACCATACCACCTTACCTGTCTCCTGAGAAACCTGTACGAGGGTCAAGAAGCAACAGTAAGAACCAGACATGGAAAAACCGAGTGGTTGAAAATTGGGAAAGGAGTACGACAAGGCTGCATATTGTCACCCTGCTTATTTAACTTATATGCAGAGTACATCATGAGAAATGCCAGGTTGGATGAATCAGGGGTCGGAATTAAGATTGCTGGGAGAATTATCAACAACCTCAGATACACAGACGATATCACCCTAATGGCAGAAAGTGAAGAGGATCTCAAGAGCCTCTTGTTGAGGGTGAAAGAGGACAGTGCAAAAGCTGGTTTGAAACTCAACATTAAAAAAACGAAGATCATGGCATCTGGCCCCATCACTTCCTGGCATATAGAAGGGGAAGAAATGGAAGCAGTGACAGATTTTACTTTCTTGGGCTCCAATTTCACCGCAGACGGTGACTGTAGCCATGAAATGAAAAGACGCTTGCTCCTTGGGAGGAAAGCTATGGCAAACCTAGATACCACTTGCCACCTAATGCAAAGAGAAAACTCCCTGGAAAAGACCCTGATGCTGGGAAAGATTGAAGGCAAAAGGAGAAGGGGATGGCAGAGGATGAGATGGCTAGATAGCATCACCGATGCAATGAATATGAACTGGAGCACACTCCGGGAGAGAGCGGAGGACAGGAAGCCCTGGTGTGCTATCGTCGATGGGGTAATGAAGAGTCAGACATGGCTTAACAACTGAACAACAACAATAACAATAACAACAACCATAAAAGGGGGAATTCATAAGATAAAACATGTCAATATACAGTAATATTAACATCTCCCTTGGTATAGGAAAAAGGAAACAAAACACAAAGAGGGTAAAAAAAAATTAACACTTCCATTTCAAATATATACATTAATATAAGCATTCCATGTATCTAAATAAGCATCCATACAACGTTAATAGCCGTAGAAAATAATATTATTTATTTATTTGTTTGTTTGTTTATTTATTTTTAAATATTTATTGGCTGACTTTCAGGGCAAGAACCATCCCAAAACAGTGTGCAACATTAAAATGCATATAATAAAATTCATAATAAAAACCCAATGCAATAATAAAGGCAGAAGAAATTCCACAAAACCACAAACATCAGGATAAGAGAGAACCTACAAGACAACTGCAGCTGTAACTAGGGATGTTGGAGGAATCCACAATGGAACCAAATGAGTTCATATTTTTATGAATATGACTCATGGATTCTGCAGCGGACCAGCTTTTCCTCTTTTCGGCAGATTCTGTAGAATCACAGACCAGTTTTCTAACTTTCCCAGATTTTGCACAAATGTTGTAGTAGGAAAATACACATTAAAAAAATGGCCAAAAATGCACATTTTCCCTATGGGCTAAAGTGTAAAAATGCACATGGGGGGATTTGTGCATTTTTGCATGTGCACATTTGCACAAATGCACATTTGTGCAAAGCTGGAAACAAAAAAAATCTGATTCCATCAGTGGGTGGATGACAGAATGAAAGGCGCCTGACAATCCGCAAAACAGAGATGGAACAGGTTTTACACAATCCATACATCCCTAGCTGTAACCCATTCTGTTAAAACATAATCAAGGGAAGTCTAGAGTAAAGAAGTCTTCAGGGCTTCAGAGATGCTCAGCTGTCACAACAGCAGTGAGATCTTCATTCCATTGAGTAGGGATGTTAGAGAATTCTGCCATGGATCCCAGGGAGGCCGAATTCCTCTGAATCGGCCCCCTGGAATCCGTGGCAGAATGCAGTAACTCACCTCACCACACTGCGAAAGCCCTGCAAAACACAGCCTACCTGGCTGCAGCTCCGGCAGTGGCAGTGGCGGCAGCTCTGGTGGCAGTGGCAGCAATGGTGGAGGCTCCAGCCAGCTCCAGCCGGCTCCAGCCAGCGTAGGGACGCCTTTTGCAACCCTATGCCAGCCCTTGATAGGCTATGTATATATTTATGTAGCCTATCACAGCTAAAGCGGGGACGCAAATGATGTAGGGGATGCCATGATAAGTGTTGGGTGTTTTTCTTTCTTAGCTGGAAGTCTAAGTCTCTCTGGAACTGTGAGAGCTCTCAGTATCCACTTTTGATGTCCAACTGTTAATCCCGGCATCACAGAGTTGTAATTTAAAAGCATTTGTACATCCTCTATTATCACAGGTTTTTTTCAACAACAAAAATTATACAGTAAATAATTCCCAACCAAAAAGATGCCACTACAGGAGATGCCCATATCATAAGACTCAGTGAAACATTGTCCTTATTACATCTCCAGCATCTAGCAGAGCTAGCCATCTTCTTCTCAATAAGCCTCTGTGGAGTACAGGAAACATCTTTTTTTGTTGAACTAGTCTCAGTATTAAGTCCACAGGAATAGTACATATGGAAGCTAAGGCAACCTTCCATTGAGTAGACTATATAAAACATTCCAATTCCTTGTTCCATTCATCTCTGACCTTTTGAACATCTACTTTACAGCATTCCAAAATACAATTATAAGCAACTATTGCAGGCTCAGCTTTGTGTAAGGAACCAATTAATTCCTCCAATGGTACAGGAAGCACTGAAGCATGCATTCCTGATGGCCCATATGTGGACTTCAACAAATGCTGAAGCTGAGTATACCACCAACTTGTACTAGAGAGTAAATACTATCTAGTTTGCAATACTGAAAATCGTAAAAAAAAGGAAAAAGAAAAAAAAATCATCCAAACCTGTTATACTTGGCTCAACAATACTACAAGCATGAAGGATGTTAGAATTGTTGTAGATCACAAGCTCAATACAACCCAACAATGTGATGTGGCTGCAAAAAAGGCAAATGCTCTTTTGGGCAGCATTAATAGAAGCATAGCTTCCAAATCCCCGGAAGTACTAGTTCCCCTCTACTCAGCACTGGTTAGGCCTCCTCTGGAGTACTGTGTCCAGTTCTGGGCACCACACTTGAAGAAGGATGCAGACAAACTGGAGAGGGTTCAGAGGAGGGCAACAAAGATGATCAGGGGACTGGAAACAAAGCCCCATGAGGAGATACTGAAATAACTGGGCATGTTTAGCCTTGAGAAGAGAAGACAGAGGGGAGATATGATAGCAATCTCCAAGTACTTGGAAGCTTGTCACAGAGAGGAAGGCTGGGACCTCTTCTTTATCATTCCAGAGTGCAGGACACAGAATAATGGGCTCAAGTGACAGGAAGCCAGATTCCAGCTGAACATCAGGAAAAAACTTCCTGAGGGTTAGAACAATACCACAATGGAACCAATGACCAAGGGAGGTGGTAGGCTCTGGCACACTGGAGGCATTCAAATGAAGCTAGACAGCTATCTATCAGGGATGCTTTGACTCAGATTCCTGCACTGAGAAGGGGGTTGGACTCGATGGTCTTATAGGCCCCTTCCAACCCCACTATTCTATGATTCTATGATTCTATGATCTAAAGTATAAATTCCATTATCAGCCCAACTCCTCCACATCTCTATATTTTCAAGACCAGATTCTCCCATAAAGTGAATTTAGCATGACAATATGGATCGACTGGCAGCTGGCATATACTTGTTAACATCTTATGCATCCAAGCCATGTTTCTTCAGGAGTCATCAAATTAGAAATTATTTTAAAGAAACTGGAACAACTTGCTCTCTCATAAGGTCTTTACAACCTCATTGTCATGTCTCCCAACCCTCAGGCTTTTTGGGGTACAGGGGAAGAGTCCTACATTTCTAGTAGGAGAGGGCTCCATCCAGGAAAGCTCATTCTGAGTTATTCTGTTGCAGATGCCCTTTACACAAGAGGGCCTGTGCCTTTACCTAGCTTGCTGTGACTGGTGCACAAACCCTGACTGGTCTCTACCTATCTGACTCAAACTCTCCTGCCTTGACCTGACTCTTTGACATAGACTGGATCTCCTTGCTCAGATCTGACCCTGTCAGATGACATTAGCTTTCCTTGTGAGCTTCAGGGTAACCACAGAACAGGATATTCCTGGACCCAAACAGACATTCCCTCCCTCATAGATATACCCACCAAGAGCAAGGGTATAGCATACAGGTGGTCAGCCGCACTTGACAAAGCATCTTCCCCACATCCTCAGCCTCAAGTAAATTAAATTCACCCAACAAAATGGACCAGAAAATGCTCTGCACATCTATCCACTGATGATATTTCATTAACTGTGGAGTTCAAGTGTTAGTAAATATGGGCAACTTTAGCCTCAAAGTGACTTGAAAATCCATCATAGCATGCTATTGAGGGATTTACTACATCACCCCAACTCCCAGCAAGATATAAAAAGGCCCATACCACCCAGAAAAGGTCATCTGGAAGACAGTGAGAGGATGCCATTGTGCTTTTTTCTTTGCCTCCATCACCACAAGTTGCTGTTCAGAATTTCTATGGATGCTTCACACACTGGAATGTACATTAAGCCCATCTTGTCCATGAAGATTTGCATATACGTTTGCAGAAAGAAAGCTGAACTTACTGCCTCCATCTCTGAAACTAGTGCAACTACTGTTGCTTCTGCTGCTTCTACAGCTGCTGCTGCTGCTGCTTCTCCTCCTCCTCCTCCACCACCACTACTACTAACATTAAAATGATAGAAACCAGTATCAGAGTTTTCATAGATTGCTCCTCAGGTTTGCATCAGGAATTATTTTGCCCCACACTTATTGCCACAATGGAGTCACATAAGCATATGATGGAAGTGTGGGCCAATAGGGAGAAACAGTGTCCAGTCTTTATAGGGCAGTGCCATCCCTCCAAGGGCCAGTTCAGTCCGAAGGCAGCACGATGGGATTACCATCAGTGGCTGAGTTTGACATTTTGTGGTGATGCCCTCT
Organism: Heloderma suspectum; assembly: GCF_057233095.1. NCBI lineage: Eukaryota > Metazoa > Chordata > Lepidosauria > Squamata > Helodermatidae > Heloderma > Heloderma suspectum. The sequence continues at coordinate 112,847,759 of NC_139463.1, read as the reverse complement.
ATTGATATATGAGCACCTTTTTTCAATACTCTGCAGTATTAGACCAAGTGTAGAATTGGTACCCATTTCATTGCAGCAAATAAACAAAAAGCAAACTCTTGGACACAGCTGTCAGGTTTGTGTGAATACAGGGGGAGGTTGAGATAGGTTGCCCCGAGGAGTACTGTACAACATCTTGATGGTGAAGGTTCATTTACTCAGGCTACCTCTCACAGCTGGATAGCTTCAGGGGATCCACAAAAGGATATGCCATTTGGGCCCTAGTTGCTTACCCAGAATTTTCTAGTAAGGGTGGAATAAGGCAGTCAGTTGCTTCTTCAGCTCATCCTTACAGTGAACAGGTGATAAAGGGCACATATTAGTTAAACAACATGATGTAGCTCTTGGGGTGGTGTTGCCCAATTAAGGAAGATAGCAGCAAATTAATCTAGCTCTCTACTTAAGAACATAAGAAGAGCCATGTTGGATCAGACCAAGGGTCCATCTAGTCCAGCATTTTGTTCACACAGTGGCCAACCAGCTGCCCATGGGAAACCCACAAGCAGAACATGAGTGAAACAGCACCTTCTCACCTAAATTCCCCAGCAACTGGTGTACCTAGGCATACTGCCTCTGATAGTGGAGGAAGCATATAGCCATCAAGACTGGTAGCCATTGGTAGCCTTCTCATCCAGGAATGTGTCTAATCTGCATTTAAAGCCATCCAAATTGGTGGCCATCACTACATCTTGTGGTAACAAATTCCATAGTTTGAACTATGCACTGTATGAAGAAGCACTTCCTTTTCTCTCTTCTGAAGATTCCACCAATCAGCTTCATGGGATGATCCCAGGTTCTAGTATTACAAGAGCGGGAGAAAAATGTCTCCCTATCCACATTCTCCACACCATGCATCATTTTCTACACCTCTATCATATCCCTGCTTACTTGCCTTTTTCCAAGCTCAACAATCCTAGCTGTTGTCACCTCCCCTCATAGGGGAGTTGCTCTAGACCCTTGATCATTTTAGTTGCCCTTTTCTGCACTTTTTCCAGCTCTGCAATATCTTTTTGTAGGTGAGGTGACCAGGACAAAACACAATATTCTAAGTGTGGTTGCACCAAAGATTTGTATAAGGGCTGTATGATGTTGACAGTTTTCTTCTCAATTGTACTACTTACAGGATGCCCTAAAAATGGGTTAATTAGGTATAGGGAATTACTTATTGGCAATCCTTACAAGTAAAATACAGGTGTGGCTGCTTGGCTGGATACTCAGTTTGCATGGGCAACTTTTAAAATGTCTGCAAAACAGATATTGTAGAAAATTCAAAATTAAATAGAAATAGAAATAATGTAAGTTCTGATTGCCCTGTCCTATCAAATGAACATGATATTTCCAGAGACACCCAGTTTGCACAGAATCTATCTATCATTCTATCTGTCTGTCTATCTATCTATCTATCTATCTATCTATCTATCTATCTATCTATCTATCATCTATCTATCTTTCATCTATCATATATATATATACACATCTGTAGACATGTTCACTGCAGTATTCAGGCAGGCCACATTAGTCACTTCAGAACTGAACCCTTACTACAAATATAGATTTAACGAGTTCTTTATTATAGTTGTAACATCTTATTTTAATACAAACATTGTATTCCTGGGGTGGGGGGGATAGATTACAATAGAAGAGATAAAGTTCTTATAAACATAAAGCCTCCCCCACCCCCGTCATCTATTTTAATATATACTGCACTACCTTTTACTCCTGAAAGAACTGAGCATGAATAATTACAAAAAAAATATGATGATCTAGCCTTGGATATAAAGTGCGACTGGTATCTCAGGACACTGCATACAGAATCCCTCTTAATGTGAGCTAATGGGAGTTCTTCGAATGTCCTTACACAAAGCGGAGACAGAACACATCTGCCATGCTTCCTACCAAATACAATGGAAAAAGCTGTGGTAGATGAGAACCGATGTATAGCAACTAGGGATGGCAGAGAAATCATCCCTGGACTCCAATGAGGCTGGAGGTAAGTGGAGCCAAAGTATCCAGCCTCCGGAATCCACAGCGGAGCGGCTCCACTTACCTCCGGCTCTGGAGGATTTCACATGGAGTGGCTCCCTGGCTTCCTAGACCAGGCAATGTGCTAATGGCAGCTGCCATTAGCCTATCGCTGGGAGAAATACAGACATAAATAGCATATTGGATGCTACTTGTGGCTGTCAAGCCCTGACTTTGACCTAACTGCAGCCATTAAGGGCTGTATTTAGGTCAAACATGGTTCTTTACAGCCGCATGTGGTGTACAATATGCCATTTGCGTCTGTATTTCTCCCAATGATAGGCTAATGGCAGCCGTCATTAGCGTATTGCCTGGTCGAGGGAGCAGTACTCCTTAGACCAGGCGAGAGCACTGGGGGGTGACTGCACTGAGGCCCCTCTTCCCCGCACCAGCCTTTGCCAGCTGGCGTGTGGAAGAGGGACGGCGACAGCACCCCCCCCCCAGCACTCTTGCCCTGAGAAGGACAGCGCAAGAGCTCTGGGGGTGGGGGCTGAGCCGAGGCCTCTCTTCCCCACACTGGCCTTTGCCAGCCAGCATGCAGAACAGGGACGTCGACAGCACCCCCCCCCCCGAGCTCTTGCCCTGAGAAGGACAGGGCGGGTGCATGGGGGGGGCTGCTCCAAGGCCTCTCTTCCCCATACTAACCTTTGCCAGCTGGCATGTAGAAGAGGGATGACCTGCCATTACCGTATCGCCTGGTATAAGGAGCTGGAGTGCTGCTCTGCAGAATCCTCCCATAGTGAGACGCTCCAGAGGATTCTGGGGGGGAGGAATGGATCGCCTCCCCCGCGGGCGGATACCGCACTGGATCAGAAGGTGGGGAATCCGTACATCCATAATAGCAATTAGGGATGCTGGAAAAATCAGCAATGGAACCAAATGAGTTCCAATTTTGATGAATCCAGCTGGTAGAATCTGCAGTGGATCAGTTTCTCCCACTGTCAGGAAGATTCCATGGACTTGTGGACTGTTTTTCTAACTTTCCCAATTTTGCACAAATTTCATGTAGAAAAATATGCAAGTAAAAAAGAAAAATGGAAAATGTGCATTTCCCCATAGGCTAATGCATGAAAATGTATACTTTGGGGGATTTTGCACATTTGGGGGGAATTGTGCATTTTCACACATACAAATTTGCACAAATTCGGAAACTAAAACAAGCAGTTCTGTCAATGGGCAGACAACAGAATGAAAGGCACCTGACAATCTGCGATACACAAATGCAATGGATTTTACACAATCCATACATCCCGAATAGCAACAATGTTCTTAAAAAATGAATGGAAATCCTCACAGAAAGGCATTGGGGACATCAGGTCCCCCTCAGCCAGAAGACACCAGAATTTCTGAGAATAAAAGGTTAGCAATAGTAGTAAGTAATACCACTACTAGCAGTAATATGGCAAATGTTGGAATACTTTCATTACTCTTGTATGAAATGATTAGAATACTGAACTACTTACATATGATCATCAGAAAGCTCCAGAGATGGTTCTTTGTCAAAGCTCCTGGCATTTGAAAATATATAGATCTGAGACATAATGCCAGCAATGAGGAGGTCCCCCGAATGATAATATTTGTGAAGGATAGGAATAGGGTCTCTGATGGAACACTGAACAATTGGATGTTTGCCTATCACCTGGGGCAGCAGCACTAAGACCAGAAACAAGACCATCTTGCAAAATAAATATGTCATTTTAGACAACAATTCATCTCTTCCTACACTGCTATTCAAGTGTCCCTGAGTAGTGAAGCTTCCCTGGAATGGGCACACATTCAGCAGTTCCGAAGTCAAACTTGGATGTTCAAAGAACCAGTGATCAGAGTGACAGAGCCCTAAGTGAATATTGACTAAGTTCTGAATAGCACTGGGTATATTAAGAAAAATGCTCCAGTCTTGGTTCATTCTTTTGCATGTGACCACTGGAACTGCCTGGGGATGGGGAGGAGTAATAGATGTAATTACAATTAATTTGATAATAACAGGGGAGTGAATCACATACTCACAACTGTAGCTTCTCTGAAACATTGCAAAAGAAATCGTGTTTATCACTAGGGCTGTTAGTAGGGATGTATGAAAGTCACTTACCTGGTCTCGCAGCTTGCTTTGCGGTGGGGGGGAGGCGCTTCGCTGCTCCCCCCGAAGTTCAGGCTGGGGGGAGAGGCTTCCCGCCTTGCCCAGCCAAAATTCAGGCCGGGGGGGAGGCTTCCTGCCTCGCCCGGCCGAAATTCAGGCCGGGGAGAAGCGCCCCGTCTTCCTGGCCGTGAACTTCAAAAGAAAAAAAAAACGCCCCTGTGATAGGCTACGTAATGATTAACGTAGCCTATCACGGCTAGATCTGCAAAGTCAGCCGTGATAGGCTACGTTAATCGTCACATAGCCTATCACGGGTGACTTTGAAAAAAAAAAAAGCGCGTACGCAAATGGCGGCCCCCATAGGGAGCCGCCATTCGCGTTCCTTATTTGGTCCCTGTAGTCTACGTAAAGATTTACGTAGACTATGGCGAAAATAAGGGCAACGCCCTATGGGGGCCGCCATTAGCCGTACGCACTTTTTTTTTTTCAAAGTCACCCGTGATAGGCTACGTGATGATTAACGTAGCCTATCATGGCTGATTTTGCAGATCTAGCCATGATAGGCTACGTTAATCGTTACGTAGCCTATCACAGGGGCGTTTTATTTTTTTTTTACTTTTCTTGTATTGGCGGCAGCAGCAGCCGGTCGAAAGACCGGCTGCCGCCCCTGCCCCTGACGAAGACCTGCTGAACCGCCGCCGGGACCCGCCACCAGGAGGGACATTCGTGAAACGTAAGTCCCATCCTGGGGGGGGGCGGAAAATTTCTACCCGAACAACCTTCAGAGGACCGAATGCATTGGCACTCGGCCCCCCGAAGTTTCGGGGAAAAATTCTCCCCCATCCCTAGCTGTTAGGGATGTGATTCCCCGCAGTCCATTCCAGTGGGGAATCCACCCTGGGGATTGCATGGAGCCGCCCGGCTTGAGGGCCATTTACCTGAAGCCATTTTCCTCTGCGCCGATCGCGATTATTTTTTAATGGCAATAGGCAATAGGCAAAATAGAGCCATGAATCTTGCATGTAAGTCTATGTTTCCATAGACTTATATGCAAGATTCACAGCTCTATTTTGCATATAAGTCTATGGGCACATCCTGCCGATCGCCTTTTTTTTTTTAAAGTGATCTGCGCAGAGGAAAACTGCTCTGGTTAAGGAAGCAGCTGAGTGCAGTTATGCAGACAATCCTCTGGATATGGAGGTAAGTTCAGCAGTTCCGCCGTGGATTCCAGAGGCCAGATTCTTTGGAATCCAGCCTCATTTGAATCCGCGGTAGATTCCTCTAACATCGCTAAGAGCTGTGCACCACTTTGGTCCAAAGCCCAAATAACAAGTTGAAAAAGGCTGCTTCAGAGGTGTCTCCATGTGATACAAAGTGGAGCAGAACAGCAACGAGGCACCCTGAGCAAAGCAGCTTGTACACAAAGCGCCTTGTCCTACTGGGTGATTTGTTTTGAGCAACCCAGATAGCCTGGAGCCAGAAGTATCAACTTCAGAAATTTCAGTGAGGGGTTGAGGAGGAGGAGGAGGAGGGAAGGAGCTTTGGTGAATGGAAACTCTAGTTGCCAAATCAGGGCTGAATATAACCCAGCAATCTCCAATCAGACAGTGATGGAGGAGGGGAGAGATTGCATAACTGGAGAAAAATGGCTGAGTTTCAGAGACAAAGATCATTCTGGTGGTGTTACTTAGGGATGTGAAAAGTGAGAACCCACCCCCACCCAGGTTCTCCAGATGCTCCCCCCCCCAGCTCCACTCTCCGGTCCCTCTTAGGGATGGCGGAGAATTTCTCCACGAATCTCCGGGAGGCCGAATGCCAATGCATTCAGCCCCCCGAAATTGGTGGGGAAATTCTCCGCCGGCCCCCCGCCCCCCCCCTGGGATGGGACTTACCTTCAGCGAATGTCCCTCTCGGCGGCGGGTCCTGGCGGTGGTTCGGCAGCGGTTCGGTGGGGGCGGGGGCGGCGGCCAGTCTCCCGACCGGCTGCCACCGCCGCCGCCATTGCAAAAAAAAAGAGTAAAGTAAAAAAAAACAAAAAACACCCGTGGTAGGCTACGTAATGATTTACGTAGCCTATCACGGCTAGATTTCCAAAGTCAGCCGTGATAGGCTACGTAAATCATCACGTAGCCTATCACGGGTGACTTTGAAAAAAAAAAGAAGCACATACGCAAATGGCGGCAGCCTATGGGTGCCGCCATTTGTGTTCCTTATTTTGGCACGTCTAGTCTACGTAAACATTTAACATTAACGCTATTTGCGTTGCCCTTATTTTTGCCGTAGTCTACGTAAATCTTTATGTAGACTAGACGTGTCAAAATAAGGAACGCAAATGGCGGCACCCATGGGCCGCCACCATTTGCGTACATGCTTTTTTTTTTCCCCAAAGTCACCCGTGATAGGCTACGTGACGATTTACATAGCCTATCACGGCTGACTTTGGAAATCTAGCCATGATAGGCTACGTAAATCGTTACGTAGCCTATCACGGGTGTGTGTTGTTGTTGTTGTTGTTTTATTTTATTTTTTTCGCGGCCGGGTAGATGGGGCACTCCTACCCAGCCTGAATTTCGCCAGCGAGGGATGGGGCGCCTCTCCCCCAGCCTGAATTTTGGCTGGGCGAGGCAGGGCGCCTCCCCCCCTCGCCTGAACTTTGGGGGGAGAACCGAAGTGCCTCCCCCCCACCGCGAAGCAAGCTTTGAGAACAGGTAAGGGACTTTCGTCCATCCCTAGTCCCTCTGCCTGCACCATCTTTTTTTAAAAACATGGCGACTGGAGGTCTATGTGCACATAGACTTATATGCAAACCCCGCCGTGAATCTTGAGTATATGGGCGAGTCACAGCACTTTTTGCATATAAGTCTAGGTGTGCACATAGACATATATGCAAAAAGTGCTGTAAATCACCCAGGCAGAAGGAGGAGGCAGCAAGGTGTCTCCTCTGTGCAAGCCAGAGACAGCTAGTGGTGGCGGGGTGCGTGTGCATGCAACACACCTCTTCCTCCTCTTACCTGGTCAGCGCATGCCACAGCTCACTAGCTGTCTCCTTCTCATGAGCAGGAGATGGCTAGCAGTCCTTAGGGGTGTTTTCACCAGCGATTTACCCCCTCAATTGACAAGTCACAGCATCCCTTCCTTATAGAGATCCTGTGGGTTAAAATGGGTGCTGGTTTCCGTCTTTGTGTTGGAAGAAAGTAAAACGAGGATCCATGAAATCAAACTGGGATCCTCATGATTTCTTATGATTTTTAAAGGGGAGACTCCCAAACCACCATCCAATCACAGAGCACATTTGCCTCCATGGACTGAACCAGAAAAAGCATGGATCCGCCACTCATGGGTGCAGCCATGGCACAAAAACAGGGATCCGAGGCAGGGATCCCCAGGGTTCCTCATGAGTTTTACAAGACACATACCCCCCAAAACCATCCTATCACAGAACACACCTGCCTTCATGGACTGAACCAGAAAGATCATGGATCCGCCACTCGTAGGCACAGCCATGACACAAAAACAGAGATCCAAGGCAGAGATCTTCTTGATTTCATATCATTTTTCGTACCATTTGAGGTGAAACAGAAGACCTGGGATCTGCTGGGAATCAGCAGATCTGGGATTCTTAGTGTGCATACTTGGACAAAGATGAGTTTTGTGCTTTGAGGGGGGGGGGTGTTGTGCAGGAGGGACCCAAAGTAAAAATTCACAGGATCCATATTGAATTGGGTGTCTTATCCATGGCTTTATAACATGATGGTGCTATGAAGCCCCCAAATCTGTTTTCTGTCACTCAATCTGTGGGCATAGATGTGCTGTCTGATATGACGGTGTTTGGGGGTATCGTTCTTGTAAGAATCATGAGGAGCTATATGGATCCCTGCCTCAAATCCATTTTTTTCCACAGTGGCCTGCTGCACCCACGAGTGGTGGATCTATGATTTTTTTCTTTCAGTCCATGGAGGCAGATGTGTTCTGTGATATGATGATAGTTTGGGGGTTTGCTGTGTAAAAATCATATGAAATTAACAGGATCCCTGCCTTGGATCCCTGTTTTTGTGCCGTGGCTGTGCCCATGAGTGACAGATCCATGATTTTTCTGGTTCAGTCTGTGGAGGCAGATGTGCTCTGTGATATGATGGTGGTTTGGGGGGTTTGCTCAGCAAAAATCATATGAAATCAAGAGGATCCCTGTCAAGGATCCATGTTTCTGAGCCATGGCTATACCCATGAGTGGCAGATCAACAATTGTTCTGGTTCAGTCCATGGAGGCAGATGTGCCTTGTGATTGGATGGTGGTTTTATTGGTCTCCCCTTTAAAAATCATATGATATCATGAGGACCCCTTTTTGATTTTATGGATCCTCATTTTACCTAGTCCCCTTTGTGTTTTACTGCTCTCTTTCCCAGCACAAGCGTATGTGTGTCTACTCAGAAGTAACTCCCATTGTGCTCAATGAGGTTTGCACCTGAAATGCAGGTGCATCTGGACTTTCAGGGGAAAGAAGAAAAGGCAGGGGGAGCCACTCTTATTGGTTGAGCAGCCCCTGCCAGTCAGATGACGTTCACTCCAACCCCCACCCCCACCAGGAAGTATGTTCTGTGAAGCAATTTTCACAGCTCCGGAGAACCTGCTCATGGAGCCCTACATGGACCACAATGCAGCAAAGCTGATTCCTTTTAAAAAATCCAGTACTCCTCCATTAGCTTCTCCTTTTGTTGTCATGGAAACAGTGCCATAGACAGCTGTGTAGGCAGGAAGCATTGGCAGCGTGGCACGGGGAGGTATAGTTATTTGCTTTGTGAGTTTTTGTGGAAAAACTCAAATTTCAGCTCCACCTAGCACAAGAAGTACCGGGCCCAACTGTCTGAAATGTGGCAGGTGGGATCCCCTCCATATCGGCAGAGAGGTCCCCAAGTTTCGTATATTTATCATGAAAACTGAAAAAAAAAGATATGGCCGTTTGTGTTTTCCCATGCAAGTCAATGGGAAAACACCCGAACTGAGTGATCTGGATATCTGAATCTCACTTCGGATCTGGAACCAAGTCGAAGCACAGGGGGTCCAAATCAGTCCAAGTTGAAGCAGGGCTGATTAGGAGGATCTGAAGTGGCATCTGAAGTGAAGCAGAGGATCCGTGTACAGCCCTGTTTGTCACATCTCAGCCAAAGTCTTCTCCAGTCCTTCTGTGGTGCAGTTACACTACTTGCATAGCATATCGCTGAAGGTTAATGTTTTCTTTATTCTAGGATAAATGTGCACAGAATCAGGAGGATTCAACCTTCCACTACACTACCCACCCCCCAATATGGGCAAAAAGTTAAAAAAAACCAAAACTATTCATTTGCATCAATAGATCATTTTTTTCTCTCTCTCTCTTTCTTTTTAGTAATGGCTGTCAGGTTTTTAACCACCCATCCCAAATTTGGGGAAAGAATTTTGTGGGTGCAATCCTTCCCTCCCAGTGTGCAGTGGTCCCAACCCTAATCAGGTTGATACACACTTAACTCGAAAATGCCATCCCTCGGCTACATGCTAACTGATTAGCATAATATGTTGTTTGGCACTTAAAAAGAAAACCTATGAATGCCGGTGTTGCAAGATATTTATTCAATGAGGTGGAACATTCTCACTCCACATCCAGAGGGGAATGCTACAAAATCCAAAATAAATATAATTATTCAAGACTGTGGCTCCAAGAAAATATGGGTCCAAGAAAAAAGGAAGCACCAAATATCAGCACAATAGAAAAGAGAAGTCAGAATGACACAAACGATATATTTTATTACAAATAAATACAAAATCAATGTATTCCAGGCCCAAAATACAATATAGTTGTTGTTGTTGTTGTTCAGTCGTTTAGTCGTGTCAGACTCTTCGTGACCCCATGGAACATAGCACGCCAGGCCTTCCTGTCCTGTGCTCTCTCCCAGAGCTTGCTCAAGTCCATATTCATTGCATCAATTATGCTATCTAGCCATCTTATCCTCTGCCATCCCCTTCTCCTTTTGCCTTCAGTCTTTCCCAGCATCAGGGTCTTTTCCAGAGAGTTTTCTCTTCGCATTAGGTGGCCAAAATATTTGAGCTCCAGCTTCAGTATCTAGGGATGTACGAAAGTTCCGCCACGGATCTCGGGGAGGCTGAATGCCAGCGCATTCGGCCCGCAAAATCGGTGGCGGAATGGCCTGCCCCCCCGCCCCCCCGGGATGAGACTTACCTTGGGCAGATCTTCCTAGCGGCGGTGGCTCCGGCAGTGGCTCCAGCGGCAGTGCGGTGGAGGCGGCCGGTCTTCCGACCAGCTGCCGCCGCCACCATTTCCAGGTTAAAAAAAACAAACAAACAAAAAGTGATAGGCTACGTAAAGATTTACATAGCCTATCACAGCTAGATTTTTAAAAAAAACACCATGATAGACTACGTCAATCTTTACGTAGCCTATCACGGCTAACTTAAAAAAACAACAACAACGTGCGTACGCAAATGGTGGCAGCCATGGCCACCGCCATTTGCGTTCCTTATTTTGGCATGTCTTAGTCTACGTAAACATTTACGCAGATTAAGACGGCGAAAATAAGGGGAACGCAAATAGCGTAGACGCTACACTATTTGCATTCCCCTTATTTTCGCCATCTTAGTCTACGTAAATGTTTACGTAGACTAAGACATGCCAAAATAAAGAATGCAAATGGCGGCGGCCATGGCCGCCGCCATTTGCGTACGTGCGTTGTTGTTTTTTTAAAATCAGCCGTGATAGGCTACGTAAACATTTATGTAGCCTATCACAGCTGACTGCAGGGACGCAAACGGCGGCGGCTATGGCCGCCGCCATTTGCGTCCCTGTTAGCCAGCGGCCGGATGTCCAGCTGCTGGCGGAGCCGGCCGGCGGCTCCGCAGAATCGCTGTGGAGCACAGATGGCCAGCCAGGATTCTGGGGGGGAGGAATGGAGCGCCTCCCCCCCCGGCCAAGATTCCGGGGGGAGGGATGGAACACCTCCCCCCCACCATCAACATAATCTGCAGAAAGGTAAGTCACTTTCGTACATCCCTATCAGTATCTGTCCTTCCAATGAGCGGTCAGGGTTGATTTCCTTTAGGATGCACTGATTTGACCTCCTTGCAGTCCAGGGGACTCGTAAGAGTCTTCTCCATCACCACAGTTCGACAACATAGTACATATATAATTACATGCTAAAAGCCATAATAATATATTTTCTCAGGCCTAGAGACATCTTCCTCTTCTTCTTCTCCTTCTCCTTCCCCCTTCTTCTCCCCTTCTTCCCCTCCTCCTCCTCCCTGTTTCTTTCTTTCAAATGCCTCTCTGCCTTCCTGCCTTTTTATCACTGTAAACAACCAAGGTGACTTCATTGTCTCGATTAGGTGTCCATTTTTAGTAGATCATCTTGGAGCATGTGGGAGGCCCAGAAGGGAGTGCTCCATTCGGCATTTGAGCACCCGAATGGAGGATAGGTGTGGATTATCTCCAATGGGTGGCTCTGGCTGTCTCTGGCTTCAAGGTCATAAAATGCTTAGTTCTGTGGGAGGGAGTAGAATGCTTTCAGATGGGCCTTTGAGGAAAACATGTCACCTCTCCTTTTGATCTCTCATTCTGAAGGGAAGGGGGGAGTACCAGGGACTGGCACAGTGATGGTATGTAGTTGGACAAGTCCACCATGCCCCTTTCATTTGTTCTCATCTTGCCTCAGATGCAGGAGGTGTCACTTCTGGTGCACCTTATGAGAAGGCCCACATGAAGGTATGCATAGGGTAGCCTTGGATTGTTTCTGTTTTTTTAGTTATTGGAACCATATTGGGTTTCCAACTGCCTGATATATATTCCATAATCTATCTGTAACCAATTTGGCATTGTAACTTCCAATTCCCCCTTTCCCCCTTGTAAATAAACTATCTGCCTCTTAAAACTGTGTATTCTTCACAGTTTGGGTCAGTGCTAAGAATCAGGGATGTGCATCAATCTGTCATTTTCTTTGGACAGGTCTGAGAAACTGCTGTCTATTAAGACAAGGATAGAAGTAGTTCATCCATTGCAATTAGCTCAGCTACTTTAGGTTTAAAGTGAAAGTGCATCTTGTAATTCCAAGGAATGGCTTAGATCCTCCCCCTCCAGGCCTTGAGCTTTATTGAAAAATTCTCAGGAAAAGCTTGTATCCATTTACTTTCGAACCCTGAGAAATGTCTAGAATTGGGCAGCTTTTTCTAAACTCTCCCTACCGGTCACCCTCCTTGCCTAAAACTTACAGGGGGTGATGCTGTGGTGGCGAGTGATGGCTGAGGAATCCCAGCATTTGCTTAGGCATCATTTCTTTAAGGCCTGATGCTTTCCCAGAATCTCATACATGAAGAATGTATATTTCATGTATACTTCAAGAATGACCAAGCCTTATGCATAAGTCTGCCCAAGGTAAGTCCCGTCCCGGGGGCGGCGGGAGGGGGGGTGGCAGACCGTTCTGCCACCGATTTCGGGGGCCTGAATGCACTGGCATTCGGTATCCCTGAGATCCGTGGTGGAATTCTCTGACATCCCTAATTCAATAACATAGATTTGGGGAAAAGGCCAGGGAGATAGGAAAGATGGAGTGCTATATTTGATGTTGAAAAGAACAGTGCTATATTTGATGCTGGGTCCTGTTAGCAGATGACTTGGCTGGAGAGAGCCCCCTCCAGCATTGACAACCATGTACACAAGGACAAGTGAAAGAGGATACCCATCAGCCCTCGATCAGGTACAGGAAAGCGAGTCTTGACATCAACTTAACAATCAAAGCTGAATGATATTCTGAGAATCTTGTGCTAGGCAGTATGCAAAATTAATAAAATATGCAAAGAACCAGTTCTGAAGTCATTTCCTCCCGCATTTCCCCCACTTCTGCCAAGTGTAGGTATGAAACCAAATGGACCAAACAGGGCTTTATATGATGCAACCCATTTGCAGGACAGAGTACCCATTCACACTCAATATTCCCCTTTTGTTATTAGCATGGTTATGATAACAAAAGTATCACATTTCAGTCTTTTCCTAGGCAGGAATGGCCATTCTTACTACTTAAGAGTTTTGGTGTACCTGTTGTGGTGTGGTATTCAAGCATGATCTTAAATCATCTGTTCAAACTGTATAAAAACTCAGGTTTTTATACAGCAAGGTGTGCTGTATTGTTGTTGGGGTGTTTTTTTTGGGGGGGGTCAGTGTCTGCCATGGCTGGTAGATCATTTCCACCCACTCCTGCCACAGGACATTAGGACTCCTGGTTCCATTAGGTTCGATATCCAAACTTTGGCCAGTCCAAACTTTGGCTAGCATCCTTCTCACCATCAGACAATTCCAGATAGAGCAGAGCTCCCACAAAAAGGTACAGGACACCAAGGTTCTGTCTTCTTCCAACTGCATAAATTCATCCAGGTTAACATTAGTCTGGCTGTTTTGGTCCATGCACTGCCATTGTCCATCTCAGCCCTCATTTTAAAAAGACATATTTTTTCCTGTTACTGATCAGACCAGAAATTTCAAAACACTCTAATGCATTGGTCTATAGGAATGTGCTTCAGGCAGGGAAAGGTATCTTAAACCTCCCTGTCTTCAGAGATTTTTCTACATGTGAAGCCTCCATATCCTTCACCCCTCTTTGCTGACAATGATATCATTAATTATATTGTTGATTGGCTCTTTCTTTAAGCTTGTTTCGTTGGAGCATCAGCATTGAGTGTATCCTTTCCTGGTTTGCTACTGGAAAGGGCTGTACCTGAGACCTCTATTGTACCTTCTTCATGGTTGCTCTAGATATGGATCTCACAGTCAGCCCATTCTTCTAAAAGAGGGGGTTAACTGTGAAGTTCCACAAATAGGGGAGTGATACTTGGATGGGTTTGAGTAAAATGGAGGCAAGTGTGCAAGGCACATTCAAAGTGACTATGTGTATAACTTTGGATAGACCCCTTCTTCACTCCCTTTGCAACTTAGTTACCAGTCTGATTGCACCACACCACACCTCAACATAAATCCCCTTTTCCCCTCTTCCATCTTCTTCACTCTCTACACTCACCCCAACCCTAACTTTTTTCTTCCCAAGAGTGTTAGAGGCTTCCAATCTCCATATCAACTAATTGCAACCTAAGACCCCTACAAACCCTTTCTCCTTGACAGTCAGTGCATGTCAGTAGACTAGTTTAGCTTCAAGAGACCATCTCTATGAGAAATCAGTTAATTTCCCCACAAAATCAATCCCCATTGAAAGATTAAAGGATTATTATTCTTGTATTTTAATTGTTCTTGCTATACCAAGTCATTTCCACCACAAACAATGAGTACATTTTACATTTGTGCTTGTAATCAAGACATGTGCCGTTTGGTTTTATTTGAGGTGTGCGTGTATGTGTGTGTGATTTGGAGTTGCTTCCTTTACCACAAGGCATCTTATTCCCAATGTCTAAAGGTCCCTTTTAGCTAATGTTTTGGTGTGTTATACTTTGTGCATAGGTTTGTACACTTACCTAAGAGGATAATATTTAGTTACAGAGCAACAGTGCTGTTCTGAGTAGGGATGTATGGACTGTGTAAAATCCATGTTTCACAGATTGTCAGGTGCCTTTTGTTCTGTCATCCACTCACAGATGGATGCATTTTTTTTTCATTATGCAGAAAAATGCATAAATAATTAAGCAAGTATGCATGTAATTATTTATATAATTTCCCTTGGTACGTAACTTTTAGCATATAGTCCCTCATTCCAGTCAACGTTTCCTCAGCAGAAACTTACTTATTCTCCTACAATCTTATATGTGTAAATTTTGGGAAAGTAAAAAAAAAATCATCCGAAAGTAGGGATGTACAAAAGTCACTTACCTTTCCACGGATTCTGTTCATGGTGTGGGGGGGGAGGCATTCCGTCTCTCCCCCCGGAATCCTCAAGGGGGGAAGGCGATCCGGTCCTCCCCCCTGGAATCCTCGACCGCCAGCTGTGCTCCGTGGCGGCTCCGCAGAGCAGCTGGCCAGACATAGGCCAGGGTCGTCCGCAGTTGGATTTCTGGCCATGGAGGGCTCTGGGTAAAACAAACAAACAAAAAAACACTTACGCAAATGGCAGCGGCTACGGCCGCCGCCATTTGCGTTCCTTATTTTTCTTTGTCTTAGTCTACATCAATATTTACATAGACTAAGATGAAGAAAAGAAAGGGGAAAGCAAATAGCGTAGTGGGCGCTATTTGCTTTCCCCTTTCTTTTCTTTGTCTTAGTCTACGTAAATATTGACGTAGACTAAGACGAAGAAAAATAAGGAACGCAAATAGCGGCGGCCGTAGCTGCTGCCATTTGCATATACTTTTTTTTTTTTTTTTAGCCAGACATGATAAGCTATGTAAGTCTTTACATAGCCTATCATGACTATGGAGGGGGGGGAACACAGACTGCAAATGGCGGCGGGGGGAGCCAGTCGGAAGACCAGCCACCACCACCGCTGAAGCCGCTGCTGGAGCCGCCACCGTCCGGAACATCTGCCCCAGATAAGTCTCATCCCGGGGGGGATCCGCGGGGGGCAGGGGGGTGGCAGGCCATTCCACAATGGATTTTGGGCGGCCGAATGCACTGGCATTCGGCCTCACCGAGATCCGTCACGGAATTCTCTGACATCCCTATCCGAAAGTCCATGGACTCCGAGTGGCCTGAGGGGTCTCTCCACAGCGGATTCCGCAGGTTGGATTCTTAGAAATCCAAGCTCATTTTAGTCCATCTCGAATTTCTCCAGCATCCCTAGTTCAGGCATAGACTATAGAAGGCTTGGGGCTCAGCTTGAACAAGTTTGCTTTTTCAGAAATGGAAGTTCATTGTTTCTTAAGCATACATTGTAAATTTCCCCACCATCTCATGTAAGCCCTGTAGAGTTGAGCAATGGTCTCAAAGGCAGTATCTTTACATGAAGCTGGATAAGATTTGTTTTAGCAACTGGCAAATTCTTTCAGATACTGGTCTGTCCTTTAATTATTCCTTTTTATTAGCTGTCCTCTGCTGTTCAGCTCTGGTTTCAGCAAAATGACATAACACTTTGAGAAGAAGATGCAACCAAGTAACCCAGCACTGGAAGCCAATGTGGAGATCTCGACAGCCACCATATATTTCCCCTTGGTACTCAAGTAGGTGGGAAAAAAGGACAGCCACAAGCTGCAGAAGACTAACATGCTGAAGTTTACAAATTTGGCTTCATTAAAACTGTCTGGTAATTTCCTGGATACAAAAGCTACAAAGAAGCTGATAATGGCTTGTTGTTGTTGTTGTTGAGTCGTTATGTCATGTCCGACTCTTCGTGACCCCATGGACCATAGCACGCCAGGCCTTCCTGTCCTGCGTTCTCTCCCGGAGTGTGCTCAAGTTCATATTCATTGCATCGGTGATGCTATCTAGCCATCTCATCCTCTGCTGTCTCCTTCTCCTTTTGCCTTCAATCTTTCCCAGCATCAGGGTCTTTTCCAGGGAGTTTTCTCTTCACATTAGGTGGCCAAAATATTTGAGTATCTGTCCCAGTGTCTGTCCCAATGTATCTGTTTCAGTATCTGTCCCAATGAGTCAGAGCAATCAGGGTTGATTTCCTTTAGGATGGACTGATTTGACCTCCTTGCAGTCCAGGGGACTCGTAAGAGTCTTCTCCAGTACCACAGTTCGAAAGCATCAATTCTTCGGCGCTCAGCCTTCCTTATAGTCCAGCTCTCACAGCCATACGTTATTACTGGGAAAACCATAGCTTTGATTATATGAACCTTTGTCAGCAAGGTGATGTCTCTGCTTCTGTGTATTCTTTCCACCTCTTCTTAATCTCCTCTGCTTCTGTTAGGTCCCTGCCTTCTTTGTCCTTTATCATGCCCATCTTTGCACAAAACGTTCCCTTGATATCTACGATTTTCTTGAAGAGATCTCTAGTCTTTCCCATTCTGTTGTTTTCTTTGATTTCTTTGCATTGTTCATTTAAGAAGGCCTTCTTTTCTCTTCTTGCTATTCTCTGGAACTCTGCATTCAGTTGGGTATATCTTCCCCTTTCTCCCTTGCTTTTCGCTTCCCTTCTTTCCTCAGCTACTTGTAAATCCTCATCAGACAGCCACTTTGCTTTCTTACATTTCTTTTCCATTTGCGTCCCTGCTCTTTGCTGTGATAGGCTACGTAAATACTTACTTAGCCTATCGCGGCTAGAGTAGCGACGCAAATGGCAGCTGCAGACCGGGGCAGCCATTCGCGGCCGCAGAGCAAGGCAGCAGATGGACCAGACTGGCTGACACCAGGTAGGGTCCGTCCTGGGAATATTTCACAGGGTAGTGGGGGAGGGTGCTCCATTCTGCCACGGACTCTGGGGGGCCGGATACTAAAGAATCCAGCCTCACTGGAGTCCGTGGAAGAATTTTCTAACATCCCGAGTTAAGATGGGCTGCCCTGGGGGATGCTCTACAGCAGCTTGATTGTAACCAACCCACCTCTTATTGCTGGATGGCTTGAGCAGATACAGGAGAAGTTTGGCCATAGCTGCTTACACAGAATTTTCTGATAAATGTGGGATGAGGAAGTCAGTTGCCTCCTCAGCTCATACTTAAGGTGTACAGGTGATGAAGGCATAGGTCAGCTACATGATATGATATTTCCAGGTGTGATATTTCCAGATATCCAGTTTGCTCTCTCTCTCTCTCTCTCTCTCTCTCTCTCTCTCTCTCTTTCTCTCATATCTATCACTGCAGTTTGTAGGACTGATCATTCACTTTGGAACTACATTCTTAGACCAATATGTATCTATCTAGTTCTTAATTATAATTATGATGTCTTATACCAATGTAAGCTTTTATTGAGGGGGGATATATTACAATAGAACAGATCTAATTCTCATGAACATAAACAAGAAAATAAGCTATTTTAATATAAGTTGCAGTACCTGTCACCTATAACTCTGAAAGAACTGAGAACGAATAATTACAGAAATATGACAATCTGGACTTTGATATAAAGTGTGGCTGGTATTTCAGGACACGCATATAGAGCCCCTCTTACTGTGAGCTAATGGGAATTATTAAAATAGCCTTATACAAACCAGAGATACAACCCATCTGCCACACATCCTATTAAATACATTGGGAAAAGCTGTAGCAGATGAGAATTGTGGTATAGCCAGGAAATTCTTCAAATATGGAAGCAACTCACAGAAAGGCAGGATGAACATCTGGTTCCCCCTTGGCCAGAAGATACCAGAATTACTGAGAATAAAAAAGATGTGTAGTAGTAATACTAGTAGCAGTTGTACTAGTAGTAGCAGTAGCAGCAGCAGCAGCAATATGGAAAATGTGGAAATATATTCATTATTGTTGTGTGATATGGTTAAAATACCAAACTACTTACATATGGTTATCAGAAAGATCCAGAGATGGATGTTTTTCAAATGTGATGGTATTTGAATATATATAGACCTGAGACATAATGCCAGCAATGATAAGGTCCCCTGATTGATAAGATTTGTGCAGAATTGTAAAATGGTCTCTGATGGAACATTGAACAATTGGATGTTTGCCTAACACTTGGGGCAGCAGAATTAATACTAGAAATATGGCCATCTGGAAAAAAAAAATCTCCATTTTAGACTACAGTTCATCTGTTCTTGCATTTTTATTCAAGTGCTCCTAAGTAGTAAAGATTCACTGGAATGATCACACATTCAGCTGACCCAGAGTCAGAACTCTGTTGTGCTAAGAAGCAGTGATAAAACTGACAGAGTCCTGTGTGACTATAGACAAACATATTAAGAAAAATGCTCCAGTCTAGGTTCATAGTTTTGCATATGGCCACTAGAACTCCCTGGGAACTGGCAGATGTATAGAAGCAATAGATGTAATTATGATTAATTTGATAATAACAGGGGAGTTAATCACATATTCAGAACCAAAGGTTCTGTGTGACATTGTGAAACAAAACATGATTATCACATCTCAGCCAGAGTCTTCTCTGGTCCACCTCATGAAAACTGAGGCCTTAGAGACTAACTACATGTTATGCTAATTGGCTAATTGTTTAGCATGTAACTGAAGGTTAGCTGATTTTTTAGTCTATTGTAAGTGTGTGTGGCCCTGTTCGGGGGGGGGGGAGGTTTAAACTGTCCCACATCATATTCCAGGAAATCTCTGTACCCTAATGGTTAAAAAAAGAAATAAAAGAAGTCGTAGTAACTATTAGCATCTTTTCAGGCTTTTTTAAAAATGCCTCTTCTCACATTCTTATGTTTATGTTCCTTTTGGACCACAGATACAAAATAGTATATATAAAATAACATGCTAAAAACCATCCTAATGTATTTTCTCATGCCTGGAGATCCCTTCCCCTCATTTTATCTCATGCTCAGGAGAATAAAAGCAGCCCATTTGAAAATCAAGCATTGATAGTGATAATGGTTTTCATTTTTAATTACTTTAATTTCTTTGTTAAGGTGTTATTATTTGTAACTTGTGTGGTCATATTGTCATACACTGTATCTTCCAAAAGTATGGTCAATAATGCTCTTCCTCTCTCAGTCTCTCTCTCTCTCTCTCTCTCTCTCACACACACACACACACTCACACATTAAATTGATAAAATGCACAAAAGAATCCATTTTCAAATAATCAATGTGGGGCCTATGCACACTTCAGGAGGAGGCACTTCCAAAGATCTTGGGCCACTACTGAATAGGCCCTGTTGTGGGACCCACCAATCTGACAGTTCTTCATGGTGAACCATAGAAGAAGGCATCTGAGGTCAACTGTTATGGGGGACTATGCAGGTTCACAGGGGTGCAGGGAATCCTTCAAGTAAGCTGTTCACAAAGAATCTAGAGCTTTAAAGGACAAAACCAGCATTCTAAATTGATTCTGGAAATGAATGGACAGGTAGTTGTCCATCCCTCTCCTGTTTCTACTGGATCCACATCTGTCTTCCAAGCCAAATCCAACGTATCTGGGAGAACCAAAGCTCAGTGTAATCTTCACCATCCAATTTGTGAACCAGGTTTGGGCTCACAGTCCCAAAGACAAGGAAATGGGTCTTCTTAATGGGTTCTCTTCAACACTGGAATACCCTTGTACTAGAGAATTAATCCCAGCTGAATATAATTCATATTTAAATGGATGTCTTTTCTTTTTTACAGAGGTGGACTGGGTATACCGGCATCTCCAGGTAGAACTCTGGGTAATTTACAATAGATAGGCCAGGGTTATGGACTCCAAATTCTATAACAACAACAACAAGAACAACAAGAACAACAAGAGCATCACCATTTCCACCTAAAGTTGGCTGAGATAAAGAAAGCTTGGGCTAAACAGAAATGGGATTTTGTGTGAATGATGGTGGCCTCAGTTCTGCTCTCCTTGGCTCAGAGTGTGTTTTTGTTTTTAATTCTAGGTGTATGGCTTCTACACCTAGCTCTGGTTGGTGGCTCTCATGGTTCTGGTAAAACAACAACAACAGCTAAGGAAATGTGCCTGCACAACCCTGGTTTATTCAATGGCATCAGAGTTAAGAACACGCCATGCAAGAGACTGAATATGCTGCACTGCAGTTTGTGTGTGTTTGTCTCTCTGTGTGTGTATCAGCTGACGTTCCAAGTCCCGTATAGAAGTCCCAGTCCCTCATGTTAACGTGAACATGTCTGAGATCTCCTGAAGAAATTAGAAGGCCCACAGTTTTCATAGCTCTGCTTTACTTGTAAAGTTGTAATAAGACTCCCAAAAAGGAAGAAGAGCAATGGAGTTCCTCTTTCTGTTAATTCTTTGGTATACCCTAAAAGTGTATGTGCGTTATTTAAACATAAAGTCAGTATAAGACCCAAGATTGAGAATGAGAGATGTAGTGGGCAATGGTACTCAAATAATATATATTTAACAAACCCATCTGGGCAAATATCATTGTAAGATAAATAATTTATGGATAATAAATCCAATTAATCAGGCCTCTTGTTATCTTGACAGGCTCCTATTTCCTGTCTATGGGCTTCTTCACAAGAAGGTTTTATCCTGCAATTGAGATTGCTCCCTCACGGATGTTTGTGGGTCCTTTTCATGATATTGTCTACCTCCAGGGGACATCCAGAGGTATTTCCTTGTTATTCCCTGTTGAATAGATCCAGAAATACTGAAGCATTAAAATACATTGGATTGTGTGCTATTAAAACTGCCACTAGATTGCTCTGTTTCATTGAGTTCTATGGAACATTGTTTTTTTTAAAAAAGAACTCCCGTCAGCAATCACATGGTCGCCGTCTAGGAGCCCACTGTAAATGCAGAAAGGCTCCACAATGGTAGGACTGTGGTTTGGTTTGGTTTTTCTTTTGGGTGAAGGCAGCCAATATCTAGGTCCATACAGATGTGTGTGTTTTTCTGATTCTGAGAAGGACTCACTCATTTTACACTCAATGCAGCTACTTTATGAATAGATGTCCATAGACTATATCTTAAGCATCTATTACCACAAAGACCATCAGTGTATTTAAGGCAATTATAAAAAGAAATTGATACCATGGTATTTATTGGCAAAGGTTACAATAGGAAAAGAAAATGAGATGAAGCAGAGTGCAAAAATTACCAATGCAGATTTCTGCCACCAGAGATTAATCCCTGTCCCCACCCGTATCTTCCCTTTGCTTTGATAGTTCTACACAAAAATGTAATATGTGATGAAATTGCTTACTGTACTCTGATTGGCCACTTGACAGCTTTAATCCCACATCTTCATATGCATTCATATTTGATGACATTTCTTTTCTTTTCTTTTGAATTTTACACTTCTATAGATTTCACAACTTGTCTTTTGTAGTTTTGACATGTCTTGGGTATGAACCCTACTGAGCAAGAATGTTGCTTGTAATGTTCTCTTTTTTCCAAGGTCATGCTTCCTTTCAGTAATAGGTCAGAAATGACACTTTGGTTCAGACAGCCATTTTAGCTATATTCTTTGATATGCCTGATATGACAACTGCCTTAAAATTGCCTACATCATTATCTGCCCAATATTTCCCCTCTCAAGTACCTCTCACCACCCTACACTCACCCTATTTCTCCATAAAGCCTGTATTAACAAAGCAGAGGTATTCCTAGCTGGCTGAAATATGTAAGTGTTACTGATTCTGCAGAAGTCCTGGACAGGACTTAGGAAATGATATCTATTTAGAGAATAACGGAACTAGTTGATCCATTGAAATCGGCTCAACTACTTCAGGTTTAAATCTTCTACAACAAAGTACATGCCACTGCTCCCCTTTGTCATTGTAGATTTGGCAAAAGTACCAAGGAGATAAGAAAGATGGAGTGCTATATTTGATGTTGGGAGGAATAGTGCTATTTTGTTGTTGTTGTTGTTCAGTCGTTCAGTCGTGTCCGACTCTTCGTGACCCCATGGACCATAGCACGCCAGGCCTTCCTGTCCTGCGCACTCTCCCGGAGTGTGCTCAGGTTCATATTCATTGCATCGGTGATGCTATCTAGCCATCTCATCCTCTGCCGTCCCCTTCTGCTTTTGCCTTCAGTCTTTCCCAGCATCAGCGTCTTTTCCAGAGAGTTTTCTCTTTGCATTAGGTGGCCAAAATATTTGAGCTTCAGCTTCATTATCTGTCCTTCCAATGAGCACTCAGGGTTGATTTCCTTTAGGATTGACTGATTTGACCTCCTTGCAGTCCAGGGGACTCGTAAGAGTCTTCTCCAGCACTGCAGTTCGAAAGCATCAATTCTTCAGCGCTCAGCCTTCCTTATAGTCCAGCTCTCACAGCCATACATTACTACTGGGAAAACCATAGCTTTGATTAGACGGACCTTTGTTGGCAAGGTGATGTCTCTGCTTCTTACTATGCTGTCTAGGTTTGCCAGAGCTTTCCTCCCCAGGAGCAAGCGTCTTTTAATTTCATGGCTACAGTCACCGTCTGCAGTGATCTTGGAGCCCAAGAAAGTAAAATCTGTCACTGCTTCCATTTCTTCCCCTTCTATATGCCAGGAAGTGATAGGGCCAGATGCCATGATCTTAGTTTTTTTAATGTTGAGTTTCAAACCAGCTTTTGCACTCTCCTCTTTCACCCTCAACAAGAGGCTCTACAGATCCTCTTCACTTTCTGCCATTAGGGTGGTATCGTCTGCATCTCAGAAGTTGTTGATAATTCTCCCAGCAATCTTAATTCCAACCTGTGATTCATCCAACCCGGCATTTCTCATGATGTACTCTGCATATAAGTTAAATAAGCAGGGTGACAATATGCAGCCTTGTCGTACTCCTTTCCCAATTTTGAACCACTCGGTTGTTCCATGTCCGGTTCTTACTGTTGCTTCTTGACCCTCGTACAGGTTTCTCAGGAGACAGGTAAGGTAGTCTGGTACTCCCATCACTTTAAGAATTTGCCACAGTTTGTTGTGATCCACACAATCAAAGGCTTTAGCATAGTCAATGAAGCAGAAATAGACGTTTTTTCTGGAATTCTCTTGCTTTCTCCATGATGCAGCGAATGTTGGCGATTTGATCTCTAGTTCCTCTGCCTCTTTGAAACCCAGCTTGTACTTCCGGTAGTTCTCGGTTCGCATACTGCTGAAGCCTAGCTTGTAGGATTTTGAGCATCTCCTTGCTGGCATGTGAAATGAGTGCAATTGTGCGGTAGTTTGAACACTCTTTGGCGTTGCCCTTCTTTGGAAATGGAATGTAAACTGACCTTTTCCAGTCTTGCGGCCATTGCTGAGTGTTCCAAATTTGTTGGCATATTGAATGCAGCACTTTAACAGCATCATCTTTTAGGATTTTAAATAGCTCAGCTGGAATACTGTCATCTCCGCTAGCTTTGTTGTTACTAATGCTTCCTAAGGCCCACTTGACTTCACTCTCGAGGATGTCCAGCTCAAGTTCAGTGACCGCACTATCATGGCTATCAGGGACATTACTATCATGGCTATCAAGGACATTAAGATCTTTCCTGTATAGTTCTTCTGTGTATTCTTTCCACCTCTTCTTAATCTCATCTGCTTCTGTTAGGTCCCTGCCTTCTTTGTCCTTTATCATGCCCGTCTTTGCACAAAACGTTCCCTTGAGATCTCCAATTTTCTTGAAGAGATCTCTAGTCTTTCCCATTCTGTTGTTTTCCTCGATTTCCTTGCATTGTTCATTTAAGAAGGCCTTCTTGTCTCTCCTTGCTATTCTCTGGAACTCTGCATTCAGTTGGATATATCTTCCCCTTTCTCCCTTGCTTTTTGCTTCCCTTCTTTCCTCAGCTACTTGTAAAGCCTCATCAGACAGCCACTTGTCTTTCTTGCCTTCCTTCTTTTGGGGGATGGATTTCGTTGCTGCCTCCTGAACAATGTTACGGAGCGCCGTCCATAGTTCCTCAGGCACTCTGTCTAATCAGGTCTAATCCCTGAAATCTATTCCTCACCTCCACTGTATATTCATCAGGGATATGATTTAGGTCATACCTGAATGGTTTAGTGGTTTTCCCTACGTTCTTCAATTTCAGCCGAAATTTTGCAAGAAGCAGCTCATGATCTGAGCCACAGTCAGCTCCAGGTCTTGTTTTTACTGACTGTATGGAGCTTCTCCATCTTTGGTTGCAAAGGACATAATCAATCTGATTTCGATATTGACCATCTGGTGATGTCCATGTGTAGAGTCGTCTCTTATGCTGTTGGAAAAGAGTGTTTGCTATGATCAGAGTGTTCTCTTGGCAAAACTCTATTAGCTTTTGTCCTGCTTCATTTTGTACACCAAGGCCATGCCTGCCAGTTATCCCGGTGATTTCTTGACTTCCTGCTTTAGCATTCCAGTCCCCTATGATGAAGAGGACATCTTTTTTTGGTGTTAGTTTTAGAAGGTGTTGGAGGTCTTCATAGAACCGATCAACCTCAGCTTCTTCGGCCTCAGTGGTTGGGGCATAGACTTGAATTACTGTGATGTTGAATGGTTTGCCTTGGATTTGTACTGAGATCATTCTATCATTTTTAAGATTGTACCCCAGTACTGCTTTTCCCACCCTTTTGTTGACTATGAGTGCTACTCCATTTCTTCTAAGGGATTCTTGGCCACAATAGTAGATATGATGGTCACCTGAATTAAATTCGCCCATGCCTGTCCATTTTAGTTTGCTGATTCCCAAGATGTCGATGTTCAATCTTGCCATCTCATGTTTGACCACCTCCAGCTTACCTTGATTCATTGATCTGACATTCCAGGTTCCTAAACAATATTGTTCTTTACAGCATCGGATTTTCTTTTCACCACCAGACACATCCACAGCTGAGTGTCCTTTCGGCTTTGGCCCAGCCGCTTCACTCTTTCTGGCGCTACTTGGAAATACCCTCTGCTCTTCCCCAGTAGTATATTGGACACCTTCCAACCTGAGGGGCTCATCTTCCGGCGTCATATCTTTTAGCCTTGTGATATGTTCCTTTGGGTTTTCTTGGGAAGAATACTGGAGTGGGTTGCCATTTCCTTCTCCAGTGGACCACATTTTGTCAGAACTCTCTGCCATGATCTGTCCATCTTGGGTGGCCCTGCACGGCATAGCTTATGGCTTCACTGAGTTACGCAAGCCCCTTCGCCACAAGAAGGCAGTGATCCATGAAGGCGAGTGCTATTTTGGGATGCTATAAATCAGGCACAGAGTATACAAGGCTTGGGGCTCAGCTTGTGGTGGCATTCTCCTGTTTGAAATTGAGAATTTTTGTTTCTGAAGCACCCCAGTGTCCATTTCCCCACCATCTCATGGGATCCCTGTCCAACTGTGGCAATGATCTGGAAGTCAGTATCTCTAATTTCTAAGTACATGTAGTAAATACAATATCACTTCATTACTGGCAAATTCTAACAGATAGGCACTTATCTATTCTGTATTTTTTTTTCTGGTTATAAGCTGTCGTCTCCTGGTCAGCTCCTCTCCAGTTCATTTGGGAAAGAGAAGATGCAACCAAGTAACCCAGCACTGGAAGCCAATATGGAGAAGATTTCCACTGCCACCTTATGTTTTCCCTTGGTACTCAGGTAGGTTGGAACAGAGGACAGCCACACACTGCAGAAGACTAACATGCTGAAGGTGATAAATTTGGCTTTGTTAAAGCCGTCTGGTAATTTCCTGGCTAGGAAAGCTACAGTGAAGCTGATAATGGCTAGGAACCCCATAAAGCCCAGGACAGAGTAAAACATGACAGCTGAATAGGGGTGTACAGATTCCCCACCATCTGTTCTGGTGGGTAATCTGTGGGGGGTGGGAGGCGATCCATTCCTCCCCCCCAGAATCCTCCAGAGAGGTTCTGCTCCACTCGGATTCGGGGGGGGGGACTGGCTTGGGGGTGCTTACCTTCCCTCCTGCCAGCCAGAGCCATTCACCTCCTCCCTGTCCCTGCCAATTGCCTTTTAAAAAAAGTCTTAAAAAAAAGATGGTGATCCGGAGGAAGTGCCCATAGACTTATATGCAAATAGAGTCATGAACCTTGCATATAAGCCTATGGACACATAGACTTATACTCACGATTCATGACTCAATTTGCATATAAGTCTATGGGCACATCCTCCCGATCGCCATCTTTTTTTTTTTTTAAGACTTTTTTAATGTCAATCGGCAGGGACAGGGAGGAGGCGAATGGCTCTGGCTGGAAGAAGCAGCTGAGTGCCGTTCCGCCTCCAGTCCTCCTGGAGCAGAGGTAAGTGGTCCCAATCTGCTGCGGATTCCTGAGGCCGGATTCCAAAGAATCCAGCCTCATTTGAATCCACAGCAGATTTCTCTGACACCCCTACAGCTGAAACTTCATTACATTCTAGTACAATTTCTTTGGCCATGGAGTTTGTGTCAAAGTCTGGAAAGGGGGAGAAATTGCCAGCCATACACTGCAAATCATGGCTTGAATGAAATAGCATGAAAGGACAATGTAGTTAGGCAACCCTTTCCTGACCCATTTCCTCACACTGGACCCTAGCCTGGTGGCTATAATGAAAGCTAGAACCACAATGGTGGTTTTGGCCAAAATGCAAGAAACCGCCACTCAGAAGATCATGCCAAAAGCTGTTTGTCGAAGGAGGCATGCCAACTTTTCAGGTTGGCCAATGAATAACAAAGCACAAAGGAAAGAGAGCAGGAGGGAGATGAGGACAGTGAAGCTGAGGTTCCAGTTGTTGGTTTTGACTATGGGAGTTTCTCTGTACTTCATGAAGATTCCAAGCACCAAAGCTGTGATGAAGGAAAAGGAGAGAGCAAAAGCAGCTAAAGTTATCCCCAGATGTTCTGTGGAAGAGAGGAAGGTTATTTGTTTTAGAAGGCACCCATCCTTCTCATTATTAGGATACTGATCTGCAGGGCATTCAAAACATCCATGTCTGAAATAGAAAAGATGCTTGTATTTGCATGGAAGTCCTCTGTATTGTGTCTGGTAGAAATAAATCATAACTGTGAAAAAGCTCTGAATGATATCTGATATGTGAATATCTAAAAGACATATCTGTGACCCTTCTCAAATAACTGCTTGGATCTTGTGATGAGTGCTCCATTGTAAGGGGAGGTATCTGAGCTATTTTGGGAAGAAAAAGAAAAACAAAACAAAAAAAACCCTCATGACAGTATTTGCAAACTAAATCTGTTCTTACACCTGAAATGTCTTTATTTTAATCAGGATGGAAAATCACTTGCATGTAAAATTAATTTTACCTTTCACCTGCCTTGGGTTTGTTGTTGTTGTTGTTGTTGTGTGATTGCTTTTTTTTTTTGCATCTCTGCCATTTAGATTGCTTTGGTAATACCAGATCTTGACTTGAGTTCTTACCTTAACCTTCTGAGTATTCTCTTTTGTTAAGAGCAGAGTTTCCCGCCCTTTGACTAAAGCCAAATTTCTCTTAGGGGTACTTTGTTTATGACTGCCAGTATTATGGAGGTTGCAGAGCCTACTCTGCCATGGTCCCCATCTCCATGACACTGCTTTCACCCTTCATCGCAACTGAGCAGCATTTCAGCTTCGAATTACCTTCCGCTTGGATACACTCACAATTTACCGCGTACTTCCCCAACAGAATGCACTGTGCTCCTTTTTTCTTTGTCATTATACTTTCATGCACTGCTGCATAGTCCCGTGAGCCTGGGGGTGTGACACTTCATTGGCTGTTGTGTATTTTGAGCATTCTGTTGTGTCTGTCCATCCTTCGTTGGGTAAAATATGGGTGATCTGTGCTCCTTCATTTCCACACCAACTGTTTGGCAGTTCCCCAGCCTGGCACTCTTGTGATGGTTTGCACTTACAAGGCATGAGAGGTATGTGCTTACCCATCACTCCAAAATGGTGGCCAGAGCAAAGTTAGTCCTCCCCCAACTGAGCACTAAGTCCAAAAGCAACCGTTGTGAAGATATGGAGCTGCAAAAACGTGTGACAGTTAGAGGTGTACGAAACATTTACCTTGTTCCACTGGGGTCATCTGCGGTGCGGGGGAGAGGCACTCTGTCCCCCCCCCCAAATCCTCCCTGGCTGGCTCCGCTCTGCAGCGACTTCGTGGAGCTGCTGGCCAGGGCCGACTGCAGACGGACCTCCATCCGCTGCTGGGCTGCGGCCATAAATGGCGGCCGCCGTAGCAGCTGCCATTTGCGTCCCTGCCGTAGCCGTGATAGGCTACATATATATTTATGTAGCCTATCATGGCAAAAGGCAGGAACACAAATGGCATCCCTGAGTTAGCCGTGATAGGCTACGTAGATACTTATGTAGCTTATCACGGCTTAGCAGGGACACGAATGGTGGCCGGCGTAGCAGCCGCCATTTGCAGCCGCAGCTAGGGATGTCAGAGAATTTCGCCACGAATCTCGGGGAGGCTGAATGCCAGCGCATTCAGCCCCCTGAAATTGGTGGCAAAACTGTCTGCTCCCCCGCCCCGCCCCCCGGGACAGGACTTATCTTGAGCGAATCCTCCTGGCGGCACCGGCTCCGGCCGCGGTTCAGCGGCGGTTCGGCGGCAGTGGCTGCGGCGGCCAGTCTTCGACCGGCTGCCACCGCCACCATTTCCAGTAAAAAACAAAACAAAACACGTGATAGGCTACGTAGGGATGTACGAAAGTCACTTACCTGGTCCCACAGCTTGCTTCGTGGTGGGCGGGAGGCGCTTCGGTTCTCCTCCCGAAGTTCAGGCCGGGGAGGGAGGTGCCCTGCCTCTCTCAGCTGAAATTCAGGTCGGGGGGGGAGGCTTCCCGCCTCGCCCGGCTGAAATTCAGGCCGGGGAGAAGCATCCCGTCTCCCCGGCTGCAAAATAAAGAAGTGACTTAAAAAAAAAAAACAACCACACCCGTGATAGGCTACGTAACGATTTACGTAGCCTATCACGGCTAGATTTCCAAAGTCAGCCATGATGGGCTACGTAAATCGTTATGTAGCCTATCACGGGTGACTTTGAAAAAAAAAAGCGCGTACGCAAATGGCGGTGCCCATGGGCGCCGCCATTTGCGTTCCTTATTTGGGCCTGGGTAGTCTACGTAAAGATTTACGTAGACTATGGCAAAAATAAGGGCAACGCTTATTTGTCCGCTACGCTATTTGCGTTCCCCTTATTTTCACTATCTTAGTCTACATAAATGTTTACATTTAGTCTACATAAATGACCAGCTGCCGCCCCCGCCATTGCAATAAAACAAAAACAAACAAAACGTCCCCTGATAGGCTACGTGACGATTCACGTAGCCTATCACGGCTAGATTTGCAAAGTCAGCCGTGATAGGCTACGTCAATCGTCATGTAGCCTATCACGGGTGACTTAAAAAAAAAAAAAAAAAAAGTGTGTACGGATAATGGCGGCCCCCATAGGGAGCCGCCATTCCCGTTCCTTATTTGGTCACTGTAGTCTACGTAAATGTTTACGTAGACTACGGCGAAAATAAGGGCAACGCTATTTGCGTTGCTCTTATTTTTGCCGTAGTCTACGTAAACATTTACGTAGACTACAGCAACTAAATAAGGAACGCGAATGGCGGCTCCCTATGGGGGCCGCCATTCGCGTACGCGCTTTTTTTTTTTTTTTAAGTCACCTGTGATAGGCTACGTGACGATTCACGTAGCCTAGCACGGCTGACTTTGCAGATCTAGCCGTGATAGGCTATGTGAATCGTCACGTAGCCTATCAGGGGGCTTTTTTTTTTTTTTTTTTTTAACTTTCGCGTTGGCGGCCGGGTGAGGCGGCAAGCCTCCTCCCCGGCCTGAATTTCGGCCGGGCGAGGCGGGAAGCCTCCCCCCCGGCCTGAATTTCAGCCGGGCGAGGCGGGAAGCCTCCCCCCCCGGCCTGAACTTCGTGGGGGGAGCAGCGAAGCGCTCCCCCCCACCGCGAACAAGCTGCGAGAAAAGGTAAGTGACTTTCGTCCACCCCTAGCGGCAGCTGGTCGGAAGACCATCTGCTGCAGCCGCTGCCGCCGGAGCCGCCACCGGAGCCGCCGCCACCCAGTAGATCCACCCCAGGTAAGTCTCGTCCCGGGGGGGATCAGTGGGGGGACAGGGGGGTGGCAGGCCATTCCGCCACAGATTTTGGAGGGCCGAATGCACTGGCATTCAGCTTCAATGAGATCCGTGGTGGAATTCTCTGCCATCCCTAAAAAATTGAAGGGATAGCCACTGGAGTGGTTTGCTGAGCACGTGCTCGGTGAAGGCCAGGGAAAGCATGCAAACAGGAGCGCCATAGTGCCTGAGACTTCGGGGGATTGCTCAGCTGCAGCTGAACAGTGCCGGGTGAGAGGGAGCATTCGTGAACTCCAGTTCGGGAGGCTAAACTGCAAGATGATCGTCAAACACGAAGCAGGAAATGAATGTTCACGACACCCCTAGCTTTGGCTGTCATTGCGGGAATTAAAAAGTTCCACAATTATGTTTATGGTCACCCTTTTGAAACCCACACTGATCACTAGCCTCTTCTAGGCCTCTTCATGAAAGACAAGTCAACACCACTTACTTTTTTTCTCCCTGCATGCAGCGCTGGAGTGTTATGCTACACACATATGGTTTCAGGCTTACATACAGACCCGGGAAGACAATTGCTAATGCAGATGGATTGAGCTGTTTGCCATTGTGGCTGTTCCACTCCTCCCCCAGCTGAGGTCCTCAGGCTTGAATCCATGTCTGATCCTCCTCTTCAAGCATCACAGATAGCTCGAATTACAGCAAAAGATCCACTCCTGGCATGTATACTCAACTGTGTGCTAAGGGGTTGGCCGCCTGAGAAATTGGCTGAACAGTTTAGACCTTTCGCATCACACCGACATGAACTGTCGGCTCATAAAGGTTGCCTTCTATGGGTTCGTAGTGCCAGAAAGAGGAAGGCAGGTGATTCTGAAAACCCTACATGCTGCACACCCAGGCAGAGTCTGAATGAAAGCTCTAGCCAGGAGCTATGTGTGATGGCCACAGATGGATGATGACATAGAAAATACCATGAGGAGGTGCAGCACCTGTCAAACTACATGCCACAATCCACCTAAGGCACCAATTTTCCCCTGGGAAACAACAAAGAACCCATGGCTGTGCATCCATACTGATTTTACCAGGCCTTTTCAAGGCAAATATTTCCAGACTGTGGTAGACTTGATTTCAAATGGCTCAAAGTTGTGGTTGTTCCGAATATCACTTCAAGGGCTGCCATAATGACCCTCAGGAAGCTGTTTGCAACACAGGGACTACAGGACACCATTGTGTCTGACAATGGGACAGCTTTCACCTCCAGTGAGTTCCAAGAATTTGCAAGTCACAACCACATTAGGGCTGTCACAGTCGGCCGCGCTGCGCAGACCCCAGGCAAATGGCCAAGCTGAGAAAATGGTGCAGACCACAAGGGATGCATTGAAAAGAATTTTGACGGGAGACTGGGAAACCAGGCTGGCAAGGTTCCTGTACACTCAGCATGTTACACCCTGTCTGTCAACAGTATCTAGTCTCGCTGAACTCTTTATGGGCCAGCACCTTAGAACATGTCTAGATCTGATCAACCCTGACCTAACTAGAGACTAGCAGCTGAGAAAGGAAGAGGGGTTGGATTCTGCCTTAGCATCCTCTAATCTACACTTTTTTCTCTCTTCAGGAACCTGTTTTTGCCAGGAACTATGGAAATGATCCTTGGTGGGTTCCGGCCATAATTGAACAATGCACAGGGCCCGTTTCTGTGCAGACTGAAGACAGAGAGTATTGGAGGAAACACACAGACCAACTACACAGACGGTCTGTGGGAAATACCACAAGTACCAGTCCAGTTCCACTTAACGCCGATGTAGCTGGGGCTTGTTCTTCTGATCCAGTTGATGATGAGGTACCACCTGCCATACTAGCAGGAAGAGAAGACATTGAACCATTGAATGGTTTTACACAGCCAGTGGCCCCGGAGAACCCTGAATTGACAAGGCTGATGGAAAGACCTCAGAGATAGTCAGCCAGCATGGTTGTCTGACTATCCAGTCTAAGGGGGAGGGGTGTTGTGTAATTGAGGTGTACTGCCCCTTTAAATGATTTCCCCCTCCTACAGTTGTTAGAGGCTTATCACATGACTACTGGGGTAGGGCTTCAGTTCCGAGCAAGTGGCTAAGCAGACAACAGCTCTTCTCCTGGCAGGCTGGACTAGACCTCAGCAAGACCTAGATGTCTCCTACAGATTTAAGGTTAACTACTGTTTATTTGTTGGACAGTTATTAAAGCCTTGTTATTGTTAGCTAGTCTTGTGCTTTGTTCTCACTATACAACAGAAGCCATATTCAGCTAAGGTCACAACATGAATTGTAGGTTGACATATCTGATCAGCTTCAACAAGTATTTCCAAGTATGCCTGTATCAACCAGCTATGGTCACAAGCAATGTTAGTCTTGGACTGAATGTGAAGATGGGAAGCTGATCTCCATGAATGAAGATTTATTTTCTGTTTTCTAAATTGCATTTCAATACCACCTATTTTCCAAAGCTCTCTGAGTGGTTCACAGAACAAAACCAAGAAATGCAATAAAATAGTAAAACATAATATAAAACAGTAAGTTTAGGGAGAATAAACTCAAAGATGAAACCAAGATCATAGAATCATAGAATAGTAGGGTTGGAAGGGGCCTACAAGGCCATCGAGTCCAACCCCCTGCTCAATGCAGGAATCCAAGTCAGAGCATCCCTGACAAATGGCTGTCCAGCCTCGTCTTAAAGGCCTCCAGTGTGGGAGAGCCCACCACCTCCCCAGGTAATTGGTTCCATTGCCGTATTGCTCTGACACTCAGGAAGTTTTTCCTGATGTTCAGCCGGAATCTGGCTTCCTGTCACTTGAGCCCATTATTCCGTGTCCTGCACTCTGGGATGATCAAGAAGAGATCCTGGCCTTCTTCTCTGTGACAACCTTTCAAGTACTTGAAGAGTGCTATCATATCTCCCCTCAGTCTTCTCTTCTCAAGGCTAAACATGCCCAGTTCTTTCAGTCTCTCTTCATAGGGCTTTGTTTCCAGTCCCCTGATCATCTTTGTTGCCCTCCTTTGAACCCTCTCCAGCTTGTCTGCATCCTTCTTAAAGTGTGGTGCCCAGAACTGGACACAGTACTCCAGATGAGGCCTAACCAGTGCTGAGTAGAGGGGAACTAGTACTTCCCGGGATTTGGAAGCGATGCTTCTATTAATGCAGCCCAAAATAGCATTTGCCTTTTTTGCAGCCACATCACATTGTTGGCTCATATTCAGCTTGTGATCGACGACAATTCCAAGATCCTTCTCGCTCGTAGTGTGGTTGAGCCACGTATCCCCCATCTTGTAACTGTGCATTTGGTTTCTTTTTCCTAGGTGCAGAACTTGGCATTTGTCCCTATTAAATGCCATTCTGTTGTTTTCTGCCCAGCACTCCAGTCTATCCAGATCACTTTGAATTTTGTTTCTGTCTTCCAAAGTATTAGCTATCCCTCCCAATTTTGTGTCATCTGCAAATTTGATCAGCATTCCCTGCACCTCCTCCTCCAAGTCATTAATAAAAATGTTGAAGAGCACTGGGCCCAGGACTGAGCCCTGCGGTACCCCACTCGTTACCTCTCCCCAGCTTGAGAAGGTCCCATTGATAAGCACTCTTTGAGTCCGATTCTGTAGCCAACTGTGGATCCACCGGATCGTTGTTTCATCTAGCCCACTTCGAGCAAGTTTGCTCATCAGGATATCATGGGGCACTTTGTCGAAAGCTTTGCTGAAGTCGAGGTATATGATGTCTACAGCATTCCCACGGTCTACAAGGGAGGTGACTTGATCAAAAAATGAGATCAGATTTGTCTGGCAGGACTTGTTTTTGACAAATCCATGTTGGCTTCGAGTAATCACGGCATTGTTGTCAAGGTGCTTCCAGATGGATTGCTTTATGATCTGCTCCAGAATTTTCCCAGGGATTGATGTCAGACTGACTGGTCTGTAGTTCCCAGGTTCCTCCTTTTTACCCTTTTTGAAGATAAAAGCCAGCAGCAGTGCAAAGATATAAGCATGCACTAACACATTGTTTAAAAATGAGGGGCTAAACGTCTGGTATATCTCCTTGGATAAAACCATCTGGGAATTATCCTGACCTCCATCATTTCTGGATATGCTGAATTCTTCCTGCCCCACCACACCATGTTAGGTGCTATACACAAGGCCTCACATATCTAAGTGGTAATATTAGACCAGCTTTCCCACACGTGGTGCCCTCTGGATGTTCTGCACTACAACTCGTATAACCCCCGGCCGTCATAGCCAATGATGGAATTGTATTCCAACACATCTGGAAGGTGCCATGTTGAGGGATGCTGTATTAGACAGTATCCTTTTATTAGCCACTTCTAAATGGTTTAGACAACAATGTAAACATCAGGGTAATGAGTTTCTAATGTGCACATACATGACCATACCTAATATAGTTTATGTATACTGTATAATATATTTCCTACCTTTCTGGTTGGAAATCTTCCCTTCTGGTTATGGAAGGCAACCATAGCAGCAAAATGGCTTCCCTTCCTTCTTTGTCTTGCTATAACCTGGATGGCAACTGTCATTACACAGAAAAAGGGGCTGTGTCTGTCCATAAATGAAATAACAGAATGGTATGGTAGTTTGCATCACACTGGCATGTCTACAAATAAGAAATATATATTTAAGAAGAAATAGATGCTGTGATGGCATAATGACATCATTTTCAGATGACTGCTCTATGAGCCAGGGCAAATTGGATGTGGTTATTGGGGAGATGTCAAGATTAAATATAGACATTTTGGGTGTCAGTGAACTGAAATGGACTGGAATGGGCCACTTCACATCAAATGACCACCAGATCTACTACTGTGGACAAGAAGACCACAGAAGAAATGGAGTAGCCTTCATAATTAATAATAAAGTGGCTAAAGCAGTGCTTGGATACAATCCAAAAAATGACAGAATGATTTCAATTCGAATTCAGGGTAAACCATTTAACATCACAGTGATCCAAATATACGCCCCAACCACAGATGCTGAAAATCAGAAGTAGATCAGTTCTATGAGGATCTGCAGCACCTACTGGATAGTACGCTAAACAAAGATCTTATTTTCATTATAGGAGACTGGAATGCTAAGGTGAGTAGTCAAACGACACCTGGAATTACAGGCAAGCATGGTCTGGGAGAACAAAATGAAGCAGGACAAAGGCTGATAGAATTTTGCCAAGACAACTCACTATGCATAACAAACACTCTCTTCCAACAACCTAAGGGACGACTTTATACATGGACTTCACCAGACGATCGACACTGAAATCAGATTGACGACATCCTTTGTAGCCAAAGATGGCGGACATCTATGCAGTCAGTAAAAACAAGACCTAGAGCTGATTGTAGTTCAGATCACGAACTTCTTATTGCACAATTTAGAATCAGACTAAAGAGAATAGGGAAGACCACAGATCAGGTAGATATGAACTCACTAATATTCCTCATGAATATGCAGTGGAGGTGAAGAATAGATTTAAGGGACTAGATTTAGTAGATAGGGTTCTGGAAGAACTATGGACAGAAGTTTGCAACATTGTTCAGGAGGTGGCAACAAAAAACATCCCAAAGAAAAAGTAGGGGTGGAGGAAAGTCACTTACCTGTCGTCGAAGGCCGTTCGCGGTGGGGGGGAGGAGCTTCGCTGCTCCCCCCGCGAAGTTCAGGCCGGGGGGGAGGCTTCCTGCCTCGCCCGGCCGAAATTCAGGCTGGGGGGAAGGCTTCCCGCCTCGCCCGGCCGAAATTCAGGCTGGGGAGGAGGCGCCTCGCCTCGCCCGGCCGCGAACGCAAAAGTAAACAAAAAACAAAAAAACGCCCCCTATAGGCTACGTGACAATTCACGTAGCCTATCACGGCTAGATCTGCAAAGTCAGCCATGATAGGCTACGTGAATCGTCACATAGCCTATCACGGGTGACTTTAAAAAAAAAAAGCGCGTACGCGAATGGCGGCCCCCATAGGGAGCCGCCATTCGTGTTCCTTATTTAGTTGCTGTAGTCTACATAAATGTTCACGTAGACTACGGCGAAAATAAGGGCAACGCAAATAGCGTTGCCCTTATTTTCGCCGTAGTCTACGTAAACATTTACGTAGACTACAGCGACCAAATAAGGAACGGAATGGCGGCTCCCTATGGGGGCCGCCATTATCCGTACAGTCTTTTTTTTTTTTTTTTAAAGTCACCCGTGGTAGGCTACGTGACGATTCACGTAGCCTATCATGGCTGACTTTGCAAATCTAGCCGTAATAGGCTACGTGAATTGTCACGTAGCCTATCAGGGGGTGTTTTTTTTTTTCTTTCATTGCAATGGCGGGGGCGGCAGCCGGTCGAAAGACCGGCTGCCGCTCCCGCCTCGCTCGAACACCCGCTGAACCGCCGGCCGGACCAGCCACTGGGAGGGACATTCGGTGAAGGTAAGTCCCGTCCCGGGAGGGGGGTGCAGGGGGTGGGGGGGTGCAGAGGATTTCTTCCCGAAACTTGTTTGGGGGGCCGAACACGTTGGCGCTCGGCCCCCCGAAGTTTCGGGGAGAAATTCTCCGCCTTCCCTAAGAAAAAGACAACCAAGAAGGCAAGATGGCTGTCTGCTGAGACACTGGAAGCTGCCCAAGAAAGAAGGAAAGCAAAAGGCAACAGTGATAGGGGGAGATATGCCCAATTAAAGGCAAAATTCCAGAGATTAGCCAGAAGAGATAAGGAATTATTTTTAAACAAGCAATGCGCAGAAGCGGAAGAAGATAATAGAATAGGAAGGACAAGAGACCTCTTCCAGAAAATTAGAAACATCGGAGGTAAATTCCAGGCAAAAATGGGTATGATCAAAAGCAAAGATGGCAAGGACCTAACAGAAGCAGAAGAGCTCAAGAAAAGGTGGCAAGAATATACGGAAGATCTGTATAGGAAGGATAATAATATGGGGGATAGATTTGACGGTGTGGTCAGTGAGCTAGAGCCAGACATCCTGAAGAGTCAGGTTGAATGGGCCTTAAGAAGCTTTGATAATAACAAGGCAGCAGGAGATGACAGTATCCCAGCTGAACTGTTTAAAATCTTGCAAGATGATGCTGTCAAGGTGATGCATGCCATATGCCAGCAAAGTTGGAAAGCACAAGAATGGCCAACAGTTTGGAAAATATCAACTTATATCCCCATACCAATAAAAGGTAAGCACCAAAGAATGTTCAAACTATCAAACAGTGGCACTTCTTTCACATGCTGGTCAAGATCTTACAAGGTAGACTCCAGCAATTCATGGAATGAGAATTGCCAGATGTACAAGCTAGGTTTAGAAAAGGCAGAGGAACTAGAGACCAAATTGCCAATATCCGCTGGAGAATGGAGAAAGCCAGGGAGTTTCAGAAAAACATCTATTTCTGTTTTATTGACTATTCTAAAGCCTTTGACTGTGTGGATCATCACAAACTGTGGCAAGTTCTTGGTGGTATGGGGATACCAAGTCATCTTGTCTGCCTCCTGAGGAATCTGTATAATGACCAAGTAGCAACAGTAAGAACAGACCACAGAACAACGGACTGGTTTAAGATTGGGAAAGGAGTACAGCAGGGTTGTATACTCTCACCCTACCTATTCAATCTGTATGCAGAACACATCATGTGACGTGCTGGGCTTGATGAAACCAAGGCTGGAGTTAAAATCGCTGGAAGAAACATTAACTATCTCCGATATGCAGATGATACCACTTTGATGGCTGAAAGCGAGGAGGAACTGAGGAACCTCATGACGAAGGTGAAAGAAGAAAGTGCAAAAGCTGGGTTGCAGTTCAACCTCAAAAAACCCAAGATTATGGCAACCAGCTTGATTGATAACTGGCAAATAGAGGGAGAAAACATGGAGGCAGTGACAGACTTTGTCTTTCTAGGCACAAAGGTTACTGCAGATGCTGAATGCAGCCAGGAAATCAGAAGACATTTTCTTCTTGGGAGGACAGCATTGACAAATCTTGATAAAATAGAGAAGAGCAGAGACATCACACTGACAACAAAGGACCACATAGTGAAAGCCATGGTATTCCCCGTAGTAACCTATGGCTGCGAGAGCTAGACCATAAGGAAGGCTGAGCAAGGGAAGATAGATGCTTTTGAACTGTGGTGCTGCTGGTCTGGAGGAAAATTCTGAGAGTGCCTTGGACTGCAAGAAGATCAAACCAGTCCATACTCCAGGAAATCAAGGTAGACTGCTCACTTGAGGGAAGGATATTAAAGGCAAAACTGAAGTCCTTTGGCCACATCATGAGAAGACGGGATACCTTGGAGAAGATGCTGATGCTAGGGAAAGTGGAAGGCAAAAGGAAGAGGGGCCGACCAAGGGCAAGGTGGATGGATGATATTCTGGTGGTGACGGACTCGACCTTGGGGGAGCTGGGGGTGGTGACGGCCAACAGGAAGCTCTGGCGTGGGCTGGTCCATGAAGTCACGAAGAGTCGGAAGCGACTGAACGAATAAACAACAACAAAGCCTCACCTTTTCCTACTCCAATGTTTGTTTCACCTCATTCTTGCTTGCAAACGGAATCATGTTTGTTTGTTTGTTTGTTTGTTTTGGTTTGTTTCATTTTTCCAAAACATAAACGTGCACATTTTCAAATATGGAAAATGCACACTTTTCCATGTGTGCACCAAAATGTGTGCTTTCCTCCCTTGATTAAATTGTGAAAATGCATCCTTTTTGAAACGTGCCTTTTAATACGTGCATTTTTTTTAAAAATGATGCATTTTGTGAACACAATCACGAGCTTTAGAATGTGCACACTCCCCCCCCCGCCCCCAAGTTGTAATTGCACTTGTGCTCATGTTCAGGTTTATGAGTTAGGCATTTTCACCACTTTTTCAAGCATTATTAAAATTCTTGTACATCCCTATTTGAATTGAGCCTGTACTAGAACTAATGGAACACCCGGGTTGGGACCCAGATAGTGTCATCTGGTAATTTTGTTTTTCTATGGTATTCAGGTAAGAATAACAGAAAAGGTATTCTGTGGTAAGAAAACTGGAAAAGGTATAGTTAGGGGTGGACGAAAGTCCCTTACCTGTCCTCGAAGGCCGTTCGCGGTGGGGGGGAGGCGCTTCGCTGCTCCCCCCACGAAGTTCAGGCCGGGGGGGAGGCTTCCCGCCTCGGCCTGGCCGAAATTCAAGCCGGGGGGGAGGCTTCCCGCCTCGGCCCAGCCGAAATTCAGGCCGGGGAGGAGGCTTGCTGCCTCGCCCGGCCACGAACGCGAAAGTTAAAAAAAAAAAAAAAAACGCCCCCTGATAGGCTACGTGACAATTCACATAGCCTATCACGGCTAGATCTGCAAAGTCAGCCGTGATAGGCTACGTCAATCGTCACATAGCCTATCACGGGTGACTTTAAAAAAAAAAAAAAAGCGCGTACGGATAATGGCGGCCCCCATAGGGAGCCGCCATTCGCGTTCCTTATTTAGTCGCTGTAGTCTATGTAAATGTTTACGTAGACTACGGAGAAAATAAGGAAAATAACGCTATTTGCCTTGCCCTTATTTTTGCCGTAGTCTACGTAAATCTTTACGTAGACTACAGCGACCAAATAAGGAACGGGAATGGCGGCTCCCTATGGGGGCCGCCATTATCCGTACACACTTTTTTTTTTTTTAAAGTCACCCGTGATAGGCTACGTGACGATTGACGTAGCCTATCATGGCTGACTTTGCAGATCTAGCCGTTCTAGGCTACGTGAATCGTTACGTAGCCTATCAGGGGGCATTTTTTTTTTCTTTTATTGCAATGGCGGCGGCGGCAGCCAGTCGAAAGACCGGCTGCCGCTCCCGCCCCACTCGAACACCCGCCCAACCGCCAGCCGGACCCGCCACCGGGAGGGACATTCGGCGAAGTTAAGTCCCGTCCCGGGGGGGGGTGGGGGGCGGGGGGGGTTCGGAGGATTTCTCCCTGAAACTTGTTCGGGGGGCCAAACACGTTGGCGCTCGGCCCTCCGAAGTTTCGGGGAGAAATTCTCCGCCAACCCTAGGTAAAGTTGTTTCTGTGGCTAAGCCAGATGTGGAAATTCCTTTCCTTGTAAGCATAACAAAAGTGGGATGATATTTTCTTTCCTCCTAGTGGAAGATCAGTATTAGATGGAGGAACATCAATAGAAACGTCTGGATCCTGTAAATGGTTTCAGGAATGGTTACCATTTTTCAACACATATCATGCAAGCTGTGTAAACAGAAAAGCAGCACACACATTTTCCAAATACAATTTCTCTAAGATAGTTAATATTTTAATCTTAAGTGTTAAATGTTTTGTTAAATGTTGAATTAACATAGATGTAGTTTCATGACTTACCTGCTTTTCTTTGTGTTAATGAATTATCTTGATGGTTAACAAGTAATACTACAAAATGGTTCTCTGTTACTGCACAAAATGATTCCATTACTTCTATGTTTAACTTTTTTCCATTTATATTAAAATATGCTAAGAAAAACGAATGAGTGCAAAACCTTGAACACCATGTAGTTTATCAGGAGAATTAGACAATTGTCCAATATACTGGGCACTGGGCTGAACTTGCATAGGGTTGTGCTAAGTATTCAAAAGCATGTCCCAAAAAAGATGACAGTGTTACTTAAATATTTTGAACATTTCAGACACTGGATTTGATCCAGAGTAGTCACGCTTAGAGTAGACCCATAGAAATCAGTGGGGTTTAGGTTAGTCATGAGTAATCTGCCCCATTCATTTCAGTGGGTACACTCTAAGTATGACTAAACCTGGATGAACCCCACTGTCTGTGTCTGTGTGTGACATGCTCTCCTGCCTGTGGGCATATTTGGCATCAATTTAAACATTTGCTCACTTCCATAGTTCTCTCCTGTCATATCTAGTTTGACCCTGAGAGATCTCTGTTTCAGTATTTGAACAATGCACCAATTCTTGAGAAAATGTCTGGATTTACTCAGGAATGGCCCTTACCTGGTTAAACTTGCTGGCCCACACAATGGTGTCAATTTGAATGGTGATCCTCTTGTCTAGAGGAACCTGTGGTAGGGATGTCAGAGAATTCTGCCATGGATCTCGGTGAGGCCGAATGCCAGTGCATTCGGCCCTCCAAACTCCATGGCGGAACGGCCTGCCACCCCCCTGCCACGCCGTGGATCCCCCCCGGGATGAGAGTTACCTGGGGCGGATGTTCCAGATGGTGGTGGCGGCTCCAGCGGTGGCTTCGGCGGCGGTGGCTGGTCTTCTGACTGGCTGCCACCACCACCGCCATTTGCAGTCTCCCCCCCCATTCGTGATAGGCTACGTAAAGACTTACGTAGCCTATCACATCTGGGTTAAAAACAAAACAAAACGCGTATGCAAATGGTGGAGGCTACGGCCGCCGCCATTTGCGTTCCTTATTTTTGGCCGTCTTAGTCTATGTAAATATTTACATAGACTAAGACGGCGAAAATAAGGGGAAACGCAAATAGCGTCCCTAAGACGGCAAAAATAAAGGGGAACGCAAATAGCGTAGCGGACATAGACTAAGATGGCCAAAAATTAGGAGCACAAATGGCGGCAGCCATAGCCGCCGCCATTTGTGTACGCTTTTTTTTGTTTTAATCCAGACGTGATAGGCTATGTAAGTCTTTACGTAGCCTATCATGGCTGAATTCAGGGATGCAAACAGCAGTGGCTACAGCCGCTGCCATTTATGTCCCTGCTAGCCAGTGGCCAGATGTCTGGCTGCTGGCGGAGCCGGCTGGCGGCTCCGCGGAATCCCCACAGAGTGGATCCGGCCGGCCAGGATTCCGGGGGGAGGGATGGAGCACCTCCCCCCCCCCCCAGCGGAACCTGGTGGAGCCAGGTAAGCGGGGTTTCGTACATCCCTAGCCTGTGGGTCTATTATTCCAACTTTAAGAAATTTAAGACTCTAAGAAATTACTCATTTGGGAATATGACCCAGTTGATAATATCAAATCCAGCAACTAATTCCCCATTTTGGTCAAAGGAAATCCCTTTGCCTGCACTATTGTTAAATGAGACATACCTCAGAAACTGGTGGAGCTAAATGGGACAGAGAAGGGGAAGGAATGAATGAGGATGTATACTAAGAAAAACAATATATAC
Organism: Heloderma suspectum; assembly: GCF_057233095.1. Taxonomy (NCBI): domain Eukaryota; kingdom Metazoa; phylum Chordata; class Lepidosauria; order Squamata; family Helodermatidae; genus Heloderma; species Heloderma suspectum. The sequence continues at coordinate 112,805,096 of NC_139463.1, read as the reverse complement.
AACAGGATAATCATGGTTCACACCGAGTACTAGTCCATTTAAATGCTTCAGGGAAGGTAGTTTTACTGGTAGTTTCCGGAGGGGTATTCATTGCAGGAATAAAAAATGTATCAAGTTTTCTGGCACATTAAAGTCTATCAAAATTATAACAGCATAAACTGTAATGGACTACACTAACCTTCATCAAATGCATAAGGGATTATCCTCAGTTGCACATCTATAAAAAACATGGAGTGGTTGGTAGGTGGAACTCTCTGTACTTTCTGTGTTTCATTCCCCTCTGACCTCACTGCAGACAAATGGCCTACCCCATGTCTGTCTGGCTTGGGCCCGGGGGGGGCATTGTGGACGGGGAAGGGAGAGGAGATGCGCTTGGCAGCTATTGGCCGCCTGGAGCTCAGACCACCAGAGGTGGGAGGGGACAGAGAGGTGTCTTTTAGCCCTCCATGCCCCTTCCAAACTCCCCTTGGACATGTGGCTTCCTCCTGCCCTCCCTTATTCAGTGTGAGTTTAACTGGTCACCCTTTTGGGGACCAAGTAGGATTTTTTTGGCTCATCGTCCAATTGGCCTGGTCTGTGTGTCTTTTTGCCTACTTCACACTGTAAATGGGGTGGGTTAGTCCTTAGGTGAATCAGGTTTAATTCTTAAGAAGTTGTGGTAGCATTTTCAAAGAGCTGATTGGATGGGCAGTGGGGAGGAGAATAGGGATGGTGAGTATTCAGAGGCACTGTTCTGGTGACAGGTGACTCCTGAGACCTCCACTCTGGATTTTGTGGCCCATCCAGGGATAAGGGTTACCTGTGAGGCCGACTCACCTCACCCACCCAGTGTTTTGTGGCCCAGGGGGCAGAGATGGGAAAGGTCTACCTCCCCCTAAAGGGTAGCCCCATGGGGTGGAGATGTTGACACTCCACTCTACAGGCTGTGAATGCTTTTAGCCCATTGCAGTGTCAGCTAGTAACTGACACAATTTAGCACCTGTCCTAGGTTTTCCCCTTTGCAGATATTCAATAAATAGAGAGCTTTGGCTATTGGGCAGTATAAAAATGAAATGAATGAATGAATGAATAAATGAATGAATGAATGAAGTGGCCTGATTTGCATCCAAGCATTTGTGTCAGTCTCTTTATTACCCATCTCTGCTCTCAACTAGGGATGGGCGGATTCCCTACCTTCCGGTCTCTGAGGGAATCCGCCCCGGGGGGAGGTGATCCATTCTTCCCCCCTGGAATCCTCTGGAGTGGCTCTGCATCAGGAGGATTCCACAGAGCTGCACTCTGTCTCCATAACCCAGGTGATACAGTAATGGTGGCTGCCATTACTGTATTGCTGGGAGGAATACAGCTGTAAATGGAGTAGTGGACGCCACTTGCAGCCGTAAAGCCTTGTTTTTTTACCTAAATACAGACATAAACGGCTGCAATTAGGTTAAACTGAGGGCTTTACAGCTGCAAGTGGTGTCCACTATGCCATTTGCAGCTGTATTCCTCACAGCAATACGGTAATGGCGGCCTCCATTACTGTATCGCCTGCGCTCTGGAGCCAGTGTGCCATTCTGCGTAGAATCCTCCTGGAGTGGAGGTAAGTGAGCCGTTCCACCATGGATTCCAGATGCCAGATTCCAAAGGATCCAGCCTCATTTAAGTCCCCGGCGGAATTCTCCGCTATCCCTACTTGCAATACTTTTTCTTTCTTTCTTTCTTTTAAAGAAACATCTACATTTTAAAATGATTAACTAATCCTGGCTCAGGCTCCACAAAGCTTAATGCCTTAATAGATGTGCCCCAGGATCAGTAATGAAGTTCTGCAAACTCATAAATTGTGCTTGCTTACAACAAACTGGCATGAGTCAAGTCATAGGAGGATTCCTTGGGCAATACAGAAAGGCTTAGCACACAATCATATGGGGATACTTGGCTGCCTCTGAACTCAGAGGCAGCAGACTATCCAATGCACAGTGGGTAAGGATGGACAAAAGTCCCTTACCTGGTCCCTCAGCTTGCTTCGCGGTGGGGGGAAGGCGCTTCGGTTCTCCCCCCAAAGTTCAGGCCGGGGGGGGAGGTGCCCCGCCCTGCCTGGCTGAAATTCAGGCTGGGGGGGGAGGCGCCCCATTCCTTGTTGCCGAAATTCAGGCCGGGGAGGAGCGCCCCATCTCCCCTGCTGCGAAATAAAAAAGTAAATTTAAAAAAACCCCACACAGACGTGATAGGCTACGTAATGATTTACGTAGCCTATCACGGCTAGATTTCCAAAGTCAGCCATGATAGGCTACGCAAATCATTACGTAGCCTATCATGGGTGACTTTGAAAAATAAAAGCGCGTATGCAAATGGCGGCGCCCACGGGCACCACCATTTAAATTCCTTGTTTGGGCAGGGGTAGTCTACGTAAAGGTTTACGTAGACTACGGCGAAAATAAGGGCAATGCAAATAGCGTTGCCCTTATTTTCGCTGTAGTCTACGTAAATCTTTATGTAGCCTACCCAGGCCCAAATAAGGAACACAAATGGCAGCGCCCATGGGCGCCGCCACTTGAGTACGCGCTTTTTTTTTTCAAAGTCACCCGTGATAGGCTTCGTAACGATTTACGTAGCCTATCACAGCTGACTTTGGAAATCTAGCCATGATAGGCTACGTAAATCGTTACGTAGCCTATCACATGTGTGTGTGTGGTTGGTTTTTTTTAATTTACTTTGTAATGGCAGCGGTGTCAGCCGGTCGGAAGACCGGCTGCCGCCCCTGCCCCCGCCGAAACGCCACCGAAACACCGCCGGGACCCGCCGCCGAGAGGGACATTCGAAGGCGGTAAGTCCCATCCCAGGGGGGGTGGGGGGGCGGAGAATTTCACCACCAATTTCGGGAGGCCGAATGCATTGGCATTCGGCTCCTGGAGATTCGTGGAGAAATTCTCCGCCATCCCTAACGGTGGGTGGAACGTGGAGGGGATCTTCTCTCTGCACACCGGCTGCCCTGCATTTGCAGCTAGACAGCTGATTTTGGCTGTCTAATTAAGGCACCTCAGAGGAGAAGGCAGGGGGGAGTAGGGATGGCAGAGAATTCCGCCATGGATTTCAGTGAGGCTAAATGCACTGGCATTCGGCCCCCCGAAATCTGTGGTGGAACAGCCTCCCCCCCACCCCCCAGTGGATTCCTCCCCGGGACAAAGTTTACCTGGGGCGGATGTTCCAGTGGTGGCTGCTCCGGCGGCAGCTGCTCCGGCGGCAGCTGCTCCGGCAGCGGCTCCGGCGGCGGCGCTCCGGCAGCGGCTCCGGCGGCAGTGGCAGTGATGGCTGGTCTTTCGACCGGCTGCTGCGGCTGCCATTAGCGTCTGCTGTTTGCCGTGATAGGCTATGTAAGTATTTATGTAGCCTATCATGGCAAGCAATCCCCCCACAAAAAACAGCGTACGCAAATGGTGGTGGCTATGGTGGCCGCCATTTGTGTTCCCTATTTTTCGCCGTAATAGCCTACGTAAATATTTACGTAGGCTAAAACGGCGAAAAATAGGGAATGCAAATGGCAGCGGCCGTAGCTGCCACCATTTGTGTATGCTGTTTTTGTTGCTGTTGTTGTTTTGCCTGCCGTGATAGGCTATGTAAATACTTATGTAGCCTACCACAGCAGCCTGACTGGATGCAAATGGCGGCCGCTTCAGTGGCCGCCATTTGCGTCCACAGCAGCCAGTCTGTGGCCAGAACTCCGGCTGCGAACGGCCCTGGCCAGCTGCTCTGTGGAGCCGCCGTGGAGTGGAGTCGGCCAGGTAGGATTCTGGGGGGGAGGACCGGATCGCCTCCACCCCATCGAGGATTCTGGGGGGAGGAATCGAGCACCTCCCCCCCACTGCGAATCACATCCACGAAAAGATAAGTGACTTTCGTACAACCCTAGGGGGGAGGCCAGAAGGAGCATGGGAAGCATCATAACGGCAGTTCCGTGGTCGCCTCCCCTCCCCCCACACAGGAACGCCTCTGTGTGGAGAAGCCCATAGAGATAGTTTTCTATACAGTGAAGGATCTACTGTTGTACCCATGTGTATGGTGAACGCTTTTGCATGAATCAGATGAGGACATTACCTGGCAGGGCTGTGAATTCAGACATTTCAAACTTACAACATCCACCATTGCTCTGTGTTTGAATTTGAATAAATGCATGGTATGCACAGCATGTGCAACAGCATAGATGGCATTGAAGATGTTGTAGCTGTGGCCAGTCATGCTCATTTCAAAAAACAGACCCAGGAAGAATCTCTAGCTTTTCCTCTCCACTACAGAATTCCCCTGCTTTCTTGTCTAAAGAAGAATGGGGGAAAGAGCAGTTAAATGCCTCTTCCCAGAAAATCCTGATAAATCCATCTTCTTTTTTCCAAGGTTGGGTTTCTCATCTGAAGAAATGCCTGGAACCCTAGAAGATCCTTTGAGTGAATTGCAAAGGATACAGCACTATGGAGGAAGTTTATGTCCCCCACTCCTTTGAAAGGAAAATTATGTGAAATCCACCTGGGCTGTCATAATCTAGACTTTTGTCTTAACTGACATTGGTATATCTTCCATTTCTGCCACCTTGGGTAGGATTCACATCTCCATAATGGTATGAATTTCACCATGCACAACCACAGCATTGGCAGCACTTTTCATAACAGTGCTGGCTGTTTCAAAACCTTCTTTCACCATTTCAGTGAACTCACTAGAGAAGATTAGTATGTGGAATTTTTCTATAAAATCAAAGCAAATCTCTCTCTGAGCAAATATGGGAAGGATGTTTTGTACAAATCTCTCTCCAGTTTCATCATTCAGAAAAAGCACCCCAATCCACATCCAGTTAAAATGCAGGAGTAAATGGAGAATATAATTATATTGTTGAACTCCATTTGGCAACATTTGGTGGAAGAAAGCAATGTGGATATCATTATTCACCATGGGAGAAGAGCCATAGATGAGCTAAAGATTATATACATTTTAAAACAAAGTTGAATGGATATCAAACACTAAGTGAACTTTAATCCAAGTTTCATTTTTCTGCAGTTAGTATTTATGAACCAGGAGGTTTCCAACTTCTTTTTGAAAGAAATAAAATTATTTCTTGATGCAATAAAATTATAAAGTTGCAGTTTCGGAAAATACGTGTTCATAAGAACTGTGTATCAAGAATGGGGGGAACCCTATCAGTGGGTTGATCTGTGGTGTGTTGGGGGGGTATGAACCACCCAGAGAGCTTAGGCTATTGATAGCATATAAATTCCATACATGTATGTGGAAGCTCTATCTATCTATCTATCTATCTATCTATCTATCTATCTATCTATCATCTATCTATATATATCTATCCATCCATCCATCTCTCTACCTCTACCTCTACCTCTACCTCTACCTCTACCTCTCTCTCTCTCTCTCTCTCTCTCTCTCTCTCTCTTTGCTTTGACAGATTTTCTTGAAAACAGCAAATTTTACTTGTGACTAGAACAAAAGCCACTGGACCTAACTGCCCAAAATCTGGCAGATTCAGTCAGCTCTATAGGGACCGCCAGGTCCCCAACCTCTATGCACTTCTGTGGAAGCACACACACAAAATAGATCTTTGCTTTGACAGATTTTCTTGAAAATAGCCAGTTTCACCTGTGACTACCACAGCAGCCACTGAACCTAACTGCCTGAAATTGGGCAGGTTCAATCAGCTCTGTGGGGGCTACCAGGTCTCCAAATTTCATGTAGTTACCACGCAAACTAAAAAAGGTTATGGAAGTTTCTGTTTTCCAATGCAATTCAAAGGGAAAATGTAAAAAAAAAATGGCTATTAGGACAGCTCAAAAGATCCAGGGCACAGCTAAAAAAAGAATTCAGATGTCGCTGAAGCAGCGGCTGAGTTGGATCGGGGGGTCCATGCACAGCTCTTGTAGTTAATTGAATACAGTAAGCCTTAATGAATGAAACGTAGGTTAGGACTGTAACCAGAAATGAAGACATTAAGGCTACAATTCCATACACACTTACCTGGGAGTAAGTCCTATTGAACTCAGTAGGACTTACTTTTGAGTTGATATGCATAGGATAGTAAAAGTTGTGGAGATAGGCCTCTTTCCTAAATAGTTTGCCTGCATCAACCTTCCATAGGCCAGGCCACTTTAAGAGGACATGGTAGGTTGTTAGCCACTCTTTTCTCATCTGCTCTCACACCAGTTGTATGCAGTCCCAAATCTCACCAACCTGCTTTGAAAAGGCAAGGCAATAAGTGTTTTCCCTAAAACTTAGGGATGTCAGAGAATTCCACCACGGATCTCAGTGAGGCTGAATGCCAGTGCACTCAGCCCCCCAAAATCTGTGGTGGAACAAAGCCCCCCACCCAACCACCCCGCGAAATGCGCATAAAACGGGGCACTTACCTGGTGCCATTCGCACTGCTTTGCGAATGGCGGCTGCATCTGCAGCTGTCATTCGCTTCCCTATTTTTGCCGTGATAGGCTACTTAAATACTTAGGTAGCCTATCACAGCTAACGCAGGGACGCCATTTGCGCCCCTGTCTTTCGCCGTGATAGGCTATGTAAATATATATGTAGCCTATCATGACGAAAAAAAGGAATGCAAATGGTGACCGCCGTAGCTGCCGCCATTTGCATTCCCTTTTTTTGCCGTGATAGGCTAAGTAAATATTTACGTAGCCTATCACGGCAAAAAAACAGGAACGCAAATGGCGGCCGTTGTAGCTTCCGTCATTTGCATACTCAGGCTCCACATGACGCCTGAGAATGCACCCGGCTGGCGGCTAACGGAATTGCTGCGGAGCGGAGCCGGCAAGATTAGGATTTTGGGGTGAGGTGCAGAGCACCTCCCCCCCACCATGAATCACCCCATCGAAAAGGTAAGTGACTTTCATACATCCTTACCAAAACTGGGTAACTGGTGTTGTTGTAATCAAACCTCAGTGGGGAGTGATAATTTTGGTTAATTCACAAACTTGAAATTCCCTTTATATGGCAATTCTGTGTTCCCTGGAAGGGCATCCCAGGGCCATAGGAAATGTTGGGTCTCTCCATCCAAAGGTGCAGAGTGAAGTCTGAGATTAGAGAGATGTAAACTAATAATCCCCATCCCAGTTCTTTGCAGGCTCCAACTGATCTGTTACAGATTTCATCTTCACTTGAATATCATTTAATTGTCATGTGGCTCTTCTTTTGTGGGGTTGGACTTGAGAAAATAAATAGCAAAATACAGAAAATGTCAACACGTTCATTTTTATTGTGTTTTATCTTAAAGTAACAACTGTGTAATGTAAGTTCTATGATGTTAATGTCAAGATGTTTGAAATAAGCTGTGAGAAATGTATCATGGGCTAGAGGAAAGCCCTGTATGTACAGGCCTTGAGTCCATCTTGGCTCAAGCTCAAATTGACTAATTCTAATAAGGTAATGAGAGAGAAAGAGCAACTCAGTAACCCAACTAAACTTCAAGCCTTCCGAAATCAGGGATGTAGTTTAGGGTCTGACTTGATGGGAAGGAATAGATGGAGAAAACTTTCAATTTTTGCTTGCAGTGTGCCTCACAGTTAATTTCTGCTTTATAAGGGCCATATGTTTGAGATTTTTTAATGCTTTCCCTTTAATATATGTGTTTTGCTGTTTAACTGGGGCCTCAACAAAATGATGAAGCATTTGGGGGAAAAGATACAACACAGTAATCCAGCACTGGAGGCTAAGATGGAGAAGATCTCCACAGCCACCATGTATTTTCCTTTGGTGCTCAGGTAAGTTGGAACAAATGACAACCAAACAGTGCAAAACACCAACATGCTAAAGGTGATAAATTTGGCTTCATTAAAACTGTCAGGTAATTTCCTGGCTAGAAAAGCCACAGTGAAACTGACAATGGCCAGGAAACCCATGAAGCCCAAGACACAGAAAAACAGTATAGGAGAGCCTTCATTGCATTGTAGTACAATTTCTTCAGCCATTGAGTGCATGTCAAAATCTGGAAATGGAGGAGATGTTGCCAGCCACACAGTACAAATAGCAGCTTGGATAAGGGAGCAGGGAAAAACAATGAAGGTTGCCAAACTTTTCCCCATCCATTTCCTCATGCTGGACCCTGGTTTGGTGGCCATGAAAGCAAGGACCACAGTGATGGTTTTGGCCAACACACAAGAAACTGCCACTGAAAAGATAATGCCAAAAGCAGTTTGTTGAAACAGGCATGCAACCTTGTCAGGTCGGCCAATGAATAAGAAAACACAAAGGAAAGAGAGAAGCAAGGAAACAAGGAGGGTATAGGTGATATTACGGTTGTTGGCTTTTACAATAGGAGTCTCCTGGTGCTTAATGAAGATCCCAAACACTAAAACTGTCATGAAAGAAAAGGAGAGAGAACATATTGCCAAACTGAGTCCTAAAGGTTGTTCGTATGACAAGAAGTGTATCTCTTTTGGAATGCATACATCTTGGGTATGGTTTGGGTAAAAACCTTCTAGACATTGAAAGCAGTCATCCATGTCTGAAAAAGAAAATGTTTATTTCTTTATTGATAGTGTTACTTTTAAAGTGCCCAGTAACTGAAGTTCTCCAGGTGGTGTACAGTACATTTAAACTAGGGATGTACGAATCCCTTACCTGGCTCCACGCAGGGGCATCCACGGTGGGGGGGAGGCACTCCGTCTCTCCCCCTGGAATCCTCCTTGGACAGCTCCGCTCCATGGCAGCTCTGTGGAGCTGCTGGCCAGGGCCGTCTGCAGCCAGAGTTCCAGCTGTGTCCGGGCTGCTGCAGCCGCAAATGGTGGCCATCGTAGCGGCTGCCATTTGCATCCTTCCAGGCTGCCGTGATAGGCTACGTAAGTATTTACATAGCCTATCATGGCAAAGGCAGCCATGCAAATGGCGTAGTAGCCGCCATTTGTGTGGCTGCCTTTGCCATGATAGGCTATGTAAATACTTACATAGCCTATCACGGAAAGAGCAGGGGCACAAATGGCATAGCGGCCACCGTTTGTGTCCTTTCTCTTTGCCGTGATAGGCTACGTAAATACTTACGTAGCCTATCACAGCAGCCTGGAAGGACACAAATGGTGGCCACTATGATGGCCACCATTTGCGGCCGCAGAAGCCGGCTGAGAGACCAGCTGCTGCTGCAGCCGCCGGAGCCACTGTCGGAGCCGCCTCTCCATCCACCCCAGGTAAGCTTCATCCTGGGGGGATGCTGCAGGGTGGCGGGGGGTGGGAGGCTGTTCCACCACGGGTTTCGGGGGTTCTGAATGCTAGTGCATTCAGCCTCACTGAAATCCATGGTGGAATTCTCCGCCATCCCTAATTTAAACGCACACACACAAACATTAAAGTAAAAATAAAAGCAGTGCAGAATAAAATTAAGATAAAATCAGCATCACATAATAAAATTATTACTACACATAAAAGCAAATTAAAGCCAGCAGCAGAATAAAATAGTAAAGCATTAAACAAGTTCTTGAAGTGCCTGGAAGAAAAGATGTGGGTTTGTCTCTCTTTTTCTCTCTTGAAGGCCTATTGCAGCAATTAAGCATTATTAGAAAGCTCCAAATGAGACCACTGAAGGTATATTTGCACTGCTTTCAGGAAGCAAGAGCTATCACTACCCGTATCTTGAAGGAATATTGCGTGAATAGGGATGTCGGAGAATTTCTCCATGAATCTCCGGGAGGCAGAATGCCAATGCATTCGGCCCCCCCGAAATTGGTGGAGAAATGGTCCGCCCCCCCACCCCCCTAGGGATGGGACTTACCTCGTGCGAATGTCCCTCGCGGCGGCGGGTCCCGGCGGCGGTGCGGCAGCGGTGCGGCAGCAGTGGAGGCCGGTCTTCCGACCAGCTGCTGCCACCGCCATTTCCAAGTAAAGTAAAAAAAAACAAACAAACATGATAGGCTACGTAAAGATTTACGTAGCCTATCATGGCTAGATTTTCAAAAAACACCGTGATAGGCTACGTAAATCTTTACATAGCCTATCACGGCTGACTTTGGAAGAAAAAAAAAAGTGCGTACGCAAATGGCGGCGCCCATGGGCGCCGCCATTTGCGTTCCTTATTTTGGCACGGGTAGTCTACGTAAAGATTTATGTAGACTACGGCGAAAATAAGGGGAACACAAATAGTTTTGCCCTTATTTTCACCGTAGTCTATGTAAATCTTTACATAGACTAGCCGTGCCCAAATAAGGAACGCAAATGGAGGTGCCCATGGGCGCCGCCATTTGCATACGAGCTTTTTTTTTTTTTTAAAGTCAGCTGTGATAGGCTACGTAAATATTTACATAGCCTATCATGGTGTTTTTTGAAAATCTAGCCGTGATAGGCTACATAAATCTTTACGTAGCCTATCACTTTTTTTTTTTTTACTTTACTTTTTGTCTTTCGTGGCCAGAGAGGCGGGGCACTCCCCCCCCGGCCAGAATTTCAGCAGGGAGGGATGGGGCACCTCCCCCCCAGCCAGAATTTCGGCAGGGAGGGACGGGGTGCCTCCCCCCCGCCAAGAATTTCAGGGGGAGAAACGGAGCACCTCCCCCCCCCCCGAAGAAAGCTGCGGGACAAGGTAAGGGACTTTCGTCTATCCCTAGCATGAAATCATTTTCTATTTGTTTGTTTCTTTCTGTGAAATGTGGTGCTATACAGAATAGCACATAAAGAGCAATTATTATTTCAGGTCTTCTCCAGTTACCAGGAGCTCCCCTGACTTATGAACATTTACTTAACCTTCAGGGAAATGAACGTTGATATACCCGGACTTGTATCTGATAGATCATGGACAAACCATTTAAAACTAAAAATGAACTAGAAAAATAAACCATGTTCATGACATATCTTACCATTCTTGTTGGAAATTTTCCCTGCTGGACAGGGAAGGCAATCATAGCAGCAAAATGGTTTCCCTTCCTTTTTTGCCTTTCTATAACCAGAATGGCAATTGTCATTGCAGAGAGAAACAGGTTGTACCTGTGTGAAAATGAAATATGGGATATGTTAAGAATGAAAGAATATTGCTAGCACATTATATTTTACTAGTTGATCAACAGTATGGGTGCACAAACATTTTGACTCCTAGGGCTACATACGATGTCAGGTGGCAGGTCAAGGGTCACTCACGTGTGCACACGCACATATGTACATGCCCACACACATAAATACATGTGTGTGTGTGTGCGCACACACACACACACACACACTCACACACACACACACAAATATTTATTATGCTGGCCTGACAAAATGACAATACTCCTAGCGATGTTGCACAATATGCTGCTGAAATGGCATAACAGTATAACCCATGGAAAGCATTTGGCATCCAAAAAGCTTTTGGAAGCTCTTTTGTTACTGTCCATACGATATTACATCTAGAGATGTGTATCAGCCACAAGATTCAGCCTAGACTCTTATTCAGTTCTCTGGAAAACTGCCTGGTTAATCTTGGACTAGCCCAGAGTCTGCCTGTCTGGGTTCAAAACAAAGTCTTGCTTTGGGAAATCCCCATTAACTATCACTGAATACTATGCTATGTATACACTAAAGAAATGCCCCTGAGTAAGTAACTGGTACAATTTCAGAAGGATAGATGCAGGGGCTAGAGCATCATGATGGGTGAAAGACAGTTTTATGTGTGTGTTTAATTTCCCATTTTTAACCTATACATGCCCCCTCAGACACACACAACTTTATATTGTTGACATGCTGTTCTGTGTACCTGCATTTTGTGTGTACTTTTCCCTAATAATATGTACATTTTCCCCAAGACATACTGTATCAGCAAGTTCACAAAAATGCAGATCTGGGAATATAACCTGGTCTTGGCTTGCTGAAAGTCTCAAGAGGTGCAAATTGGATAAATCCAGTAATATTTTTGATGGAATGGCTTTCTTCCCTGTTTTTCTGTAATTTTCCACCATTTGACACAACTTGGCAAAGTTATTTAGTTTTATTTTGTTTATTCTTCATCGATTTGCATGGATGTTTATATAATTGACAGAAAAGTATATGAAGTACCTTAATGGTAGACTACTTATTCAAATATTAGGAAATGATCTGATACACTCCAAAAGGTGTACAGCCCCTACCTGATTGAACATGCTGGGCCATATCATGGCATCCACAAAGGTAGCAAATTGCTTGTCTAGGGGAGCAAAGGGATCTACTTTTCCAACTTTGACTCTAAGAAAGGACTGGTTTGGGAATGTGACCCAGTTGATAATATCAAATGCAGATACTAACTCCCCATTTTGGTCAAAGGAAACCTTTTCTCCAGCAGAGTTGTTGAATGAGACCCTTCTTAGATAGTGATGGAGCTAAATTAAAATAGCAAAAAAGTGCAATTAATAAAGATATTCCAGAAGATGCAAATGTCCCTGTGGGGAAAATGTGCCCATTTGAACTGAGAACACTACTTCTCATTTGCTTCAATCTCAATGGACTCATACTTCCATCCCTTTTTGACAACACCCCACAACATTGCCAAAATAAAGGTTGCTTTTCAACACTGCCAAAAGTGTTCCTAGAAGCCATTCCATTTCACCTTTTCTCATTAGAATTAACAGTAAAAAATTAGGGATGGCAGAGAATTCTGCCATGGATTCCAGTGAGGCCAGATTCTTTAGAATCCGCCCCCCCAGAATCCGTGGCGGAACGGCCCCCTGCCCCGCCCCCCCATGGAATCCCCAGGGATGGAACTTACCTGGGCCGGATGCAGAGGATTTGGTGGCAGTTCTGGCAGAGGCTGGTCTCCTGGCCGGCTGCAGCTGGGCTGCTGCACCTAGGGATGTACGAAACTCACTTACGTTGAACGAAATTTGATTCGCAGTGGGGGGAGAGGTGCTCCGTCCCTCCCCCCAAAATTCTGGCAGGGGGGAGGCGCTCCGTCCCTCCCCCACAAAATTCTGGCTGGGGGGGAGGTGCTCCGTCCCTCCAACCCCGAATCCTGGCCGGCCGGGCCGCAAATGGCGGCGGCCATAGCCGCCGCCGTTTGCATCCCTGCAGTCAGCCGTGATAGGCTACGTAAATGTTTACTTAGCCTATCACGGCTGAGTAAAACAAACAAACAAACCACGCATACACAAATGGCGGTGCCCATGGGCACCGCCATTTGCGTTCCTTATTTTGGCATCTCTTGTCTACATAAACATTTACATAGACTACGTAGACGCTACACTATTTGCGTTGCCCTTATTTTTGCCATAGCGTATGTAAATGTTTACATAGACTAGACGTGCCAAAATAAGGAATGGAAATGGCGGCGCCCGTGGGCACTGCCATTTCCGTACGCGCGGGGTTTTTTTTGTTTTTTTTTACTCAGCCGTGATAGGCTACGTAAACATTTACGTAGCCTATCATGGTGTTTTTTAAAAATCTTGCCATGAGAGGCTAAATAAATCTTTACGTAGTCTATCACATTTTTGTTGTTGTTGTTGTTTTTTACTGGAAATGGCGGCGGAGGCAGCCAGTCGGAAGACCGGCCACCGCCGCCGCCGTACCGCCGCTGAACCACCGCCGGAGCCGCGGCCGCCAGGAGGATCCACCCAGGTTAAGTCCCGTCCCGGGGGGGGGCAGACCGTTTCTCCACCAATTTTGGGGGGCTGAATGCGCTGGCATTTAGACTCCCTATGATTCGTGGCGAAATTCTCTGACATCCCTAGCTGCAGCTGCTATTGGCGTCCTTGCAGCTGTGATAGGCTAAGTAAGTATTTACGTAGCCTATCATGTCTAACCCCCCCCCAAAAAAAACCAGCGTATGCAAACGGCGGCGGCTACGGCTGCCGCCATTTGCGTTCCCTATTTTTCGCTGTTCTAGCCTATATAAATATTTACATAGGCTCTTATGGCGAAAAAAAAGGGGAACGCAAATAGCATAGTGGGTGCTATATTTGTGTTCCTTTTTTTTGCTGTTCTAGCCTACGTAAATATTTACATTGGCTATTATGGCAAGATAAAAAAAAGGAACGCAAATAGCATCCAATACACTATTTGAGTTCCCCCTTTTTTCGCCGTAACAGCCTACGTAAATATTTACGTAGGCTAGAACAGTGAAAAACAGGGAACACAAATGGCAGCTGCTGGAACCACCACCATTTGCATATGCTGTTTTTGTGTGTGGGGGGGGGTTAGCCATGATAGGCTACATAGAATCATAGAATCATAGAATAGTAGGGTTGGAAGGGGCCTACAAGGCCATCGAGTCCAACCCCCTGCTCAATGCAGGAATCCAAGTCAGAGCATCCCCGACAGATGGCTGTCCAGCCTCGTCTTGAAGGCCTCCAGTGTGGGAGAGCCCACCACCTCCCCAGGTAATTGGTTCCATTGTCGTATTGCTCTGACACTCAGGAAGTTTTTCCTGATGTTCAGCCGGAATCTGGCTTCCTGTCACTTGAGCCCATTATTCCGTGTCCTGCACTCTGGGATGATCAAGAAGAGATCCTGGCCTTCTTCTCTGTGACAACCTTTCAAGTACTTGAAGAGTGCTATCATATCTCCCCTCAGTCTTCTCTTCTAAAGGCGAAACATGCCCAGTTCTTTCAGTCTTTCTTCATAGGGCTTTGTTTCCAGTCCCCTGATCATCTTCGTTGCCTTCCTCTGAACCCTCTCCAGTTTGTCTGCATCCTTCTTAAAGTGTGGTGCCCAGAACTGGACACAGTGCTCCAGATGAGGCCTAACCAGTGCTGAGTAGAGGAGAACTAGTACTTCCCGGGATTTGGAAGCGATGCTTCTGTGAATGCAGCCCAAAATAGCATTTGCCTTTTTTGCAGCCACATCACATTGTTGGCTCATATTCAGCTTGTGATCGACAACAATTCCAAGGTCCTTCTCGCTCGTAGTGTGGTTGAGCCACGTATCCCCCATCTTGTAACTGTGCATTTGGTTTCTTTTTCCTAGGTGCAGAACTTAGCATTTGTCCCTATTAAATGCCATTCTGTTGTTTTCTGCCCTGCGCTCCAGTCTATCCAGATCACTTTGAATTTTGTTTCTGTCTTCCAAAGTATTAGCTATCCTGCCCAATTTTGTGTCATCTGCAAATTTGATCAGCATTCCCTGCACCTCCTCCTCCAAGTCATTAATAAAAATGTTGAAGAGCACTGGGCCCAGGACTGAGCCCTGCAGTACCCCACTCGTTACCTCTCCCCAGCTTGAGAAGGTCCCATTGATAAGCACTCTTTGAGTCCGATTCTGTAGCCAACTGTGGATCCACATGATCGTTGTTTCATCTAGCCCACTTTGAGCTAGTTTGCTCATCAGGATATCATGGGGCACTTTGTCGAAAGCTTTGCTGAAGTTGAGGTATATGATGTCTACAGCATTCCCACGGTCTACAAGGGATGTTACTTGATCAAAAAATGAGATCAGATTCGTCTGGCAGGACTTGTTTTTGACAAATCCATGTTGGCTTCGAGTAATCACGGCATTGTTGTCAAGGTGCTTCCAGATGGATTGCTTTATGATCTGCTCCAGAATTTTCCCAGGGATTGATGTCAGACTGACTGGTCTGTAGTTCCCTGGTTCCTCCTTTTTACCCTTTTTGAAGATAGGGACAACGTTAGCCCTCCACCAGTCATCTGGCACTTCCCCCGTCCTCCATGATTTCTCAAAGAGAATAGACAGCGGTTCTGAGAGTTCTTCTGCCAGTTCCGTTATGACTCTAGGATGCAGTTCATCTGGCCCTGGAGATTTGAACTCATTCAAAGTAATGAGGTGTTCCTAGGGTTGGCGGAGAATTTCTCCCTGAAACATGTTGGTTCGGGGGGCCGAACCAACATGTTCGGCCCCCCGAACAAGTTTCGGGGAGAAATTCTCCGCACCCCCCACACCCCCCCCCCGGGACAGGACTTACCTTTGGCGAATGTCCCTCCTGGCGGCGGGTCCGGCCGGCGGTTCGGCAGGTCTTCGTCCGGGGCGGGAACGGCAGCCCGTCTTTTGACCGGCTGCCGCCGCCGCCATTCCAATAAAAGAAAAAAAAACGCCCCCGTGATAGGCTACGTGATGATTAACGTAGCCTATCATGGCTAGATTTGCAAAGTAAGCCGTGATAGGCTACGTAAATTGTCACGTAGCCTATCATGGGTGACTTAAAAAAAAAAAAGCGCATATGCAAATGGCGGCCCCCATAGGGAGCCGCCATTCGCGTTTCTTATTTGGTCACCGTAGTCTACATAATCTTTACGTAGACTACAGCGACCAAATAAGGAATGCGAATGGCGGCTCCCTATGGGGGCCGCCATTAGCCGTACGTGCTTTTTCATTTCTTAAGTCACCCGTGATAGGCTACGTGACAATTTACGTAGCCTATCATGGCTGACTTTGCAAATCTAGCCGTGATAGCTACGTTAATCGTCACGTAGCCTATCACGGGGGCGTTGGTTTTTTTTTTTTACTTTTCTTGGAATGGCGGCAGCGGCAGCCAGTCGAAAGACAGGCTGCCGCCCCCGCCCCTGTCGAAGACCTGCCGAACCGCCGCTGCGACCCGCCACCGGGAGCGACATTCGGGAAAGGTAAGTCCCATCCCGGGGGGGGTGGGGGGGTGCGGATAATTTCTCCCCGAAGTTTCGGCGAGAAATTCTCCCCCATCCCTAACTGCTACTTTATCCACTAAGTCACTCTGTTGGTTAGGATCAAGTCAAGGATAGCCGATCCTATAGTTCCTTCCTCTACTTTCTGTAGGAGGAAGTTATCCGCCACACAAGTCAGGATTTTCCTGGAGGGGCCATGTTTTGCAGAATTTGTCTCCCAACAAATATTGGGGAAATTGAAGTCTCCCATTACTACTACATCATGCTTCCTTAACACATTGGCTATTTGCTTTTCAAAATTTTCATCCTTGTCTTCTCCTTGATTGGGTGGCCAGTAGTAGACTCTGACCACTAGGTTCCTTTTATTCTTTGCTCCATTTATTTCAACCCAGATGCTCTCGATGGGGCTACCAAGCTCCTCCTCCTGTATTTCTGTGCAGAGATATGTATTTTTCACATACAGTGCAACCCCACCTCCCTTTCTGTTCCTCCTGTTCTTTTTGAACAAGTTATATCCTTCAATTGCTGTATTCCAGTTAGGGGTGGACGAAAGTGACTTACCTGTCCTCGAAGCTTGTTCGCGGTGGGGGGGAGGCACTTCGCTGCTCCCCCCGTGAAGTTCAGGCCGGGGGGGAGGCTTCTTGCCTCGCCCAGCCGAAATTCAGGCCGGGGAGGAGGCTTCCCGCCTCGCCTGGCCGCAAACTCAAAAGTTAAAAAAAAAAAAAACGCCCCCGTGATAGGCTACGTGAGCTGCTCCATATCCAGGGCAGTTTGCAGAGTGGCTCTCCAGCTCCCTATACAAGGTGATACACTAATGGTGGCTGCCATTAGCCTATCGCTGGGACAAATACAGATGCAAATGGCATATTGGACACCACTTGTGGCTGTAAAGCACTGATTTTGACCTAAATACAGCCGTTTACGCTGCTAGTGTATTGCCTTGTATAGGGAGCTGGAGAGCCTCTCTGCACGAAATCCTCCAGAGCTGGAGGTAAGTGGTGCCATTCTACCATAGAATTTGGAGGTTGGATTCTCTGGAATCCAGCCTCATTTGAGTCCACAGCAGAATTCTCTGCCACCCCTAATTATGGCCACCCACAAAAGCAAGCCCAAATCCATTGTGTAAACATAAGGAAGATGTGCCATAATCCATGTCAATGGTGAGCCTGTTGCAAACTTTTGAGAATTTCTCCTCCCGCTGAAGAAGTTCGGTGAAATTGCCTCCCCAGGTTCTTTGCCCACAAGTAGGCTGGAGAATTTTGAGAGATTTGTGCACAGCTCTAGTATTTACATTTTCAAACAAACACAAACATTACAAAGAAATTATGATCTTAAAGCGTTATGCGTTCATACAGCCAGATGCATATAATACTTTAAGATTAGTTATAATTAACTGTCAACATCAGGCATGACCAAAATAATCAAGTCCACTACAGTACTAATGCAAGTAGGAGTAGCAGAAAATGACTGAGAAAGCAACCTATGACAGACCTAGTAGTTCAATGCCAAAACTCTAGACGGGAGACACAGAGAGTTTTCCAAACTATCTAGGGCCCATTGTTGCATACAGAGATATGGTGAATCTCCTTCACTGGTCTCCTTCGGACATTACCTGCCACAGTTCTTGATTCAGAAGCTTCTGATTTTGACTCTCTGCCATTTTTCTGTACTTGAATTTGGATGAATGCATGGTATGCAAAGCATGTGCCACTGCATAGACAGCATTGTAGACACTGTAGCTGTGGCCAGTCATGGTCATTTCAAAAACAGACCCAGGAAGGGTTTCCAGCTTCTCCTCCCCAGTGCAGATTTTCCCTACATTCTCATCTATGGTGGAATTAGTGAAGGAACATTCAAATGCATCTTCCCAGACTTCCCTGATAAACCCATCTTCTTTTTCCAAGGTAGGGTTTCTGACCTGAAGAAATTTCTGGAATCCTAACACCTCATTTGAGTGAATTGCAAAGGAGAGAGCACCATGGATGAAGTCTATGTCCAAGTTTCTTTGAAAGGGAAGTGAAGTGAAATCCATCTGAGCTGTCATAATCCAGATGTTACCTTTTGTCTTCATTGGTTTGTCCTCATATTTTGGTACTATGGGGAACATTCTCAAAAATATCATAGTCTGAATTTCACCATGTATGACTACAGCATTGGCAGTGTTCCCCATAATAACCTTGACTAGGTCAATCCATTTCTCTAGAATATGTTCAAAGTTACTGGTAAAAGAAATTTCTGGGAATTCTTGTATGAATTCAAAGCAAATACCATTCTGGGAAAACATGGGAAGCACATTCCGTACTAACCTCTCTCCACTTTCATCATCTATAAAAAGTACCCCAATCCATGTCCACTTGAAATGTAGCAGCAACTGGAGAATTCCATTATATTGATGGTCCCCATTTGGGAACATCTGATGGAAGAAAACTCCTTGGATGTTTTTATTTGTCACTGGAGCTGAGCCATATATGAGCTAAGGGAAATAAAGAATATAAGATGAGAAAAGAGATCTTCAAAGCAAAACAATTGTTTCTCTTTCTGTCTTGCCACATGTGTATGTGTGTGTGTACTCAGATAGTTGTAAAATTGTAACATTTGTCATCATCAGTGCAGATTCAATCCATGTTTCCATGTGTGTCTTCAATAAGTAGAAACAAATCTGATTCCATTTTTCCTTGAGTTTCTATTGGTGGGATGGCATTACAAAACCATAGATTATAGAAATAAGTTTATGAAGGAGATTCCACTCATGGCCAACCTGCAATATTAGCTGTGTGTGTTACAATGTGCAGAGCTGGGAGATCTGGGTTCTAGTCCCCACTCAGCCATGGAAGCTCATGGGGTGACTTTGGGCTAGTCACAGACTCTCAGCCCAACCCACCTCACAGGGTGGGTTGGGCTGTTGTTGTGAGGATAAAATGGAGAGGAGGAAGATTATGTACGCCGCTTTGGGTTCCTTAAGGAGGAAAAAAGGCAGGATATAAACGTAATAGATAGATAGATAGATAGATAGATAGATAGATAGATAGATAGATAGATAGATACATACATACATACATACATACATACATACATAGAAGCTGGAAGGACATTTGCCCATTGCATCTTGACATGGCATAGAAATGGGCTTACACTCCTGCCTCCCTTCACAGTTCCCAGTGAGATATCTTTATTAGAAACACATACTCCATTCTTTATTTCTTCACATCACTGTTTTCTAATCCTTTAAACATTGCAATAATATTGATTTGTGACTTGAATGCTTTCTTGAACTTTCCGTGGAATAGCTACTGTTGATTATCCTACATCAGGCACCTAAGCCAGAAGTCAAATGGCTACTACAGGGTTCTTTCATGCCTGCAGGAGTCAGCACTTATCTTTCCTCCTCTGCTTCCCCACCTGGCTTAACTCCTCAAACTAACATATCTGAATCTGGCACAATTTCCACTAAACCCCTTCCCTCCATCAGACTGGCTTTTGACTTACAAGCATCATCATCAAGAAGAAGAAGAAGAAGAAGAAGAAGAAGAAGAAGAAGAAGAAGAAGAAGAAGAAGAAGAAGAAGAAGAAGAAAGTTAATGATAAAACCTGCATTCATTCATTCATTCATTCATTTGTAAAGAAACCATTGCATTCTTGATAGTACCTGAAATACTGTTATGGGCAGAAACTTTGTTATTGTCAAACCGAGCAGCCAGACACCTACCTTTCTATCACTCAAAGATGTTTAATATGCCTTCTCTTTTATATAATGTTCCTCTGCAGAGACATAGGCATTTTTATTTTGAAGTCTGTGTAGGATTTACCATTTGGGGGAAAGGGACACAATAGGATGATGGCCAGAGAACTCCAAGATAGCTTCATGCTTTCGGATGAAGGTGATCAGCTGAATAAAATTAAATTTTAATTCCAGATAAATTTGGGCACATGAATCCTTGGGTACCATGTTGTGGCAAATTAATCAAGAGGGTAGTGGACATTCAGTGCCAGATGCACATGGATGATGCTGATTAGAGGGATCAATTTCAATTCAGCTTCTTGCTGGGTTTGAGGATGGAAAGCATCTTGGTCATTTTTGTGGAATACCTTCTCCAGGAGAAGGACAGAGGAAGTGTGATATTGTTGATTGTATAAAATCACCCTGAATCTCAACTCATTGTGGGCATTGAAGTAGTCTGACAGAAAACAGAGATGTTCTCTCTTCTCACATTGGTGGCTTCAGCTGTGAATAAAAGGAACCTTGTTCTTGATGTTTCTTTATGTACCATGAAAGCCCCAAATTCTGCTATGTCATTTAAATAAATAAATACAGACCTCAACACATCATGTAAAAGGCAAGTAGGTTAGTAAAATTCAGCAGGTACACATCTTACTTGTGGAATCTTGTAGTTATACAGAATGGTTGCCATGAAGAGACAGACATCTGAATTAGGTCCCCCAATAACTGCTACTGGACTGTTCTGGCCATCATACTTGTAATTCGGAATGAATCTGTCCTTAGTAGAGAGAAGTGCCATTGAGGCAAGATAGGTCCAGCTTGCGATGAAATAGCTATTAGAGATTTGGAAACCCAGGGTGACATTGGGTAAGATCTGGAGATTTTCGTTGATCTCCTTTACAGCAAATGCCAAGGCCAAGATGTGCTGGTAGTTTTGGATTAATACCCTGCAATGATAGTTATATTCTAACTCACACTACAGCTACTTCAGAATTCAACATCAGCTACAGTTCAATATACAACAAAGAGTCTAGAGGAACCTTAAAGTCTAACAAATTAATTTGGCAGAAGCATTTGTGATCTATAGCCCACTTCATCAGATTAATGGAATATGATGGATCTCCATGCATCAGTTGATGTGAGCTATAGCCCACAAAAGCTTTCAGGTTTTCTGAAAGACTGTATTCTCCCCTATGAGACTCCTTGTGCCCTGAGATCTTCAGGGGAGGCCCTTCTCATGGCCCCACCACCACCACAGGCTCATCTGGTGGGAACATGGGACATGGTCTTCTCGGTGGCTGCCTCAAGGCTCGGGAACTCCCTTCCCAGGGAAGTGAGAGTGGCACCCTCCTTGGTATGCTTTCACAGGCAGGTAAAAACATTTTTGTTCTGGCAGGCCTTTGGGGATAGCTAGTCTGGACCTGTGAGAATATGATGGATGGATTCAATGGTTTATATTTCTTGTTGTCTTTTAATTTTTTGATATTTTATATAATTTTAATATTATTGGTGATTTAATTACATTTTTAACTTTTGTATATTTCTATTTATAGGTTTAACTGTATAGGTTTTTAATGTTGTAAAGCCATCTTGAGTCCCAGTATTGGGGAAAGGGTGGGATATAAATATAACAACAATAACATCATCATCATCATCAACATCAACAACAATGCCAGAATAATTTTGTTAGTCTTTCAGATGCCACAAGACTCTGGGATTTTTGTTGTTGTTGTTGTTTGCTTTGCTGCAATAGACTAACAAGGCTACCCTCCGGAAGATAATTCAATATATATTTCCTATAAATATTGCACTAAAACTTATTCATTTATTGAAAACAATGTTTATGCCACCCTTCAGTTCAACCTCTCAGGATGATGTACAGTAGGATAATGATACTGCTAGTATCATTCCAGAGCATTTTGGAGAGAAATGCTGGCCACTGTAAACATTACATTTTAAATAGGGATGGCGGAGAATTTCTCCCCGAAACTTTGAGGGGCCGAGCGCCAACGTGTTTGGCCCCCCGAACAAGTTTCGGGGAGAAATTCTCTGCCCCCCCGCCCCCCCCCGGGACGGGACTTACCTTTGCCGAATGTCCCTCCCGGCGGCGGGTCCGGCCGGCGGTTCGGCGGGTGTTCATCCGGGGCGGGAGCGGCGGCCGGTTTTTCGACCGGCTGCCACCGCCGCCATTCCAAGAAAAGAAAAGAAAAAAAACACGCCCCCGTGATAGGCTACGTGACGATTAACATGGCCTATCACGGCTAGATTTGCAAAGTCAGCCGTGATAGGCTACGTTAATCGTCACGTAGCCTATCACGGGTGACTTCAAAAAAAAACAAAAAAGCGCGTACGGATAATGGCGGCCCCCATAGGGAGCCGCCATTCCTGTTCCTTATTTGGTCGCTGTAGTGTACGTAAATCTTTACGTAGACTACGGCGAAAATAAGGGCAACGCTACTTGCCTTGCCCTTATTTTCGCCATAGTCTACGTAAAGATTTACATAGACTACAGCGACCAAATAAGGAACGCGAATGGCGGCTCCCTATGGGGGCCGCCATTCGCGTACGCGCTTTTTTTTTTTAAAGTCACCCGTGATAGGCTACGTGACGATTGACGTAGCCTATCATGGCTGACTTTGCAGATCTAGCTGTGATAGGCTACGTTAATCGTCACGTAGCCTATCACGGGGGCATTTAAAAAAAAACAAAAAAAACAATGGAGTTCGCGGCCGGGCGAGGCGAGGCGCCTCCTCCCCGGCCTGAATTTCGGCCGGGCGAGGCGGGAAGCCTCCCCCCCGGCCTGAACTTCGTGGGGGGAGCAGCGAAGCGCCTCCCCCCCACCGTGAAAAGCTTCTAGGATAGGTAAGTGACTTTCGTCCACCCCTAATTTTAAATTGTAAAAAGAAAACAGAAAAAAAGAAGTTGAATGCTGCCAGGATCACCATCACCATGGTAGTCCTGCTAAGCTAAGCATCCCTCTCTCCCCCTCCTAAACAAGGCCAACAATTTCAATAACCCTACAGTCCCCCCACCACCCATATACAATTTAACACCTACAAATTAGGGGTGGGTGGGATTTGGGGACAGACCTACAAGTGGAAACTCAAAGTAATTCAGGTATTACTTCTATCAATAGCAGCTCAGTTGCACCCAATGCCATGAAGCGTAACTGAGAATGAAAATGTGTTGAACTGTTACTATTAAATAGAATGTAAAATAGGGGTATGCATCCACTTTTGATGGAGACCAAATACTGAACTTAAGCAGACTGCCTTGGCAGTATTTAAACCTCCTCCAAAGCAAAGTAGCTCGTATTCAAAGAAGTCCAACATGAAGTAGGCTGTTTCTGAAGCTTAGGACCCACTTCAGACCTTTGGAGAGGGGTTAGTTCCAGTTTTGTTCTGCTCAAACTTGATACAGTGTTGAACCTTTCATAGGCAAACTCTCCATGAAAGGAAAATACTATGCAGGGGAAAGGGGGATAGAGCAGAAGGGATTTGGAGTTGTTGTTTTAACCAGACAGTTCTAGATTCCAATCAGGGAGTGACTTTATCAGGGCTTTCCAATCACAATGCTTTTGAAGTAATATATCAGAAGGGGCATTTCCAGTGCTCTTTACAGTTCTTTCTTTGGAGTTTGCATAGTTTGTGGTGGATTTGGTAGTGTTTATGGCTTCTGTGACCTTACCTAAACCTCACCTTATTCTGAACCTTTCCTAAAATCTCAATTCCTGCATCAGGAGAAAAAACAAAAAGCACCTCTTCAAATTTATACAACCCTCTGTCTTAAGTTTTAGTTATTAGGCAAATCACTTCCCTTTATACCACCTCACCCCATGCTGGCTGTAGCTACATCTGATTTAACTTCAATGTGTGTCTCTTATTTGTAGGAGTGTATGTCTGTGTATATAGGGGCCACGGTGGCTTAGTGGTTAAGATGCTGAACTGCAGACCAGAAGGTTGGCAGGACAGCAGTTCGAGATCCGAGTGCCGCGTGACAGAATGAGCTCCTGTCTTCAGTCCCAGCTCCTGCCAACCTAGCAGTTCGAAAGCAAGAAATTGCAAGTAGATAAATAGGTACCGCTTTGGCGGGAAAGGTAACAGTGTTCCATGCACCTCGGTGTTCGGTCATGCCGGCCACATGACCACGGAAGCGTCTTTGGACAGCGCTGGCTCTTTGACTTAGAAATGGAGATGAGCACCACACCCCAGAGTCAGACACGACTGGTTGGGGATGCCTTTACCTTTACCTTTTTTATGTCTGTGTATACTATCCACCTGACTCTGTGTATTCTTTGGGGGGGGTGCCCGTGTGTGTATATATTTTACACACACACACACACACACATTAAAATGTACAAATTAGCACTACATTAGAATACATGTTCAGATTTCAATAATGCCATCCACTTTGTCAAGGATGAGTGTGACACAAACCTCATTGTGCCCTAAGGAAATTTCTGGGAGGAGTACAGGAAAAGACATGAAAAGGTTGTCTGATCAGTTCTCTCTCCACCACCCACCACTACACAAAATCCTCACACTGTTTTCATTCATCATAATATCCTAACCCCTGCACCTAACCTTCTGAAATCCTGCACAAAATGGCGACAAGAACATGGCATAGGGAGGAGAAAACTGCCTTCTTGAAAAAAGAAAGAGAAGTATATAATGCTAGTTATCCACCACTCCTGTGAACTTAAAGCCTGAGCATGTTATCTGCAGAGACGCATTTTATGGGTGAGACAACAGTTCCTTACACAAGCTGTGCAAAGAGTTCATTAGAGGGATGAGTACTGAATGTCACAGGATTGGCAAATGTGTAGCTCTGAGAAATAACGCCACCAAGGATGATGTCTCCTGATCGATAATACATACGAAGAATAGGAAAAAGATCCTCAATGGCACAATTAACACTCCGATAACTGAACTCCATCTGAGGTAACATTGCTAATACTGGCACGATGAAAAGAACAATCTTGAATGAAAATCTTCCTTTTAGACACAAATTGACCAGTTCCCCCATTAGCACTCAAAAGTCCCTGGGTGGCACACTCTCACTTGAATAGACACCCTTTCAGTTATTCAAAACCAGGATAATAGAGTTTCATTGATCAGCATCCAGACTAATGGACATCTGTCTTTAGCCCCAGTTTGAATGGCACAGGAGATATAAATAGAACCTTTCTGTCTTGGTTCCTGTTTTTGCCAGTGGCTATCCGAATGCTCCAAGGACTTGCAGAGGGAGAGGAGGAACCACAGTGAAGTTGATATTACAGGAGAAGTAATGGTCTATTCAAAATGAAAGGTTCTTTGCAACACAGCAGTGGAAAACTTATTTATTACATCTCAGCAGGAGGATTCTCTGGTCCCCTGTGGGACAGCAATTTCAAGGTCATACAGGATTGTAATTAAAAGCAAAAATGTTCCATAAAAAATGGCTTAAGAAACCAAAACAACAAAGTTACAAAATAATGACATGTGTGTAGCTTCTGTATTTGTAAAGGTAGCACAAATTTCAGTTTGGGCTAGTGTCCACATTGAAATAATCCAAATCCAAACGCAAAAATCAAATATCATGGGATTCCCCCCCCCATGTTGTATTTTCAATTCCAGAGGACTGCATCTTTTTGCTTCAATTCTCCTACATTAAACTTGTTGATATCTTCTTCTTCTCCTTTTTAGTTTGATTGCTTACATCTAGGGATGTCAGAGAATTCCACCACAGATCTCAGTGAAGCCGAATGCCAGTGCATTTGCCCCCCCGAAATCCGTGGCAGAATGAAGCCCCCTGCCCCACCACCCTGCGAAAGGTGTGCGAAACGGAGCACTTACCTGGTGCCGTTCGCGCTGCTTTGTGAAAGGCGGCCGCATCTGTGGCCGCCATTCGCTTCCCCATTTAGGCCGTGATAGGCTACGTAAATACTTACGTGACCTATCACAGCTAATGCAGGGATGCCATTTGCGTCCCTGTGGAGGCCGTGATAGGCTACGTAAGTATTTACGTAGCCTATCACAGCAAAAAAAGGGAATGCAAATGGCGGCTGCTGTAGCTGCTGCCATTTGCGTTCCAGTTTTTTCGTTGTGATAGGCTATGTAAATATTTATGTAGCCTATCATGTCCAAAAACTTGAACACAAATGGCGGCCGCCGTAGCCGCCACCATTTGCGTCTGCAGGCTCCAGACGCCTGTGAATGCACCCAGCAGGTGGCTCCGCAGAGTTGCCGCTGAGCAGAGCCGGCCGTGTTAGGATTTCGGGGGGAGGTGCGGAGCAACTCCCCACCACCGCGAATCACCCCTGCGAAAAGGTGAGTGACTTTC
Source organism: Heloderma suspectum (assembly GCF_057233095.1). NCBI lineage: Eukaryota > Metazoa > Chordata > Lepidosauria > Squamata > Helodermatidae > Heloderma > Heloderma suspectum. The sequence goes on along the minus strand of NC_139463.1, from coordinate 112,778,564 downwards.
GTACATCCCTACTTACATCCCACAATAGATACATGAGAAATCAGAGATGCTGGATTGAACTAAAGGAGAAAACTCTATCAATGTTTTATGTACCAGATCTGCAGTATAGTTAACTATTTAATTATCATATTGGTAATTGAAGTGTGCAAATACTAGTTTATTCAAAATAAAAAAAAATGGTCAAATGCTGTTTGGGCCAATATACTTTATTCTAAATTAACATATACTGATGTTTTGCTAAGGCCTTTCGTTTACCAAGACCAAACAAACAAACAAACAAAAAACCTTCATCTCCCCTTCTCATTTTTTTGTGTTATCATATTCTTATTTTTATTTTTAATATTTCTTGCCTGCCTTTCAGGACAGAAGCCCTTCCAAAGTGGCTTACAGCAATAAAATACATAAAAACAGTTAAAATATTAAAAGTGATACAAACATAAAAGCAATTAAAAAAATAAAAGCCAACAATAAAACCAGCAGCAATGTTAACAGCAGTGAGAGCAGCAAGTTTTCAAGTCCTTCTTAAAAGTCTGCAATGACGGAGCATGATGGACCTCTGAAGGCAGCTTTTTCCAAAGGCATGGGGCCACTGCAGAGAAGGGCTTCTCATGTGTGATCACCCGCCTGACTGCTCTCACAGGTGAGCAAATGAGAAGGGCCTCTCTTTCTGATCGTAAAGTGTGGGCAAGCTGATATGGATGAAAGCAGTCCTTCAAATAACTTCATCCCAAACCGTTTAAGGTTTCAAAGGTTAAAACCAGCACTTTGAATTGGACTCAGAAATGCACCGGTAACCTGTGCACCTGGCACAGTATAGGCATTATGTGATTGAATCACCTTGCTCCCACTAATACTTGGGTGGCCACATTCTGCACAAGCTGAAGTTTCTGAACTGTCTTCAAAGGCAGCCCCACATATAGCACATTGCAGTTGTCCAGCCTGGGCATGAATAGTGCATGGATAACTGAGGCAAGGTCCATCCTCTCCAGATAGGGCCACAGTTGGCTTACCAGCATAAGCTGGGGAAAAGCCCTCCTGGACACCGCAGCCATCTGGGCTTCCCCAGTTAGTTCAGAGTCCTGGAGGACTCCCAGACTGCGCACTTGGTCTTTCAGGGGGAGTGCAACCCCATCTAAGACCAGTTGTAAACCTCCATCTGAAGTACTTGGTTTCCCAGCCCACAGTACCCTCAACCATCCCAAGGGCAAAACAGCCTCCAGACACTGGTTCAAGAGTTCCACAGCCTCCCTGGGATGTGCAGATGGAAACAAGAGGCAGAGCTGCATATCATCTGCATACTGATGATATTTCAGCCCAAACCTCCTGATGACTTCCCCCAGTGGTTTCATGTAGAACCTTGGAGCACCTCATGGGCTAATGGCCATGGGGTGAAACCGAAGTCCCCCAGCACCACCTTTTGAGGCTGCTCCTCCAGAAAGAACCAGAACCACTTTAAAACTGTGCCTCCGAAGCCCAATCCAGATAAATGACCATGGTTGATGGTATAGAAAGCTGATGAGAACTCCAGAAGAACCAACAGAGTTGCACTCCCCCCATCCATTCCCCAGTGTAAGTCATCAGCCAGGGTGACCAAGGCGTTTCCATCCCATAATCAGGCCTGAAACCTGATTGGAATTGATCTAAATCAACAGTTTCATCCCAAACGGCTTGGAGTTGAGGGGCTACCACATGCTCCAGCACCTTGCCCAAGAATGGCAGATTTGACACAGGTTAGTAATTATCTGGAACCACAGGATCTAAATTTGGTTCCTTCAGGAAGGGCCTCATCACAGCTTACTTCAAAGCTGCAGGGACCTCACCATCCCTCAAGGAGGCATTTACCACCTCAGAGGTCCAGATATCCAGCCCAGTTCTGTGAGATTTCATAAGCCAGGATGGGCAAAGATCTAAAGGGCAAGTAGTAGGCCTCAGTCGTCCAAGCAGTTTGTCCACATCCTCAGGTTGCACAAGCTGGAAGGTATCCATAACATGACTAGATGGTGCTCCAGCCCCATCCATATCAGACTCTGTCAAAACTATGGCATCCAAGTCAGCACGAATACAAGCAATTTTATCTGCAAAGTGGCTGGCAAATTGTTCACAGTGGGCCTTTCAGGCTTCAAGTTCTTGCGTTCTCAGCCCTGCACTCAAGAGGCCTTTAACCACATGAAAGAGCTCCACTGTACAACACCGAGCAGATGCAATGGTGGTGGAGAAGTAGGATTTCTTTGCCACCATCACTGCCACAGAATAAGATTACAAGTGGATTCTTACCTGTGTTCAATCATATTCATTCCAAGTCTTCTGCCATTTGTGCTCTAATTGTCAACACAATCATTTCATTGTCTTCAGCTCCTCAGAATACCAAGGAGCTGACATGGTTCTATAATTAGGTCAAGGACGTTTGGGAGCAATCATGTCAATAGCCCGGGTCATCTCCTCCTTCCAAGCAGTGACCAGGACTTCAGTAGGACCGCTGGCTAAGCCTGTAGGAAAATCCCCATGAGACCTCAGAAACCTATGCAGATTCATCAGCCTCCTGGGGCGGACCATCAGATTTGTTTCCCCACCCCTGTGGAGGTTACAGGTGGCCTGAAGGTCAAAATTGATCAGAGAATCATCTGTCTATGCCAAAGAGTCACTACTGGCTCTTCCACCTGCAGATCAATTTCTCCCAATCCAGCACAGAAAACCAGGTCCAAAGTGTGTCTTGCCACATGTATTGGGTGAGATATTATTTGAGACAGGCCCATGGCGGCCATGAAATCCTGAGCCGCTCCTGACAAAGTAGCCTCGACATGAATATTGAAGTCCCCTAAGACCATAAGCTTTGGGGTCCTCAACATCACATTCGAGATCACCTCAGTCAGCTCAGGCAGGGAGACTGTTGGGCAGAGGGGTGGGCAGTACACCAACAGAATCCCTATCCTGTCTTGGGTGCCCAACACCAGTTATAGACACTCAAAGCTGGCTGACTGTTGGATAGGGGATCTGACCAGGGGGATAGAATCCCTATAGGCCAAGGCTACCCCACCCTCCCCACCCCTCAACTGAGCTTGGTGCTGCACAAGACATCCTGGCGGACACATTTATTTATTTAATTTCTTAATCGCCCATCTGGCTGGTCACCCAGCCACTCTGGGCGATGTACAACATATAATAAAACAGTTTAAAACAATAAAATTCTACAATAAAAACATTTTCTAAAATACCCTAACCCACCCCAAACATTTGGGAGAGACTGACTCCTCCCCAACCAACCAGGTTTTGGTAACACAAGCAATGTTCTTCAGCTATACACTCAGAGAAATGATATTACCTTTTTGAGTAGCTGATCTGGCATTCATCAGCAGCGCCTTCAGGCTAGAGGAGACTGTGGACAAGCCACCAGAATTATTGAGGTTGGAAGGCAGACTGGAAGGGGATAGGGCATGCAGGTGTCTCAGTCACCTTCCCCTCTTCCGATGTCATCGCCTCCCACCACCTTCTGCCCAGCTATAGTGGCCCCAACTTCCTCCAACTTCCTCCACTGTAAACACATTTCAGGCCCACTAAAACCACATTCGAGGTTATGGTTAGCTGATGACACTCTCCCGTACTACGGATTGGCACACAGGAGGAGGTTAGGTGGTAATACCTCCCATCAGGAGTAGATGTTCCTGCTGCCAATTTTGCTGTTGTACCTGCATCTTCCAAGGTGGAGGGGGGATTCTGCTGTGCACTCCTGCATGCGTCTCCTAGTGTGACACTGAATACGCACTTAGCATTGCACTTTGCACAACGCCGAGGCTGCGTAACAATAGTGTATGATATGATGAAGATACAGGTATTTGCTTTACTTTCTCCTTTATCAGCTTTTTCTTCTCATACAGATTAGTAATGCATGAAAAATCTGCTCCACTGGTTCGTTGTTGTTGTTTTGCTTTATTTTTAATGGATTTGCCAATCTGCACCTGCCAGACCCAAATGTGGACCCACACACAATTTGCATCAAGAAATTATGCATTTCTGAGCTTGTGATTGGTGTGTGTGTGTGTGTGTGGGGGGAGAATCACAAACACATTCAACAACATGCACATCTTTGAGAAATGTGCATAGTTGACAAATGTGTGTATTTCCAAAATACACACAAGCACACTTTAGTCAATGAGTGCATGAGTCCAAAACTTTATGTACTTAAAAGTGCACACAGAAATGTGTACATTAATGCATACCCTGCAAAAAATGAATATAGTTCTGGACAGATCTTTGAAAAAAAAATCAAATTACAAATGTGTGCAAGAAATCATATAGAATAAGCTGGACCTCAAAAACCAACAGGCTTGGTAAGACCATCCATCAGTGTGATGTATCATTGCACTGGTGTGTGTGTGTGTGTGCATGCAGGGGGTGGGGGGATGCCACCAGTAACCCAGCACTGTTGGATAATTTAGAGATTATTTCACTGCAGGTTAAGTTAGAGACGATTTCCACAAATTCTGTGTAATGGCCCTCAGCCGCATTAGCATCATCACTTCAGTAAACAATTAGAAAATTGAATGTCTAGACATATTCAGGCCAGGGTGATTTTGCCCTTCCCCCTTTGGAAGGAAGATGGAGGTGGAAACCTCCATGGAATGGGGGCAGGTCAATGGGGAGGGAGATAACTAGCCACTTATAGTGCCATATGTGCCTGCCCGGACCTTAAGATCATCTTCAGCAGCCCTTCTCTGTGAGCCCCTGCCAAAGGAAGTGAGGCAGGTGGCTACTAGGAGGAGGGCTTTTTCTGCTGTGGCACCCCAGCTCTGGAATGAGCTCCCTAGTGAGGTTCACCTGGCACCTACATTGTATTCCTTTTGGCACCAGGTGAAGACCTTTTTATTTTCCCAGGCATTTTAGCATTTTAGCTTTCTAAATTTTTAGCTTTGCTGTTTTAAATCTGTATTTTAAATTCCTGCACTGCTGCTAGGTTTTATTGTGGTTGTATTGTTATATTGTGGTTTTAATGTTCTATATATTTTAAGTTGTTTTATTGTGTGCTGTTTGGTTTTAATTTTTGTGAACCGCCCAGAGAGCTTCGGCTATTAGGCGGTATAGAAATAAATACATACATACATACATACATACATACATAATAGGGCAGCTAAACCTCAGCCAAGGCCTCCTTTCAATGGTGTGGCAACCCTTCCATCCTACTTGTGCTTCAGTAAGTGACAGTGGAAGCTGGTGGCTCTAATTATGGTAGGGCTCTGATTCCATTCAGGGTTTTAGTCAGAATCAGCCAGAACTCCAAAGGAGCTATCCAAGGTGTTGAACCCTATCCCAAACCTTGTATAGCTTCTTTAGAGTTCTGGCTGAGTCTAACTAAAACCCACAATGGAATCACTGTCCCACCAAAACTGGAACTGCCATCCACTCCTGCTAACTTGGCTGCATAAAAGGGCAACCCAACACTATAAAACACTGCAATGCTGCAGGACATCTGTCAGGTTAATTTCCTATCTAGTAAAGCCACAGTGAACTTCACAGTTGCCAGAAAGCCCAAGTCACATTTGTAGCCCAAGGTACAGTGAAAGTGATAATCAACCTCTCATTACATTCCCATGTGACTGTTTGTTTTTAGTTCCCGAGGTTATGTCATGTCCGGGAAAGGAGGAACAGTCACCAATCACACAGTGCAGATAGTGGTTTGAATAAGGGGGCAGGAAAGGGTAATGGACTTCATGTTACTTATTAGGGCTTTACACACAAGCCAGTAAAACTGGTTGTCTTTAGCTTTTCACTGTCCTCACACCTTAAAGGTGTGCTCAGGAGAGTGTGGCCTTGTCATTTGCCCCTGGCTTATCTCATCTTGCTGCCACTGCCAGTCTTGGATCCTGCTGTTTAGTTTACTAGGGATGTACAAATCCCTTACCTGTCTCCGTTCCGGGGATCCGCAGTGGGGGGGAGGCAATCTGTCCCTCCCCCCGGAATCCTCCCCGGCCTGCTCTGCTCCGTGGCAAGTCTGCAGAGCCGCTGGCCAGGGCCACCCGCAGCCGGACCTCCCTCTGCTGCCAGGCTGTGGCCGCAAATGGCGGCTGCCGTAGTGGCTGCCATTTGCATCCCTGCATTGCCAATATGCTACGTATATATTTACGTAGCCTATCATGGCAAAGAGCAGGAATGCAAATAGCTGATGCTATGCCATTTGTGTCCCTGCTCTTTGCCGTGATAGGCTACGTAAATACTTATGTAGCCTATCATGGCTAATGTAGCGAGGAAATGGCGGCCGCAGACCAGGGCTGCCATTCACACCAGCAGACAAGGGCAGCGGACAGCTGACAAAAGGTAGGGTCCATCCCGGGAAGGTTTCGTGGGGTGGTGATGGGGATTGCTCCATTCTGCCATGGACCCTGGGGGGCCAGATTCTAAACCATCCAGCCTCACTGGAGTCTGTGGTGGAATTCTCTAACATCCCTATAGTTTACCCTGCTGCCTCCTAGAGTGAGGGCAAGAAGAGGAAGCATAAACCTAATGGCATTCAGAATGGGGATAATGCTGGAGGGGGCTGATGGTGGCAGCCAGAAAATGGCATCAACAGGAGTCCCCTCCCCTCTTGCCAAGTCACTGGAATGTCCCCCCTCCCAAACTTCTCAATGAAGTGGCAACATGGTGGCAGGGTGGGGTGTAGAGGATGCCAGCTCATCTCTAGGTTCTAGTACGGGGTAATTTTACAATTCCTATTTGCAAACTGCAAGGCTCTGCAAATGACTCTAATGTCTCAGCTCCATCACAACCATTATGAAGTATATTTCTGGAGATGGCAGATATAAACCCTCATGGCTGTCAAAGTGGAAGTAATAATGATCAATCACATGATTTTGCCAATTCAACTTTATTATTTTATTTTATTTTATTTATTTCATTTCTATACCACCCAATAGCCGAAGCTCTCTGGGTGGTTCACAAAAACTAAAACCAAACAACATACAATAAAACAATTTAAAATATATAGAACATTAAAACCACAATATAACAATACAACCACAATAAAACCTAGCAGCAGTATAGGAGTTTAAAATACAGATTTAAAACAGCAAAGATAAAAATTTAGAAAGCTAAGGTGAGGCGCCCCATCCCTTGTCGCCGAAATTCAGGACGGGGAGGAGTGCCCCGTCTCTCCGGCCGCGAAAAAAAAAGGAAATTTAAAAAAAAAACCCACACAGACGTAATAGGCTACGTAACGATTTACGTAGCCTATCACGGCTAGATTTCCAAAGTCAGCCATGATAGGCTATGCAAATAGTTACGTAGCCTATCACGGGTGACTTTGAAAAAAAAAGTGCATATGCAAATGGCAGCGCCCACGGGCGCTGCCATTTACGTTCCTTGTTTGGGCAGGGGTAGTCTACGTAAAGATTTACGTAGACTACAGCGAAAATAAGGGCAACACAAATAGCATTGCCCTTATTTTCGCCGTAGTCCACGTAAATCTTTACGTAGCCTACCCGGGCACAAATAAGGAACACAAATGGCAGCACCCATGGGCGCCGCCATTTGCGTACGTGCTTTTTTTTTTCAAAGTCACCCGTGATAGGCTACGTGACGATTTACGTAGCCTATCACGGCTGACTTTGGAAATCTAGCCGTGATAGGCTACGTAAATCGTTATGTAGCCTATCACGTGTGTGTGTGTGTGTGTTTTAAATTTACTTTGTAATGGCGGCAGCGGCAGCCGGTCGGAATACCGGCTGCCACCCCCGCCCCCGCCGAAACGCCGCCGAAACACCGCCGGGACCCGCCGCCGAGAGGGACATTCGAAGGAGGTAAGTCCCATCCCGGGGGGGGGGGGTGGGGGGGCGGAGAATTTCACCACCTTTTTCGGGAGGCCGAATGCATTGGCATTCGGCTCCCGGAGATTCGTGGAGAAATTCTCCGCCATCCCTAACGGTGGGTGGAACGTGGAGGGGATCTTCTCTCTGCACACCGGCTGCCCTGCATTTGCAGCTAGACAGCCAATTTTGGCTGTCTAATTAAGGCACCTCAGAGCAGAAGGCAGGGGGGAGTAGGGATGGCGGAGAATTCCGCCATGGATTTCAGTGAGGCTGAATGCACTGGCATTCAGCCCCACGAAATCTGTGGTGGAACGGCCTCCCCCCGGCCCCCCCTGTGGATTCCTCCTCGGGACAAAGTTTACCTGGGGCGGATGTTCTGGTGGTGGCTGCTCCGGTGGCGGCTGCTCCGGCGGCAGCTGCTCCGGCAGCGGTTCCGGCGGCGGCGCTCCGGCAGTGGCTCCGGCGGCAGCGGCAGCAATGGCTGGTCTTTCGACTGGCTGCTGCGGCTGCCATTAGCATCTGCTGTTTGCCGTGATAGGCTATGTAAGTATTTACGTAGCCTATCATGGCAAGCAACCCCCCCACAAAATCAGCGTATGCAAATGGTGGTGGCTATGGCGTCTGCCATTTGTGTTCCCTATTTTTCGCTGTAATAGCCTACATAAATATTTACATAGGCTAAAACGGTGAAAAATAGGGAATGCAAATGGCAGCGGCCGTAGCTGCCACGATTTGTGTACGCTGTTTTTGTTGTTGTTGTTGTTTTGCCTGCCGTGATAGGCTATGTAAATACTTATGTAGCCTATCACGGCAGCCTGACTGGATGCAAATGGCGGCTGCTACAGTGGCCGCCATTTGCGTCCACAGCAGCCAGTCTGTGGCCAGAACTCCGGCTGTGAACGGCCCTGGCCGGCTGCTGTGTGGAGCCGCCGTGGAGTGGAGTCGGCCAGGCAGGATTCTGGGGGGGAGGACCGGATCTCCTCCACCCCATCGAGGATTCTGGAGGGAGGGATGGAGCGCCTCCCCCCCACTGCGAATCACATCCACGAAAAGGTAAGTGACTTTCGTACAACCCTAGGGGGGAGGCCAGAAGGAGCATGGGAAGCATCATAACAGCAGTTCCGTGGTCCCCTCCCCTCCCCACACCCAGGAACGCCTCCTTTTCAGCAGCTCTGTGCTGCTCTTCTGAGCGCAGACCAGGGGATGTCTCACAACTCCTATGAGACAGTGGGAGAGGGGGTGGGGAGTTGGATTTCTGGGAAACCAAAGTCCTATGGCCATCTAGATGCTGTCTAATGGCCATAGGATTGCATCCTTAATTGCTTTTTAAGGCAATACAGGACCAGGACATTGGATTACAGGCAATCCATCCTTCCCATCTGGATTTGGGCCTGAAAGTCCAAGGAAGGGTAATTTGTGAACAAATTTGTGACTTTGCACAATCACCGTTAGCATCCCATTTCCTGACTTTGTGGAACTTGACCAACATGAGATAGCCTTTACTCTGGTGTAAAACTGGTTGGTATTTGTGTTCATTGAATAAAATTACTCCAGAAATAAATAAATACCCCCCAAAAGTCACATGACTAGCTATTTCTATCAACATTTACCTATAGAAAGTTCACAAACAGACACAGGAGACTACACCAACAGTCATCATGAAAGATCAAAAGAGTCAAGTCTGGTATGGTCTTAATATAAGCAGAAGTCACTGAACTATTTGTAAAATGAAAGGTGTGCAAGATCTATCACATAAAGGCCAAAACTCTAGCATTCATATAGGGCTTCTCCACATGGGGCTTTTATTCTGTGATTGAGATTGGTTAGTCATGGGGATTTGTGGGTCCTTTACATGACGTCATCAACCTCCAGTGCCTCTCCGACCATTTCTGCAGCTTAATTTGAAACAGAAATAATGAGCTAATACAAAAATAATTAGTTTTAATTTGTCCATATAAAGAGGAAGTGGCATTATAACAACAGCACCATCTAGTGGCTTTATAATGAAACATATAGAACTCATAGAAAAAGAGGTGGGGGGAGCGAAGTGCATGTAAAAGGCCAATCTTATTTATTTCTTTCTTTATTTCATTTCTATACCGCCCAATAGCCAAAGCTCTCTGGGCGGTTCACAAAAACTAAAACCAAACAACACAAAATAAAACAATTTAAAATATATAGAACATTAAAACCACAATATAACAATACAACCACAATAAAACCTAGCAGCAGTACAGGAGTTTAAAATACAGATTTAAAACAGCAAAGATAAAAATTTAGAAAGCTAAAATGCCTGGGAAAATAAAAAGGTCTTCACCTGGCACCGAAAGGGGTACAATGTAGGCGCCAGGCGAACCTCACTAGGGAGCTCATTCCAGAGCCGGGGTGCCACAGCAGAAAAAGCCCTCCTCCTAGTAGCCACCCGCCTCACTTCCTTTGGCAGGGGCTCACGGAGAAGGGCTGATGATGATGATCTTAAGGTCCGGGCAGGCACATATGGGAGGAGGCGATCCTTCAGGTAACCTGGCCCCAAGCCGTTAAGGGCTTTGAATGTTAACACCAGCACTTTGAATCGGGCCCGGAAATGGACTGGCAGCCAGTGCAGCTGGAAAAGTACTGGCATAATATGAGCTCGCAGGCCAGTCCCTGTTAACAATCTTGCTGCCCTATTTTGGACCAGCTGAAGTTTCCGGACCATTTTCAAAGGCAGCCCCACGTATAACGCATTGCAGTAATCCAGAGGAGAAGTTATCAGAGCATGGATAACTGTAGCTAGGCTATCTCTGTCCAGATAAGGGCGTAGTTGGTATACCAGCCTAAGCTGATAAAAAGTGCTCCGTGCCACTGAGTTCACCTGTGCCTCAAATGACAGTTCTGGATCGAAGAGCACCCCCAAACTACGAACCTGATCCTTTAGGGGGAGTGCAACCCCCTCCAGAACAGGTTGAATATCACCTAGCCGGGCAGACGAACCACCCACTAACAGTACCTCCGTCTTGTCTGGATTGAGTTTCAGTTTATTAGCCCTCATCCAGTCCATTACCGTGCCTGGGCAGTGGTTCAGAACAGCCACTGCCTCACCTGGTTTTGATGAAAAAGAGAGGTAGAGCTGGGTGTCATCTGCATATTGATGGCACCTCAGCCCACACCTCCGGATAACCTCCCCCAGCAGTTTCATGTAGATATTAAACAGCATGGGGGATAAAATAGAGCCCTGTGGAACCCCATGGCACAATTGCCATGGCACAGAGCAATAATCACCCAGCACCACCTTCTGGAATCGGCCATCCAAGTAGGAGCGGAACCACTGTAGTGCAGTGCCTCCAACTCCCAACCCAGACAACCTATCCAGAAGGATACCATGGTCGATGGTATCGAAAGCCGCCGAGAGGTCCAGGAGAATCAACAGGGTCGCACTCCCCCTGTCCCTCTCCCAGCAGAGGTCATCCCACAGGGCGACCAAGGCAGTTTCCATTCCAAAACCAGGCCTGAAGCCCGATTGAAATGGATCTAGATAATCCATTTCATTCAAGAGTGCCTGGAGCTGTCCTATCACCACCCACTCAAGCACCTTGCCCAGGAAGGGGATGTTGGCCACTGGCCTATAATTGTTAACATCCTCTGGGTCCAGGTTAGGCTTTTTCAGGAGTGGTCTAATTACTGCCTCTTTTAAAGCAGCAGGCACCACTCCCTCTCTCAAGGAGGAATTTACAACCTCCTGGACCCAGCCGGACAACCCCTCCTTGTTTGATTTAATAAGCCATGAAGGGCAAGGGTCAAGCACACAAGTGGTCGATCGGACTTGGCCAAGCACCTTGTCCGCATCCTCAGGCCTCAGTAACTGAAACTCATCCAATAAAACTGGACCAGACGGTGCTCTGAACGCCTCTACCAATGGAACTGCATTAATGGTGGTGTCCAATTCATGACGAATCTGAGCGACTTTATCCTCAAAGTGCCACGCAAACTTGTCACAGCGTGCTACTGAGGGTTCCACCGTCTCTCTCCCTGGCCCAGAATGTAACAGGCCATGAACCACTTGGAAAAGCTCCGCTGGATGACACTGAGAAGATGCAATGCTGGTGGAAAAGAACTGCCTCTTTGCCACCCTCACCGCCACAGAGTAGGCTCGATAGTGGGCTCTTACCTGTGTTCGGTCAGACTCAGCACGAGTTTTCCTCCACCTGCATTCTAGCTGTCTCCCCTCTTGCTTCATTGCCCTCAGCTCAGGTGTATACCAAGGAGCTGGCTGGGCTCTGCTCAGAAGGAGAGGGCGCTTGGGTTGGGAATGCTAATAAGCCTTGGATGTTCATAGGAATCTGTGGATTGCGTGACATTCTTCTGTCTGTATTTCACAGATTGTTTTGTTCCATCATCTGCCCATTGATGGAATCGGATTTTTTTGTTTCTGAATTTGCGCAAATGTTTCTGAATTTGTGCAAATGTTTCTGAATTTGCTCCAGGACCGGCATGGTCATTTTAAAAGGTTTGTCTTTCTTTAAAACAGCATTGCTTTAAACAAAGAGTTTCTTGCTCAGGCACACCTAAGACAGCCTTCTTTTGGCAAGCCCCTAGGAAGAGGAAGTGTTTTGGCTGAAAGTAAATGGAGATGGAGGATTTCAATTTAAAAAGAACACCCACAAACAAGGCGGTGAGCACAATTCATTTTTTAAAAAACATATGTATTTATTATCGTAATACACTACACTGCATTTTTATTTACAAAAATTTTGTGACTCTTTGTTGAACACGAAAAAAAACCTGCATGACCGCTGGCTCCGCAGGACCTCGTGATACCGTTCCACAGAGGAGTCCATGGCATGGACTGAAGGGAATCTGATCCCATTTCAGTCTGAGGCAGAATTCTCCGACATTCCTAAAGGCAACTGTGCTTCGAAGAAGCCCCTGAAAGCACATTTTTGCTTTAGAACAAGGTGTCTGCTCCCTGTAAGCCTTGTTTTAAAGCAGAGGTGCAGAACCTTTGGCTCAGAGGCCAAATCCAGGCTTCCAGGTGTCCCAATAAAGTCCTCAAGTGTTCACCAGAAGGCAATGTCACTTTTCTGTGGCCTCACCTCCTTTCCCCCCACCACCAATTTTTTGGTGGTTTTAGTGTTTTTGTAGGGATGTACAAATCCCTTACCTTGCTCCGCTGAGGGACATCTGTGGTAGGGGGGAGGTGCTCCATCCCTCCCCCCAGAATCCTTGGAGGGGGGGAGGTGCTCTGTGTCTCTCCCTGGAATCCTGCCTGGCCGGCTCCGCTATATCAAGATATCAAGGCAACGTTTTGTGCAAAGACGGGCAAGATAAAGAACAAAAAAGGCAGGGACCTAACAGAAGCAGATGAGATTCAGAAGAGGTGGAAAGAATACACAGAAGAACTATACAGGAAAGATCTTAATGTCCCTGATAGCCATGATAGTGCAGTCACTGAACTTGAGCCAGAGACATCCAAGAGAGTGAAGTCAAGTGGGCCTTAGGAAGCATTAGTAACAACAAAGCTAGCGGAGATGACAGTATTCCAGCGGAGCTATTTAAAATCCTAAAAGATGATGCTGTTAAAGTGCTACACTCAATATGCCAACAAATTTGGAACTCTCAACAGTGGCCACAAGACTGGATAAGGTCAGTTTACATTCCAATACCAAAGAAGGGCAATGCCAAAGAGTGTTCAAACTACTGCACAATTGTGCTCATTTTACATGCCAGCAAGGTGATGCTCAAAATCCTACAAGCTAGGCTTCAGCAGTATGTGAACCGAGAAGTACCGGAAGTACAAGCTGGGTTTCAAAGAGGCAGAGGAACTAGAGATCAAATCGCCAACATTCTCTGGATCATGGAGAAAGCAAGAGAATTCCAGAAAAACATCTATTTCTGCTTCATTGACTATGCTAAAGCCTTTGATTGTGTGGATCACAACAAACTGTGGCAAATTCTTCAAGAGATCGGAGTACCAGACCACCTGACCTGTCTCCTGAGAAATCTGTACGAGGACCAAGAAGCAACAGTAAGAACTAGACCTGGAACCGATTGTTTCAAAATTGGGAAAGGAGTATGACAAGGCTGCATATTGTCACCCTGCTTATTTAACTTATATGCAGAGTACATCATGAGAAACGCCGGGTTGGATGAAGCACAGGTCAGAATTAAGATTGCCGGGAGAATCATCAACAACCTCAGATACACAGACAATATCACCCTAATGGCAGAAAGCGAAGAGGATCTCAAGAGCCTCTTGTTGAGGGTGAAAGTAGAGAGTGCAAAAGCTGGTTTGAAACGCAACATTAAAAAATGAAGATCATGACATCTGGCCTCATCACTTCCTGGCATATAGAAGGGGAAGAAATGGAAGCAGTGACAGATTTTACTTTCTTGGGCTCCAAGATCACCGCAGACGGTGACTGTAGCCATGAAATTAAAAGACGCTTGCTCCTTGGGAGGAAAGCTATGGCAAACCTAAACAGCATAGTAAGAAGCAGAGACACCACCTTGCCGACAAAGGTCCATCTAATCAAAGCTTTCGTTTTTAGGGATGGCAGAGAATTCTGCCACGGATCTCGGAGAGGCCGAATGCCAGTGCATTTGGCCCCCCGAACTCCGTGGTGGAATGGCCTGCCACCCCCCGCCACCCCGCAGATCCCCCCTGGGACGAGACTTACCTGGGGCGGATCTTCCGGGTGGCAGCGGCTGCGGGGGCAGCTGTGGCGGCAGCGGCGGCGGCGGCTGGTCTTCCGACCGGCTGCCACTGCCGCCATTCCAGTCTTGTTAAAAAAAAAAAAAGACATGATAGGCTACGTAAAAATTTACGTAGCCTATCATGGCTAGGTTTTAAAAAAACACACGACGTGATAGGCTATGTAAATCTTTACATAGCCTATCATGGCTGGGTGGGTTTAAAAAAAAAAAACGCGTACGAAAATGGCAGCGGCTACGGCCGCCACCATTTGCATTCCTTTTTGATTCACCATTTTAGCCTACGTAAAGATTTACAGAGGCTAAAACGGTGAATCAAAAAGGGACGCAAATAGCGCCCGCTACGCTATTTGCGTTCCGCTTTATTTTCACCGTCAAAGTCTATCTAAATATTTACGTAGATTCCGATGGCCAAAAATAAGGAATGCAAATGGCGGTGGCTGTAGCCGCCACCACTTGCATATGCGGTTGTTGTTGCTTTTTCCCCCCAGAGCCCTCTGCGGCCGGAAATCTGTCTGCGGATGGCTCTGGGCTGGGCTGGGCTGGGCCTGGCCGGCTGCTCCGCAGAGCTGCCGCTGAGCACAGCCGGCCATTGAGGATTCCAGGGGGGAGGAACGGATCGCCTCCCCCCCATCCAGGATTCCAGGGGGAGGGACGGAATGCCCCCCCACCATCAACATCATCCGTGAAAGGTAAGTCACTTTCATACATCCCTAATGGTTTTCCCAGTAGCAACCTATGGCTGTGAGAGCTGGACTATAAGGAAGGCTGAGTGCTGAAGAATTGATGCTTTTGGACTGTGGTGCTGGAGAAGACTCTCACGAGTCCCCTGGAATGCAAGGAGGTCAAATCAGTCAATCCTAAAGGAAATCAACCCTGACTGCTCATTGGAAGGACAGATACTAAAGCTGAAGCTCAAATATTTTGGCCACCTAATGCGAAGAGAAAACTCCCTGAAAAAGACCCTGATGCTGGGAAAGATTGAAGGCAAAAGGAGAAGGGGACGACAGAGGATGAGATGGCTAGATAGCATCACTGATGTAATGAATATGAACTTGAGCACGGTCCTGGAGAGAGTGGAGTGGAGGACAGGAAGGCCTGGCGTGCTATGGTCCATGGGGTCACGAAGAGTCGGACATGACTTAATGACTGAACAACCACAACAACATTGTTCAGTTCAAGCCAGACCAAAATGATAAAGCATTTGGGGAAAAAGATGCAACTGGAAGCCAGGGTGGAGAAGATCTCAACAGCCACCATATATTTCCATTTGGTACTCGTGTAGCTTGGAACAAATGACAGCCAAACAGTGCAGAAGAACAACTTGCTGAAGGTGATAAACTTGGCATCATTAAAACTGTCAGGTAATGTCCTGGCTAGTAAAGCCACAATGAAGCTGCCAATGTCCAGGTATCCCATAAAGGCCAGGACACAGTAGAACATGATAGTTGAACCTTCTTTACATTCCAGTACAATTTCTTCAGCCACTGAGTGCAGGTCAAAATTTGGAAATGGGGAGAGATTGCCACCCATGCAGTCCAAATACAGGCCTGGAAAGAAGAGGAGAAGTAAAGAACAATGTAGCTTCCCAACCTTTTCCTCAGACACTTCCTCATGCCTGAACTAGGCTTGGTGGCCATAAAAACTAGAACCTCTGTGATGGTTTTGGACAACACACAAGAAACAGCCACAGAGAAAATTATGCCAAAATACATTTGCTGAAAGAGGCATGAAAGCTTTTCTGGTTGGCCAATAAATAACAAAACACAAGGGAATGAGAGCAGAAGGGAGGTGAGGAGAGTGAAGGTGAGGCTCTGGTTGATAGCTTTGACTGTGGGAGTATCCTGTTGCTTAATGAAGATCGCAAGCACCAAAGCTGAGATGAAAGAAAATTTAAGAGCAAGAGTGGTCAAACTTATCCCCAGAAGTTCCTTATAGGTCAAGAAGCTTATACTTTTAGGAATGCACAAATCTTGGTCATGGTTTGGGTACTGATCTTCTGGACACTGGAAACAGTCATCCATGTCTGAAAAAAAGGAGGGGGAAGTGTTTTGATGCATGGAAGCCCTATAAAGCCCTGAAAGAGGGCTGAGGGGTCAGTATCTGAAAGACATATCCATATTTATAGGCATGCTGTTATATTGTCAAGAAACCACATGCAGTAATGATCCAGCAATAATGCCGATCTTAGGTTCCATGATGTGACCCATAAGCGTATATAGGTAAAGGCCACTCCAATAGAATACAATTACATAAACAAAACACAATATAGAAGAACTGAATAACTGTCACAGTGCATAAACTAAAGAGAAAAAAGGAACAAGTCCTTGATCATATAGAAATCCTGAGTTTATATATTTGGGTTTATTTTATTCTTATTTTTTTAAAATAAGCAGGAGTGTAACAGCTTAGCTACCACAGCAAATAGAGCTACCATGTAAGTGATGTATAATTGCTTGTCAGCTGTGCCACCAGGAGTAGCTCTGACCTATCACTGAACTGTCTTCTCTCAATATCAAAAACAAAGTTTCTCAATTGTTTAAAAGCCTAAGTGTGAGGAGTTGTTTCCACATAGGCCTTTTCCCTGGAGACAATCATTATTTTGTGTGGATACCTATAGGCAAGGCTATCAGCATGACCAGGGCTGTGTGTGGAGCCAGAAGCACAAATGTCCTTTTGCTCATGTCATGCCTCCTTTATGCAAATAGCATGTGGAGATGAGCCCATGTCTTGTCATTTTCAATGTACTCTAAGATCCCTTTTCTCTACAGAAAGCCCTCTGGGTGTGTCTATTTGAATTAATTTGCTAACCAGTGCAATGCCTCTAGTTCATTTCAGGAATCTCTCCTAGGGCAAATTCTAGGGATGTACGGAAGTCACTTACCTTTTTGTGGATTCTGTTCATGGTGGAGGGGGAGGCGTTCCATTCCTCCCCCAGGCATCCTCGAAAGGGGGGGAGGTGATTCGGTCCTCCCCCCCGGAATCCTTGACGGCCGGCTGTGCTCTGTGGCAGCTCCATGGAGCAGCCAGCCAGGCCCAGGCCAGGGCCGTCTGCAGCCAGATTTTCAGCCGTGGAGGGCTCTGGGTAAAAAAAACCAAAACAAAACAAATGCGTACACAAATGGCGGCGGCTATGGCCACCGCCATTTGCGTTCCTTATTTTTCTTAGTCTACGTAAATATTTACGTAGACTAAGATGAAGAAAAGAAAGGAGAACGCAAATAGCATAGTGGGCGCTATTTGTGTTCCCCTTTCTTGTCTTCGTCTTAGTCTACGTAAATATTTACGTAGACTAAGATGGCAAAAAATAAGGAACGCAAATGGCAGCAGCCATAGCCACTGCCATTTGCGTATGAATTTTTTCTTTTTCTTTTTTTTTACCCAGACTTGATAGGCTACATAAGTCTTTACGTAGCCTATCACGTCTATGGGGGGGGGGGAGAAAAAAAACAGAGACTGCAAATGGCAGCGGCAGCAGCCAGTCGGAAGACCATCCGCCACCACCGCCACTGCCGAAGCCACAGCTGGAGCCGCCGCCATCCGAAACATCCACCCCAGGTAAGTCTCGTCTCGAGGGGGATCCGCAGGGGGCTGCGGGGTGGCAGGCCATTCCACGATGGATTTCAGGGGACCAAATGCACTGGCATTTGGTCTCACCAAGATCCATTGCAGAATTCTCTGACATCCCTAGCAAATTCATCCAGAACGTAAAAGAAAAGGATTTTCATTTTTTATATATTTTCATGAATTTCTTGTAGAAATTGGGATGCATTTGTTTCATGTTCCATTATTTAGAAATAAATTTTCTCCCAAGTTGGAAGCATTCAAGATGAAGCAGGACACTTCCATTAGGAGCCATGTCGCCCTGGCAAGCGTCCTGAGGAGGCTCCACAGGTCGCCTCCTCAAACAGCTTTTAAAAGGTTGAAAAACCTTTTCATCTTCCCCTGGAATTAAAAGGGGAAGCTAGAGCACCATCTGGATCAGATCTTAGAAGAACAACTCCTTTTGCAGAGCAGCAGAAGGGCTGGACTCTAAGATCAGTTGCCCAGAGCGTCATCTACTCAGAGCTGTTTTGAAACTTCTATGTAATTAGGAGATTTCAGAGCTGACGAGTTCCAGAAGTATTTATGAATTAAAAATACCAACAATATCTGAGGACCTGCAAAATCTGTTGAAGTGACTGTTCGTTTGTAATTATACTTACTTGCTTTCTTTATGGAAGAGGAGGATGGCAGCAGCAAGGGGAAGGAAAAAAGCCATGGGACCACCGCCAACTCCCCCATCCCCTCCCTTAGCAAAGGTTTCTAGAGATGCCGGAGATGTAGAGGAGTTGCTGGCTCTGATAAAAACTTTGTCTTCTCTCTTTTCTTTTCTTTTTGAAAATACTTTTTATTCTATTTTTTATCTTTATAAATGAAATAAACAGTACCAACAACCTAATCATTATCTACAGTTTCCCAACAATACAGTATTCTTAGGAGGACACAGCAATAACGGGAAAAAAAGAAGAAGAAAAGAAGAAGAAAACAGAAGAAGGAAAAGGAAGAAGAAAGCAAGAAAGAAAATGAAAAAAATATATAAAGAAGTTACTTAAAAGGATTAAATTTAAACTCTATTACACACAAACTTCAAATACCATTCTACTTAAAGGTTATACCTATAACATTGCCAATATTACAATTCAGTACAGCATAGATAATCAACCTTACATTTCAATATCATATCATCAGTCTTATAGGAAGGGAGCAGGCCTACAATTCATTTCCAATAACCATGTATTGCCCTTCAGTTAACATATAAAAGTAGAGCTTAAGAATTTAACCAGCCAAAAATATAAGTCTCATAATGATGATAGTAATACTAATAATAATAATAAAAAGGAAGAAAATTAGAAAGGATAAGTAATAATAATAACAAATCATTAATAAATTTTATGCTGTTATATAATAATAAAGCTTAAAATCAACCAGCCAAAAATATTACTAATCCTAGTAATATTGATAATATTAATAATAATAATTAAAAAGAAAATAATTATAAAGAATAAAAAAGAAGGAAAAATACAATCACTAATGTATTTTGTACTATCAATATTTTAAATAGTATCATTTCCAAAAATATAAATGAGTGTGCACATTTCTATACACCCTCAGACAGGAGATTTAAGTACAGTATATCATATCCATTTTAAAGAGAAAGAATTTAAAAGAAAAGAAAAAAAAATGAGAGAAAAAAAGACAGATATATATGAGCAATTATCTTTGGCCTAGCCTGGATCTTACAGACTAAACGTAGCCAATTGATAAAACATGTTTATAAATTCCAGTTCATGGGGCTGGAACAGAAGTCTCACATGTTTTTCCGATTAGCCACACCTCCACCATTTCGTGATTTAGAAACGTCTTCATCTGACCTTCAGAAAAAAATGTGAAATGTAGCAGGATATTTTAAATGATATTGTAAGTTCATTTGTTTTGCCAGGTTTTTCACCTTGGTAAATTGCCTTCTTTTATCAGCAACTTTTTTGGTGTAATCCAGAAATAACATAACTCTATCTTGTTTTGATCCCCAAAAAAGATTTCTGCCCCCTCTTGCCAAACGCAGGATATATTTTTTTGTGGAAATTCTTGTAAATTGGACTATAATCATATAATCAGTCCCTTTGGCATTTGGCAAACAAAATGCCTGCTCAGTATCAAGTAAATAATCAGATGACACAGGGAGTATCTCATGCAGAAGCTTATCTACAAAAGTAGACAAATTTACATCAGTAGGTAGATCTTTGATACCAGTAATACATACATTTGCCCTGCACATGAAAGCCTCAAGTTGGGAGATTCTGACAAATTGTTGTAAAAAGCTTGTAACACAGTCTCCTGCACTGCCACCTGAACTTTCAGCTCGTTAACCTTCGCCTCCATCTTTTGCCAAGAAGTGTTAATTAAGTCCACAGTCCCTTGCAGGGAAGTGATGGAATTTTGAATTGTATCCAGCCTCTTGGCTAGGGATGGTGGAGAATTTCTCCACGAATCTCCGGGAGGCCAAATACCAACGCATTCAGCCCCCCGAAATTGGTGGTGAAATTCTCCGCCGGCCCCCCGCCCCCCCCGGGATGGGACTTACCTTGTGCGAATGTCCCTCTCGGCAGAGGGTCCCGGCAGTATTTCGGTGGTGTTTCAGCGGGGGCGGCAGCCGGTCTTCTGACCGGCTGCCGCCGCCGCCATTGCAAAATAAAAAAGGAAAGTAAAAAAAAACAAAACACCCGTGACAGGCCCCGTAACGATTTACGTAGCCTACCATGGCTAAATTTCCAAAGTCAGCTGTGATAGGCTACGTAAATTGTCATGTAGCCTATCACGGGTGACTTCGGAAAAAAAAAAAGCGCGTACGTAGGGATGTACGAAAGTCACTTACCTGGTCTCGCAGCTTGCTTCGCGGTGGGGGGGAGGCACTTTGCTTCTCCCCCCGAAGTTCAGGCCGGGGGGGGAGGCTTCCCGCCTCGCCCGGCCGAAATTCAGGCCAGGCGGGAGGCTTTCCACCTCGCCCGGCCGAAATTCAGGCCGGGGAGAAGCGCCCCGTCTCCCCGGCCGCGAACTTCAAAAGAAAAGTAAAAAAAACCACCCCGTGATAGGCTACAAAAGACCGGCTGCCGCCCCCACCCCTGATGAAGACCTGCCGAACCGCCGCCGGGACCCGCCGCCGCCGGGAGTGACATTATTGAAAGGTAAGTCCCATCCCGGGGTGGCGGGGGGGTGGCGGAGAATTTCTCCCCAAACAACCTTCGGAGGACCGAATGCGTTGGCACTCCGCCCCCCGAAGTTTCGGGGAGAAATTCTCCCCCATCCCTACATTTGCGTTCCTTATTTTGGCACGTCTAGTCTACGTAAAGATTTACGTAGATTATGGCGAAAATAAGGGCAACGCAAATAGCGTTCCCTTATTTTCGCCGTAGTCTACATAAATCTTTACGTAGACTAGACGTGCCAAACTAAGGAACGCAAATGGCATTGCCCCATGGGTGCCGTCATTTGCGTACGCGCTTTTTTTTTTTTCAAAGTCACCTGTGATACACTACCTGACGATTTACATAGCCTATCATGGCTGACTTTGGAAATCTAGCCGTGATAGGCTACGTAAATCATTACGTAGCCTATCATGGGTGTGTGTGGGGTTTTTTTTACTTTACTTTTTTTTTCACAGCCGGGTAGATGGGGCGCTCCTCCCCGGCCTGAATTTCGGTGGCAAGGGATGGGGCGCCTCCCCCCCGGCCTGAGTTTCAGCCGGGCGAGGCGGGGCGCCTCCCCCCCTCACCTGAACTTCGGGGGGAGAACCGAGGTGCCTCCCCCCACCGCGAAGCAAGCTGCGGGACCAGGTAAGTCCCTTTCGTCCATCCCTACTCTTGGCCTGTTCAGCAAATTGTGAAGACAAAGCTTTTATCAGAGCAAGCAACTCCCCTGTATTTCCATCGCTTCTTGGAGCCTTTTCCACAGGAGGTATGGGGGGGGGGGTCGGAGGAGATACTGCTCCTTTTTTCCTCCTTGATGTTGCCATCCTTCTCTTCAAACAGATCTTGCAGGTCCTCAAATATTGTTAGTATTTCTTAGTCCATAAACACTAATAACTACATTTGGAACTCGTCACCCCTGTATTCTCCTAATTAGATAGGAGTTTCTTTTCTTTTCTTTTTGAATATATTTTTATTTATTTTATATGAATGAAATAAACAGTACCAAAATTACCAACAACCTCATCAATGCTTCAATTTCTCAGTAATACAATATTCTGATGAGGACACCACAATAACAAATAGAGAAGAAAAAAGAAAAAGATAAAGGGAAAAGGGAGGAGGAAAGGACGTGAAGGAAAAAAGAAGAAAATTCCTTCCCCCTTGCTCCCCCTCCCTCCCTCTCCCTGTCCCCTAACAAATTGAGTTTAAGCTCCAATACCCCCTGGTCTCCAATGTAGGGATGTATGAAACTCACCTACATTTTCGTGGAATTGATGTACGTAGGTTAAAATGGTGAAAAAATAGGGAACGCAAATGGTGGTTGCCATTTGCGTACGTGGTTTGGGTTTTTTTGCCAGCCGTGATAGGCTATGTCTATATACACAATACTTATGTAGCCTATCATGGCTACAATGATGGAGAAGCGAATGGCGGCTGCAGGGTGGCCACCATTTGCAAGTCAGCACGGATGGCAGCAGGTAAGTGTTCCATTTTGCACGCCTTTCATGGGTTGGGGGCTTAGCTCTGCGCACCTTTTGTGGGTTGGGGGATGGGGGCTTCGTTCTGCCACGGATTTCAGGGGGCAGTTTATTAAATCTTACAATTTAATAAACAACCTTACATTTCTATATCATATCATCAATCTTATATCAAAGAAAGGGGTCTAAAATTTATTCCCAAAAGCCTAGTATTATTAGTAACATACATACATACATACATAATATTATATAATAATAAAACTTAATATAAACCTTCAACATTCAGTAATATATTTCATACTAGATATATTCTCTATTTTAAGATAAAAGCAAGAAAAAACAAGAAAAAATAGGAAATGAAAGGAAGTAAGCATATATATATAATCATTTATCTTCTGAGTTAGCCTGGATCATATAGGCTAAATAGAAACAATTAACAAACCTTGTTTAAAGATTCCAGTTGATGGGGTTGTAACAAAATTCTCATGCTTTTTTACGTTCAGCCAAGCCTCCTCCATTTCATGATTTTGAAACTTCTTCATCTGATCTTCAGACACAATACAAAGAGTAGCAGGATATTTTAAGTAGTATTGTAAATTCATCTGTTTAGCCAAGTTCTCTGCTTTGATCAATTGCCTTCTTTTATTCACCACCTCTTTGATGCAGTCTGGAAACAACATAACTTTATCTTGTTTCCAGGAAAGGCTTTGAGCCTCTCTAGCCAGATGCAGGATAAAATTCTTTGTGGAGTCTAGGGATGTTGGAGAATTCTGCCAAGGACTCCAGTAAGGCTGGATTCTTTAGAATCTGGCCCCCCAAAGTCCATGGCGGAATGGGGCAATCGCCACCCTGAGGAATCCCCCCAGGACAGAGCCTACCTGGCAGCGGCGGCTCTGTGTAGTTTTCCAGCCACTGCCAGGCTGTGGCCACAAATGGTGGCCACTACGCCGGCCGCCACTTGTGTCCCTGCAAAGCCGTGATAGGCTATGTAAGTACCTACGTAGCCTATCACGGCAAAAGGCAGGGACGCAAATGACATAGCGGCCGCCATTTGTGTCCCTGCCTATTGCCGTGATAGGTTATGTAGATACATACGTAGTCTATCACAGCAAAAGGCAGGGACACAAATGGTGGCCTCTATGCCATTTGTGCCCCTGCTCTTTGCCGTGATAGGCTATGTAAGTATCTACGTAGCCTATCACGGTTTGGCAGCCACACAAATGGAGGCTGGCGTAGCAGCTGCCATTTGCGGCCGCAGCCTGGCATTGGCCGGAAGTCCAGCTGTGGATGGCCCTGATATAAGATATTTCTTAAAGCATATATTATATATTTAAGATACTTCTTAAAGCATATATTATATGGAACACCTCACCCCTGTTTTCTCCTATAAAATAGGAGTCTCAGTACAGTTTTGCATTGGTAAAGCTCTGGGGAGATAATCCTGGAATCCAGCCCCCCCACACTATCACATGGGAGTTGCCTTTCTCCAAGATGTTGCCCAGAGCTGATGCCTTGCCCCCCCTTTCAATTCCAGGGAGGAGATGAAAAGGTTTTTCAACCTTTTAAAAAGCTGTTTGAGAAAGCTCCCATGGAGCACCGTGGGAAGCTACCAGAGTGACATTGCTCCCGACCAGAAGTCCTAATTAGATAGGAGTTTCAAAACAACTTTGAGCAATGTCTAAGCTCTGGTAGAGTACCTTGGAGTTCAACGTTTCTGCTGCTTCGCAAAATAAGCTGCTCTTCTTAAAATAAGCTTTAAGATTTCATCCAGATGCTGCTATTGCTTCCCCTTTTAATTTCAGGGGAAGATGAAAAGGTTTTTCAACCTTTTAAAAGCTGTTTGAGATAGCATCCTGTGGAGCCTCCACAGAACGCTGCCAGGGCGACATGGCTCTGAACTGGAAATTCACAAACTTTGTCTTCCCAATTAGCAGAACAGGCTAAGAGGCTGGGTACAATCCAAGATTCTATTACTAACCTTCAAGGTGCTGTGGATTTAATTAATAGCTCTTTGCAAAAGATGAAATTGAAAATTAATGCTCTCCAAGACCAGGTGTCTGCGCAAGAGAGGCTATGTATGCCTCCCATAATATCCTGTCTGTGAGAATTTCCCAACTGGAGGCACATACTCGTAGAGCGAATCTGCATATCCTTGGTATCAAAGATCTGCCTGCTGATATAAGTCTGTCTAAATTCTTAGATAAATTTCTGCATGAGCTACTCACTCTGCCATCTGATTTACTCGGTATTGAGCATGCATACCATGTTCCAGGTCCAGTTTGTGGAATCAAAGGGACTGCCTATAGTGTTATAGTTCAATTTGCAAGAGTTTCTACAAAAAATCATATTTTGTGCTTGGCAAGGGAAGTGGGAGAACTTTTGGGGGGGCAACACTAGGGATGGCAGAGAATTCCACCACGGATGTCAGTGAGGCCGAATACACTGGCATTCAGCCCCCTGAAACCCATGGCGGAACGGCCTCCCACGCCCTGCCCCCCTGTGGATTCCCCCTGGGACAAAGCTTACCTGGGATGGATGTTCCGGCAGCGGCAGCTCTGGCGGCGGCTCCAGCTCCGCCGGCGGCTGGTCTTTTAACTGGCTGCTGCGGCCGCCATTTGTGTCTGCTGTTTGCCGTGATAGGCTATGTAAACATTTACGTAGCCTATCACAGCAAGGAAAAAACAAACAAACAAACAAACAAAAACCACAGCGTATGCAAATGGTGGTGGCTACAACGGCCGCCATTTGCGTTCCCTTTTTTCCCGCTGTTTTAGCCTACGTAAATATTTACGTAAGCTACTACGGCGAAAAAGAGGGAATGCAAATAGCATAGTGGGCGCTGTTTGTGTTCCTTTTTTTTTCACCGTAATAACTTACATAAATATTTTCGTAGGATAAAACGGCGGAGGGGAAAAGGAATGCAAATGGCGCCCACTATGCTATTTGTGTTCCCTCTTTTTTATCATAATAGCCGACGTAAATATTTACGTAGGATAAAATGGCGAAAAATAGGGAACGCAAATGGCGGCCGCCGTAGCCACTGCCATTTGCATACGCCTTTTTTTTTTCCTGCCGTGATAGGCTAGGTAAATACTTACGTAGCCTATCACGGCAGCCTGGCTGGACGCAAATGGCAGCCACTATGGCAGCCCCATTTGCGTCTGCAGCAGCCCGTCCACGGCCAGAACTCTGGCTGTGAACAGCCCTGGCCAGCTGCTTGCAGAGCTGCTGCAGAGCGGAGCCGGCTGGGCAGGATTCTGGGGGGGAGGACCAGATTGCCTCCCCCCCCCATCAAGGATTCCGGGGGGAGGGATGGAGCAAAGGTATGTGAGTTTCGTACATCCCTAGCCAACACAAAACAAAGTTATGTTATTTCTGGATTACACTAAAGAAATTGCTGACAAAAGAAGGCAACTTACCAAGGCGAGAAATCAGGCAAGAGAAATGAATCTGCAATATCATATCAAATACCCTGCAATGTTTTGCATTGTTTTTGAAGGCTGGGTGAAAAAGTTTTTAAATGAATGGGAAACTGAATGGAAAATAACCCATGCGGCCTACTGAAAAAGGAATGGCTATTATCATTCCTATGAAATTCAGCCCAAACTTCATATAACTTTTATTTATCTATAATATCTAAAAACTTGTCTGTACGGGTTATACTTTGTTTTCCTTGCTGAAATTTTTTTATTTTTGTTTCTGCATTTGCCTTTTATTGGGGAAGCACCCTGTAAATTCCAGTTTGTATCACCACCCAAAGTTCTGTCTGCTTTAGAGAAAGTGCATTAAAAAAAAATCAAAAAACCTAACTGCTTTATATTTGGGCTGTAAAAAGAACCCAAAACTAATTTCTTATCTCGCTCCAAAATTCTTTCAGTAAATATATTTCTTCCTTCAGCATCTTTAGATATTATCTGTGGTGTGAAATCTATCTTCTTATGAATTAATATTGCCACTCCTCTGGAATTACTTCCTCCTAGGTTTACAAAAAATATATATATTTCCAGACCTTATTTTTAAATATATTGTCTCGTATACTTGTTTCGTGTGTTTCTTGTAAAAAGAGCACTCATGTTGTAATTCCTTAAAAGGTTTACACAATCTGAACCTTTTAATTACAGATTTAATTACAGGTTCAATGCCACACATCTTAATTCATCCATAGTTTAAGAGTAAAGTTGAGATATCATTTCCCCATATGGCTCCCCCTGCTTTCCTAATGATTTTATTACAATTCCCAGCTCCTTTTCCTCCTATATATTCCCTCCCCCAATGCACCTGTTGGCTTGACATTCTATCTAGTATAGAATGTTGCAACAAAACGGTGATGTTTCCACTTAACATTCTCCCATTCTATTATAAAGGTAAAGATGTCCCCAACCAGTCGTGTCCGACTCTAGCGTGTGGTGCTTATCCCCGTTTCTAAGCCAAAGAGCCAGCGCTGTCCGAAGACGCTTCCGTGGTCATGTGGCCGGCATGACTGAACACCAAGGTGCACGGAACGCTGTTACCTTTCCCGCCGGGGCGGTACCTATTTATCTACTTGCAATTTCTTGCTTTCGAACTGCTAGGTTGGCAGAAGCTGGGACTGAAGATGGGAGCTCACTCCATCACACAGCACTCAGGTCTCGAACTGCTGACCTGCTGACCTTCCAGTCTGCAGTTCAGCGTCTTAACCACTAAACTATCACGGTCCCTAAGTGGGTGTTTCCACTTAACATTCTCCCATTCTATTACCTATTTCTAAAACCCTTTTAATTGAATTTTTTAAACACCTTCAAGATATAACTAAGAATTTGAACCTAGACAGACTGCTGCCCTATTTAATTCATAAGGCAGCCATGTAGAGATCACCTCCTCAGCCTCTCATTCTTTCCCATTTAACAGGTTCATTGTAACATTAACCTACTTCCCTTTATGGTTTACCCTCTCCCCACTACCACTTTAGTTATTTGCATACCAATTTGTATTCAGATACAGGATACAAAGTTTTACACTACTACTCCACATCCATGGAGTGTTATATTTGGAGGTCTTCTGCCAGTCAAAGTTTCCTTCTGTTAAGAAGATCTCTGAGGGCTCCTTCACACAGAGCTTTTATCCTGCAATTGAGATTACTCCTTCACAGAAGTTTGTGGGCTCTTTACATGACACAGTGATCATCCCAGCCATCTCCTGCACTAAATGCCATTTGTTCTGTGTTTAAATAGATTGCAGATAATGAGCAATGAAATTACCCTGTTGTGTTCCACTTCAGTTCCCACCATCAAAAGAGTTAAAGCAGCAAGAAGAGGAGCGAGATCAATGAAAGTTAATGGAAGACTCAGGCGGGGGCAGAGGTGAGGGTGGGGGTGGGGGTGGGGGTGGGGGTGGGGGTGGGGGTGGGGGGAGGAAGCACGTGCAAAGGGAGTCAGTTGTGATCCAGCAGCATTTAAAATGGAAGCAGAAAGCCCTGTTTTAAATGCAGGATTTTAGGCTGGTGTAGAAATGCTCTGAGACCTCACCTAATTGCTAAATTCAACTGTCTATCGTTTTCTCCTGTGATATGTTTTCCATTGTGCTATGCCTAGATCATCCTCAGCCTGTTCCAATATAAGACCCTCCGGCATCTCCACTTGAATAGCTTGTAAAAGTTCAGCCTCTTTTTTTATTATTGTTGCTGTATATGTTTTGCCTTTTAAAGGGACCATTAAATGAAAAGGGAACCCCCAGTGATACTTGATCCCTGTCTCCTGCAGTTTTACAGTGAATGGGTGAAGTTGTCATCATTTCTGAAGTGTTTCAGCTGCCAGATCAGCCATATCATAACTCCCCCTGTATGTGATGTCATGCAGATTTCTCAGTTTATTCAATAGCTCCTCTTTTTTTATTTTATCAGTTAAAACATATTATAATATCCCAAAGATTTTCAGTGTCTCTTCTCCTCAGTCCCACTGTCCTATGGGCTCTTTCTGAATCATCCACAGAAACTGGAAAATCAGGGAGCAAAGAGGGTAGCCATGCCACCACCATACCTCTTATGTTCGTTTCCTGCTCTAATTCAGGCAGACCACGTGGTCTCAGGTTAGATCTGTGCATATGGTTCTGAAGATCGGCCAGCTTTGAGTTAGTTTCCTCAAATGGATTTTAAAACTGAACATTTTAAAGCCTCTTGCACTTCTACTTTCTCTTCCGTTGCCTTGGCTATATTTTCCACTTTGTCAACCTTTATCCCTAGGTCCCCCAGTCTATCATCGAGTATTGCAGTCCGATATTCCTTTAGCTCTAATTTGAGTGATTTAAGTTGTTCTTTAATTTCTTTTAATCCTCTGTCTTGTTCCAGCCGGGAGGTGCATTTCTCTCCCTGCTCTTGCCCCTGTTGAAATTGTTGAGTCATTCCAGGTGCCATTTCAGAGGCTATAAATTGTTCCTTGTGGGGCTTCAGAGTTCTCTGTTCTTTCTGGAAGAAGTACAATGTTATATCTTTTGCTTTACACTTCCCTTCTTCGCTAGACTTCCTCCTTCTTTCTTACATCGTTCTTAGGCAGAGGGGAGAGTGTTTATATTATCTGTTGAGCCATTTTGTGTTTTGTTAGTTTTTCTTCCAGGCTGAGGAGCTCCTTCTCTACACCGCCATACTTGTCAGCATCCAAGCTCCCCACCTCCTACCCCACCCTGAGGTATTTTTTAAGTGTTCATTTTCTGCATTTGAAATGTGCACATTTCCCATTTGAATCAAATGAAAACAGAGTTACACTCAAGCATGGGAAATGAGACGAGATGAGCTTCAAGGTGGTGTTTGGAGAATCTTAGTGATTGTGCAAATTGCTTCTTTGCCCATCCCTAGCCGTTTTTCCTTTCAAATGGATTTCCCATCTGACATCCTTGGAGGCATGAGATGTGATAGATGGGTTGAACAAAGGGGCACTTTTTAATTAAGTTTTAGAACTGCAGATCTGAAAAGGCATTAACTGTTTAATGAAGTACTTCCCTTTCCCACAACTCAAAGTAGGTATGCTCCCTAACTTTTGTTTTTTGGTGTCTGTTTGTTGGTCATAGGAACAGAAGAAAAGCCCTGCTCAATTAGACAGTAAGAAGCAGAATAAAGTATAAAAGGAAAAATATAGAGCCCCAATATAGATCTCCCCTAGATATGGGTGGGGTGAGGGTGGGGAGATACTAATTTCTCTCTCCTGCTTCGGGCTCATGTAGGGGTGGACGAAAGTCCCTTACCTGTCCTCGAAGGATGTTCGCGGTGGGGGGGAGGTGCTTTGCTGCTCCCCCCGTGAAGTTCAGGCCGGGGGGGGAGGCTTCCCGCCTCGCCCCGGCTGAAATTCAGGCCGGGGAGGAGGCTTCCCGCCTTGCCCAGCCGCGAACGCGGAAGTTTAAAAAAAAAAAAAAAAGCACCCCCTGATAGGCTACGTGACGATTAACGTAGCCTATCACGGCTAGATCTGCAAAGTCAGCCGTGATAGGCTACATCAATCGTCACGTAGCCTATCACGGGTGACTTTTAAAAAAAAAAAGCGCGTACGCTAATGGCGGCCCCCATAGGGAGCCGCCATTCACGTTCCTTATTTGGTCGCTGTAGTCTACGTAATTCTTTACCTTAGACTACGGCGAAAATAAGGGCAATGCAAATAGCGTTGCCCTTATTTTCGCCGTAGTCTACGTAAATCTTTATGTAGACTACAGCGACCAAATAAGGAATGGGAATGGCGGCTCCCTATGGGGGCCGCCATTATCCGTACGCGCTTTTATTTATTTTTTTTAAAGTCACCCGTGATAGGCTACGTGACGATTGACGTAGCCTATCACGGCTGACTTTGCAAATCTAGCCGTGATAGGCTACGTTAATCGTCACGTAGCCTATCAGGGGGCGTTGTTTTTTTTTTTTCTTTTATTGCAATGGCAGCAGCGGCAGCTGGTCGAAAGACTGGCTGCCGCTCCCGCCCCACTCGAACACCCGCCGAACCGCCACCCAGACCTGCCGCCGGGAGGGACATTCGGCGAAGGTAAGTCCCGTCCCGGGGGGGGTGCGGGGTGCGGGGGGGTTTGGAGGATTTCTCCCCGAAACTTGTTCGGGGGGCCGAACACGTTGGCGCTCAGCCCCCTGAAGTTTCAGGGAGAAATTCTCTGCCATCCCTAGGCTCATGTAGGATAATTTCCTGGTGGTTGTGGAGAAGGAGGAGAGTTGGGCATTTTGACCTCAAATGAGGAATTGATGCATTAATGCTTGCATGGAAACTGAATGGAAGTTCCCAGAGATGGGCAGGAGCTGATTATCGAAGAGCTGACTTTGGGGAATAGGTGGCAAGTTTAAATGGCAGCACAAGAGCATGAATACTTGTTGACTACCTGTTTAGTGTGTGGGACACAGAAAGAGAAAGAAAGGAAGGAAGGAAGGAAGGAAGGAAGGAAGGAAGGAAGGAAAGAGATCCACTTTTGTCATCCAGAATGGACAAACAATTCCTCCTTATCCTCAACTTAAGGCAAAAAGTTTAGGGATAAAATGTGGGAGGTACAATTACATGATGATCAGATTTTACATTCTTAGTGGAATTTGCATGGGGGAGGTCTATACCTCTCTCATTTTCTCCTCTCCATATTATTGTGGAGGGGCTAGTAGTCCACTTTTCTACAGGGAGGGGGATAGGAGGATTGACATTTGGAAATCAGGCAACAGAAGTCTGTTTGAACTTTTCTCTCTTTTTCAGAGCAGCCATCCCCAATCGGGTGTCTTCTGGAGGTTTTGGACTGCAACTCCCATCATTGCCAGCTAGCATGGCCCTTGGATGACACCAAATTTGGGAAGCTGTACTAGAGCATCCCCTTTTTTCCCCCAGAATTAGAATAGAACAGTGATGGAGTGACTGGACAGTTGAATAGGTGATGGGTCCAGTGAAGAGGGGTGTGGGGATACAGTTACCATCACTGATCACCATCAGTTGTTTGGCATCAGTTTTCCACAACCCCACAGTCTCCTCTGAATATCATATTCTTGATCTGTTCACGTGGTTTATCTGCTTTTAGAAAATGAGGATTTCAATGGCACTTTCTGCCTTCTTAGGGAGGATGTGTTTTTAAGGCTTGTGAGCCATAACTCACAATTACCAATTGGTCCTTGGTTGAAAACTATATTGCCTTAAGGGGGTTTGTTTTTGTTTTTTAGTAAGCTGTAGGAATTTGTTTATTGAATACTTATCCACATATCACAGCTACTTTTAAACACATTACTGGAGCTCTCCAACAAAAACAAAAATCTAATGAATTTGACAAATACACTTAGAAGGAATGAGGAGAAATGAAGCTGCTTAGAAGGCATGAGGATAAATGCATGAAAGTTCTCCATGTTCGTATGGGTATGCACCTAAGCCAAGTCCATTGTTTCCAAATACTCGAATACCAGGACAGACAAGATTCCCTTTGCTCCCACTGATCTTCAAATGCCGAATCAAACACAGAGAATAGACTTCAGTCTACAGCTTTTAATCCATTACCACAAAGGGTCATACAGATGCAAATTCTCAGTGTCTCTCAGTCTGCAAGGAAAAGCTTTCAGGGGGTTTAAAAGGTAGCTACAAAAGTTGCCCACCATTTGAAAGGAAGGTGGGCTCACTAGCCTAACTTAAGGGGTCGGGGGGAGCTCTCTCTCTCTCTCTCTCTCTCTCTCTCTCTCTCACGAGACTTCTAAGCACTGCTGTTCATGCAGGGCCAATCAGGTAGACCTCCTAAGTTCTGCCCAGCGTTCTCCCTCTTGGCTCTTCATCTGCAACTTGCATCTATTAATTCAGACTTGCCAAACACCGCCTCTCCCTGTTCACTGTCTCTCGGGGTGTGTGTGTGAAGAGGGACCTTCCCCTCCAGCTGGACCTTTGAAACCGGAGGAGCCTGCCTCGCCATGTCTGAACTAGCCTGGGAAACCTCCTCCCCCATGTCTGGTGGTTCTTCTTCAGAATCTGAACTACTCTCCCACTCCCTAATCTCAGGAGCACTCCTGACATCATCCCCGCTGCCATGAGCACCCCCCACCTGCTCGCCCCTGGGGCCCTGGGCTTGTGGGAGTACTGCCAGTGGAAATGGCATAGCACCAAAGGTGCATGCAAATGTTCGGCCACTTCCCAGGAACATTTGTCTGGTCTATACCCCTTCCAGTCTTTCAAGTATTGTGGGCACCCCTGGGAAAGGTGCGAGTCCAGGATGTCAGTGACTTCAAACTCCTCCCCCCCCATGTCTGGTGGTTCTTCTTCAGAATCTGAACTACACTCCCACTAGGGATGGTGGAGAATTTCTCCACGAATCTTGGGGAGGCCGAATGCCAATGCATTCAGCCCCCCGAAATTGGCGGTGAAAATCTCCGCCACCCCCCGCACCCTCCCGGGATGGGACTTACCTCGTGCGAATGTCCCTCTTGGCGGCGGGTCCCGGCGGCGGTTCGGCGGTGGTTCGTGGGGGCGGGGGGGGCGGCCGGTCTTCTGACCGGCTGCCGCTGCCGCCATTACAAAATAAAGTAAAAAAAAAACGTGATAGGCTATGTAACGATTTACGTAGCCTATCACGGCTAGATTTCCAAAGTCAGCCGTGATAGGCTACGTAAATCGTTACGTAGCCTATCACGGGTGTGTGGGGTTTTTGGTTTTTTGTTTACTTTTTTTTTCATGGCCAGGTAGATGGGGCGCTTCTATCCGGCCTGAATTTCATCGGCAAGGGATGGGGCGCCTCCCCCCCAGCCTGAATTTTGGCTGGGCGAGGTGGGGTGCCTCCCCCCCTCGCCTGAACTTCAGGGGGAGAACCAAAGTGCCTCCCCCCCACCGCGAAGCAAGCTTCGAGGACAGGTAAGGGACTTTCACCCATCCCTATGCCATTTGCGTATGCGCTTTTTTTTTTTTCAAAGTCACCCGTGATAGGCTACGTAACGATTTACGTAGCCTATCATGGCTGACTTTGGAAATCTAGCGTGATAGGCTACGTAAATTGTTATGTAGCCTATCACAGGTATGTTTTTTGGGTTTTTTTCCAGGGCGTGGTGCCTCCCCCCCTGGCCTGAACTTCGGGGGGAGAACCAAAGCACCTCCCCCCCACCACGAAGCAAGCTGCGGGACCAGGTAAGTGCCTTTCGTACATCCCTACTCTCCCACTCCTTGCGCTCAGGAGCACTCCTGACAGGGACCTCCATCAAAGCAGAACATGCTTCCCTGATCCATCTTGATTAAGTCCCAGTGAAATGAATGCATGTAGTCAGTCCTGACTGGCATATATATTACATCAGGAACAACAATCACCAGTTAACCTCTGCTGAACGGAAGGAATATGAAATAATAAATTTCAGTTCTTTCTTGTTATGAACTGGCCCCGAGTGTTCAGTTCTGGCCTCATCAAAATGATGTAGCATTTGGTGAAAAAGATGCAGCCCAGTAACCCAAAACTTGAGGCTAAGATGGAGAAGACCTCCACAGCCACCATGTATTTCCCCTTGGTACTAAGGTAGGTTGGAACAAAGGACAGCCACACACTGAAGAAGACCAGCATGCTGAAGGTGATGAACTTGGCTTCATTGAAAGTATCAGGCAACTTCCTAGCAAGGAAAGCCATAGAGAAGCTCACAATGGCCAAGAAGCCCATAAAGCCCAGGACACAGTACAGCATGGCAGCTGAACCTTCATTACATTCTAGTATAATTTCTTCAGCCATTGAGAGCATATCAAAATCTGGGAAAGGGGGAGAGGTTGACAACCACAATGCACATATAATGGATTGAATAAATGAGCAGGAAAGTACAATGGAGTTAGCCAACGGTTTCCCCACCCATTTTCTCATTCTGGACCCAGGCTTGATGGCCATGAAGGCCAGAACCACAATGGTGGTTTTGGCCAAAATGCAAGAAACAGCCACAGAGAAGATGATGCCAAATGCAGTTTGTTGAAAAAGACATGTTATCTTCTCAGGTCGACCAGTGAACAGCAAAGTGCACAGGAAGGAGAGCAAGAGGGAGATGAGGAGAGTGAAGGTAAGATTCCGGTTGTTGGCTTTGACTATGGGAGTGTCCCGATGCTTAATGAAGATCCAAAGGGCTAAAGCTGTGATGAAAGAAAATGAAATTGCAAAACTGGCCAAAGCGATCCCCAAAGGCTCCTCATATGACAGGAAAATTATATTTTTTGGTATGCAAATATCCTGGTGCTTGTTTTGATAGTGGTCTTCTGGACATTGAAAACAGTCATCCAAGTCTGAAAAAGGAAATGGTGAATAGATATATATTCAGAGATCAAAAATCTGCCAGTTTAAGACCAGAGTTAAAGCTTGCTTCAAACTCCACAAAGCCAGAATATTGAAAGTTAAAGGCTGATGCCTTAAATGACATGCCCTGTGATCACTGATGATGTTGTGTCATAAATTGTGCTTGCTTACAACTTACCCTCCCTATATACACAGTTATCCTTCATCTCTCAGGCCAAAATCCAAATGGAAGGATAGAGAGCTGGGACCATAAAAAATGCCCCACGTTATTCTGGTTCTGTATTATGAAGCATCTGAGCCTTACTGTATTGCTAGAGGAATCCTCTTGTGAGTTGACCCTGGGCAGTTTGTTGCTTACATTAGTAGCTGGGTTAAACAGTGATAAGCAGTCCTCTTCTCACCACCCAGAAAGTAATAGTAAGGATTTGAATCCTTGTGCGACATTTGCGATTGTAAAAAGGTGGTGTGAGGCCATCTTCCTTATGCTGCCTCCAGCTGTGCAGTCCATCCCTACCCCACCCAAATTATCGGGGGTTCAAACTGCATGTTGCTTTAATGTTATAGTTATTTCTCTCATAAAACATAAGCTCATGGGACCTCATATAGATTAGGTCCCTAGGGTGTTTCGTAGTGGTGACTGGGTATCTTAACCCTTTGCCCTATACTTGCAGTTTCTACTACAAGTGAACGTTGTTGTTGTTGTTGTTGTTGTTGTTTGACAATGTAAGTAGGAGACATGGCAGGCTTGATCCAGATTGGGACCCCTGTAGGGTTTGTGTGTGTCAAAGGATAAGTCTTCCTACTCCTATGGTATGATCCCAGCCTGTATAGTCTCATTTTGTAGGGCCACATTTCATAACTGAATAGGCATTACAGATAGACGCCCTCTGTAATAGAATTCCTTTGAAAACACTGCAGTACTGGCTAGGGATGTATGAAAGTCACTTACCTTTTCAAAGGGTGACATTCGTGGGGGGGGAAGGTGCTCCGTACCTCCCCCCAAAATCCTACGCTGGCCGACTCTGCGGAGCCAATGGCCGGGTGCATCCGCTCAGCAGGTCTGCGGACGCAAATGCCTTAGCGGCCGCCATTTGTGTCCCCGCTTTTGCTGTGATAGGCTACGTAAATATTTATGTAGCCTATCACGGCAAAAGCGGGGACGAAAATGGCGGCTTCTATGCCATTTGCGTCCCTGCTCCAAGCCATGATAGGCTATATAGATACTTACATAGCCTATCACAGCAAAAGCGGGGACACAAATGGTGGCCGGCGTAGCAGCCGCCATTTGCAGCCACAGCCCGGCAGCAGCTGGAGCCGCCGGAGCTGCCGCCACCACTGGAGCCGCTGCCGCCACTGCCGGAGCTGCAGCCAGGTAGGCTCCGTTTCATGAGGCTTTCGCTGGGTGGTGGGACGGGTTGCTCCATTCCACCACGGATTCTGGGGGGCCGAATTCACTGGAATTCGGCATCCCTGGGATCCGTGGCAAAATTCTCTAACATCCCTAGTGCTGGCACCATTCTAGCTTCAGAATTAAACTGAGGTGCCTGACATGACTTAACCAGCAGTTGCTGCTGTTGGATTTATGGCACAGAAAAAACCTTAATAATGTTTGAACCACTGCTCAGAACTTCACCAAACCAATGAAAGGCACACCTCCTCAACGAGCCTGAATAAGGTACATCAATAGTTTTCACCAAGATTTGAAAGAAGTATAAGATATGCTGAGCCACAGCTAGGAGTAAAAAGGACAATCAAGTAAATTTTCAGCAATATTAACATGCTGTCCCTTTGGCAATTCCTATTGGATCAGTTTGAGATTTTGAACAGTTGTAGACCTCATAAGGTAGAACACAGAAGTCCAGTTTCAACTATCAGTTCAAGAGTTGTTATTTTTTATAGGCAGTATAATTTTGAGGCTTATAATGGAGGAACTTTTTTTTTTCATGGCTCACCTTATCTAAGGGGGCATACACAATCACACAGAAAAAGAGAGAGAGAGAGAGAGAACTGGTGTAGCACAGTAACTAACACTGGAGTCCTGTATATCTGTAATTAGAAGTGCCACTGAGTTCAAGTAAGTGGGTATAAGACTGAAGGCTAAGGAATAAAGCTGTGAATCAGGTAGTCCCTGGTTCATATCTCACTTCTACAATGAATATGTTAGGGAATCTTACACAAAGAAGTCTATCCCGGTTTCAGCCCCCATCTGGAATATGAGTGATAATATGTTTGGTGTAAGGAATTGTGGCAAACTGTTATGCCTACACTGACAATCCTCCAGTGTAGGACAGGCTGCAATGACCCTTTTCTCTATATTCCTCAGATCTCACTGCCACCACACATTTTTATATATTTTATGGGATATTAACATTTTATAACTCATAAACTGGATATGTAGGAGTGCAGGGCTATGGCTTTTGTATATGGCCTTTTAACCAGAGCTTTGTTTAAACTAGGGCTGTGCACCACTTCAGTCCGAATCCCAAATAACAAAGTGAATTGGTCTGCTTCAAAATGGTGCTTTGGCATGATCTGAAATGGATCAGAACAGCACCAAGGCACTCCGGGGGCAAGCAGCTCGTTGCCAAGTAGCTTGGAGCTACTGAAGCCATTCCCAGACAGCCTGTGTCTCAATAAATCAACTTGTGAAAGATCAGGGAGGGGCAAGGAGGAGAATGGCAGGGGGAAGGGGAGAAGAGGGGAGAAGGGAGGGAGAAATGCTGATTCTTGGTGAATAGCAACTCTGGTTGCCAAATTAGGGCTGAACTCAACCCAGCAGACTTCGATCAGTGACAGTGCTGGAGGAGGGAGGGGGATAGTGGATATATTGAAGAGATCAGCCTGCTTTCATTTCATTGGGCATGCAAGAGTGCTGGTTAGAGTTGGAGGTGGTTGTTGTTATAGAGAGCTGACTAGATCTGTGGTGTGTGTGTGTGTTTGTATTGCAGCTTTGTCTTTCTTCTTCCTTCCCAATTCAACTATTTCCTTTCTTTCTTTTGTAGATCCTTTATTTAAAAACAACAACAACAACAACAACAACAACATTGAAGTACTTAGTCTGAGTTTCTCCCTTTCTTTGCCTGGTTCTTTGCCCCCCACCACCCTTTTCTAATAGGATTTACCTTTCATTCCTTTCTCGATTGTTTATTTTTTAAAAAAAAAGCTTTAAAAAGTACTGTGGTTTTCCTTCTCTTGCCTTGTTCTTTAGCTCCCCCCTTCTCAATTCTCAACCATTAGTTTTCCCTTATTTCCTGTCCAGATTAACTTAACTTTAGTTGTTCTTCACTCTCCTCCACCCCCACCCCACCCTTCTCAATTCCTGTTGAGAATGCCTCAATTCCTACCATTCCTGTTTTTGATATCTTTTTCCTAAAATAAATAAATTAAATAACAAAATAAAATAAAATATGCCCTTTGGTTTGAGTTTCTGAGAACAGCATGTTTTATCTGAGACTAGCACAAAAACTACTGGGCCAAACTGCCTGAAATTTGGCAAGTTCAGTCCTGTCCTAGGGGGGGGCTAGATGCCCAGATTTCATGCACTGCTGTGGAAACAGTGAAAAGGTATCGCTCTTTGCTTTGAGACTTTTTGCTCAAAACCCCCACTCCACCTAGCACAAAAACTACTGGGCCAAACTGTCTGAAACTTGGCAGGTGAAATCCCCTCCATGGGGGCTGGCAGGTCTTCAACTTTCTTATGTTCACCTAGAAAACCAAAGAAGTTATGGCCATTTCTATTTTCCAATGCAGGGCAATGGGAAAGCATCATATCAGAATGATTTGACTATCCAAATCTTGCTTGGGATCCAAATCCAAAGTGAAGTGGATGGGATCTAAATTGGTCCGAGGTGAAGGGGGCTGCTTCAGAAGTTCCAAAGCGGCATCTGAGACAAAGTGGGGGTTCTGCACACAGCCCTACTTTGAACTCATTAAGGCTCCAGTTAGTGTGCTTGTCAAGCAGTCCAGCTCATGGGCAAGGCCAGCTCCAGGCTAGGCAAATAATTAAATCAATTCCATGTTCCAATTGAGTGTATTTATTAAAGAACTGAGAATAAGGATGTTCAGTAATAGTTGCTTTTCAAAGATAAAATGAACATAGAAAATTAGCTAAATAAACTTATCAGGATCCTAAGAATAACTCACCAAAGAAGCTTGCGGTGGGATGGGTTGAGGCACACATGGGCTCAAAGCCTGCTTTGTATTGTCTTCACTCTTAGTTAGACAGACAGACAGACAGACAGACTCAAAGGGAAAGTTTTATTTTACTACCCAATGTATTTCTCTGCAAGGCTAGGCAGCTCTGAAGGAGGGTACTTCAAACTGACCTGTCAATAGCCTGGAAGGACCTCCTAATGTGTCCTCCCGGTAAGTAGTTCACATAAGTATGAGTCAGGGACAGGAGGTGATTGGGGATAGTTAGCCTGGGATGTGCTGAGATGTTAATTTTGCTGTCTCTGTTCCCTGGCCATACTTGTTCTGCTAAGGTCGTATGAGCATTTTGTTTCTGCTTGCAAAACATGTGAGCGTGCCTTGTTCTCAGCCCTGAACATGAGTGTGAGCAGGATATCATGTCTGCAGAGAATTCTTGAGCCTGTGCACATATTGGAGTTTTGCACAAATTTTTAATTCACCTACGATTTAGTCTATAGGGAAGTGTACACAAATACTGATTTCCCCCCCAAAAACTTCCATTTTTGATAGCTTTTTGGCAGGGTTCCCTATCACACAAACAAACAGCAAAAGCAAGCAAGATAAATTGAGGAGAGACAAGCAGCAAGCTTCAGAGAGCCTTGGTGAACTTGAACGTCACTTATTCGGCCATCCCTACTGAGAAGCCAACACATACTCTAACGCATTGCCCTGTGATGGAGGGAAATCAAACTGATCAATTGATAGCCTGGAAGAATCTGATCACGTGTCCTCCAGTAACTAGTTAGCATAAGTCTGAGTCAGGGAGAGGAGGCAACTGGAAATAGTCAACCTCAAATGTCTTGAGATGTACATTTTGGCATCCATGCTCCATTGCCATATTTTTGGTTCAGCAGCCCTTCCAGAAGTGGGAGTGGGGGATTTGGTTCATCACAGGATACAAGTAGATAATACATGGAATGATCATAGAACACTTGGAAGCACTATCCAAATATCCCAAAGCATTAGCCAAATGTTACATATTATAGCATAATGGGGAATTTTGTTAAATCTCTGAATGAGGGCAGCTAGCCCGAAATCTGGGAGACAGTTTGCAGCATTCTCAAGCAATCACCTTTGCAAGAACCTATAAGCAACAATGATCAAGGAGCAATCCAGATCTTAGGACCACTTAGAAAAATGTATCCTGTTCTGCACATGGATCATAGCGAAACATTTCAGAATTTCTATACATAGGCTCACTTACCAGTCTGATTTGAAATCTTCCCTTCTGGACACGGAAGGCAATCATAGCAGCAAAATGGCTTCCCTTCCACCTTATTTCTACTATATCCTGGTTGGCAATAGTCATTGCACAGAGAAAGGGGCTGTGACTGTTCATAATTGAAAGCAGAGAATATTTTCAGAATTTCTTTTGCAAACATTTGTATTTCTCACAAAGAGTTTTAAATGGATTGAAATTGCTTTGACAAAATGGCAGTGTTCCTAGAGAGTATTGGGAATGCAAAATGCTATTGGAACCTATTCCTGGAATTGTTCATATAAACAGTTTTAGGAAAGTATTGTGCCACGTACTTGGGAATAATCCCCATGGAACTCTGGTGCTTAGAGTAGGATACAGTTCTGCTGTATTGTCATGTCGTCTTGGCTTTTGATATTGTGTTGGAACTTGGAACCTTTGCTTTTACTGACATTTTGAAGATATGGTAACGTTGTCTAGGAAATATTTCCACTGCCAGTGCCTCTAACAATTGTCCAAGACATTCTTGAATCAAACACTTTGAAGTGTGGCTTGACTTATTTCCCTACCTTTTAGTGCATTTTTTTCCAGTGTGCTTCTGTATATATTGCTTAGTCTTCATCACATTGCTATGATGAAAACATCCTAAACATGATTACATGGAAGTAATTTCTACAGTATTCAATGAGATTTACTTACTCCTCTGTACCTAAAATTGCATAACCTTGAAGGCCAAAACTATGTAACTTATTTTGGCTTCAGTATTTTGCAATGTGATGATTTGAGATATAAAATCATGGGGTGTTTCCAGATGAGGCTTTTAAAAAAATGCAATTGCACTGCTTCGATTATAGAATTTTATTGTGGATGTGGGTATCCAGATTATATTTGTAGCTCTCCTGGGTTTTCCCATCATTTCTTCATCCCCCCCGCCCAGGAAAAGAAGAAGAATCATTAAGGAAGAAAGGGCAAAGTAGCTGCACAACACTTGCGAGCAGAGATGGGTTAAAGAAGACGCAGACAACAAGCTTGGGTTGAAAATTGGGCCACATTTATTGAAATAGCTGCAAAGGGGTAATTAGGACGGGCATCTAACTGTGTCAGCGGCTAGCTGGCACTTCTTGGGCGAAAACACACCCAGCCTAAGGGGTGGCGGTGATCTCGCCATCCCTCTGGACTGCCCCTTCTGGGGGAGGTAGACCTTCCGGTGTCACCCCCAACCCGGTGCTGCGCAACAGCTGGGTGAGTGAGTAGGGTTGGTCTCCCAGGCAACCCTTATCCCCCTGCCAAGCTGCACAACCTGTTCGGGGGGCCTCAGGCATCACCTGTCACCATAAGGTGCCTCTGCATGCACACCATCCCTACTTTCCTGTTTTTGCCCGTCCTAACCGCCACAGGAGTCACAAGCCTAGAGCTTGTGAAACTCCCCCCACCTGCACAGAAGAACTTCCTGCAGGCCCCTTTGCAGATCAGAAAGAAATCAGTTATACACTACATGAGACAGGCGGACACTGTCCGTCCTGCAACGCTCCCTCCATGTCCACAGAATTCCCTGGCGGGTGGTGCATCCATCACCTCATTCGCATAAGCCATAAGCCATTTCTCTGTGCACTTTCGGACGTGCCCTGCCACTGGCAACGTCATTCCATTCCTTCCCATTGATCCATGGGAGCAGTGAGGGCTGCAATAGGGTACTTCCAGCCAGGTATGCCGGACCACCTGCATCTCAACCAAGGCCTGTTCAATCAGGTCCTCACCTGGCTTACAGCCAAAGTCCTTCCTCTCAATGTGCAGCAGCTGGACCTGTGGAGGAAGACTGACGAACTTTCGTGGAACAGAGTGAGGAGGGGACTCCCACCGCATGTCTCGTCTGGGAAGCCTCTGGATCTTAATGTGACAGTGTGACAGATGCTGAAGTCTGAAATCGATGTACAATCCCTTCGTGCAGCTCCAGATGTCATAACATGCCCATGTAAGGGCTCCCGTTCCAGCGTACGACAAGTCTGCTGGTCTAGGGCATAAACACATTGGGGCAAGCAAAGTGAGAGTTATGTCAGGAATAAGCAGACGACTCGCTAACGCAGGCCGGAGCGCTGTGAAGCCCCTTTTTAAACTGCCATAATGTGCCTGAGAGAGAAACCTCCAGCAACTATCCTGGAGACTGCTTCAATGCAGCGATTGTGGGTTCTAAACTGCGTAATTACCTAGGCCTAGCGGGGTAGAGCTAATGTAGAAACTGCCCAAATTGCCCTTATGTCAACAGTAAGCCGTTGGATTGATACAAGGGAGGCCCTTCCTCAGACCCACGGTATTCCATAGAACCCTAAGGTCCCGACGGGGCACTACGCATTGACTTGCGTTTGGCCATGGGCCACTGCTGTGCCTTTGCTATACCGATCACTTTTGATCACCAAATGCATAAGTGGGTTACATTGGGCCAGACATGCACCTTGAACTGTATCAAGGCCCTCCAGGACAAGTCGTACTTGGGAGCCCAGACCCACCCTGAATTCCTAATGGGGGGGGGTTGACGAAGGCCATTAAGGCTGCTGCGTGGACAGGGAAATGTCTTTCTGGAAAGCGCAAATGGAG
This sequence comes from Heloderma suspectum, assembly GCF_057233095.1. NCBI lineage: Eukaryota > Metazoa > Chordata > Lepidosauria > Squamata > Helodermatidae > Heloderma > Heloderma suspectum. Next base: position 112,735,678 of record NC_139463.1, on the reverse strand, counting down.
TGCCATTATCCCAGGAACCCAAAAGGGGTATCTGGGGAGAGAGGGTGACTAAATTTACTAAAAGCAGGCAACATCTATGCCCAATCCTATATTGCCTGCCGCACCCAAAATCTGACTTAGAGTCAGAACATCCCACCATTGTGGGCCAGAAAGCTAAGTGGCCAGGATGCGACTTATAGACCCATATAGTCTGTTGTTCCTAAGGAGGCGCAAAATTGCAGCCGATGATCTATAGGTAAGGTCATGATCCTAGCACTGAAGCTTTGCCTAATGCACGGCACACCCTACCTGCTCTGTCGCAGGTGGCTCCTGTGCGGAGAGCCCTGTAATGCAGGATGGCATGCCTGGCTTCAGTCTCCCAGTCTCTGCAAGGATGTGATCTGGGAATGGAGCACCCGCGGGGCTAAAGCCCGGAAGTCCCTTACTTAATTTCATGACAAAGCGTCGACCATTGGGTTTGTCCAACCCGGCACATGGTAGACCCAGAACCAAATGTTATAACACCGACACTGGAGTGCGGGCACATTGACACATGACATGACCCTCTAATTTCAGGAGGATGGAGAATGAATCACGTGGTCACATTGTCATACTGAAGGGGGTGTTACTGACTTTACTATAAGGTCATTGAAGGTGTGCTCGGAGTGTGCGGCCACAACTCTACAGGCCACTACCCTCAGCACAATCGTACCTGCCCTAAGAGCCCGAAACCACCTTGAGCAGCGGCAGAACCAAATGAATCCGCAGTCTGGCTTTGAGGAGCGGCTCACGCCTCTGCAAAGAGGTGCCGTTAAAGCCCTACCAAGTAGAAGCCATGCCTATGGATATTTGCGCACAGCAGAAGTAACCCTATTTTGATGGTGTGGAAGCCGCCGACCCTACGTTGTCCAGACTGGGCAGGCGCAAGAAGGCACGTACAGGGGCAGCTACCTGAACTGTGAAAAGAAGATGCCCTACAATATCTCACATGGTCCCCCCAAAGGAAAACCATAGGAAGATGTATAACTGCTTGAAGCTGTGCTCAAAGGACCTGAAAGTTGTCCTGGGGGAGGCTAGAATAATGCCTAAGGGTATCAGATTGGCTTACCAAATGTTGATGTGGGCAACAGGCCCTGAACCTTTGTGAGCTATGGGACACCGAGGTAACAGGAAAGGGAAGCAATGCTCGCGTTAGGTCAGAACATTGACCACCGTCTTCGGACTCCATGTAGAGTATGCCCACCAGGGACCCGTGGACGGAATCCTAAACCAAGACAACTGCCCCGTTGACTAGGTGTGTCGCACTGAACACAGATGAACAGGAATCTCTTGATTAACAGGCAGGCCGCCAGGGAAGAGAGGTTACGAATCAGGATAAACTCCCTAGATGATTTCGTGGGCACCATTTCCAGAAGGGAGATCCATAGAGTAGATAACGGGGTGTGGAAAAAAGGGGGGGGGGCTATAATCCTTTTGCCAGTACTGCCATGTTAACCTGTCAGGAACCTGTCGACACCTGGCTAGGAGTAATGTTGCTTACGAGGTAAGGATGGCATGTGTTGACCTAGAAAAGGGGGTGAGGTCCTAGAACCTAGCATAAAACCATGTTCCAAGTTAAAACGTGTTCCCTCCGTTGGGGTAGCAACTTAAAGTCGCAGTAGCAGCACCAACCTAACCGGGCATGGGCCCATGAGAGCTTCCTACTGCCTTGGCCTTTCCAAGGGGGGGGGGACCCTACCATCCCCAGGCATTGGGCAAGGGGAGGACGAGCACTGACTGCTACTTGGGAGCACTCATGACGAAAAAAAGGCATGGGTTCTGGGAGTATGCACCCTTGGGGCTGTATTCCCAGCACAGACAGCGGAGCTGAAGCAGCGGATCTGCCATAGGCAAAAGGCCATTGCGGGAGACAGCCTGGTGATTGTGGCTATGGCCAGATCTGTCGCAGAACAGTCCGGGAAGGAGTCAAAAGAGGCGCGAAAGGTCCTGGTCCAACAGGTTCCTGCGCAGAGAAGGGCCAATGGCAGCCCTCCTGTGAAAGGCCTCAACGTAATCCAGTCACACACATCCTCAGGTGAAAGCCATTAGGAGGAGGAGAAGCCCTGGTGGCATCCCAACTTGCCAGGTTAGCGTAGGGATCTGATATGCCACCTACGTGGATGCCCAAGCGGGCGGGGGCAGGGCGAGGGATCGTAAATTAATCCAGCAGAACCCTGTAAGATGCTGAGTTGAGCGGCTGGGGCTACCGTGGGGTGTGACTTACTGAGTTGCCGGTGACATTGGGAGGGCCAGCTGCCCCAGGGAGGTAAGCTAAGGCGGCAACCCCACGGCCTTGCAGGTCGCCCATCTGGACAAGTGGGGCAAGGTGAAGTCATCTCACCCATATCCAAGGCAGCCGCATCCGGGTCCCTGGGAGCAAGGAAGATGATGCCACCTGCAGTGCTCCTGACGGAGATGCCACAGGAGGGCAGACCACCCCAGCTGTGGTGTGTCGCCTGGGTGAAACCACAAGGAAGGAGATGGAGGCTTCAACAGTATCCTGACGAGCTGCACCCATTGTGACCGTGCTCTGATCCTTGACTGGAAACTTAGATGTTGATGCTTGGGCACTCGGGAAAGAGGAGGTTGGAGAAGGGAGGAGCTCAACCGTGGGCGGTGAGCCATCCAGAAGAGCTAATGAAGAAGAAGTGGAGGCTTCAAGAGCATCCGGACGAGCTGAAAGAAAAAGTAGTAACGAGCGTTGGGTCTGCTGTCATGTTCATTTGGGCTGGACAGCCGAGGGCTTCTAAGGCCTGACCAGGGGAGGAGGAGAGATTAGGGATAGGGGAGAATTTCTCCCTGAAACTTCGGGGGGCCGAGTGCCAACACATTCGGTCCTCCGAAGGTTTGGGGAGAAATTCTCTGCCCCCCCCCCCCCGGGATGGGACTTACCTTTTACGAATGTTGCTCCCGGCAGCGGGTCCCAGCGGCAGTTCGGCAGGTCTTCATCAGGGGCGGGGGCGGCAGCCGGTCTTTCGACCGGCTGCCACCACCGCCGCCATTACAAGAAAAGTAAAAAAAAAACCACGCTCCTGTGATAGGCTACGTAACAATTAACGTAGCCTATCATGGCTAGATTTGCAACGTCAGCCGTGATAGGCATAGGCTACGTTAATCGTAACATAGCCTATCACGGGTGACTTAAAAAAAAAAAAAAGCGCATACGCTAATGGCGGCCCCCATAGGGCCGCCATTCACGTTCCTTATTTGGTCCCTGTAGTCTACGTAAAGATTTATGTAGACTACGGTGAAAATAAGGGCAACGCAAATAGCATTGCCCTTGTTTTCGCCGTAGTCTACGTAAATTTTACATAGACTACGGGGACCAAATACAGGGAGAGCTCTACCTCTCATTCAAATCTTCACCAAGGTTGGCCGTAGAATCCCTGTCCAAATGTCTGGAGACGGCGAGTGGCTGGATGGGGAGGAATAAGCTGAAGCTCAACCCTGACAAGACCGAGGTACTTCTGGTGGGAGACAAGAGGAGGCTGGGGGATGTTGACCTGGTGTTGAATGGGGTACAGCTACCCTTGAAAGACCAGGTCCGCAGCCTGGGGGTCATTTTGGACTCCCAGCTGTCCATGGAGGCTCAGGTGTCAGCTGTGAGCTGGACAGCTCTGTATCAACTCCATCTGATACGGCGGCTGTGCCCCTACCTTCCCGACCATCTGCTCCCATTGGTAGTACATGCCCTGGTCTCCCCTCGTTTAGACTACTGTAATGTGCTCTACATGGGGTTACCCTTGAAGATGGTTCGGAAACTGCAGCTGGTACAGAACGCGGCGGCTCGCCTGATTAAAGGCAGCCGCCGGCGAGATCACATCACTCCAGTGCTGAAGGAGTTGCACTGGTTACCAGTTGTTTTCCGGGCCAAATTCAAGGTGTTGGTTTTGACCTTTAAAACCCTATATGGTTCCGGCCCAGCCTATCTTAAGGAGCGCCTCCAGCAACACCAGACAGGCCGCTTAACAAGATCAGCCTCGGATGGCCTTCTCTCTGTCCCATCAGCCAGGACAGCTAGACTGGTGGGGACGAGGGAGAGGGCCTTCTCTGTGGTGGCCCCCACTCTGTGGAACTCCCTCCCTAGGGAACTCCGTCATGCCCCCTCTTTAATGAGCTTCCGTTGTGCATTAAAAACGTGATTGTTCAGGCAGGCATTTGGGGTGGGTTAGGGTATTTTTTTAAAAAAAAATTATGGTAAAATTTTATTGTTTTAAATTGTTTATGGTGGGTTGTACATCGCCCAGAGTGGCTGGGTGACCAGTCAGATGGGCGATTAATAAATTTAATAAATAAATAAATAAATAAATAAGGAACGCAAATGGCGGCTCCCTATGGGGGCCACCATTTGCGTACGCGCTTTTATTTATTTTTTTTAAAGTCACCCGTGATAGGCTACGTGACAATTAACGTAGCCTATCATGGCTGACCTTGCAGATCTAGCCGTGATAGGCTACGTAAATCGCTACATAGCCTATCACGGGGCTTTTTTTTTCTTTTGAAGTCCGCGGCCGGGGAGACGGGGCGCTTCTCCGCGGCCTGAATTTCGGCCGGGCGAGGCGGGAAGCCTCCTCCCCCGGCCTGAACTTCGGGGGGAGAAGCGAAGCACCTCCCGCCCACCGCGAAGCAAGCTGCGAGACCAGGTAGGTGACTTTCGTACATCCCTAGGAGAGATCCACGAGGAACTCTCATCGGTTTCTAAGCGAGCAAGAGTTGATGCCAGTACCGGGTCTGCCTCCTTATTAGACTCATAATGGGGCCATGGCAGTGGTTTCTTGGGGAGGGGAGGTGGGGCCCTACCCTATCCTTTCTTTCTACCTTGGCCTTTCCTGGGGGGGCAAATGAATAAGGTGGGTTAGGCTTGGCATGATGTTGGAAAATTCTGACCAAGGCTGACCCCGCTTAACTTCCCAGATCAGACAATGGCTGGCACCTCTAGCCCTCTGCTGGTTGTCAGAAAGAAGCAATAGCCCGGATGCCAGACCAAGTCCAACACTCCAACCAGCACATCTATAAGTAAATGCAGCAGGAGGCTACACACTGGGCATCGAGGGCAACAGACAACACCACACAGGCCTCGAGAACTGCAGATAAGCTAAGGCGGAGAGTCCTGGGATGGGAGTGGGGAGCGCCTCTAGATAGGAGGGCCATACTCCGTGGCCAATAATGACTAAAGATGTGAGTGGTGCAAAGGGAGGGGGCGATTGTCGCCTATTGCAAAAAATTGGTACCCATAAGGCGCGGGAGCCGGGCCTGAACGCGGGCATTGCCTTGCTCCCTTTTCTTTCTCTTTCTCTTTCTCTTTCTCTTTCTCTTTCTCTTTCTCTTTCTCTTTCCTTTCCTTTCCGTTTTTTTCCCCTCTCTCCCCCCCTCTTCTTCCCCAATTGTTTAATTTGTTGTTGTTGTTGTTGTTGTTGTTGTTATTATTATTATTATTATTACTACTACTACTACTGTTATTATTATTATTATTAGGTTTTGTTTTGTTTGGTGTGTGTGTGTTTGCTTGTCTTGGAGGGGGGGTGAACGTGCCGCCGCTGCGAGCGCTCTGCGCTCCCCAGGCAGCACAAGAGCTGGCAATCGGGGGGGGGGCAGGCGAGAAAGGCCGGCGCTCCCGGCGGTGCGGCAATCCATGGCCCGGGGGGGGGGCAGAGGCACGCCCGCCCCGAGCGAGGCAATTGTGGGGCCCGTGGGCACGCCGCAACCGCCGGAGGCGCAACGGAGGGGGGGGCGCGCCACCACCGAAAGCACCAGCGCCCCCCCCGCAGGAGAGCAAGACACAGGCGCTGCCCCCTGATGCCCACCGCCGGCGCTGACAGAGGCGTACCTGCCAGCAAGGCAAGACACGCGAGGATGGAGCGGCGCCCGAGCCCGCGTGCCCCGCCGCGAGCAGCAGCGCCCCAGGGGCGCAGCGGCATTCGCACGCCGCGACCCCAGGGAGGAGGCAGGCGCGCCGCCGACACCGACGCCCCCACAGGGGAGCGGGACACAGTCGCCGCACCCTTGAGTGACAACAACCCCGGGGGCGCAGCCTGAGGAGGAGAAAGACGAGGGAGGGCGGGCACGCCGTCACCGCAGCTGCAAGAGGTGGCGCCCCCATATGGGAGCAGGACAATGGGTGTCGCTCCCGGGCGCACGCCACAGGCGCAACCACTGGACCACCCGCCGACCCAATAAGAGCCGGTCGAGGAGGGGGCGGCGCCCAGGCACGAGCGCACCAGCAGACCCAGGGCCGGGTAGGCACGCCGAGTAAAGGCTGTAAGAAGGAAGGGGGGGCGGGCCTCCACCGCAAGCGCCGGGGCCTGCGGGACCCGCAACCGCCTGCGGCGACAGGCGCTGCGCCCCCTACCGCCACCAATTCCAGCACTTCCCACCAACAGGGCAGGCGGCGGGCCCGAGGAAACTGCGCCGGAGCATGAGCGCCCCGCCGCGAGCACCGGCAATGCTGGAGTCAAGGCAAGCGTCAATGTGGAGCGGTTTAGGCACGCTGATTGCACGCAGAGTCCAATGACGACGAAGCCGATCTCCAGCAGGCAGGTGTCCTTCATTTGTTTTCAGGCGGAGCTGTAACTCTCTCTAGCTGCGTTGAGCCAGAGAGCTGAGATTGGGAGGGGGAGCTGAGCTTTAAGGCAGCTCAGCCTGCCCCTCCCAGCATGGTGGTGCCATTGGGGTGCACCAATCAGAGGCCCTTACATCTTGTCACCCCACCCGCCCACAATGGTCCCCCCTTTTTCAGCCAGACAAGATGGCACCGGGGTGAGGGCATTTTTGATTGGTAACCCTAGGAGCCCTCCATCTGGAAGCACCATTGGTTTGAATGGCCCTTATCTATTTGACATCACACACTGATAGAGCTATTCCAGTGACTGAGCTGTGAACTGTTTCCTGAAAAATTTTGAAATGCATGGATATATCCCAAAATGTAGAAGTTCTGTACCTGGTTAAACATGCTGGGCCACACAATGGCATCTTCATTAATGGTGAACATTTCTTCTGGGGATACCTGTGGTTGTATTACTCCAACTTTTACTCTAAGAAAGGACTGGTTTGGGAAAGTGACCCAATTGATAATATCAAATCCAGCTTCCAATTCCCCATCTTGGTCAAAGGAAATCTTTTCCCCAGCACTGTTGTTAAAGGAGACACTTCTCAGATAGTTATGGAGCTTAATTGAAACAAAGGCAGTAATGAGGATAAATGATAAAGTGCAAATATAATACACAGTGACGTTTTGTTTTTCAGGGCTGAACAAATAAATATTATTGGGCTGCCTTTTTCCCGATTGCTCATGCTTAGAATAGATCAACTGAATTCAATGAGATGGAAGTTAATCATGACAAACTTGTGCCATTGAATTCAATGGATCTATGGTAAGCATGTTTATTACTACTACTACTACACCAACATGACACCACCATAAGCATGTCATGCACTATAGTGAAACACAATTATTTATTTGTATTTATTTACAATATTTATATACTGCTCCTCATCAGAAGATTTCAGAGCGGTGAACAGCATAAGAATAAAACAATGGTTAAAAGAGTTTAAAAAGTTAAAACATTTTTAAAAAGGCAAATCCCAAACCAGTGGAATTCAACAACCCACGTGGCTGGTCATGCACGGAAGGCCTCTTGAAAGAACAACGTCTTCAGAAGGCACCGGAAAGAACACAATGTTTGTGCCTGCCTGACCTCTAAAGGCAGGGAATTCCATAGGAAGGGGGCCACCAGACTGAAGGCTCTTCTCCTGGTGGACTCCAACCGGGCCATAGGTCCATGTGGAACCACCAGGAACATGCGCTCTGATGACCTCAGTGACCGGGCAGGTTGGTAGGGAAGGAGGCACTCTCTCAGGTATCCTGGTCCCAAGTTGTTTAGGGCTTTGTACACTAGTACTAATACCTTAAACCTGGCCTGGTAGTTAATAGGCAGCCAATGCAGTTCCCTCAGCAAAGGAGTTACACGCTGAAAAGGTGCAGCTCACGACAACAGCCGAGCTGCTGCATTCTGCACTAGCTCCAGCTTCCGGACCAGCCTTAAGGGCAGCCCCTCATAGAGCTCATTGCAGTAATCCAGTCTTGAGGTTACTTATGCCTGTACCACCGTGGTCAAGCTATGATGAGGAAGCTTGTATGAGGAATACAATGAGGAAGAGAACACAGAGAGCCAGTGTGGTATAGTGGCAAGAGTGTTGGACTAGGAGCTGGGAGATCTGGGTTCTAGTCCCCACTTGGCCATGGAAGCTCACTGGGTGATTTTGGGCCAGTCACAGACTCTCAGCCCAACCCACCTCACAGGGTTGTTGTTGTGAGGATAAAATGGAGAGGAGGATGATAATGTAAGCCGCCTTGGGTTCCTTGCAAGAGGAAAAAAGGCGGGGTATAAATGCAATAAAATAAATAAATAAATAAACACAAGGGGAAAAGTAAAAGCAATGCCTTTCCTGCAGGCTTGAAACTGAATGTATTAACAGAGGAAGGAGGAGAAAAGGGGAGGGAGGAAGACATTGTTTTTTCACATAGTTCGTTCATAGATTGAACTGTATATGGGCATGATTACATGGCCACAGTTGAGCCACTACATTAAGACTGAGTTTGAGGACTCACATTCCACCATTATAACCAGAAATCAGGGGCCAGTAGGTTCTACCTGGAACTTGACAGCATAGGGGAGGCATTTGTTTTGTTGTCAGTTGGGTGTCTGTACCATGGAATGGTCACTTCAGTTACATAATAGGTTCAGTTGCATAGATTCCATGTGTCTATTCCAGTGAACAGACAAATCTAGGACTTAGATCTACCACTGCCACTGACAGCCATCATAAGAACATAAGGGCCATGCAGGACCAGCATTCTGTTCACACAGTGACCAACCAGCTGCCCATGGGAAACCCACAAGCAGGACATGAGTGCAACAGCACTCTCCCACCCATGTTCCCAAGCAACTGGTGTACATAACCATACTGTCTCTGATACTGGAGGTAGCATATGGCCATCACAACTAGTAGCCATTGATAGCCTTCTCCTCCAGGAATTCGCCTAACTCATTTTTAAGCCATCCAAATTGGTTTCCATCACTATGTTTTGTGGTAGCAAATTCCACAGTTTAACAATACACTGTGTGAAGAAGTACTTCCTTTATCTGCCCTGAATCTCTCACCAGTCAGCTTCATGGGATGACCTCGAGGTCTAGTATTGTGAGAGAAGGAGAAAAATGTCTCCCTATCACATTCTCTGTGCATAATTTTGTACAGCTCTATTATGTTTCCCCTTACTCACCCTTTTTCCAAGCTAAACAATCCCAACTTTAGTAACCTTCCCTCATAGGGGAGTTGCTCCACCTCTTTGATCATTTTAGTTGCCCTTTTCTGCACTCTTTCCAGCTCTAGTATAACTTTTTTTTTTTTAGGTGCAGTGACTGGAACTGTAATGCTATTCTAAGTGTGGTTGCACCATAACTTTGTACAAGGGCAGTATGATATAGGCAGCTGCAGTTTCTTAGCAATTTGGAGCTTGAGTGAAAATGGAAATCCCTTAACACAATGTGTTAAACTGGAAGGGGTTTGAGTTTGGATTTTTGTTTGTTTGTTGGTTTGTTAATTTAATTTTAAAATGGATTCCTTTTCACTAGGTCACAATCTAGAGGACCAAGTCCAAACTAGATGTTGCATTAAATGTGTCTATGCATTTAACAATAATTTTTAAAATGCATATGACAGTCTCTGGAGGTGGCAGGGGTGTGTGTGTGTGTGTGTGATTATAATAAGTTTCAAAATAGGTACAGCGGTGGAATTTTACCTGGTTTCCTCTGGTCCTGAAACACACACACACACACATCAAAAGGATGAATACTTGTCCATGCCGCTAAAAACAATGGGCATGGCCAGAAACATTATTGAGTCTTACAAAACTGGTAATACGGAGTTGTTGCTATAAGTTGTTGACCAAAATATTCAAATCTAGGTGTTTTATGAGCAGGAGAGTCAGAAAATTGGCTGAAAAGGGCATCTATGGGGCCCAGACCATAAATGCTAATGCAGCAATCTTGACAAAGACAGAATTTTCTTCATGGTGTTTTACAGCCTCAAAGTAGGCTCTAAGGTGAGCTCTTCATGATATGGTGAGAATTCCTGCATTTGTGTGTTCAGGAAGTTACCTGCCATGGGTGTAGATCCAAAGGCTTCTGTGTCCCACCATCCACCATTGTTCTATGTTTAAATTTGGATGACCGCATGGATTGCAAAGCATGTGACACAGCATAGACGGCATTGTAGATGCTGTAACTGTGAGCAGTCATGCTCATTTCAAAAACAGACCCTGGAAGAGTTTCCAGCTTCTCCTCTCCAGTGCAGATTTTCTCAAACTTTTTGTCTAAATTAAGGGTGCTAGGGAAAGAACATTCAAATGCATTTTGCCAGACTTCGCTGATAAAACCATCTTCATTTTCTGAGGCAGGGTTTCTAACCTGAAGGAATTTCTGGAATCCAGAGACATCCTCTGAGTGAACTGTGAAGGAGATAGCACCATGAATGAACTTTATGTCCCAACTTCTTTGAAAGGGAAGTGATGTAAAATCCATCTGAGCTGTCAAAATCCAGACTTTGCCTTTGGTCTTCATGGGAATGTACTCAAATTCTGGGATATGGGAAAATATTCTCAAAAATATCATGGTCTGAATTTCACCGTGTAAGAGCACAACACTGGCTGTGCTTCTCATGATAAGCTTGTGTTTTTCAAGCCATCCCGCCACCGTTTCAGCAATGTCACTGGAAAAAGTTGTTCTTGGTAAGGCTTCTTTGAAGTCAAAGCAGATTCCACTGTCATAAAATATTGGAATCACATTCTGTGCAAAACTCTCTCCATTGTCATCATTTACAAACATCAACCCAATCCATTTCCACCCAAAAAACAGCAGTAACTGAAGAATCCCCCTATACTGCAAGGTTCCACTTGGAAACATCTGATGAAAGAAAACTCCTCGGGTTCTGCTGGTAATGACTGGAGAAGAACCATATATGATCTAAGGAAAGGAACATGAGATGGGGAAATAAATTGCAAAAATTCAACACGTAGTTTATTGTTCTACTCTGATGTGTGAATTGCTGAATTACTTTCCCCCCCCCTTTACTGTAAACTTCAAGTTTGATCCATTCATTGAAATCAAATGTGTGTCTTCAATGAGAATTTATGAAACAAGGACAAAGCATTTGAAAAATCAATTTATATTAATGTGATAGCATCTCAAAGACACTGACCTAGAAATTATGTATAGGCAGCTGGCTATTCTCTATGGACAGCTAACCTGCGATAAATTTCCACCACTGGCACAGGAACTGGGAATTTGACACATACTTGGGCAAGAGCTGGAAAGCTCTTGGAACTGGGCAAGGCATAGAACTGCATCTTCCTTTCTCATTCCCTCCTTAGTGGTCCATTGCTATCTTCTCCAGAGCCCAAAATAAAAGAGGAAAATCGATTGTGCAATGGTGTAGCATGCAGTTCAATGATTCTCTTTTATATTCTAGAGTTCACCATGACTCGCTTGCCAAAAAGATTGCACAGAGGGACATATTTCCTTTAATAGAAGGACATACTACATCTCTTTAGTCTTAATATTTCCCCCCCATTTTCACAACTTGTCAATAATATTAATTTGTGTTTTCAAGTCTTTAATAAAGTTTTGACATGGTAGCCAGCTCCTAATCACCAGCATTAAACACTCTAGTCCAGATTCAAAGATCTAACCCCAATATATTTGCCTTGACTCTGTTGCATAAGAGTGGCTGAGCAAATATCTTTGGGGCTGCACACCAAGATGTATTTTATTCTAATTTTACACCTACCTCACTCCTTCCAAGCTAGGGATGTGCACATTAGCAAAACTTGAGCTGATGAGGTTCTCCGTATTCCATCTCAAATTTCATTCTGAGTTCGTATCAGATTGTGTGTGTGTTTCCCCTTTTTGCATGAAGATTTGTGTTCTGCCCCCGAAAAGAGCGTTGTTGTGTGCATTATTGAAATGTAAACATTTTATCCCATTGATTAAAGCATATGTGTGGATTTTTCAAAAGTATGCATTCTTTCATGCTCTTTTGAAGAAATGTATACATTTTAATGCATTTTGTTTTGTTCCACAAATTCCATCACAAGCTCAGAAAAGTAAAGGCCCTCACCACAGATTGCATTCTGGTTTGCCTCAGTACTAGGAGGTGTGAGCTGGGTAAATTCTGCTCAAACACAAGCGGAAAGGAATTTCTTATACATCCCTACTCCAAATGCAGTGAGTATGTCCTCTGTCCATTCCCATGCTTGAACGTAGCTTTGAGTTGCTGCTTTTTTTTAATTGTTTTTTTATTTTTAAATCTGATTCCTATTATATAAATATGTTGTGACATTTGGCACATGCTTTAAAGCTATTTCATTTGTATCAAATACCTACATTTTCTAGACAAATATATTATGATCGCCACCCACATTATTGTTGTGATAATTGGACCTGCTGGATCAGACCAGAAGCCCATCTAGTCCAGCATCATTTTTTTTCCCAACAGTGCCCAACCAAATGCCTCTGGGAAGCTCCCAGTGGGAAATGGAGGCAATAGCCCTCCCTCACTCTTGTTGTCAAGCAACTGGTATTCAGAGATAAGGTATAAACTCAGTCTAATTCCAGTTGGTGTCACTTTTACATGAGTTCATTCTTAAGTTTGTTCTGTCCTGTTTCCCCATTAGTTTTCATCTCCCCACCAAAACAACAACAACAGCAACATATTTCTACACAAAGTTATGACCAAGGGAAAAGAAATCTGTAGTTCCTTAAATTATGGGATGGTCAAAGAATAAATATGGCAGCTACTGCTTCATATGTTGAAAATGGAGCCTCAAACACCCTTGGGAGTGACAGGGGAAGTCATCTGATAGCCAGTGCAGTGTAGTGGCTAGAGTGTTGGACTGGGAGTCAGAAGATCCAGATTCTAGTCCCCACTCAGCAATGGAAGCTCACTGGGTGACTCTGAGCCCATCACAGACTCTCAGCCCAACCCACCTCACAGGGCTGTTGTTGTGAGGATAACATGGAGGAGAAGGACTATGTATGCCACCTTGGGTTCCTTAAGGAGGAAAAAAGGCAGGATATAAATGTAATAAATAAATAAATAAATAATCTTTCTTTTCTTTTCTTTTCTGTATGTTGTCCCTTTGAAGGATGGATCATCACATCCTGACACCTCCAAGGGCACTGGGGGTCCATTTTCAATGCTCATAGCAGCAGTCACATTTCCAAGTTTCCCAAATGAAGAAAATAAATGTTAAAAGGCAGCCTTCTGACCACCTCATACAATTGTCACTGGCCAGTTTCCTAAGAAGAACTGCATACTGATCCACACAATAGACAAGGAGGTGGAGATTTGTATGGGGAAAGGAATGCTAGAAATTCCTCAAATATCCCTATGCAGAGCCATGCTGAATCTTGGACTTAGTATATTGTTATCATGACCAGTAGGCTCCATTTTCAACATGTGAAGCAGTAGCTGCCATATTTATTATTTGACTATCCCATAATTTAAGGAACTACAGTTTTCCAGTGGAGTACCCAATGTTTGTTTGAATGTCCCTGTTTTTTCCACCTGTCAAGGGCTTCCCTTATGACCTGGACCCCAAGAGCAACTCCTTAAGGATCTCTTGCCTCCTTAAGAGTCCCACCTTCCTGCTTTTAAACTTACACTTCCCAATAATGTGGGGTTTATGCTGTAGGCGTGAGGTGATTGGCACACCAGACACTTGGAGTTTAATTATGACAGTTTACTGGTAAATCTAAAGGAAGCCAATCTATAATACTATAGATATTTACAAAATATATCTGAGTGATACAGAAGGCCCTAAAAGAAAATAAAAGCTGCAAAATGCAAGTTCCTTTACCCTAACTGTACTTAGACTCCTCTAGGATGCTTCTTCCTGCTCTCTCTTCAGGCTCTGGTCTCCTGACTGCTCTTACTGGCTCTTTCACTCTCTTTATATACCCTTTTCTCTTAAACCCAAAAGTACTGTTTCAAACCTGAATTAATGAAACTTAACTGGGGAAATGAAGCTGAAACCTAACCGAGGAAATGAAACTCCTCCTCACTGGGATACCCCCTCCCCCCAAAAAAACCTCTAGTCCTCTAGGTCTGACCTTTTTCTTTTCCTTGCTTCTGTAAGCCTCAAACCTTCACACCACCTTTTTATGCACTCACTGGAGGTTGTCATCCAAACACCAACCCCTACTTTTTTATTTGATCCATGCAAGGCCATGATGACAATCAATCCTTACCTGGCATTGGGATGAGGATCAATAAAATCAGCACTAGGATAACCAGCTTTGAATCAAACAAGGAAGAAGTTGCTGTGGTTGAATTGGAATGTCCAAGGATGGTTGTAGATCTGTCTCAAAGGAGGAAATGCTGTATACCAAGTGGGCTCTCCACTCAAGCTATGTATTTCTACATGCGTCTTTCGATGAACCACAGTGAGGGATGTCAGAGAATTCCACCACAGATCATGGTGAGGCTGAATGCCAGTGCATTTGGGACCCCGAAATCCGTGGCGGAATGAAGCCCCCACCCCCCACCCCACGAAATGGGTGCGAAACGCAGCACTTACCTGCTGCCGTCCATGCTGACTTGCGAATGGCAGCCGCATCTGCGGCTGCCATTCGCTTCTTCATCATAGCTGTGATAGGCTATGTAAGTATTTACGTAGCCTATCACAGCAAGCAAAAAAAAAAGCATACGCAAATGGCGGCAGCTACAGAGGCCGCCATTTGCGTTCCCTATTTTTCGCCATTTTAGCCTACGTAAATATTTACGTAAGCTATTACGGGGGGGGGGGAGGAATGCAAATAGCACCCACTATGCTATTGGTGTTCCCCTTTTTTTCACCATAATAGCCTACGTAAATATTTAAGTAGGCTAAAATGGTGAAAAATAGGGAATGCAAATGGGGGCCGCTATAGCCGCTGCCATTTGCGTCCACTGTTTTGTTTTTGTTTCTTGCTTGCCATGATAGGCTACGTAAATACTTATGTAGCCTATCATGGCAGCTTTGCTGGACGCAAATGGCGGCTGCTATGGTGGCCGCAATTTGGGTCCTCAGCAGCCTGGCCATGGCTGGAACTCTGACTGCGGATGGCCCTGGCTGGCGGCTCCATGGAGCTGCCATGGAATGGAGCTGGCCCAGCGAGGATTCCGGGGGGAGGGACGGAGCGCCTCCCCCCCACCACAAATCCAAGCTGCGAAAAGGTAAGTGACTTTCGTACATCCCTAACCACAGTGTTGGCAGTTCATGGCCATCTTTGACCCCTCTTTAAATAGCATGTGCACAGACAAATCCCCTTCATGGATCACTGCCTTGTTGTGGCAAAGGGGCTTGTGTAACTCAGTGAAGCCATAAGCTATGCCGTGCAGGGCCACCCAAGACGGACAGGTCATGGCAGAGAGTTCTGACAAAATGTGGTCCACTGGAGAAGGAAATGGCAACCCACTCCAGTATTCTTGCCAAGAAAACCCCATGGAACGTACCACAAGGCTAAAAGATAAGACGCCGGAAGATGAGCCCCTCAGGTCGGAAGGTGTCCAATATGCTACTGGGGAAGAGCAGAGGGTATTTCCAAGTAGAGCCAGAAAGAGTGAAGCGGCTGGGCCAAACCCGAAAGGACACTCAGCTGTGGATGTGTCTGGCGGTGAAAAGAAAATCCGATGCTGTAAAGAACAATATTGTTTAGGAATCTGGAATGTCAGATCAATGAATCAAGGTAAGCTGGAGGTGGTCAAACATGAGATGGCAAGATTGAACATCGACATCTTGGGAATCAGCGAACTAAAATGGACAAGCATGGGCGAATTTAATTCAGGTGACTATCATATCTACTATTGTGGGCAAGAATCCCTTAGAAGAAATGGAGTAGCACTCATAGTCAACAAAAGGGTGGGAAAAGCAGTACTGGGGTACAATCTTAAAAATGATAGAATGATCTCAGTACGAATCCAAGGCAAACCATTCAACATCACAGTAATTCAAGTCTATGCCCCAACCACTGAGGCCGAAGAAGCTGAGGTTGATCGGTTCTATGAAGACCTACAACACCTTCTAGAACTAACACCAAAAAAAGATGTCCTCTTCATCACAGGGGACTGGAATGCTAAAGTAGGAAGTCAAGAAATCACCGGGATAACAGGCAGGCATGGCCTTGGTGTACAAAATGAAGCAGGACAAAAGCTAATAGAGTTTTGCCAAGAGAACACGCTGATCATAGCAAACACTCTTTTCCAACAGCACAAGAGGCGACTCTACACATGGACGTCACCAGATGGTCAATATCGAAATCAGATTGATTATGTCCTTTGCAGCCAAAGATGGAGAAGCTCCATACAGTCAGTAAAAACAAGACCCGGAGCTGACTGTGGCTCAGATCATGAGCTGCTTCTTGCAAAATTTCGGCTTAAATTGAAGAACGTCGGGAAAACCACTAAACCGTTCAGGTATGACCTAAATCATATCCCTGATGAATATACAGTGGAGGTGAGGAATAGATTTCAGGGATTAGACCTGATAGACAGAGTGCCTGAGGAACTATGGACGGAGGTCCGTAACATTGTTCAGGAGGCAGCAACGAAATCTGTCCCAAAGAAAAAGAAATGCAAGAAAGACAAGTGGCTGTCTGATGAGGGTTTACAAGTAGCTGAGGAAAGAAGGGAAGCGAAAAGCAAGAGAGAAAGGGGAAGATATATCCAACTGAATGCAGAGTTCCAGAGAATAGCAAGGAGAGACAAGAAGGCCTTCTTAAATGAACAATGCAAAGAAATCGAGGAAAACAACAGAATGGGAAAGACTAGAGATCTCTTCAAGAAAATTGGAGACCTCAAGGGAACGTTTTGTGCAAAGACGGGCATGACAAAGGACAAAGAAGGCAGGGACCTCACAGAAGCAGATGAGATTAAGAAGAGGTGGCAAGAATACACAGAAGAACTATACAGGAAAGATCTGAATGTCCCTGATAGCCATGATAGTGCGGTCACTGAACTTGAGCCGGACATCCTCGAGAGTGAAGTCAAGTGGGCCTTAGGAAGCATTAGTAACAACAAAGCTAGCGGAGATGACAGTATTCCAGCCGAGCTATTTCAAATCCTAAAAGATGATGCTGTTAAAGTGCTGCATTCAATATGCCAACAAATCTGGAACACTCAACAGTGGCCACAAGACTGGAAAAGGTCAGTTTACATTCCAATTCCAAAGAAGGGCAACGCCAAAGAGTGTTCAAACTACCGCACAATTGCGCTCATTTCACATGCCAGCAAGGTGATGCTCAAAATCCTACAAGCTAGGCTTCAGCAGTATGAGAACCGAGAACTACCGGAAGTACAAGCTGGGTTTCAAAGAGGCAGAGGAACTAGAGATCAAATCGCCAACATTCTCTGCATCATGGAGAAAGCAAGAGAATTCCAGAAAAATGTCTATTTCTGCTTCATTGACTACGCTAAAGCCTTTGATTGTGTGGATCACAACAAACTGTGGCAAATTCTTAAAGTGATGGGAGTACCAGACCACCTTACCTGTCTCCTGAGAAACCTGTACGAGGGTCAAGAAGCAACAGTAAGAACCAGACATGGAACAACCGATTGGTTCAAAATTGGGAAAGGAGTACGACAAGGCTGCATATTGTCACCCTGCTTATTTAACTTATATGCAGAGTACATCATGAGAAATGCCAGATTGGATTAATCAGAGGTCGGAATTAAGATTGCCGGGAGAATTAGCAACAACCTCCGATATGCAGACGATACCACCCTAATGGCAGAAAGCGAAGAGGATCTCAAGAGCCTCTTGTTGAGGGTGAAAGAGGAGAGTGCAAAAGCTGGTTTGAAACTCAACATTACAAAAACGAAGATCATGTCATCTGGCCCTATCACTTCCTGGCATACAGAAGGGGAAGTAATGGAAGCAGTGACAGATTTTACTTTCTTGGGCTCCAAGATCACTGCAGATGGTGACTGTAGCCATGAAATTAAAAGACGCTTGCTCCTTGGGAGGAAAGCTATGGCCAACCTAGACAGCATAGTAAGAAGCAGAGACATCACCTTGCCGACAAAGGTCCATCTAATCAAAGCTATGGTTTTCCCAGTAGTAATGTATGGCTGTGAGAGCTGGACTATAAGGAAGGCTGAGCGCCGAAGAATTGATGCTTTCGAACTGTGGTGCTGGAGAAGACTCTTACGAGTCCCCTGGACTGCAAGGAGGTCAAATCAGTCAATCCTAAAGGAAATCAACCCTGACTGCTCATTGGAAGGACAGATAATGAAGCTGAAGCTCCAATATTTTGGCCACCTAATGCGAAGAGAAAACTCCCTGGAAAAGACCCTGATGCTGGGAAAGACTGAAGGCAAAAGGAGAAGGGGACGGCAGAGGATGAGATGGCTAGATAGCATCACGGATGCAATGAATATGAACTTGAGCACGCTCCGGGAGAGAGCGCAGGACAGGAAGGCCTGGCGTGCTATGGTCCATGGGGTCACGAAGAGTCGGACACGACTGAACGACTGAACAACAACAACAACAACAAGCACAGACAAATAAATACATGCCATATCATGAACTTCTTTTGAAATGTTCCACAGATTCATAAAAAGCCTGCAGTTTGACTTTTGGGCAGGGGAAGTGGTGTTTGAGAAACAACAACAAAATCAGCCCTTATGTATATGTAATAGTATTAATATTCTTCAGCTATAATGTGTATGTTCTGCTCATAGAACATGGGCAGTGAAGAAAGGAGAGGCAAGCTATGGCGCTCGGGTAAACGGAATTAATTGAGAGCAATAGACTTCAACTACAGCATTTGCCAGCAACCAAAAGTAAGAACATCCATGTATTTAGAGCAAGAGATCAAATGGTTTGTATAGGCTCCTGAGGAAGGAAGTATTCCGAGACACGTTGAGCACAGTAAATTCTACTGTCTCGCACACCAGAGCTTCTCTCTCCCTTCTTCACTGTCATTCATGGCACTCTTTCCCTCTTCAATTCTTCTCATACAACATGGGCACCATGTAAATACATATTGTCCTATGGTAGAAAAAGACATGTGCAAAAAGAAAGAAAGAAAAAGAAATGCTTATAATTGAAATCACAACACCTTCTATTTCCAGAACAACTGCAACTCCGAAAGACCACCTTTATCAGCGAGGGAAGTGTAAATGGTTTGTTAAACACCCATGTCCCACATGCATAACCTACCTGTGGGATCTTGTAGATGCGCAGAATGCTTGCCATGAAGACAGAGACATCAGAGTTAGGTCCTCCAATGGCAGCTATTAGATTGTTTTCAACATTACACTTGTAATTAGCAACAAACATTGCTTGTGTGGATAGAAGCTCTATTGAGGCAAGATAGGTCCAGCTTGCCAGAAAATAGGTGTTATAGATGTGGAAGCCTAGGGTGATGTTGGGTAAGATCTGGGGGTGTCCATTGATCTCTCTCATTGCAAATACTAAGGCCAGGATGTGCTGGTAGTTCTGAATCAATACCCTGCATTGAGAGATGTGTGCTGCATTACACTATATCCGTGTCTATATATGACATTTGATATATTTCAGTTCAATGCAAAATCATACAAAGGACCTTATAGGCCAACTACAAGGTGCTCAGTGCAGGGAATTCAAGACTAATGTATCCCCACCCCACCAGATGGCTGTGTAATCTCTACTTGAAGGCACCCAGTGAAAGAGAACTCACCACCACTATGTCATTGGCTCCATAGCTAAACATTGCTTACAGTGAAGAATCTTCTCCTAAAGTTCAATGCAATAGTACCTCCTATAACAGAAGCCCATAAAATCCAGTCCTGCCCTTTTTGTTGCCCTCCTCTGAATCCCTACAAAGTAGTCTACATATCTGTTTAAGTGCGGTGCTTGCAGCTTGATGCAGAATGACTGGTTTCTTACATTTAATACATGCTTAATACATAGATTAAACATAAATATGAATATTAAACATTTATACATACTAAACGTGTTTGTTATATATGTAATGCACAGCTCATATTGCTCCAGTCTAGGGATGTCTGGCAGCAATAGGCAGCCAAAGCCACTAATTCAGAGGATGATCATGGTAGTGGTACTGTGGCTACTACTTCTTATAATAATATGCACACAGGGAGGGAGAACTGCCTTCCTGCTGCTGCTGATAGTGTTACTGCTGCTCCTTCTATGACCACTAGCATATGAAAAGGGCCCTGCCTCCTGAAATGAAAGTGCAAGTGGGCTTTGAAAAAATTATCTGGAGAGAGAGATGCATGATGTGGATAGGAAATCAAATCCTTACACGAGCTCATCAAAGAGTTCCTCGGAGGGACGTATTTTGAAGGTTATCAGGCTTGAAAATGTGTAGATCTGAGAAATGATGCCACCAAGGATGAGATCTCCTGGCTGATAATACTTGTGAAAAGCATGAAGGTGGTCACTGATGGCACATTTACCAAATGAAGCATTGTATGCTACCTGAGGCAGCAGCAACATTAATACTGACACCATAAGGACCACCATCTTGGATAGAAATCTTCCTTCTAGACACCAGTTGACCAGTTCCCACATTACCATTTGTTGATTTGGAGCCCAGACCATACAGCATAACGTATCAATGATCCCACTGACAGAGCCTTGCTTATCTCTAGCTCTAACTCTAAATGTTGTGGCGGTGGTAGACATTAATAATGTTCTTCTTTCTTGGTTCCTTGTTTTCCTGAAGTGCAATGAATCTCCGAAGAGCTTAGGAGAAAGGTAGAAATAAACATGTCAATTAGATAATTATACAGTTGATAATAATCTACTCAAGAGTTATATTCATTCTGCAGCCTATGAGATGATATTATTGGTCCTCTGTAGGACAACAAGTGATACATTAAGTTGAAATGAAGGACCAAAAAAAAAATCTATCTCAGAAAAAGTAGAGTCATTTAAGAAAGAATGATCTAATACAAAAACTTAGAGAAAACTTCAGGGAAAAGTTCTAATTGAGGCCAGACTTCTTAAAAGGGCATGGGAGTGCCCTTTTAGTTAACGTGAGTCTCAAAATTCCCATGCTTATAAAAATGACACCCGTTGAGCTAATAACTTGAAACTTGGCATCAATGAGGTCTTGTTGTTGTTGTTGTTGTTCATTCATTAAGTTGTGTCCGACTCTTTGTGACCCCATGGACCATAGCATGCCAGGCCTTCCTGTCCTCCGCTCTCTCCCAGAGTGTGCTCAAGTTCATTCAATGAGGTCTACAAATGGACAAAATATCAACATGGTCCAATAATAATTTCCACAGCTACAACAACTTAAAAATTCCTAAAATGGACACATTTGTCCTTTTTACTCTTAGCTGCAGCTCCACATACTATATATTTCTATCAAATGTTGGTGAAAACTATGGATATACTTTATTCAGGTTTATCAAGGAGGTGTGCCTTTAATTGGTTTGGTGAAGTTCTGAGCAGTAGGGATGTTGGAGAATTTCTCCATGAATCTCCGGGAGGCCGAATGCCAATGCATTCGGCCCCCCAAAATTGGTGGAGAAATGGTCCGCCACCCCTCCTGCCACCCCCGGGATGGGACTTACCTTGGTCGAATGTCCCTGGCGGCGGCAGCTCCCGGCGGCGGTGCGGCGGCGGCTCGGTGGTGGCGTGGCGGCAGTGCAGCGGCGGTGTGGCGGCGACAGCCAGTCTTCTGACCGGCTGCCGCCGCCACCATTTCCAAGTAAAAACAAACACACAAGCAAACGTGATAGGCTACGTAAAGATTTACGTAGCCTATCACGGCTGGATTTTCAAAAAACACCATGATAGGCCACGTAAATGTTTACGTAGCCTATCACGGCTGACTTTGGAAAAAAAAAAAAAGCACGTACGCAAATGGCGGCGCCCATGGGCGCCGCCATTTGCGTTCCTTATTTGGGCACGTGTAGTCTACGTAAACATTTACGTAGACTATGACGAAAATAAGGGGAATGCTATTTGCGTTGCCCTTATTTTCGCCGTAGTCTACGTAAATGTCTACGTAGACTGCACATGCCCAAATAAGGAATGCAAATGGCGGCGCCCATGGGCGCCGCCATTTGCATACGTGCTTTTTTTTTTTCCAAAGTCAGCCGTGATAGGCTATGTAAACATTTATGTAGCCTATCACGGCTGACTGCAGGGACGCAAATGGCGGCGGCTACTGTCGCCGCCATTTGCGTCCCGGCAGGACAGCAGGATTCACAGCCGGAGGGACAGACTGCCTCCCCCCAGGCCAGAATTTTGGCGGGGAGGGATGGGGCGCATCCCCCCTGCCCAGAATTTCGGGGGGATGGACGGAGCACCTCCCCCCCACCGCGAAGCAAGCTGCAGGACCAGGTAAGGGACTTTCGTCCATCCCTACATTGAGCAGCACTTCAAAAGTGATTAAGGTTTCTCTGCCCTCTGAAAGCCTATAGTAGCAAGTCTCAGTCTCACTCTGATGAAAAATGCTGCCTGTACTCCAGTGTTCTGAGAAGAATTCAACTGTATTCTATGGGCAAAGCTCCCCCCCCCCCTTTATTGATGGAATGTGACCTCAAAAGGACAGAATACATGTTACTACAGAGAGCAGGACCATAACATCGAGTGGGAGAAGTAGGGGGAATTTGGGTAGTATCCAATGTTAGTCCTACCTAGATTAGACCCATTGAAATGAATGGGACTCTAGTTAGTCATGACCAACTTAAGTCTAATTCATTTCAGTGGGTCTATACTACAAAGGAATAACATGGGATACTCCCCTTTGTCTGTCATGGACTATTGTCCCAATATGGATCAGGCCCCTGCTCATGCCTCCAAATTACATTGCCAAAAGGAGACCCATTTGTAAATGTAAATTGCTGGCACAGGGCAAAAGGACAAAGACCCCTACCCACCACTTTAGGGTCCTGAATCACATGAGATGTTATGAGCTTACATTTGAGTAAAAAAAAAGAAGGAAAAAAAACGAGTTACATCTTTAAAGTAACATTCAGTTTTACCATCAGATATTTTTAGAAGGATGGGAATAGAATGCACAGGTTGGGGCAGCATAGAGATTGAGGCCTCACACCATATTTCTGAAATCAGAAATGTAGCACGAGGGTCATAATCCTTGCTTCTACTTTCTGTGTGATGGGGAAGGACAGGAGAGGATCTTGACTCAAATTAGGGGTACGTTCTCATAGTATACTGAATGTGTGTTCAAACACTCGGCACGCTCATTAAGATGGTTTTAAGAATCTAGCCCTATTCATGCACCCACTATTTTCCTTGGTCAGCAAAGATGCCCCAAATTGTCCTGCCCTGTATTGCCTTATGAAGCATCCTAGCCTTACAGCTCGAAGAGGACTCCTTCTCCTTCTCACTATTTAGTGTATGATGTAAGCAACAAAGTGGTATGGGTCAACTCATGGGAGGATTCCACTCGCAAAACAGTAAGGCTCAGATGCTTCATATGGTAATACAGATCCAGGACAATGTGGTCCATCTTGCTAATCCCAGACACTCATCCTCTCCAATTGAATTTGACCCTAACGAACCAAGGAAAAGTGTCAGTGCATGAAGGTTAAGTTGTAAGCAAGCACAAATACTTACATTTCACAACATCATCTCTGATCAAAGTGCACGTCAGCCAAGGCATCAGCCTCAGCTTTTAATTTCCTGCCTGGCTGTTTTGTTTGTTTGTTTGTTTGTTTGTTCATTAATCGTATAAGGTTTTTGTCTGAAAACAGGTTAATGTGGATGGAGAATTATGACATCTTGGAAGAACAAATTGGATTTCTTCATAATAAACCCACCTTGAATCATTGTATAGTGTTGGCCCATTTAACAACAAAACACCTTAAACCAAGCGGAGGGTAAATAGTTAACATGTCTATTGACTTGAAAGGGGCATTTGATTCTCTTTTTAGAAAACTATTGTTGGATAAACTAGGGAAAACCTACATAGATAGATGAACATTGTCTCTGAATCACAATTTGTAAATGCAAACAGGTCTTCAAGCCCACTGAGGTCAAAAGGGCCAATTGTCAAATGAGATCATGACAAAATAGTAGGGATGGCCATGAATTTCTCCACGAATCTCGGGGAGGCCGAATGCCAATGCATTCGGCCCCCTGAAATTGTTGGTGAAATTCTCCCCCCCCGCCCCCCCCCCCGGGGATGGGACTTACCTCCCTTGAATGTCCCTCTCGGCGGCGGGTCCCGGCAGTGTTTCGGCAGCGTTTCAGCGGGGGTGGGGGCGGCGGCCAGTCTTCCGACTGGCTGCCGATGCCGCCATTACAAAGTGAATGAAAAAAAAAACCACACCCGTGATAGGCTACATAACGATTAACGTAGCCTATCACGGCTAGATTTCCAAAGTCAAAGTCAAATTTGCGTACGCGCTTTTTTTTTTCTCAAGGTCACCCGTGATAGGCTACGTAACGATTAACGTAGCCTATCATGGCTGACTTTGGAAATCTAGCCGTCATAGGCTACATAAATCGTTACGTAGCCTATCACGGGTGTTTGTTTATTTTTTTTAATTCACTTTTGTATTTCGCGGCCGGGGAGACGGGGTGCTTCTCCCCGGCCTGAATTTTGGCCGGGTGAGGTGGGGCACCTCCCCCCCGGCCTGAATTTCAGCCAGGCGAGGCGGGGTGCCTCCCCCCCTGGCCTGAACTTCAGGGGGAGAACTGAAGCGCCTCCCCCCCACCGCGAAGCAAGCTGCGGGACCAGGTAAGTGACTTTCATACATCACTACAAAATAGGATTTTATTTTTAAATGTAATGTATTTCTATATAACTTGGTTCCAGGGTTGCAGATGGTAGGACACCACACAAAACCTTGATTATGGCAGATCTCATTGTTGTTATTTGCAGATGATGATATGCTATTATCTTTAATCCAACTGGATTTAAAATGAGTATTGTGGCCTTTCTCAGAGTATTGTGATTAAAAAAAAGATCAATCAACAATTGTATAAAATCTCAAGATTTTTTTTTTCATAGTCGTGGAAATAGTTTCATTGGAAATTGAGGGGGGAATACCTTGGCACAGGTTAAGGAAGTCAACTATTTATGGCTACATTTCAATACACTATTAAAAGGAACTCTCAATATAAAAATCCCCTTGAATCTGCAAACTACATTGCACCTATAGTTGTTTGTTTTTAATACAGTCAAGGTACCCATTGTATTCCTTCAGCTGTCAGGATATTCAGAGCCAGGCTGCTGGCTCAGTTACTATCCAATATCCTTGTATGGATTGAGTTGATTAATGTTGTTCTTTAAAAAACTCAGGAATATTTCTTTTGTCATATTGTGTGAATGGGGTGGGGACATAATTGTGTAATACATGCGGCCATGCACACCATGGAAACTGGTGTAGGGTAGTATAACCTCCAGCAGAGATGGGATAAATGTAAGGATGTACGAAAGTGACTTACCTTTCGCGGATTATATTGATGGTGGGGGGGAGGCTCTTCGTTTCTCCCCCCGGAATCCTTGAACGGCCGGCTGTGCTCCGCGGCAGCTCCACGGAGCAGCCGGCCAGGCCCAGCCTGGCCAGGCCAGAGCTGTCCGCAGCCGGATTTCCAGCTGCGGAGGGCTCTGGGTAAAACAAACAAACAAACAAACAAAAACAACCAACCGCATACACAAAGGCAGCGGCTACGGCCGCTGCCATTTGCGTTCCTTCTTTTTGGCCGTCTTAATCTACATAAATATTTACATAGACTATGACGACGAAAATAAAGGGGAACGCAAATAGCATAAAGGGCACTATTTGCATCCCTTTTTCATTCACCGTTTTAGCCTACGTAAATCTTTACGTAGGCTAAAATGGCGAATCAAAAGGGGATGCAAATAGCGCCTGCTACGCTATTTGTGTTCCCCTTTATTTCCCCCATCATAGTCTACATAAATATTTACATAGATTAAGATGGTAAAAAGAAGGAATGCAAATGGCGGCGGCCATAGCCGCCGCCATTTGCGTACGCGGTTGTTGTTTTTTTAAAACCCACCCAACCATGATAGGCTATGTAAAATTTACGTAGCCTAGCACGTCTTTTTTTTTTTTTTTTACACAAGCCTAGAAATGGCGGTGGCGGCAGCTGGTCAGAAGACTGGCCGCCGCCGCTGGAGCCGCTACCAGAGCCGCCGCTGCCCGGAAGATCCGCCCCAGGTGAGTCTCATCCCGGGGGGGATCCACGGGGGGGTGGGGGGATGGCAGGCCGTTCTGCCACGGAGTTTGGCATTCGGCCTCACCGAGATCCATGGCGGAATTCTCTGACATCCCTAGATAAATGTAGGGATGTCAGAGAATTTCGCCACGAATCTTGGGGAGGCCGAATGCCAGCACATTCGGGCCCCCAAAATCGGTGGTGAAACGGTCTGCCCCCCCGCCCCCCCCAGGATGGGACTTACCTTGGGCGAATATTCCTGGCGGCGGCGGCAGTGGTGCGGCGGCGGCGCAGCGGTGGTGGCGGCGGCCGATCTTCCAACCGGCTGCTGCTGCCGCCATTTCCAGTAAAAAAAAAAAAACGTGATAGGCTACGTAAAGATTGACATAGCATATCATGGCTAGATTTTTAAAAAATACCATGATAGGCTATGTAAATGTTTACGTAGCCTATCACGGCTGATTTAAAAGAAAAAAATGCAAGTACGCAAATGGCGGCGCCCATGGGCGCCGCCATTTGTGTTCCTTATTTTGATATGTCTTAGTCTACGTCAAGATTTACGTAGACTAAGACGGCGAAAATAAGGGGAACGCAAATAGCGTAGATGCTACGCTATTTGCGTTCCCCTTATTTTCGTCGTCTTCATCTTCATAAATGTTTACATAGACTAAGACTTGTCAAAATAAGGAATGCAAATGACGGCACCCATGGGCGCCGCCATTTTCATACTTGCATTTTTTTTTCTTTTAAATCATCCGTGATAGGGTACGTAAACATTAACGTAGCCTATCACTGCTGACTGCAGGGACGCAAACCATTTGCAGACCTGGCCGGCCAGGATTCGGGGGGGAGGGACAGAGCGCCTCCTTCCCGGCCAGAATTTCGGGGGGGAGGGACGGAGTGCCTCCCCCCCTGGCTGGAATTTGGGGGGGGGAGGGACGGAGCGCCTACTCCCACCGCAAATCACCCCCTTCGAAAAGGTAAGTGACTTTCAGACATCCCTAGATAAATGATACTGGTAAGAAGGGATGAACTAAACTTCCAGTGTGGTGTAACTGATTACAAGTTACATGTGAAAGGAGAAGGGAAGAATAAATGACAAGAGTTGATTATAAGAATATTTTATTTTATTTTTTATTTTATGTATTAATTAAAAATTTTAATCGCCAATGTGGCTGGTCGCCCGGCCACTCTGGGCAATGTACAACAGTACAATTTAAAACAATAAAATAGCACATTAAAACAAAGTTTAAAAATACTCTAATTTTGGGAGGAGAAGAGGAAAAAGATTAATAGCTAGAATTGGATCCCTTGGATCAGCAAATTCAGCCTAAAAGGGAGAGGATGAGCCATGATACTTCCAAAATCAGTGTCTATACAGTGTGGAGGTCATTTCTAAGGCTAGATCTCTGCCTTGCACTCTTGGAAGGGGAATTCTGAAACATCATCTGCACCCCAGGATGCCCGGAATGGTCAAGTGGATTGCCACCCCAGAACTCCACCAACCCCTTTGAAATGTAGCATTTATATTTTTATTGAATGTTAGCTTAGTGGTTCTACTGAAAGCTCTTCTCCTGCCTCTTAAGCTAACAATATTTGAAACTTTCTAGAGGATATATCGTGAGCTACAGATTAATCTACCAGTGTCAAACATGAGAAGGTGGTCGAACATGAGATGGCAAGACTGAACATCGACATCTTGGGAATCAGCGAAATAAAATGGACAAGCATGGGCGAATTTAATTCAGGTGACCATCATATCTACTACTGTGGGCAAGAATCCCTTAGAAGAAATGGAGTAGCACTCATAGTCAACAAAAGGGTGGGAAAAGCAGTATTGGGGTACAATCTCAAAAACAACAGAATGATCTCAGTACGAATCAACGGCAAACCATTCAACATCACAGTAATTCAAGTCTATGCCCCAACCACTGAGGCTGAAGAAGCTGAGGTTGATCGGTTCTATGAAGACCTACAACACATTCTAGAACTAACACCAAAAAAAATGTCCACTTCATCATAGGGGACTGGAATGCTAAAGTAGGAAGTCAAGAAATCACCGGGAAAACAGGCAAGCCTGGCCTTGGGGTACAAAATGAAGCAGGACAAAGGCTAACAGAGTTTTGTAGGGATGTGAGAAAGGCACTTACCCTTCACGGATTATGTTGATGGGGGGGGGAGGTGATCCATCACTCCCCCAGGAATCCTGGACGGGGGGGGAGGCGCTCCATTCCTCCCCCCCGGAATCCTGGCCGGCCGGCTGTGCTCCGCAGGGATTCTGCGGAGCCACTGGCCAGCTCTGCCAGCAGCCGGACATCCAGCTGCTGGCTAGCAGGGACACAAATGGCGGCGGCCATAGCCGCCGCCATTTGCGTCCCTGCAGTCAGCCATGATAGGCTACGTAAATGTTTATGTAGCCTATCACGGCTGACTTAAAAACAACAACAACGTGCGTACACAAATGGCGGCGGCCACGGCCGCCACCATTTGTTTTCCTTATTTTGGCACATCTTAGTCTACGTAAATCTTGACATAGACTCAGACGTGCCAAAAAAAGGACTGCAAATGGCGGCGGCCATGGCCGCCGCCATTTGCATACGTGCATTGTTGTTGTTGTATTTTAAGTCAGCCGTTATAGGCTACGTAAACATTTACGTAGCCTATCACTTTTTTGAAAAAAAACTTAGCCGTAATAGGCTACGTAAATCTTTACGTAGCCTATCACTTTTTTTTTTTTTTAAACTGGAAATGGCAGCGGCAGCAGCCAGTCAAAAGACTGGCCGCTGCAGCCGCCGCCGTCGAACTGCCACCGCCACCGCTGCCAGAGCCGCCGCCACCGCCAGGAAGATCCGCCCCAGGTAAGTCTCGTCCGGGGGGGGTGGGGGGGTGGCAGACCGTTCCACCACTGATTTTGGGGGGCCGAATGCACTGGCATTTGGCCTCCCCAAGATCTATGGAGGAATTCTCTGACATCCCTAGAGTTTTGCCAAGAGAACATGCTGATCATAGCAAACACTCTTTTCCAACAGCACAAGAGACGACTCTACACATGGACATCACCAGATGGTCAATACTGAAATCAGATTGATTATGTACTTTGCAGCCAAAGATGGAGAAGCTCCATACAGTCAGTAAAAACAAGACCTGGAGCTGACTGTGGCTCAGATCATGAGCTGCTTCTTGCAAAATTTCAGCTTAAATTGAAGAACAAAGGGAAAACCGAATATACAGTGGAGGTGAGGGATAGATTTCAGGGATTAGACCTTATAGACAGAGTGCCTGAGGAACTATGGACAGAGGTCCATAACATTGTTCAGGAGGGAGCAACTAAATCCATCCCAAAGAAAAAAACTTGCAAGAAAGCAAAGTGGCTTTCTGATGAGGCTTTAAAAGTAGCTGAGGTCTGAGGAAAGAAGGGAAGCGAAAAGCAAGGGAGAAAGGGGAAGATATATCCAACTGAATGCAGAGTTCCAGAGAATAGCAAGGAGAGACAAGAAGGCCTTCTTAAATGAACAATGCAAAGAAATCAAAGAAAACAATAGAATGGGAAAGACTAGAGATCTTTTCAAGAAAATCGGAGATCTCAAGGGAACGTTTTGTGCAAAGACGGGCATGATAAAGGACAAAGAAGGCAGGGACATAACAGAAGCAGATGAGATTCAGAAGCGGTGGAAAGAATACACAGAAGAACTATACAGCAAAGATCTGAATGTCCCTGATAGCCATGATAGTGCGGTCACTGAACTTGAGCCGGACATCCTCGAGAGTGAAGTCAAGTGGGCCTTATACTAACAGCAAAGCGAGCGGAGATGACAGTATTCCAGCTGAGCTATTTAAAATACTAAAAGATGATACTGTTAAAGTGCTTCAATATGCCAACAAATTTAGAACACTCAACAGTGGCCACAAGACTGGAAAAGGTCAGTTTACATTCCAATTCCAAAGAAGGGCAAGGCCAAAGAGTGTTCATACTACCGTACAATTGCGCTCATTTCACATGCCAGCAAGTTTATGCTCAAAATCCTACAAGCTAGTCTTCAGCAGCATGTGAACCGAGAACTACTGGAAGTACAAGTGGGGTTTTGAAGAGGCAGAGGAACTAGAGATCAAATCACCAACATTTGCTGGATCATGGAGAAAGCAAGAGAATTCCAGAAAAAAATGTCTATTTCTGCTATTATCCTTCCATCTTGCCCTTGGTCGGCCCCTCTTCCTTTTGCCTTCCCCTTTCCCTAGCATCAGCATCTTCTCCAGGGTATCCTGTCTTCTCATGATGTGGCCAAAGGACTTCAGTTTTGCCTTTCATATCCTTCCCTCAAGTGAGCAGTCTGCCTTGATTTCCTGGAGTATGGACTGGTTTGATCTTCTGGCAGTCCATGGCACTCTCAGAATTTTCCTCCAGCACCACAGTTCTAAAGCATCTATCTTCCTTCGCTCAGCCTTCCTTATGGTCCAGCTCTCGCAGCCATAGGTTACTATGGGGAATACCATTGCTTTCAGTATGCGGACCTTTGTTGTCACTGTGATGTCTCTGCTCTTCACTATTTTATCAAGATTTGTCATTGCTGTCCTCCCAAGAAGTAAACGTCTTCTGATTTCCTGGCTGCAGTCAGCATCTGCAGTAATCTTTGCGCCTAGAGAGACAAAGTCTGTCTTTTTATACCCTATTTCATACCCTATTTCATACCCTATTTTAATTCTAAAATAATATATTTTTTATTTTTTTATTTTTTTAATCATCCATCTGGCCGGTCACCAAGCCACTCTGGGCAATATACAACAGCACAATTTAAAACAATAAACTCACACATTAAAACATTGTTTAAAAATACCCTAATTTTGGGTGGCCTGTGAGGAGAAGAGGAAAACTAGATAGATAGATAGATAGATAGATGGATAGATGGATAGATGGATAGATGGATAGATGGATAGATGGATAGATGGATAGATGGATAGATGGATAGATGGATAGATGGATAGATGGATAGATGGATAGATGGATACATAGATACATAGATACATAGATACATAGATACATAGATACATAGATGATAGATCAGCAAATTCAGCTTGAAGGGGAGAGGTTGAGCCATGATACTTCCAAAATCAGTGTCTATACAGTGTGGAGCTTATTTCCAAGGCTAGATCTCTGCCTTGCACCTAGGGATGGGGGAGAATTTCTCCCCGAAACTTTGGGGGGCCGAGTGCCAATGCATTCGGCCTCCCAAAATCGGTGGTGAAATTCTCCGCCCCCCCCCCCAGGATGGGACTTACCTTTCACGAATGTCCCTCCCGGCGGCGGGTCCCAGCGGCGGTTCATCGGGTCTTCGTCAGGGGCGGGGGTGGCAGCCGGTTTTTTGACCGGCTGCTGCCGCCGCCATTACAAGTGCAGTAAAAAACAACAACAACCCTTGATAGGCTACGTAACGATTAACGTAGCCTATCACGGCTAGATCTCCAAAGTCAGCCGTGATAGGCTATGTAAATCGTCACGTAGCCTATCATGGGTGACTTTGAAAAAAAAAAAGCGTGTACACAAATGACGGCCCCCATAGGGAGCCACCATTTGCGTACCTTATTTGGTCCCTGTAGTCTACGTAAAGATTTACGTAGACTATGGCGAAAATAAGGGAACACTATTTGCGTTGCCCTTATTTTCGCCATAGTCTACGTAAATATTTACGTAGACTACAGGGACCAAATAAGGAGCGCAAATGGCGGCTCCCTATGGGGGCCGCCATTTGCGTACTCGCTTTTTTTTTTTCCCCCAAAGTCACCCGTGATAGGCTACATAACGATTTACGTAGCCTATCACGGCTGACTTTGGAAATCTAGCCGTGATAGGCTACGTTAATCGTTACGTAGCCTATCATGGGTGTGGTTTTTTTTTTCGCGGCCGGGTAGACAGGGCGCTTCTACCCGGCCTGAATTTTGCCAGCGAGGGATGGGGCACCTCCCGCCCGGCCTGAATTTCAGCTGGGCGAGGTGGGGCACCTCCACCCCCTCTCATGAACTTCGGGGGGAGAAGCGAAGCACCTCCCCCCCACCGCGAAGCAAGCTTCGAGGACAGGTAAGGGACTTTCGTCCATCCCTACTTGCACCATTGGAGGGGGAGATCTGAAACATCATGTGCACCCCAGGATGCCCCAAATGGTCAACTGGATTGACACCCCAGGACTCCCCCCACCCTTGAAACATAGCATTTATATTTTTATTGAATGTTAGCTTAATGATTCTAGAGAAAAAAATCTTTCCCTGGCTGTTAAGCTAAAGATATTTGAAAACTTCTAATGAATATATTGTGAGCTACAAATTAATCTACCAGTATACTTCCAGTATATGTAACTTTCACATAGGGATGTCAGAGAATTCCACATGGATTTTAAATGGGATTGAATTCTGACAACTCCGGGCCACAGAATCCTCCTCAGAATGGGGTGGCCCGTCGACCTGGACCAGAGCTCACACGGACCCCCTTTTTTTTTGTCCACCGGACAGTGGATTTTACAAAAATAATAATGAAAAGAAATTCATAAATCAGAAATTGAAGAAGAATGTCAACGGCTTTACCCTTTTTATGATAATAAATAGGCATTTCCCTGTGACCCGAGGCTTTCTTTTGCTGGGGCTGAGTCGCAAAGTCCACGGAAATCCTCCATCTTTTCTGTTTATTGTCTGTGGAGATGAGGTCAGGTGAGGTGAGGTGAGGTCTGGTGAGGTCAGGTCAGGACAGGTCAGGACAGGTCCAGTGAGGTCAGCTGACCAAGAGTTACATGGGGAATCCCCACGAAGGGCTTTGCCGTTACAAAGACTGACAGCAGGCATGAAAAAAGGACTTTTCGGTGGTACTTATGGAATTATTTTCATAAGTTCGGGAAGCCGAAAAAAATGGGGGACTCCGGGGCATGAGGACGATGGAACAGGGCGGCCCTCAGCTCTGCAGAATCCTCGTGGAGTAGAGCCACTCTGTGAGGATTCCAGGGGGGGGGAGGAACGGATCGCCTCCCACCCCCCGCAGATTCCCCACTGGAACAGACGGTGGGGAATCTGTACATCCCTACTTTCACATGTGTTTGCCATAAGTTCTTTCCAGCATGTGAAATGCAGGAAGGGTGTGATCCCAGGGAACCCGGGGGGCAGAGGAAAGCAGAAGAAGAGGAGGAAGAAGAAGAAGAAGAAGAAGAAGAAGAAGAAGAAGAAGAAGAGAGGAAAAGAAATGAAAAACCCCTCTCTGCATCTTTCATCTTGCTGAACAAGTTAAGCAGGGGTTTGGATTGAGCAGTTCCTCTTCCTCAGATTCTACTTCAGATGCCCCCACAGGATTGCCCAGTTTGTCCCATGTAACATTCATTGCTTGCAATGATAATTAGTAACAGCTAAATTCAGCTGAATTGGGGCATAGTATTGTATAAACTTTAATCATTTCTTCTGATTAGCTGATCCCTTTTGTTCAAGTCAGGCCTTAACACAATAATATAGCATTTGGGGAAAAAAATACAAAGCAGTAACCCTGCACTAGAAGCTAATATGGAGAAGATTTCTACAGCCACCATGTATTTGCCCTTGGTGCTGAGGTAGGTTGGAACAAAGGACAGCCAAACACTACAAAAGACCAACATGCTGAAGGTGATAAACTTGGCTTCATTGAAACTGTCAGGTAATTTCCTGGCTAGGAATGCCACAGTGAAACTGACCATGGCAAGAAATCCCATGAAGCCCAAGACACAGTAAAACCAAGTAGCTGATCCTTCATTACATTCCAATACAATTTTTCCATTCAGTGAATGCATGTCAAAATCTGGAAATGGAGGAGTGGTTGCCAGCCACATAATACAGATAGTAGCTTGAACCAGGGAGCAGGAAAGTACAATGGAAATGGCCAGTCTTTTCCCCACCCATTTCCTCATCCTGGATCCTGGTTTGGTGGCCATGAAAGCTAGAACCACTGTGATGGTTTTGGCCAATATGGAAGAAACAGCCACTGAGAAGATGAGACCAAAGGCAGTTTGTCGAAGGAGACAGGTCACCTTCTCAGGTCGGCCAATGAATAGCAAAGTACAAAGGAAGGAGAGCAGGAGGAAGATGAGTAGAGTGTAGGTGAGTATCTGGTTGTTGGCTTTGACTATGGGAGTGTCCTGGTGCTTAGTGAAGATCCCAAACACTAATGCTGTGATGAAAGAAAAAGATAAAGCAAAGCTGGCCAAAGTGATCCCTAAAGGTTCTTCATAAGACAAGAAACTTATCTCTTTGGGAACACATAAATCTTGGTCATGGTTTGGATATTGATCTTCTGGACACTGAAAACAATAATCAGCATCTGAAAAAGAAAACATAGAAGCCAATTCTTTATAGCACAGCTGCAACCAATCCTCAAAATATGAAGACCTGGAGTAGGACTTCTCTACAGAAATGGGAAGATTAAGAGCAGCATCCAACTTAGGGATGTCAGAGAATTCTGCCACGGATCTCAGTGAGGCCGAATGCCAGTGCATTCGGCCCCCCAAAATCCATCGTGGAATGGCCTGCCACCCCCCGCGGATCCCCCCCGGGACGAGACTTACCTGGGGCGGATGTTCCGGACTGTGGCAGCTGGTCTTCTGACCGGCTGCCACTGCCGCCACCATTTGCAGTCTCCCCCCCGCATTTGTGATAGGCTACATAAAGACTTACGTAGCCTATCACGTCTGGGTTAAAAAAAAAAAGCGTACTCAAATGGCGGCGGCTACAGCTGCCGCCATTTGCGTTCCCTTTTTGGTTGTCTTAGTCTACATAAATATTTATGTAGACTAAGATGGCAAAACTAAGGGGGAACGCAAATAGCGTAGCGGATGCTATTTGCGTTCCCCCTTATTTTCGCCGTCTTAGTCTACGTAAATATTTATGTAGACTAAGACGGTGAAAATAAAGGGGAATGCAAATAGCGTCCGCTACGCTATTTGCGTTCCCCCTTAGTTTCGCTGTCATAGTCTACATAAATATTTACGTAGACTAAGACAACCAAAAATAGGGAACACAAATGGCGGCAGCCATAGCCACCGCCATTTGCATACGCGTTTGTTGTTGTTTTTTAACCCAGACATGATAGGCTACATAAGTCTTTACGTAGCCTATCTCTGCTGAATATAGGGACGCAAACAGCGGCGGCTACGGCCGCCGCCATTTGCGTCCCTGCTAGCCAGTGGCCAGATGCCTGGCTGCTGGCAGAGCCGGCTGGTGGCTCCGCGGAATCCCCGCGGAGCGAAGCCGGCCAGCCAGGATTCTGGGGGGAGGGACAGAGCACTTCCCCCCCCCGAGGAACCCGGCGGAGCCAGGTAAGGGGGGTTTCGTACATCCCTAATCCAACTATGTCATTCTGCTAGTGTAAATGACATTGTGATAGTGGAAACATGGTTCCAAACAACATGCAATAGGAGAATCTAACAACAGTTACATTTGTGAACCATCTTTGTGCAAGCCGTGGTGCAAACGGTTGTGCATTTTGCTTGTGCACTCTGTTGTATGCTCATTTGTGCATTGCACCCATGCAACCCATTGTGCAATGGGTTGCAGAACAGGTTGTGCAAGTGTAGTGTGCAACAGAAAGACTAAGCGGAGGTGTGCTAGCGCTATTTCAGTTTGCAGAATGACACTGTTGCATACTGCTCTAAAGTTCCAACCTTCTCTCTTGGGCTGATTCCAATGTTATAAATCCAAATTTCTGCACAATTCGCAGATATGGGAAGGGATTCCTTCAGCAGCTCAAGAAGTCTGTAGATGTCTGGCGGGCAGGTGAAATTTCACATTGGGGAAGAACTTAGAACTTCAGTAACAAGGGAGCCATTTACAGTCAGAGGCACCTTCTGTTAATCATATTCCTTTCCTTTTCTTAAATAGTTTTGCTGCTTTTCTGAAACAACAGTCATTTGGTGTAACATTGCTAGCACCATCAATATAGAAAATAAATAGCAAAAACTGTTCATTATCTTTGTGTATTCAACAATATTATTGCTGCATTGTAGTTGTAACCTTTCTGATAGGCTCCTCATTTTTAAGAGCTTTATGGCAGGTTAGTTCTACATGCTGGGAATAGCACCTGTTGAAATTGTTCAGTGGAGATAGTTTCGTTTCAGCTTATTTTTGATCAGAATTTTGCAAAATTCATACATTTCTTCATAATCAGGATGGAAACAACTTGAATATTTGTGTTCTTCTGTGTGTTTGTTTTGGGGTGTTTTTTTTAATGAATAAAAGTGAAAACAAAACTGGTGGATTGACCCATCCCTACTTGCTAAGACGCCTATGTTTAGCCATGGCTGCAGCAGTATCCTGCATGGATTGTTCTCAGCAAAAATTCTTAAAGTTCTTTTTGTTGTTTTTGCATCCTCCTCATAGCCTTTTGTTCATGATGCATGTTACTGCCCTACACATGTGCCAAAAAGAGTCAGTACAGCTCTCCTCCTCTCATTCAGATGTATTTGAAACTCAAGCATGGTTTAGGAATAAATATATCACAAACCAAGAAGAATCCCTACCTTCATCATGTCTGGCTCTGGATGTGTTGTAATACTTTCAGTTTAGTGAACTGGTCAGGGGCACTGTTAGGAAAGGGCACACTTTGATATGGGCCCCAGATCTTTTTTGAGCTCTGTGCCACATCTTTTGAGCTGTCCTAGTTGTCTTTTTTTTTTTTACATTTTCCCATTGACTTGCATTGGAAAACAGAAATGACCATCACTTTTATAGTTTGCATGATAACTATATGAAATTTGGTGACTTGGTAGCCCCCATGGAGTGTTGAACTTGTCCAATTTCAGGCAGTTAGGTCTAGTGTCTTTTGTGCTTTGTTGTTCAGTCATTCAGTCGTGTCCAACTCTTTGTGACCCCATGGACCACAGCACACCAGGCCTTCCTGTCCTCCGCTCTCTCCTGGAGTGTGCTCAAATTCATATTCATTGCATCAGTGATGCTATCTAGCCATCTCATCCTCTACTGTTCCCTTCTCCTTTTGCCTTCAATCTTTCCCAGCATCAGGGTCTTTTCCAGGGAGTTTTGTCTTCGCATTAGGTGGTCAAAATATTTGAGCTTCAGCTTCGGTATCTGTCCTTCCAATGAGCACTCAGGGTTGATTTCCTTTAGGATTGACTGATTTGACCTCCTTGCAGTCCAGGGGACTCGTAAGAGTCTTCTCCTGCACCACAGTTCGAAGGCATCGATTCTTCAGCGCTCAGCCTTCCTTATAGTCCAGCTCTGACAGCCATACATTACTACTGGGAAATCTTTTGTGCTAGTCACAGGTAAATTTTGCTATTTTCAAAAAAATCTGTCAAAGCAAAGAGAGTTTTGCTCTATATATGCTTCCATGGATGTGCATAGAATTTGGGGACCTGGCAGCCCCTATAGAGGTGACTGAGCATGCCAAGAAAATGTGTCAAAGGAAAGAGTTATATATTTGTGTGTGTGTGTGTGTGTGTGTGCGTGCTTCCATAAAGTCATGGAATCTGGGGATCTGGCAGCCCCTATGGAGCTGACTGAACCTGCCAAATTTTGGACAGTTACATCCAGTGGCTTTTGTGCTAACCATGCATAAATTTTCCTTTACCCAAAGACTAAAACCAAAAGAAAAACTGTCAAGCTATGCAGGGGATTTGAGATCCTGATCAGAAAGTGTTTATGGTGCCCATTAGAACATCACTATCCCTAATCTCTGGTGTAGGATTTTGTTTGAGGGGCCAAAAACCTATCTGACCCTACTTTTATGCTCTTACATGACCACTGTTGGGAGCTTGCTTGCAATGAAATTTTGAAGAGGAGAGGGAAGAGATAAAAGAGCTCCATGTGAAATACTGGTATTTCACACAGCATCTGATTTTACTGCCCCAAACTGGAAACTTTGGATTCTGCAGAAGTTTAGTAGCTTCAGTACAGCAAAGGATCCAATCAGCCTCCACAAACTTCTTTCTCCCCCTCCACTTTGATCTGTGAAATGCCTGTGTGACTCAAATAATTCCAAAGGCAGGGTTAGGACCATGTGGAGTCATGATCAAGAAACTGCTGGGCTTTTAAATAGGGTCTACAGTTTTTAAAAAGCTAGAAAAAACCCTCAGCTCCCTCACCTCATAAAGTTAATTTAAGTATGTGCAGTTCTTACAAACCCTCCACAGACTCCTAAATTCTTCTATAGTACAACTTCTCTGAAAGGAGCCACTTGGCTTAGGGAATTCTCTCTCCCCCTCCCCCAATTCCAATCACCATTATTCTTTCCTTCTTCCCTCCCCTATCCTGTTCTTTCTTTCCCTTCTTTATTCAACCCAGAGCATATCTTGGGGAATAGTTAAAGTGTATTCTCTTCAGTGGGCAAGAGAAGTTCTGAACTGTATTTGACTTTATAGTATACAAACAGAGAAGAGGGTAGGGTTGGCGGAGAATTTCTCCCCGAACCTTCGGGGGGCCGAGTGCCAACGTTTTTGGCCCCCCGAACAAGTTTCGGGGAGAAATCCTCCGAACCCCCACTGCCCCCCGCACCCCCCCAGGACGGGACTTACCTTCGCAGAATGTCCCTCCCGGCGGCAGGTCCGGCCGGCGGTTCGGCGGGTGTTCGAGCGGGGTGGGAGCGGCAGCCGGTCTTTCGACCAGCTGCCGCCGCCGCCGCCGCCATTGCAATAAAAGAAAGAAACAAAAACGCCCCCTGATAGGCTACGTAACGATTAACGTAGCCTATCACGGCTAGATTTGCAAAGTCATCCGTGATAGGCTACGTCAATCGTCACGTAGCCTATCATGGGTGACTTTAAAAAAAAAAAAAAGTGTGTACGGATAATGGCAGCCCCCATAGGGAGCTGCCATTCCCGTTCCTTATTTGGTCGCTGTAGTCTACGTAAAGGTTTACGTAGACTACGGCGAAAATAAGGGCAACGCTATTTGTGTTGCCCTTATTTTCGCCGTAGTCTACGTAAACATTTATGTAGACTACAGCGACTAAATAAGGAACGCGAATGGCGGCTCCCTATGGGGGCCGCCATTAGCGTACGCGCTTTTTTTTTTTTAAGTCACCCGTGATAGGCTACGTGACGATTGACGTAGCCTATCACGGCTGACTTTGCAGATCTAGCCGTGATAGGCTACGTGAATCGTCACGTAGCCTATCAGGGGGCGTGTTTTTTTTTTAAAAAAAAACTTTCGCGTTCGCGGCCAGGCGAGGCGGGAAGCCTCCTCCCCAGCCTGAATTTCGGCCGGGACGAGGCAGGAAGCCTCCCCCCTGGCCTGAATTTCAGCCGGGGCGAGGCGGGAAGCCTCCCCCCCAGCCGGAACTTCGCGGGGGGAGCAGCGAAGCGCCTCCCCCCCACCGCGAACGTCCTTCGAGAACAGGTAAGGGACTTGGTTTTTCTCCTTCTCCTCACTCAAGTCTTTGAGAAGAGTGGGTTCACATGGTTACAGAGAAACAAATCTGGGACTGTTTTGTTTGTCAGTTGCCATTATCCAGCAATAGGAAGGGCTGCAGCTCAGTGGTAGAGCACATGCTTGGCATGCAGAAGGTCCTAGGTTCAATCCCCAGCATCTCCAGGTACGGCTAGGAAAGAATCCCGCCTGCAACTCTGGAGAGCCTCTGCTGCCAGTCAGTGTTGACAATACTGGGCTAGATGGACCCAGGGTCTGACTCAGTAGAAGGCAGCTTCCTATGTTCTTAAGAAAGCTTTAATAAAAATAGGAGTTTGAGGTTTGTATTTTAAGTGAAAAGGATATAAATATTTCTAATATATGCAATCCTATGTATGCCTACTGAGAAGTCCCATTATGTTTAATGAGGTTTACCCTCAGGAAAATGTGCACAAGTTACTTTTGCCGGGAGGTTTGCACCCTGATGTACTGCATGTTTACTAGGGATGTATGAATCCCTTACCTGGCTCCGCAGTGGATGATCCATGGTGGGGGGGAGGCACTCTGTCACTCCCCCCGGAATCCTCCCTGGCCAGATCTGCTCCACAGCGGCTCCACAGAGCCGCTCGCCAGGGCCGTCCACAGCTGGAGTTCCGGCTGCGGCCGGGCTGCTGCGGGCACAAATGGCAGCCGTCGTAGTGGCCGCCATTTGCGTCCTGCCAGGCTGCTGTGATAGGCTACTTAAGTATTTACATAGCCTATCACAGCAAAGAGCAGGGATGCAAATGGTGGCTGCTACACCATTTGTGCTGCTGCTGTTTCCGTGATAGGCTATGTAAGTATTTACATAGCCTATCACGGTTAAGGCAGCCACGCAAATGGCCGCCATTTGCGTCCCTGCTCTTTGCTGTGATAGGCTACATAAATACTTACGTAGCCTATCAGGGCAGCCTGGCAGGACGCAAATGGCAGCAGCTATGATGGCCGCCAACTGAAGTACTTTGGCCACATAATGAGAAGACAGGATACCTTGGAGAAGATGCTGATGCTAGGGAAAGTAGAAGGCAAATGGAAGAGGGGCCGACCAAGGACAAGATGGATGGATGATATTCTGGTGGTGACGGACTTGACCTTGGGGGAGCTGGGGGTGGCGACGGCTGACAGGAAGCTCTGGTGTGGGCTGGTCCATGAATTCACGAAGAGTCGGAAGCGACTGACCGAATAAACAACAACAACAAATGACGGTGGCCATTTGTGGCCGCAGCAGCCAGCTGAGAGACCAGCCGCTGCCGCCACCGCCGGAGCCACCACGGGAGCCACCGCTGCTCAAGCATCTGACCCAGGTAAGCTTCGTCCTGGGGGGATTCTGCGGGGTGGTGGGGGGTGGGAGGCCGTTCCACCACAGGTTTCGGGGGGCCGAATACCAGTGCATTCGGCCTCACTGAAATCCATGGCGGAATTCTCTGCCATCCCTAATGTTTACTCAGAAATAAGTCCTGAGTTATATGAACATGGTACTGCAGGCTTAATACAGTGCCTACCCAATTCCAGCTAATGAATTGACTATCATCTCAGCTCTGTTGTATGCATATTTTGTCATTTGTGGGTTGTTGTTGCTGTTGTTGTTGTTGCTGTTTGCATGAATTCTAGCTTCAGTGGTAAGGGAAAGGCACTTAGTACATGCTCAGAGTTTCTCCATAACTTAGCCCTACTTTTGAAAACAGACTCATTGACTGAATCCTGGTGAAGTCTTGGCACAAATGAAGTTATGAGGAGGAAGATACAATGAGAGCTTGTGCTTAACAAGGAGGAGGTAGAGGGAAGGTGCACAAAACAAGACATCTGTTTTATGACGAGTTCCTGGAGGATGATCAGATGAGGAGGGATGGTTGCACAGAGGGGAATAGAATTGGTAGGGCAAGAATGTGGTGAAAGAAAAGCATTCTGCATATGCTCAGAGGCATTCTATATTTAAGAACATAAGAAGATCTGTGATACATCAGACCAAGGTCCATTTAATCCAGCATTCTTTTCACACAGTGGCCAACCAGATGCTCACAGGAAATCCACAAGCAGGATATGAGTGCAATAGCACCTTACTACCCATGTTCCCTGCTGCTGGTGAAATTTAAATACATTCTAGTCATTCTAAATTTGCAGGCATGTATATCCTTCAGGAACTTTGCAGGTTTGTTGCCTGGAGGACACCTCTAATGACCTGGGAATTTTCATATAAATTTAACCAAAACTATTGGGGAAGGGGTGAAGGGAAGGGGAAGCAAATCAATCCCTCCTCCAAATTGGAGGACTCCCTTTTTACATGAACTACTACACCTATCTTTCTGAGACTTTGCTGGTTTCGTACTTAGGGACAACTCTAGGCTGTCTGTAATTTTCAGAACAATGATCCACAAGGAACATAGGGAGATAAGTATGTCCTCTTTTGGAGACCTCAAAATGTCAAGGCCACCCTTGCACAAAAACCCTTTTGGCTAACATTCTGAAATTTGGCAGACATGATCTCCTCTGATGGGGCAATGAATCCTGAATTTTTTATCCAATTCTTCCAAGTAATAACGATGTTATTGGCAGTTCCCTTTAAAAGAAAATTAAAATATAAGCCCTGCATCTCCCCCCCCCCCAACATTGGGCAGGTGTAACCCCTTCAAGGGGGTTACTATGCCTAAAATTATCATCCTGATCTGACCAAGATAAAAAAAAACCTTTCCAGATTTTTCTAATTTCTGTTGGTAGTAGTCAACAGAAAGCATAAAGACTCATTTTTTCCAAACCTTGACTCATGTTTGGTGCTGAGCTGATGTGGCCCAGCTACAAATTGGCCAAAGCAGAAGTGGGATGTTTTCCAAAATGCTGAGTCGGGGTCTGAGTTGAAGTGGGGTGGGGGGTCAATGCACACTTCTTATGTATGTATGTATGTATGCAATCTATGCACACACACAAGCACACCACATGCACCCCCCATACACACAATAGATAGATAGATAGATAGATAGATAGATAGATAGATAGATAGATAGATGAAAATTTGTGTTATGGGCCTGTGCCCTGGATCTTTTAAGAACCTAGAAATGCCCCTGGAACTGGTACAGGTAAAATCAAACATACAGTGGTTATTTAAGACTCTATCCTCTGATCAGCAGTTACTACTACCAGTGTGGAGGAAAAGAGAACTACATTTCAAACACAGGGGAAATGACTGCCCAGATGAACTGATGTACTCAGTGTCAATCAGGGAATATATTAAAACCAAAAAAGAAAAAAAGAAGAAGACAAACCTTGGATGTGATATCTTACCCTCCTGTTTTGAAATCTTCCCTTCTGGACATGGAAAGCAATCATAGCAACAAAATGGCACCCCTTCTTTCTTTGTCCTACTAAAACCTGAATCACAATTGTCATTACACAGAGAAAGGGGCTGTGCCTGTGCATAAATGGAAAATGAGAGTCTTTAAGCACTTGGGGGGGGGGATGTAGGGATGAATATTGCAGACCCATCTCATTTTTTGAATAGATGCACCCTTAAATCT
Organism: Heloderma suspectum; assembly: GCF_057233095.1. Taxonomy (NCBI): domain Eukaryota; kingdom Metazoa; phylum Chordata; class Lepidosauria; order Squamata; family Helodermatidae; genus Heloderma; species Heloderma suspectum. The sequence goes on along the minus strand of NC_139463.1, from coordinate 112,692,550 downwards.
ACCTGATTAAATCTGCTAGGCCATACAATGGCATCCTCCTGAATGACGAACATTTTTTCAGTGGGAGTATTTGGGTCTATTCTTCCAAATTTGGCTTTGAGAAAGGATTTATTTGGGAACGTGATCCAGTTGATAACATCAAATCCAGCAACTAATTGTCCATTTTGGTCGAACAAAACCTCTTCCCCAGAACTATTGTTAAATGAGACACTTCTCAGGAAGTGATGGAGCTAAATTGGAAAAGCAAGGATCAAAAGAAGAGTGATTAAGAAACAGATGTAAATATAGTACAGGATAATAATTTAGAATTGGAGGATATGGCTTCAGTTCTTTATTTTCTTATGTATGTATGTATGTATGTATTTATTTATTTATATTCCACCACTCCTCCCTGGACTTTAGGGTGCTGCTCATAACCACCCCCCCCCCACACACACACACACCATTTTAACATCACAAAAATGTTATGAGGTAGATTCTGCTGAGAGTTAGTAACAGGACCAAGATCATCTATTGGGCTTTGTGGCTGAGTGGGTGGTTGAACCTGGGTCACCGCAGTCTTAGGGATGTGCAACACTGGGAATTCCATTTGGGTTTAAGCTCAAAGGCATACTGCAATGTTTCCATTCTGGTAAGCTGTGACAGACTGTAGTATTTTTGATTTTTGGTTGCTTCCCCCCAATTCCGGAAAAGCTTTTGACTTTTCTCTTTTTTTGGTGCAAATGGTAATTTGTGCAATGGGTAATTTGTACATCATTTTATTTCTGGGAAGGGAACTTGAAATTTATGCAAATGGCATCATTTTAAGAAGAAGAAGAAAACTTTATTGGTGAACTTTTCAAGTGTGCATTATTGCAAGTCTGCCTGTCTGCTATATAGCCCTTTTGAGGCATATTCTCCTTTTGTAAATATCCTCGTCAGTTTCATCCTGTCCAGACACTGCTTCATTTAGCACAGCCCAGGGATATTCCCTACTTGTCAAATAACATGTCGACACCCCCCCCCCTCACTTGGGAAGTACCAAAGTGGAGGAAGAAATAGACAAGCTCTTTGAGTAGCAGGGAATATGGCTGTGCTGGGCTAAAGGACTTGGAGAGGACACAATTGAGAAGGATATTTAGAAGAGCGGAATATGCTCTGCAGGGATACATAGCAGACAGGCAGACCTGCAATTGTGCACACTTGCACAAGAGCATCAATTATTATTATTTTTTTAAATTAAGACATTTGGCCAAATTTCCAGATCCCCCCCTTCAAATTGCGTAAATTGACACCATTATAAAAACAACCAAAATACATGAATTGACTTGCTACAGATCGAGTCAACATCAGTGGGAGGAAATGGAACAAATTCCTCAACGCTGAATAGGAAAAAAAAATCCTTTCAAGTCCCCCCCCAATGGAATTCTCATACATCTCTACACAGTATTAGTCCAACACTGTAACCACTACACAACACTGGATCTTGTTCGCTATACTTCTAGTAGTAGGAAGTGTAGTACTTAAGCACCTACATTTTTAGGCATTCTATATTAACATTATGCTAATCAAAGTATATGGCTATTTACACTACAACACAAGCAAAAAGAAATATAAGAGAGAAAAAGTATGGGTAAGATGATCTCCTGCCTGGGTGAAGTATCAGGAAGAGGTGCAGTTGTGGGCAAGGTGGAGAGAGATGGGACCCATGTTGGTGTAAGTATGCAAGCCAATGTCAGGAAGGGGTAGGGATACTGAGGATTTATAAGAGGACTTCTACCTATCTAGGAATATTTCAAGGCCACCCTTAATGATGGAGCTCTCTGAAGGGTGTGTACAAGATTAAAAACAAAACTCTGCCCTGGACCCTTCCTCCTTGGAACTTCTAGCTGGGGGCAAACAAGCCCATAAAGGGGCAACACACAGGTCTTGAGATCCACAGTGTAGAGGCCTTGGTTGGGATGATTATGTACTAATTAGGCCTAGGCAACAGCCCACCAGCAGTGTGTGAGTGTGTGTGTGTGTGTGTGTGTTTTCCTGCTTTTTTGTGCTCAAGACATTACCTGCCATGGCTGCGAATTCAGAAGTTCCCATCTCCCACTATTCACCATAATTCTGTGTTTCAGCTGGGATGAATGCATGGCATGCAAAGCTTGTGCCACAGCATAGACTGCATTGTAGATGCTGTAGCTTTGGCTAGTCATGCTCAGTTCAAAAACAGACACAGGGAGAGTCTCCAGCTTCTCTTCCCCAGTGCACATTTGACCATCATCCTCATCTACTATGTCACTGGGGAACAAACACTGAAATGCATCTTCCCAAAAATCCCTGAGAAAACCATCTTCTGTTTCTGAGGAAGGGTTTCTCCTCTGAACAAATTCTTGGAATCCCGATGGCTCCTTTGAGTGAACTGCAAAGGATAGAGCACCATGGAGGAAGTCTATGGGCCAACTTCTTTGAATGGCAATTGATGTGAAATCCATCTGGGCTGTCATAATCCAGACCTTTGCCTTGTTTGATGTATCCTCAAATTCTGGTAGGCAAAGCAAAAGCCTCAAATTTAGCATACTCTCACCCAGGATAACTACTGCATTGGCATCGCTTCCCATGACAGCTTCATATAATTCATGCCCCTCATCCCACATTTCAATAAGTTCAACGTGATATAACTTTTTGGGGAAGTTTTCAATGAAGTCAAAGCAGATACCTCTCAAGGCACACATCAGAACCATGTTCTGTACAAATATATCTCCATCATCATAATTCACAGAAATCATCCCAATCCACGTCCACTTGAAATACAGCAGTAACTGGACAATCCCCCTACATTGAAGGACTCCATTTGGGAACATTGACTGGGAAAAATATCCTGGGCTTTTGTTATTCATTCCTGGATCAGATCCATATGTAACCTAAAGAAATAAGAGCAGATGGAAACAGAGATTTCCCAAATAAAAAAGTGTGTCTGTCTTTAATGATACACTTGCTGAAGTTTCATGGTTGTTATCCCCAAACAATCCAATCTAGGTCTTCAGTGAGTATTTGTCAAGCAGCATCTCTCTCTCTCTCTCTCTCTCTCTCTCTTGATCTACGTGAATGGGATAGAACCAAAAAGAGAAAGCAAGGTGTCCAGTCTACGCAAGCAGGTGAAAGGGGCAGTATGGACTGGTCCTCTTCATACCACGGAGGCATCACATTCCTCATTGCTCTCCTATTTGAAAAACTCTGCCCAAACTAGAGAGGCAGCTCAGCTTTGCCCCTTTTGTTTTAGCTATCTCTCTCTCTCTCTCTCTCTCTCTCTCTCTCTCATCTATATCTATATGGTGGAGAATTCAAATGGATATCCAGCACCTGCTGTGTAAAGCAGAATGGTCCATTCTACCACCTCAGCATTTCACCACCTCAGGGTCAGACTAAACATTACTTTAAAGAAATAGCTAGAAGGTACATTAAATAATAATTAAAAAAAATAAAAAAATAAGCAGTGGGGATGCAATCCAGATTAGGACCATAGTGTGGGGTGTATTGATGGTCTTTGCCTCCTGCTGTGGTCCTAATCTATATCAGGATCACCATGATCCTAATTTACACCCCCAGAATGTCAATGGATCACTTCATGGCAATGCAGATTGCCCCTTCCTCCATCTTTCTGCATCTTCTTAGGAATTATCTGCTGGCCTAGTGCTAGGGGGTTGATGTACTAATCTAACCTTCTCACTATACACATTTATGGTAAAATAAGGTTGTGCTATTTCCTCTTAAGCTTTGTCAGCAAATTACTAAACCTCCAATTTTCTTGTAGTACAGTGCATCGTCCACTTTGTGCACACCACACCCCTTTAAATATCATTATATTTCCAAGTTTGTTGGACACATATGCACACATGTACACATGTGAACAACAACAGTCAGAAACATAATGATCTGACATCCAGTTAAAAATAACTGGGAGTGAGATGCAGACAGTGCTAACAAATCCCACAAATGTGCCAACCAGGTGCATATAAATGACATATAGTTGGTTGAAGGAGGAGGTGCACATATTTCACAGTTTTGTCCACCAGGCTATTGGTCTATAAGGATTCGTAAACTGATAAAAGTTCAAGGATGGTGGAAAATGGAAAGAGCCCTTGTGTGTTTAGCATGTAGAAGTTCATTAGAAGTTCATTGGGGATAACAAGAAACCCAGAACAGCCTTCATAGTATTACATAGACTCAAATCTCAAGATGGAGTATTATGCCCAAATATTGCAAACTATTACCAAGCAATGAGATTAAAGGAGATAATAAGATGGAACATAGTAATTAATGCCAACTATTGGTATATGACAGAACAGAAGAGTTATAAAGTTCCTTTTTTTTCATTTGGCAGGGGTGTATAGTGGAAACTTTAATAAAAATAGTAATATAATTCTAAATAAAACTCCTTTCATTTTGGCTACAATGCAAGTATGGGACACTGCAAAAACTATTTGACTCCAGCTATATCCCCCTTATCCTCTTTCATTTTTAACAAAACATTTGTGTTGCTGGTAAAGTTTCCTTGTGGGTAAAATATGGTATTATAACTTACTGGGACCTGTTAAAACAAACACAATGTATGAGTTGGGCTGTGTTAAGAATACAAATGCAACCGGATCAGCCCCAATGGTTTCAATATTGGCAAACTGAGAACTACATAAATACTCAGTCTAGGATAGGTATTCTAAGAATGCAGTTTCTAAATTTGAAATTTAACTGTGAAGACAAAATGTCTGAAAGGTTATTGACAAGAATATGCCTTTTACTGTTAGATGAAGATATAAACAAGGGAGAATTTTTCAAAACCTGCTGGGAGCCAATGATAGCAGCATGACTTTGTGAAGAAGAATGGAGAGTAATTTTCACAAGAGCAGCGATCAATTAAATCTGTATCAGTTTAAAATAAAATTATTAGGGCTGTGCACAGACCCTCTGCTTCACTTCAGATGCCACTTCAGACCTTCCAAAGTGGCTCTGCTTCACTTTGAACCAATTTGGACCCTGTCCGCTTTGACTTGGATCCGAATCTGAAGCGAGATTCAGACATCCAAATCACTCGTGTTTGGCGTTTTCCCTTTGACTTGTATGAGAAAACACAAATGGGAACAACAGTTTCAGTTTTCATCATACATACATGAAATTTGAGGAACTCTCCCCCCCCCCAAGAGGGGTGTCCATCTCCCCAATGTCAGGCAATTTGGCCCAGCAGTTTTTGTGCTAGGTGCAAGTGAAATTTGACTTTTTCAAGGCAATCTCTCCAAGCAAAGAGCTATAATTTTTCACCTCTTGCACAGAAGTGCATGAAAATTGGGAAACCTACAGCACCCCTTGAGGGCATCCAACCTGCCAAATCTAGAACAGTTTTGGCCTGGGGGGTTTTGTGCAAGGTGCAGGTGAAATTTGAGTTTTTCAAGGAAATCTCTCAAAGAAAAGAGCTATAACTGTTCTCTGCTTGCACAGAAGTGCATGAAAGTGGGAGAACCCATAGCTCCCCTGGAGGGCATCCCACCTGCCAAATTTCAGACATTTTGGCATAGGGATGGCAGAAAATTCTGCCACGGACTCCATTGAGGCTGGATTCTTTTGAATCTGGCCTCCAGAGTCTGTGGAGGAATGGGTCCACCTACCTCTGCCCCCTGCCGGACCCGATGGAGCTGGATTGTTCTCACTGGACGGTTCCATACAGCAAGTGATACGGCCGCCATTGCCATGCCGTATCGCTGAGCACTCACTGCAGGAAGGGATCCGGACGCAAATGGTGCCTGCTACGCCATTTGCATCCCTGTTTTTTCACGCGATAGGCTACGCATTTGTATTTACGCAGATATTTGCATAGCCTATCGCATGAAAAAAACAGGGAGGCAAATGGTGTAGCAGATGCCATTTGCATCCAAATCCCTTCCTGCAGTGAGTGCTCAGCGACACAGCACAGCAACAGCAGCCATATCACTTGCTGTACAGAGCTGGCCGGCGGCTCCGTGGAGTCGGCCAGTGAGGATTCCAGGGGGAAGAACGGATCGCCTCCCCCCACTGCAGACCTCCTCCCTGGACCGGCAAGTAGGGGATTCATACATCCCTAGTTTGGCACAGGGGTTTTTGTGCTAGGCACAGCTAAAATGCGCTATTCTCAGAAACTCAAACATAAATTCATGAAGGGGTAATCAAGTTAGGTGTTGAAGCAGTTTGGAGGTCACTATCACTAAACTCTGCTGTAGGTTTCGTTGAAATTAGGGATGGCGGAGAATTCCGCCATGGATCTTGGTGAGGCCAAATGCCAGTGCATTCAGACCCCCAAAACCCAGGGCAGAATGAAGCCCCCGGCCCCCCCACCCTGCAAAAGGTGCGCGAAACAGAGCACTCACCTGCTGCCATTCACGCTGCTCTGCGAATGGCGTCCGCGTCTGTAGCCAGCATTTGCTTCACTGTTTTAGCCAGGATAGGCTATGTAAATACGTAGCCTATCACAGCTAATGCAGGGACGCCTTTTGCGTCCCTGCAGAGGCAGTGATAGGCTATTTAAATATTTACATAGCCTATCACAGCTAAAAAAGGGAACGCAAATGGCGGCCGCCATAGCTGCCACCATTTGCATTCCCTTTTTTTTGCCGTGATAGGCTACATAAATATTTATGTATTCATGGCAAAAAAGCTATGGCGGCCGCCATTTGTGTCCCTGCGCAGTCCAGCAGGGGCTGGATGTTGTTGCAGGCTGCCCCAGTCAGTGGCTCCGTGGAGTTGCTGCGGAGCGGAGCCGGCCAGCAAGGATTTCGGGGGGAGGGACGGAGCGCCTGCCCCCCCACCGCGGATGTACGAAACAAAACAGGTAAGTCGTTTCATACATCCCTAGCTGAAATGCAAGTAACCCCTTTCCCCTAGTACATCTTTCTTATTCACAGTCAATAACCTCATGGTCTGTTTGGCCTAATTGTCTGGGAAATGGGATGTTAGAGAATTCCATGAATTCCTGCCATGAATCCCAGGGAGGCCGAATTCCAGTGAATTCCTCCCCCTGGAATCCGTGGTGGAATGGAGCAACCTGCCCCACCACCCCACGAAAGCCCCGTGAAATGGAGCCTACCTGGCTGCAGCTCCGCCGGTGGTGGTGGTGGCAGTGGCGGCAGCAGCAGCTCCAGCCGCTGCTGGGCTGTGGCTGCAAATGGCGGTCGCTACACCAGCCACCATTTGCATCCCTGGCAAGCCGTGATAGGCTACGTGAGTATCTACGTGTGGCATTTGCATCCCTACGCTGAGCTGTGATAGGCTACGTAAATATTTACATAGCCTATCATGGCTCAGCGAAGGGACGGAAATGGTGGCCGCTATGCCGGCCGCCATTTGCATCCCCAGACCTGCCATGCAGATGAATCTGGCCGGCGGCTCCATGGAGTCGCTGCTGAGCGGAGCCAGCCGGAGTAGGATTTGGGGGGGGCGGTACGGAGCACCTCCCCCGCACCGTGAATGTCACCCTTCGAAAAGGTAAGTGACTTTTGCACATCCCTACTGGGAAAACACTGGCTGGTAGCCAGGAAGCATATAAAGATAGCAACCCTATCAGGTGGCCACATTGATTTGAATGGAGAACAACAACTGTCTGCTGGACTGACAGAGGCAGGAAGCAACACAGCAACCCTGCCAGGAGGACACAGCAGAATCTTGCCCAATTTGCTCTTGCCAAGACCCCAGAGATACCTCATATTGGGCTGGCATGCTTTGCAACACACAGTGTAGTATTATATTATTTAAATAATACCTGTTAATGTGTGTAGTGCTTCGCCCACTGTTTCTGGAAATGTGGACTGTGTGTACGCCTTTGACACACAGTTTGCTTGTCCACACAGCACAACCATACACACACACACACACACATGAGCAAAAGTAAAGCAAATGCTAAGGGTGGTTGTTGTAGTTTTAACAGAACAAAGATCAAAAATGGGAAGAGAAGGAATAGAAGAATTGTGAAGGGGAGGTGGAGGGGAGCCAAGAACAAGGAAAGGAAAGGAACGGAATGGAATGGAATGGAATGGAAAGGTAGATTAGATAGATAGATAGATAGATAGATAGATAGATGATAGAGATAGATAAATGACAGATAGATGATTTATAGATAGATAGACAGACAGATAGATAGATAGATAGATAGATAGATAGATATGACAGAGAGAGAGAGAGAGAGAAGCAAAAGTAAAGCAAATGCTAAGGGTTTTGTGTGTTTTTTAACAGAAAAGTGATCAAAAATGGGAAGAGAAAGAATACAGGAATTGAGAAGGGGAGGTGGAGGGGAGCCAAGAACAAGGAAAGGAACAGAATGGAACAGAAAGGTAGATTAGATAGATAGACAGACAGATAGACAGACAGACAGACAGACAGATAGACAGACAGACAGACAGACAGATGACAGATAGATAATAGATAGATGACTAGATAGACAGACAGATACACACACACATACAGAATCAAATAAGGGCAAATGAATGGTTAAGAGTGAAGTGAAAAGGTGTGTGTGTGTGGGGGGGAGATAAGCGACTACAGTGAGATTTTCTGGATTTTAAAATGAACAAACAAGAAGAATGAACTGTAAACATATTACAGAAGGGTGGGGTGGAGTGGAGTGGAGAGAAACTAACATAGCTGTCATAGCACATGCTTTCTTCCTGGCTTCATTCTGCCAAATAAGAGTGGGAAGGATAAATCTCCAGGGCTGCTTTGGTGCCGTACCCGTGGCTTCCTCTGCCATGCCTGGCAGAGACTGACACAGTTGCTCTCTGTGGCTGCACCAGAGGCAGGATAGGACTGGAACCATAGAGCTTCCCTTTCGGCTCCACTCCCATCCTGCTGCCACCGCTGCCACCACCATCACTGCACACAATGGCAGCTCATCAGGGCAGCAGGAGGCTGTTCAATTATCAAGTGGCTCATGCACCCCAATGGATTGTCTTGTGCACCCCCTGCAGTCCATGCACCCCACTTTGGAGGCCACTGCTCTAGCCAAATAATGTTCAGACAGTCCTTTCCTCTCCAGTAACACACCACCTCTCTCACAATAGCAAATGGAGGCTGGCTCACAGCAAAGCTCCCTCCCTCCTCCTCTCCCTCCACTTCCTCTCCCCTTCCCCCCTCCCTCCTCATCTTCTGCCCCTCCCGGTGGCTGGATCTCTCTCAAATTGATACATTTGGCACCTCCAACTCCTCTCCCCTTCCTCCCTCCTCCTCTCCCTCTGTGTGATCTTTCACAAGTTGATACATTTTGGAGACAGCCTGACTGGGCTGCTCAAAAGGCATAAGAAGAGCTATGAATCTCCAAGGCAGATGAGGTGCCTCACTGATTAACTGCTTCGCTTTGCAGGGCACCTTGCTGCTATTCTGATCTGCTTCTGATCGCGATGAGGCACCTCTGAATCAGCCTGCCTTGCCTTGTTATTCGGGCTTCAGACCGAAGCAGTGCACAGACCTAAACATTACTATAAATCGATTTGTTGCTGGTAGCTAACACCTCATAGATTAAATGAATATATATATAGAAAGGCTAATTGTGTATGTTGGAAATGTGAGATTCAATTGGCTGATTATATGCAAATGTGGTGGATGTGTCCAAAAATTCAAGACTTTTAGAAGCAAATTAAGAGGGGTGTCACTAGGATAATTGGGTATAACTTGTCCTTTAATCCTAAAACAATGTTATCAGAGCTCTTTCAAGCTAAGATTCCCCCCCCCCAATCATCAGCCAGTGATATATATTTCAGGATGTACAAAAGTCTTACCTGGCTCCGCGCTGGGAAATCCGCGGTGGGGGAGAGGCACTCCATCCCTCCCCCTGGAATCCTCCCTGGCTGGCTTCGCTCCACGGTGGCTCCATGGAGCCGCCAGCCAGGGACAGCCGCAGCCAGAGTTCCAGCCGTGGCCGGGCTGCTGCGGCTGCAAATGGTGGCCATCGTAGCGGCTGCCATTTGCGTCCTTGCAGTCAGCTGTGATAGGCTATGTAAGTATTTACATAGCCTATCATGGCAAAGGCAGCCACACAAATGGCAGCTGCTATGCCATTTGCATGGCTGCCTTTACCGTGATAGGCTACAGAAATACCTACGTAGCCTATCACAGCTGACTGCAAGGACACAAATGGCGGCTGCTATGATGGCCACCATTTGCGGCCATGGCAGCTGGGCAGCGACCGCTGCATCCACCGCCGGAGCCACTGCTGCTGCAGCCAGAGCTGCCACCGCCGCCGCATCTGCCACCAGGTTAGCTCTGTCCCAGGGGGATTCCCCGGGATGGCGGGGGGGGGAGGCCGTTCCGCCATGGATTCCAGGGGGCTGGATTCTAAAGAATACGGCCTCACTGGAGTCTGTGGCAGAATTCTCTGACATCCCTATATTAGGAGTGCACGAAAGCCACTTACCTGGTCTCGCAGCTTTTCGCGGTGGGGGGGAGGCGCTTCGCTGCTCTCCCCCCAAAGTTCAGGCCGGGGGGGAGGCTTCCCACCTCACCTGGCCAAAATTCAGGCCAGGGGGGAGGCTTCCCGCCTCGCCCGGCCGAAATTCAGGCTGGGGAGGAGGCGCCTCGCCCGGCTGCGAAATAAAAAGTTAAAAAAAACGCCCCCGTGATAGGCTACGTGACGATTAACGTAGCCTATCATGGCTAGATTGCAAAGTCAGCCATGATAGGTTACGTAAATCGTCACGTAGCCTATCACGGGTGACTTAAAAAAAAAAAAAAAGCACGTACGGCTAATGGCGGCCCCCATAGGGAGCCGCCATTCGCGTTCCTTATTTGGTCGCTGTAGTCTACGTAAATCTTTACGTAGACTACGGCGAAAATAAGGGCAACGCAACTAGTGTTGCCCTTATTTTCGCTGTAGTCTACGTAATCTTTACGTAGACTACAGCGACCAAATAAGGAACGTGAATGGCGGCTCCCTATGGGGGCCGCCATTAGCCGTACGTGCTTTTTTTTTTTTTTTTAAGTCACCCGTGATAGGCTACATGACGATTTACGTAGCCTATCATGGCTGACTTTGCAAATCTAGCCGTGATAGGCTACATTAATCGTCACGTAGCCTATCACGGGGGCGTTTGTTTTTTTTTTACTTTTATTGGAATGGCGGCGGCGGCAGCCGGTCGAAAGATCGGCTGCCACCCCCGCCCCTGACGAGGACCCGACGAACCGCCGCCGGGACCCACTGCCGGGAGGGACATACGGGAAAGGTAAGTCCCGTCCTGGGGGGGGCGGGGGGACGGAGAATTTCTCCCCAAAACTTCTTTGGGGGACCGAACATGTTGGCGCTCGGCCCCCTGAAGTTTCGGGGAGAAATTCTCCGCCAACCCTACCCTATATATATTTTATTAACAGCAGCAAAAATGATTATTGCCAAGAAATGGAGAAGGCAAAACCAATCACATGTACAGAATGGTTTCTTAAATTTTAGCAAATTGCACAATTATTGAAAATCAATGAGGCAGTTAGATTGAGAGATGGTAGACACCCCCCCCCCCAAATTTATGGAGAAATGGAAACTTTTTTATCGAATAATGGAAAAAATAATTATGGTATAGAAAGTAATATATATTTTTGCTTTGCTGCTTCTTAAAATATTGGCGTCTGAAAACATGTAGAGTTTATCTGTTATTTAATCTATTTTATATTTAACTCATTTCTAGAGGTTTATATGTGGTGTTATGTAAAAGTTTTTTTTTGTTGAGTAACTAATATAATTTGATGTGTATATTGATTGTGTTGTTTAATGATATTTTGTAATATTTTTATGTATTATTATTATTGTTAATGAATGCATTAGAGAGTTCTGAAAAAGGTGAGAATCCAAGTAAGATTAAAAAAAAGAAGAATTGGAGAAAAAAAATTGTGAACTTCTATTGGGCCTTGTAGCAATTTAATAAATTATAACATAATACAATACAGTACAATACAATACAATATAATAATATAATGGTTAAAGTAAGAAAGGGCAAGAAACAAAGGAAGAAGAGATATATGTTAGAGAGGAAAACAATATGTGAGAGAGGAAAATATATGTGAGAGAGGAAAACAATCAAGATATCATCAATGGTAACTAAAAATCAAATGGGAACTGAATCAAGAGAACGTGTTTGGGTTTTTTATGAACAAAGAAGAGAAGCAAAATTAGAGGCAGAAAGTGGAGAAATTTAGGAAAAAGAGAAAGCAAGATGATCTGGTTAAATTGAAGACATAGGAAGAATATGTCCATAAGAAGAGGAAGGTATGAGGAATGAATAAAATAATTTTTATCAACAAAGACTTGGGCAGAATATCAGCAGATCTTGTTGAAGGAATGTGCAAAGAAGGTCGACATGCCTCTTTATTTCTACCGCACCACAGTCTGTTTCCAAACTTAAAAGAAAAAGTGGCTTATTGAACTCACTTGCTCCATGCCCATGACTTACCTGTGGAATCTTCTGGTTGCACAGGATGGTTGCCATATCAAGAGAGATTTTAGCATTGGGTCCTCCAATGACAGCCACTGCATTGTTGTGGCCATCACACTTGTAGTTAGGAATGAATCTGTCCTTTGTAGAGAGAAGTTCCAATGCAGCCTGATAGGACCAGCTTCCAAATAAATAGCTATTATAGATGTGGATTCCCAAGGTGACATTGGGCAAGAGTTGGGTGTTTTCATTGATCTCCTTTACAGCAAATGTCATGGCCAGGGTGTGCTGGTAGTGCTGAGTCATGAACCTTTAATGAGAGTTATAAGCTTTATCACTATGTTTCTGCTGCAGAACAGATACAGAACATTTGCTGCCCACTACATTTTAAAGACTGTTGTCCTGGGACTGTAAAGCCAGAGGACCAGTGGGGCGATGTATGCCTTGTCTCCTAAGAAAAATATAATGGTAAGGGAAATATCAGCTTTATCCTCATCTATCAGCCAGAGCAGGAGCCACTGCAGGGAGCTTTTTTTATTATTATTATTTTATCTCCTATGCACACTCATCTGGGAAGAAACTGATTGACCAAAGTGAGACTGACTTCTCAGCAAATGTGCATAGGATTGCACTGATAGATGAGAGAGAGGGAGAGAGAGACAGACACACACACACACACACACACATCACACAATACCTGGACCTCACTCATTCACTCACAATGCTATTAAGACCCCAAAAGGCATATTTCACTGTCATATGATCTAGAAAGCTGAGCTTTTGGTACACATATACAACATACTGATTTCCACTAACTCAGACATACTGATGTTTGGATTTCCATGACATCTGTAAAGTATATATTTTTCTAGGTGACAATCAAAACAGATACGGTTCTAAACGAGGAATGCATATGAGTCTCAAAGATGACAGAAACGTAGCGAGCAAATCTGCCTAAAGCTGCCATGTTTGGATGAGGAATTTCTGTTGCCGCTTCACATGCCTGAACCTACCTGGGCGTGGATTCTCTGTAGGAATGTAAATCCAGCAGTATTGTGTGGGATACAACCTATCCTGAGCAAATTTACCCATAATTAAGTCCCCCTGAGCAAATACATACATATGCATGAGATTCACCCTCCTAGGGAAATGTCTGTAAAATTATACATAGATAGGCTAATTATATCCCTATGAGGTTAAAACAGAATATATGGAAATATATCCCAATACTGTCAGTGAAGTAAACACAAAATGAATGTGTTGTTTAGTTGTTGTTTTCATATCTGATGGGGGTGCAAAATAGGTACACATGTTTGGGAAGACATTATAGCATGCATTGGAGGTACTGGGAACACTTCCACTAATTGGAAGATGCATACCTGCAGACAATATACCACCTTCTGTCCTTCTGACACTTTAATTATAAGGTCTTTGTCTCTGCTTAAGATACCATTGGAGCTGGCCCACTTTGAACACACAGGTTTGCCACCACAGTCCACAGTTTGGGCCTGAGACTGAATTTGGAGGAAGCACTGCTCAACTTGAATATGGTCCAGTTTATGATTGTTCCCATGCCACTTCTATAAATTTGGAAGATCGAATCATAGGATTGTGGCTTGCAAGGTATTATTTGCCGTATCAGTCCCTGGAAAAGTTACGCATTATGATTGGTTCATCTAACCCAGTATTGTCAACACTCAACTGCAGGAGCTCTCTAGCATTTCAGACAGGATTCTTTCCCAGCCCCTTACCTGGAGATGCTGGCAAGTGAACCTGGGACTTTTGCATGCAAAACATGTGCTCTACCAGTGGGCTATGCATTATTATACTGCGTTAAAATATTGCGTACTAGTTTCCAATGGACATGGAAATCATTCTACTTGGATTAATGGATGTACATATGGAAAGCTGGACAGAGGGAAGGCAAAACCCCAAGAAAATGTCTGTATGCAAGTTTTGCCTATGTTTTATGGTATATTTACTATATTTAAGGCACAATCCTATGCATAGTTAGATAGAAGAACGTCCTACAACTCCCAGTGCTGGGAATTGTAGGACCTTTTCTCCATCTAAACATGCATAGGTTTGTGCCCTTAATCTGTACTGTGTTTAGAATCCACAGATAATTTATCAGAACTTTTTATGTTTTATTTAACTATTTGTAAATTGTAATACATAATTTTCTACAATTCTAAGAACGAATGCTCATAAATGAATGAATGCATGAACAAATCAAATAAGCACTCTTGCGTTCTCTCTCTCTCTCTCTCTCTTGCTCTCTCTAACACACACACACACACAGAGTTAATAATAAAATAAATCCCAAAATATAGTCTTGAAAACAAGAGCCCTCTGCATAACCTGCCACCACATTCAGGCTAATTATGTGGTTGGGAAAGGGAACTGCACCATTTTCCTTGTAACAGTGTTTTGTGCCCCACGGGCACTTCCCTTGAGATCTGCACACAGTGTGGATTACCAAAAGGGGGGAAATGTAAATTTTGCTGCATCTGCATGCATGTCACGGCTGATCCAGGCCCAGTCCAGGATGACTGTTTGGATGAAGACCCTGATGTTACAGAGCCTAAAGGCCTTGTGGGACCCATGAGACTAATGATACACCAGGTATGTCTGGCATAGGGAAGCTACGCTCATCCCTTCAACAAGATGGACCCCTGAAGAACCCCAAGACAGCACCCTGAGGTTGTACCTCATCTGTGTGGTTAGAGGAGAAGGCCGAGTATTTGCCCAGCCCTGGAACCTGCTAGCTCCAGAAAGCAGAGGGACAAGCCAACACTTGGAGGCAAAGCACACATTGCAACTACTGTAAGTACTATAATCACTGAAACTATTAGTAGTAGTAGTAGTTGTAGTTAATAAATGTGACATGGGGGAGGAATAAAGTAGTTCCTAGCAAAGCAAAAGAAGAAGAAATACAAACTCTAGAATCGGCATGTATGAACAGATGTAAAATTTCATTGAAAAAACAACAACACACAGCTCCTTACACACGGTGGTCAAGCATTTCATAGGAGGGACATCTTTCAAAGTTTAGTGGATCTGACAGCATGTGGATCTGATAAATAATTCCAGCAATGATGGGGTCTCCTGACTGAAAATACTTGTGAAGAATAGGAAGGGGATCACTGATGTTACACTTAACAATAGCCACCTTGCATTCCACCTGAGGCAGCAACACTAATACCAAGACTACAATTACCACCATTGTGTAAGAAAATATTTCTTGGAGACACGAGTTCATCCATTTTTACATTGTCACTAGTGTGTCCCTAAATAGCACAACCTGACTTTAATAGCTAAGACTGTACAGTGTAAAGTATCAGTCATAGCTCGAAGAAGCCTGTCTGTCTGTCTGTCTGTCTGACTCAACAGCTCTCAGTGGCACAGAGAATCTTAACAGCATCTTTTAACCTTGGTTTGTAGTTTTGCTAGTGGCCACTGGAATTCCATAGGGACTTGGAGAAGAAGTAAAAGTAGATAATTATAAGGGAGATAATAACCTACTCAGAGTTGTATGTCAGAGGAAAACATATTTATCATACCTCATCAGAAAGCCTCTCTTGTCTGCTGTGGAGTAGCAAGAGACACACAGCAGGCTTGTAATGGAACACGAAAAAGCCAGCAGGGGAAAAAAACACATTAAGAAATCAAAGCAATAAATAAAAACATCCTAACAAAAAAGAAGATTTTTTTCCCCAAGGTTTCTATTTGTAGTGATGGCATGAAGTTGGGCACAAATTCTATTTCAAAAATAAAATGGTTCAACATCTAAATGAATACCTATTTGGCAGCTCACCCCATCAGGTGTGGGCCAAGGGCAGCATTAGGATTACCCCAGAAGTGAGGAGGGACATGCCAGCATGTGGTGTGTGGCACATGGTAATTCAGTGCTGGTGTGGGTGGGGTCTGTGGGGTTATTTAACACCCCCCTGCATGTTAGACCCTCTTTTGATTTGCCAGCAAGGGAGCAAGGTTTCAGTGAGATCAGAGGCTTCCCACATACACTTTTTCAGCACCTGCAACCTTGCAGAGTGTCCTCAGCCAGTTGTGGGCACACCTCTGTGGCTTTGTCTGGCCCTAGGTAGCAGTGGCCACGCCCATGGCCCAAGTGTGTGTGTGTGTGGGGGGGGGATTAGATTCTATTGTGGCTGTTTGGCTCAGTTGGCAGTGAGTTTAACCCCCCTGCCTTGTCAGCAAAGCATGGCTTGCAGTACAGTGGTGTTTCAAGGCTGTTGGGTCTGCATGGCACCATGACTTAGAGAAAAGGGACGTGTCCCAGATCTTATTAGCTTTGTTTATTGGTATGTTTATTTGTTCAGTGTGTGTGTGTGTGTGTGTGTGTGTTTGGTAAACTGTCGATATTAAATACACATCTACATATCACAACTACTTTGAAAAACATTTCTGGAACTGTCAAACAGAAACATGAATCTCATGGATTTGACACATACACTTCATTTTGCTTAGAAGGTATGAGAAGAAAAGAATGCAAGTTCTCCCTGTTGATGTGACTATATACCTAACCAACTCCATTCTTTCCAAAGGCTGTAATACTAGGACCAACATAAAAGCAGAACACACTTGTCAAATTAATCATAATTAAGTCTCACTGAAATTAATGCAAACACATTTATTTGTTTGTTTGTTTATTTCTAACACATACACATTACATTATATTCCTGACTCACTGAAATCTTTAAAAAAAAAAAACATTAGGAACAACAATCACCAGTAAACCTGTGCTGAATGGAAGTAATATGAAATAATATATTTCAGTTCTTTCTTGTTATAAACTGCCCCTGAGTGTTCAGTTCTGGCCTCAGCAAAATGATGTAGCATTTGGTGAAAAAGATGCAGCCCAGTAACCCAAAATTTGATGCTAAGATGGAGAAGACCTCCACAGCCACCATGTATTTCCCCTTGGTACTGAGGTAAGTTTAAACAAAGGACAGCCACACACTGCAAAAGACCAACATGCTGAAGGTGATAAATTTGGCTTCATGAAAACCATCAGGCGACTTCCTTGCAAGGAAAGCCACAGAGAAGCTCACAATGACCAAGAAGCCCATAAAACCCAGAACACAGTACAGCATGGCAGCTGAACCTTCACTACATTCTAGTATAATTTCTTCAGCCATTGAGAGCATATCAAAATCTGGGAAAGGGGGAGAGGTTGACAACCACACTGCACATATAATGGATTGAATAAATGAGCAGGAAAGTACAATGGAGTTGGCCAGTGGTTTCCCCACCCATTTCCTCATTCTGGACCCAGGCTTGAGGGCCATGAAGGCCAGAACCACAATGGTGGTTTTGGCCAATATGCAAGAAACAGCCACAGAGAAGATGATGCCAAATGCAGTTTGTCGAAAAAGACATGTTATCTTCTCAGGTCGACCAGTGAACAGCAAAGTGCACAGGAAGGGGAGCAAGAGTGACATGAGGAGAGTGAAGGTAAGATTCTGGTTGTTGGCTTTGACTATGGGAGGGTCCCGATGCTTAATGAAGATCCAAAGGGCTAAAGCTGTGATGAAAGAAAATGAAACTGCAAAACTGGCCAAAGTGATCCTCAAAGAGTCTTCATATGACAGGAAAATTATATTTTTTGGTATGCAAATATCCTGGTGCTTGTTTTGATAGTGGTCTTCTGGACATTGAAAACAGTCATCCAAGTCTGAAAAATGAAATTATGAGTACATATATATTCAGAGATTTAAAAAAATCTGCCAGTTCAATCATCAAAGCCAGAAAATGTGAAGTTAAGGCTGATGCCTTAAATGGCATGCCCTGTGATCATTGATGAAGTTGTGCAATGTCATAAATTGAGCTGGCTTATGGCTTACCTGCCATGCACACACACATTTCCTTGGTCTCTCAGGCAAAAATCCAGGTGGGCAGGATGGAGTGCCTGGGATTAGCAAGATGGTCCATATTGGCCTGGTCCTTACCATATGAAGCATCTGAGCCTTACTGTTTTTCCCATGAGTTGACTCAGGCCTGTTTGTTGCTTACATTAGTAGTTGGCAGGATGGGTTAAATAATGAGGAGTTCTCTTTGAGCTGTAAGGCTAGGATGTTTCATAAAGCAATACAGGGCAGGACAATTTGGGGCATCTTTGCTGACCAAGGAAAATAGCAGATGCATGAATAGGGCTAGATTCTCAAAAACATCTTAATAAGCATACATACATATTTTGTGAATGCACATTCAGCATAGTATGTGCATTTACCCTGGTTTGAAGCATGGTCCTTGAATATCTTTTTCCCACCAAACAAAAACCAAGAGCAAGAACTGGGACCCATGTGCTACATTTCTGCTTTTTGAAAAGTGGTGTAAAGTCCTGATCTTTATGCTGCCCGCACCTGTGCATTCCATCCCCACCCTTCCCAAATTCACTGCAGAACAAACTTCCTGTTACTTTAAAGATATAGCTATTTTTCTTCTTTTTGAATCAGAAGTAAGCTCATGGGACCTCATATGGATTAGGACCCTAGAGGGGTGAATTCTTTGCTCTATGCCTGCATTTTATATTAGAACTTCAACTTGATGCTTTTCGGCAATGTAATTAGAAGGCATGGCAGACCAGATCCAGACCATAGTGTGTGTGTGTGTGTGTGTGTGTGTCTGAGAGAGAGAGAGAGAATTAACATTTTGACCCCCTATGCTATGGTCCCGATCTGTGTAGCAACCTGTGGTCTCATCTTGTAGGGTCTCATTTCATGACTAAAGGAATATGCATTAAAAATAGGAGCCCTCTGTAATAGAATTCCTTTGAAAACCCTGGAGTAATGGCAGCCTTCTAGCTTCACATTGAAACTGAGCATGCCTGACATAACTTGGCCAGCATTTGCTGGTTTAGACTTCCATGGGGCAGAAAAACCTTCATCACTTTTGAATCACTGCCAAGAACTTCACCAAACTAATGAAAGGCACATCACCTGAACAAGCCTGACTAACGTACATCAGTAATTTTCCCCATCATTTCAAAGAATTGTGGATAGGGATGTTAGAGAATTCCGCCACGGACTCCAGTGAGGCCCGATTCTTTAGAGTCCACCCCCCCCCCCGGAGTCTGTGGCAGAATGGAGCAATCCCCTCTGCCACCCCGTGAAACCTCCCTGGGATGGACCCAGCTTTTGTCGGCTGTCCGCTGCCCTCGTCTGCAGGTGCGAATAGCGGCCTTGATCTGCGGCCGCCATTTCCCTCACTATGTTAGCTGTGATAGGCTACGTAAATATATACATAACTTATCACGGCAATGCAGGGACACAAATGGTGGCCGCTACGGCAGCCGCCATTTGCAGCCGCAGCCCGGCAGCGGATGGAGGTCCGGCTGTGGGCGGCCCCGGCCAGTGGCTCTACGGACTCACTCTGGAGTGGAGCCGGCCAGGGAGGATTCCAGGGGAAGGATGGATCACCTCCCCCCCACCGTGGATGCCCCTGAATGGAGCCGGGTAAGGGATCTGTGCATTCCTAATGGTAGAGACTTCTACACCAGCCTAAAATCCTGCATTTAAAACAGGGCTTTCTGCTTCTGTTTTAAATGCAGGATCACCACTGACTGCCTTTACCTGCACTCCCTTCCCCCCCTCCTTCTCTTGGAAGCTTAACTTCTGCTGTACTGTTTTCTGATGGCCCCAATCCTGGAGCCATCAGAAAACAGGCCCCAACTGATGGCCCCAAACACTTACTTGGGAGTAAGCAGCATTGAACTCAATGGGACTTACTTTTGAGTGGACATAAGATCGCCCATAAGTCTGCAACCCTCGAGTAAGCTCTGAAACAACAGAGGATGTTGCTTCTGAGTTTGGTGGGGTGGGTGATCAGATGTGTCTCCCTTGGTTGCAGGGAGGCATTTTACCCTCTTCTCCCTCCGCTTGAGAAATGCAGAGGCAGGGGACTCAATCGGCAGGCGATTCTTGCCCTTGCGCCTGTCAAATCTGCTCAGGTCTCCTCCCGTGCAACCCCACTCCCATCCTCAGTGCCTTCCTCATCCTGACCGTGCCCCCAACAACTGAAAACAAATCTCCACAGCAGGCAGACAGAGCGGTTTCTTCTACCATGGGAGAATTTCACATGGAGGTCATGCCACTCCTGTTCCGTGGGCTGGAAAAAATACCCCATTTTTTTTCCATTTGAGGAAAGCCCGGGATAGGTGGGAGGAAACAGTGGAATAATGACTGGACAACGACGGCGTCATGTAATGGACCCACACAATTCAGTGAGTGAGCAACCATGAACACACAATAAACTTGTGGTGTAGAGATCCCCTATATATATGCCAAGCCACAGCTTGGATTAAAAAAAAGACAAATTTGTCAATTTTCAGCACTATTTAACATGCCGCTCCTGTGACAATTCATACTGGGTCATTTTGGAATTTTGCAGAGTTGTAAACATCATTACATAGAACATCGTTGCCCAGCTTCAAGTTATTAGCTCAAGTGTTGCTATTTGTTATGAGTAGTAGAATTGTGAGGCATATACTGTCAGAACTTTTTTTTTTTGAGATTCACCTTATCAAAAGGGGTACACACACACACACACACACACACACACACACATGGGAGGGAGGGGGGGGAGACCTGGTGTAGCATAGTAACTAACACTGCTGTTCTGTATATTTAGAATTTGAAATGAGTCCGATTGAGTTGAAGTAAGTGGGTATGAGATTACAAGCTATGGAATAAAGCTGTGAATCAGGTAGTCCCTGGTTCATATCTCACTTTTGTGAAGAACATGTTAGAGAAGGTTACAAAAAGAACTCTCTCCAAGTTTCATCCTCCCAGCCCCCAAATCTGGAATATGAGGGATAATAATATGGACTCACTTTAAAGGTTTGGTGTAAGGATATGTGAGTGATTGTTATGCCTACACATAGAACCATGCAATGTAGGACAGGCTACAAGATGCTCTTTTGTCTATATCCCTCATATGTAAGCTTCTTATGGATTATAATATGAATTATACTATGAATTATACTGTGAATTATCAATATCTATTCTGGGATAATAACATTTAATAACTCAAATTAGATATGTGGGAATCCAGGGTTATGGCTTTTATATATGGAGAAAGATGGGCCCCTTGTCCAGAGCTTCCTTTAAACTCCTTAGACCCCAGTTAGTTGGCTTGTCAAGGAGTCCACCTCATGAGCAAGGCCACCTCCAGGCTAGGCAAAGAATTAAATCAACTCCATCTTCAAATTGAGTATATTTATTAAATAACCAAGGAGAAAAAAGTTCAGTAATAGTTGCTTTTAAAAGATAAAATGAACACTGCATTTTGGCTAGATGGGCAATTTTGCCTGTCTAAGCATGACTTGGGGAGGGGGAGGGGGAGGGAAGGAGCCCAGAGATGCAGTAGGAAGCTTCCACAGTCTCCTTTGCTCCCTGCACCCAGGACCCCCGCCCCATGGATCTCCATGCTCCATTTCCAAATGCTGAGACATAGCCGCATGCGGAGAGAACTGCACCAGCTATGAGGGGGTGGGGAGCGGGAGGGGAGCACAGTTTCTGGGACAGGACCTGACCAATCTACATGCTGTCTAGGGGGCATAGGATTGCTTTCTAAAATGCATTGGCTGCAGTATTTTACAGACTGACGATTTGGAACATAAAACCATGGTGTGCTTCCAGATGAGACTTTGTAAAATGCAGTTGTACTGCTTCAGTCATAGAATTGTGTGTGTGTGTGTGTGGCGGGGGGGGGGGGTTTCCAGTCAATATTGTCTTCAATTTATAGCCCTCCTGTGTTTTCCCATCACTTCTTCAGTCCTTTTTCTCATCAGGAAAAAAAAAATGGTTGAGGGAAAAAAGACAGAATAGCTCCACAATGCCTTTCATTGGTAGCACTAGAAGTCCTCCATCTCAAACACACCCTTGGTTTGAATGGCCCTGACTGATAGCACACATTGATAGAACTATCTCAGTGCCTGAACAGAGACATATTTATTAAAAAATGTAGAAATGTGGATGAGCTGTACCTGGTTAAACATGCTGGGCCACATGATGGCACCTTCTTTAATGGTAAAATAATTGTCTGGGGGAACATGTGGTTGTATTACTCCAACTTTTACTCTAAGAAAGGACTGGTTTAGGAAAGTGACCCAGATGATAATATCAAATCCCAGCTTCCAATTGGCCATCTTCATCAAAGGAACTCTTTCCTCCAGCACTGTTGTTAAAGGAGACACTTCTCAGATAGTTGTGGAGCTTCATGTAAAGAAACAAAAAAGGCAACCAATAATGACAGATAATAAATTACACACACACACACACACACACACACACATACATATATATATATGCATGTGTATATATATATATATATATATGTATGTATGTATGTATGTATATATATAAATATATCAGTGATGATTTTTCCAGGAGGAGGGAATTATGAACATTGGGCTGGATGCAGACAAGTTATACTTAGAATAGCTTAAATGAAATCAATGGGACTTAAGTTAGTCATGAAAAACCTGTTCCACCAAATTCAATGGGTCTCCTACAAGCATGTTGTTTTTCACGAGGAAGAGACGAAAAACAAGGCCTTGCCTGTAGGCTTGACATGGAGTGAAGTAGTAACAAAGAAAGGAAGGGTGGGGGAGAACATTGCTTCATAAATGGCTTTTACTGTATGGATGTGATTATAGGTCCACACTTGCTGTCCAATGTTAAGGTTGAGTTGGCTGAATCACATTCGACCATTAGAACCAGAAATCAGGGGGGAGTTGGCTTATACTCACAAAATGTCTGAGGAGATGGATCAGAAATTTAATATTGCAGGAGAGGTCAGTTTCAGGATAAAAAGGTAAAAGGTGTCCCCAACCAGTCGTGTCCGACTCTAGTTTCAGGATAGTCTGTGCCAATTTTGAGGTAGAAAAGGTAAGAAAGTCCCTTTCCAACTCTGCCGTTTGACGTGGATGGTATTGGTTGCCAGTTGGGTACTTGTAACATGGAATGTTCCCTTCAGTTACATAATAGCTTCAGTTGCGTAGATTCCATGTGTCTATTCCAGTGAACAGACAAATCTGGGACTTAGCTCCACCTCTGCCACTGACACAGCCATCAACCCCCAAGGTAGTGAAGGTGGAACTGACCATAGCATAGGATACCATAAAAAGGTAAAGGTGTCCCCAACCAGTCGTGTTCGACTCTAGGGTGCGGTGCTCATCCCTGTTTCTAAGCCGAAGAGCCAGCGCTGTCCGAAGACACTTCCGTGGTCATGTGGCCGGCATGACTGAACACCGAGGTGCACGGAACGCTGTTACCTTTCCCGCCAAGGCGGTGCCTATTTATCTACTTGCAATTTCTTGCTTTCGAACCGCTAGGTTGGCAGAAGCTGGGACTGAAGACGGGAGCTCACTCCGTCACGCAGCACTCGGGTCTCGAACTGCTGACCTGCCGACCTTCCAGTCTGCAGTTCAGCATCTTAACCACTAAGCCACTGCGGTCCCTATAGGATACCATACCAAATGAGTATTTTTAAGTAATACATCTGTTAAGGGTAATGCCCTTAACAGCTGCAATTTCCCAGCATTTTGGAAATAATATGTTAAATTGAATGGCTATTTGTTAATTGAATTTTAAAACTACCCGGGATATCCCATTTCACTAGAATTCCCAGATCATAATCTAGAGAACCAAGTCCAAACTATTTGTTGCATGAAATGCATCTTTTCATTTCAAATGATTTTTAAAAAAATCCATTAATATCCATTAATTTAAATCCATTAATAGTCTCTGGAGGGGGGCTTGAATATAATGAGTTTTACAGTATGTGCAGAGGGGGAATGTAAAATGTTTCCATTCCTGAAGGGGGAAAAACAAAACTTGGCAAGATGGAAGAATACTTTTCAATCCTGCTAAAAACAATTAATATGGCCAGAAATATTATTAAATCTTACCAAATGAATAGTGTTTAAGTAATACATCTGAGAGGAGTAATGCCATTAAGGATAAGGGTAATTTTAAAACTGCCCGTGAGAACCCAGTCCAAACTATTTGTTGCCTGAAATGCATCTCTGCATTTCACATGCATGTTTTTAAAAATGCATATGATAGGGTGAGCATTCCTACATTCATGTGCTCAGGATGTTACCTGCCATGGGTGTAGATTCAAAGGCTTCCATGTCCTGCCATCCAATATACTTCTACGTTTAAATTTGGATGATTGCATGGATTGCAAAGCATGTGCCACAGCATAGACGCCATTGTAGATGCTGTAACTATGAACAGTCATGTTCATTTCGAAAACAGTCCCTGCAAGAGTCTCCAGCTTCTCCTCTCCAGTGCAGGTTTTCTCAAACTTTTTGTCTAAATTAAGGGTGCTAGGGAAAGAACATTCAATTGCATTTTCCCAGACATCCTTGAGAAACCCATCTTCATTCTCAAACATTCTCAAAAATATCATGGTCTGAATTTATCCATGTAAGAGTACAACACTGGCTGTGCTTCTCATGATAGTCCTATATGTGTTAAGCCACCCTGCCACTATTTCAGCAATACTGCTGGAAAAAGTTGGTCTTGGTAAGCCTTCTTTGAAGTCAAAGCAGATTCTACTATGATAAAATATTGGAAGCACATTCTGTGCAAAATGCTCTCCATTGTCATCACTTAAAAAAATCACCCCAATCCACTTCCACTCAAAAAACAGCAGCAGCTGGAGGGTTCCAGTATATTGCAAGGTCCCACTTGGAAACTCTGGTGGTAGAAAACACCTTGGTTTCTGCTATTAATAACTGGAGAAGCACCATATATGATCTAAGGACAATAACATAAGGAGAGAGGGAGAAAATAATGAAACAAGTGTCCAGTCCCCACCTCACCGAACTGGAGTGTGGATTACTGAATTACATTTTTTGGGGGGGAGGGGGGGTCCAAAACCTTCAAGTGTGACCCAATCTAGTTCAAACTTGTGTCTTCAATGAGAATTAGATCCTCCAACAGCAGCTATTAGATTGTTTTCAACATCACATTTGTAATTAGCAACAAACTTCTCCCGTGTGGAGAGAAGCTCTATTGATGCAAGAAAGCTCCAACTTGCCAGAAAATAGCTATTATAGATGTGGGAGCCTAAGCCTAGGGTGATGTTGGGTACCTTCAAGTGTGCCCCAATCTAGTTCAAACTTGTGTCTTCAATAAGAATTTTTGAAGGAAGAAAAATCATTAATGTGATTAATGTGAGAGCATTTCAAAGGCACAAACTGAGAAATTCTACACTGGCAACTGGGTTTCTATATGTGCAGGTAAATTCCCATGTCCCAGAGACATAACCTACCTGTGGAATCTTGTAGATGTATAGAATGCTTGCCATGAAGAGACAGACATCAGAGTTAGGTCCTCCAACAGCAGCTATTAGATTGCTTTCAGCATCACATTTGTAATTAGCAACAAACTTCTCCCGTGTGGAGAGAAGCTCTATTGATGCAAGAAAGCTCCAACTTGCCAGAAAATAGCTATTATACATGTGGAAGCCTAGGGTGATGTTGGGTATGATCGAGGAATTTTCATTGATTTCTCTGATAGCAAACACTAAGCCCAGGATGTGTTGGTAGTTCTGAATCAATACCCTGCAATGAGAGTTGTGCACTACATTACACTATATGTACTTCAATATATGAGGTCTGATATATTTCAGTTCAATATGCATCATACAAGGGACCTTTAGGCCAACTAGGCCAATGCCCTGCTCAATGAAGGGAATCCAGGACGAATGTATCCCCAATAGATGGCTATCTAATCTGTGCTTGAAGGCCTCAGCTGAAGAAGAGCTCACCACCCCTATGGCATTGGTAACATGGTTGAGCAGTTCTTATGAAAGGATTTTCTCCTATAGTTCAACCCAAATGTTCCTTCTTGTAAATTAAGCCTGTTAGATCCCATCCTGCCCTCGTGGGAAGCAGGAACAGGTCTTTGCCGATGTACGAAAGTCACTTACCTGTTTCCGGATTACGTTGATGGTGGGGGGGAGGTGTTCCGTCCCTTCCCCCGGAATCCTCGCCATCCAACTCCGCTCCACAGGGATTCTGCGGAGCCGCCGGCTGGCTCCGCCAGCAGCCAGACATCCGGCTGCTGGCTAACAGGGACACAAATGGCGGCAGCTGTAGCCACCGCCATTTGTGTCCCTGCAGTCAGCCATGATAGGCTATGTAAATGTTTACGTAACTTATCACGTCTGACTTAAAAAAAAAATCAATGCGCGTACGCAAATGGCGGCGGCCACAGCCGCCACCATTTGCTTACGTGTGTTTTGTTTGTTTTTTTTAAAGTCAGACGTAAACATTTACGTAGCCTATCACGTTTTTTTTTAAACCTAACTGTGATTGTTGTTGTTGTTGTTCAGTCGTTCAGTCGTGTCCGACTCTTCGTGACCCCATGGACCATAGCACGCCAGGCCTTCCTGACCTGCGCACTCTCCCCGGAGTGTGCTCAGGTTCATATTCATTGCATTGGTGATGCTATCTAGCCATCTCATCCTCTGCCATCCCCTTCTCCTTTTGCCTTCAGTCTTTCCCAGCATCAGCATCTTTTCCAGAGAGTTTTCTCTTCGCATTAGGTGGCCAAAAAATTTCAACTTCAGCTTCAGTATCTGTCCTTCCAATGAGCACTCAGGGTTGATTTCCTTTAGGATGGACTGATTTGACCTCCTTGCAGTCCAGGGCACTCGTAAGAGTCTTCTCCAGCACCACAGTTCAAAAGCATCAATTCTTTGGCGCTCAGCCTTCCTTATAGTCCAGCTCTCACAGCCATACATTACTACTGGGAAAACCATAGCTTTGATTAGACGGACCTTTGTTGGCAAGGTGATGTCTCTGCTTCTTACTATGCTGTCTAGGTTTGCCATAGCTTTCCTCCCAAGGAGCAAGCGTCTTTTAATTTCATGGCTACAGTCACCATCTGCGGTGATCTTGGAGCCCAAGAAAGTAAAATCTGTCACTGCTTCCATTTCTTCCCCTTCTATATGCCAGGAAGTGATGGGGCCAGATGTCATGATCTTAGTTTTTTAATGTTGAGTTTCAAACCAGCTTTTGCACTCTCCTCTTTCACCCTCAACAAGAGGCTCTTGAGATCCTCTTCGCTTTCTGCCATTAGGGTGGTATTGTCTGCATATCGGAGGTTGTTGATAATTCTCCCAGCAATCTTAATTCCGACCTCTGATTCATCCAACCCGGCATTTCTCATGATGTACTCTGCATATAAGTTAAATAAGCAGGGTGACAATATGCAGCCTTGTCGTACTCCTTTCCCAGTTTTGAACCACTCGGTTGTTCCATGTCTGGTTCTTACTGTTGCTTCTTGACCCTCGTACAGGTTTCTCAGGAGACAGGTAAGGTGGTCTGGTACTCCCATCACTTTAAGAATTTGCCACAGTTTGTTGTGATCCACACAATCAAAGGATTTAGCATAGTCAATGAAGCAGAAATAGACGTTTTTCTGGAATTCTCTTGCTTTCTCCATGACCCAGCGAATGTTGGCGATTTGATCTCTAGTTCCTCTGCCTCTTCGAAACCCAGCTTGTACTTCCGGTAGTTCTCGGTTCGCATACTGCTGAAGCCTAGCTTGTAGGATTTTGAGCATCGCCTTGCTGGCATGTGAAATGAGCGCAATTGTGCGGTAGTTTGAACACTCTTTGGCGTTGCCCTTCTTTGGAATTGGAATGTAAACTGAGCTTTTCCAGTCTTCTGGCCATTGTTGAGTGTTCCAAATTTGTTGGCATATTGAATGCAGCACTTGAACAGCATCATCTTTTAGGATCTTAAATAGCTCAGCTGGAATACTGTCATCTCCACTAGCTTTGTTGTTACTAATGCTTCCTAAGGCCCACTTGACTTCACTCTCGAGGATGTCCGGCTCAAGTTCAGTGACCGAACTATCATGGCTATCAAGGACATTACTATCATGGCTATCAAGGACATTAAGATCTTTCCTGTATAGTTCTTCTGTGTATTCTTTCCACCTCTTCTTAATCTTATCTGCTTCTGTGAGGTCCCTGCCTTCTTTGTCCTTTATCATGCCCGTCTTTGCACAAAACGTTCCCTTGAGGTCTCCAATTTTCTTGAAGAGATCTCTAGTCTTTCCCATTCTGTTGTTTTCCTCGATTTCCTGGCATTGTTCATTTAAGAAGGCCTTCTTGTCTCTCCTTGCTATTCTCTGGAACTCTGCATTCAGTTAGATATATCTTCCCCTTTCTCCCTTGCTTTTTGCTTCCCTTCTTTCCTCAGCTACTTATAAAGCCTCCTCAGACAGCCACTTGGCTTTCTTGCATTTCTTTTTCTTTGGGATGGATTTTGTTGCTGCCTCCTGAACAATGTTACGGAGCTCCGTCCATAGTTCCTCAGGCACTCTGTCTATCAGGTCTAATCCCTGAAATCTATTCCTCACCTCCACTGTATATTCATTAGGGATATGATTTAGGTCATACCTGAATGGTTTAGTGGTTTTCCCTACGTTCTTCAATTTCAGCCGAAATTTTGCAAGAAGCAGCTCATGATCTGAGCCACAGTCAGCTCCAGGTCTTGTTTTTACTGACTGTATGGAGCTTCTCCATCTTTGGCTGCAAAGGACATAATCAGTCTGATTTCGATATTGACCATCTGGTGATGTCCATGTGTAGAATCGTCTCTTGTGCTGTTAGAAAAGAGTGTTTGCTATGATCAGCGTGTTCTCTTGGCAAAACTCTATTAGCTTTTGTCCTGCTTCATTTTGTACACCAAGGCCATGCCTGCCTGTTATCCCGGTGATTTCTTGACTTCCTATTTTAGCATTCCAATCCCCTATGATGAAGGGGACATCTTTTTTTGGTGTTAGTTCTAGATGGTGTTGGAGGTCTTCATAGAACCGATCAACCTCAGCTTCTTTGGCATCAGTGGTTGGGGCATAGACTTGAATTACTGTGATGTTGAATGGTTTGCCTTGGATTCGTACTGAGATCATTCTATCATTTTTGAGATTGTACCCCAGTACTGCTTTTCCCACCCTTTTGTTGACTATGAGTGCTACTCCATTTCTTCTAAGGGATTCTTGGCCACAATAGTAGATATGATGGTCACCTGAATTAAATTTGCCCATTCTTGTCCATTTTAGTTCGCTGATTCCCAAGATGTCGATGTTCATCTTGCCATCTCATGTTTGACCACCTCCAGCTTACCTTGATTCATTGATCTAACATTCCAGGTTCCTAAACAATATTGTTCTTTACAGCATCGGATTTTCTTTTCACCACCAGACACATCCACAGCTGAGTGTCCTTTCGGCTTTGGCCCAGCCGCTTCACTCTTTCTGGCGCTACTTGGAAATACCCTTTGCTCTTCCCCAGTGGTACATTGGACACCTTCCGACCTGAGGGTCTCATCTTCCAGCGTCATCTCTTTTAGCTTTGTGATACGTTCCATGGTGTTTTCTTGGCAAGAATACTGGAGTGAGTTGCCAATTCCTTCTCCAGTGGACCACATTTTGTCAGAACTCTCTGCCATGACCTGTCCGTCTTGGGTGGCCCTGCACGGCATAGCTTATGGCTTCACTGAGTTACGCAAGCCCCTTCGCCACAACAAGGCAGTGATCCATGAAGGGGCTAACTGTGATAGGCTATGTGAATCTTTACGTAGCCTATCACGTCTTCTTCTTTTTTTTTTTAAACTGGAAATGGTGGCAGCAGCAGCCGGTCGGAAGATCCGCCCCAGGTAAGTCTCGTCCCGGGGGAGGGGCAGGCCGTTCCGCCACCGATTTCGGGGGGCCGAATGCCAGTGCCTTCGGCCTCCCTGAGATCCGTGGCGGAATTCTCTGACATCCCTACAGCCCTTCAGGTATTTGACAAGCGCTACAATGTTCTCCTTCCCTCATTCTTCTCCAGGCTAAGTATACACATTTCCTTCCATAGACCTGAGGTTATCACAAGGCCATTTTTGTTGCCCTCCTCTGAAACCCTACCAAGTTGTCCACATACCTAGTAAAGTGTGGCACTTGCAACTAGACACAGAATGAGTAGTTTCTCATATTTATTATATCTGTACTACATTGATTATGGGATGCTTGACAGAAATGGGCACATACACAAGGATGTGTTACTTCTCTGAATATCAGCCCAATGTCACTAATTTTTAGGATGGTCGAGCTGCTGCTGCTTCTTCTACTCCTTCTAATAACATTGACACAGGGAAGGAGAATTGCCTTCCTGGTCCTGTTGTTGGTGCTTCTGCTGCTAGTATTCCTAGTGGCATATAGGGATGGCGGAGAAATCCGCCACAGACTCCAGTGAGGCTGGATTCTTTAGAATCCAGCCCCCCGGAGTCTGTGGAGGAACCGACTACCCCCCCACCGCCACCCCCCGAAATCCCCCCGAGACAGACCTTACCTGGCAGTGGCAGCTGCTCCAGGTTGAGTCATCATCTTCCTTCAGCAGCCAGGCTGCAGAATGAAATGGCGGCCGTCATAGCGGCTGCCATTTGCATCCCTGCCCATGATTGCCTATGTAAATATTTACGTAGCCTACCATGGCAAAAAGCAGGGATGCAAATTGCTGCTGCTATTCCATTTGTGTCCCTGTTCTTTGCAGTAATTGGCTACGTAAATGTTTATGTAGCCTATTACTGCAAAGAACAGGAATGCAAATGGTGTCCACTATGTGGATGCCATTTGCATCCCAGTGGCCGGAACCGGCTGGCAGCTGTGCAGACTCACCATGGAGTGGAGGTGGCTGGGGCCGGCAAGGATTCCAGGGGGGAGGAATGGATTGCCTCCCCCCCTGTGTACTCCTGCGGACCAAAGGTAAGGGTGGTGCACCCCTAGTGCACCCCTAGTGTACACCTCTAGTGGCATATGAAGGGGGCCCTTGACATCCTGTAAAGGAAGGGCAAGGAGCAGTTCTAGACATTAACAGTTCCCCTGAATTTAAAGCCCAATGGACCGCCTTGAATGAAATTATTATCTGGAGAGAGATGGATGATGAGAGTAAGAAAACCAATTCCTTACACGAGGTCGTCAAAGAGTTCATCACAGGGATGTCTTTTGAAGGTCATAAGGCTTGAAAATGTGTAGATCTGAGAAATTATGCCACCAAGGATGAGATCTCCTGGCTGATAATACTTGTGGAAAGCATGAAGGTGGTCACTTATGGCACATTTAGCAAGTGGAGCAGTGTAAGCTACCTGAGGCAGCAACATTGATACCAACACTATGAGGAGCAGCATCTTGAGTGGAAATCTTCCTTCTAGACACCAATTGACCAGTTCCCACATTGTCATCTGAGTATTTTTGAGCAGCCTAGTGTGGCTTTATAGAGCCCTCACGTGATCGATTTGAAGCCCAGACTGTACAGCATGAAGTACCAGTGATCACACTGATGGAGCCCTGCTGATCTCTAGCTCGAATTCTAAATGTCATTGTGGATATTAATAACATTCTCCATTCTTGGTTCATTGTTTTGCTGATGACCCATGATCTCCTGGGAGCTTAGGAAGAAGGGTAGAAATAACTGTGATATTTTAGATAATTATACAGTAGATATCTACTCCAGAGTTATATGTATTCTAGAGCATATCAGAATAAAACATGTTTAGTTCTTCTCTGAAGAAGACTTTATTGGTCCTCACTGGGATAACAAATGATACATAAACTCAAAATTAAGAGCAAAAAAAAAAAAGAATTAGAAAAAAATGAGTCATTAAGAACGAAAAGTCAAACAGAAAATAATTGGTCTTTCTAAATCTATATTTATTTTATTTTTATAAGTGAAATAAACAGTACCAACAACATAGTCAAAATCTCCAGTTTCGAACATTACAGTATTCTGGGGAAGAACAAAGGAAAATAAAGGAGGAAAGCAAAAGAAGGAGAAAAAGTGAGAGAGAAAAAGATATCTAAGCTTCAATGAAAGCAAACCAAATATCCAAATATAAGTCCATTTGCAAATTATACCTATACAGCACTCTTCCAGACATTGCAGGTATTATTAAATCTTCAATCCGGTGGTCCAGAAATGGTGAGCCTTGTCGTTCAATGTTATAACCTCAGTCTTATAGCAAATAAATGGGAGCAAACAATCCATTTCCATTAACCATATATTGCCATTTCATTAACACATATTGTTGTTGTTGTTCAGTCGTTAAGTTTAACCAACAAAAATAATAATAATCATAATCCCATAATAATGATAGCAATACTAATATTAATGGTAATTTAAAAAGAAGAAGAAAAATAAATTTAAGAGAAGGGTAAAAAGTAAAAAGTAAAAACAAACCATTTATTTTACGTAATACCATATCTAAAAATATATTTTTATGTGTATGCACACATACACACACCAACAGGTATTTATACACACAAAGGAGAAAGAGAACAGAAATATGCAAACATTTAATTAGGGGTGGACGAAAGTCACTTACCTTTTCTTGCAGCTTGTTCGTGGTGGGGGGGAGCGCTTCGCTGCTCCCCCCGCGAAGTTCAGGCCGGGGGGGGGGAGGCTTCCCGCCTCGTCCGGCCAAAATTCAGGCTGGGGGAGAAGGCTTCCCGCCTCGCCCGGCCGAAATTCAGGCCGGGGGGGAGGCTTCCCGCCTCGCCCGGCCGCGAACACGAAAGTAAAAAAAAAAAAAAAAAACGTCCCCTGATAGGCTACATGACGATTCACGTAGCCTATCACGGCTAGATCTGGAAAGTCAGCCGTGATAGGCTACGTGAATCGTCACGTAGCCTATCACGGGTAACTTTAAAAAAAAAAGCGCGTACGCGAATGGCGGCCCCCATAGGGAGCCGCCATTCGCGTTCCTTATTTAGTTGCTGTAGTCTATGTAAATGTTTACGTAGACTACGGCGAAAATAAGGGCAACACTATTTGTGTTGCCCTTATTTTCGCCGTAGTCTACGTAAACATTGACATAGACTACAGCAACCAAATAAGGAAGGGGAATGGCGGCTCCCTATGGGGGCCGCCATTCGCGTACGCGCTTTTTTTTTTTAAGTCACCCGTGATAGGCTACGTGACGATTCACGTAGCCTATCATGGCTGACTTTGCAAATCTTGCCGTGATAGGCTACGTGAATCGTCACGTAGCCTATCAGGGGACGTGTTTTTTGTTTTTTCTTTCATTGCAATGGCGGGGGTGGCAGCCGGTCGAAAGACCGGCTGCCGCTCCCGCCCCGCTCGAACACCGGACGAACCGCCAGCCGGACCCGCCGCCGGGAGGGACATTCAGGGAAGGTAAGTCCCATCCCGGGGGGGTGCGGGGTGCGGGGGGGGTGCGGAGGATTTTTCCCCGAAACTTGTTCGGGGGGCCGAACACGTTGGCGCTCGGCCCCCCGAAGTTTCGGGGAGAAATTCTCCGCCATCCCTACATTTAATATGGCAAACTTCCCAGACATCCTATCAGCTAAACCCCAAACAAGACTTCAGAGGAGCAGTAGAAATGGCTAAATTCCAACTCTGGAGGCTGAGAAAGTTGGCTCCCTTGTTTTAATTTTAACACCAATGAGAAATGATTTGACCGCATCAGGATTTAAAAACTTTTTCATCTGGCCTTCAAAAGGAATGCAAAATATAGCAGAATATTTAATATAATATTGCATGTTATTTTGCTTTGCCAAACTTCTCGCTTTGGTGAATTGCCTTCTTCTATCATTGGCTTCTTTAGTATAATCAGCATAATCTTGTCATTTACTTGTCCCCACCTTAGCTCACCTCGTTCTCTTGCCATACGCAGAAGATGATTTTTTGTAGAAACTTTAAATCTTTATGTAGGCTAAAACGGTGTAATGGCGTTAACGTAGGCTAGAAACTTTAAATCTTTACATAGGCTAGAAACTTTAAATCTTTACGTAGGCTAAACTGGGGAATCAAAAAGGGACGCAAATAGCGCCCACTACGCTATTTGCATTCCCCTTTATTTTCGCCAACATAGTCTACGTGAATATTTACGTAGATTCAGATGGCCAACAAGAAGGAATGCAAATGGCAGCGGCTGTACCTGCCGCCATTTGTGTTAGCATTTTTTTTAACCCAGCCATGATAGGCTACATAAATCTTTACTTAGCCTATCACATCATTTTTTGTTTTTTGTTTTAACCCAGCCATGATAGGCTACGTAAATCTTTACTTAGCCTATCACATCATTTTTTGTTTTTTGTTTTAACCCAGCCATGATAGGCTACGTAAATCTTTACGTAGCCTATCACGTCATTTTTTGTTTTTTTACAAGACAAATGGTGGTGGCGGCAGCCAGTCGCAAGACCAGCCGCCGCAGCTGCTGCCGCCGCCGCCACCGGAGCCGCCACTGAAGCCACCGCTGGAGCCGCCGCCACCCGGAAGATCCACCCCAGGTAAGTCTCATCCTGAGGGGGATCCGTGGGGGGGGCGGAGGGGCAGGCCGTTCCACCACAGATTTCCGGGGGCAAAATGCACTGGCATTCGGCCTCACTGAGATCCATGGCAGAATTCTCTGAGATCCCTACGTAAGATAAAATGGTGAAAAGAAAGGGGAACACAAATAGCGTAGTGGATGCTATTTGCGTTCCTTTATTTTTCGCCATTCTAGGCTACGTAAATATTTACATAAGATAAATCAGCAAAAAAATAGCGAACGCAAATAGCGCCCACTACGCTATTTGCGTTCCCCTTTTTTTCGCCATTTTATCTTACGTAAACATTTATGTAAGATAAATCGGCGAAAAATAGAGAATGCAAATGGTGGCCACCGTAGCTGCTGCCATTTGCGTATGCTGCAGTTTTGGGGGGGGGGGGTTGAGGTTAGCCGTGATAGGCTACGTAAATTCTTATGTAGCTTATCACGGCTGCCTGGCTGAATGCAAATGGCAGCCGCTACGGCGGCTGCCATTTGCGTACCCACCAGCCTGTCTGTGACTGTAAATCCGGCTGCGGATGGCCCTGGCCAGCTGCTCTGCAGTCTGGCCGTGGAGTGGAGCCGGCCGTCGAGGATTCTGGGGGGGAGGAGCAGATCGCCTCCCCCCCGTTGAGGATTCTGGGGGGAGGGACGGAGTGCCTCCCCCCCACCATGAAAGATTCCTCAAAAAGGTAAGAGAGTTTCGTACATCCCTAGTACAAAAGAAGAAGAAAAAATAGAAATATCTTTAAAGTAACCCTCAAGTCCACTGTGGTCAACAGGGCTAATTGTCAAATGAGACTATGACAGGCAGGGCTGTAAAACAGGATTGTATTTCGTCCCCATTTTAATGCAGTTTTTTTTCTTAATGATTTGGTTCCATCACTGCTGATGCTAGGACACCATCCTAAGCCTGGTTTAAGGCAGATCTCATTGTTATTTGCAGACAATGCTGTGCTATTACCTTTAACCCAATTGGGTTTAAAGTGACTATTCCGAGCCTTCTCAGAGTATTGTGATAAAAAAAAAAAAAAAAAAGATTGGTCATCAACCTTGTAAAATCTAAAGTTATGGAGGGCATATTTTTTTCTTTCAAAGTCATGAAAATAGTTTCAGGGGGAATAGCTTGCAACGAGTTAAGAAATTTAAGTATTTAGGCACAAATATTTGCATAGCCTATCATGTTAATTAAAAGTACGGCTGCTGCAAATGGCATCCTGGACACCATTTGTGGCTGCGCCGCGGTCAATCCGCCCAGCCGGCGATATGGCAATGGCGGCTGTATCGCTGGCACCCTGGAGCTGGCCATCGGGGAGGATCCGGCCGAGGAGGATTTTTCCAGGAGGCAGAGATAAGTCTTCCGATCCTCTGCAGACTCTGGGGGGGGGGATTCTTTTGAATCTGGCCTCACTGGGGTCCGTGGAGGAATTCTCCCCCATCCCTACCCATCGGGGGAGAGAATGGTCCTTTCTCGGCCCCTCATCCCAGGTCCATGAAGGCAGCAGCCTGAGGAGGAAGGCGAGGAGGGAGCCCTTCTCACCTTCCTCCTCATGTCAAGCTGCTGCTCACATGTAGGGGGCCTGGGATGGGAGTGGGAGACGGGAGCAATCCTTCCCCCACCCCCCAGGACAAATATAGAGCCCCTTTTATGCAACATGGGGCTTTGTCTTTTTATAGATCTACTGTTGTGCACAATGGTGGCCAGAAAGGGCCAGTTCTACAACATCAGAGGCCTCTTAATGTTGTGGAAATGGCCGTTTCCGGCCACCGTTGTGCACAACAACAAATCTATGAATAAATAGAGCCCCATCCTGCATAAAAACTGCTCTATATTTTTACTGGAGGGTAGGAGAAGGATGGCTCCTGTCTCCCACTCCCATCCCAGGCCTGCTTAGAGGAGAGTGGGGAGCTGCGGCACACTCCTGGACAGCTCACAGAGCTCTCTGGGGGCTCTCACAGCCTGGCTTCTGTGAGCAGGCGGCAGCAGCTGCTGCTTGAGTGTCCACTGAGCATGGACTGCAATGTGTTTGTCCATCCCTAGGGACATCTAACTGTGTAGTATATACAGCCATGTGTTTGGACACTGGTGTTGGGTTTGTGGAAATCAGTGCGCTGGACCAGACACTAACATTCTGGTCATGTTTTCACATTTTTTCATCAATATCTAACATTATTGGTCCTCTATGGGATAGCAAGTGAAATCTATCTAGGAGAGAGCCTTCTTTGTGGTGGCCCCCACTCTGTGTAGGGATGTACGAAAGTCACTTACCTTATTATTTATTTATTTATTTATTTCTATACCGCCCAATAGCCGAAGCTCTCTCACCCTTTCAAGGATGTGATTCGTGGGTGGGGAGGTGCTCCGTCCCTCCCTCCAGAATCCTCAATGGGGGGGAGGCGTTCCAGTCCTCCCCCCTGTAATCCTGCCTGGCAGGCTCCGCTCTGCAGCAGCTCCGCAGAGCAGCCAGCCAGGGCCATCCGCAGCTGGAGTTCCGGCTGCAGACAGGCTGCTGTGGATGCAAATGGCGGCCGCCATAGCAGCTGCCATTTGCGTCCAGCGAAGCTGCTATGATAGGCTACGTAAGTATTTACGTAGCCTATCATGGCAGGCCAAACAACAACAACAACAGCATATGCAAATGGCGGTGGCTACGGCAGCCGCCATTTGCGTTCCCTATTTTTCACCATTTTATCCTACTTAAATATTTACGTAGGCTATTACAGAGAAAAAAAAGAGAACACAAATAGCATAGTGGGCGCTATTTGTGTTCCCCTTTTTTTTCAGCGTAATAGCCTATGTAAATATTTATGTAGGATAAAATGGCAAAAAATAGGGAATGCAAATGGCGGCTGCTGTAGCCGCCGCAATTTGCATACGCTGTTGTTGTTGTTGTTTGGCCTGCCGTGATAGGCTACATAAATACTTACATAGCCTATCACGGCCTCCGCAGGGACGCCAAAGGCATCCTTGCATTAGCCGTGATAGGCTATGTAAGTATTTACGTAGCCTATCATGGCTATGAAGAAAAAGCGAATGGCGGCCGCAGGGCGGCTGCCATTTGTAAGTCAGCGCGGATGGCAGCAGGTAAGTGCTCCATTTCGTGCACCTTTCGTGGGTTGGGGACTCTGTTCCGCATGCCTTTCATGGGTTGGGGGGGCGGGGGCTTCGTTCCGCCATGGATTTCAGGTAGGGATGTACAAAAGTGACTTAACTTTTGCGGATTACGTTGATGGGGGGGGAGATGTTCCGTCCCTCCCCCTGGAATCCTGGCTGGGGGGGAGGCACTCCGTTCCTTCCCCCGGAATCCTTCAACAGCCGGCGGTGCTCCACGGAAGGGATTTCCAGCCATAGAGGGCTCTGAGTAAAACAAACAAACAAAAAACAACCGCGTATGCAAATGGCGGCGGGTACGGCCGCCGCCATTTGCGTTCCTTCTCTTTGGACGTCTTAATCTACATAAATATTTACGTAGACTATGATTGCGAAAATAAAGGGGAATGCAAATAGCATAGCGGGCGCTATTTGTGTCCCTTTTTCATTCACCATTTTAGCCTACGTAAATCTTTATGTAGGCTAAAAAGGCAAATCAAAAGTGGACGCAAATAGCTGCAGCCGCCACCATTTGCATACGCATTTTTTTTTAAACCCACCCCCAACCATGATTGGCTACGTAAAGATTTACGTAGCCTATCACATCTTTTTTTTTTTTCCACAAGCCTGGAAATGGCGGCGGCGGCGGCAGCCAATCAGAAGACCAGGCACTGCCACCACCGAAGCCGCCGCCGAAGCCGCCACCGGAGCTGCCGCTGCCTGGAAGATCCGCCCCAGGTAAGTCTTGTCCCGGGGGGGATCCGTGGGGGGAACGGGGGGTGGCAGGATGTTCCGCCACAGATTTCGGGGGGCCAAATGCACTGGCATTCAGCCTCACCGAGACCCGTGGTGGAATTCTCTGACATCCCTAATTTCGGGGGGCCGAATTCACTGGCATTCGGCCTCACGGAGATCTGTGTCAGAATTCTCCACCATCCCTAACTGTGGAACTCCAGCCCTAGGGAACTCCACCATGCCTCTTCTTTAATGAGCTTCTGTCACACATTAAAAACGTCGTTTTTCAGGCAGGCATTTGGGGTGGAGTGAGGAATTTTTAGAAATATGATGTTTTAATGTAAAATTTTACTGTTTTAAAACTGTTTGTATTGATGTACATTACCCAGAGTGGCCAGGTGACCAGCCAGATGGGCGATTAAGACATTTTAATCAATTAATTAAATAAATAAATAAAGTCAACTTGATTGACTAATCATTTCTGCAGACACAACAAGTTAGAAAGTCCTAAAATGTCCATCTGTCCAAGATGGACAGGTCATGGCAGAGAGTTCTGACAAAATGTGGTCCACTGGAGAAGGAAATGGCAACTCACTCCAGTATTCTTGCCAAGAAAACACCATGGAACGTATCACAAGGCTAAAAGATATGACGCCGGAAGATGAGACCCTCAGGTCGGAAGGTGTCCAATATACTACTGGGGAAGAGCAGAGGGTATTTCCAAGTAGCGCCAGAAAGAGTGAAGCGGCTGGGCCAAAGCCGAAAGGACACTCAGCTGTGGATGTGTCTGGTGGTGAAAAGAAAATCCGATGCTGTAAAGAACAATATTGTTTAGAAACCTGGAATGTAAGATCAATGAATCAAGGTAAGCTAGAGGTGGTCAAACATGAGATGGCAAGATTGAACATCGACATCTTGGGAATCAGCGAACTAAAATGGACAGGCATGGGTGAATTTAATTCAGGTGACCATCATATCTACTACTGTGGGCAAGAATCCCTTAGAAGAAATGGAGTAGCACTCATAGTCAACAAAAGGGTGGGAAAAGCAGTACTGGGGTAAAATCTTAAAAACGATAGAATGATCTCAGTACGAATCCAAGGCAAACCATTCAACATCACAGTAATTCAAGTCTATGCCCCAACCACTGAGGCCGAAGAAGCTGAGGTTGATGGGTTCTATGAAGACCTACAACACCTTCTAGAACTAACACCAAAAAAAGATGTCCTCTTCATCATAGGGGATTGGAATGCTAAAGTAGGAAGTCAAGAAATCACCGGGATAACAGGCAGGCATGGCCTTGGTGTACAAAATGAAGCAGGACAAAAGCTAATAGAGTTTTGCCAAGAGAACACGCTGATCATAGCAAACACTCTTTTCCAACAGCACAAGAGACGACTCTACACATGGACATCACCAGATGGTCAATATCGAAATCAGATTGATTATGTCCTTTGCAGTCAAAGAAGGAGAAGCTCTATACAGTCAGTAAAAACAAGACCTGGAGCTGACTGTGGCTCAGATCATGAGCTTCTTGTTGCAAAATTTCAGCTTAAATTGAAGAACGTAGGGAAAACCACTGAACCATTCAGGTATGACCTAAATCATTTCCCTTATGAATATACAGTGGAGGTGAGGAATAGATTTCAGCGATTAGACCTGATAGACAGAGTGCCTGAGGAACTATGGACGGAGCTCCGTAACATTGTTCAGGAGGCAGCAACTCAATCCATCCCAAAGAAAAAGAAATGCAAGAAAGCCAAGTGGCTGTCTGAGGAGGCTTTACAGGTAGCTGACGAAAGAAGGGAAGCGAAAAGCAAGGGAGAAAGGGGAAGATATATCCAACTGAATGCAAAGTTCCAGAGAATAGCAAGGAGAGGCAAGAAGGCCTTCTTAAATGAACAATGCAAGGAAATCGAGGAAAACAACAGAATGGGAAAGACTAGAGATCTCTTCAAGAAAATCGGAGATCTCAAGGGAACGTTTTGTGCAAAGACGGGCATGATATAGGACAAAGAAGGCAGGGACCTCACAGAAGCAGATGAGATTAAGAAGAGGTGGCAAGAATACACAGAAGAACTATACAGGAAAGATCTGAATGTCCCTGATAGCCATGATAGTGTGGTCACTGAACTTGAGCCAGACATCCTAAAGAGTGAAGTCAAGTGGGCCTTAGGAAGCATTAGTAACAACAAAGCTAGCAGAGATGACAGTATTCCAGCTGAGCTATTTAAAATCCTAAAAGATGATGCTGTTAAAGTGCTGCATTCAATATGCCAACAAATTTGGAACACTCAACAATGGCCGCAAGACTGGAAAAACTCAGTTTACATTCCAATTCCAAAGAAGGGCAACGCCAAAGAGTGTTCGCACTACCGCACAATTGCGTTCATTTCACATGCCAGCAAGGTGATGCTCAAAATCCTACAAACTAGGCTTCAGCAGTATGCGAACCAAGAACTACCAGAAGTACAAGCTGGGTTTTGAAGAGGCAGAGGAACTAGAGATCAAATCGCCAACGTTCGCTGGGTCATGGAGAAAGCAAGAGAATTCCAGAAAAACGTCTCTTTCTGCTTCATTGACTACGCTAAAGCCTTTGATTGTGTGGATCACAACAAACTGTGGCAAATTCTTAAAGTGATGGGAGTACCAGACCACCTTACCTGTCTCCTGAGAAACCTGTACAAGGGTCAAGAAGCAACAGTAAGAACCGGACATGGAACAACCGAGTGGTTCCAAATTGGGAAAGGAGTACGACAAGGCTGCATATTGTCACCCTGCTTATTTAACTTCTTTGCAGAGTACATCATGAGAAACGCCGGGTTGGATGAATCACAGGTCGGAATTAAGATTGCCAGGAGAATTATCAACAACCTCCGATATGCAGACGATACCACCCTAATGGCAGAAAGCAAAGAGGATCTAAAGAGCCTCTTGTTGATGGTGAAAGAGGAGAGTGCAAAAGCTGGTTTGAAACTCAACATTAAAAAAACTAAGATCATGACATCTGGCCCCATCACTTCCTGGCATATAGAAGGGGAAGAAATGGAAGCGGTGACAGATTTTACTTTCTTGGGCTCCAAGATCACGGCAGACGGTGACTGTAGCCATGAAATTAAAAGACGCTTGCTCCTTGGGAGGAAAGCTATGGCAAACCTAGACAGCATAGTAAGAAGCAGAGACATCACCTTGCCAACAAAGGTCCGTCTAATCAAAGCTATGGTTTTCCCAGTAGTAATGTATGGCTGTGAGAGGTGGACTATAAGGAAGGCTGAGCGCCGAAGAATTGATGCTTTCAAACTGTGGTGCTGGAGAAGACTCTTACGGGTCCCCTGGACTGCAAGGAGGTCAAATCAGTCCATCCTAAAGGAAATCAACCCTGTGTGCTCATTGGAAGGACAGATACTGAAGCTGAAGCTGAAATATTTTGGCCACCTAATGCGAAGAGAGAACTCTCTGGAAA
This sequence comes from Heloderma suspectum, assembly GCF_057233095.1. Classification (NCBI taxonomy): domain Eukaryota; kingdom Metazoa; phylum Chordata; class Lepidosauria; order Squamata; family Helodermatidae; genus Heloderma; species Heloderma suspectum. The sequence continues at coordinate 112,650,512 of NC_139463.1, read as the reverse complement.
AGATCCTGATGCTGGGAAAGACTGAAGGTAAAAGGAGAAGGGGACGGCAGAGGATGAGATGGCTAGATAGCATCACCGATGCAATCAAGATGAACTTGAGGACACTCCGGGAGAGAGCGCGGGACAGGAAGACCTGGCGTGCTATGGTCCATGGGGACACGAAGAGTTGAACACGACTGAACGTCTGAACAACAACAACAACAACAAAATGGACACATTTGTCCTTTTTACTCTTAGCTGCAGCTCAGCATATCATATATTTCTATCAAATGTTGGTGAAAACTATGGATATACTTTATTCAGGTTGTCAAGGAGGTGTGCCTTTAATTGGTTTGGTGAAGTTCTGAGCAGCAGTTCAAAAGCGATGAAGGTTTCTCTGCCCCATGTAAGCCTATAGAAGCAACTGTTGGCAAAGTCATAGCTAACCTCTACATGGGTAATTTTTAGGACAAGTTTATATATACTACTTCCAACCCCTTTGCTATGGAGATAATAGTGTGGTGTGGCTCTATATAGATGACTTTTCTCTCTTTCTCTATCTGGTGAGGGGCAGAGCACAAATTACAGTTATTTAAGGAATGGATCAGTAGCTGGGAAGTATTTTTTTCCCATTGGGAAAGTCCCCAGGAATTGATCAGTACATGTGATCCTCATATACAATTTGATATACAGTATGATTGCTCTAACGTTTGTTTTTTTTTGGTTTTTTTTTTAGGTATTGTAGTTAAAAAGAATTAGAACAATTACACCCTTTAGTATTTAGGAAGCCTACAGATAGAAGCACCTTTTTATCCTATTCTAGTCACCATCCACATCATTTAAAAAATAACTTGCCATACTGACAATTTTTGCATATTAAATGGAATTGCTCCAAAACATCAACAATTGAGCAGAAGAGGATATCTTCTTGGTGTTACAGATAAGGCCAAACAAAAATTATACCATGGATCTAGGGAAGAGCTTTTAAAGCTCCAGCAGCGTATTACAGATCAACGGGTATTGTAGTCTAATATTTGACCATACTACCCATCTTATACGGAAAAGTATTCTAAAAATATTGGCACATAGTTTGAGATGTGCCTGGGTGTAGCAAAAAAATGAATAACATACAAACATTCCAGAAATCGAGGTGGGGGGAGCTACATTTTGTTGGCAGTAGCAGCAGTATTTAAAAGAAGATAGATTTCATTAAAAAAAAAAGGAAGCTCACTTTTAATTGGATAATCTATAACTGTTGTCAAAGACAAGTTTTACCATCAGAGAAGACAGTGTGACTAAGGCTAATCTGATTTTCTTTTTTATGTTAATATAACTTAAGTATGGTTTATTCTAAGATCATTTGGAAATAAAATCTAACAAAATATTGATCAGTCTAAAATGTACAGCAAGAAACACAAGTGTTATAGGGCATAATTTGTTTAAAGCAGTCAATAGAATAATGATTTGGTATATGTTTGTAAATATTAATTTGATATATGTATGGGATAAAGGCTCAGTGTAAATATTAACTTTAAAAGTATTAGATTTAATAGAAAGAAATGCCCTCACCCTGGCACCAGCTTGCAGCTCCTCCTTCAGCATGTTGCCGCACCGCCGCAGCCCCGGGGTTGCCGGGGCTTGCGGCGGTGGCGCGGTCGCCGCTCCCTCGGCCGGCGCTTGCCGCCCGGCGGGAGCACCGACAGCTGTGCCGGCGCGCACCCGGGTGCGGCGCCGGCTGTCCTGCTCTCCTGTGGGGGCTCCTGAACTTGCGGCGGCCGGGCACCCACCCCCTCCTTCTCGCCTTGGGCGGGGGCTGCGCGGCCGCAGCCTTAGGGTTCCCGGCGCTCGCGGCCAGGGCGCATGTGTGTGGGAATCGCCCCCCTCGGCCAGCGTTCGCCGCCCCGGCGGGAGCGATGGCAGCTGCGTGGGCTCGCACCCGGGTACAGCGTCTGTTGATCTGCTCCCCTGCCGGGGCAGTGTCTGAGCTCCCGCACCCCTTTTTCAGCGTGCACTTGAGCGGGCCGCCGTTGGCTGCGGGCGGTCACTGGCTCTGAGGGATGCCGGCGCTTGCCGCAGAGGCGTGCCCGCCCCTCCGTTTCTTTCCTCACTGGCGGTCTCACAGGCTGGGGCGCCGAGCAGTTTGGCGCCGCCTCTTGCCGCCTCCAGTGAGCATGGGGCGCTCACGGCGGAGGCATGTGCGTCCCCCCCAAAATAAAAAATAAATAAATAAATACAAACAAACAAACAAAACCACAGCCACGGCTCCCCGTAGTCTGCCCACCGTGGCTCCCGGGTCGCGGGCGCTCTTGGCTGGGGATGCCCGCGCTCAGGAGTGGCTCCCGTGGCCATGGCCCCTTGCTGCGCTTCTTGGGCGCTGGGCTTGTGGCAAGCGGCAACCGCACCCCTTTCAAAGCCACTGTGTTGTAGCAGCTACAGTGTTGGACTGGGACATTAGAGACCCAGGTTCTAGTCTCCTTTCCAGGGGTATAGTTTAGGGCTAGAGCCCCTGCTGGGCTTGCAGAAAATCCCAGGTCCAGTACCTGGCATCTCCAGGTAGGGCTAAGAAACCCCCACCTGAACCCCTGGCAGAGCCAGTGTGTGGGGGGGACAGTTTCTCCACTCCTCCCCTATAAACTAATAAGGTTAACGGCTAGACACACAGTGTCTTAAATGTCAACACATAGAGCCATACAGAAAGAGGGTCTATGTTGTTGGCACTCAACTCTCTAGCCGCTGCCAGACACGGAGGGTGCCCCTTCTGTCTAGCGGTAGTAGCGTTACTGCTGCCTGTTGCCCGGGGTGCCCAGTGAGTAGCCCACGGGAACCTCCTTCTATGTGCTTTGACCTCTGCCGCATTACTTTTAAGGAGTGGTGGTTGGTGTGTTGGACTGGGTCCGGGGTCCTGGGCCCTTGCTTCTTCTTGCCAATGTCGTGCCAAGCTTACCTCCCTTTCTACATCATGTCCCCCAAGAAGGGCCAAGGTTGAAAGAACGGGAGGGGTAGGGCCCCACCTCCCCTTCCCAACAGATCGCTGCCAAGGCCCGATTCCGAGTTTGTTGATGAACCGGACCCGGTTCTGGCATCAATTCTCGCTTGTCTGGAAGCTGCTGAGCATTCTTCAGGGATCCCTTCCCCCTTCCCCGGCCAGGCCTAAGAAACCTCTGGTGGTCCAGCCTAAGTGAACGCGACAGCAGACCCAACGTTCACTACTTCTTTCTATTTCAGCTCGTCTCTGGGTTCAGTACACTTGGACGCCATGGAGGCCTTCCACCTCGCTTCGCAGGTTCAGCATGGCAGCACTCCACCGCTGCAGGCAGTCCACCTTCCTGTGACATCTCTGTTAGCAATGATCCAAGCAACATCCTCCCCCTTGTGGTTTTCGCCCAGGCGACGCACCACAGCTGAAGACGGTTCGCCCTCATAGGGCATCTCCGTCAGAAGCACTGCAAGTGGCATCGTCTCCCTGGCTCCTGGATATGGGTGAGATGACTGCACTTCTCCCCACTTGTCCAGACAGGTGACCTTCAGGGCCGTGGGGTTGCCACCTTAGCTTACCTCCCTGGGGCGGCTGTCCCTCCCAATGTCATCTCCCTATACGACGCCCTTGCCGCCTGCAGCTCCGTCAGTCACACCCCAGTAACCCCAGCCGCTTAACGCAGCATCTTACAGGGTTTTGCTGGATTAATTTGGGATACCTCGCCTGCCCCCGCCCGCTCGGGCATCCACTTACCTGCGGTAAGTGGCATATCAGATCCCGACGCTAAGTTGGCGAGTTGTAATTTTACCAGCGCTACTCCTTCTCGTAATGACTTTCACCTGAGGAGGTGTGTGACTGGCTTATGTTGAGGCCTTTTGCAGGAGGGCCGCCATTGCCCTTCTCAGCGCAGGGACCTGTTGGACCAGGACCTTTTGTTCCAATTTTGGCTCCTTCCCGGCCGGGTGCAGCGACACTTCTGGCAATGGCCACATTCACCTGGCTGTCTCCAGCACTGGCCCTCGGCCTAGGGTGGGTCCGCTGCTTCAGCACCGCTGTTTGTGCTGGGAATACAGCCCCAAGGGCACATGCTCCCAGGACACGTGCAGTTTCCATCGTGGGTGCTCCCTTGTAGTAGTCAGCCCTCATGCACCTCTTGTCCAATGCCCGGGGATGGTAGGGTCCCCCTTGGAAAGGCCGAGGCAGTAGGAAGCTCGGGTTGGCCATGCCTGGTTAGGTTGGCGCCGCTACTCCGGCTTTAAGATGCTACCCCAACTGGGGGAACGCATCTTACCTTGGAACATGGTTTTATGCTAGGTTCTAGGACCCCTCCCCCCTGTCTTAGGGCAACATATGCCATCCTTGCCTCCTAAGCAACATTTTTTCCTCGCCAGGTGTCGACAGGTTCATGAGAGGTAAACAAGGTAGTAATGGTAGAAGGGTTATGCCACCCCCTTTTTTCCACACCCCGTTATCTAGGGATCTCCCTTTTCAAAATGATGCCCAGGAAATCCTCTAGGGAGTTTATCCTAATTCGTAACCTCTCTTCCCTGAGTGTCAGTCAGTTAATCACGAGATCCTTGATCATCTCTGTTCAGTGCGACACACCTCTTCGTTGAGGCAGCTGTCTTGGTCTGGGATCCCAGCCACAGGTCCCTGATGGGCATGTGCTACAGGGAGTCCAAAGATGGTGGTCAAGGTTCTGACCTAACGCAAGTATTGCTCCCCTTTCCTGTTACCTCGGTGTTCCTTAGCTCACAAAAGGCTGAGGGCCTGTCTCCCACATCAACATTAAGTGAAGCGAATCCGATACCCTTAGGCGTTATTCTTGCCTCCCTCAGGACAACTTTCAGGCCCTTTGGGCTCAGTTCCAAACAGTTATACATCTTCCTAGGGTTTTTTCCTTTAAGGGGCCATGCAAGATATGGTAGGACATCTTTTCAGTGTTAGGATAGCGGCCCCTGACCGTGCCTTCTCACGCTGGCTCATTTTTGAGCAGTGCAGGGACTGCAGCTGCCACACCATCGAACCAGGGTCACTTCTGCTGTGTGCATGTATCCATAGGCATGGCTTCAACTTAGTAAGGCTTTAATGGCACCTCCTTCCGGAAGCGTGAGCCTCTACTCAAAGCCGGACTGCGGATTCACATGGTCCCGCCACTGCCCTAAGGGGTTTCTGATTCTTGGGGCAGGTCCAATCGTGCTGTGGGTAACGGCCTGTAGAGTGGAGGCCGCTGCCGCCGCCAAGCACATTTTGGGTCTTCTTACAGCTAAGTCAGTAACACCCCCCCCTTCAGTATGACAACATGACCTCGTTATTCATTCTCTGTCCTCCTGAAATTGGAAAGTCATGTCATGTGTCAGTGTGTTCGCGCTCCAGAGTCGGTGTTACAACATCTGGTTTTGGGTCCACCAGGGACCGGGTTAGGCAAACCCAATTGTCAGAAAATTAGGTCAACGTCTTCTGGGCCTTAGCCCCATGGGTGCTCCTTTCCCAGATCCCATCCTTGCAGTACCATGGGAGTCTGGATACTGAAGCCAGGAATGCCATCCTGCATTCCATGGCTCTCCGTACAGGAGCCGCCTGCGACACAGCAGGTGGGGGGTGCTGCGCGCTAGACAAAGCTTCAGAGATAGGACTCATGGCCCTTACCTATAGATCATGGGCCGCAATTTTGTGCCTCCTTAAGGAACAACAGACTATCTGGGACCATAAGTTGCAAGCTGGCCATTTAGCCTTCCAGCCCACAACGGTGGGATTCACTGACTCCATGACAGATTTTAGGTTTGGCGTGCAATATAGTGTTGGGCACAGATGTTGCCTGCTTTAGTAAATTAGCCACCCTCTCTCCCCGGATACTCCTTTCGGGCTCTGGGGGTAACAGCCCTCCATTTGAGCTTTACAGTAAAACATTTCCTTCGGAATTCAGGGTCGGTTTGCGCTCCCAAGCCTGACTTGTCCCGGAGGGCCTTCGATATGCTTCAAGATACAGGTCTGGACCAGTGTAACCCATTTACGTATTTGGTGATCAAACTGATCGGCATGGCAAGGGCACGGCAGTGGCCCACGGCCAAACGCAAGTCAATGGGTTATGCCCTGTCGGCACCTTATGGGTTTTTTGGAATGCTGCGGGTCTGAGGAGGGAACTCTGTTTTATCACTTCAATGGCTTACTGTTGACTTAAAGGTGATTTGGGGTAGTTTCTACATTAGCTCTACCCCACTAGGCCTAGGTGATTTGCAGTTCAGAACCCACTGTGGTTGCATTGAAGCAGTCTCCATGGTAGCCACTGGAAGTTTCTCTCTCAAGCATGTTATGACATTTTAATGTGCTTCTTCCTTAGACCAGCAGACTCGTCGTTATGATGTCTGGAGCTGCATGGAGGGCTTGTGTGTCATCTTAAGATTTCAGCTTCTGTCACCCTGTCACATTAAGCTCCAGTGGCTTCACAGTCGTGGCATACGGTGGGAGCCCCCTGCTCATCTGTTCCACCAAAGTTTGTCAGTCTTCCTCCACAGGTCCAGGTGCTGCACATTGAGAGGAATGACTCCGGCTGTAAGCCGGGCAAGGACCTGATCGAACAGGCCTTGGTTGAGATGCAGGTGGTCTGGCATACCTGGCCAGAAGTAGCCTATTGCATCCCTCACTGCTCCCATGGATCAATGGGAAGGAATGGAAGGATGTTGCCAGTGGCAGGGCACGTCCGAAAGTGCACAGAGAAATGGCTTATGGCCAGGTGAATGAGGTGATGGATGCACAACCCGCCAGAGAATTCTGTGGACATGGAGGGAGCGTTACAGGTAGGACTGTGTCCGCTTGTCTCATTTAGTGAATAACATATTTCTGTCTGATTTGCAAAGGGGCCTGCAGGAAGTTCTTCTGCGCAGGTGGGGGGAGTTTCACAAGCTCTAGGCTTGTGACTCCTGTGGCGGCTAGGACGGGCAAAAACAGGAAAGTAGGGATGGTGTGCATGCAGAGGAACCTTATGGTGACAGGTGACGCCTGAGGCCCCCCGAACGGGTTGTGCGGCTCGGCGGGGGGATAAGGGTTGCCTGGGAGACCAACCCTACTCACTCACCCAGGTGTTTCGCGGCACCGGGTTGGGGGTGACACCGGAAGGTCTACCTCCCCCAGAAGGGGCAGTCCGGAGGGATGGCGAGATCACCGCCACCCCTCAGGCTGGGTGTGTTTTCTCCCAAGAAGTGCCAGCTAGCCGCTGACACAGTTAGATGCCCGTCCTAGTTACCCCTTTGCAGCTATTTCAATAAATGTGGCCCAATTTTCAACCCAAGCTTGTTGTCTGCGTCTTCTTTAACCCATCTCCGCTTGCAATAGTATAAAGAAGTATGTCCCACTCCCTATTATTACATGGTACAAGTATGGTTTTTATTAAGACTGTGTGTTGAAAAGAAGAAAAGAATAGCTCTAAATAGCTTGTTTGAGAATCAACTTTTTAGCGTTTGAGGAACTGCGCATGGTAATTTCACTGTACAACAAAAAATATGTATTTTATATATTTTAAACAGATTAATTGCTCCTGAAGAAGAGACTTTGTCTTGAAACACATAGAGTGGAGCATTTTAGAGATTTGCATTATGAATAAACAATTTGTTCAGTTGTTCAGTCGTGTCCGACTCTCCGTGACCCCATGGACCATAGCATGCCAGGCCTAATAAACCTGGCAAATAAACAATTACCATGGACCATACTCAGTGGCACCTTGGGGTTTTTTCCTTCCTGGTACTTCTGCATATAGCAACTTCCCTCTCAGTTTTCCAGTCCATTACACAAAGACATGAAATTCCCTTAACAACAACAAAACAATGGTGCTGCACAAAATAATGCTTAGGTTATACAGCTTTCAACCAAGCACCAAAAAGCAAGGAAATAGTGAGCTTAGGCTCACAAGCCTTAACACCACATGTTAAGAGGCAGAAAATGCCTCTTATTAGGCTCACAAGCCTTAACACCACCCTAAAGAGGCAGAAAATGCCAGTGAATATCTCATTTTCCCAAAGGGGATAAACCATGTGGACAGGATGGAGGATATGATGCAGAGGTGCACAGTCATGCAGAGGTGACTGTGGAGCTGTGGAAAACTGATGATGAACAACTTAGGATCACCTAATTCTTCCTTTTTTAGAGCAGCCTTCCCCAACCTGCTGCCCTCCAGATGTGTTGGACTGCAACTGTCATCATTGCCAGACAGTATTTGCTGTATGGCTTTTACCAAACCTGCAACCCTGTGTGAGGACCTGAGGCCTTTTTGACCACCTCACGATCCTACTTCTAGTCACCAGGTCAGGTGCTTTTGGTCAGTGTCTCTCCTCACACTGCCACCTTTAGGATCTCACCCACAACCCTCTGTTGGTGTATTGTGATGCTTCACCACTCTCTCAATTGCTGCCACCAATAACCCTTTTAGAGCAGCTTTCTTCCTTTTTGGTAGCAAAAAGGAAGAACCAAGCAGCCAGCACATGGGGGTTATTCCACGAAACCCTTCCTAATAGCTAAAAAGGGAACTGTCTTTTAAAACTGAAAACAAAGAAGGTTTATTTTGTACACCAGGATTGGAAATAGGAATTGGGCTGGAATGAGAAAAGAATATCGGGGATGATGATTAAAATAAGGCAACATTATAAACTGAGCAATATAACTCTTGCTTTTAGTTCCATGTTCAAAACCTCTCACCCCCTCTCTCACACTGCCTGACATACTCTCTATCCCACAATCTCACTAGATGTTCTCACTCTTATCTCCCAATCTGATCTCAGACTTATCTAGATGTACCTCATCTACCTTACTCCCACACTGATCTGACTCTGTAGAACCAATCACCCTGCTTTTTTCTACACAAGCTCTCCTCCAAGCAGACTGCATTCCACTCTCACTCAGCCACTCCCCCTTTCTTCCACTTGCCAGACTGTCATTTTTGCACACACTGTGCCAAACCCCACCTCACACTCACCTGTCAATCATTCCAGATACATACCCGCCACCCTACATATATACAAACCTTACTATTTACATACTGTGCATGTGGAATCACTACACCTTGTATTTACAAAAAGGAATGGGCTGCTCAAGTCCTTGTAAGAAGAAGACCCAGTCCTGTTACCAGGTTAATGAAAGACAAAAGATCAATAGGTGCAACTTCACCTAACGTATGAGGATAGTTGCAGCAGCTGTGGATGCATTACATCTGCTTCAGCTGCAGGGCCTCTGGGAAGAATATGGTGGGCATGAATTTATGGAGGAGCTCTTTTAGTTTGGAGCAGTATTTCTGATATTGTGGGCCTGGGAGTACCAGTGGAACTCAGCCCCCTTTCAGGTGGACCTCAGTGCTGCAGCCCACCTACTAGCTCCAGCAGAGATGGGATAAATGAAACTGGTAAGAAGGGATGAATTAAACTTCCAATGTGGTGTAACTGATTACAAGTTACATGGGAAAGGAGAAGGAGAAAATACATGACAACGGTTGATTATACAAATATTTGGGGAGGCATGTGCGGAGAGGAGGAAAGCAATATGATGTTTTTAACATCTCTAATTGGAGGCTTGGATCAGCAAATTCAGCCTGAAAGGGGGAGGTTGAGACATGATACTTCCAAAATCAGTGTCTACAGCACAGTGGAGGTTATTTCCAAGGTTGGATCTCTGCCTTGAACACTTGGAGAAGAAGATCTGAAAAATCATATGGACTCTGGAATGCTGCCAATGGTCAATTGGATTGCCACCCCAGGACTTTCCCCCCCCCCTCTGAATCATAACATTTACATTTTTATTGCATGTTAGCTTAATGTCTCTAGAGAAAGCTTTTGTCCTGGGTGTTAAGCTGGAGATATTTTAAATCATCTAGAGGATATATCGTGAGCTATGGATTAATCTATCAGTTTACTTCCAGTACATGTAACTTTCACATGTGTTCACCATACATTATTTCCAGCATGTCAAATGGGGGTAGGGTGTGAGCCCAGGAAACTTAAGGGGCACAGAAAAGCAGTAAAAAACAGGAAAACAAAAGGAAAAGTCCCCCTCCCCATCTTTCACCTTGGCGAGCAAGATAAGCTAGGGATGTCAGAGAATTCCGTGACAGATCTCGGTGAAGCCGAATGCTGGTGCATTCGGGCCCCCAAAATCCATTGCAGAACGGCCTCCCCCCCTGCCCCCCGAGGATCCCCCCCAGGACGTGACTTACCTGGGGTGGATGTTCTGGATGGCGGCAGCTCCAGCGGTGGCTTCGGTGGTGGTGGTGGCAGCGGCTGGTATTCCGACCGGCTGCCGCCACCGCCATTTGCAGTCTGTGTTTTGTTTTTGTTTTTTTCCCCATAGACGTGATAGGCTACGTAAAGACTTACGTAGCCTATCACGTCTGGGTAAAAAACAAAAAATAAAAATGCGTACGCAAATGGCGGCGGCTATGGCCACCACCATTTGCGTTCCTTATTTTTCTTTGTCTTAGTCTATGTCAATATTTACATAGACTAAGACAAAGAAAAGAAAGGGGAATGCAAATAACGCCCACTACGCTATTTGCATTCCTCTTTCTTTTCTTCATCTTAGTCTACGTAAATACTGACATAGACTAAGACGAAGAAAAATAAGGAACGCAAATGGCAGCGGCCGGAGCCGCCGCCATTTGCATATGTGTTTTTTTTGTTTTACCCAGAGCCCTCCGCAGCCAGAAATCCAGCTGCGGACGGCCCTGGCCTGGGCCTGGCCGGCTGCTCCGCGGAGCTGCTGCGGAGCACAGCCGGCTGTCGAGGATTCCAGGGGGGGAGGACTGGATCACCTCGCCCTCCATTGAGGATTCTGCGGGGAGGGACGGAACGCCTCCCCCCCGACCATGAACAGAATCTGTGGAAAGGTAAGTGACTTTCGTACATCCCTAGGATGAGCAGGGTTTTGGAAAGAGCCATTCCTCTTCAGATTCTACTTTGTATCCCCCCACAGGATTGCATAGTTTGTCCTATGTAAGGGTCATTGCTTACAATGATAATTAGTCACAGCTTAATTCAGCTTAATTGGGGGCATAGCATTGCATAAACTTTAATAATTTCTTCTGATTAGCTGATCCCTTTTGTTCAAGTCAGGCCTTAACACAATAATATAGCATTTGGGGAAAAAAATACAAATCAGTAACCCTGCACTGGAAGCTAATATGGAGAAGATCTCCACAGCCACCATGTATTTGCCCTTGGTGCTGAGGTAGGTTGGAACAAAGGACAGCCAAACACTACAAAAGACCAACATGCTGAAGGTGATAAACTTGGCTTCATTAAAACTGTCTGGTAATTTCCTGGCCAGGAAAGCCACCGTGAAACTGACCATGGCGAGAAATCCCATGAAGCCCAAGACACAGTAAAACCAAGTCACTGATCCTTCATTACATTCCAATACAATTTTTCCATTCAGTGAATGCATGTCAAAATCTGGAAATGGAGGAGTGGTTGCCAGCCACATAATACAGATAGTAGCTTGAACCAGGGAGCAGGAAAGAACAATGGAGATGGCCAGTCTTTTCCCCACCCATTTCCTCATCCTGGATCCTGGCTTGGTGGCCATGAAAGCTAGAACCACTGTGATGGTTTTGGCCAATATGGAAGAAACAGCCACTGAGAAGATGAGACCAAAGGCAGTTTGTCGAAGGAGACAGGTCACCTTCCCAGGCTGGCCAATGAATAGCAAAGTACAAAGGAAGGAGAGCAGGAGGAAGATGAGGAGAGTGTAGGTCAAGTTCTGGTTGTTGGCTTTGACTATGGGAGTGTCCTGGTGCTTAGTGAAGATCCCAAACACTAATGCTGTGATGAAAGAAAAGGATAAAGCAAAGCTGGCCAAAGTGATACCTAAAGGTTCTTCATAAGACAAGAAACTTATCTGTTTGGATATGCATACATCCTGGTCATTGTTTGGGTATTTATCTTCTGGACACTGAAAACAATAATCAGCATCTGAAAAAGAAAACATGGAAGCCAAGTGTTCATTGCATTGCTGCAACCAATCCTCAAAATTATAAAGCTCTAGGAGTAGGACTTCTCTACTGAAATGGGAAGATTAAGAGCAGCATCCAACTGTTCCATTCCACTAGTGTAAATGTGATTATGATAGCAGAAACTAGGTTCCAAACAATGTGCAACAGAAGAATCCAACAACAGTTACATTTGTGCACCTACTGTATCTTTGTGAAAGCCTTTGTGCAACCGTTTGTGCAACGGGTTGCACAACAGGTTGTGCAAGTGTAATCTGCAAGAGAAAGATTAGGCAGAGCTCTGCTAGCGCTCTTTCAGTTTGTGGAATGACACTGTTGGATACTGCTCTGAAGTTCCAACCTTCTCTCTAGGGCTGATTACAATATCATAAATCCAAATTTCTGCACAACTGGCAGATATGGCAAGGGATTCCTTCAGAACCTCAAGAAGTAAGTAGATATCTGGGGGGCAGGTGAAATTTCAGGGCAGGGAAAGAACTTAGAATTTTAATAACAAGGGAGCCATCTACAGTCAGAGGTGCCTTCTGTTAGTCATATTCAGAAAAGGATAAAGCAAAGCTGGCCGAAGTGAGCCCTAAAGGTTCTTCATAAGACAAGAAAGTTATGGCTTTGGGAATACATACATCTTGATCATGGTTTGGGGATTGATCATCTGGACATTGAAAACAATAATCTGCATCTGAAAAAGAAAATATGGCAGCCAAATGTTTATTACACTGCTGCAACAAATCCTCAGAATTACAGAGCCCTGGGAGTAGGACTCCTCTACCAAAGTCGGAAGATCAAGGTTGCAAGCATATCTCTAGGGCTGATTCCAATATAAAAATACCAGAATTTCTGCACAATTGACAGATATGGGAAGTGCTTGCTTCAGCAGCTCAGGAAGCCAATAGCTGTCTGTGGCGGGGCAGGTGAAAATTCAGGTCAGGGGAAGTATTTAGAACTTTAATATCAAGAGAGTAATCAACAGTCAGAGGTGCCTTTGTAAACCATATCCCTTTTCTTTCCTTAAACAGTTTTGCTGCTGCTTTTCTGAAGCAACAACCATTCTCCTCCATCTGTTTGTGGTCATCTTACCCTACAAAGCATCTGTGGAAGAATTCCTTCCTTTCTTCTTCAGTGGGGTAACATTCCTGTGCAAGCACCCGGTCATTACTGACCCCTAGAGGGACGCCGCTTGCGCTGGCATTTTCATGGCAGACTGTAGTGGGGTGGTTTGCCGTTGCCTTCCCCAGTCGTGACTACCTTTCCCCCAGCAAGCTGGGTACTGACCCGGCTTCCGCTGGGATTGAACTCAGGTCATGGGGAGAGTTTTGGTTGCAATACTGCCACCTACCACTCTGCGCTACATGACAAGGTTCATATAGGAAATCACTAGCAAAAATTGTTCATTACTTTTGTGTATTCAACAAAGTGCTGAATTCGAGTTGACACCTCTTCTTTCTGATAGGCTCATCATTTTTAAGAGCTATATGGCAGGTATGTTCTACATGCTAGAACATCACCTGTTGAAGTTGGTTAGTGGAGATGGTTTTGTTTCTGCTCATTATTGATCAGAATTTTGCAAAATGCATACATTTCATCATAATAAAGATGGAAACAACTTGAGTATTGTTTGTTTTTAAAATGAATGAAAGTGAAAAGAAACTGATGGATTGGCCATCCCTACTTTCTAGTACTCTTATATTTAATCATGTCTGCAGCAGTATGCTGCATGGCCTGTTCTCAGCAGACTTTCTGAATTAAAGTTCTTGTTTTTGCATCCTCCTTGTAGCTTTTTCTTCCTGATACATTTTACTGCCCTACCCATATGCCCAAAAGGGTTCAGCACAGTTCTTCTCCTCCCATTCAGATATATTTGGCACTCAGGCACAGTTCAGGTGCAAATGTATCGCAAACCAAGAATAATCCCTATCTCCAGCATGTCTGGCTCTGGATATGCTCTAATACTTTCGGTTAAGTGAACTGCTACATGTAAAATCAAACATACAGCAGTTATTTTAGACTATAATATCTCTTATTGGATATTAACATTGTATAACGCATAAACTAGATATGTGGGAACGCAGGGTTAGGGCTTTTGTATATGGAGAAAGATGGGCCCTTTGCCAAGAGCTTCCTTTAAACTCCTTAAGGCCCCAGTTAGTGTGCTTGTCAAGCAGTCCAGCTCATGTGCAAGGCCAACTCCAGGCTAGGCAAAGAATTACATCAACTCCATGTTCCAATTGAGTATATTGATTAAAGAACCAAGTAGAAGGAAGTTCAGTAATAGTTGCTTTTCAAAGATAAGATGAACACAGATAACCAGCTAAATAAACTTATCAGGATCCTAAGGATAACTCACCAAAGAAGCTTTCAGTGAGATGGGATGAGGCCCACATGGGCTCTGAGCCTGCCTTGGTATTGTCTTCATTCTTAGCCAGATTGACAGACAGACAGACAGACAGACAGCTTGGTGAGTGCCCCACAAAGCTGTGCAGCTGCCCACATTCATAGTGAGCTGGCTGGAGTCTGCGTTGCACACCCCAACCATGCGTTGTGCCCTCCTGGAAAGGAGGGAAGAATGGGTGACTGCTGGGAGGCACCGGCCACCTCTCAAGCCTGCACAGCCTCCTCCTTTGCAGGAAAGGAGACCAGAGTGCGGGGGCAGGTTTGCCAGAGTGCGGGGGCAGGAGTCACCCATCAACTGCACTCTTTCCCCTCCTTGCAAGGCTGGAGAGGAGTCTACTCCTGCTTTAGCCATCTGACTCATGCCTTCATGGGCTCCTTGCAAGGAAGCAAGTCTTCACTCAACACTTCACAGGTTCCTACCTTGCAAGGAGCCTGTGAAGGCTTGAGTCAGACAGCTAAGGCAGGAGTCACCCACCAACTGCACTGTCTCCCTTCCTTGCAAGGATGGGAGGATGCACGGTTGGAGGGTGATTTGTGCCTTCACTGTCTCAAACCTTCACAGGTTCCTTCCTTGCAAGGGGCCCATGATGGTTTGGGTCAGGTGGCAGCAGCACAAAACGAGGCTAGGCTACTCCTGGACTTTCGCTGAGCCCTGGGGCACTTGATGACCAGATTTGTCAGCACAACAGGGCTTGGCGAATGGGGCCTGGGGGGGTACACTGAGGGGAGTCTGATGGGCTTCCCGACCTGCCTGGGTCCCCTACTAGTTATCATTAGCCTGAGTCAGGGAGAGGAGGTGATTGCGGATAGTCAGCCTGGGATGTTTTGGGATGCTAACTTTGGTGTCTATGTTCCCTAGACATTCTTGTTCTCTAAGGATGTATGAGAATTTTGTCCCTGCTTGCAGAACATGTGAGCATGCCTTGTTCTGAACCCTGAACGTGAGTGTGAGCAGGATATCATGTCTGCCGAAAATGTTTGCAAATTCTTGAACTTGTACTCACATTTGATTTTTGCACTTTAAAAAAAAAATCATGCACAATTTAGTACATGGGGGAAATGTGCACAAATCCGAATTTTTATTCTTATTTTGCAAGACTTTCATTTTGATAGCTGCTTTCCTTGTGCAATGTTCCCGATCATGCAAACAAACAGCAAAAGCAAACATACCTCAAAGAGAAACGAGCAGCAAACTGACGTTCACTGTTGTTGAGTCTGAACATCCCTTGTGTGCCCAACCCTGCTGAGCAGCCAGTCTAGCACTAATTGCTATTAGGGATGTTAGAGAATTCCATCACGGACCCCTGGAGTCCATGGAGGAACCGAGCAATCCCCACCTGCCATCTCATGAAATTGCCCCTGGACGGACCCTACCTTTTGTCATCTGTCCAGTCTGTCAGCTGCCCCGGTCGGCGGCCGCGAATGGCTGCCCCAGTCTGCAGCCGCCATTTGCCTCCCTACTTTAGCTGTGATAGTGTCAGGGTGGACACTGAGCCCATAGAATCCCAGAGTAGTTCTGATTCTGAGGAAGAGGAGTCGCTCCTGGGAGAGGAGCGCACTCCTCTTTCCCAGGACCAACAGCTGACAGAGATTCCTCCCACCGGCATTCCTAGCTTAGATAGCAGTCCTGGGAGTGACAGAGCGCGGGAAGCAGACTTGATGGATGCGCGACGCCAACACAGAGAGTGGCGCCAAATGGAGGGCGCAGAAAGGAGGCATAGTGCCCGGTTGCTGCACAAACAATGGCTGCGCCCAGAGGATCCAAGGGAAAAGGGGAGGGACTCTCCCTAGCCCTTAAGTTCAGGGTCTGCCAGTGATTCCCTTTCAAACGGGGACCAACTGTTCCAACATAGGGCATAGGTACTCTGCTGCTCATATCTAGTTGCTAACAGTAGAGTTGTTAAGTTGTAAAAGAGGAATAAAGCTTTGAAAAGAATCCCTTTGTCTGTGTCTGGACTTGGCTACTGGATTAGACTGAGAGAGGCCTCCAAGGAGCCCTTGATAGATAGGCTATGTAAGTATTTACGTAGCCTATCATGGCAAATAGCAGGGCGCAAATACCGTCTGCTATGCCATTTGCGTCCCTGCCTTTTGCCGTGATAGGCTATGTAAATATATACGTAGCCTATCAAGGCTAACGCAGGGACGGAAATGGCACCCGCTACGGTGGCCGCCATTTGCGACCGCAGCCCGGCAGTGGACAGAAGTCCAGTTGTGGGCGGGCCCAGGCAGCAGCTCCACAGGTTCACCGAGGAGTGGAGCCAGCTGGGGAGGATTCTGGGGAGGTGGGATGGATCCCCCCCAGCGGATGGCCCCACTGGAACGGGGTGAGTAACCTGTACACTCCTAATTGCTATTCTGGAAGGACCTGATCATGTCTCCTCTGAGTAACTAGTTAGCTTAAGTCTGAGTCAGAGAAAGGAGGTGACTGGACATAGCCTGGAATGTCTTGAGATGCAAATTTTGGCATCCATGCTCCATTGCCATATGTTTTGTTCAGCAAGCTTTCCAGAAGTGGGGATGGGGATTTTGGTTCATCACAAGATAGAAGTAGATGATGTATGTGATCAGCTTACATTATGCAACCAGAAAGTCATATCCAAATGCTCCAAAGCATTAACCAAATTTGAAATACTATAGTGTAGTGTGGAATGTTGCTAAACCTGTAAATAAGAGCAACATTGCTCAAATCTGGGAGATAGTCTGCTGCATTCTCAAGCAATCACCTTTGCAAGAATCCATAAGGAACAACGATCAAGGAACAATCCAGATCTTAGGACCATTTTGAAAAATGCATCCTGTTCTGCACATGATGGGTCACAGCCAAGTATTTTAAATGTCCTGTACATGTGCTCACTTACCAGTCTGATTTGAAATCTTCCCTTCTGGACATGGAAGGCAATCATAGCAGCAAAATGGCTTCCCTTCCACCTTATTTCTGCTGGACCCTGCTTGGCAACAGTCATTGCACAGAGAAAGGGGCTGTGACTGTCCATAATTGAAAGCAGAGAATATTTTCAGAATTTATTTTGCAAACATTTATATTTCACACAAGAGTTTTAAATGGATTGAAACTGGTATGGCAAAATGGAAATGCTCCTAGAGAGTCCTGGGAATGCAAAAAGCTGTTGGAAAGTGTTCTTGGACTTGTTTACCCTTCAATATATAAACAGTTTTAGGAAATTATGGTTGCCACTCTATACATACTTACCTGCGACGCATGGTGCTTACTTCCGAGTGTCTGTGGACAGGCTTCTGCTCTCCATCAGCTAATTCAAGGTGGTATCAACACATATTGGCTTGTGATATTGTGTTGGAGCTTGGCCTTTACTGAAAACTTTTGCATATATGGCAAAATTGCCAGGGAAAGATTTACATGGCTGGGTGGGCCATGCTGGGAGTTGTGCACTCTTTTTTTCTATCTAAACATGCATAGTTTTGCTCTCTTAAAGTCCGAAGCTATGTAAATGTCCAATCCTATCTGTATAGTCGCCAGCCACTGAAATGGGAGGCTGCCGACTATCCTATGCAGAGGATCTGGAACACAGAGGGGATTATCTCCGCTGTGCTCTAGCCACCCTGCATTTTGGCTAGATGGGCAATTTCACCTGTCTAGGCATGGCTTCCAGGAGGAGCAGGGAAGGAGCCTGGAGATGCAATTGAAAGCTGTGTAAAGCAGCATCCACAGTCGCTGCCTGTGGCTTTCCCCCATCGCTGTGTTCCATTGCCAAGAGCTGAGACATAGCCACATGTGGAGAGAACTGCACCGCCTATGAGGGGGGTGGGGAGAGGGAAGGGAGCACAGTTTCTGGGCTCTGAAGTCAGAGTCCTGGTTCTGAGCTCGGATCCCAGAACCTGATCTATCCTATGTCCCCCCACACGCTGTCTAGGGGTCATAGGATTGCTCGTTAAAATGCATTGGCTGCAGTATCGGCGGATGATTTGGAACATAAAATCATGGTGTGCTTCCAGATAAGACTTTGTAAAATGTAGGGATGGCAGAGAATTCCGCCACGGATCTCGGTGAGCCCGAATGCCAGTGCATTCGGCCCCCCAAAATCTGTGGTGGAACAGCCTGCCACCCCCCACCCCCCTGCCGATCCCCCCCAGGACGAGACTCACCTGGGGCAGATCTTCCGGGCGGCAGCAGTGGCGGCTGGTCTTCTGACCAGGTGCCGCCACTGCCATTTCCACTCTTGTTCTTGTAAAAAAAAAAAAAAGACGTGATAGGCTATGTAAAGATTTACATAGCCTATCATGGCTAGGTATATATAAAAAAAAAACATGAGGTGATAGGCTACGTAAATCTTTATGTAGCCTATCACGGCTGGGTGGGTTAAAAAAAACAAACAAACCCGCGTACGCAAATGGCGGCGGCTACAGCCACCACCATTTGCGTTCCTTATTTTTGCCCGTCTTAGTCTATGTAAATATTTCCGTAGGCTATGACAGCGAAAATAAAGGGGAATGCAAATAGCGTAGCGGGTGCTATTTGTGTCCCTTTTTGATTCCCCGTTTTAGCCTACATAAATATTTACGTAGGCTAAAACGGGGAATCAAAAAGGGATGCAAATAGCACCCACTACGCTATTTGCATTCCCCTTCATTGTCGCCGTCATAGTCTATGTAAATATTTACGTAGATTAAGAGGTCAAAAATAAGGAATGCAAATGGCAGTGGCCATAGCTGCCGCCATTTGCGTACGCGTTTTTGTTTTGTTTTTTTACCCAGAGCCCTCCGCGGCCGGAAATCCGGCTGCGGATGGCTCTGGCCTGGCTGGGGCTGGCCAGCTGCTCCGCTGAGCTGCCGCAGAGCACAACCAGCCGCGGAGGATTCCGGGGGGGAGGAACACAGCACCTCCCTCCCGTCCAGGATTCCGGGGGGAGGGACGGAACACCTCCCCCCCCCATAAACATAATCCATGAACAGGTAAGTGACTTTCGTACATCCCTAGTAAAATGCAGTTGGACTGCTTCAGTCATAGAATGTGTGTGTGTGTGTGTGTGTGGAGTGGGTGGGTGGGTGTCCAGATAATATTCTTTTCTATTTGTAGCCCTCCTGTGTTTTCCCACCACTTCTTTAGTCCCTTTTTCCCCCCTATCAGGAACAAAAAAATTGTTCAGGAAGAAAAGACAGAATAGCTGCATCTCAAGAAGGACAGCCTGTTTTCTATCAGGAGATTAGGCTGTGTTGTCCCATTTAGTGCAACCACCTGGAATTGTTTGTTATCTAGAGGCTGCTAGGCCCTTCACTCAAGGCCAGGCACACTCCCTGCTGATTGGGAAGTAACAACAGTTTGGTTTGGTGGCTAGTTCCAGCCTCTTGGAAGCAAGGGTGGTCCACCCAGGCGCTGAGCCATTGATTGGCTAAAGGAACATCTGCCCTGGGCTGCTAGGGCTGGGCTTCAAAAGAGGGCTGAGGTAGAGGCATGGGGTCTCCCTTCATCCTGGTGGTGCTGGACCTGCCGATGGGTAGTTGCAAACTATACTTAGGTATGTTAAGGATACTCCAGGTAACTTTATTATTTTGCTCGGGTGTGCATTCATAAAGCTCTGTGCATGTTTAAGTAATTTGGCTTTGTACCCTTTTGTCCAATTTGCTACTTCCATTCTTCCCCTTCCCTCTACCCCTTTATTTTTATCTTAATAAACCTTTATCCAATCTTGAGTTCATGTGATTTCTCTGCATAACCTCACTGCTAATTTCAGTGCCTCTTGGTGTAGGAGGGTGGCTACTGGGTATTTTGGAGGACTGGAAGCCTGGGTTTGGCCAGTCTTATTTTGCAGGAGAGCTGGAATCAGTTCCTGAGCTGTCCTACTGGGCAGGGGGGTTGGAGCTGGTTCCAGTGACCCTTCACACTGCACAGTGCTTTTCACTGTTAGCGCTAGGAGCCCTCCATCTGGCAGCAACCTTGGCTCAGTGACAGCACACGCTGATAGAACTATCTCAGTGCCTGAGCAGAGCACTATTTCTGGAAAAAAGTAGAAATACATGGCTATGTCCCACAATGTGGATGAGCTGTACCTGGTTAAACATGCTGGGCCACACGATGGCACCTTCATTAATGGTAAAATAATTGTCTGGGGGAACCTGTGGTTGTATTACTCCAACTTTTACTCTAAGAAAGGACTGGTTTGGGAAAGTGATCCAATTGATAATATCAAATCCAGCTTCCAATTGGCCATCTTCATCAAAGGAAATCTTTTCCCCAGCACTGTTGTTAAAGGAGACACTTCTCAGATAGTTGTGGAGCTTCATGTAAAGAAACAAAAAAGGTAACCAATAATGACAGATGATAAAGTGCACATATATAAAAAAAACAGTGATGATTTTTCCAGGAGGAGGAAATTATGAATATTGGGCTGGATGCAGACAAGTCATAATTAGAATAGCTTAAACAAAATCAAAGGGACTTAAGTTAGTCATGAAAAACCTGTCCCACTGAATTCAATGGGTCTCCTATAAGCATGTTGTTGTTCACAAGGAAGAGACTAAAAACAAGGCCTTGCCTGTAGGCTTGACATGGAATGAAGTAGTAACAAAGGAAGCAGTGAGGGGGGGGAGAGAACATGGCTTTACACATGATTCATAAATGGCTTTTACTGTATGGATGTGATTACAGACCCAGACTTGTTGTCCGATGTTAAGGTTGAGTTGGCAGAATCACATTTGACCATTAGAACCAGAAATCAGGGGTAGGGGGAGTGGAGTTGGTTCTATGGCTTATACTCACAAAATGTCTGAGGAGATGGATCAGAAATTTAACATTGCTGGAGAGGTCAGTTTCTGGATGGAGCCAATTTTGAGGTAGAAAAGGTAAGGAAGGTCCTTTCCAACTCTGCCATTCTACATGGATGGTATTGGTTGCCAGTTGGGTACTTGTAACATGGAATGTTCCCTTCAATTCCATAATAGCTTCAGTTGTGTAGATCCTATGTGTCAATTCCAGTTAACAGACAAATCTGGAACTTAGCTCCACCTCTACCACTGACAGCCAACAGCCTCCAAGGTAGTGAAGGTAGAACTGACCATAGCATAGGATACCATACCAAATGAATAGTGTTTAAATAATACATCTGTTAAGGGTAATTCCCTTAAGGGTAAGGGTAATTGTAAAACTGCCCATGATATCCCATTTCATTAGAATTCCCAGGTCACAATCCAGAGAACCAAGTCTAAACTATTTGTTGCCTGAAATGCATCTTTTCATTTCAAATGCATTTTTTAAAATCCACTATCTGGAGGGTGGCTTGATTATAATGAGTTTTACAGTATGTGCAGAGTGTGTGTGTGTAACATTTTTCCTCTCCTGAAGGAAGTAATTACCCTCCCCGAAAGGGGGGGGAAAAGGCAATCGGTCAAATACTTTTGAAACCTGCTAAAAACAATTGGCATGGCCAGAAATATTATTCAGTCTAACCACACTGGTACTACTGAGTTGTTGCTGTAAGGTATGACCAAATATTCAAATCTACTAAGCTGTTTTATGAGCAGGAGAATTAGAAATTGGCTGAAAAGGGAATCTACGAGGCCTAGACCATAGATGCTACTGTTTCCATCATGACAAAGACAGGACTTTCAACAAAGTTTTCTAGAGCCATAGAGTCAGCTCGAAGGTGAGCACTTCATGATAGGGTAAGCATTCCTACAATCGTGTGCTCAGGATGTTACCTGCCATGGGTGTAGATTCAAAGGCTTCTCTGTCCTGCCATCCACTATAGTTCTAAGTTTAAATTTGGGTGATTGCACGGACTGTAAAGCATGTGCCACAGCATAGACGGCATTGTAGATGCTGTAACTGTGAGCAGTCATGCTCATTTCGAAAACAGACCCTGGAAGACTCTCCAGCTTCTCCTCTCCAGTGCAGGTTTTCTCAAAACTTTTGTCTAAATTAAGGGTGCTAGGGAAAGAACACTCAAATGCATTTTCCCAGACATCCTTGAGAAACCCATCTTCATTTTCTGAGGCAGGGTTCCTGATTTGAAGGAATTTTTGGAATCCAAATACATCCTCTGAGTGAATTGTGAGGGAGATAGCACCATGGATGAAATGTAAGTCCCAACTTCTTTGAAAGGGAAGTGATGTGAAATCCATCTGGGCTGTCATAATCCAGACTTTGCAATGTGTCTTCATTGGTATGTCCTCAAATTCTGGAACCTGGGGAAACATTCTCAAAAATATCATGGTCTGAATCTCACCATGTAAGAGTACAACACTGGCTGTGCTTCTCATGATAGTCCTATATGTGTTAAGCCACCCTGCCACCATTTCAGCAATACTACTGGAAAAAGTTGTTCTTGGTAAGCCTTCTTTGAAGTCAAAGCAGATTCCACTATCATGAAATATTGGAAGCACATTCTGTGCAAAATGCTCTCCATTGTCATCACTTAAAAAAATCACTCCAATCCACTTCCACTCAAAAAACAGCAGCAACTGGAGGATTCCAGTATATTGTAAGGTCCCACTTGGAAACATCTGGTGGTAGAAAACGCCTTGGTTTCTGCTATTAATAACTGGAGAAGAGCCATATATGATCTAAGGACAATAACATAAGGAGAGAGGGAGAAAATAATGAAACAAGTGAAGTGTCCAGTCCCCACTCCACCCAACTGGAGTGTGGATTACTGAATTACATTGGGGGGGTGTCCAAAACCTTCAAGTGTGCCCCAATCTAGTTCAAACTTGTGTCTTCAATAAGAATTTTTGAAGGAAGAAAAATCATTAATGTGAGAGCATTTCAAAGGCACAAACTGAGAAATTCTACATTGGCAACTGGGTTTCTATATGTGCAGGTAAATTCCCATGTCCCAGAGACATAACCTACCTGTGGAATCTTGTAGATGTATAGAATGCTTGCCATGAAGAGACAGACATCAGAGTTAGGTCCTCCAACAGCAGCTATTAGATTGCTTTCAGCATCACATTTGTAATTAGCAACAAATTTCTCCTGTGTGGAGAGAAGCTCTATTGATGCAAGATAGGTCCAACTTGCCAGAAAATAGCTATTATAGATGTGGAAGCCTAGGGTGATGTTGGGTATGATGGAGGAATTTTCATTGATTTCTCTGATAGCAAATACCAAGCCCAGGATGTGTTGGTAGTTCTGAATCAATACCCTGCAATGAGAGTTGTGTGCTACATTACACTATATGTACTTCAGTATATGATGTCTGATATATTTCAGTTCAATATGGCATCATACAAGGGACCTTTAGGCCAACTAGGCCAATGCCCTGCTCAGTGCAGGGAATCCAGGATGAATGTATCCCCAATAGATGGCTATCTAATCTGTGCTTGAAGGCATCAACTGCAGAAGAACTCGCCACCCCTCTGTCATTGGTTCCATGGTTGAGCAGTTCGTATGAAAAGATTTTCTCCTATAGTTCAACCCAAATATTCCTTCTTGTAAGCCTGTTAGATCTCATCCTAACCTCTTGGGAAGGAGGAACAGGTCTTTGCCCACTTCCAAATGGCAGCCCTCTCTGACATCCCTACAGCCCTTCAGGTATTTGACAAGCGCTACAATGTTCTCCTTCCCTCATTCTTCTCCAGGCTAAGTATACACATTTCCTTCCATAGACCTGAGGTTATCACAAGGCCATTTTTGTTGCCCTCCTCTGAAACCCTACCAAGTTGTCCACATACCTAGTAAAGTGTGGCACTTGGAACTAGACACAGAATGAGTAGTTTCTCATATTTATTATATCTGTACTGCATTGATTATGGGATGCTTGACAGAAATGGGCACATACACAAGGATGTGTTACTTCTCTGAATATCAGCCCAATGTCAATAATTTTTAGGATGGTTGAGCTGCTGCTACTTCTTCTACTCCTTCTAAAAATATTGACACAGGGAGGGAGAATTACCTTCCTGGTCCTGTTGTTCGTGCTTCTGCTGCTAGTATTCCTAGTGGCATATGAAGGGAGCCCTTGACATCCTGTAAAGGAAGGGCAAGAAGCAATTCTAGTCATTAATGGTTCCCCTGAATTTAAAGCCCAATGGACCGCCTTGAATGGAATCATTATCTGGAGAGAGATGGGTGATGAAAGTAAGAAAGCCAATTCCTTACACGAGATCATCAAAGAGTTCATTGGAGGGATGTCTCTTGAAGGTCATAAGGCTTGAAAATGTGTAGATCTGAGAAATTATGCCACCAAGGATGAGATCTCCTGGCTGATAATACTTGTGGAAAGCATGAAGGTGGTCACTGATGGCACATTTAGCAAGTGGAGTATTGTAAGCTACCTGAGGCAGCAACATTGATACCAACACTATGAGGAGCAGCATCTTGAGTGGAAATCTTCCTTCTAGACACCAATTGACCAGTTCCCACATTGTCATCTGAGTATTTTTGAGCAGCCTAGTGTGGCTTTTGAGTGCCCTCACTTGATCAATTTGAAGCCCAGACTGTACAGCATGAAGTACCAGTGATCACACCGATGGAGCCCTGCTGATCTCTAGCTTGAACTCTAAATGTGATTGTGGATATTAATAAAATTCTCCATTCTTGGTTCATTGTTTTGCTGATGACCCATGATCTCCTGGGAGCTTAGGAAGAAGGGTAGAAATAACTGTGCTAAATTAGATAATTATAGAGTAGATAATCATGTAGTCAAGGGTTATATGCATTCTACAGCATATCAAAATAAAACATGTTTAGTACTTCTCAGCAGAAGACTGTATTGATCCTCCCAGGGATAACAAGAGATACATAATTGGTTTGGTGAAGTTCTGAGCAGGAGTTCAAAGTTAGGAAGTGTCTGTGCCCCATGAAGGCCTATAGCAACAACTGTGGGCAAAGTTATGTTGGGTGTGCTCAGTTTCACTCTGATGTAAGATGTTGCCAGTAGTCCAGTGTTTTGAGAGGAATTCAGCTGAATTCTATGGGCAAGGTGTTTTTCTTTAGAGATGGAATGTGACCTCAGAAGGATAGAATACCTGTTATTAGGGAGAGCAGGACAGCAACATCTGGTGGCTAAGAGTTAGGAGGACTTTTGGTAGTATCCAATGTTACACCTAGATAAAGAAATCCCAGTGAAATGACTGGGACCTAGGTTAGTCATTATTAACTAGAGATGTCAGAGAATTTCTCCACGAATCTCCGGGGGGCCAAATGCCAATGCATTCGGCCCCCCGAAATTGGTGGAGAAATGGTCCGCCCCCCCCGCCCCCCCCCCGGGATGGGACTTACCTTTGGAAAATCTCCCTCGCGGCGGCGGGTTGCGGTGGCGTTTCGGGGACAGCGGCGGCCGGTCTTCCGACCGGCTGCTGCTGCCGCCATTTCCAAGTGATAAAAAAACAACAACCAACAAACGTGATAGGCTATGTAAAGATTTATGTAGCCTATCATGGCTAGATTTTAAAAAAACACCGTGATAGGCTACGTAAAGGTTTATGTAGCCTATCACAGCTGACTTTGGGGGGAAAAAAGCGTGCACGCAAATGGCGGCGCACATGGGCGCCGCCATTTGCGTTCTTTATTTTGACACGTCTTAGTTTACGTAAACATTTACGTAAACATTTACTTATTTTCGCCATAGTCTACGTAAATGTTTACGTAGACTAAGACGTGTCAAAATAAGGAACGCAAATGGCGGCGCCCATGGACGCCGCTATTTGCGTACGCGTGGGTTTTTTTCTTTTAAATCAGCCGTGATAGGCTACGTAAACATTTACATAGCCTATCACGGCTGACTGCAGGGATGCAAATTTGCACACCTGGCTGGCCAGGATTCGGGGGGGAGGGACGGAGCGCCTCCCCCATGGACAGAATTTCGGGGGGGAGGGATGGAGCGCCTCCCCCCCGCCAGAATTTCGGGGGGAGGGACGGAGCACCTCCCCCCCACCTCGAATCAAATTTCATTAAAGGTAAGTCACTTTCGTACATCCCTACTAGGGCTGCAAAACAGGATTGTATTGTTTTCCCCCATTTTAATTTAGTTTATTTCTTAATGATTTGGCTCCATCATTGCTGATGGTAGGACACCATCCAAAGCCTGGGTTACGGCAGATCTCATTGTTGTTATTTGCAGACAATGTTGTGCTATTATCTTTAACCTAATTGGGTTTAAAGTGACTGTTCCGGGCTTTTCAGAGTATTGTGATGAAGGAGAAGGAGAAGAAGAGGGAGAAGAAGAAGAAGAAGAAGAAGAAGAAGAAGAAGAAGAAGAAGAAGAAGAAGAAGAAGAAGAGGATTGATCATCAATGCTGTAAAATCTAAAGTTATGGGTTGTTTTTTCTTTTTCTTTCAAAGTCATGAAAATAGTTTCACTGGAAATTAAGGGGGATAGCTTGCAACAAGTTAAGAAATTTAAATGTTTAGGCTCAATTTGTAAAATAGTGTTATTTGGAACTCTCAACATAAAGATGCACGTGAATCTGCAATCGACAGGGCACCTGCAGTTGTTTCTTTTAGATGCAGTTCAAGGTGGACATTGTATTGCTGCAGCTGTCTGGGTATTCAGAGCCAAGCTTCTGGCTCAGTTCCTATTGAATATCCTTATAAGGATTGAGTTGACTAATCTTGTTCGAGCTGTGAGCAAATGGCCTCTTGAAATTCTCCCCCTTACTTTTGAGTGGAGAAGTTTGGGAGAGAATTTCACCAAATTTCCAATATTTTCTTCCAGGTAGGCCTCCCCATTGGCATTGCTTGTAGCACAGCTTCTTTTCTTTTTTGCTAAAGCTTTCGAGGGCTTTCATGCTGCAGCAGCCTCAGCTGCTTTGGTAGGCTGGCCCCTCATTTGCTTCGACTGCAATGCGAGTGGGGGCAGTGTTGTGTCCAGCTCCAGGGATGACGTCGAGTGAGTGCTGTCCTCCAGTTTCCTCAATGTGTTCTCCCCCTGCCCCCATGAAGGAGAGTGCCACTGTTCTGCCTCATTCCGGATGCTTTATAAATTATTTTTGTGGTGGTTTTGAGCTTCCCTCATGCATCACAGCTAGCCTCCCAGGCTGCCTTCATGTCCTGATCTGAAAAAGCCCCAAGGGAGGAATTACTTCCTGGTACCTTGAACTGGGCTTATGGAAGTGCAGGAAGCTAAGGAGGTTGCAGACGGACAGAGGGATGATTGTACCATGAAAAACTGGACACTTGTGCTCACTCCTCAGCCACTTCTGGAGCCCAAGAAACCCAAACCCAACCCATGAGAATTTCTTCACCATCTGATTTATTTTTGAAAGCAATTTCTCTGCTAACAAACTGAATAACAGTCGAAACAATGTGGGAGAAATTTTCTGCACAGTACTAAATTCTGTCCTTGAAATAGCTGGGGTGTTTTCTTGTCTCATATTCTGGGGGCATCTGACTGTCTAGGATATACATGTATTTGGACACTGGTGTTGGGTTTGTGAAAATCAGTGGAAATTTGTGGAAACTATCTTTTCCTGTCTTTCTTACTAGGAATCGTCTGCTTGCCTAGTGCTAGGGGATTGACATCTTATCTAATCTAACCTAGCAAATGATGAGAGTGGTACTGGAGGTTGATGATGTCATGAAAATGACCTGTGAACCTCCGTGAGTGAACAATCATGAGTGCATGATAAATGCCTCATGTAAAAATATCCTTTAATTTTATTGTGCCACAGTCCAAACTTAGAAGAAGAAGAAGAAAAAACATGAATGGCTGATTGAACTCCCTTGTTCCATGCCCATGTCTTACCTGTGGAATCTTCTGGTTGTACAGGATGTTTGCCATATCAAGAGAGATTTTAGCATTGGGTCCTCCAATGACAGCCACTGCATTGTTGTGGCCATCACACTTGTAGTTAGGGATGAATCTGTCCTTTGTAGAGAGAAGTTCCAATGCAGCACAATAGGACAGGCTTCCAAATAAATAGCTATTATAGATGAGGAAGCCCAGGGTGACATTGGGCAAGAGCTGCAGATTTTCATTGATCTCCTTTACAGCAAATGCCATGGCCAGAATGTGCTGATAGTGTTGAGTCATGAACCTTTAATGGGAATTATAAGCTTTATTGCCATGTTTCTGCTGCAGGACAGATACAGAACATGTGCTGCCCTCTACATTTTAGACTGTTGTCCTGGGACTGTAGAGCCAAAGGACAAGTCGGGACTGACTGAAATAAATGGGACTTAAGTTTGTCAGTAATACCTTCAGTCCCATTCATTTCATTGTGTCTACTCAAAGTATTACTACGTCTATATCTAATTAGGGATGTTGTAGGAGCTGATGCTGGGAAAGACTGAAGGCAAAAGGAGAAGGGGACGGCAGAGGATGAGATGGCTAGATAGCATCACGGATGCAATGAATATGAACTTGAGCACGCTCCGGGAGAGAACGCAGGACAGGAAGGCCTGACGTGCTATGGTCCATGGGGTCACGAAGAGTCGGACACGACTGAACGACTGAACAACAACAAGGAGCTTGAGAATTGAGTGGAGTCCATTCTAAGCATGACAAATTTGACTCCAACCCATTGATAACATCTCACTGTAAATATTTTGTGGTCACCTCTGAGATAGCAAGAAATATGTGGACTTGTCTCTTCTGTTCTCTTCAGCTACAGTAAAATAAAATGAACAGTTAATATCCTTCTACCTGCCTGCCCTCAACCTCCTGGAATCAAAACACGAGGCACTGCAGCGGAGTTGAACTATGGCCACAACTTTATTCATATTTTACAGTGTACATTTGCAATATAATTAACTGTTTATTTGCCAGCTTTCCCATCCCAACTGCAACTCAGTGCAGTCATATTTGCTAACAAGATGAGATGTAAAAATCCATCGGGAGTCATAATGCAGGGCCAACCCTTGGATGTACCATTCTTGGTGAATTATGTGGATATAGTTGACTATTCATTCATGGAGTTCATGTGTCCTACAAAGCTATGCTACAATGAGGTAGGCCAGATGCATACAATCCACAACCCAGGTTTAGTAAAGGAGCAGCACCACCATGAATAATGGCTGCAATGCATGGCATGTGCTATTCCCTGGAAGAATGATCAGCAGGGCTGTGCACCGCCTTGTTCTGAAGCTCGAATGATGAGGTGAAGTGGGCTGTTTTGGTGCAAAAGTCTTGTGATATGAGGCAGGTCAGAGCAGTACCGAGGCACGCATGGTGATTCCCCCCCCCCGAAGTGCCTCCTCCACCTCGTATATTTGGAGCTCTACTGAATGCCTGAGCAGTCCAGACAGGCTACCTCCAAAACATGTCAACTTCTCAATGCTCACGTGAAGGGGCATGAGGAGGAGGAGGCTATTTGCATTCCCCTAATAATAGACATTCAATGGACTCCTTCCCCTGCTTGGCTTCTCGGACCCCGTTCTCCAAGCCACTGCCACTTATTGGACCCACTCGCTGAGCACTCAGCAGACACAAATCCCCTTAGGAAGCCGCCATTTTGCATAAAAATGGTGGCTCGAGGTTTTCCATTTATGTAATGTTATGTAAACAGCAGCTGTTAAGGGGCCATTTATGCAACATTACAAAAGCAAATGGTCCATTTATACCTGTAATGTTGTGTAAATGGCCCCTTTACAGCCACCATTTAAGTAACATGACATATCTGGAAAACCCGAGCCACCGTTTTCACATTTTTACACGAATGGCAGCTCGCCAAGAGGACGGACAGCCCTGCAGTGCTCGCCAGGTTGGATGCGCTAGTGGCTTGTGTGGTGAGTAGGCCCAGGTGGTGGCAGCTCAGTGGGCATCTGGTGAAACTGGATGGAGGTGAGTCTGTCCATCCCTACATCTAACTCAACATGTTTTCTACTCAACGTGTTTTCTTCTGCAATGTCACTGAGAGACTTCAGCTGAGAATATGGTTATCTGCACTGCAATTATCCTAACAGCCATGATGAATTCTACTTTTTTTTCTTCAAATCCTTAAGGATTTCCTGTGAACAATGAGCTAAGGCTGAAGAATACTATTAATATTCCTTGTGCCATTCAGAGCTAGAGACAGACTGGACCCCATCAGTCTGTTTCTGTATACTACTGCACAGTGCTGCCTTCAAGTCAGCTGAATGGCCAGCCTGTCTTAGGGACACTGGCAATGTTGGAAAAGTTAATTTGTAGCTAGTAAAATCTTGTTAAAATGGTCCCATTCATTGTAGTGCTGTCGGTGTTGCTGCCTCAAGTGGCGTGCAATGCTTCTATTTCCAAATGCAGCATCGGTAACCCTCTTCTTATTAAGCACAAGTATTACCATCCAGGAGACCTCATCATTGCTGGCATTATTTCTCAGATCTACATGATCTCTGACCTGATCACTTTCAGCAGACATCCATCTAAGGAACTGGTCGATGAGCTCATGTACAGAGTTGGCATTTTTAACCACACCATATGTCATTCCAGATGACATCTTCAGGCATACCAATTACTTTGTTAAAACTTTACATGGGTGGAGAATAACGATCAGAAAGGCAGCCAATCTTTCTCTGTGCTATGTTATGTCATCACCACCACCACCACTACCACCATCATCATCATCATCATCAATATTATTATCACTGCTCCTACTATGACCATTACTATTGTTCATTTCATCCCAGTAGTTCCAGTCATTATTCTTCCTTAGATTTGGGGCCAAGTATTCCAAGGCTTTTTTCTATAACAAGTTTCAATTGGTTTGTTTTTTTTTTAAAAAAATCCCTAGCTATATGCCATATCTAGAAAAAGCCAGCTTCTTTTCTTTTCTACGAAAAGATTACTGTGCCAGCATTCCTTTCCAAGAATGCTGGGACAGTAGTTTTCTTTCAGTCTCTTCAGGTTTCAGAAGATAGCCAGACTTAACTGTAACCATATCATTTTCTTTCTTTGTATGCAAGTAGATGGCCCTTTTCTGTGATATATCATCACCATAATCATTGTCATTATTATTTTATTACTATTTATCAGGAGATCCCAAGTCTCCATCACACCTTTTTTAAGGATGTATTGGTAAGCTGGCAAATACGTAGAATGACAGCTCACCTCATTACACTGAGCATGAATAGTGACACATTTGACCTGTTTTTATCCAGTTCTCTGATCAGTTCTCTGACCTGCCACATCAATATGTGTGTGTGTGTGTGTGTGTGTGTGTTGGTGGGTGGGTGTGCTTTCCAGTTTCTTCCAACAGAGGGTTTTGCAATTCAGTGTCATGATTTTTATTGTATATATAGTAGCAAATATATAGTTACATGCTTTTATCCAGTTCTCCAATGAGGTCATGAATGTGTATGTTCATTTAAATTAGGGATTTTCTGTTATTTCCTTGGGGAAGGGTACTTAAATATCATAACATCTATCTATCTATCTATCTATCTATCTATCTATCTATCTATCTATCTATCTATCTATCATCTATCTACCTATCTATCTGTCTATCTATCTACCTAATTGACAAAAGGTAACTGAAATTATGCATCAATAAGGACTAGAGGGGGAAAAAAAAGATTTGATCAGCCTCTGGCATTGCTGAAGAACATGATTTGACCCAACAACAACAACAACAATTCCAGTAGCATCCTGATTGCATAACTGAATCTTTCTTCAAGAAATCTATGAGAATTCCCATTCCTCTTTACACACTGGAAAGAGACTTTGAGGTTGTAATTAATCATCTTAAGTATACTCTGCATTGTTGACTACACACTTTTTTTTACTTTTTACTCTGGTTTCATTCTGTTTTAAACTTTTAAAGGTTTTATATTATGTTTTGCCATGATATTTTTTAGGATTTAAATGTCTGTGAACTTCCCAGAGATCTTTAATTATTAGGTGGTATAGAAATGTGTAATGATAATAATATTAATGTGTGAATCGCCTGAAAAGCTGTTACCAGCATGTAAATGGCAATGAGAATTTCCATAGCTGAGTATTCAATCCAAAGGCAGTTTCCCATACTCTGGGCTGGAGTGCTGTCCTGTTTTATGAAATAAATGTCCTTCAGCTAACGTTGTACTGAATTTCAACTGTACAGAAGTATATGATCTGTTTCGATACCCCTGTGGGTCAGCGACTGATTCTCTTATTCACATTTTTCTGGCACATTTTGCTTTGTTGAAATTGTACAATAGAAAGTAATTAAAAGCAAAACAAAACTAGAAATACAAGAGAGATCAGGCATCCATGTAAAAAAGCCAGTACAAATTCAACAAGGCTGGCTGGGGAATGCTGAGAGTTGTGTGACTTATTTCTGCCAGCACATGCACAGGATTACACCCTCAAGGTTTCAGGCTGTAGTCAAACATGGTGCATTTCTGTGTTCATGTAGCTCCAGAATTCGTTGTATTGTTAGGTTGATGTTCAGTGAAGTTAAAAACCGAGGGTGAGTGCAAATGCTTCTTCACATCTCCTTGTTCTGGGGCCATACAAACTGTTTTTGTGCAATGTCATTAGCAAACATACATTGAATTTCAGGGTAGGAAATGTCATACTCTGAAACATCTTAATGACACAGGATCTAACTCTCATTGCAGTGTTTTTATGCAGAACTACCAGCACATCTTGGCTTTGGCATTTGCTGTAAAGGAGATCAATGACAATTCCCAGATCTTACCAAATGTCACCCTGGGCATCCATGTCTCTAACAGCTATTTCAGCGCAAGATGGACCTATCTCGCTTCAATGGAGTTTCTCTCCACACAGGGGAGATTCATCCCTAACTACAAATGTGACATCCAGGACAACACCATATCTGTGATCGCAGGACCTAACTCTCAGTTCTGTCACTACATGGCTAACATTCTGGGCATTTACAAGATTCCGCAAGTAAGATGTGGTCATGTAACACAGGAATACAACAAGCATTTAACACCCCCTTTGCCCTTTAGATCAAATTTTGTGATTTGGTGATAGAAAGTGGCATGCTAGACCCAAATAAAGAGGGAAGTCTGCCTGTGGCTTCTAGTCAATATGAACAATATTCATTTTGGTTCATTTAGAGATTTTACATAGTATAATTGATATAATTGGTGCATGTTCCAGTTCCTGCAGGTAGATGGCTACCTGCTGAAACTCCTTGAGCAATAGTAGCAATTTCTTATGCCTGCATAGGATAGTGCCCAGGCCCAGGGCCCACTGTAGATCGACCGTGTGGTGATTCAAGCAGTTAATGTGCTTAGTTGCAACCCTGAGTAGACTCCCAGACTGATAGACTAAGCAGCACACCCACCTGGTGCATGATGTCTCCACTCCTTGGGCTTTAAACATAATACGGTACAGAGTACTTATGACACCAACTGATATTGAACTGCATGTCTATCCATTCACCTGATTTGAGGACAGTTTTAAAAACACTTCTGGCAAAAACAAAGAAGCAAATGAAACAAAACCCTCTCCCACACTGGAGGCATTCAAGATGAAGCTGGACAGTCATCTGTCCTGGATGCTTTGACTTAGATTCCTGGATCGAGCAGGAGGTTGGATTCAGTGGTCCTATAGGCCCCTTCCGACCCTACCATTCTATGATTCTATCGCCGTTTTTATTACCTTTCAGCTATATATTGTAAAAGGTGTTTCTTATTTACCATATATGTAAATATAAAGGGCAGTACCCAGTGTTAATTCTTTGTAGAGTAGACCCATTAAAATCAATGAATTCATGTCAATGGATCTACTCTGTGTAGGTGACACCACATATTACCCAAGGATTTATAGAGTGTGCATGTGTGTGTGTGTGTGTGTGTGTGTGTGCGCACACACACACACACACACACACACGCATGAAAGCCAAGGGCTGGGAGGCCCCCTCGGCACCACAGGGAGTGGAGTCTGCTGTTGGTGCCATGCCGCAATTGGTGTGGGGAAGCTGAGTGCACTCTTCTTGTGCTGTATCAAAAACTCAATTTAATTAGTTTGGCATATAAATTTGCTAATATCCTGTAATGTTGGTCAAACAAAAAGCTGCCCGTGTTGCCATTCTTATTCGTCCGTGAAAAAGAGACATGACTTTTATTCTGGAAATCCATCCTCCCATATCCTAATTTCCTTTATTTCTATAGCTCGTATATGGATCTGCTCCAAGGATGCATAACAACATCAACACAGTTTTCTTTCACCAAATGTTTCCAAATGAGGGCCGTCAAACTATGGGGATTCTCCAGCTGCTGCTGCATTTCAAGTGGACATGGATTGGGTTGCTGTTCTTAAGTAATGTCAGTGGGGAGAGGTTTGTTCAGAATGTGCTTCCCATGTTTTCCCAGAAAGGTATCTGCTT
The DNA here is from genome assembly GCF_057233095.1 of Heloderma suspectum. NCBI lineage: Eukaryota > Metazoa > Chordata > Lepidosauria > Squamata > Helodermatidae > Heloderma > Heloderma suspectum. The sequence goes on along the minus strand of NC_139463.1, from coordinate 112,616,010 downwards.
TGATTTCATAGAAAGCCTGCCTAAAGAAACTTTTTCTACCACCAGCAGTGGAATAATGGAGGAGTGGATTAAGAAATACCAGATTATTGTGAGGAGCGCTGCCTGTGCTGTGATCTTACATGGTGAAAATCAGTTCATGATCTTTTTCAGAATGTTCCCCTATGCTTCAGTGTTTGAGGACATACCCATGAAGACAAAAGGTAAAGTCTGGATTATGACAGCCCAGATGGAGTTCACATCACTTCCCTTTCAAAATACTATGAGCACAGACTTCATCCATGGTTCAATATCCTTCACAATTCCCTCGAAGGAGGTATTAGGTTTCCAGACATTTCTTCACATGAGAAACCCTACTTCAGAAAAGGAAGACAGGTTTATGAAGGTCTTTTGGGAACAGGCATTTGATTGTTCTTTCCCTAAAGCCAACTCAAATGAAAACATTGGCCAGATTTGTACTGGACAGGAGAAGCTGGAGACGCTTCCTGGGTCTGTTTTTGAAATGAGCATGACCAGCCAGAGCTATAACACCTACAATGCTGTCTATGCTGTGGCACATGCTTTGCAAGCCATGTATTCATCCAAGTTTGAACACAGAGCATTGACACATGGTGGGAAACAGATGCTTCTAAATACACAGCCGTGGAAGGTAATGTCTTGAGTGCATGCAGAGAAACACATCATATTTGTATGTGCAACTGGTGTGTTGGCATCCAAGAGCTAGGTCTGACTGCCATAGCTTCTCTTTATAGCCAGTTTTCTTCCCTGGACTTGATTCCTGATCATGTCATAAGCATATAAGAACAGTCCTTCTGGATCAGATTGAAAGCCTAGCTAGTTCAGCATTCTGTTCCGACAGTGGCCAGCCTATGGGAAACCCAGAAGGAGGGCATGAGTACATGAATAGCACCCTCTCACTGGTGTTCCCCAGCAACTGGTATTGAAAGGCATACAACACCTGATACTACTGCAGGTAATATACAGCCATCATGATTTATATCTATTGATACCCTTATCCTCCATGAATTTGGACATCTCTACACCAGCCTAAAATCCTGCATTTAAAACAGGGTTTTCTGCTTCCATTTTAAATGCAAGATCACAACAGCTCCCTTTTTCACGTGCTTCCTTCCCCCCCCACCCTCTCCCCCCTCCTTCTCCCCGTATCTGAGTCTTCCATTATCTTTCATTGATCTTGCTCCTCTTCTTGCCACTTTTACTCTTTCCACAGAGGAAACTGAAGTGAAACACAACAAGTTAATGTGATAGCTCATTATCTGCAACTATTTAAAAATGGAACAAAGGACATTTAGTGCAGGAGACGTGTTGGAATGATCACGGTGTCATGTAAAGGGCCCACAAAGTTCTGTGAAGGAGCAATCTCAATCACAGGATAAAAGCTCCATGTGAAGTAGCCCGTGGGCTCATCCCCCTTTACAGCCATCCAGGTTGGCAGCCCACACCACACCACATCTTGTAGTAGTGAATTCCATAGTTTAATTATGTGCAGTGCAAAGAAATGCTTCCTTTTTTCTGTTCTAAATCTCCCACCATTTAGCCTCCTTGGATGACCCTGGCTTCTAGTACTATCCACTTTTCCCCCATGCAATGCATAATTTTAAACACTTCTGTTATGTCACTCCTTACTCACCCTGTCTTCTAAGCTACCCCCCCCACACACACACCCCTACAATATTGTAACCCGAAGTTTGATGTCGAGATCAGAATTGCAAATCTTGTAGTATAATATGTTTATCTGGACACAAGTATATAAGACTTGCTGATTTCTTTTAAAGGCATCTGTGTGGGTTGGGAGTTGTTTTTGTTTGGGGTTGTTGTTGTTGTTGTCTGGAGATTGTAAAGATATGGTTTGATGGGGAGAATAATGCACTCCTCAGTCCTCTCATCTGAGTGCAATTTAGGGATGTATGAAAGTGATTTACCTTTTGTGGATTATGTTGATGGTGGGGGGGGAGGCACTTCGTTCCTCCCCCTGGAATCCTCGAACAGCTGGCTGTACTCCGCGGCAGCTCCACAGAGCAGCCGGCCAGGCCCAGCCCGGCCAGGCCAGAGCCATCCGCAGCTGGATTTCTGGCCGCGGAGGGCTCTGGGTAAAACAAACAAACAAACAAAAATCCAACCGCGTACGCAAATGGCGGTGGCTACGGCCGCCACCATTTGCGTTCCTTCTTTTTGGCCATCTTAATCTATGTAAATATTTACGTAGACTATGACGGCGAAAATAAAGGGGAACGCAAATAACATAGCGGGCGCTATTTGCGTCCCTTTTTCATTCACCATTTTAGCCTACGTAAATATTTACATAGGCTAAAACGGCGAATCAAAAGGGGACACAAATAGCGCCTGCTACGTAAATATTTATGTAGATTAAGACGGTAAAATGAAGGAACACAAATGACAGCAGCCGTAGCCGCCGCCATTTGCATATGCGATTTTTTTATTATTTTAAACCCACCCACCCACCCACCCAACCAACCAACCAACCAACCAAAAAAAAAAAAGACGTGATAGACTACGTAAAGATTTATGTAGCCTATCACGTCTTTTTTTTCTTTCTTTTTTAAACCTAGCCATGATAGGCTATGTAAATCTTTACGTAGTCTATCACGTCTTTTTTTTTTTTTTTTTACACACAAGCCTGGAAATGGCGGTGGCAGCAGGCGGTCGGAAGACCCGCCGCCACTGCCACTGAAGCCACCAGCGCCGGCAGAGCCGCCGCCACCCGGAAGATCCGCCCCAGGTGAGTCTTGTCCCGGGGGGGATCTGCGGGGGGGGTGGAGGGGTGGCAGGCCGTTCTGCCATGGAATTCGGGGGGCCAAATGCACTGGCATTCGGCCTCACCGAGATCCGTGGCAGAATTCTCTGACATCCCTACTGCAATTAAGTACTACCCATGGGCTGTTCAGTGACCTGCACAGCCTTCAACTGCTTCAGTATCTTCCTGGACCCGTCCCTGAGACATCACAGCAACTTGAGTAACACTGCCCATTATTCACACCTGACCTGAGGCCCTAGTGCTACAATGTCCTCCAACTAATTTCAGAAGTCCTCAGCATGCCATCTGTTCAGGCCTCTAGCAAGGGTGAACTGTCCCTTCCGTGGGCAGGAAGGAAGTGGGGGAGGATAGAGAAAAGGGGGTGGCAGAAAATTAAAGGGGAAAAAAGGGGGTGACTGAACCATGCTTGGGTCTGGCCCAGCCCACAACTGGCTTGGGTCCCACCCAACTCCAACTTGCACAAGAGAAGGCAGCCCTTGACAAAATGAAAGGTTGCCCATCCTTGACTTAGACAATTTTCTATTTGCCAGCAAAAAGGCATCAGGTCAATGCAGGCCTCTTATCCCTGTGGACATTTGTGAGCAGAACATTGACCATCAGAGTGGAATACAGTGGACATCACAAGGAACCTAATATTTGGATTGGTGTTTGTTTGTTTTTTAATATCATACTGGCAGTGCACCTGTGGGACAACATATTCACGAACGCCGTTATCTACTTCTGATACAACAGCCTCATCACTGTTGATGTTAGAAATTCCCTGACACATCCAAGTCTTCCCAAATGATGGGGCTGGTCAGAACATTATTGCTTACACTTCAAAGTCCTTTTTCTTGTACGGTACATGCCCAGACTGGATAATATCAATGCTGACACCCAGTTCCATAACCAGATGAACTGTCTTTGTCAGCTGGCCCCATTGGCCCAAGCAGATAATCAAGATACTTAGATTTTTTGCAGGCCCATCTAGGCTGAGGGAGCCATATTGCAATATTTAAGGTTTCTCACTCTGCAAACTGTGCTGTGTTCCTTTCTCTTAAGCCAGATGGATTTGGGTGTGTGGGGGGAGTGCCACTTGGTTCTGGAACTTTCCCTCCTCCTCACTTCCCTTATCAGGTGGGTTTTCTGTGTTAGCAGCAGCAGCAGCAACAGGATCTTTAATTTGCCCCATACTAGTCATTCTTCCTATGTTCACTATCCTCACTAACAAAAATGGAAGATTGCAGCTTCCCAAAACGAAAACTCCATTTCCTGCTCTCCTGCAGCTAGCTTAAGATGTTTAAAGGACTTGATTTTGTGCACAAGCTCTGAGATTAGGCCTCAAATTGAATCCCACTATCTGCCATCTGACAAACTGGCCTGTCCAGACACCCTGTTAGGTAGGACAGGCTGCAGGATACACTTCTGTCTAGATTCATCAGCAGTAGCACCGCAAACACCCCTGTGTTGTTGTTGTTGCTGTTTTAATACCCTACCCAGAGGGGAAGACAGGCTTGTAGATATGATATATGACGAAGGGGATGACCCTTTCCTCACAGTGTCCTTTAAACTTCTTAGCAGCCTAGTTAGGGTGAGTAGCCATCTTCTAAGCTCTGCCCAAGAAGTTTCTGAGCCTCAGCAAATCAGTTGAATGGCTTGGGAAACAAGGCATATGGAGCCAACTTTTCCCTGCTTTCCTTTTCAAGATGACTGGCTCACCCATGCAGATTCTCTTCTTTCCTGGGGTGGGGCGGGGGGGAAGACCTCAGCTTGTTAAAAGGCAAAGCTCTCATACTACAGTCCCTCAAGGATCTCAGGAAATTTCAGTTGCTGTGAGATGGCACCCACATCATTTGGTCAGATTTAGGATCCAGAAGAGTGTGGAGGGTGGGAGCAGTTCCAGGTGCCTGGATAGAACCAGAAGGAAGCTTAACCAGGATCTCCAGATTGCCATGGCCAATGGGTTGGGGTTTTACATGCCCCCAGATAGAATCTGAGCACCTTCACAGGATGGACAGCATTCAACTATCCAGGCAGGCAATTCTTAGGGATCTGCAGCATGTTCCTGGGCCGTATAGGCAAAAGGGACTAAGTAGAGGCTTGCCCCTTTGTGGAAGCAGGGCAATATGGGAAGGACTAGCAATAGAGGAACAATGGGGAAAGCTTTGGGACACCTTTAGGGTGATTTGGGATATCCTAGATTGCCCCTCAGGGCTTTGGGGCTCTAGGGACAAGCAAAAACTTCCCAGTTCATGCTTAACTATCACACATTAAAACCTGTGGCATTTGGTGGGTAGCAAATTTTGAGGGCTTCCATTAGCATTTAATGATGTGCCCAGTGGACCTTGAGCCAGGTAATATTCTGGCTCCAGTCTAGGACAGGGAAGGCTTGCCTAGGTGAGGGGGCATGGGGAAGAATTTGGGGAATGTGCTTCAGCTATGTCCTCCACTGTTAAGGGTGTTAGTGGTGCAGATCTCATTACATAAATAATAAACACAGCCCAAGTTAACCCAACTCATGAGTGTCACATCTTCATATCTGATACAGTTGCCATGTTACATGGAACATCATGGATATATTCTTTCTTCACTATGGGAGGTATATTAAAATGATAGAACGGGTTCTCACCATTATGATCTTGCAGTTCTAGTGAGGGGGAATTTTAGTGGGAGATTTAAACACTCCCACACACTAGTAATTACTAGTGATGTATAAAACAGATTATATATACATATATTTATATATATATATATATATATATATATATATATATATTCATCCATCCATTCATTCATCCAATCATTCTTCTCCTCCCAATTTGTTTTGTTTGTTCCTTAGATTTTATGACTGCAGTCAGGAAAACTGTATTGACTTTCTCATTTCCCCCTTTTCTTATTCTCTGAAGTGACATGCCCATTGGTGGGGTTATATGGACATGACACTTCAGAGGTGCGACCACACTTGGAATGGTGCAACCACACTTAGAATACTGTGTGCAGTTCTGGTCACCACCATACCCAAAAAAGATATTGTAGAGATGGAAAAAAGTGCAGAAAAAGGCAATTAAAATGATCAAGGGGCTGGAGCATCTCCCCTATAAGGGAAGGTTACAACAGCTAGGATTATTTAGCTTGGAAAACAGGAGGGTAAGGCGAAAAATGACAGAGGTGCACAAAATTATGCATCGTGTGGAAAATGTGGATAAGGAGACATTTTTCTCCCTCCCTCAAAATACTGGAACCCAGGGTAATCCCAGGAAGCTGATTGGTGGGAGATTCAGGAGAGATCAAAGGAAGGACTTCTTCACACAGCACATAGTTAAACTATGGAATTCGCTACCACAAGATGTAGTGATGGCCACCAACTTGGGTGGCTTTAAAGGGGGGTTCAATAAATACCTGAAGGAGAAGTCTACCAATGGCTACTAGTCCTGGTGGTTATGTGCTACTTCCAGTAACAGAGGCAGTAAGCTTATGCACATCAATTGCTGGGGAACATGGGCTGGAGGATGCCCTTCTACTCCTGTCCTCCTTGTGGGTTCCTGGTCAGCAGCTGGTTGGCCACTGTGTGAACAGAATACTGGACTAGATGGACTCTTGGTCTGATCCAGCGTGGCTCTATGTTCATATGTAGTTATACTGTTAATTATATTGATAGCAATATAAATGGCAAAGATGATTATACTGACCACCTACCAAATCTACATGCTGCATTAATACTGTCAGCATGAACAGAGATTTTAAAGGGACTTGTAACCTATAATCATAGCTTCTGAAAGATTATCTTCCCTTCTGTATATGTGCACGCTCTTATACGGTTACCTTCCTTTGTTTCCATTTAGCTTCACCACTACCTGAGAAGTGTCTCATTTAACAACAGTGCTGGGGAGAAAGTTTCCTTTGATCAAAATGGGGAATTACTAGCTGGGTTTGATATTATCAACTGGATCACATTCCCAAACCAGTCCTTCCGTAGAGTCAAAGTTGGAAGGATTGACCCTGTGGCTCCCCCAGACAAGCGGTTCACCATTTCTGCAGATGATATCAACTGGCCTAGAATATTTAACCAGGTAGGTTCTGCCCTCATGTCAAGGTAAATAGAACCATTTCTTTTTTCAAGTAGCAGTTCACTGTTTCAGGAATGGGTAAGAATATTATTTCAGGTTGGTTTTCATAAGTATTTACCAAACTTCATAAATATTTACCAAACTTCATAAAGTTCCCTATATTCAGGATAAAGAGAACTTGAAATCTTTTTTTTTTTTTTTTTAAGAATGTGGAAGAAACGGGAAATGACAGATTTGTCCATCCAGGCAAAGGGATTCGAATGCTTCGCTCTTAAAAGTCTAGGCTTCAGTCCCTGTGTATTCAGCCTTGTTAGTGCTTAATTAGGGATACCACTTCTTTTTCTCTGCTACACCTTCTCATCTTTGACAGCTACATGGCAGGCAGGTACAACATGGTCCTTTCCATGCTGAAAATAGCTGTACCCATTGAATTTGGTTGGCACTGATGGAGGAGAATTTTATTTAAGTTCATTTTTCATAAGAATTTGCCAAAAGCTACAAAGTTCTTCATATTCAGGAGAGATAGAACTGTAGATTTCTTCAATAAATGCGGGAGAAAGTGACATCAACAGGTTTGTCCATCCTTATATTGTTTAGGCAGAAATAGCTCTAAGTGTAATATTTTTCAAGAAGCTCTCTTCATGCCCATGCATGGGAATGGGGCTCAAAGCAATAAAGGCCATGTCTTATTCCTCTCCAGCCTACATTTATGTATGTATGTATGTATGTATTTACAGCATTTATATACTACTCCATATCTAGACAGATTCCAGAGCGGTGAACAATAAAATATATAAAACTCAGTGCATTGAGCATAGATATTGGAAAAGGGGAAGTTTATGTGCATAGAGCAGGGGTGAGCCAAAGGGTGCCCACCGCTGACATAGAGCATTGCAAGCTTAGGTCCATGTGCACTCTGGAACTATAAAAATTATTTACCGGAAAAGTTTGCCTTACATATAAATGATTCCAGTATTATTCATGATTCATCAAATCATTGAATCATAGAATGGTAGGGTTGGAAGGGGCCTATAAGACCACTGAGTCCAACCCCCTGGTCAATGCAGGTATCCTAGTCAAAGCATTCCTGACAGGTGGGCTGTCCAGCCTTGTCTCGAATGCCTCCAGTGTGGGAGAGCCCACCACCTCCCTAGGTAATAGGTTCCATTGTCATATTTCCCTAACTGTCAGGAAATTTTTTCCTGATGTCCAGCTGGAATCTGGCTCCTTGTAACTTGAGCCCATGATTCTGTGTCCTGCACTCTGGGATGATGGAGAAGAGATCCTGGCCTTCCTCTCTGTGACAACATTTCGAGAACTTGAAGAGCACTATCAGATCTCCCCTCAGTCTTCTCTTCTCAAGGCTAAACATTCCCAGTTCTTTCAGTTTCTCCTCATAGGGCTTTGTTTCCAGTCCCTGATCATCTTCGCTGCCCTCCTCTGAACCCTCTCCAGTTTGTCTGCATTCTTCTTAAAGTGTGGTGCCCAGAACTGGACACAGTACTCCAGATGAGGCCTAACCAGTGCTGAGTAGAGGGGAACTAGTACTTCACGGGCTTTGGAAGCTCTATTTCTATTAATGCAGCCCAAAACAGCATTTGCCTTTTTTGCAGCGACATCACATTGTTGGTTCATATTCAGCTTGTGATAGACAGTAATTCCAAGATCCTTTTCGCTTGTGGTATTGTTGAGCCAAGTTTCGCCCATCTTGTAACTGTGCATTTGGTTTCTTTTTCCTAGGTGCAGAACTTGGCATTTTTCCCTATTAAATTTCATTCTGTTGTTTTCTTCCCAGTGCTCCAGCCTATCAAGATCATTTTGAATTTTGCTTCTGTCTTCCAGGTATTAGCCTTCCCACTGAATTTTGTGTCATCTGCAAATGTGATAAGCATTCCCTGCACCTCCTCCTCCAGGTCATTCATAAAAAAGTTAAAGAGCACTGGGCCCAGGACTGAGCCCTGTGGTTCCCCGCTCATAACCTCTCCCCAGTTTGAGAAGATCCCATTGATAAACATTCCTTGAATCTGATTCTTTAGCCAACTGTGGATCCAAAGGAACGTTGTTTCATCAAGCCCACTTTTAGCTAGTTTGCTCATCAAGATATCATGGGGTCCTTTGTAGTAAGCTTTGCTGAAGTTGAGGTATATAATGTCCACAGCATTCCCACAGTACACAAGGGAGGTGACTTGATCAAAAACTGAGATCAGATTCGTCTGCCAGGATTTGTTCTTAATACATCCATGTTGGTTTCGAGTAATCACTGCATTGTTTTCAAGGTGCTTACAGATGGATTGCTTTATAATCTGCTCCAGTATTTTCCCAGGGATTGATGTCAGACTGACTGGTCCGTAGTTCCCAGGTTCCTCCTTTTTGCCATTTTTGAAGATAGGGGCAACATTAGCCCTCCTCCAGTCATCTGGCACTTCCAGTTAGGGATGTACAAAAGTCACTCACCTTCTTACGAAATTGATTCGCGGTGGGGGGGAGGCGCTCCGTCCCTCCCCCCCAAATTCTGGCCAGGGGGGAGGTGCTCCGTCCCTCCCCCCCCTGAATCCTGGTCGGCTGGATCAGGAAATGGCGGCAGCCGTAGCCACCGCCGTTTGCGTCCCTGCAGTCAGCCGTGATAGGCTACGTTAATGTTTATGTAGCCTATCATGGCTGATTTAAAAGAAAGAAAAAACTGCGCGTACGCAAATGGCGGCACCCATGGCCACCGCCATTTGCGTATGCACAGTTTTTTCTTTTTCTTTTAAATCAGCCGGGATAGACTACATAAACATTTACATAGCCTATCATGGTATTTTTTAAAAATCTAGCCGTGATAGGCTACATAAATCTTTACGTAGCCTATCACATTTTTTGTGCGTTTTTTTTTTTTTTTACTGGAAATGGCGGCGGCGGCAGCCGGTCGGAAGACCTGCCGCCGCCGCTGACCCACCGCCAAACCACCACCGGAGCTGCCGCCACCAGGAAGATTCGCCCAAGGTAAGTCCCGTCCCAGGGGGGGGGGGCAGACCGTTTCATCACCGATTTCAGGGGGCCGAATGTGCTGGCATTCGGTCTCCCCAAGATTCGTGGTGAAATTCTCTGACATCCCTACCTGTCCTCCATGATTTCTCCAAGATAATAGACAATGGTTCTGAGAGTTCTTCTGCCAGTTCCTTTATTACTCTAGGATGCAGTTCATCTGTTCCTGGAGATTTGAACTCATTCAAAGTTCTTAGGTGTTCCTTAACCATATGCCTGTTGGTCTTAAGCAGCAATCCTGGCCCTTCAGCCTGCACTTCACCTGTTCCAGGGGGGTCATAGACCCTCTATCGGGAGAAGATTGAGGCGAAGTAGGAATTGAGCACCTCTGCCTTTTCTTTGTCATCTGTTATCATTTTGCCATCCTCACTGAGCAGTTGAACCACCACTTCTTTCCTCTCTCTTTTACTATGCACGTATCTTAAGAAAGCCTTTCTGTTGCTTTTAGTATCCCTTTCTAAGCTCAGGTCATTCTCAGGAATTTCCTGGAAGGGCCATATTTTGCAGAAATTGTCTCCCAACAAATATCGGGGAAATTGAAGTCCCCCATAACTACTACATCATGCTTCCTTGAAACATTGGCAATTTGCTTTTCAAAAGTTTCATCCTCATCTTCTCCTTGATTGGGTGGCTAGTAGTAGACATCCAACCACCATGTTCCTTTTATTCTTTGCTCCATTTATTTTAACCCAGATAAATGGGGCTAGCAAGCTCATCCTCCTGTATTTCTGTGCAGAGATATGTGTTTTTAACATATAGTGCAACTCCACCTCCCTTTCTGTTCCTTCTGTTCTTTTTGAACAAGTTATATCATTCAATTGCTGTATTCCAGTCATGAGAGTCATCCCACCAAGTCTCAGTTACACCTATCAAATCATAATTTCCTTCCTGCATTAAGGGTTCAAGTTCATTCTGTTTGTTTCCCATATTCTGGGCATTAGTGTATAGACATCGAAGACCATGTGCTTTAAAGTCTAACTTTCTTCCTACATGTTTTTAAAGACCATTATTGGGTGCTATTAGAGCTATTCTCTCCATTGTGGTCCATTAGGCTTCATCCATTGTTACCCCCAACTTTACATCTCCTTCCCCAGCGAGGATCAGTTTAAAGCCCTCCTGATTAGGGATGTACGCATCCCTTAGCTGGCTCCATTCGGGGGCATCCACAGTGGGGGGGAGGTGCTCCGTCCCTTCCCATGGAATCCTCCCTGGCTGGCTCTGCTCTGCAGCAACTCCACGCAGCCGCCAGCCAGGGCTGGCCGCAGCTGGATTCCGGCCGCTGCCAGGCTACTCCGGCCACAAATGGTGGCCGCCATGCCGGCCACCATTTGCGTCCCTGCCAAGCTGTGGTAGGCTACGTAAGTATTTACATAGCCTATCATGGCAAAAGGCAGCCACGCAAATGGCGTAGTTGCGGCAAAGAGCAGGGGTGCAAATGGCCTAGCAGCCGCCATTTGCACCCCTGCTCTTTTCTGTGATAGGCTACGTAAGTATTTAAGCAATAGGCAGCCATACAAATAGCGGCTGCTACGATGGCCGCCATTTGCAGCTGCAGCAGCCAGGCAGCGGCCGGAAGAGGAGCCAGAGCCGCCGCCGCATCCACCACCGCATCCGCTGCCGCACCCACCGCCACTGCCGCATCCTCTGCCAGGTAGGCTCTTTTTCACATACATTTCGTGGGGTGGTGGAGGGGATTGCCCTGTTCCTCCACGGACTCTGGGGGTTTAGAATCCAGCCTCACTGGAGTCTGTGGCAGAATTCTCCGACATCCCTACTCCTGATGAAGTTCTTCATGCTGTGGCCAAACACATTCTTCCCAGAACTTGTGAGGTGCAACCTATTCCTTGCCAGCAGTCCACCTTCCAGGAAGTATACCCTGTGGACCCAGAATCCAAACGTCTTGTGTCGGCACCACCTTTGTAAGATGCCCAAGAAGACATTGTAAGACTTCGTAATTCATCCAGTGTAGACAAGTAATCTGTGCAGCCCGAGGATATGGAAAGAATCCTTGGAGAGGGAGGTGATGCCTTCCATTTGTATGCTGGACTCTTGCCCTTCCTGGAATATAAAATGAGCCAGGCGTAGGGGGACTGGCTGAGTGGGTAAGGGTAGGTGTGATTTTATCTTGCCTAAAAGAGGGAGTGGAAGACCTTAGTTTAATAATAACAACAACAACAAACCTCCATGCACCAGACTATACTGGATTATTTCTGCCCAGTCTCCAATATTCCATTCTGGGGAAACGTGCTGGAGCATGTGGTGACATCTCAGTTTGAGGGATTTCTGGGTGATGCAGCTTTTCTTTATCCATTTGAATGTGGCTTCAGGCCTGGTTACTGGACAGAGAGTGCTTTCATCTCCTTGTCAATGACCTATGCCAGGAACTGGACAGAGGGAGTGTGTCCCTTTCAGTTCTGCTGGATGTTGCAGCAGCTTTTAATACCTCAAATTACCGTATCTTTCTGAGGCATCTGTCTGAGATGGGACTATTATACAGTCCCTGTGGTCCTTCTTGGCGGGGCAATTTTAGAAGCTGGCACTTATGGCTGTTGGACTATGGTGTCCCTCAGGGTTTCATCTTATCCCCCATGCTATGGAACATATGGATGGAACCACTGAGAGAGATTGTCTGGAGTTTTGGGTTCATCAGCACCATGCTGATAACCCCCAACTCTATCTCTCCTTTCCATCTAAATCCAAGTAAGCTGTTCTAGTTCTAAATCAGGGTCTGATGTTGTTAATGGACTGGAGGAAGGTGAACACATTAAGGCTTAATCCAGACACAAGAAAGGTGTTTCTGCATAGTCAAAAGGCAGATCAGGGAACAGGGATCCTATCTGTGCTGGATGAAGTCATACTCCACCTGAAGACTTAGGCTTGCAGTTTGGGTGCACTTCTGGATTTGACCCTGAACCTGAATGCCCAGGTTTCAGCGATGGCCAGGAGTGCATTTGCTCAGCTGCAGTTAGTGCAGCGACTTTGCTCATTCCTAAAGGTGTCTGATCTGGCCACAGTCATGCATGTCTTAGTTACATCCCATTTGGACTTTGGTAACATGGTCTATATGGGGTTGTAGGAATGTATGAGAATTTCATTTTTGCTCCCAAAACATGCAACAATCCCTCGTTCAAAGCCCTGAATGCAATTGTGAGCATGAGCATGTGTCCACCGAAAGTACTAGCAAATTGCTGGAGATGCGCTCGCATTCAATTTGTACAGCTTCCCTAATTTGCACAAATTTCCCTCATTGACTGAATTAGCCCTGCTTTAGTCTATGGGGGAAAGTTGTGCAAATCAGGACAGTTACACAATTTGGGGAGAGTTGTCCAAATTTCATGTTTGATCACAGCTCGACTTGTGCAATTTCCCCAGTCATGCAGAGCCAGCAGCAATCCAAAGTGCAAACGGGAATCAGGCATGGGATGAGAGCCAGTGTGGTGTAGTGGCGAGAATGTTGGACTGGGAGCCAGGAGAACCGGGTTCTAGTCCCCACTCGGCCATGGAAACTCACTGGGTGACTTTGGGCCAGTCACAGACTCCCAGCCCAACCTACCTCACAGGTTGTGAGGATAAAATGGAGGAGGAGGAGGATAATGTAAGCTGCCTTGGGTTCCTTGCAAGAGGAGAAAGGGTGGGATAGAAATGCAATAAATAGATGGATGGATGGATGGATGGATGGATGTGGGATGAAGCTCAGAGAATTTGAGTGATCTCAAACATTCAGCCATCCCTACTGAAAGCTGTTCAGAACTTCAGCTGATCTGGAATGCTGCAGCTGGACTGTTGACCAGGGCTGGTTACAGGGAGTATGTGACTCCCTTGTTACAACAGCTCACTGGCTGCTGATCTGTTTCCAGACACAGTTCAAAGGGCGGGTTATGACTTATAAAGCCCTAAACAGCTTGGTTTTAAGATATTTGGGAGAGGCCCTTCATTTGGTACTGCCACTGTCAGACACGCACTTGGTGGGAGCATGAGGGAGGGCCTTCTTGATGGCTACTCCCAGGCTGTGGAACCCCCTGTTGAGGAAGGTTGAATTGGCTCCCTCCCAGCTGTCCTTCGACCAGCAGGCTAATACATTTTTATTCAGATAGGCCTTTGGTGTGTAAGCAGGTCTCTTGGGTTGAATGCTGTTTTTTATTCCGTTATTGTTGTGATTTTCATTGTGTTGCAGTACATTGGTTTTAATTAAGTTTTTATTTCTCCACAGTTGTAAGCTGCCTTGAGTGTCATTTTCTTGGTAGAAAGGCAGAGTACATCAAATAAATCAATGACTCGTATCGCACATGCTAATCAGACACAATGCTTCCATACTATCTTAGGGTTTTATAATCAAAAGAGGCCTTTCACATTGACTCCTGTATTCTCGTTCCCAAGAATAGTCCATTAGCTTTGTATTCTAGGCTGAAACTTGGTGGGGGGGGGCATAATGCCATGGTGCTTTAAACAAACTTTTGGTTCACAAGTAAATCCAGACCTGAGTGGACCTTCTTTTCCCAGTACACCAATTAAACAGATCAAAACTAACAAATACCACTATGGGATCAGGGAGACTATTCTCTGAAACCTTTAACAGATAGGCAAAAGACTCTAGTAATTAATCCATGCAGTCCATTGCATACCATGTGCTCTCTAGAAGTAATACTTATTAGCAGACATCTCAGCTAGAGTGTAAGTCCTCCAAACACACACCAAACGTTGCCAGCTATGAGCATGTTACTTTTAAGAGAAATGTGGCTTAGCTACTGTGAGAAGCATTGACATGAGCAATGAGGAGGGGGTTGGAACATCAAAGTAGAATGGGCCACTGTGCCCTCTTGTCTTGCGGTGCTGCTATTTAATGCCAGATCGGTCTGCAACAAGACCGCAGTCATTCACAATTTCATCATGGATGAGAGGGCCGACCTGGCATGTATCACTGAGACTTGGGTGGGTGAGCTGGGTGGAGTCAACCTGGCTCAGCTCTGCCCACCTGGGTGCTCAGTGCAGCACCAACATAGGTTGGAGGGCCAGGGGGGGGGAGTTGCCATGGTTCATAGAACTTCCATCCCTATCACCAGGAGACCAGTCCACCTTGGAGAGGGCCTTGAGGGGTTGCACCTGGTGTTGGGCCATAGAAACAGATTGGGGATGCTGCTGGTGTACCACCCAACCTGCTGCCCAGCATCCTCCCTGACTGAGCTGGCAGAGGCAGTCGCAAGTGTGGTGTTGGAGGAACCCAGGACGGTGGTTCTTGGTAGGGATGTACGAAAGTCACTTACCTTTTCACAGCTTTGATTCACGGGGGGGGGGGAGGTGCTCCGTCCCTCCCCCCGGAATCCTCCCTGGACTGGCTCTGCTCCGAGGCTGCTCCATGGAGCCACCGGCCAAGGCCATCCGCAGATGGAGTTCCGGCCATGGCTGGCTGCTGCGGCCGCAAATGGCAGCCGCCATTTGCATCCTACCAGGTTGCCGTTATAGACTACATAAATATTTACGTAGCCTATCACGGCAAAGAGCAGGGGCACAAACAGCAGCCGCTATGCCGTTTGCACTGCTGCTCTTTCCGTGAAAGGCCATGTAAGTATTTACGTGGCTGCTTTTACCATGATAGGCTATGTAAATACTTACGTAGCCTATTACAGAAAGAGCAGCAGTGCAACCGGCATAGCGTTAGTGGCATAGCGTATCATGGCAGCCTGGCAGGATGCAAATGGCGGCCACTATGGCGGCCGCCATTTGCGGCTGCAGCAGTCGGCTGAGAGACCAGCTGCTGCCACTGCAGCCACTGCTGGAGCTGCCACCACCAGAACATCTGCCCCAGGTAAGCTTTGTCCCGGGGGGGAATTCCGCGGGGTGGTGGGGGGTGGGAGGCTGTTCCGCTACAGGTTTCGGGGAATGCCAATGCATTCAGCCTCACTGAAATCCATGGCAGAATTCTCCACCATGCCTAGTTCTGGGTGATTTCAACGTCCATGCTGAGGCTGTCTCCGGAGTTCCAGATCAGGACTTCATGGCCTCCATGACAACCATGGGGCTGTCTCAGTATATCATCAGCCCAACACATGAAGACTTGGTTTGGTTTTTGCTCCAACTTGTGAGATGGGTAGTCTGAAGATTGGGGGGTCCAAGTAACTCCATTGTCATGGTCAGACCATTTCCTGGTGAGAATTGAACTCATGGCATTACTCTTCTTCCCTGGGGGTGGGGGACCTATTCGGATGGTCCACGGCCAGGAGACTGATGGAATCCAATGGATTTCTGTATGCTCTTGGGGATTTTCCAGTGGAGAGAGCTGTTGATCCAGCTGAGGCCCTAGCCTCACTGTGGAACAGCGAGATGTGGAAGGCCATCCACATGACCGCAACTGAGTGCCCTCTCCAGCACTGTGGAGCCCGTTCTGCTCCCTGGCATACTGGGGAACTGCAGTCAATGAAACAGGCTGGACATCGGCTGGAGCGCAAATGGCGCAAGACTCGAAGTGAAGATGACCGAGCATGCTCTAGAGTGTATAATCATGCCTATTGTGTGGCAGTACAGGCAGCAAGGAAGGTTTATTTTGCTGCCTCCATTGCATCCTCAAGTAGCCATCTAGCAGAGCTCTTCCAGGTGGTCAGGCGGTTGTTCACTCCTTCCCCAGTAAATGGGGCCCTGGCCCCGTCAAGGACCCACTGTGACCTTTTTCCATCACACTTTGAGGACAACATGGCTTGTCTCTGCAGCGACCTTGATGCTGTTGTTAGCACAGTTCCAGTCAAGGTGTCTGATGCCACCATCTGCCCGATTTTGTGGGATCAGTTCCAATTGTTACGGCCTGATGATGTGGACAAGATGCTTGCAATAACGCAACCAACCACGTGCCCTCTTGATCCCTGTCCCTCCTGGCTAATAAAAGCTAGCTGAAGGGGTAGGACTGGGTGGGTCCAGGGAGTGATAAATGCTTCCCTACAGGAAGGGGTGGTCCCTGCTGTCCTTAAGGAGGCAGTAGTGCAGCCACTCCTGAAGAAGCCCACCCTGGACCCAACAGTATTAGACAACTACCGCCCAGTCGCAAATACCCCTTTTCTAGGGAAGGTACTTGAGAGGGTTGTGGCGAACCAATTACAGGCATTCTTGGAGGATACTGATTATCTAGACCTATTTCAATCTGGGTTTCATTCTGGTTATGAGACTGAATCAGCCTTGCTCACCCTGATGGATGACCTTCATCGAGAGAGGGACAGGGGGAGTGAAACCCTGTTAATTATGCTCGATCTCTCATCAGCTTTTGATACCATTGACGACAGTATCCTCCTGGATTGACTCCGTGAGATGGGTATTTGAGGCACTGTGTTACAATGATTCTGGTCCTACCTATGGGGCTGATTTCAGACAGTAACATTGGGTGACTATTCCTCGGCCACTTGGCAATTGAGCTATGAGGTGCTGCAGGGTACCATCCTGTCCCCAATGTTGTTTAACATCTATATGAAGCCACTGGGAGCGGTCATTGGGGGATCTGGAGCTAAATGCCATCAGTATGCTGATGACATGCAGCTCTATCTCCCTGTGACCTCTGAATGAGGAGAGGCTGTGCAAGTCCTGAATCAGTGCCTAGACTCAGTAATGTTTGCTGTTTTAAATCTGTATTTTAAACTCCTGCACTGCTGCTAGGTTTTATTGTGGTTGTATTGTTATATTGTGGTTTTAATGTTCTATATATTTTAAATTGTTTTATTGTGTGCAGTTTGGTTTTAATTTTGTGAACCACCCCGAGAGCTTCCACTTTTGGGCAGTATAGAAATTAAACAAATTAACAAAAAAAAGGGCTGGATGAGGGCCAATAAACTAGGGATGTACGAAAGTCACTCACCTTCTTATGAAATAGATTCACGGTGGGGGGGAGGTGCCCCGTCCCTCCCCCCCCCGAAATTCTGGCCGGGGGTGAGGCGATCCATCCCTCCCCCCCCGAATCCTGGACGGCCGGGTCCACAAATGGTGGCAGCCGTAGCCGCAGACGTTTGTGTCCCTGCAGTCAGCCGTGATAGGCTACGTAAATGTTTACGTAGCCTATCACGGCTGATTTAAAAGAAAAAAAACGTACATACGCAAATGGCGGCGCCCATGGGTGCCACCATTTGCGTTCATTATTTTGACACATCTTAGTCTACGTAAACACTTACCTAGACATTTACGTAAACGTTTACGTAGACATTTACGTAAACATTTACGTAGACTACTGCGAAAATAAGGGGAACGCAAATAGTGTAGCGTCTATGCTATTTGCGTTCCCCTTATTTTTGTCATCTTAGTCTACGTAAATGTTTACGTAGACTATGATGTGTCAAAATAAGGAACGCAAATGGTGGCGCCCATGGGCGCCGCCATTTGCGTACCTGCGGTGGTTGTTTTTTTCTTTTAAATCAGCCGTGATAGGCTACGTAAACATTTATGTAGCCTATCATGGTATTTTTTAAAAAACTAGCCGTAATAGGCTACATAAATCTTTACGTAGCCTATCATTTTTTTTTTTTTTACTGGAAATGGCAGTGGCGGCAGCCGGTCAGAAGACTGGCCGCCACAGCCGCCGCTGCCGAACTGCCGCCGAACCGCTGCCGGAGCTGCCGCCGGCAGGAAGATTCGCCCAAGGTAAGTCCCATCCCGGGGGGATGGTGGGGGGGGCAGACCGTTTCGCCACCGATTTCGGGGGGCTGAATGCGCTGGCATTCGGCCTCCCCGAGATTCATGGTAAAATTCTCTGACATCCCTACAATAAACTGAAGCTGAATCCTGGCAAGACAGAAGCCCTGTGAGTAAGTGGCTCCCAGGTCCAGGAGATAGGCTCATTGCCTGTTCTGGATGGGGTTGCACTCCCTCTGAAAGATCAGGACCGTAGTCTGGGGGTACTCCTAGATCCATCATTGTCGTTGGAGGCCCAAGGGGTCGTGGCAGCTCAGAGTGCCTTTTACCAGCTTTGGCTGGTTCGCCAGCTATGGCCTCTCCTGGACAGGGAATGGATAGCTTGACCACTGTGGTACAGGCATTAGTAACCTCAAGACTGGATTACTGCAATGTACTCTATGTGGGGCTGCCCTTAAGGCTGGTCTGGAAGCTGGAGCTAGTGCAGAATGTAGCAGCTCAGTTGTTGTCGGGAGCTGCCCCTTTTCAGCATGTAACTCCTTTGCTGAGGGAACTGCACTGGCTGCCTATTCGCTACCGGGCCAGGTTTAAGGTATTAGTACTAGTGTACAAAGCCCTAAACAACTTGGGACCAGGATACCTAAGAGAGCACCTCCTTCCCTACCAACCTGGTGGTTCCACATGGACCTATGACCAGGTTGGAGTTCACCAGGAGAAGAGCCTTCAGTGTGGTGGCTCCCTTCCTGTGGAATTCCCTCCTTTAGAGGTCAGGCAGGCACCAACATTGTGTTCCTTCCGGTGCCTCCTGAAGACGTTGTTCTTTCAAGAGGCCTTCCTTGCATGACCAGCCATGGTTTGTTGTACTCTACATTGTTGGGATTTGTCTTTTTAAAAAATGTTTTAATTCTTTTAACACTTTTAACCATTGTTTTATTCTTTTATCATGTTGTTCACCGCTCCAAAATCTTCTGATGAGGAGTGGTATATAAATATTGTAATTTTTTTTAAAAAAATGAGCAAAGGGGGGTACTCAGCAGCTCCAAGACATATACACAAGGTGAGGTTTGTCATTACCTTGCTAATCAAAGCTGACACATTCCGAAGCCTCAAGGTAGATGGGATATAAAATTAATCAGATGTGCAGATAGAATCATAGAATCATAGAATCATAGAATCATAGAACAGTAACCAGTTCCAAAGCGATTTCTCCCTTCTGTTGCAGGAAACACCCTCAAGTGATAAGCAAGGAACTGAATGGGCTGACAAGTTTTCACAAATTGCATTGTTACGGAACTCTTTCACTGGGTGGAGCACCCATTTACATAAAATATTCTCCTTTGTTCCATTGATGGTTCTGGTAAACAATGTGCTCAAACCTCTTGTTGTAGGGGGAAACGGTAATTCCAAATGCTTAAGACTTTTTTCTTGTGACTATTGTATTATGGTTATGCTAGTCATGATATCAAACTTTTGTTTAAATTGTATAGAAACTCAGAGTTTCTCAGACAAGCTGGAGAGGGTTCAGAGGAGGGCAACAAAGATGTTCAGGGGACTGGAAACGAAGCCCTATGAAGAGAGACTGAAAGAACTGGGTATGTTTAGCCCTGAGAAGAGAAGACTGAGGGGAGAGATGATAGCACACTTCAAGTACTTGAAAGGTTGTCACAGAGAGGAAGGCCAGGATCTCTTCTCCATCATCCCAGAATGCAGGACACGGAATCATGGGCTCAAATTACAGGAAGCCAGATTCCGGCTGAACATCAGGAAAAATGTCCTTACTGTTCGAGCAATACGACAATGGAATCAATTACCTAGGGAGGTGGTGGGCTCTCCCACACTGGAGGTGTTCAAGATGAGGCTGGACAGCCATCTGTCAGGGCTGCTCTGACTTGGATTCCTGCATTGAGCAGGGGGTTGGACTCAATGGTCTTGTAGGCCCCTTCCAACCCTACTATTCTATGATTCTATGATTCTATGATTCTATGGGTTTTGTGCAGTCAGTGTGCCAAATTTTGGATTGGTTCCTACCCTAGTTGAGGTCTTTCTACAGCTGTAGTCTCCACATGCTCTTTCTGTGGAATGTGTGTGTGTAATTGGATCTAATCTTTAACCTGCATTTGGTTGGTCTCAGCCACTCTGTGCAGCCCTGGTGGTTCATGAGCAAGGATGGCAAAAGGGACTCTTATTTTCTTTGACTTCTTCCCTTTGTGTCCTCATAGGGAATTGGTACCAAGACCAATTGTCCAGGAAATGTTGTCTTGATATATAGTGTGTTTTAAGCCCCAATGTGCACATCAAATTTCTAGAAGAGAAAACCAGAGGAAGCACCCTAAAGTGAAGTGAATGATCTATGTATGTTAAAGAACCCCTTCTCTCTTTCTTGTCTAGTTATCGTGAATGTGCATCAGGATTAGCTCATTTTCTCAATCCTATCTTTCCACCCCAGTGCCCCACTCTCCAATGATGGTTATTTTTTTCTCTCCCAAGAGCATTAGAGACCCGGATTTACCTAATCACCTCCTTCTGACCTCTCACACTGACAAACCCTTCCAATAGCAAGTGAACCATCAGTGCATGATGGCAGTAGTTAAGTTTAAGCTCCAGAGCCAGACTCTGAGAGAACTCAGAAATTTCTCCACAATCTGAGTTCTTGTTGAAGCCTTAAATGGTTTATTGATCTATATTCTTCTGTTTAAATTGCAGTTGATCTACTGAGGCATTTTCCCTAAAATAATGTGTACATTTTAATCTTGCTTGTTTACCATAAATTCCCCATCGTTTTCAGAAGCTTGTCTGTGTGAGGTTTGTTTTGGGTTCCCCTTTTTGCTAAAGACATGTATTACCAATGTCAAAGACATCATTTTAATGAATGTGTATCTTGAGAACATGAACAAGTTTTTACACATATCTAGAAGAGCACAATTGATAACCAAGTATTACGGCATAACCATATAACAATTTCATAATTGCTGAGGAAATAGAGAAATACTAATTCCCAAAGAATCATTTCTAAATGTTAACATTCTGTTTTCGTTAACTAACAGACCTGGCCTCTTTCAGTGTGTAATGAGAATTGCCATTCTGGTTACAACAGGATAAAGGTGGAAGGGAAGCAATTCTGCTGCTATGATTGCCTTCGATGTCCAGAAGGAAAGATTTCAAATCAGACTGGTAAGAGATAGAATGTATGTATGGAGGTGTGTGTGTGTTTTCATATATATTGGTTGTAACCAAAAGTATTGATGTGTGAACATTGGGTTGTATATAAATTAATTGCCCTAAAATGCAAAAGGCTGTTCATAATTCAGGATTTGTGGTGGCTGATAATATGATCAGTGTCACTTCACAGGGTGTTATATGGGGGAGAATTTCAGAATATCGAAACAGGGATCTCAGATCTGGATTGTTCCAGATAATTGCTGGATATAGATACTTCCTCATTCCTCCTTCAGATAACACAACTTCCTCTAATGGAGGAAACTCTTCTTTCAGAGAAAGTTTTCTGAATGTACCCCATAATTATTTGAGGAGAATATTAGCATACTTTTCACATTTCAGTCTACCTGCCCTAATTCAGAATATTATCATAGTAATTCTTGAATACTGCAGTGAACTAAATATATGTTTTTATTACAAAGCAAACTATGTTTTCTCTTCTAGACACAGATGAATGTTTTCAATGTCCAGAAGATCAGCATCCAAACAAGGGCCAATATCTTTGCATTCCAAAAGCTATAAGCTTCTTGTCTTATGAAGAAGTTTTGGGAATCAGTTTAGCCACAGTTTCTATCTCCTTTTCTTTCATCACAGCTCTGGTGCTTGGGATCTTCATTAAACACAGAAACACTCCCATAGTCAAAGCCAACAACCGAAACCTCACCTACACACTTCTCATTGCCCTACTGCTCTCCTTCCTTTGCAATTTGCTTTTCATTGGCCAACCTAACAAGTTCTCATGCCTCTTTCGGCAAATGGCTTTTGGAATCATCTTCTCAGTGGCAGTTTCTTGCATATTGTCCAAAACAACCATTGTTGTTCTAGCTTTCATGGCCACCAAGCCAGGATCCAGGATGAGGACATGGGTGGGGAAAAGAGTGGCCAACTACATTGTTCTTTCTTGCTGCTTTGTTCAAACCATTATTTGCATTGTGTGGATGGCAAATTCCCCCCCTTTCCCAGATTTTGACATGCACTCTATGGCTGAAGTCATACTGCAATGTAATGAAGGTTCAGTTGTCATGTTCTACTGTGTCCTGGGGTTTATGGGATTCCTGGCCATTATCAGTTTCAGTGTGGCTTTCCAAGCCAGGAAGCTACCTGACACTTTTAATGAAGCCAGGTTTATCACCTTCAGTATGTTGGTCTTTTGCAGTGTTTGGTTGTCATTTGTTCCAACTTACCTTAGCACCAAGGGTAAATACGTGGTTGCTGTGGAGATATTCTCCATCTTGGCTTCCAGTGGTGGTTTACTGAGTTGCATCTTTTCCCCCAAATGCTATATTATTTTGGTGCGGCCTGAACTGAACAACAGGGGGCAACTAATAATAAGAAAAAATTAAAGAATTTAAAAGTATCTACCCGTTTTCAGAAGAGTTTAACAGTATGTGCCATTATAACCAATAGGATTGAAGCGAGCCATGACTGAATAGTTGTATTGTATTTGGTTAGTGTGACTTAAGTAGAAGGTTTATACTTAGTACAAACTAATACATCATGTTTACATTTTATTCTCTCCTCACCTAAGAATAAGGACGTTAATGCGAGCATTTTATATGAGCAACTGATATGAGCAATTCTGCCACCTCCTGAATTGTTTTCATAATTATTCCAAAATTAGTTATCATTCAGAGATATTTCCTCACCAAGAATTGTACTAAGCAGATAGAAGTTACAAGATCAGCTCTCAAAGGGGGAAATACTTTTGTCATTTTATCAACAGTTACTCTTTTCTCATTCTTTTTTGTATATGTTGAACCAATTATCACAACACCTACCAGATATTCTGGAGTCCCATAAATTATTTAGTCACCATAAATGCAGAGACCCTTTGATTTGAACACTGGCACGGCAAGGGCTCCACATATCCTACTCTTGGACTCCCCTTTCCCAACTCTAAGTGTCTATCTGTCACTCTTGAACTCTTAAGGCTCATAGGGGAAGCTGGTAGCAAGATCAAGGCAGGAGGGCAGGTCAAGACAGGCAAAAGGTAGGAATCAAGTAGCTCCAATAGGTCCTGCTGGATGGAACTCTCTGCTACTAGGACAATAGGCAGATGCCGTATCAGCAGGTACAACCAACTGATGCCTTATGTAGGCTGACAAGAACTGTGATTTTATTATTTATTATTTATTAATTAAATTTCTTAATTGCCCATCTGGCCAGTCACCCAGCCATACTCGATGATGTACAACCATACAACAGTTTTAAAACAATAAAATTCTACATTAATGTATTGGCCCCAGGAGCGTAGCCAGGCCATTTATAGTGTTAGAGGGGCCTTGTTGTTGTTGTTGTTCAGTCGTGTCTGACTCTTCGTGACCCCATGGATCATAGCACGCCAGGCCTTCCTGTCCTGCACTCTCTCCCAGAGTGTGCTCAAGTTCATATTCATTGCATCGGTGATGCTATCTAGCCATCTCATCCTCTGCCGTCCCCTTCTCCTTTTGCCTTCAGTCTTTCCCAGCATCAGGGTCTTTTCCAGAGAGTTTTCTCTTCACATTAGGTGGCCAAAATATTTGAGCTTCAGCTTCAGGATCTGTCCTTCCAATGAGCACTCAGGGTTGATTTCCTTTAGGATGGACTGATTTGACCTCTAAGAGTCTTCTCCAGCACCACAGTTTGAAAGCATCAATTCTTCGGCGCTCAGCCTTCCTTATAGTCCAGCTCTCACAGCCATACATTACTACTGGGAAAACCATAGCTTTGATTAGATGGACCTTTGTCGACAAGGTGATGTCTCTGCTTCTTACTATGCTGTCTAGGTTTTCCATAGCTTTCCTCCCAAGGAGCAAGCGTCTTTTAATTTCATGGCTACAATCACTGTCTGTGGTGATCTTGGAGCGCAAGAAAGTAAAATCTGTCACTGCTTCCATTTCTTCCCCTTCTATATGCCAAGAAGTGATAGGGCCAGATGCCATGATCTTAGATTTTTAAGGTGGGTTTCAAACCAGCTTTTGCACTCTCCTCTTTCACCCTCAACAAGAGGCTCTTGAGATCCTCTTCGCTTTCTGCCATTAGGGTGGTATCATCTGCATATCAGAGGTTGTTGATAATTCACCAGGCAATCTTAATTCCGACCTGTGATTCATCCAACCTGGCGTTTCTCATGATGTACTATGCATATAAGTTAAATAAACAGGGTGACAATATGCTGCCTTGTCGTACTCCTTTCCCAATTTTGAACCACTCGGTTGTTCCATGTCTGGTTCTTACTGTTGCTTCTTGACCCTCATAAAGGTTTCTCAGGAGACAGGTAAGGTGGTCTGGTACTCCCATCACTTTAAGAATTTGCACAGTTTGTTGTGATCCACACAATCAAAGGCTTTAGCGTAGTCAATGAAGCAGAAAGAGACGTTTTTCTGGAATTCTCTTGCTTTCTCCATGATCCAGCGAACGTTGGCGATTTGATCTCTAGTTCCTCTGCCTCTTCGAAACCCAGCTTGTACTTCCGGTAGTTCTCGGTTCACATACTGCTGAAGCCTAGCTTGTAGGATTTTGAGCATCACCTTGCTGGCATGTGAAATGAGCACAATTGTGCGGTAGTTTGAACACTCTTTGGCGTTGCCCTTCTTTGGAATTGGAATGTAAACTGACCTTTTCCAGTCTTGTGGCCATTGTTGAGTGTTCCAAATTTGTTGGCATATTGAGTGCAGCACTTTAACAGCATCATCTTTTAGGATTTTAAATAGCTCAGCTGGAATACTGTCATCTCCGCTAGCTTTGTTGTTACTAATGCTTCCTAAGGCCCACTTGACTTCACTCTCTAGGATGTCCGGCTCAAGTTTAGTGACCGCACTATGACGGCTATCAGGGACATTCAGATCTTTCCTGTATAGTTCTTCTGTTTATTCTTTCCACCTCTCCTGAATCTCATCTGCTTCTGTTAGGTCCCTGCCTTCTTTGTCCTTGATCATGCCCGTCTTGTCACAAAATGTTCCCTTGAGATCTCCAATTTTCTTGAAGAAATCTCTAGTCTTTCCCATTCTGTTGTTTTCCTCGATTTCTTTGCATTGTTCATTTAAGAAGGCCTTCTTGTCTCTCCTTGCTATTCTCTGGAACTCTGCATTCAGTTGGAAATATCTTCCCCTTTCTCCCTTGCTTTTCACTTCCCTTCTTTCCTCAGCTACTTGTAAAGCCTCATCAGACAGCCACTTGGCTTTCTTGCATTTCTTTTTCTTTGGGATGGATTGAGTTGCTGCCTCCTGAACAATGTGACGGACCTCCGTCCATAGTTCCTCAGGCACTCTGTCTATCAGGTCTAATCCCTGAAATCTATTCACCTCCACTGTATATTAATCAGGGATATGATTTAGGTCATACCTGAATGGTTTAGTGGTTTTCCCTACGTTCTTCAATTTAAGCTGAAATTTTGCAAGAAGCAGCTCATGATCTGAGCCACAGTCAGCTCCAGGTCTTGTTTTGACTGACTGTATAGAGCTTCTCCATCTTTGGCTGCAAAGGACATAATCAATCTGATTTCGATATTGACCATCTGGTGATGTCCATGTGTAGAGTCATCTCTTGTGCTGTTGGAAAAGAGTGTTTGCTATGATCAGCATGTTCTCTTGGCAAAACTCTATTAGCTTTTGTCCTGCTTCATTTTGTACACCAAGGCCATGCCTGCCTGTTATCCCGGTGATTTCTTGACTTCCTACTTTAGCATTCCAATCCCCTATGATGAAGGGGACATCTTTGTTTGGTGTTAGTTCTAGAAGGTGTTGTAGGTCTTCATAGAACCGATCAACCTCAGCTTCTGCAGCATCAGTGGTTGGGGCATAGACCTTAAATTACTGTGATGTTGAATGGTTTGCCTTGGATTCGTACTGAGATCATTCTATCGTTTTTAAGATTGTACCCCAGTACTGCTTTTCCCACCCTTTTGTTGACTATGAGTGCTACTCCATTTCTTCTAAGGGATTCTTGCCCGCAGTAGTAGATATGATGGTCACCTGAATTAAATTCGCCCATGCCTGTCCATTTTAGTTCGCTGATTCCCAAGATGTCAATGTTCAATCTTGCCATTTAATGTTTGACCACCTCCAGCTTACCTTGATTCATTGATCTGACATTCCAGGTTCCTAAACAATATTGTTCTTTACAGCATCGGATGCTGTAAATGCTTTTTATGCTTTTCGGATGCTTTTCACCACCAGACACATCCACAGCTGAGTGTCCTTTCGGGTTTGGCCCAGCCGCTTCACTCTTTCTGTCGCTATTTGGAAATACCCTCTGCTCTTCCCCAGTAGTATATTGGACACCTTCCGACCTGAGGGGCTCATCTTCCGGCATCATATCTTTTGGCCTTGTGATACGTTCCATGGGGTTTTCTTGGCAAGAATACTGGAGTGGGTTGCCATTTCCTTCTCCAGTGGACCACATTTTGTCAGAACTCTCTGCCATGACCTGTCTGTCTTGGGTGGCCCTGCACGGCATAGCTTATGGCTTCACTGAGTTACGCAAGCCCCTTCGCCACAACAAGGCAGTGATCCATGAAGGGGTAGAGGGGCCTAGAGATCCATCATGCTTGCTGAAGTTCATTATTGGTGCACTTTCCTTATTAGTAAGCCTCTGAGCATTTGCAGATGAGTCAAAAGGCCAATAACAGCCTTCTCAGCGCATTCTTTGCTGATGAGGAGAATGTCTTATCACTGATATCCCTGAGACGCAGAGTTTATTTACCAAAGCTACAGGTGGCTGTGCTTGAGAACCAAGTAGGGATGTTGGAGAAATCCACCACAGACTCCAGTGAGGCCGGATTCTTTGGAATCTGTCCCCTCGGAGTCCATGGCGGAATGGTCTACCCCCCCACCCAAAATCCCCCCAGGATGGACCCTGCCTGGCAGCGGATGCTCCGGGTGGGGTCGTCCTTCTTCCGCAGCCAGCCTGCAGAACGAAATGGCGGCCATTGTAGCAGCCGCCATTTACGTCCCTGCCCGTGGCCGTGATTGGCTATGTCAATATTTACGTAGCCTATCATGGCAAAGAGCAGGGATGCAAATGGTCCCTGTTACTCCATTTGCATCCCTGCTCTTTTCATGATAGGCTACGTAAGTATTTCATGATAGGCTATGTTTATGTAGCCTATCATGGCCTAAGGCAGGGACGCAATCATGCAAATGGCAGCTGGAGTAGTGGAAGTCTGGCTGCCACTGGCTCTGGCCGGCAGCTCCACAGCTTTGCTGCAGAGCAGAGCCAGCAGGGGAGGATTCTGGAGGGGAGGGACTTATCACCTCCACCACCCCAGCGGATGCCCCAACCGGAACCAGGTAAGGGATTCGTACATCCCTAGAACCAAGTGCTGTTAGTTTACGCTGGGAATGGACGCTAGGGGGCGCTTGCTGCTGTTATGCTGCCTCATTGCTAACATGTATTGTATAAAACCCATTTGACCCAATGGCTCATGGTTCAGAGAAGTTGTCAGAACCAACCATTGTGTACGCCTGTGTGCTGTAAGTTACCCAATAAAGTACTCCTTGTAAGTAAACCTTTGAATCTGATGTATCACAATCTTGGCACTTCTAACCTAAGAGTTCAACGCCCACTGCAGGGGCGATACAATTAAAACATCATATTTCTAAAAATACCCTAACCCACCCCAAATGCCTGCCTGAACAACCACGTTTTTAATGTGTGGCGGAAGCTCATTAAAGAGGGGGCATGGTGGAGTTCCCTATCCTGGAGGATCTGACTGGATTGTTAAAGGACCCTTGCCTGGGTTTGTAGCCTGAGACTTCTGCATGGCTGGGGAGATGGAGATTATGCTGAGGACTCAGCCTCTGAGCCATAGGGAAATGACAATGTGTCTTCTGGCTTGGAAGGCCCTGCATAGTGCACTAACTGTCCTAGCACCCAGGAAGTAGCCTGTTTCTCATCCTTATCAGAATCTTCTGCTGCACAGTGAGAGGCCCAAGGCTGGGGTCATGATGCATGATTCTTCAAGCACACCATTTTATGAAGGGGGGGAAGCAAACAGGCAGGGCCATTCTGCATGTCAATTCAGAGTGATCTGACAACATATCCTTAGCCCTGCCAGGCTTAAGCTAGCAGTGAGGGAGGAGCAGCCTTGTCCTCCCTCCCTGGTCCTCAAGTGTGTGTGTGGGGGGTATCTATTTCCCTACTATTACATGGAATGGGAGGGAAATCATTTATGCCAGGTCCAGAGCTGGATGTAACCCCCTCCTCCCACATACACAAACACCATGATGGGGTTTGGTTGGGGACTGGGATGTATCCAGTGGATTTGAAGTCTCCCCTGATCCCCCCATGCCACAACCATAATCTACCCCTTTTTACCTCTAACAACATTGGCGTTCCAACATCAGGGAGGGAGGTGATGCAATTTTCTGTGGGGCTGAGAAGGGGGATCAAAGTTTCTCTTTCACTTTCTATGGCCTTCACAGGAGAGATCCAATATATCCTAGATACTTTCCCAGGGGCTATAGAATTGCAGCCGAAAAAGTCTAAATTATTCTGCGATCACGAAGTAATTTTATACTGACAATATAGTTTCTATCCAAATTATATTGTTGTTTAATGGAATCAATAAAATAACTCCAATACTGTTTAGATTTGAACCTTTTTGGTCTACCTTCACATAAATGAACATATTCAATTAACAATAACAACAACAACCTTTTAGTTTAAAATGTTGTTTTAAGATTTTCTCCATGTTCACTCAAGCTTCAAAATGCTGGGACATCTATTAAGGGCCATACCCTTAACAGACACCTTATTTATGCAACATTGGGAAAGTGTGGCAGCATGTTATTCTGTGGCTAGTTTCAGCTTCATCACTACCTGGAGCTGTATGGCTGTTGGTGGTAGAGTGGTGGACCTAAGTCCCAGATTAGTTCTGGAATAGACACATGGAGTCTATGCAACTGAAGCTACCATTCCACATTACACATGCATAGGGATGTCGGAGAAATCTGCAATAGAACTAAATGAGTTTGGATTTTCATGAATCCAACCCATGGATTCTACAGCAGACCAGCTCTCCCCTCTGTTGGACAGATTCCACAGACTTGTGGAACACTTTTTCTAACTTTCCCAAATTTTGCGCAAATGTCATCGTAGAAAAATATGCCATTAAAAAAAAACCCAGCCAAAAATGCAAATTTCCCCTATAGGCTTAAGAATGAAAATGTGCATTGGTGTGTGTGTGTGTGTGTGTGTGTGTGTGTTTCTCAGAAAAAAATCTGATCCTGTCGGTGAGCAGATGATGGAATGAAAGGCACCTGGCAATCTGCAGAACACAGACAGAAAAGATTTTACACAATCAGATTTTACACAATGCACATCTCTATATGTGCCCAACTGGCAACCAATACCATCCAGAAAGAAATTTAGGGATGTACGAAAGTCACTTACCTTTTACGAAATTTGATTCGCAGTGGGGGGGGAGGCGCTCCGTCCCTCCCCCCCGAAATTCTGGCTGGGGGGGGAGGCACTCCATCCCTCCACCCCCCGAATCCTGGCCGGCCGGGCCCGCAAA
Organism: Heloderma suspectum; assembly: GCF_057233095.1. NCBI lineage: Eukaryota > Metazoa > Chordata > Lepidosauria > Squamata > Helodermatidae > Heloderma > Heloderma suspectum. Next base: position 112,585,832 of record NC_139463.1, on the reverse strand, counting down.
TGGCAGCGGCCATAGCCGCCGCCTTTTGCGTCCCTGCAGTCAGCCGTGATAGGCTACGTAAATGTTTACGTAGCCTATCACGGCTGAATAATAATAATAAAAAAAGTGCGTACGCAAATGGCGGCGCCCATGGGCCTTATTTTATGTTCCTTATTTTGGCACGTCTAGTCTACGTAAACATTTATGTAGACTAAGACGGCGAAAATAAGGGCAACTCAAATAGCATAGTGTCTACACTATTTGCGTTACCCTTATTTTCTCCGTAGTCTACATAAATGTTTACGTAGACTAGATGTGCCAAAATAAGGAACGCAAATGGCGGTGCCCGTGGATGCCGCCATTTGTGTATGCGCGGTTTTTTTTTTTTTACTCAGCCGTGATAGGCTACATAAACATTTACGTAGCCTATCACGGTATTTTTTAAAAATCTAGCCGTGAGAGGCTATGTAAATCTTTATGTAGCCTATCACTTTTTTTTGTTTTTTTTACTGGAAATGGCAGCGGTGGCAGCCGGTCGGAAGACCGGCCACCGCAGCCACCACCGCCGAACCGCCGCCGAACCACCGCTGAACAGGAGGTTTCGCCCAAGGTAAGTCCTGGGGGGGGCGGGAGGGCAGACCGTTTCGCCACCAATTTCAGGGGGCCGAATGCGCTGGCATTCGGCCTCCCCGAGATTCGTGGCGAAACTCTAACATCCCTAGAAAGAATGGTAAAGTTCATAAGGAACCTTGAAGGTCAACTAGTTCAAACCCCTACCACTACATGATGAATGGCACACTCCAAAAAGTACCACTAGGTGATTTGGAGGTGAGGGACTGAATGGCAAACTCAGAGCCCTGCAGCTCGATAATCACTACTATTGGGAAAAATCCGGGAAAATAAAGTCATTGTTTACCAAAGAAATATACTATGAACCCATGAGGCTTTAGTACGTATCTGTCGCTTGACTTTCATCCTTCCAGGAGTTCACCCTATCCCTATGTCATGCATTGCACCCATAATTCAGACTGGGGCTTTTCCCATGCTAAACCTTGAATGTGTGCAGCACACATGTGGAATACCTCAACATAGCATAGCTTTGCAGGACCCATGAGCTTCATGAATTTATGGCTGATTATTATGTCTACATTATACGGGCCTGCATCACAACCTTGTGTAGATTGTAAAACTGAAAAACAGGCTGGCTTTCTACTTCTCACCTTGTTATGAAATATACCTTCACTGAATTGGTCCTGGGGAGGTGGAGTTGGCAATAATGCAGTTAATAGTCTTGCAGATGTACCGTGTAAAATTTTAAGTTGTGGCCCTGTAGAGGAAATGCCTGGGAAGACCTTTCTGTGTCGAGGAGATCGCGTGGCATGCTACAACTGCTTCTTTTACGTCTGAAACTACTGTGGGACCAGAAATACTAGGTCTCGTGGGCCTCTTTAAGAGCCTTCTGGCTTCTTGGCCTGACTCCTTTGTCTTCAAACAAGTTAGGAATTTATGGCCTGGGAAAGCAGGGAGGATATTTTTGGCTGTGGTTCACCTGCTCATTTAGCTTATCATTTGGGTAAGATGGAAAAATGCCTAAACATCATGAGACCATCACAACAAGTGTGATTGATTAGGGAGCTGTGAAATACATCACCTAGACATGGGAGATTTTGAGTATATAAGTCTCCCCAGAGTGTCACTCAGGGGAGCTTAGGCACAGACTGGGACCCTGGCGGTGCTGAGTGATGGCTGATGGGAGTCTCTCTGCTGTTTTTCTCATAGAATAGTATCATAGAGTAATAGGGTTGGAAGGGGCCTACAAGGCCATCAAGTTATCTAGGGCTTCTGACAGCAGAACAGAACAGTAAGATATTTTGCTTAGTTTTGCTTTATAACATCATATGCTTAACTGTAATACTCTGCCTGCTATAGTTAATAAAGCATTTCGACTCTTACTCCCTTGTGTAGTCATTGCTCTGAATCCAAAAGAAATGAACCTCTCTGCCTTTGGCAAAACAGGCCCATAATTCCACCCATCAACAATACCTCACGTCTTGATTACAGGGTTTTGAGAGCAAAAATCTGAGGGGATATTAAGTAATTCACTAAGCTGAAGAGACAAGCCCATGTGAGCCTTGCTATCCTTCAAGTAATTGCAGATGATTTCTACTACAATGTGACTGATACATTTTCTTCTGCATTCCTGACACAGAGAAATGACAACTATCTACCCTATAATTATCAAAATAACACTGATTCATTCTACTTTTTCTCAATTCCTTAAGGAGCTCCAGTGAACATAGCAAAACAATGATCTAATAATGAATGATGCTATTAGTATGTCCTTGGTCATTTAGAGCTGGGTCTAGCGATAGATAGGGTTTCATCAGTCTGCTTCTCTACACTGTACAATTCTGGCTTCAAACCAGTCTAGTGACCAGTACTTCCAGGCTTTCCTGATTGGGGACACTTCAGTGAAGAGTGAATTGATGGCTGGTGGATTTTTGTACGGGATGGCAGTCATCATGGCACTGGTGTTACTTTTGTTGCCTCTTGGGATATGCAATACTCCTAATGCCAAATGTAGTGTTGGTAACCCTATTTCTATTAAGTACAAGTATTACCATTCAGGAGATCTCCTCATTGCTGGCATTATTTCTCAGATCTACATGATATCAGAACTGACAACATTCAGAAGACATCCATCTGAGGAACTGGTTGATAACCTCATGTATGGATTTGGATTATAAACCATACATCAGATCATATAATATCCCCAGGCATACTGACGTGATTGCAAATATTTATGGGGTGGGGAATGACTGACTGAAAGGCAGCCAAGCTCCAAGTGTCGTCATCAACATTAGTAGTAGTAGCAGTAGTAGTAGCAGCAGCAGCAGCTTCACAATCCTTTTTCCTAGTACTTCTAGTTATTCTTTCTCAGATCTGGAAAATGGTATTCCAAGCTTCTTTCTCTAATAAATGCTAAGGGTTATTTAATAAATTTGTAGACATGTTGCAAGTCTAGACAGTGCCAACTGTGTGTTGTTGTTGTTGTTGTTTGTTTGTTTTGTACTATATATATATATATATATATATTACAAATATATAATTTTATATCTATCTATCTATCTATATATATTAATACCATTCTGGCATGGTAATTAACACTACATTTTCTTTCAGTCTCTTGAGTTTGGTCTGATTGATTTTAGTATCAGAAGATGACTAGGACTTGATGACTAGAACGATAATCACATCATTCTTTTTTGTAGCTGACCGACCCCCCCGACACATGATGATGATGATAATGATGATGAGTCATTAAATATTGATAGCCTAAACCTTCATAACACCATTTAAGTACTTATTTATAATATGGTAAATCTGTAGTATGATAACTCTGAATGTTATTAAATATATATACTGTCAAAGTTTACATCCTTTTATCCATTTCTCCAGTGGGTGCATGTCTGTGTCTTTGTCTGTGCCTGTGTAGTTAAATTGGGGCTTTTCTGTTATTTCCACTAGAGATTTTTCTGGATTTCAAAATCACTTTTTTCTCTCTTTTGTCAACCAAGGCTAGCTGAAGTGATGCATCAGTATATAGAGAGGGATATATATATATTTGCTATGATCATTATATATAGAGGATATATATGATATGATCAGCCTTTGACATTGCTGGGAGAACATGGTTCAGTATCATCATCACCACCAAAACTAGGGATGGTGGAGAATTCCTCGACAGACTCCAATGAGTTCTTTAGAATCTGGCCCCCTGGAATCTGTGGTGGAATGGACCACGCACCTCTGCCTCCCCGTGGAATCCATCCGGGTTGGATCCCTCTCGATGTCTATCCTGCGGAGCCGGCCACCTGCTTCGCATCACTGGCGAAAGTCGATATGGCCAGCAGCCATTGCTGTGCTTCATCTCTGTATAAGTAAGTCTTCGGATGCAAATGGCATAGTGGGTGCCATTTGCAGCCATAAAGCTGGTAGATAAGTCTAAATTCAGCCATTTACGGCTGCATTTAGGTTCATCTACCAGCTTTACAGCCGTGAATGGTGCCCACTATGCCATTTGCATCCAGGGACATACAGAGATACGGCACGGCAATGGCTGCTGGCCGCCCCTATCGACAAAATTCGCAGTGATGCAGAGCTGGCAGCCGGCTCCACAGGACTGACACAGATCAGAGCAGGCCTGGACGGATACCGGGGGAGGGACAGATCGCCTCCCCCCACGGGCTGATTCCCCTGCAGAACGACAGATAAGGAATCCACCCATCCCTAACCAAAACAACTACTACATTCAGGCAGCATTCTGATTGCATAGTTGAACATTCCTACTGGGAATCTATTCTGCCCCAAAGGCTGTTTTCAGTGTGTAAAGGGGGGATGACAATTCCTATATTCAGTACTGTGTTCCAAAGACAGTTTTCTATCTTCTGTGCTGCACTGCTGTCCTCTTTTATGAAATAAATACCATGCCATAGTTTTGATTGCTATATATAAAATTTTTGCAGACTCCTCCCCCCAAAAAAATCAGGGTGTCTTGAGCTACCCTTATACTTCATTTCATCTATCTAAAGTGTGAGGAGGCATCTAATCAATTCTGATACACCTCTAAGTCAGTGACTAGAACTTATTAACTTTTTTTTTCTAGCATACACATGCAAGAGAGATTATAAATGCATTTTAAGAAGTCGATATAAATTTAATCATACATGTTTCAACCCCCTTTGAACACTGTGCATCTGTGTGTTTATGTGGCTTCCAAATTAGTTGTTTGGTTGAGCTGATTTTTAAAGAAATAATATACCAGGACTGACTGCCGGTGCTTCATCACATTTCCATACACTGGGGCAATACAAACTGTGTTTGTGCCATGTCAATAGCAAATATATATTGAATTTAAATGCATCAGATTTCATATTCTGAAGCAGATGTACTGTGACCCAAGATCTAACTCAAATTTCAGGGTTTTTATGCAGAACTACCAGCATATCCTGGCACTGGCATTTGCTGTAAAGGAGATCAATGAAAATTCCCAGATCTTACCTAACATCACCCTGGGCATCCATGTCTTTAATAGCTATTTCCTGGCAAGCTGGAGCTATCTTGCTTCAATGGAGCTTCTCTCCACACGGGACAGATTCATCCCTAACTACAAGTGTGATGTCCAGGACAATGCAGCATCAGTTATCGCGGGACCTAACTCTCACATCTGCTACTACATTGCAACCATTCTGTACCTTTACAAAATGCCACAGGTAAGATATTCTCATTAAGCATGGGTATCCACCAAACCATCCATGCTTCCCTTGCATTTTAAATGAAATGTTGAGGCTTGGAGGTAGAAAGAGGCATGCCAGAAATAAATGAAGAGGTAAGCTTCTAGGTCAGATCTTGCCCAAAACAAAGCATGAGTTGATCTGTGACTTCTTCTTTTTTGCTTACATCAGTAGCTGCCAGCTGGTTGGATGACTGAACAGTAATTAAACAGAGATTCAGAGAATTAAACAGAGATATATGCCGTGGGAAGACTTAAACAAATCTTCCCACAGCACATAGTTAAACTATGGAATTTGCTACCTCAGGATGTAGTGATGGCCACCAATTTGGATTACTTTAAAAGGGGGTTGGATAAATTCCTGGAGGAGAAGGCTATCAGTGGCTACAAGTCCTGATGGCTATGTCCTACCTCCAGTACCAGAGGCAGTGAGTCTATGTACACCAGTTGCTGGGGAACATGAGCAGGAGGTTGCTGTTGCACTTGTGTCCTGCTTGTGGGTTCCTGGTTGACAGCTGGTTGCCCACTGTGTGAACAGAAGGATGGAGTAGATGGACCATTGGTTTGTGGCTCTTCTTATGTTATTAAGATATGGGGTTCTCCTCTGATGCAGTAGTAATGGGAGTAGTACTACTGGTAATTATTTGAGGTATGGTGCTGCTTGCAGACTGCAGTAATTTTTCTAGAACTGTGATTAATTGTGAGTGTGACTGATGATGGTGCCATTGATTCTAAATGTTGAAGCAAGCTTTGAAAATAATCCACCCATTTCTTAGATTTTTAAGAAGTGATAGGAGTCAAAACTTGACCAAGGAAAACAATCCTTTTGGTTGGTTAAACAATTTGAAATAATATAATTGACTGATATTCCTCAAGATGTTTGTCAATGGTTTTACTTTGTTTTGAAGGCTGGCTCCCCTGGTCTGCTCTCTGCTTCATGCAGCCCGGCTGGTAATGCTTTCTTCCATGTGTCCCTCTATGTCAAGGAGACACCTCTGCATTTCCTCTTGCTGGGCAAGCGTATTCTGCAAGAGGCTTTTGGTCCCCTATACACCAGGCCAGATTCTTTCCTTGTCTGTCAACAACTGTAATTACCCTGAAAGAACCTAGTATCATAGAAGCAAGGAAGACAGGTGATCCTTGGGGCCAGAATACCTCATCCTTCTCCTGTTGCCCACCTTGTTCTGAGATCAGGGAGAGAGAAGGCCAATGGGGCCAGAAGCACCAAACAAAAGACCAGACCAAGCCAGGCAAGCCAGCTGGTACTGCCTTGGCAGTGGGAGGGCCATGTGTACTGCCATCCATATTGCCTTCTCAGTGGGAGAAGGCTGCCAGTCTTCCACCCACCCTCCCACCCACCCACTTGCACACAGCAAGTGCTGCATGATGCTCACCTCTGTGCAGGAAAAGACTCCTCTCTCAGTCTTGCCCTGTACAAGTTGAACCAGATGGAAGACATGGCAATGTGCTGCCTGTGGCCTATACCAGAGCTTGGCATGGCAGCAAGCAGGACTGTTCCCCATGTGGAGCCAGAATGGGTCTCTGTGGAACAGGCCTAGCAAGCATGACAGGCAGAGGATGCTGACTGCTGAAGGGGATACACCTCACCCCCTTCCAGTCAAAGATGAGGACAGTTAAATAGGTCCATGCATATGTGGGAAGTTGGCATATGAACATGTGGAGCTGACCATGACCATCACTGAAAGAGAAGGAGAGGAGGGGGAAGTCCAGGGCTCTGGAAGCTGGGATGGCAAACTGGAAGATCGGCTGCCTCTTGGGACCTAGACTGGGGCAGTGGCCCTGGCTGAAATGTATGTTGCAAGTTTGTGATGGTTGGGGGAATACGATGGGCCTCCTTTTGTGATGGTGGTGTGGCAACTGGCAAGCAGTGGGAGCTGCACACTGCAGCAATACTGAGCTACACAGTTGCAGATACCATGGTCACTGTGGCCAGAAAGGGGAAACAGGCCATTAGCAAGCACTCAGCTGTGGCACAACTGCCCCAAGCCTGCTAGCCCAACCCTGCCAGGCCAGGCTTCCCACTTGGATTTGGTTTTATTGTGCATATATTTTATGTTTGAAGCCATTTTGAATTTATTTTTGAAAAGCAGTGTCTCTACAGCTCACAACTGGAAGTTAAAGTGTAGGGAAAGGTGAAGCAGGAAAAAGGTGGAGCAGGCATCCCCCTGCCCCAAAACACACACACACACACACACACACACTACCAAGACATTGTGTGTTGTAAAAGGAAAACTGTGTTCTTCACATGGCACATAGTTAAACTATGGAATTCTGTACCACAGGATGTAGTGATGGCCACCGATTTGGATGGCTTTAAAAGGGGGTTGGACAAATTCCTGGAGGAAAAGGCTATCATTCAAGACTACTAGCCTTGATGACTATGTGTTATGTCCAGTTCCAGAGGCAGTGAGCCAATGTACACCAGTTGCTGGGGAATATGGGCAGGAGGGTGCTGTTGCACTCATGTCCTGCTTGTGGGTTCCTGGTCAACAGCTGGTTGGCCACTGTGTGAACAGAATGCTGGACTAGAGGGACCCTTGATCTAATCCAGCATGGCTCTTATGTTCTTAAGTGTTACTGTTTGCAAAGATCTGCATTGATCAATAACATGTTACTAATTGCATAACCAACCTTCAGTGTGGCCCCTGAATCAGGTGAGAGCTTAGAGAATATCTCTCCTATTCTTTACTGGGCATGGGTGACTGCACGCTGGCTCCAAGCAACAGACCGGTCTGCTGACTGATCTGTGCTTGTCATTGCTTGCTCACCTTAATGATGTGCTGAGTATTAGGTACCAGGCTGAGTAGATAATCTGGAAGTGGTATCTTCCAGCTTCAATTTGCAGTCAGCTCCACGCCCACCCAGCCAGCCACCTATATTTATTTATGTGTTATTACATTTATATCCCACTTTTTCCTCTCTTGCAAGGAACCCGGGGCGGCTTCCTTGGTCCTCCTCTGCTCCGTTTTATCCTCACAACAACCCTGTGAGGTAGGTTAGGCTGAGAGTCAATGACTCACCCAAAGTCACCCAGTGAGCTTCATGACCGAGTGGGGACTAGAACCCAGATCTTCTGAGTCCCAGTCCAACACTCTAACCACTGCACTATACTGGCTTTCAGTTCATTTCAACCTTGAATGCACTTCTAAATATCAGTTCTCAAACTGATGGACTAAGCAGCACACATAGTCCTGAATGAAGTCCCCAGTGATTAGCTTTTTCAGTGTGTCTGTGTTTGGAGTGTGAGGAGAGAGAGATGCTCTGCAGACTACATAGGGTGGGTTGTGTGCTCTGCCCAGTACCCCAACATGAAACCCAAGGGCTGGCAGGCTCCAGGGGCACAACAGGGGCACAACAGGTTCTCATCTGGTGGTGGTGTCGTCACAGTATTGCAACCGAAACTCTCCCCACGACCTGAGTTCGATCCCAGCGGAAGCCGGGTCCCAGGTAGCTGGATCAGATCGACTCAGCCTTCCATCCTTCCGAGGTCGGTAAAATGAGTACCCAGCTTGCTGGGGGAAAGGCAGTCACGACTGGGGAAGGCAATGGCAAACCACCCCGCTACAGTCTGCCAGGAAAACGCCAGCACAAGCCGTGTCCCGCTAGGAGTCAGTATTTATTTATTTATTTATTTCTATACTGCCCAATAGTCGAAGCTCTCTGGGCGATTCACAAAAATTAAAACCAAACAACACACAATAAAACAATTTAAAATATATAAAACATTAAAACCACAATATCACAATATAACCACAATAAAACCTAGCAGCAGTGCAGGAGTTTAAAATACAGATTTAAAACAGCAAAGATAAAAATTTAGAAAGCTAAACTGTAGGGATGTACGAAAGGGACTTACCTTGTCCCGCAGCTTTTTTCGCGGTGGGGGGGAGGCGCTTCGCTTCTCCCCCCAAAGTTCAGGTGAGGGGGGGGAGGCGCCCTGCCTCGCCTAGCCGAAATTCAGGCCGGGGAGAAGCGCCCCGTCTCCCCGGCCGCGAAAGAAAAAGTGAAAAAGAAAACAAAAAAACCCATGATAGGCTACGTAACGATTAACGTAGCCTATCATGGCTAGATTTCCAAAGTCAGCCGGGATAGGCTACGTTAATCGTCACATAGCCTATCATGGGTGACTTTGCAAAAAAAAAAAAGCGCGTACGCAAATGGCGGCGGCCCATGGAGGCGAAATGGTGGCGGCCCATTTACGTAGACTACGCTGAAAACAAGGGCAACGCAAATAGCGTTGCCCTTGTTTTCGCCATAGTCTACGTAAATCTTTACGCAGACTACCCGGGCCCAAATAAGGAATGCAAATGGTGGCGCCCATGGGCCGCCGCCATTTGCATACACGCTTTTTTTTTTTCCCCAAAGTCACCCGTGATAGGCTACGTGACGATTAACGTAGCCTATCACGGCTGACTTTGGAAATCTAGCCGTGATAGGCTATGTTAATCGTTACGTAGCCTATCACGTGTTTTTTTTTTTTTACTTTATTTTGTAATGGTGGCGGCGGCAGCCGGTTGGAAGACCGGCCGCCACCCCCGCCCCCGCCAAACCGCCGCCGAACCGCCGCCGGAACCCGCCGCCAAGAGGGACATTCGCAGGAGGTAAGTCCCATCCCGGGGGGGTGGCGGAGAATTTCACCGCCAATTTCGGGGGGCCGAATGTGTTGGCATTCGGCCTCCCTGAGATTCGTGGAGAAATTCTCAGAAATTCTCCGCCATCCCTAAAATGCTAAAATGCTAAAATGTCTGGGAAAATAAAAAAAGGTCTTCACCTGGCGCCGAAAGGAATACAATGTAGGCGCCAGGCGAACCTCACTAGGGAGCTCATTCCAGATCCGGGGTGCCACAGCAGAAAAAGCCCTCCTCCTAGTAGCCACCCGCCTCACTTCCTTTGGCAGGGGCTCACGGAGAAGGGCCACTGATGATGATCTTAAGGTCCGGGCAGGCACATATGGAAGGAGGCGATCCTTCAGGTAACCTGGCCCCAAGCCGTTAAGGGCTTTGAATGTTAACACCAGCACTTTGAATCGGGCCCGGAAATGGACTGGCAGCCAGTGTAGCTGGAAAAGTACTGGCGTAATATGAGCTTGCAGGCCAGTCCCTGTTAACAATCTTGCTGCCCTATTTTGGACCAGCTGAAGTTTCCGGACCATTTTCAAAGGCAGCCCCATGTATAACGCATTGCAGTAATCCAGACGAGAAGTTATCAGAGCATGGATAACTGTAGCGAGGCTATCTCTGTCCAGATAAGGGTGTAGTTGGTATACCAGCCTAAGCTGATAAAAAGTGCTCCATGCCACTGAGTTCACCTGTGCCTCAAGTGACAGTTCTGGATCCAAGAGCACCCCCAAACTATGAACCTGTTCCTTTAGGGGGAGTGCAACCCCCTCCAGAACAGGTTGAATATCACCTAGCCGGGCAGACGAACCACCCACTAACAGTACCTCCGTCTTGTCTGGATTGCGTTTCAGTTTATTGGCCCTCATCCAGTCCATTACCGTGCCCAGGCACTGATTCAGAACAGCCACTGCCTCTCCTGGTTTTGATGAGAAAGAGCTGGGTGTCATCCGCATATTGATGGCACCTCAGCCCACACCTCCAGATAACCTCCCCCAGCGGTTTCATGTAGATGTTAAACAGCATGGGGGATAAAATAGTAATGACTCAGTGCTTGCACAAGAGGAACCTTTCCTTTCCAAGATAAGTGCAAGTTCCACAGGCACCTCATAATCTTTCTTTTCCTGCCTCCCCCCCGCCCTTATTAGCTTGAGCAAAGGCAACCCGGCAGTCAACCTGCACTGCTGGGTCACTGCTGGACCACTCATGCAAATTGAAAACTCGAATGCCCCAGGGAAGAAAGGGATGGCTACCTCTACATAAGGGAAACACTTGTACCTGGAAAGGAAGCAGAAATTACCCAGTTGCCTTCCCTCACTGTGGCCTCTCTGAGGGTAGCCTGGCCAGACTTTCTGGCCATGAGGAAAGGCAGGGCGAGGTGTTAGAGCGGGCTGCCAGATAGTAACAGTGGACTGTCCCAGATCCATACAGAGCTGCTGCTGCAGTGACAGCAGCATGGCATTTGATGTTGTGCCCCCAAACTAAGGATGTCACAGGATTCCATCTGGTGTGTGTGTGTGTGTGTGTGAAATCTGCTAAGCTTTCTATAGTTCGCCCCCTCCCCCTGACTCCAAGTTGCCAACCGGCAGGCCAACCCAGCTCGATGTATGTGAGTTGGACCAGCTCACGGACTTCCAGCTTATTCATTTTTTTTTTTTTACTGTAAATATGCAAATTGTGACAGCGCTTTGTATAATTTGGGCAAATGGCAACCATAAAGTGCTTAGTTCTGTGTAAACTGCAGCTGCAATTTTTGGAAAATGCATCCACTGTTTGTGCATAACTAAGCATTTTACACGCACAATGTGAACAAATCATGCTTAGTACAGCTGTAATTTGCCCACCTTATGCAAATTGTGGCTGCAATTTGCCTTTCTTGCCATTTTTACAGAAAAAAAAAGAAATGAAGTGGAAATCTGTGAGCTGAAAGCCTGCAGCTTGGCTTGTTAATGCAAGCCAAGCTGGGGCATCCAGGGAAATCCATCGAGTCCCTACCCAATACTGAGCCCCTGCCTACACCATTGTGTTCAATGGGGCTTGATGGTAAGTGGGAACTGACATGCTTGACAAGAAAACTTCTGGATCTACAGACTCAGAATTCTTAGTTAATTAGGCTAAGAGAGTTCATAAGCTTGATACCACTCATGCCTCTGTTTCTTTCTTAGGAATTTTCTTCTTCCAGCATTCCAAACTGCCACTCTTGGTATCTGTTTAACATCATAGCTATTGATGAAGGTGGAAGCCAAAATGTTTAGCCCTAAATATATTTTGAAATTACTCTGTTGTTAGCCTTTCTATCATTCATACACACACACACACACACACACAGAGAGACAGAGACAGAGACAGAGACAGAGATTTCTGTTGGGATTATCAGACCTCTTCTTAATGCAGTCTTCTTAGAATTGACTTTATACCTAAATTTCCCCACACACTTTTTAATTATTTTAAATACCTCTGCCATCATAGAATCATTCAGAGATGTTGGAGATAACATTTATGTCATACGCATATAACATTATTTTGAAAATAGTGGGGAAATACCCATTTTCACACCTTTTATTACATCTGGGGAGGTAATAAAAATGACAAACATTGATATGTGATATTCCTGTCTGAGCTCTGATTATTCATTGTCAGTTTTGCAATGGTTTAATTCAAAAATACATTTCCAAATCCAACATTTTCTAATGTAAATTAGTAAACATCTTACGTTAGGGAGGCCTTTTTAGACTAAAGAATAGGGCTCTTTAATAACTTACGATTTTGACCAAGCAGTGAAATAGCACTACTTGGTGCTGTCCATTTTGAAGCCTAATTATTTTCATAAATCAAAGTAATCTTTGGTTTATTCCATGAATTTGATATTTCAAAAGTCCTTTAACACATGTGGCATAGATAGGGGTGTATGGATTACTAATCCCATTCCACTGGGGCTGTCCACTGGGGGGGGGGGAGGCGATCCATCCCTCTCCCCTGGAGTCCTCCCCGGCTACAGCCGGACTTCTGTCCACTGCTGGGCTGCGGCTGCCATAGCGGCCACCATTTGATTCCCTGCAGTAGCCATGATAGGCTACGTAAATACTTATGTAAAAACTATCACGGCTGAAGTAGAATGGAAATGGTGGCTGCAGACCGGGGCAGCCATTTGCGGGGCAGCGGATGGCCAACAAAGATAGGCTCTGTCCCGGGGGGATTCCGCGGGGTGGTGGCGGGGGATTGCTCCATTCCGCCACGGAGTCTGGCGGAGGGGCAGATTCTAAAGAATCCAGCCTCACTGGAGTCTGTGGCGGAATTCTCTAACATCCCTAGGCGTAGATTGAATAACGGTGCTACTTGGAAACCACTTTTAGCAGGTGTTCCATAAGACAAGCCTTGACTATGAACCTGTGTCATTGAAGGCTCATTACAGGTTACATGCAGTCCACCATACATTGATTGATTGATTGATTGATTGATTGACTGACTGACTGACTGACTGATCAATTTCTCGGCTGGGCCCTAGGAACAGGTACTGTAGCAGCACAGGACTGGAGAGGCAGGCATGAGAGTAGGCCAATTTCTGCACCGATGACCTTCCTGCTCCTGAACTAACTGCAAATAGGTCATCTGTCGTGTAAAGTTTCCTGAATTAACATACTGTGGTTGTGTAATACCATAACATCCATAGAAACTGAGAAAGAATTAGTCTTCTTGGATTGTAAGTATTCACTGTACACACACTGAAATCTGAACTGGATCTCTGTTCATGTTTACAATTTTGTGATCATTGCGCTTTGGCAACAGTCTCAGCACTATCTGGCTATTGTATCACATGTGCAGTGAATAAGAGACACAAACATCTCATGTTGGAGATCCATCCTCCCATCTCCTGCTTTTCTTTGTTTTCTGTAGCTCATATATGGATCTGCCCCGATGACGAGTAACACAGTCCAGTCTGTTTTCTTTCACCAAATGTTTCCAAGCGAGCGCCTTCAAAATATGGGGATTCTCCAGTTGCTGCTGCATTTCAAGTGGACGTGGATTGGGGTGATTTTTATAGATAATGAAAGTGGGCAAAGGTTTGTTCAGAACGTGCTTCCTATGTATTCACAGAATGGTATCTGTTTTGATTTCATAAAAGAACTACCTAAAGAATCTTTTTCCACTGACACGGAAGATATGGTGGAGGAGTGGGTTGAAAGATATAAGGTTATCATGAGGAGCAGTGCCAGTCTTGTCATCTGGCATGGTGAAAATCAGGTCATGATCTTTTTGAAAATGTTTCCTCATGGTTCACTTTTTGAGGACATACCAATGAAGACCAAAGGTAAACTCTGGATTATGACAGCCCAGATGGAGTTCACATCACTTCCTCTTCAAAGAAATTGGGATGTAGACTTCATCCATGGTTCTATATCCTTTGCTGTTTCCTCAAAGGAGGTATTAGGATTCAAGGAATTTCTTCACATGAGAAACCCTACCTCAGAAAATGAAGACAGATTTATGAAGGTCTTTTGGGAACAGGCGTTTGAATGTTCTTTCCTTCAAGCCAATTTGACTGAGGATCTTCGGAAGAGCTGTACTGGGGAGGAGAACCTGGAAACTCTTCCTGCATCTCTTTTTGAAATGAGCATGACCAGCCAAAGCTACAGTGTCTACAATGCTGTCTATGCTGTGGCACATGCTTTGCAAGCCATGCAGTCATCCAAATTAAAACGCAGAGGGATGACAGATGGTAGGAGATGGATGTTTTTGGATCAACCATCGTGGCAAGTAATGTCCTGAGTCCAATTATTCACATTTAAATGCTAGGTGTGACTGCTGTACCTTCCCTTTACAGCCAGTTCATTTCCTTAGACTTGATCCCTGGCTATTTCATAAGAACACAGGAAGAACCCTGCTGGATCAGACCATGGGTCCATCTAGTCCAGCATTCTGTTCATACAGTGGCCAACCAGATGCCTATGGGAAGCCCACAAGCAGGACATGAGTGCAACAGCACCCTGCTCATCATGATCCCATGCAGCTGATATACCTAGGCATTTTGCCTCAGATATTGGAGGTCATATATAGCCACCATGACTTGTAGTCATTGAGAGCTTTATCCTCCTGAATTTGTCTAATCCTTTTTTCAAGCCATCGAAGTTGGATGCCAAAACTACATCTTGTGGTAACAAATTCCATAATTTAATGATGTACTGTGTGAAGAAGTACTTCCCTTAGTCTGTCTGAACTTCCCACCATCCAGCTTCATTGGATGACCCCGGGTGCTGTTGTTACATATGGTGCATTTTTCTAAGCTAAAAAATCCCAAACATTGGAACATAAATTCTGATGACTAATACTCAGGATTACCAGGATTACCAAACATGTAGTTGTCAGGATTCCTTTTGCCCCCTCTGAACTTCAAATGCAGAATCAAACACAGACAAGAGGCTTCAATCTACACTTTCAATCCATTACCACAAAGGGTCATACAGATGCAAATTCTCAGTGACTCTCAGTCTGCAAAGAAATGCCTTCAGGGGGCTCTAAAGGTAGCTATGAAAGTTGCCCACCATTTGAAAGAAAGGCAGTCTCACTAGCCTAACTTAAGGGGTGGGGGGAGGTCTCTCTCTCGTGAGGCTTCTAAGGACTGCTGTTCACGTAGGGCCAATTGGGTAGGGATGTCAGGGAAATCCGCTGCGAATTCAAATGAGGCCAGATTCTTTGGAATCCGGCCTCAGGAATCCGCAATGGATCAGGACCACTTACCTCCGCTCCAGGAGGACTGGAGGCAGAACAGCACTGCTTCTTCCAGCCAGATCCGTTAGCTTGGGAGGATGTGCCCATAGACTTATACGCAAATAGAGTCATGAATCTTGCATATAAGTCTATGTGTCCATAGGCTTATACGCAAGATTCACAGCTCTATTTTGTGTATAAGTGTATGGGCACATCATGCTGCTCACATGTGCCCATAGACTTGTATGCAAAATAGAGCCGTGAATTTGGGGGCCTGTCTCCAGAAGCACTACGTCATTGCTGTGCACGGTAGGAGCTGCATAAACTGGTGGGGTTGGGCATGTGCACACTGTGTCCTGACAGAGCTGGCCATGTGTGCAAGGCCCCAGTTGGATAGTACTGCAAGTTTCACCTTATTAGCTCAACAGGTGCCCTTTTTGTAAGCAGTAGAATTTTGAGCCTTATAATGGTGGAACCATTTTGTTTGTTTGCTTTGTCTATTGCAACTCACCTTAACTAAAAGGTCACTCCTGTGCCCCTTTAATTTTCTGTTCTTCTCTTTCCAATTTGTTTTACTAGTTCATTCGATGTTATTAGTGTAGTCAGAAAATTTTGTTGGGTTTCTTAACTTTTCCTTTCCCTTATTCACTGAAGCTTGATTCATATCAAATATGTTATTTGTATAGTATTGATTGTTATGAAGATTATGTAGATTGTTATGAAGATTATGATACCATGCCTATCACTTTTATGTGTCTTATTAATAGTATTGGCCTGCATAGAGGTTTTTAAGGGACCTGCAATTATAGCTGAGGAAAGATCATATCCCATTTGTACATTTGAGATATATATATATATATATCCCCTTCATGGATCACTGCCTTGTTGTGGCGAAGGGGCTTGCGTAACTCAATGAAGCCATAAGCTATGCCGTGCAGGGCCACCCAAGACGGACAGGTCATGGCAGAGAGTTCTGACAAAATGTGGTCCACTGGAGAAGGAAATGGCAACCCACTCCAGTATTCTTGCCAAGAAAACCCCATGGAACGTATCACAAGGCTAAAAGATATGACGCCGGAAGATGAGCCCCTCAGGTCGGAAGGTGTTCAATATGCTACTGGGGAAGAGCAGAGGGTATTTCCAAATAGCGACAGAAAGAGTGAAGCGGCTGGGCCAAACCCGAAAGGACACTCAGCTGTGGATGTGTCTGGTGGTGAAAAGAAAATCCGATGCTGTAAAGAACAATATTGTTTAGGAACCTGGAATGTCAGATCAATGAATCAAGGTAAGCTGGAGGTGGTCAAACATGAGATGGCAAGACTGAACATCGACATCTTGGGAATCAGCGAACTAAAATGGACAGGCATGGGCGAATTTAATTCAGGTGACTATCATATCTACCATTGTGGGCAAGAATCCCTTAGAAGAAATGGAGTAGCACTCATAGTCAACAAAAGGGTGGGAAAAGCAGTACTGGGGTACAATCTTAAAAACGATAGAATGATCTCAGTACGAATCCAAGGCAAACCATTCAACATCACAGTAATTCAAGTCTATGCCCCAACCACTGAGGCCGAAGAAGCTGAGGTTGATCGGTTCTATGAAGACCTACAACACCTTCTAGAACTAACACCAAAAAAAGATGTCCTCTTCATCATAGGGGATTGGAATGCTAAAGTAGGAAGTCAAGAAATCACCGGGATAACAGGCAGGCATGGCCTTGGTGTACAAAATGAAGCAGGACAAAAGCTAATAGAGTTTTGCCAAGAGAACATGCTGATCATAGCAAACACTCTTTTCCAACAGCACAAGAGGCGACTCTACACATGGACGTCACCAGATGGTCAATATCGAAATCAGATTGATTATGTCCTTTGCAGCCAAAGATGGAGAAGCTCCATACAGTCAGTAAAAACAAGACCTGGAGTTGACTGTGGCTCAGATCATGAGCTGCTTCTTGCAAAATTTCGGCTTAAATTGAAGAACGTCGGGAAAACCACTAAACCGTTCAGGTATGACCTAAATCATATCCCTGATGAATATACAGTGGAGGTGAGGAATAGATTTCAGGGATTAGACCTGATAGACAGAGTGCCTGAGGAACTATGGACGGAGGTCCGTAACATTGTTCAGGAGGCAGCAACGAAATCCATCCCAAAGAAAAAGAAATGCAAGAAAGCAAAGTGGCTGTCTGATGAGGCTTTACAAGTAGCTCACGAAAGAAGGGAAGCGAAAAGCAAGGGAGAAAGGGGAAGATATACCCAACTGAATGCAGAGTTCCAGAGAATAGCAAGGAGGGACAAGAAGGCCTTCTTAAATGAACAATGCAAAGAAATCGAGGAAAACAACAGAATGGGAAAGACTAGAGATCTCTTCAAGAAAATTGGAGATCTCAGGGGAACGTTTTGTGCAAAGACGGGCATGATCAAGGACAAAGAAGGCAGGGACCTAACAGAAGCAGATGAGATTAAGAAGAGGTGGAAAGAATACACAGAAGAACTATACAGGAAAGATCTGAATGTCCCTGATAGCCATGATAGTGCGGTCACTGAACTTGAGCCGGACATCCTCGAGAGTGAAGTCAAGTGGGCCTTAGGAAGCATTAGTAACAACAAAGCTAGCGGAGATGACAGTATTCCAGCCGAGCTATTTAAAATCCTAAAAGATGATGCTGTTAAAGTGCTGCATTCAATATGCCAACAAATCTGGAACACTCAACAGTGGCCACAAGACTGGAAAAGTTCAGTTTACATTCCAATTCCAAAAAAGGGCAGCGCCAAAGAGTGTTCAAACTACCGCACAATTGCGCTCATTTCACATGCCAGCAAGGTGATGCTCAAAATCCTACAAGCTAGGCTTCAGCAGTATGCGAACCGAGAACTACCGGAAGTACAAGCTGGGTTTCGAAGAGGCAAAGGAACTAGAGATCAAATCGCCAACATTCGCTGCATCATGGAGAAAGCAAGAGAATTCCAGAAAAATGTCTATTTCTGCTTCATTGACTACGCTAAAGCCTTTGATTGTGTGGATCACAACAAACTGTGGCAAATTCTTAAAGTGATGGGAGTACCAGACCACCTTACCTGTCTCCTGAGAAACCTGTACGAGGGTCAAGAAGCAACAGTCAGAACCAGACATGGAACAACCGATTGGTTCAAAATTGGGAAAGGAGTACGACAAGGCTGCATATTGTCACCCTGCTTATTTAACTTATATGCAGAGTACATCATGAGAAATGCCGGGTTGGATGAATCAGAGGTCGGAATTAAGATTGCTGGGAGAATTATCAACAACCTCCGATATGCAGATGATACCACCCTAATGGCAGAAAGCAAAGAGGATCTAAAGAGCCTCTTGTTGAGGGTGAAAGAGGAGAGTGCAAAAGCTGGTTTGAAACTCAACATTAAAAAAACGAAGATCATGGCATCTGGCCCCATCACTTCCTGGCATATAGAAGGGGAAGAAATGGAAGCGGTGACAGATTTTACTTTCTTGGGCTCCAAGATCACCGCAGACGGTGACTGTAGCCATGAAATTAAAAGACGCTTGCTCCTTGGGAGGAAAGCTATGACCAACCTAGACAGCATAGTAAGAAGCAGAGACATCACCTTGCCGACAAAGGTCCGTCTAATCAAAGCTATGGTTTTCCCAGTAGTAATGTATGGCTGTGAGAGCTGGACTATAAGGAAGGCTGAGCGCCGCAGAATTGATGCTTTCGAACTGTGGTGCTGGAGAAGACTCTTACGAGTCCCCTGGACTGCAAGGAGGTCAAATCAGTCCATCCTAAAGGAAATCAACCCTGACTGCTCATTGGAAGGACAGATACTGAAGCTGAAGCTCCAATATTTTGGCCACCTAATGCGAAGAGAAAACTCCCTGGAAAAGACCCTGATGCTGGGAAAGACTGAAGGCAAAAGGAGAAGGGGACGGCAGAGGATGAGATGGCTAGATAGCATCACGGATGCAATGAATATGAACTTGAGCACGCTCCGGGAGAGAGCGCAGGACAGGAAGGCCTGGCGTGCTATGGTCCATGGGGTCACGAAGAGTCGGACACGACTGAACGACTGAACAACATATATATATATATATATATTCTTATTAATTACCTTCCTTTGTTTCAATTTAGCTTCACTACTATCTGAGAAGAGTCTCATTTAACAACAGTGTTGGGGGAAAGATCATATCCCATTTGTACTATATATATATATATATATATATATATATATATATATATATTCTTATTAATTACCTTCCTTTGTTTCAATTTAGCTTCACTACTATCTGAGAAGAGTCTCATTTAACAACAGTGTTGGAGAACAGATTTCCTTTGGTAACAATGGTGAAATAGTAGCTGGGTTTGATATTATCAACTGGGTCACATTCCCAAACCAGTCCTTTCTTAGAGTCAAAGTCGGAAAGATAGACCCCTTGGCTCCCCCAGAGAAGCTGTTCACCATTTCTGTGCATGACATCATCTGGCCCAGCATGTTTAACGAGGTAGGTTCTGTCCACATTTCTGCAACTATGGAATTATTTCCCCATTTCTCAAATATTAGTTCACTATCTGGGCAGAAATAGGCCAAGTTCAACACCCTTCAAGTGTAGCTCCTTTCATTCCATACATGTGAATGGAGCTCAAGGTAATTAAGGGGAAACAAGGCCATGCTATGTTTTTCTCCAGCCCCATCCTTGACATCATCATGTTGAGTAAAGATGTCTGAAGAAGGGAAGCATATGTCCAAATAGTTTTACATGCCCAGGTTTCCATGCATTCTGAAACCTTGAAATTATTTGCTTGGGGAGGGGAGAGGGATGTATATACAGTAATATTCATGATTCCAGCACATCATGGCCTATCATGTGCTAACTGAACACAGTGCTGAAAACCTAGGTCCACTAATCATCTATTTGTGCCCCAATGAGCAGGTGAAAAAGGGATCATAGAATCAGATTATAATCCAACATGGAATAAATTGAGAACCTTTACTAAGATGTATAGCAGACAAGCAATGTATATGTATATGCTCAGAAAAATAAGGGAAACATAATAAAGAAAGATTACATACCCATACAAAAATATATGAAAAGGAAAAATCAAACCAGAACGTTAAAAAGAAAAGAGAAAAAACACTACGAGGAAGATGATAAACCTGATTGCCATAAATGGCTCAAGCAGGTGGTTGAGGTCAAGTCCAGGTCTTAGTTTTAACACAAAACCACCTTGGTTACCGAATCAGGAGAGAGACATGGACCTGGTTCACAGGTAACAAGCCATGTGAGTTAATTTATCTGCGTGGCTTGTTGTTGCATGCCAGCTGACATTTTTAAATGCAAGCCACGTCAAGGGAATACCACAGCTTGTTGTTACATGTGAACTTGGCCAGGGTGGGTTATTGGGGTGATTAACAAACCACTGAGAACCCATGGCCTGTTGTATGGTGATGGGTGGTTTGTTAAGCACCACAACAACCCATCCTGGCCGAGTTCACATGTAACAACAAGCCATGGCACACCCCTGCTGTGGCTTCCATTTTAAAAATGTTGGCCAGAGCACAAAGGCAAGCCCATCAGGGGTAATGCACAATGACTTGTTATATGTGAACCAGCTCACTGAGTGTGACCTTGTTGAGTCTCCTTGACCTCTCTCTCTCTCTCTCTTTCTGTTTCTTTGTAAATATCATCAACCATGGTATCCTTCTGGAGAGGCTGTCCAAGTTGGGTGTGGGCATTATAGTGTCGCAGTGGGTCTGCTCATATTCTGATGGCCATTACCAGAAGGAAGTGCTGGGGAATTTCTTCATGCCCATGACATGTTTGTGTTGGGGTCCTGCAGGGATCTATCATATCCCCTTTGTGTTTATCTGTCTATCCCACTTAGTGAAGTCATTTGGGTATTTGGAGTGTGTTGTCACTGGTATGCAATGACATGCAATTCTCTTTTCTTATATAATTCAGGTGAGGTGGTGAGAATGCTAGTTCTATGCTTGGTTGGTTGCAGTAATTGACTGGATGAGAGTAAGCAACTGGACAAGCCTGAGGGACTATTAGTGGTCAGTTCCTCTATACAGATGAGTGGTAGTCAACCTTGTCTGGAGAGGAACACAGTCCATCTAAAGGACCAGGTTCATATTTTTGGAGGTGCCCTTGTATCCATCACTATCAGTATAGGCACAAGTGACTTACCTGGGTCAGAGTGTCTTCTACCACCTTCAGCTGGAGTCCCAGCTACAGTACTACACCCTATTTGGATGTGGATAACCTAGATCAGAGGTGGGCTGAAAGTAGGGATGTCACAAAATTCCGCCATGGATCTCAGTAAGGCCGAATGCCAGTGCATTCAGCCCCCTGAAATCCATGGCAGAACGAAGCCCCACCCCCCGACCCACGAAAGGCACGTGAAATGGAGCACTTACCTGCTGCTGTCCGTACTGACTTGCAAATGGTGGCCGCCCTGCAGCCACCTTTCGCTTCTTCATCATAGCCGTGATAGGCTATGTAAGTATTTACGTAGTCTATCACAGCAAGCCAAAAAAACAAAAAAAAGCAGGGTACGCAAATGGCAGTGGCTACGGCGGCTGCCATCTGCGTTCCCTATTTTTAGCCATTTTAGCCTACATAAATATTTATGTAGGCTATTACGGTGAAAAAAAGGGGAACGCAAATAGCGTAGTGGGCGCTATTTGTGTTCCTTTTTTTGTTCGCCATAATAGCCTATGTAAATATTTATGTAGGCTAAAACGGGGGGGGGGGGAGGAACGCAAATGGCTCCCACTACGCTATTTGCATTCCCCTTTTTTTCACCATAATAGCTTATGTAAATATTTACGTAGGCTAAAACAGTGAAAAAAAGGGAACGCAAATGGTGGCTGTCGTAGCCGCCATTTGCGTACACTGCGTGTTTTTGGGGTTTTTTGCTTGCCGTGATAGGCTATGTAAGTATTTACATAGCTTATCACAGCAAAGGCAGCTACGCAAATGGTGTGGTGGCTGCCATTTGAGTCCACAGCAGCCGGCCAAGAGACCAACTGTCGCTGCCGCCTCCAGAGCCGCCGCCGCTGGAACATCCACCCCAGGTAAGCTTCGTCCCGGGGGGGATTCCGTGAGGGGGTGGGGGGTGGGAGGCTCCATCCCTCCCCCCAGAATCCTTGATGGCGGAGAGGCGATCTGGTCCTCCCCCCCCTGGAGTCCTGCCCGGCCAGGTCTGCTCCACGGCAGCTCCATGGAGCAGCCGGCCAGGGCCGTCCGCAGCCGGAGTTCCGGCAGCAGATGGGCTGCTACGGATGCAAATGGCGGCCACAGTAGTGGCCACCATTTGCTTCCTTCCAGGCTGCCATGATAGGCTATGTAAGAATTTACGTAGCCTATCACAACATGCCCCCCCAAAAAACAAAACGGCGTAAGCAAATGGTGGTGGCTGCGGTGGCCGCCATTTGCATTCCCTATTTTTCACCGTTCTAGCCTACATAAATATTTATGTAGGCTAGAACAGCAGGAAAAAAAAGGGAATCACAAATAGCACCCACTATGCTATTTGCAGTTCCCCTTTTTTTTCGTTGTAATTGCCTACGTAAATATTTTTTACGTAGGCTAAAACAGCAAATCAAAAAGGGACGTAAATAGCGCCCACTACGCTATTTGCATTCCCCTTTATTTTCTCCGTCATAGTCTACGTAAATATTTACGTAGACTAAGACGGCCAAAAATAAGGAACACAAATGGCGGTGGCCGTAGCTGCCGCCATTTACGTAAGCAGTTTTTTTTCCCCCAGCCATGATAGGCTACGTAAATCTTTACGTAGCCTATCATGTCTTGTAAAAAAAATAACCCCAAAATGACAAGACTGCAAAAGGCGGTGGCGGCAGCCAGTCAGAAGACCAGCCACTGCAGCTGCTGCCGCTGAAGCCGCCGCCGGAGCCGCCACCACCCGGAACATCCGCCCCAGGTAAGTCTCATCCCGGGGGGGATCCGCGGGGGGGCAGGGGGGCAGGCCGTTCCGCCACGGAGTTCGGGGGGCCAAATGCACTGGCATTCAGCCTCACTGAGAGCCGTGGCGGAATTCTCTGACATCCCTATTTATGACAGGGATGGGAAACCTGCAGCCTTAACCTCAGCCAAATTTCATGTGGCCCTCAGCCTAATTTCAAAAGCCCTTTGTATGTGATCAATTCAGACCATTGGCAAGAGTTATCTGTCCTTTACCTGGCTTCCCCACTTAATGTGAGGGAAGTGGGAGAGAGAGAAAAGGAGGTGGCAAAAAGACAAAGAGAATAACCCACCAACTTCATCCCAGTCCGCTGCTGAGGTGCAGCCCCCAACAGATTACTGAGGACAGAATGAAGCCTTCAACAGAAAAGGGATGTCCAGACCTGCTGTATCAAATTGGCAAAATAGATTAACTCAGTCCATTGTGTTCCAGGTACTCTCCAGAAGTAAGACTATTATGTCATACCACCATATAACCTTTTCCTAATTGTAGACCAACCATTAGAAAAAAAATGCAAATATAATTAATGAATATTAAAATACTTTGCTTTCATTAATTGACAGGCATGGCCTCTTTCTATGTGCAATGACAATTGTCAAGCAGGTTATAGTAGGATAAAGGTGGAAGGAAAGCCATATTGTTGCTATGATTGCCTTCCATGTCCAGAAGGGAAGATTTCAAATCAGACTGGTAAGAGATGTAATGCATAACACACCCACGCACCCAATATATTGGCTGTGATCCTAAATATTGAGCTGTGACTCTAAATAGTGATGTGTGCACACCAGGTTGCATAGAAATTAATTGGCCTATAATGTAAAAAGCTGCTCATAATGGAGGATTTGTCATGGTTGCTGATGTAAATAGTGACATCATTGTATATAAAAAATAGCATTTCATGGTGGAAATATCCAAACAGGAATCTCAGTTCTAGGTGTAATCAGATGGAGACTGGATGATAAGCACAGCATGAACTCTGTAAGGTTCTCCAATTCCCACATCAAACTTCATTCCAAGTCAAGTTCATACTGGGTTGCAAGCTTTTTCTCCCCCTGCATAGAAATTGATGCATATTTGCCAATGCTTTGCCTTTTTTCAAAATGTATACATTTTCCTTTTTCTTTCTTTTTTAATTGTACCCATTTGCTCCCATCGACTAAATCATCTGTGCAAGCATTTCAAAAATTCATGGATTTGTTCTGCACATTTTCTACATGTACGCAGTTCTCAAACACAATTTTCTTGTTGCATGAGTAGCATTGCAAGCTCAGAAATGCACCCTCAGAATTGCATTTGAGTCTGAGTTTGGTTCCAGGAGGTGCAAATTTTATACATTCCCATTAAAATGATCTGAAATGAATGTCTTCCCCATCCCTCATCTCATATCAGTTTGTTCCTGGATCATCACTGATTATATGGCTTATTGTAAATATAGCAATGGATTCAGATGACCAATGGAGGAGATTCCTCAGTTGTAGGAAGACACTTCCTCCATCTGATTAAGCATATTCGAACAATGAAGGAAGCTCCTCTTGTGTGTGTTTTTAAAAATACTACTTTAAAGAAAACCATGTTTTCTCTTGCAGACACAGATTACTGTTTTCAATGTCCAGAAGATCAGCATCCGAACAAGGGCCAATATCTTTGCATTCCAAAAGCTATAAGCTTCTTGTCTTATGAAGAAGCTCTGGGGATTGGTTTGACCACTGTTGCTAAATCCTTTTCTTTCATCACAGCGTTGATGCTTGGCATCTTCATTAAACACAGAGACACTCCCATAGTCAAAGCCAACAACCGGAACCTCACCTACACACTTCTCATTGCCCTACTGCTTTCCTTCCTTTGTACTTTGCTATTCATTGGCCAACCTAACAAGTTGTCATGCCTCTTTCGGCAAATGGCTTTTGGTATGATTTTCTCAGTGGCAGTTTCTTGCATATTGTCCAAAACAATCATTGTTGTTCTAGCTTTCGTGGCCACCAAGCCAGGATCCAGAATGAGGATGTGGGTGGGGAAAAGACTGGGCAACTTCATTGTTATTTCTTCTTCTCTTGTTCAAAGCATTATTTGTACTGTGTGGATGGCAACTTCTCCCCCATTCCCAGATTTTGACATGCACTCCATGACTGATGAAGTCATAGTACAGTGTAATGAAGGTTCAGTTGTCATGTTCTACTGTGTCCTGGGGTTTATGGGATTCCTGGCCATTATCAGTTTCAGTGTGGCTTTCCTAGCCAGGAAGCTACCTGACAGTTTTAATGAAGCCAAGTTTATCACCTTCAGCATGTTGGTCTTTTGCAGTGTTTGGATGTCTTTTGTTCCAACTTACCTGAGCACCAAGGGGAGATACATGGTTGCTGTGGAGATATTCTCCATCTTGGCTTCCAGTGGTGGTTTACTGAGTTGCATCTTTTTCCCCAAATGCTATATTATTTTGGTGCAGCCTGAGTTGAACAACAGGGGGCAACTAGTAAGAAGAAAAAATTAAAGAATATAAAGTCATGTAGCCCCTGTTCAGCAGACATTAAAGGTATTTGCACCCTCACCCCACTCAACAGATATAATGGAACAAAACAGTGTAAGTTAGATTAATTTAGCACAACTTTATTAACTTACACTAAGGAGGTTGGGATGGAACTAGGTGTGCAGACACTGTCATGTTAACACATTGCTAAGTCCCACCAGACCATGAATCTCGGGACAGTGCCCTGACTATCCCTATCTCCCTGGCTACACCTTTAAGTGTCAAGAGGTGTTCTCCTGAGTCACAATCCCTCAAGTCTCACAGCTCTAGGTACAGGGCCCATTTTGGACCTTAAGTTGTTTCTTTCTGTGCTCCCAAGTCCAAGAGCCCCGGTAGGCATATAACACAACTTCCCTTTCAGCTTTTGATGCCACCAGGAACTCACAGATGACTTGTACCTATGTGTCCTACATGTATTGCCTCTCCCCTATTGCAGCTTGCTTTGCACTGTGCTGTTCATTGGTTGACCAGAGAAGGTGGATGTCTCCTTTGACAAACTGCATCTGGTATCATATTCTCAGTTGCAGTTTCTTGCATCTTGGCCAAAACAATAGTGATTCTAGCTTTCATGGTCACCAAGCCAGCTTCTAGGATGAGGAAATGGGTGAGGAAAAGACAGCCCATCTCTGGTATTCTTTCCTGCTCCCTTATTCAAGCCACTATTTGTACAATAAGGCTTGCAAGTTTCCCCCCATTTTCAGTTGCTGACATACATTCACTGCCTGAAGAAATTGTACTGGAATCTAATGAAGGATCAGGCATTATGCTCTACTGTGTCTTGGGCTTTGTGGGCTTCTCCACCATTGTCAATTTCACTGTGGCTTTCCTAGACTGGAAGTTACATGACAGTTTTGATGAAGCCAAGTTTATCCCATTCTGCATGCTGGTCTTTTGCAGTGTTTGGCTTTCTTATGATCCAATCTACCTAAGCTCCAAAAGAAAACATATGGTATCTGTGGAGGTCTTCTCCATTTTGGTTTCTGGTGCTGGGTTACTATTTTATTTTATTTATTTATTGAATTTCTATACTGCCCAGTTGGCCAAAGCTCTCTGGGCTGCATCCTTTCCGCCAAATGCTACATTACTGTGTTGAGGCCTCATTTAAACAAAAGAGAGCTGCTAATAAAGAAGCAAAACTGAAGGAAGTGTACATGTCTCATAAGTACCATGCTGGCTCAGGAGACATGTTTCTACACATGTCTGCTAACTACCTCTTTATGTTTATGGGATGGAACATGGATGACTGGGGGGATTTAACTCAAGTGATGAACTCTATTCTGGTGGAGAACATGCTTATATATGCTTGGGAGAGCTGGTGCAGAAACTAGCATTTTTACCAAAATGCACAAGAGTCCAGCTTGCATAACTTTAGGAACATAGTGTAGGTAAGAAAGTTCCCTCATACGGTACTCTGGATCATTACAGAGGAACTTCAGGTGTGCTGGCTTTCTGGCATCTGTAGTGTGTACTATGGACCTCACTGGCATGACCCTTACAGCTTGGCTCAAGAATCAATTTTGTTCCAGAAAGCATGACCTCAGAATTGCAAGAAACAATATTAATTATCTGCAACTCCAGCACCAAGATATTGTTCCCTTCAGTTTCACTCAACCTGGGTCTAAGGTCTGGAACATCTTTTTGTTCCATATGTTGCAAAACCTATAATTATCTCAGAGTTCGGGCAGTCATTATTTCCGTTCAGGCAGCCTACAGACTTGTTGGGTCTTCAGATCAGCTCTAAGAATTCACCTAGCATTTGCTTGTCCCTCATAATGTTTTCCTAGCACCCTCACCACTCTTGTGCCTAGCCTACATTTGAAGGGCCATAGATCACCACTTCTTTCTTATCCTATCCATTGTTTATTTGTTCAGAGAGATCCATTGCATGTATCACCACAGAGAAAGATTTGCACCTAGTAAAACACCCATTGAGAGTCCAAGATCAGGTTTCAAGCATAATGCAGAAACCCTGTGAGTTCCTTTATCAGCCATTGTTGTGCCAATGCAAGAAGTCTTGCTCGGCGCATGAGTTGTCAACTTCTCACTCCAGAATCCAAAGGAGGTAGTTGGAAGCTGCTACCAAAGAGCTCTCGTCAAGCATAACCATCTTGGCTGCCTTTCCAAAACTTAAGGAGAAACCCCATTTATAAGGATCTCCACTGCAAATCACAATGCTATTTTTGGACAAAATTGTGGTGGCTCCAGGATCCCTAACAACAGCTTAGCCTTCATTCAGTCTCATCATTATCACTACAAGTGCTAGGAAATGGATGGAAATGGACTCTATTTGGATCTATCCACTATCCAGTTGTCACTTGGAAACTTGCTACTCAGTAGTGCCTCAACAGCATGAGGCTATTGCCCTGTTTTTGAAGCTTGGAACTAAGCTGAGAAACCCAGCTGTAGTCCGTGCCAATAGCATTTTTTCTAATTTTTGGTAACCAGCCAGGAAATACGTTGGGGTCTCCTTCCTCTGAAAGCAGGTGGTTACAGCCACTCCTGCTGTTTCCTTTGAATTCTCACCTAAATCTATTCATTTCCATCCTCACAGCCCATCACCTTCACCAGCATTTGAGCTTTTTTTGTCACATAGCCTTCCAATTATTTGGTCCCCTATTACCATAGCTCCACCTTCCCTTCCTTATTTGGCAAATGCCAATCCCGCCCAATCTTTGCTTTTAAGCATCTCCCCCCTGCCCCAGTTAGGTAACTTTAAAAAAAAAAAAAATCTTCTGTTACAAATGTGTATGCATGTGTTTTTGAGGACAAATGTCTGTAAAAATGAAGGTCTGTGTTCTTGGACTTTGAACAAGATAATTTCCCCATCTGAGTATTAGATATTCCTCATTTGGAAAGATCACAGTGCTTAAGTCTGCTGTGCACAGACCACACCTCAGGCTAAAGGCCCACTTAAGTCCAGATACACTATTACACATGTATACATCTGAGTTCACATATGCATGGGAACAAGGATACAGGACAGAACAACAGAGTCCAGATCAGAGCATTTCCAGAAATGGAGTTATTGAAAAAGTAAAACAAAAGGCGATTTAAATATTGACGATTGAAGGCTGTGCCAGAGAAGGAATAAAGGGGAAATGAGAAGTGAGGTGGCAGTGAGCCAAAGAAAGCTGTATGGTGATCTTTCAGTGTTTAGGAGGAAAACATGGGTTTTGATTAGGTGGAAACTGGCAAATAGAAGAAGAAGAACAAGTTATACCTTACCTTCCTTAGGAGCTGTCTGAGAATAATGTCAATGAAAGGGGGAGCTAGGGATGTAATATTAAATAAAATCTGTTCTGTCTGTATTTCATGGATTGTCACGCGCCTTTCGTTCCATCACAGCCCATCAATGGAAACTGATTTATTTATTTTTTTAGTTTCCAAATTTGTGCAAATTCACTCATGTGAAAATGCACACATTCCCACAAAATGTGCATTTGCATGCTTTAGCCTATGGGGGGAAATGTGCATTTTTCTATGACAAAATTCGAGCAAAATTTCCAAAGGTGAGGAAATAGTGTGCAAGTAGGCAGAATCTGCTGAACCAGGGAAAAGCCAGTCAGCTGTGAAATCTGTGGGTCAGATTCATAAAAAACCCAAATTCATTTGGTTATATTGCATATTTATCTGATAACGCTAGGGGGAGGAAGTTTCCTTAATGTAAATCCAAAGGTAGGCAGAAAGCACACTCTTTTCATGGCCACAGTGAGGTTTATGGGGCAGATAGCAGATCACACTGGATATGAATGCAGAATGGGATCCTAAAGCTGGGGTCCACAGTCAGTAAGGTTCTGTTTATCCTAGCAAGGTTTATTCTGGAATCGTATTGAATTCAGAGGTGTGAGAACTGGCTAGTCAGGCAGAGTTTTGTTGTTCAGTCGTTCAGTCGTGTCCGACTCGTCGTTACCCGATGGACCATAGCATGCCAGGCCTTCCTTTCCTGCGCTCTCCCCCAGAGTGTGCTCAAGTTCATATTCATTGCGTCGGTGATGCTATCTAGCCATCTCATCCTCTGTCGTCCCCTTCTCCTTTTGCCTTCAGTCTTTCCCAGCATCAGGGTCTTTTCCAGAGAGTTTTCTCTTCGCATTAGGTGGCCAAAATATTTGAGCTTCAGTTTCAGTATCTGTCCTTCCAATGAGCACTCAGGGTTGATTTCCTTTAGGATGGACTGATTTGACCTCCTTGCAGTCCAGGGGACTCGTAAGAGTCTTCTCCAGCACCACAGTTCGAAAGCATCAATTCTTCGGTGCTCAGCCTTCCTTATAGTCCAGCTCTCACAGCCATACATTACTACTGGGAAAACCATAGCTTTGATTAGACGGACCTTTGTCGGCAAGGTGATGTCTCTGCTTCTTACTATGCTGTCTAGGTTTGCCATAGCTTTCCTCCCAAGGAGCAAGCATCTTTTAATTTCATGGCTACAGTCACCGTCTGCGGTGATCTTGGAGCCCAAGAAAGTAAAATCTGTCACTGCTTCCATTTCTTCCCCTTCTATATGCCAGGAAGTGATGGGGCCAGATGCCATGATCTTCGTTTTTTTAATGTTGAGTTTCAAACCAGCTTTTGCACTCTCCCCTTTCACCCTCAACAAGAGGCTCTTGAGATCCTCTTCGCTTTCTGCCATTAGGGTGGTATTGTCTGCATAACGGCGGTTGTTGATAATTCTCCTGGCAATCTTAATTCCGACCTCTGATTCATCCAACCCGGCATTTCTCATGATGTACTCTGCATATAAGTTAAATAAGCAGGGTGACAATATGCAGCCTTGTCGTACTCCTTTCCCAATTTTGAACCAATCAGTTGTTCCATGTCTGGTTCTTACTGTTGCTTCTTGACCTTCATACTGGTTTCTCAGGAGACAGGTAAGATGGTCTTGTACTCCCATCACTTTAAGAATAAAGTAAATAAAATTCACTTTAAGAATTTGCCACAGTTTGTTGTGATCCACACAATCAAAGGCTTTAGTATAGTCAAAGAAGCAGAAATAGATGTTTTTCTGGAATTCTCTTGCTTTCTGCATGATCCAGTGAACGTTGGCGATTTGATCTCTAGTTCCTCTGCCTCTTCGAAACCCAGCTTATACTTGCGGTAGTTCTCGGTTCGCATACTACCGAAGCCTAGCTTGTAGTATTTGGAGCATCACCTTGCTGGCATGTGAAATGAACACAATTGTGCAGTAGTTTGAACACTCTTTGGCGTTGCCCTTCTTTGGAATTGGGATGTAAACTGACGTTTTCCAGTCTTGTGGCCACTGTTGAGTGTTCCAGATTTGTTGGCATATTGAATGCAGCACTTTAACAGCATCATCTTTTAGGATTTTAAATAGCTCAGCTGGAATACTGTCATCTCCGCTAGCTTTGTTGTTACTAATGCTTCCTAAGGCCCACTTGACTTCACGCTCGAGGATGTCCAGCTCAAGTTCAGTGACCGCACTATCATGGCTATCAGGGACATTCAGATCTTTCCTGTATAGTTCTTCTGTGTATTCTTTCCACCTCTTCTGAATCTCATCTGCTTCTGTTAGGCCCCTGCCGTCTTGGTCCTTTATCATGCCTGTCTTTGCACAAAATGTTCCCTTGAGATCTCCGATTTTCTTGAAGAGATCTCTAGTCTTTCCCATTCTGTTGTTTTCCTCGATTTCTTTGCATTGTTCATTTAAGAAGGCCTTCTTGTCTCTCCTTGCTATTCTCTGGAACTCTGCATTCAGTTGGATATATCTTCCCCTTTCTCCCTTGCTTTTCGCTTCCCTTCTTTCGTGAGCTACTTGTAAAGCCTCATCAGACAGCCACTTGGCTTTCTTGCATTTCTTTTTCTTTGGGATGGATTTCGTTGCTGCCTCCTGAACAATGTTACGGACCTCCGTCCATAGTTCCTCAGGCACTCTGTCTATCAGGTCTAATCCCTGAAATCTATTCCTCACCTCCACTGTATATTCATGAGGGATATGATTGAGGTCATACCTGAATGGTTTAGTGGTTTTCCCTACGTTCTTCAATTTAAGCTGAAATTTTGCAACAAGAAGCTCATGATCTGAGCCACAGTCAGCTCCAGGTCTTGTTTTGACTGACTGTATAGAGCTTCTCCATCTTTGACTGCAAAGGACATAATCAATCTGATTTCGATATTGCCTATCTGGTGATGTCCATGTGTAGAGTCGCCTCTCGTGCTGTTGGAAAAGAGTGTTTGCTATGATCAGCATGTTCTCTTGGCAAAACTCTATTAGCTTTTGTCCTGCTGCATTTTGTACACCAAGGCCATGCCTGCCTGTTATCCTGGTGATTTCTTGACTTCCTGCTTTAGCATTCCAATCCCCTATGATGAAGAGGACATCTTTTTTTGGTGTTAGTTCTAGAAGGTGTTGTCGGTCTTCATAGAACCCATTAACCTCAGCTTCTTCGGCATCAGTGGTTGGGGCATAGAGTTGAATTACTGTGATGTTGAATGGTTTGCCTTGGATTCGTACTGAGATCATTCTATCATTTTTAAGATTGTACCCCAGTACTGCTTTTCCCACCCTTTTGTTGACTATGAGTGCTATTCCATTTCTTCTAAGGGATTCTTGCCCACAGTAGTAGATGTGATGGTCACCTGAATTAAATTCACCCATGCCTGTCCATTTTAGTTCACTGATTCCCAAGATGTCGATGTTCAGTCTTGCCATCTCATGTTTGACCACCTCCAGCTGACCTTGATTCATTGATCTGACATTCCAGGTTCCTAGACAATATTGTTCTTTACGGCATCGGATTTTCTTTTCACCACCAGACACATCCACAGCTGAGTGTCCTTTCGGCTTTGGCCCAGCCGCTTCACTCTTTTTGGCGCCACTTGGAAATACCCTCTGCTCTTCCCCGGTAGTATATTGGACACCTTCCGACCTGAGGGGCTCATCTTCCGGCATCATCTCTTTTAGCCTTGTGATACGTTCCATGGGGTTTTCTTGGCAAGAATACTGGAGTGGGTTGCCATTTCCTTCTCCAGTGGACCACATTTTGTCAGAACTCTCTGCCATGACCTGTCCATCTTTGGTGGCCCTGCACGGCATAGCTTATGGCTTCACTGAGTTACGCAAGCCCCTTCGCCACAACAAGGCAGTGATCCATGAAGGGGCAGGCAGACTTAGGGATATACAGATTTTATTAAATCTATTTTGTCTGTGTTTCTATTATTGTTAGGAGTCTTTTTATAGGGATATCAGAGGATACCTGTTGGGGCTCAAGCTCAGTGATTTCTCACCAGCTCAGCCCCCCCCTACCCGGTCACCAGTCCATGGATCCTCACACTTCCCCAACTCAGCATGCACCAAGTTGGGCATGCCTCAGTTACCTGCACATGCCATTTTGTGGTCTAATAAGAACATTTATGCCTGTAATTTTATGTAAATGGTAAATGGCAGGTCGCAGGAAGAAGAGGGGCTGCGTGCTGCTTGCCAGGTGCCCACAGATGATCTGGTGGCTCTCCCAGCATGCAGAATGTGGTCAGATAAGCAGCAGGGAGCTAGTGAGTGGTGTGTGGGGCAGACATGGGGTGGGGGTTTCCCCCATCTCTAGTCTTTTGTTCCATTGTCCACTCATTGATGGAATTGGATGCTTTAAGGGATGTTTGCCAGTTCTGTTCCACTTACACAAGTGCACTTTTGGGCTAATGCACACTTACACTAATGCAGACTTGCGCTAATGCACATTTGCACTAATGTGCATTAGCACAAGTGTGAATTAATGCACACAAACCCACACCCCCAAGTAAAAAACTGGTCCACAAGTCCATGGAACCCATGTGACTTAGAAAAAGTCAGTCTGTTGTAGAATCCACAGGTGAGATTCATATAAATCCTAATTCATTTGAATCCATTACAGATTTCTCCAACAACCCTAGGCAGAGTGCTTGCCAGCAGGACTTCTCTTGAAATCAAACTACTCATGTATGTGATCTGATGGAGCCTTCCTAGAATCTCACTGGATTTCAGGATATAAGACCAGTTATAGTCTTAGCAAACAAATAATACAACTGAGTAGGGTGGTCCTTGGATAATTTCCAGGTGAAGAAAAAGATGAATGACTATACTTCATAACAAAAAGAGGGAGTCTAGGTGGGTGTGTCACAGTAAGTACATAAGAACATAAGAAGAGCCATGCTGGATCAGACCAAGGGTCCATCTATTTGTCTATTCCAGGATTGTGTTTGCACAGTGGCCAACCAGCTGTCAAACCAGGAAGCCATAGGCAGGACACGAGCACAACAGCACCCTCCTGCCCATGTTCCCCAGAAACTGGTGTATATAGGCTAACTGCCTCTGGTACTGGAGGTAGCACATAGCCATCAAGACTAGTAGCCATTGATAGCCTTTTCCTCCAGGAATTTGTCTAACCCCCTTTTAAAGCCATTCAAATTGGTGGCCATCACTACATCCTGTAGTAGCGAATTCCATAGTTTAACTATGCACTGTGTGAAGAAGTACTTGCTTTTATCTGTCCTGAATCTCCCACCAATCTGCTTCATGGGATGACCCCAGGTTCAAGTATTTTGAGAGAGGGAGAACAATGTTTCCCTATCAACATTCTCCACACCATGCATAATTTTGTACTCTTCTATTGAGTCTCCCCTTACCCTCCTTTTTTTCCAAGCTCAACCATCCCAATTGTTGTAACCTTCTTTCATGGGGGAGATGCTCCAGCCCCTTAATCATTTTAAGGTTGCCCTTTTCTGCAGTTTTTCCAGCTGTACAATATCTTTTTTTACGTGTGTTGACCAGAACTGTACACAGTATTCCATGTGTGGTCGCACCATAGATTTATATAAGGGCAGTGTGATATTGGCAGTTTTATTCTCAATTCCTTTTCTAATTATGCATAACATGGAGATTGCCTTTTTTACAGTGGCTGCACACTAGGTTGACATTTTCATCAAGCTGTACTACTTGAGAGGTCACTTCAGAACTCAGGGCTCTCAATGGCCAATTCAGCAGTAATCCAATATTACATTGATTGATCTAGGGAAAAGAGGAAGATTAGGTATTATTGTGATTCCAAGAGGATCCAGGCCTTGTCAGCCAACATTTCCAGACAAAGTGGAGACTTTTTTGAGTGATGGTGATTTGAAAGAACTCAAAATGGAGGTGAGTAGGTACTTTCCAATAAAAAAGTATCTGATGGGAGGGATACATAACATTACAGGCTGTTTGGTTTAACATCAGTTCCGGGTAAATTGGTTGAAAGCATTATTAAAGATAAAATAAGTAACCATATAGAAAGACAACCCCTGCTAAAAAAGAAGAAGAAGAAGTAAAATAAAGAATCAGCATGGCTTCCACAAAGTAAGTCCTATCTCACTAACCATTTAGAGTTCTATGAGAGTGTCAATAAATATGTGGACAGGGGTAACCAGATAGACACAGTTTATGTGGACTTCCAAAAGGCTTTTGATGAAGTCCCCCACCAAAGACTACTGAGCAAACTTACCAGTCATGGAATAAAAGGAAAGGTGCTCTAATGGATCAGTAACTGGTTAAAGAACAGAAAATAGAGAGTAGGAATAAATGGTAAATTCTTGCAATGGAGAAATTTAAACTTAAGGTTAGGGAAGTAGCAGGTGTTCAGCTGGGGCTCGAGGCCCAGTGAGAAATCACTGGCTCAGTTCCCCAGATGCCAGTCCATGGCTCCCCATGCTTGCCTGACTTGGCATGCACCCAGTCAGGCAAGCATGGAGATCTCTGATTCCTCACCGAGCCATAAAATGGTGGCTTGACCTTTTTTTGTAAAGACAGATTTTATGGAAATGGTGGCCACAAAGTGACCATTTATGCAAGTTTACAGGCATCAGTGGCTATTTACACCTATAATCCTATATAAATTGCCATTTTACAGCCACCATTTGCACAAAATTGACCTTTACAAAAAAGGCTGAGCCACCATTTTGAATAAAAATGGCGAGGGTTTGGGTGACAGCACGTGGTGAGCAGGGGCAGGCAGCTAATGAGGGTCCAGTGAATAGTCCGCGACTTCAACTGTGGTAAGTTCGCCTATCCCTACTTGGGGTCCTACAGGGTTCTGTATTGGGACCAATGCTTTTCACCTTATTGATAAAAGATCTGGAATTAGGAGTGATCAATGAAGTGGCCAAGTTTGCTGGTAACATCAAATTAATTAGGGTGTTCAAAACAAAAAAGTGATTGTGAGGAGCTCCAAAAGGATCTCTCCAAACTGGGAGAATAGGCATCCAAATGGCAAATGTGGTTCAATGTAAACAAGTGCACTGTGGTCCATGTTGGGGCAACCCCCCTCCCCAACTTTACATATATGCTAATTGGATCTGAGCTAGTGGTGAGTGATCAAGAAATAGATTTTGGGGTTGTGGTGGACAGCTCAATGAAATGATGAGCCGGTGTGCTGTAAAAAAAAGAAGCAAATCCCACATTAGGCATAATTAGGATAGGAATAAAAATAAAATTGCCACTATCATACTGTCCTTATACAAATCTATGGTACAACCACAGTTGGAGTACTGTACAGTTCTGGTCACCACACTTAAATAGGATATTGTAGAGTTGGGAAAAGTGCAGAAAAGAGCAACTAAAATGATCAAGGAGCCAGAGCAACTGCCCTATGAAGAAAGGTTAAAATATCTGGGACTATTTAGCTCAGAGAAAAGGTGAAGGTGGAGAGAAACGAGAGGTGTACAACATTATGCATCGTATCGAGAAAGTAGATAGGGAGACATTTTTGTCCCTTTGTTATAATATTATAACACAAGGTTGTCCAATGAAGCTGGTTGGTGGGAGATTCAGGACAGAAAAAGGGAAGTAGGAAGATAAAGGAAGGCCAGGATCTCTTCTCGATCATCCCAGAGTGCAGGACACGGCATAATGGGCTCAAGTTACAGGAAGCCAGATTCCAGCTGAACATCAGGAAAAACTTCCTGACTGTTAGAGCAATATGACAATGGAACCAGTTACCTAGGAAGGCAGTGGGCTCTCCCACACTGGAGGCATTCAAGATGAGGCTGGACAGCTAACTGTCAGGGATGCTTTGACGTAAAGTCGTATAGGCCCCTTCCAACCCTACGATTCTATGATTCTAAGTATGTCTTCACACAGTGCATACATACTTAAGCTCTGGAATGTGCTGCTAGAAGTCATAGCAAGCAATGGCCACCAACATGGATGGTTTTAAAAGAGGATTGGACAAATTCATGGAGGATAACGCTATCAATGGCTACTAGTCCTGATGGCTACACACAACCTCCAGTTTCATATGCAGTATGCCTATGTGCACCAGTTTCTGGATAACATGAGTGGGAGGGTGCTACTTGTTGGTTTCCTATGGGAACCTGGCTGGCCACCATGTAAAGAAAACACTGGATTAGATGGGACTTTGGTCTGATCCTACATGGCTCTTCTTACGTTCTTATGTTTTAACTATCCTAAATAAATTGATGTCATCAGCAAACTTGGCCACCTCACTGTTCACTCCTAACTCCAGATCATTTGTGTACAAGTTATAAATCACCAATCCCAATAGAGATCCTTGGGGGAATTCATTGTTTACAGCCCTCCACTATGAAAACTGTCAATTCATTCCTACTCTCTGAGTGGCAATGTCTGAAGGAAGCTTCTTCTCGCATTTATTGCTTTAACAGGTTTCAAAATGATGTGGAGGTTTCTACTCACATTCAGGCAAATGCAATTAGAAGACCATTTCAGGAATCACCACTCAACTCAACAGAGCAAGGGTGGGAAAAGGGAGGGCAGCAGTGGGGATGTTGGTGGGGCCCTGTGCCCCCTACATAGCTTCATATTTCCTGTTCAGGCATCATGCCTGAATTGGGCTACTGTTCCACTCTATTCTGCATCGGCCAGGGTGTCTCTAGAATACTCTGCCCATTTCTGGGTGCCATGTTTTAACTTTTAAGGAAGGCAGTGACAAACTAAAACATGTCCAGAGAAGGGTCACCAGAATTGTGAGGGATCTAGAAATGAAGTCATATGAGAAATTGTTGAAAGAACTAGATATGCTTGTTCTAGAGAAGAGATGATCAAAAGGGGAACATAATGACTATATTCAAATATCTGAAAGGATGTCACTTAGAAGTTGGAACAGACTTGTTCACTGTTGCTCCAGACAACTAGAACTAATTGATGGAAATTGCAAGGATTCAAATCCTAACATTAAAACTGTTCAGCAGTGGAACAGATTGCCTCAGGAGGTGATGGGTTGTCCTTCACTGGATGTATTTAAGAATAGGCTGGGCTGCCATCTGTCAGGGATGCTGTATTTATACCTTTCATAGCAGATCCTGCATTGAGCAAGAGGTTGGACTCGATCAGCCTTTCTCAAGCTGGTACCCTCAAGATATTTTGAACTACAACTCCCAGTATTCCTGACCATTGACCAAGATAGTTGGGGCTGATGGGACTTGAGGGTCAAAACTTCTGGACAGCACCAAGTTGGGGAAAACTGGACTAGATGATCTTCAAGGCACATTCCAGAGGTAAAATTGTCTGACTTTACATTTAAATTTTGAATCAGTCTAATGATGAACTTGAATTTGGACCATGTATACTGCTATTGTATCAAATACAGATTTGCAAACTTTTATTTTGTGCTAATTCCCCCCCCCCTTTCTTTCTGAATGCCCCATTTTTCTGCTGGAGTTTTCTTGCTCATTAATACAAGCTCATTTTCTTCTGAAGTGTTGCTAAGAACCTACTACTCTGACTGAGTAATTATCTCCCTGGGAACTATCAAATTAACCATGATTAATTTTACAGTATTTTCCAAGTCACTACAAAGTCCCAATGGACATTTACAAAACAACTAACCAATCCTGAAGTATGATAGCAATATCCACTGTTCTATTCAGAGCAAGGGGAGAGAGAGAAAGGTAGAGAAGGTGGGGAAATGCTTAATATGTGTGATCTCTGTTACTTTATAGTCTTGGCTTCAAATCATCCAAGTGAGTAGCTGTTCACATCAGACAGTGGTCCTCAGAGAGAAGTGAATGACAATGTAGGAACATGGGCATTTGTATCCAGTACAATATTTTTTAGGCAAAATGGCTATATTTGTAGCACTGGTTTTAATGTTTCTGCCTACAGCAGTGTGCATAATTCCTATTGTAAAATGCAACACCAGTGATCCTCTTCCTATTCTTCACAAGTATTATCAATCAGGAGACCTCATTATTGCTGCCATTATTTATCAGATCTTCATCCTTTCAAATCCAATAACCTTCGAATGTCTTCCGTCTCATAAACTGCTTGACCACCGTGTGTAAGGAGTTGTTGTTGCTTTTTAATCAAATTGGACAACTGTTTAGGTTCAATAGATTTTCTTTAACTTCTTTCTCATTCTTTGTCCAAATGTCTTGGAAACTGGAAACTGTCATTCTTTGTCTTGGAACCTGTGCAAGAATTACCTTTTTACAGCAATGATTTAAAAATAGTATACCAGAAAATGCTGATCAAGCAAGTTAGTGTATGAGTAATGTGAAAAGTATTCTAAAACCTAATATTGTGGCAGTTTGGGGTCATCAGAATTATGTTTAATTTATTGTCACCTGTTATTTTATGTAGGAATAGTTGAGAAATTTGCTCCAATGAGGTGGTTTTGTTTTTGTGTTGTTGTTTTTAATGGGTTTCTCTCATCTTTAACTCCTGGAACTGAACACAGGACCAAATGTAATTCAGAAATATGGACATTCCCAAGCTTGTAAAGCTTGTTGTGAAATAAATAACTAAAAGTGTATCCATTATTGTCTGCACTTTTGAGGGAGAAAGTGCAAAGAAAACTGCATACAATTAAAAAAATGTGCACAAACACATAGGGCAGTATGCAATTGGGGTCTTCTCTGTGTGGCTAGCCCCGCCTGTTCCAATCTGCATGCAGAAGGCCCTGCTGACCTTAACCCGCAAGTGGCTCCTACCACTTGCACAACAGGATATCGGGCATCTGGGGGCAAGCCCCAAAACGAGCAGAAACACTCATTTCTAGAAGGGGAAGAGCTCAGGTGACCTCCCCCTTCCAGAAACAAGTGTTTCTGCTCATTTTGGGGCTAGTCACCAGAAGCACGATATCGTGTCATAGATTAGGTCAGGGCTGGGGGGGGGGCGTTCTATGCATGAACCAGCGCCAACGCCGCTGGCCATGCACACAGTAGGTCCCAATTGGATACTGCCCATTATTCAGTGGGTGCATGTGTACAAACGTGTACATTTTGGGGAAAAAAGTATTAAAAGGTGTATATTTGAAAAATGTGCACAAAGGTATGTACAAATGTCCATACTCTCTCGCTCGCGCTGTGTGTGTATGTGTGTGTGTTGTGTGTGTGTGACATCTGTATGGACCCAGGATGGAATGACCTTGACAGTGGAAAAATCAGAACCTAGATGAGATCCAACTTGTCTGCCCATCCCTAGTTGTATGTGCTTTTTTCCCTTGATGTGTTAATTCATTAATTCATTCGTTTCATTTAGAGCCCTGCCTTTTTTCCTCCTTAAGGAACCCAAGGCGGTGTACATAATCCTCCTCCTCCTCCTCCGTTTTATCCTCACAACAACAACCCTGTGAGGTGGGTTGGGCTGAGAGTCTGTGACCAGCCCAGTGAGCTTCCATGGCTGAGTGGGGGCTAGAACCCGGATGTCCCGACTCCCAGTCCAACACTCTAGCCACTACACCACACTGGCTCTCAACAAGATTTTTTAATATTTTAATTTAAAATCTCAACAAGTTCATCACATACATTTACAACATAAAATACTAAATTCGTTACATATTGGATTTATAATAGAATGGAACAATTGACTTCCATGGCAGAGACCCCTGCTATTGACTTTTAATATAAGATTCCCAATATATCGCAAATCCAACTAATCTTTTTCACCTTTCACATGGATTCCCTCAGGTAAACACTCCTTGGAACCATTCATGGTGGTTAGAAGCGACCTGCCAGTCACAAATCCACATCCCCTCCTCTCCATCTCTCTCACATGCACCCAACCCCCTCTCTGCACCCTGGTGCTTTCCTTATACATAGAGCTTGAGGAGAAATGTATCAATTCCTGGAGACACACTGTCCGTGTCCATGTCTGCCCAAATCCTGAATCTTCAGGAGTGTTCAGTTTGGGATTTGGTCCGCTTCAGAGGAGCCCAACTTTGATTCAGACATCTCCCAAACCTGCCCAAATCAGCCTAATTTGGTTTGGGATTTGACTGGATATGAATCACACTTCTAGTTATGACTGTTAGATATAAAAATATCCACTTTCATAACTCATGGCATCCAGTGTGTCTTGGGCAATACCAAATTCCAGCTTGCTAGAGCATATGGAAGCATAATATTAACGTTTAGTCTTGGTCAGGGATGCCAGAAGAATTTGATCTTGGCAAATTCTGCAAGCTGCTTTGTACCTCCCCAGCTAATGTGTAGATAGCAGTATAATTATCCTTTGGATTTTGCATGTCTCTGAATTTTGTGATGCCTTTCTCATCTTTAAATAATCCATTTTAGAATCAAATATTTAATGATTTTAAAACCTGCCAGCTTAAGATCAGAGTTCATATGTTGATTCAAGTTCCTCAAAGCCAGGAGGAAACTGAAAGCTAAGGCTGATGCTTTAACTAATGTT
This sequence comes from Heloderma suspectum, assembly GCF_057233095.1. Taxonomy (NCBI): domain Eukaryota; kingdom Metazoa; phylum Chordata; class Lepidosauria; order Squamata; family Helodermatidae; genus Heloderma; species Heloderma suspectum. The sequence continues at coordinate 112,544,081 of NC_139463.1, read as the reverse complement.
CCCCATGGCCAGTGATGATGAAGTTGTGTGATTCCAGAAAATGTGCTTGCTTACAATTTACCCTCCATGCACCCAAATCCAGATAAAGAGGATGGAGTGCCTGTGATGGCCAGTGATGCCCTATGTTGTCCTGGTTCTGTATTGCCTTATAAAGCATCTGAGTCTTACTGTTTTGCCCCTCCTCCATGAGTTGACTCATGCCAGTTCATTGTTTACCTCAGTAGCTGCCACAATGGGTTAAATAGTGAGAGAGAGCCCTCTTCTAGCAGTAAGGATAGTGTTTCATAAGGCAATATAGGACCAGGACAACTGGGGTATCTTTGCTGACCATGAAAAACATGGGGGCACTATTTTATTCATTCATTCATTCATTCATTTATTAAATTTATTAATCGCCCATCTGGCTGGTCACCCAGCCACTCTGGGCGATGAACAAAATGTATAATAGAACAGTTTAAAACAATAAAATTCTACAATAAAAACACCACATTTCTAAAAATACCCTAACCCACCCCAAATGCCTGCCTGAACAACCCTGTTTTTAATGCGTGGTGGAAGCTCATTAAAGAGGGGGCATGGCGGAGTTCCCTAGGGAGGACGTTCCACAGAGTGGAATCTATATCTATCTGTATTGAACCAAAATACATTGTTAGCCATGTTGTAGCAGACACATAGTGATGAAGACTATAACTCTCATTGAAGGTTCCTGACTCAAAACTACCAGCACACCCTGGCCTTAGCATTTGCTGTAAATGAGATCAATAAAAACCCACAGCTCTTGCCCAATGTCACCCTGGGCTTCCACATCTATAATGATTATTTTGTTGGAAGCTGGACGTACCTTGCTGCAATGGAACTTCTCTCTACAAAGGATAGATTCATCCCTAACTACAACTGTGATGGCCAGAACAACACAGTGGCTGTCATTGGGGGTCCCAATTCTAAGATCTGTCTTGACATGGCAACCACACTGTGCATCTACAAGATTCCACAGGTAAGACATGAGTAATGGAATTTAACAAACCATTCCCACTTCATGTTTCTTTTAGATGTGATTTGGGAACAGAATGTAGTCGTATATGATAGACATGAAGAGACAATTTGATCTCTCGTCTTTGCACAGTTCAGTTTCTTTTGATAGTTTTGTCCAGGACTTTGCTGATAAAACTGCCCTCTTTACCTTCTTACAGTTGGAATATTCTTCCTACTTCTTCCATTTTACAAGATCCCCTTATGTCCCTCTTTTCTAAGCATTTCGATTCATATGCGTACAAATAATTTGAAAGTGCCCTGTTTGCAACCCCAAACATGGACGGGAGTGCATCATGTCCTCTGAAAATGTTTTAAAATTTCCTTGTGTTTGTGTTTTTTAAAATGTGCACTTTAAAAATGTGCACTTTAAAGTGTGTATTTTTAAAAGCATACATTAAAAAAAGTTTACAGAAAAATGCACTTTTAAAAATGCCAATTCTCACACTTCAGTGCACAGAGGCTTGGTGCATACTTTTGAAAAATGCACACATTTCTCATTTCTATGAATGGGGGGTGCAGGGGAACAGGTTGCAAACAAGAATGGGAGGAAGATGAACCAAGCTTTGAAGTGAGGTTTGGAGAATTCTAGCCAGTGCGATCATCCTTGGTTCTCCCATCCCTAAACTTCTCCACTTTGTGCTTCTAGTCTAATGTTGTTTCTCTTCTTACCTCAGATACAACCACAATTTATGCTTCTCACTGCTCCTTGCTCTTTCCTCTTCCACTCAAAGTTCCAATGCCCTCTTTATTTTGATCCAAGTGTATAGAATAGCAGTGCTCTTTTATTTTACCCCAAATGTAGCTGACACAGGCTTTTCCCTTGTCCCACCAAGTCCCTTCTCCTTTTCTCACTTTCTTTTTTTTTAAGGTTGTAAACCTACATACAAATACAATTGTTCTGTTGAATTTGTATTGTGCCTAGGGATGTTGGAGAAATCTGCAATGGAACCAAATGACGCCAGTTTTTCATGAATCTGTCCTTTGGATTCCACTGCAGACTGCCTCCCCACCCCCAATTAGGCAGGTTCCACAGACCTGTGAACCGATTTTTTAACTTTCCTGAATTTTGCACAAATTTCATCATAGAGAAATACACCAATTTTTATTTTTATTTTTTTTTTAAACCTGGCCAAAATGCACATTTCCCCCATAGGCTAAAGCCTGAAAATGTCAATTTCAGGGGAATTTGGTAACAAAACAAACAAAATCTGATTTTGTTGGTGGTCTGACAGAGGATTTTATGCAATCTGTATCTCCCTAATTGTGCCTTATGATTTTGTGTGCTTTTATAAATAAAAGTAAGTGATGGTGATGACAAATGACTGAAAGAAGACTGCAGATGCAAACTGAAAATACGGGCCACCATCCAAAGAACAGCACTAGTCCCAGGTGCTCAAGGCATCAGTTCTACCTTTCAAGTAGCAGCAAATTCATCCTGATCCCACATAACAGGCTATTTTGAACAGAAGGGATGTTTCAGATGCAGTTGGTGGTATTTATCCTTGTGTGTTTGATTTTCAGGGAACAAGTTGTATGAACTCTCACTAACATAGACAAGTAGCTGACCTCCTCTAAAGCAGTTATTGGGATCTTGCCCTTAGAGACTGATATAAGAAAATAGGAGTAGCACTCAGTGAAATTTCAAAAAAGTCTTAAATATGCAAGTCAATGTTATCACAGTATTTAATACGTTAGGAAAAATAATATCTGAAGGAAGTAATGGAGAGTGTCCCTGTCTTAGAGTGAAGAGTCATAAGCTAAGACCAATGTATGAGACAGAGTTATTATGCTTCAGAACATATTCTACACAAATTGATTGCCCTTGAGTCTAGTGATAGCTAAGAACCAGGCAGCCAGGAGTGCAGTCTCACATGTATGCCATGTCCTGGTCAAGTGGTCTTTCAGTGCCTGTCCCTGCGTGCCCACATCTGCTGCCTGTGCCAGTCGGGCAAGGCTGCTCCAAGACATTTTGATGTTTTAAACAAAGGTGTGCAACAACCAACCACCCCCATTTCACCTTCAGAAGCCATCTGGACTGGCAATTGAATCCAGACTGCCTGGAACCAATTGCTCCATTCTTTGTCATGCAATAGAGAGGAATTCACAGGGACTGCCACAACTCCCCCCTCCACATCAACCAGCAGCTGGTGCATGAGGCAACAGCTTCATCTGCCTAATGGTAGGGCTGGCCCTGCAGTATCACTACTGCAGGTTAGCCTTCATCGGGACAAAGTGTCTTGCACAACTTCTAAAGCTGTGGAATAGAGACTTCTACTACAGATAGCTGGGTATGTGTATGTGTGTGGGGGGGGTATTAATTTGAGTGTTTTGCTTATGGAAGGAAGGAAGGAAGGAAGGAAGGAAGGAAAAGAAAGAAAGAAGGAAAGAAAGAAAGAAAGAAAGAAAGAAAGAAAGAAAGACCATGTAGATAGAAAACTAACACATCAGGAGGGAAAGCTCTATTTGAATCCTTTGGCTATTGTGCTGGTTATTAATACAATATAAGGAAGCACTACTGAGGAATCAGAATTCCTCCCCTCACCATGTGTTTTGAAGTGGAACAGTCTATTTTACTACTGAGCATCTTCCCGCCTCATCCTGTGCCATGTGAAGAAAAAAGCCTTCATCTTTCTCTTTTAATTTCTATTGCATTACTGAAAGTGTGTGTGTATGTGTGTGTGTGTGAAATATCCCTGGTTGGCAGATACTTAAGGTGTGTGTGTTTGTATGTATGTATGCATATGTATGTGTGTGTGTGTGTGTGTGTGTGTGCGTGTATATATATATATATATATATATATATGTTGTTGTTCAGTCGTTCAGTCGTGTCTGACTCTTCGTGACCCCATGGACCATAGCACGCCAGGCCTTCCTGTCCTCCGCTCTCTCCCAGAGCATGCTCAAGTTTATATATATATATATATATCTGCCCAATAATAGATGTTCTGTTATTGAAATCTGGATCTCAGTTGACATTTGGGGACAGTCTTCACAGTTCAGCAAGGGTACTACTAGATACACATACAAAGAGACAGTCAATTTTGGAAATATACCTTCTCCTCTGTTCTATTTCCTTCAGGTCACATATGGCTCTGCTCCACTGTTGAATAACAAAAAACCCCAGGCAGTGTTATTCCACTTAATGTTCCCTGATGAGTTTTTGCAATATACGGGGATACTCCAGTTACTGGAGCATTTCAAATGGTCATGGGTTGGGATGGTTTCTCTGGATGAAGAGAATGCAGAGAGTTTCATTCAGAACAGGCTTCCCATGTTTTCCCAGAGAGGTATCTGCTTTGACTTCATAGAACATTTCCCCAAAATGACTTACTCCACTGCAGTTGCTCAAATGATGGCAGATGGGGATAGATTATACAAAGTGATCATGGGAAGTACTGTCAATGCAGTGATCATAAATGGTGAGATTCAGACTATGGTAAGTATGAGACTGTTGTTCTTTGTCTCAGACTCTGAGGAAATACCAAACAAATCAAAAGGCAAAGTTTGGATTGTGACAGCCCAGATGGATTTCACATCAATTGTCATGCAAAGAAGTTGGGATATCGATTTCCTTCATGGTGCTATATCCTTCACAGTTCACTCAGAGGAGCTGTTAGGATTCCGGGAATTTGTTCAGAAGAGGAACCCTTCCTCAGAAAAAGAAGATGGCTTTATCAGGGATTTTTGGGAAGATGCATTTGAATGTTTGTTCCCCAGCTCCATCATAGATGAGAATGCTGAGAAAATGTGCACTGGGAAAGAGAATCTGGAGATGCTTCCTGGGTCTGTTTTTGAAATGAGCATGACTGGCCACAGCTATTGTGTCTACAACGCTGTTTATGCTGTGGTTCATGCTTTGCACGCAATGCATTTATCCAAATTAAAACACAGAACAATGGCTGATGGTGGGAGATGGAAGCTTCTGGATCCACATCCATGGCAGGTAATGGCCTGAACACACAAAGGAAGGAGAGCTGAGGGTAAGAAATCAGGATTTAGCTCAGGGGTGGACAACCAGTTTTAGTTCTGAGGCCAAAATGTCCCCCACCAGGCCCTCTGTGGACTGGATGGTGATGTCACTGTCTTTCCTGCATCCATTTTGCCTTTTTCCATACTAAGGAAATGTGCCTCTCTCAGCACATAAAATGGGACTTGTCTGGAAATGGGAGGAGAAGCTGATCCTCCCAGCACTGGCAAAGTCCCAGATCCACACAGTGCACATTTTCCCCAAATGGGGAAAGTACACATGCACTGAAGCTTCCTTGGCTGAAGTGTTGCATTCAGGATTGTTACAGCTACAGTACATATCCACAAAGCTTTTAAAAGCATTGTTAACCACAGTCAAATCTGTGAAATTTTGAGCTTTTCTACATGAGACATTTATTGTGCATTCATTATTCCTTACTTACAGCTGTTTTCAGTTGTTTCTATAGATGATAATGTGACTCTCTGGTTTTGTTTTTTGAGCACTTCCATGGGTTTTTTTACAACAAGGAAAATGGAGTATTATTTGTGAAAGTGAAAGAAATATTTTTCTAGTTGTGTAATTGCATTATTCTACTATAGCACCGTGCCACCTAGAGGTTATGCAGCAGAACCGAGGACAAATAAAAGCTCTTTGTGTAGAGTTCAGAACTCAGTTTTGTAATGAGCCCAAAAAGAGATATAGCAGATTAAAAGCCTCATATAGAAAAGCCCATTATCAGCCGGATATATATTTACATCATTCTGTAAAACTCACTCTTTCTTTCTTTCTTTCTTTTCTTTCTTTCACTCTTTCTTTCTTTCTTTCTTTCTTTCTTTCTCAATTTAGCTCCACCACTTTTTGAGAAGTGTTTCATTTAACAACAGTGCTGGGGAAAAGGTTTCCTTTGACAAGAATGGAAAATTAGTTGCTGGATTTGATATTATGAACTGGATCACCTTCCCAAATCTGTCCTTTCTTAGAGTCAAAGTTGGGAAAGTAGACCCAGATGCTCCCTTAGAGAAGAGGTTCACCATTCAGGAGGATGCCATCATGTGGCCCGGGAGGTTTAATCAGGTAGGGTCTGTGTGCATTTTCGGCTGTATCTATGAATTTTATATGCCTGTTGATCACATTGGCACAGGCAAAGGTTTGTTTGCTGCTTGTTCTACCTGATCATCAAATGGGGGTGTCGGACTAGATACAACCCTGAGTGGCATCAAAGAACCTTGTAGGCTTGTCAAAACAGCTAGACGGTGCAAGAAAATGCATTCAGTCAGGCCCAGAAGCAGTACAGAGCATTGTCAGTATTCCTGTAGTAGGGATGGGTGAGCTTGCTGCTGCTTGACCCGCAAGCCACTTGCCAGATGCCCGCTGGCTGCCTGACTTCATTTGCTGGGCCCAGCGAGCCGCTGGATGGTATGTCCAGTGAGCAGTGCGAGGTGTCATGCTGGTCTGAAAGCTGCCATTTTGTGCAAAATGTAGGGGAGTACGGATTCCCCACTGTCCGTTCCAGTGGGGAACCTGTGGGGGGGGAGGTGATCAGTCCCCCCCCCCACCAGATTCCTCTGGAGCTGCTCCTCTCTGTGAGGATTCCACACAGCCTCACCAGCTATAGGGCCATTTACCTTGCCGGCCAGAGCCGTTTGCCTCCTCCACATCGATCGCCATTTCTTCAAAAAGTGACTGGCAGGATGTGGCCCATAGACTTATACGCACATAGAGCTGTGACTCTTGTGTACACGCAAGAGTCATGGCTCTACATTGCGTATAAGTCTATGGCCACATCCTGCTGATCGCCACTTTTTTTTAAAAAAGAAAGAAATGGCAATCGGCGTGGAGGAGGCAAACAGCTCTGGCAGAAGAAGCAGCCGAGTGCCATCCCACCTCCAATCCCGAAAACCGTGGTGGAACGGCCTACCAACCCCCTGCACCCCTGCGGATCCCCCCGGGACAAAGCTTACCTGGGGCGGATGTTCTGGACGGCAACAGCTCTAGTAGCGGCTTCGGCGGCAGCAGCGGCTGGTCTTCCGACCGGCTGCCGCTGCCGCCATTTGCAGTCTGGTCTGGTTTTTTTACATTGACGTGATAGGCTACGTAAAGACTTATGTAGCCTATCACATCTGGGTAGGTAAAAAAAAAAAGCATACGAAAATGGCGGTGGCTACAGCCGCCACCATTTGCATTCCTTATTTTTCACCATCTTAGTCTACGTAAATATTTACGTAGACTATTACGGTGAAAAGAAAGGGGAACACAAGTAGCGCCCACTACGCTATTTGCGTTCCCCTTTCTTTTCACTGTAATAGTCTACGTAAATATTTACGTAGACTAAGACGACGAAAAATAAGGAACTCAAATGGCGGCGGCCGTAGCCACTGCCATTTGCGTACACTTTTTTTTTTTTTTTACCTACCCAGACTTGATAGGCTACGTAAATACTTACGTAGCCTATCACGGCTAAATACAGGGATGCAAATGGCGGCAGCTACAGCCGCCACCATTTGTGTTGCTGCAGGCTGCCCAGCGGCCGGAGGTCTGGCTGCAGGTGGCCGGAGCCAGCCGGTGGCTCCGCAGCTTGGCCACGGAGCAGAGCCGGCCAGTCAGGATTCTGGGGGGGAGGGATGGAGCACCTCCCCCCCCATCGAGGATTCCGGGGCAAGGGACAGAGTGCCTCCCCCCCAGCGGAAACAGAACATAACAGAAGGTAAGTGTTCCGTCCATCCCTACGGCAGATTTCTCCAACATCCCTAGCAAAATGGCAGCTAGGCTTTTTCCACGAATCCCCCATTTTGTGCAAATGGTGGCTATAAATAGGGCCATTTATGCAAAATTACAGGCGTAAATAGTGTAGTAACACCATTGATGCCTGTAATTTAGCATAAATTGACCTATTTACTGCCACCATTTGCACAAAATGGGCGACTTGTGGAAAAAGCTCAGCTGCCACTATTTTCTGCAAAATAGCAGCTGCCAGAGTCCTCATTGCTACCTGCCAACTCCTCATTCTCTCCTTGCAAGGACAGCGTGAGGGGTTGGTGGGTGGTGGAAAATGGTGAGCTTGCCCAGCTCAGTGTGCACCACGTTTTGCAGGTTCGGGGATACACAAGCGAGCATCTGGGGACTGGGGGGCTGAGCTAGTGGCAATCTCCAGACTCCGCCACCATCCCTACCATGCAGGGTCAACTGCTGATGTCTGGGCCAGCTTCCACTGGCAGGATTCCTTCTGCCCCCACTTAACTTCAAACGCTGAAACAAACACAGACAAGAGGCTTCAGCCTGCAGCTTTTAATCCATTACTTTACAGGGTCATACAGATGCAAATTCTCAGTGACTCTCAGTCTACAAGGAAATGCCTTCAGGAGGTTCAAAAGGTAGTTACGAAAGTTGCCTGCCATTTTAAGAGGAAAGCGGTCTCACTAGCCTAACTTAAGGGGGGGGAGGTCTCTCTCTCGTGAGGTTTCTAGGCGCAGCTGTTCATGCAAGCCCAGTTGGGTAGACTGTCTAAGTTACACCCCTGCCTCCTCTTTCTTTGCTCTGCATCTGCACCTGGCATCTATTAAATCAGGCTCCGCAAACCCCGCCTCCCCCTGTTCGCTATCCCTCACGGTGTGTGTGTGAAGAGGGACCCTGATCCTCCACCAGCTGGACCTTTGAAACCTGAGGAGCCTGCCTAGCCATGTCTGGACTAGCCAGGGAAAATGCCTCCCCCATGTCTGGCAGTTCTCCTTCAGAATCTGAACTACTATCCCACTCCCTGTGCTCAGAAACACCCCTGACATCCACATTAAAAAGTGTTTGGGTCTAGAAGCCACAAGTTCAGTTTCTTCCAACACACTGGAGCTTGAAAGTGTACATTTATGGCTTAGAGCTACTGAGCACCGGTTAAGAGCATTGCTGTTAAGGGCTACCACTGCCAATGCCAAGGGTCACTGAGGTAGGAAGGGAATACCAGAGAGCACATAGACATGGATGGCATTAAACCTGGTGCTGGCTTTGCAAATATCATAGAGTACCTTCTACACAAATACCAAAAGTGAAGTTTCCAGAGAGATTGGCTTGAGCACATCTCAGCATCAGGGCTTGTGGCCAGGTGGTGAGGTCCCAGTCCAACTCATATCCACTGAACAGGAGTTGCCAAGTGAAATGGATTGCAAAAGCAACTGAATGGGGACAAACTCCCAATTTATCCCTACATGTTTTCCAAATGCTTAAGATTCTCCTTTTGTTATTCATGGACAGGCACAACCCCTTTCTCTGTGTAATGAGAATTGCCATTTAGGCTATAGAAGGACCAAGATAGAAGGGAAGTCATTTTGCTGCTATGATTGCCTTCCATGCCCACAAGGGGCAATTTCAAACCAGACAGGTAAGAGGCCCCAGGTATAGAATATATCCAGCACCTGGACATCAGGGTACATAAAGACCCATTTTCAAGATGCTTTACAAGTTGCTCTATTTTCTGTATTGGTAGATGTCACTGACAGGAATGTACAGTCTGATGTAATGGCTGATAGTTGTGTGCTGATAGATAGATAGATAGATAGATAGATAGACAGACTGTGTGTGGATAGATAGATAGATAGATAGATAGATAGATAGATAGATAGATATACTGTGTGTGTATGTATACACACACACACACACACACACACAGATATCATAATTGAAACAAAACAAATAGTATAACCAGGCATCCATTTTATTGTTGCTATTCTGCTTTCCTTGGGCCTAAGTTCTGAACGCAAGGCCTAAGTTCTGAAATGCTCCTGGACCATTGATGTATTTCATTTATTGAAAAAATAATGGCACAAGAAGCCTGAAAAATTGTCTTTCAGATATCAATATAGAAAGCCTTAAACAGGATTTTGTGATTTTGAGGCTTTATTGCAGAAATCCATTTGAAATGTACCTTATATAACCAACTATATAATTGGGAGTGGGGCATGGGTGTGTGAGTGAAAGGAGGGCGGGAGGATGAAGGGATGAGACACAAATATGGTTTTGAACTTGGGCCACAGTTATTGATATATTTGCAAAGGGGGGGGGAAACTGAGTGGGCATCTCATCTATGCTGGCAACTAGCATGATAAGGCATACAATGCCTGTTGAGTGGCATCTGTGAGATTGCCACTCCTCAGGCTTGCCCCATTTGGGGAAGGGAGGGTTTCCCATGTCACCTCCCCCCAGGCCACGAAGCTCATGAGTGGGTGAGGTGAGTTGGCCTCAAAGGTAATCCTTATCTCCCAACTAGGGCCGCAAAACCCTGAGCTGGAAGCCTCAGGCACTACCTGCCACTGAAATGTTGCTTCCAAATGCTCACCAACCCTGTTTCCACTAAAGATGTCTGCACATACCAGCCCACCTGTCAAATGTGGCTGAATTAGCCAAATTGTAACCAAACAGACTAATCTGAAACATACTCCTGAACCCTACTTACAGTGTGAACAAGGCAAAAAGACACATAGCCCAGGTCAATAAAGCTACGAGCCAAAAATTCCTACTTGGCCCCTCAAAGGACAACCAGCAAAGCCAAAAGCCCACATTGCATACAGGGAGAGAGGGAGCCATGCTTCGAAGAGGTGAAAGGGAGGGGCCCCGCAGGCTAAAAACATCTCATGAGCCCCTGTCTCTGCTGGTGGTGCCACACCAAGAACACTGATGGCATTCGCTCTTCCTCCTCTTTCCCTTCCCCCAACGGCCTCCCTGCACACAGGCAATCCTCAAAGTTTCAATAAGCAATAATGAACTAAAACATGGCTGCCATCAAGCATAAGCTATGCTCTTCTTTTTCAGATATGGATGATTGTTTTCAGTGTCCAGAAGATCAGCATCCAAACAAGGGCCAAGATATGTGCATTCAAAAACACATAACGTTCTTGTCTTATGAAGAGCCTTTGGGGATCATTTTGGCCAGCTTTGCCCTTTCCTTTTCTTTCACCACAGCCTTGGTTCTCTGGATGTTCATTAAGTACAAAGACACTCCCATAGTCAAAGCCAACAACCGGAACCTCACCTACACTCTTCTTGTTGCCCTCCTGCTTTCCTTCCTTTGTGCTTTTCTATTCATTGGCCAACCTAACAAAGTGTCATGCCTCATTCGACAAGTGGCTTTTGGCATCATCTTCTCAGTGGCGGTTTCTTGCATACTGGCCAAAACAACTGTAGTTGTTCTAGCTTTCATGGCCACCAAGCCAGGTTCTAGAATGAGGAAATGGGTGGGGAAAAGACTGGCCAACTCCATTGTTCTTTCCAATTCCCTTATTCAAATTATTATTTGTTCTGTGTGGTTGGCAACCTCTCCCCCATGCCCAGATTTTGACATGCACTCCATGACTGAAGAAATTGTACTGAAATGTAATGAAGGGTCATCGGCCATATTCTATTGTGTTGTGGGCTTTATGGGCTTCCTGGCAACTGTAAGCTTTACTATGGCCTTCCTAGCCAGGAAGTTACCTGACAGTTTTAACGAAGCCAAGTTTATCACCTTCAGCATGTTACTTTTTTGCAGTGTTTGGCTTTCCTTTGTACCAACCTACCTGAGTACCAAAGGAAAATATATGGTGGCTGTGGAGAGCTTTTCCATCTTAGCCTCCAGTGCTGGGTTACTGGGATTCATTTTTTCTCCCAAATGTTATATTATTTTAATGAAGCCTGAGCTGAACAACAAGGGTCAGCTAATAAGGAGCAAGCATTCAAGACTCTAATACTATTGTCCTGATAAAGATAATGGTAACCCATGACTAAATACAATTTGTTTCAGTGATGGATGGGGACCAGTTCTTTTCTTATTCACTCATTAGTAGAGGTGTGCACTGACAACAAGATTCATTTTGGGCCCTGACCTGGTGCTTAGAACAAAACAAAAACAAAACCTGATTTGGCTCAGACCAGTTCAGAGGCCATCTGCTTGGAGTTGGGTGCTGCTGAACCAGAATCCTTATTTTGAAATCCAAAGCTTAAGGGCCTCCCATTGGCTATTTTGGGATGTTTAAAATAATGATATAACAATTTGGGTGTTAGTCAGAAGTGGATGGAATTTGTAGACAAGGTAGCCCATGGGGGGGGGGAATTACACCTGCTATATATCATAAAAATGCATGCAGTGTTGTTGTTTGTTATACTAGACAACTTTATATTTTGATCTTTTAAAGGGAACTTCTGATAACATTTTGATTTCCTGGCATAATTGGAGGAATTTTGCACAGGTAGTTTTCCCCTCTAGGGTGATCAAACTTGCCAAGTAAATGAACAAGTGCAGGTTTTTTTTTGTGCAAGAGCAGTGTTTAGAATTTGAGGGTACCCCCACCCCCAAAGGACACACTTATCCTCCTATGATCCTTGTGAGGAAGGATCTTCTGAAAATGACAGAAAGCACAGAGGTGGCCCTAAGTAAGAAAACTGCAACATTTCAGAAGGATAGGTGCTGAAGCTTATATGGAAAGGGAAGCCTCAATTTGGGGAGGAGGGAGTGATTAGGCCTTGGTCCATGAGGAAACTTCTTTTCTCAAACTACCTGGAACGATAATGTAATCTCCTTTCACCATTAGTCCATTGGACTCACTTAATTGTTCTCAAACAGCAAACTAGTCTATTAGTTCAGGTCTAACGTACTGTTGATACTTTGGTCATCCAGAATATATGTTGACAATAGCATCCTGAAGTAGCTTATCTGCCTTTGTCTTATCTGTCTTGTAGCTATTGTAGCTTCCTTTCTGATACAGGTCTGTGGGATTCCACAGTTGAGACCTAAAGTGTTACATCCTCTTCAAGTGCAGAGTAACCCCCATGTAGAACTGGGGAGGGGCTGTAGCTTAGTGGTAGAGCACATGCTTTGCATACTGAAGACCCCAGGTTCAATCCCCAGCATGTCTATAAAGGCCAAGAAAGAATTCTGTCTCACTGTCAGGATTCCCTTAGCCCCCACTTTACTCAATGCCCAAACATACACAGATGAGAGGCTTCAGTCTATAGCTTTTAATCCATCACTTCATAGGGTCATACAGATGCAAATTCTCAGAGACTCTCTGTCTACAAAGGAATGCCTTCAGGGGGTTCAAATGGAATTTACAAGAGTTGCCCACCATTTGAAAAGGGATGTGGTTTGGCTAGCCTAACTTGGGGGTGGGGAGGTCCCTCTCTTCTCGTGAGTCCTCTAAGCACAGCTTTTCACTCAAGGCCAATTGGGTAGACTGTTCAACTTCTGTCCCTGCCTTCTCTCTCTTTGCTCTATGCCTGCATCTGGCATCTATTAGGTCATCCTCCCCAAACCCCACCTCCTCCTGTTCGCTGCCTCTCACCGGGGTGGGGGACCCTCATGGTCAGCCATCTGGATGTTTGTAACCTCAGAAGCAGGCCTACTCATATCTGGACTAGCCTGGGAAAACACCTCCCCCATATCTGATGGTTCTCCTTCAGAATCTGAACTGCTATGTGCTATCCCACTCCCTGCGCCCAGAAACACCACTGACATTTATAGCCACTGCCAGTCAGTATCAATAATGCTGGGCTAGATGGACCAATGATCCAACCCAGCATAAGTTCCTCTCTGTGATAATCAGAACACATTCAACAACTGGGTTGAATTGCATAAGCCTCATCGGAAGAAGGTAGGATTTTCTTTTTCTTTTCTTTTCTTTTTCCCTTATTATTTGTTATAAAATTTAAACAAAATAAAAGAAAGAAAAAGGAATACATAGATTTGAATATATCAATTTCAGTGCATACATATGAAATGTGTGTGTGTGTGTGTGAAAATACAGATTTCTAAGAACTATACATAAACTTCCAAAAAAACAGACCAAATATCCAAATAAGTATCCATTTGCATGTGGTATCTATACACCAGAGTTGAGGTCTTAGTGGTGCTTGATCTAGGTCCTTCCCATTCATTAGAGATGGTTTTTGATCAGTTATGTAGGGATGTACGAAAGTCCCTTACTTGATACCGAAGCTTGATTCACGGTGGGGGGGGAGGCGTTCCGTCCCTCCCCCCGAAATTCTGGCTGGAGGGGGAGGCGGCCCGTCCCCCCCCCCAAAATTCTGGCTGGGGGGGAGGCACCCCGTCCCTTCGGCTGCTAATCCTTCTGTCCTGCCGGGACGCAAATGGCGGTGGCAGTAGCTGCCGCCGTTTGCGTCCCGGCAGTTAGCCGTGATAGGCTACATAAATGTTTACGTAGCCTATCACAGCTGAGTGAAAAAACAAAACAAAACCGCACGTACACAACTGGCGGCACCCATGGGCACCACCATTTGCGTTCCTTATTTTGGCAAGTGTAGTCTACATAAACATTTACGTATATTACGGCAAAAATAAGGGGAACGCTCAGCTTAATTGTGGCTTCCTCAGTCACGTCAGCTTAATTGTGGCTTCCTCAGTGAGGGGATTTACTAAGCCAAGTTAACCCCTTTATTACATTGGTCTTCTTCAGTGGCTGGTTGTCCTGTGTTCTAATCTACTCAATAAATGGTGGCTGTGGAGCTTTTATTCCATCCTAAACTCCAGACCAGGGTTACTTGGCTGTGCCTCTCCCTATACCCCAAATAATGTGTTTGGCACGCTAATGGTTTGCAGTATTTGGTTAGCTTTTCTCCCAACTTAACTAAACATAAAGGAAAAAAATACTTCATAGCTGTGGGGAGTTCTTCCCCATCTTTTCTCCCAGTTCAGGCTTACTGGTTGCATCCCTCCACCCGCCCCTAACATTACACTGTTGGTATAAATCCACAGGGAACAGCTAATAAATAGAAGACAAGGTAATAAAAAGTCCTTGTATTCACCATTTAATGTTATGCTGCTCAACATATGTAATAAGACATAAGCACTGGAGGAGTGGCAGCAAAATATCTTATTGCTCAGGTTTTCCTAGGTGAGCAAAATACCTTAGCTAGGGATGTACGAAAGTCACTTACCTGTTCGTGGATTATGTTGATGGTGGGGGGGAGGCATTCCGTCCCTCCCCCCGGAATCCTCGCCATGGGGGAGGCGCAGAGCGCCTCCCCCCTGGAATCCTGGCCGGCCGGCTCCGCTCCGCAGGAATTCTGTGGAGCCGCCAGCCAGCTCCGCCAGCAGCCAGACATCCGGCCCCTGGCTAGCAGGGACGCAAATGGTGGCAGCCGTAGCCACCGCCGTTTGCGTCCCTGCAGTCAGCCATGATAGGCTACGTAAATGTTTACGTAGCCTATCACGTCTGACTTTAAAAACAACAACAACAGTGTGCGTACGCAAATGGCGGCAGCCGCGGCCGCCGCCATTTGCTGTCCTTATTTTGACACATCTTAGTCTACATCAAGATTTACAAAGACTAAGACAGCGAAAATAACGGGAACGCAAATAGCGTAGCAGACGCTACGCTATTTGCATTCCCCTTATTTTCGCCATCTTAGTCTACGTAAATCTTGACGTAGACTAAGACGTGCCAAAATAAGGAACGCAAATGGCGGCGGCCATGGCCGCCACCATTTGCATAAGCGCATTGTTGTTGTTGTTGGTTTTTAAGTCAGACACGATAGGCTACGTAAACATTTACATAGCCTATCACATCTTTTTTTTTTTTTTAACTGGAAATGGCAGCGGCGGCAGCCGGTCGGAAAACCGACCGCTGCCGAACCGCCACCACAGCCGCCGCCACAGCCGCAGCCGCCCGGAAGATCCGCCCCAGGTAAGTCTTGTCCCGGGGGTGGCGGGGGGGTGGCAGGCCGTTCTGCCACCAATTTCAGGGCAGAATGGCTAGGGTTGGTGGAGAATTTCTCCCCGAAACTTCGGGGGGCCGAGCGCCAACATGTTCGGCCCCCCGGAGAAGTTTCGGGGAGAAATTCTCCGCACCCACCTGCACCCCACACCCCCCCCTGGGATGGGACTTACCTTTCATGAATGTCCCTCCCGGCGGCGGGTCCCGGCGGCGGTTCGTCGGGTCTTCATCTGGGGCGGGGGCGGCAGCCGATCTTTCGACCGGCTGCCGCCGCCGCCATTCCAATAAAAAAAAAAAAAAACCACGCCCCCGTGATAGGCTACGTGACGATTAACGTAGCCTATCACGGCTAGATTTGCAAAGTCAGCCGTGATAGGCTACGTAAATCGTCACGTAGCCTATCACGGGTGACTTCAAAAAAAAAAAAAAAGCGCGTATGGCTAATGGCGGCCCCCATAGGGAGCCGCCATTCACGTTCCTTATTTGGTCGCTGTAGTCTACATAAAGATTACGTAGACGACGGCGAAAATAAGGGCAACGCTATTTGCGTTGCCCTTATTTTCGCCGTAGTCTACGTAAATCTTTACGTAGACTACAGCGACCAAATAAGGAACGCAAATGGCGGTGGCCGTAGCTGCCGCCATTTGCGTACGCGGGTTTTTGTTTTTTGTTTTTATTTTACCCAGAGCCCTCTGCGGCCAGAAGTCCTGCTGCCGACGGCTGTGGCCTGGGCCTGGCCAGCTGCTCCGCAGAGCCGCCACGGAGCACAGCCAGCTGTCGAGGATTCTGGGGGGGAGGAACGGATCGCCTCCCCCCCGTCGAGGATTCTGGGGGGAGGGATGGAACGCCTCCCCCCCCACCATGAAAATAATCTGCGGAAAGGTAAGTGACTCTCATACATCCCTACCTTAAGCTGGCCCTGAATATATGTTATGATACATAGTGTAGTATATGTTGCAGCATTCAGCAGTATAGAGTACATTTATTTTCATTTCAATGATTTTGTCTCTTCAGCTAACAAGTTAATTATGAAAAAAGTCTGATATGCAAAATGTTAATAAAGTTTGGACTTCAGCTTAAGCTATGTGCTTTAGCTGTGTAAGGTTTCCCATGTCTTCTTTCTAGGATAAGGATGAACCAGTCTGGCAGTATATCAAGATGTTTAGCCAAGTTGAAGAAAATGATTAAAAAGCTTTTGACTAAGGGTGTCTCTACACCTGGGCTTTGTTGTGCATTCATCATTCCTCAAGCACAGAATTTTCTGGGTGCTTTTCATGATGTTGTTGTCCTCCAGTTGTTTTCCTGCACTTATCCCATGCTATTTCAGAATGGGGAAAATGCAGTATTTTCTCATGAAAGCACCAATGCCAGCCTGTGTACTTATACCATGGTGACATGAGCTGCAGTGTGCTAGGTAGTTGCTGGGGGTTGAGTTATGACGATGACATTGGTGATGACAATGGGGTGGAGTGTCACCCCAACTTGCCCTTCTTCCTCCTCCTCATTCCATATAGTTCGCTGGCATAGCAAAATGTGGTGGGGGGTCTGTAAGAGCAGCAGAGTGGCATGCTGCCATGCTGTGATCACCAAACAGCCAAATGGTGAACACAGAATGACTGGCACAGCAGCATTCTAGCAGTCTGCTGCCTGGCAACTTAAGCCATGTCTTGGGGAGGGGGTTCGGTAGGGTTGCTCTCTGTTTCTATTGCATCTGTGTCAATCACAACCAACTGACCAGTAATCTGTAAGGGGAGGGAAAGGGGCAGGTGCCATGGAGGAAATTGTGTGATGCCCCTGCCACGTGTCAGGGTTTGTCGTGCAACTGTAGTGATGCTTATGAGAGGTTCCTCCGCCCCCAAGAAAAGACAATAAGTGGAATGTAGCAAGATAAAAACAACAAGTGTATAGAGCCCGTGCTTGAACAGGAATTAGAAACAGTGATACGGTGGTGGGATAAATGAGTCTTGTGGAGAAAGCCTAAGTCCTTCCTGAAAAACTCTTGAAAAAAGTTAGCCGTCATGGGATAAGAGGAAAGATCTTATGGATCTGTAACTAGTTAAAAAATAAGAAAAAAAGGAAACAGAGAAACAGTTCTCCCAATGGAGGTATGTAAACAGTAGGGTCACCCAAGGATCTATGTTGGAACTAATGCTTTTTATCTTAATCATCTGGAGTTCGGGAGTTCGGGGTGAGTAGTGAGGTAGCCAAACTTGCAGAGTAAGCCAAACTATTCAGGGCAGTTTAAACTAAAAGGACATTTGGCTAGGATCTTCATACCCCTCCCTTTGCCCTTTGTGGGGCTTTGACTGTATTTGGCCCCATGATGTCACTCCACTAAAGGCCTGATGAAGTACAGATCCCTCCCCCAATATCCAAATACTCCATCACTTCTGGGCTCACCCAAATGGCTGTCAGTGGCTTAGGGTGAAATTCTATGCCTGTTTAGACAGAAAAAAGTCCTACAACTCCCAGCATTCTGCAGCCAGCATGGGTGGCTAGGGAATGTTGGGAGATGTAGGCCTTTTTCTGTTTAGGTTGGTGCCCTTAGTGGTGAATCTAACTCCCAGATTTGTCTGTTTGCTGGAATAGACAGGGATGAACTGCTAAATGGGCATTCATTTAAATGCTGAAGCATTCTATTTTTGAAAAGCTGCCCCAGTTTGTGCTCACCTTTATGCCATCTCTACAAATAGAAACCTTGAAAACTTTTTCTTGTTTTTTTTTTTTTTTTACTTCTTAATGCCTGCTGGCTTTTTCTTGCTATGTTACAAAACAAACCTGTGTGTCTCTTGCTACACTACAGCAAACACGAGATGCCTTCTAATGAGCTATGATAAACATGTTTTCCTCTGAAAATACATCTCTCAGTAGTTGATTATCTCCCCTGTAATTATCTACTTTTACTTCTTCTCCAAGTCCCCACTGGAGTTCCAGTGACCACTAGCAAAACCATAAAACAAGGCTAAAAATGCTTTTAAGATTCCTTGTGCCACTGATAGCTGTGTGTGTGTGTGTGTGTGTGTGTGTGTGTGAGAGAGAGAGAGAGAGAGAGAGAGAGAGAGAACTCTTCTTCAAGCTGGTCACTGATACTTTCCATTGTACAGCCTTTACAATTAAAGCCGGGTTGTACTATTTAGAGACACTCAGATGACAAAGCAGAGATGGATGAATTGGCATCTGCAAGGAAGAGATATTCTTACATGATGGTGGTACTTGTAATCCCAGTATCGATGTTTCTGCCTCAGGTGGTGTGCAAGATTGCTATTGTTAAATGTAACATCAGTGACCCTCTTCCTATTCTTCACAAGTATTATCAGTCAGGAGACCTTATCGTTGCTGGCATTAGTTATCAGATCTACATGCTTTCAGATCCACTAACCTTTCAAATACGTCCCTCTTATGAACTGCATGGCCATTGTGTGTAAGGAGCTGATTTATAAAATGAAATTTTGAATCCGTCTATACATGCTGAAATGAGGGATGTATTTACCATTTTTCTCTGCTGAGAAGAACTCTACCCTTCCCCTATGTCACATTTATTAACTACAACAACTGCTAGTAGTAGCTCAAGTGATGACTAAAGTGGAGATCCCATATCCCAGATCTCTTCCTTTAAAAAGCGTGCTCAATTTTGTAATTGTTTTCTGATTATTTTGCAAGTCTGGGGAATAACAGCTCTCTGCATCACATTCAGTATGAATGGGAGCACATGTAACCTTCCTCAGGTCCTCACCCCCGCCCCGAGGGGGGTATTTAGAACCATTTTTGTTGTGATATTAAGATATCATTCTATGTGGATGTTATTGGTTGTCAGTTGGGTGCTAATGGTAGCTTCAGTTGCATGAGAGCTTCATTTGCATAGACACCATGTTTCTACTCCAGTGAACAGACAAATCTGGGTCAACCATTCTGCCAGTGACAGCCATTCAGCTTCAAGGTAGCTGGAAATAACCATAGTGTAGGATACCCTCCCATATCATCATTGCCTAAATAATGTATTTTGAAGCTTGGGTGAACAGTAACTTAACTTTATCATGGGTCCTTTGAAGGTGAAAGACTTGATTTACAATATTTAAGGTCTGAAGTGAACATCATGAAGAGCATCCAAAGCAAATATTTCTTGGCTGCTGTTTCTCACCTGGTCCACATCATGTAACCCTGTGAAATATGGATTTCAATTTACCAAGGACCACTCAGTTGATCAGGCTGAGAGGGTTGGGATCTTATGAGGTAGAGAAGAACACGCACACAACCAATTTAGATGAAAGAAAAGGAGATTTATTGAAATATAAGGAAAAAGCAAAAATAGAACCTCCCTAGAGAGTTGCACACTTTCTGAGGCTTACGAGATTGCACACCTCCTAGGTACAAACTTAATTACAAAGAAATCTCAAAGAGTTTCAGGCTGTCTTTAACTTAAGAGGTTGCACGCATCCTAGGTAAGAGCATAACACAAACAATCCTCAAGAAGTTGTGCCCTTCTCTGAGGCTTAAGAGGTTGGCACCTCTTAGGTAAGAGCCTAATACAAACAATTCTCAAGAAGCTGCACCCTTCTTGGTCAAAATCAAAACCTAGTTACCCAAATGTGGTGCATTAAATGACTAAATATACAGTTAGGGCCTGTTTGTTACTCAGCTCCAGATCGGTCCACGCTGCAAATGGCCCACTGAGGCAACGGTGATACAATATCAGCCAGGCCCTAGCCTAAGCCTGCTGTCTTATATCCCAAAAGCAAACAGTTAAGTATGTCAGAACAAAGATGACCGAGCCCTATCTAAGCTCTGGACAGTAAAATCCTTCCCCTGAATTTTGCCCAACACATAGTCACCACACATTATCAAGTACTTGGCCAGACCACTTAATATGTGCCCTGTGGATCAAGGGTACTGTTGGTATGTGCACATACAAACGATCCAGATGCAACCACGCCCCTCCTGAACAATGGCAGATTCAAGGGTTTATACCCTTTTCCCCCCCTTCATGGATCACTGCCTTGGTGTGGCGAAGGGGCTTGTGTAACTCAGTGAAGCCATAAGCTATGCCGTGCAGGGCCACCCAAGATGGACAGGTCATGGCAGAGAGTTCTGACAAAATGTGGTCCACTGCAGAAGGAAATGGCAACCCACTCCAGTATTCTTGCCAAGAAAACCCCATGGAACGTATCACAAGGCTAAAAGAGATGACGCCGGAAGATGAGCCCCTCAGGTCGGAAGGTGTCCAATATGCTACTGGGGAAGAGCAGAGGGTATTTCCAAGTAGTGCCAGAAAGAGTGAAGCGGCTGGGCCAAACCCGAAAGGACACTCAGCTGTGGGTGTGTCTGGTGGTGAAAAGAGAATCCGATGCTGTAAAGAACAATATTGTTTAGGAACCTGGAATGTCAGATCAATGAATCAAGGTCAGCTGGAGGTGGTCAAACATGAGATGGCAAGATTGAACATCGACATCTTGGGAATCAGCGAACTAAAATGGACAGGCATGGGCAAATTTAATTCAGGTGACCATCATATCTACTATTGTGGGCAAGAATCCCTTAGAAGAAATGGAGTAGCACTCATAGTCAACAAAAGGGTGGGAAAAGCAGTACTGGGGTACAATCTTAAAAACGATAGAATGATCTCAGTACGAATCCAAGGCAAACCATTCAACATCACAGTAATTCAAGTCTATGCCCCAACCACTGAGGCCGAAGAAGCTGAGGTTGATCGGTTCTATGAAGACCTACAACACCTTCTAGAACTAACACCAAAAAAAGATGTCCTCTTCATCATAGGGGATTAGAATGCTAAAGTAGGAAGTCAAGAAATCACTGGAATAACAGGCAGGCATGGCCTTGGTGTACAAAATGAAGCAGGACAAAAGCTAATAGAGTTTTGCTAAGAGAACATGCTGATCATAGCAAACACTCTTTTCCAACAGCACAAGAGGCGACTCTACACATGGACGTCACCAGATGGTCAATATCGAAATCAGATTGATTATGTCCTTTGCAGCCAAAGATGGAGAAGCTCCATACAGTCAGTCAAAACAAGACCTGGAGCTGACTGTGGCTCAGATCATGAGCTGCTTCTTGCAAAATTTCGGCTGAAATTGAAGAACGTCGGGAAAACCACTAAACCGTTCAGGTATGACCTAAATCATATTCCTCATGAATATACAGTGGAGGTGAGGAATAGATTTCAGGGATTAGACCTGATAGACAGAGTGCCTGAGGAACTATGGACGGAGGTCCGTAACATTGTTCAAGAGGCAGCAACTCAATCCATCCCAAAGAAAAAGAAATGCAAGAAAGCCAAGTGGCTGTCTGATGAGGGTTTACAAGTAGCTGAGGAAAGAAGGGAAGCGAAAAGCAAGGGAGAAAGGGGAAGATATACCCAACTGAATGCAGAGTTCCAGAGAATAGCAAGGAGAGACAAGAAGGCCTTCTTAAATGAACAATGCAAAGAAATCGAGGAAAACAACAGAATGGGAAACACTGGAGATCTCTTCAAGAAAACTGGAGATCTCAAGGGAACGTTTTGTGCAAAGACGGGCATGATCAAGGACAAAGAAGGCAGGGACCTAACAGAAGCAGATGAGATTAAGAAGAGGTGGCAAGAATACACAGAAGAACTATACAGGAAAGATCTGAATGTCCCTGATAGCCATGATAGTGCGGTCACTGAACTTGAGCCGGACATCCTCGAGAGTGAAGTCAAGTGGGCCTTAGGAAGCATTAGTAACAACAAAGCTAGCGGAGATGACAGTGTTCCAGCCGAGCTATTTAAAATCCTAAAAGATGATGCTGTTAAAGTGCTGCATTCAATATGCCAACAAATCTGGAACACTCAACAGTGGCCACAAGACTGGAAAAGGTCAGTTTACATTCCAATTCCAAAGAAGGGCAACGCCAAAGAGTGTTCAAACTACCGCACAATTGTGCTCATTTCACATGCCAGCAAGGTGATGCTCAAAATCCTACAAGCTAGGCTTCAGCAGTATGTGAACCGAGAACTACCGGAAGTACAAGCTGGGTTTTGAAGAGGCAGAGGAACTAGAGATCAAATCGCCAACATTCGCTGCATCATGGAGAAAGCAAGAGAATTCCAGAAAAACGTCTCTTTCTGCTTCATTGACTACGCTAAAGCCTTTGATTGTGTGGATCACAACAAACTGTGGCAAATTCTTAAAGTGATGGGAGTACCAGACCACCTTACCTGTCTCCTGAGAAACCTGTATGAGGGTCAAGAAGCAACAGTAAGAACCAGACATGGAACAACCGATTGGTTCCAAACTGGGAAAGGAGTACGACAAGGCTGCATATTGTCACCCTGCTTATTTAACTTATATGCAGAGTACATCATGAGAAATGCTGGGTTGGATGAATCAGAGGTCGGAATTAAGATTGCTGGGAGAATTATCAACAACCTCCGATATGCAGACGATACCACCCTAATGGCAGAAAGCGAAGAGGATCTCAAGAGCCTCTTGTTGAGGGTGAAAGAGGAGAGTGCAAAAGCTGGTTTGAAACTCAACATTAAAAAAACGAAGATCATGGCATCTGGCCCCATCACTTCCTGGCATATAGAAGGGGAAGAAATGGAAGCAGTGACAGATTTTACTTTCTTGGGCTCCAAGATCACCGCAGACGGTGACTGTAGCCATGAAATTAAAAGACGCTTGCTCCTTGGGAGGAAAGCTATGGCCAACCTAGACAGCATAGTAAGAAGCAGAGACATCACCTTGCCGACAAAGGTCCGTCTAATCAGAGCTATGGTTTTCCCAGTAGTAATGTATGGCTGTGAGAGCTGGACTATAAGGAAGGCTGAGCACCGAAGAATTGATGCTTTCGAACTGTGGTGCTGGAGAAGACTCTTACGAGTCCCCTGGACTGCAAGGAGGTCAAATCAGTCCATCCTAAAGGAAATCAACCCTGACTGCTCATTGGAAGGACAGATAATGAAGCTGAAGCTCCAATATTTTGGCCACCTAATGCGAAGAGAAAACTCCCTGGAAAAGACCCTGATGCTGGGAAAGACTGAAGACAAAAGGAGAAGGGGACAGCAGAGGATGAGATGGCTAGATAGCATCACGGATGCAATGAATATGAACTTGAGCACGCTCCGGGAGAGAGCGCAGGACAAGAAGGCCTGGCGTGCTATGGTCCATGGGGTCACGAAGAGTCGGACACGACTGAATGACTGAACAACAACAACAACCCTTTTCCCTCATTGGGGCTCATGAGATCAAAGAGGGGTTCAGCATGTTCTTTGTTGATAATGCATCATGTTCCCAATTCCAGGTCTGACGTTACCGACAGATTGACATCTCCTTCTGACTCCCCAACATTTCTCAAGGTTGCTTCTGTGGTCATAATGTGCTGTCCTCCTCTTTTACTGGCCCATTTCCATATTCTGTAACTCATACTTTGGCAACCTTCAGCACATTCCATAGCACCCCCATTTGGCCTTCCTGCAATAAAACCATTCATTCTCCATTCACACACGCCCTTCCTGACCTGGGCTAGAATACTTCATATGCACATGACATGGACTGGTTACAGGTTAACCTTTTCACATTTCACGATGATTTCAATGGACACTTAGATGTTTGGATATACATTTCAGGATGTTTACAATTCAGGCTTATATTCAGGGTCAAACTTTGCATTCTATTTCTTTTCACACCACATTTGTTAGATTGCAAAGAAAATAAGAGTACACTGTGGCACCTGAAGTCTACAAGGTTATCTACTAGGATCAGGGAGAGAAGTTATAGAGAGAAGCAATCTTTATTGACAAAAATCAAGTAAAGATGGATTTAAGAAATAAGAGAAATTAATGAAAGCGATAATATAAGATATAAACTTAAATATTTAAGGGAAATATAAGTGGATATGAGGAGACATTAGAAAGACAACTTGAAGAAAAATAGGAAAAATAAAATCACGTTGTGTTAACCCCCTGCCCTCTGATTACAGAGGGATCTCAGGGAGTTAATCAACTGCACTCACATTTCCTTTCACTTTATGCCACCCTCCTCCTCCTCTTTTTTAAGGAAATCTCAGCAGGTAACAATGGATTCTCACAGTAATACAGGGATAGCCAGTATCCCTCTGCAGCAGATCTCATGGGGCCTCCCAGGGAGTGCTAGGATTTGCTTAATAAACCTGTTTTGAAGTTTCAAAGCTTTAGCGAGCTTACCATCAGCCCCCCAAACCTTCATGCCATAAAGCATCAGAGAGATGCCATCTTTCTGCATGATCAAAATCTTGATGGAACAGGGGAGGAAGGGTCTGCTGCAGACATCCATGCAAGGTTGTAGCAGGTGATGTGGTGGCTTCAAGTTTCACCTGGGGCTGCTAGAGCTGTCCCTGTGGCTGCTGGGAGGAAGAAAGGTAGTTAAGCCCATTTTTGAAAATACAAAAATGTAGCAGTTACTCAGAAATGTCTCCATCATGGATGAAGCACACAGGCTCCTTTAGAACGGGAATTATTGTATCCAACAATATCTCAAATGCATGCTTCAATCTTTGCCCAAACAACTTCTACCTATTTTGCACTCCCAGTAGATACAGCAAAGCAAACAAACAAAATTATTTCTGTTTATCTTCCTGATGTAATATTCCCATAGATAGATAGATCGATCAATCGATCGATCGATAGATAGATAGATAGATAGATAGATAGATTTGCATGGGGGTATAATAAGCCAACCCATGTATAATTTTACAGAATTTTTACCTGAAACTGTATGTAATGCAAATTTATATATTTGCTGCTCAGGGACAACAGTCATTGAATGTAGTAGATATTGTGGTCTGAGCCAGATGGATAGTGATGTAGCTTATAACTTCAATTAAAGGTTCATAACTCATAACTACCAGCATATCTTGGCCTTGGCATTTGCTGTAATGGAGATCAATAAAAATCCAGTGCTCTTGCACAATGACACCTTGGGCTTCCACATCTATAACAGCTATTTCATTGGAATCTGGACGTATCATGGTGCATTGGAACTTCTCTCTATGAAGGACAGATTCATCCCTAACTACAAGTGTGATGAGCACAACAGTGCAGTGGCTGTCATTGGAGGACCCAATGCCAAAATCTCTTTTGATATGGCAACCATCCTGTGCAACTACAAGATTCCACAGGTAAGATATGTACATGGAGCAGGGACTAACACACCATTCACCTTTATATTTTTGATATGGTTTTGTGGGTGAAAATGGAAAGTGTCATGATAAAACTGGAGAAGCATCTTTATCTCCTTCTTGTTACATCTCTTTATCAATTTCTGCTGATAGTTTTGCCCAAGATTTTGTTGATAATTTTTTTGTTATTAATTTCTCACTAACTCCCTCTGGTTCTGGTTGAAATATTCTTCCTACATCTCCCATTTGACCATATCCACTCATCTTTTCCTAATATTCTTTACTTGTTGCCTTTAATAAGCTTTTCTTTTTTCAGTTCAAAGCAGCATGTCCTCTAAATCCAGTTTGCTTTTATCTGTAGTAACCATTTCTCTTTGCGAGTGGACAGGGGGAGAAATGACGAGACGACACCAATCAATTTGGGATAAACAGGGCCACATTTATTGATAGATTACAATCTGCGAAGAAAGCACCAGCGGGCACACCACCAACAAGACCAAGATGACAGGTGTAGAGTGAGGCATTTGTTGTCTGTGGCGAGGTGTCCACCCTCGCCCACCAATCGGACATGCCCAGTTCTGGGCTGGGAGACCTTCCCTTGTCACCCCCCCCCCCCAGAGCCACAGAACCCGAGTGGGTGAGGAGGGTTGGCCTCCAACGTAAGCCGTATCTCCCAACTGGGGCCACAAAACCCAGAGCTGGAAGCCTCGGGCCTTACCAGTTACCTGAAACGGTGCCTACGAATACTCACTTGTCCACTCCCCCAGCGGAGTGCCCGCCCAGAGCCACCAATGCAGCTATGTGACCGAAAGTTAGTACAGTTGGGTGATAAACTGACGTACGCAGCTCTATATCGGAACTGCAGTGCAAAGTAGGCAAAAAACCCCCCAAAGTCCGACCAATGTGGCTAAGAGCCAAAAGTCCTACTCGGCCTCCAATAGGGCGACCAGTAAAACCCGCACTGCAGTAAGGGCGGGAGGGAGGGAGCTGAAATGACTAGAATGAGGAGGCAGCGGGGCAGCACGGCCTAAATAGCGGCCAGCTTGACCTATCCCTTGGTGATGCCAGGGGTGAAGGACAATGGCCTTCACCCTTGTCCCATCCTCCCCCCCCGCAACAGCCCCCCCCCCCCCGCGGCCAGGCAAGCCAGGCGCGGGGTGAGGGCACTTCTGTACTTTCCTCTCTGGCCCATATTTTCAGTCTCATCTTTCTGATCTTTCTTGCCTCTTCTTGCATTAAACATGTTATTGTTCACTGAATTCTCCTCCTCCTCCTCCTCCTCCTTTTAAGTGACTTTGATCCCAACTTGGGATGGGGGAGAAATTTGTTCAGTGTTCATTTTAATGAGAATGTAGCTAATTTTGCACATTCAAACCTCTATGTCAACAGAAATTAAGCTATCCTTCAAAATTCATATTCCTCTGAATTTTGCAGTGGGGGTTACCAATAAAAATGCTTTGGAAATGTGTTTATTAGGTAAAATAACATTTCAATATATTAGAAAAAATGTTTGCAAAACTGTATTAGACAAAAATGCATAGATAAATGCATGTATTAGGAGAAATGTAAACAAATTGCCTCTCAAAATTATCCAGCCTAATTGTGGGAAGTAAAATTGGGAGAAGGTTATTTTGCCCTGGGGTGGAAATCCTAAAACAATTTCTCAGAGGTAGGGCTCAACAGTGGCAGGGGTTGTAGCACAGCTTCTTTCTTTTCTTTTCCTTAAGGGTTTAATTTCATTGTGCTGCCACTGCAATTGACAACAGCAAGAAGCTCATTGGCAGCCTGATCCCCATTTTATATTCTCCATAATGCCCTATAACCTGTGTTCTACTTGTTTTGAAGCATTGTAGGTGGGTGGGTGGGTGGGTGGATAGGGAAGGTGGCCACCACCCAAAAAATGGTGAAGAAAAAATGGAGAAAATACTGCAGAGTGGCCTTTTTTCTAGGGATCTCTATCTCCATCCATCCATCCATCATGATAGATATCATCTATCTATATCAGAACATTCCTGAGGGGGGGGGGAAGTCTTCTGAAAAAGTTCCTCTCAGCAATACTTATAATTCTTCAAGGTCCAGCAACTTCCCAAGTTAAATTTCTGAGGGATGATTGTGGATATATCTTGTCTCTAATGGAGATGATTATAATACCTTTACATCCCTGAAAGCCCTATAGCAGCTGGGGAGGGGAGCATTGTGCTCAGCTCCAGAGAAGAGAGGGAGCTAGTGCTATGCAAAAATCTATCCTCCAATTCCTTAAAATTTTCTTCCCCCAAGGAAGACATTCCCCCTGCCATTTCCGTAATTGTCAGTGCATTTTAAATTTATTTTGAATTTCTGTTGGTGGTGTTTTTTGTAGGGATGTACAAAAGTCACTTACCTTTTCGTGGATTCTGTTCATGGTGGGGGGGATGCATTCCGTTCCTCCCCCCGGAATCCTCAATGGGGGGGAGGCGATCTGGTCCTCCCCCCCGGAATCCTCAATGGCCGGCTGTGCTCCACAGCAGCTCCGCGGAGCAGCCAGCCAGACCCAGGCCAGGGCCATCCGTAGCTGGATTTCCGGCCGCGGAAGGCTCTGGGTAAACAAAAAACAAACGCGTATGCAAATGGCAGTGGCTATGGCCGCCACCATTTGCATTCCTTATTTTTCGCCATCTTAGTCTATGTAAATATTTACGTAGACTAAGACAGCCAAAAATAAGGAACGCAAATGGCAGCGGCCGTAGCTGCCGCCATTTGCGTACACTTTTTTTTTTTTTTTTAACCCAGCTGTGATAGGCTATGTAAGTAGGGATGGCAGAGAATTCCACCACTGATCTCGGGGAGGCCAAATGCCAGTGCATTCGCCCCCCCCCGAAATCTGTGGTGCAATGGCCTGCCACCCCCCCTCCACCCTCCGCAGATCCCCCTGGGACGAGACTTACCTGGGGCGGATCTTCTGGGCAGCAGCGGCTGCGGCAGTGGCTTCAGCGGCGGCGGCAGCTGGTCTTCCAACCGGCTGCTGCTGCCACCATTTGCAGGTTTTAGGGTTTTTTTTTACCCCCATGTGATAGGCTATGTAAGTTTTTACATAGCCTAAAACATCTGGGTAAAAAAAAAAAAGGCGTACGCAAATGGTGGCGGCTACGGCCTCTGCCATTTGCGTTTCTTATTTTGTTCCGTCTTAGTCTACGTAAATATTTACGTAGAGTAAGACGTCAAAAATAAGGAATGCAAATGGCGGTGGCCATAGCCACCGCCATTTGCATACGCAGTTCCCCCCCCCCCCAGAGCCCTCTGTGGCCAGAAATCCGGCTGCGGGTGGCTCTGGCCTGGCTGGGCCTGGCCGGCTGCTCCGTGGAGCCACCGCAGAGCACAGCCGGCCAAGGAGGATTCTGGAGGGGAGGGACAGAGTGCCTCCCCCCGTCCAGGATTCCGGGGGGAGGGACGGAACGCCTCCCTCCCACCATCAGCATAATCCGGGAACAGGTAAGTGATTTTCGTACATCCCTATATGTAAGTCTTTACATAGCCTATCACATCTCTGTAAAAAGAAAAAAAGATGAGACTGCAAATGGCGGTGGTGGCAGCCGGTCGGAAGACCAGCCGCCACCGCCACTGCGGCCGCCGCTGGAGCCACCGCCATCCGGAACATCCGCCCCAGGTAAGTCTCATCCCGGGGGGGATCCGTGGGAGGCAGGGGGATGGCAGGCCATTCCGCCATGGATTTTGGGGGGCAGAATGCACTGGCATTCAGCCTCACCGAGAACCGTGGTGGAATTCTCTGACATCCCTAGTTTTTTGAGCTTACATCATCACTGTGAGGTGGCTGAGGGCGCTAAAGGCAGCAGCCAGCTTGATCACATCACTCTGGTGCTGAAGGAGTTGCACTGGCCACCAGTTGTTTTCCAGGCCAAATTCAAGGTGCTGGTTTTGACCTTTAAAACCCTATATGGTTCCGGCCCAGCCTATCTCAAGGAGCACCTCCGCAGCACCAGACAGGCCGCTCAACAAGATCAGCCTCATATGGCCTTCTCTCCGTCCCATCAGCCAGGACAGCTAGGCTGGTGAGGATAAGGCAGAGAGCCTTCTCTGTGGTGGCCCCCAATCTGTGGAACTTTCTCCCTAGGGAACTCCACCATGCCCCCTCTTTAATGAGCTTCCGCCACACACTGAAAACTTGGTTATTCAGGCAGGCATTTAGGGTGGGTTAGGGTATTTTTAAATAATGTTTAATGTGTAATTTTACTGTTTTAAATTGTACTGTTGTACATCACCCAGAGTGGCCAGGTGACTGGCCAGATGGGTGATTAAGAAATTTAATAAATAAATAATAAATAAAATAAACTGTGCACGTGATGGTTTCATTCTTTTCTTTTCTATTCTCCTGTTACGCATTGCTCTTCAGCCTCCCAGTCTGCCTGTGCTTCCTGATCTGAAAAGGCCCATGAGCATTGCCTGATGATGTCTTTCCCTGGGCTTTAATTGCTGTGCAGAAAGCTGAGGAGGCTTCAGGCTGCTGGATAGATGATTGTGCAATGAAAGACAGTACACCCATGTGCAATCCCCAGCCACCTCATCAGTGTGGTACCCACAAGAAACCCAAACACAACCCATGAGAAATTTTTCTGCAATTTTCTCCTTTGAATGAGAATGGTAAAAAACTGCAGGAAAAACAAAAGCAAAAACAACATAGTGTGAATAGAAATACAGTTAGATATAACCCCTATTCAGCTGTTAATGGATAATGGTGAAACTCACCACACAAGTAGAAGGGGGGCTGTTCCGAGCAGCTATGCTCCTGACATCATGTCTATCCAGGTGTACACCTGTAGACTTCCATGGGATTAGACCCATGATTGTGCAGAGTTCCAAATCCTGTGGAAGTCTTTGCACATACAGCTGTACTCAGAGCCTTATGCCAGCTACAAGGAGGTTTTTTAAGCATTCTAACATAATAGGATATTCCCTGTAGTAACCTATGGCTGCGAGAGCTGGACCATAAGGAAGGCTGGGCGAAGGAAGATAGATGCTTTTGGACTGTGGTGCTGGAGGAAAATTCTGAGAGTGCTTTGGACTGCAAGAAGATCAAACCAGTCCATACTCCAGGAAATAAAGCCCGACTGTTCAGTTGAGGGAATTATATTAAAGGCAAAACTGAAGAACTTTGGCCACATCATGAGAAGACAGGATACCCTGGAGAAGATGCTGATGCAAGGGAAAGTGGAAGGCAAAAGGAAGAGGAGCCGCCCAAGGGCAAGGTGGATGGAGGATATTCTGGAGTTGACAGACTTGGCCTTGTGGGAGCTGGGGGTGGCAATGGCCGACAGGAAGCTCTGGCATGGGCTGGTCCATGAAGTCACGAAGAGTCGGAAGCGACTGACTGAATAAACAACAACAACAACATAATAGGTAGCAGTGGAAAACAGTCAGCTTGTGGAACTCTGAGTTATAGTGGCAAAGAGTTCCTTAGGCCCAGAAATATAAGCATTTGCTATAAATAAGAAGCCCTATAGGTGGGATTGCCCAGTAAAGGAGCAGTTTCCCCATACGTGATGGCAGTGCTGGGGAGAGGAAATCCCCCATATCCCCTTTCTGCTTCAGGCATTCATGTTGTATTGTACATGTGGATGCCTTTCAGTGGAACTGTGTCATGATGTGATGTTGGGTGGCAGCATTACTCAGTGCAGTCCCATTCCTGCTTGCATGGTGACCCCTTTCTATAACACCTGAAGATGGCTATAGAAAGTTAGCATATCAGAGGAAAAGTTGCGGTTGTTCTCTATTTTCAGAGAGCTTTTAGCATGTGAGAGCGATGAAGAATGTGACAACCCAAGTATATCAAGTGGACCAGTCCATACTCCCTCTTCTACAATTGATGGCCCCATTCTGCTGCCTCTACAGCCTGCTTGCTTTCCCCATTTTAATTTTATCCCATTCAGTTATATTAAGAGGGGGGAATAATGAAATGTGCTGGTTAGCAA
The DNA here is from genome assembly GCF_057233095.1 of Heloderma suspectum. Classification (NCBI taxonomy): domain Eukaryota; kingdom Metazoa; phylum Chordata; class Lepidosauria; order Squamata; family Helodermatidae; genus Heloderma; species Heloderma suspectum. The sequence continues at coordinate 112,512,297 of NC_139463.1, read as the reverse complement.
ATGCTCACTGAAGAACTCATCTGGATTGTTTGGGGATAAGCATGACAGCTTACTAAGTGTATCACTAAATTTATATACACACATTAAAAAAAAAAGATCAGATATCTCTCTTCCTTTCTGCTCCTTTTTTTGTTTGTTAAAGTTACATATGGATCTGCTCCAGGAATGAATGAGAAAACACAAGGAGTCTTTTCCCACTCTGTGTTCCCAAATGAAGACCTTCAGTATGGGGGGATGCTCCAGTTAATGTTACACTTCAGGTGGACATGGATTGGGATGATTTCTCTATATTGTGATGATGGAGATAGATTTGTACAGAACGTGGTTCCGACGTTTGCCCAAAGAGGTATCTGCATTATACACCATTGTCATGGGAAGCACTGCCAATGCAGTGGTTGTACAGGGTGAGAATATGTTGAGTTTGAGGCTGTTGGTCTTCCTGCCAGAACTAGAGGATATACCAAAGAAGGCAAAACAAAAAGTCTGGATCATGACAGCTGAGATGGATTTCACGTCAATTGCCATTCAAAGAAGATGGCCCATAGACTTTCCCCATGGTGCTCTATCCTTTGCAGTTCACTCAAAGGAGCCGTCGGGATTCCGAGCCTTTGTTCAGAGGAGGAACCCTGCTTCAGAAAAAGAAGATAGCTTTATCAGGGACTTTTGGGAAGATGCATTTGAATGTTTGTTTCCCAGCACCATGGTAGACAAGGAAGTTGGGCAAATATGCAGTGGGGAAGAGAAGCTGGAAAGCCTTCATGGATCTGTTTTTGAAATGGGTATGACTAGCCACAGCTACAGCATCTACAATGCAGTCTATGCTGTGGCACAAGCTTTGCACGCCATGCACTCCTTCCAAAGGAAACACAGAGCAATGGCAGATAGAGAAAGATGGAAACATCTGAATTCACAGCAATGGCAGGTAATGTCCTGAGCACAAATGGGCATAAGAGCTCACCATATCTGTGGGTGATAGGTTATACAGTCACATTTATGGCCTTATATTAAGGGTGAGTCCGATAAATTGCATTCCTTCATTATAACCAGAAATAGTGGGGGATTAATTTCTGCATCTTATATGCTGAGTTTCCCTGCTTACTGGGAAGCCACAGTTTGTGGGCATAAGCAGGTCCAGCAGTGATGAAAGGGAGGAAGCTGGTGAGAAGCTGAGGCAAAGGCGTGGCATCTGCACCTTACGGCAGGGAGGCCACTGAGCCAACTGGGGCTCTGACTGGCTTGATGGGGTGGGCCCAAAAGGACAGACCTGAGTGAGAACTTCCAGCTTCAGTTCTCACTCTGGTCCACCTCAGGCCCATAAAACCAGGGACTGGCCTTGGCATTGCCACCCCTTCTCCCCCTGGTGGGGAGCACCTTGAAAGAACCTTGGATGTGGCATCCAGACCAGGGCAGTCCAGTGGCTGCAAGCTTGCCACATCCAGGGTGGTAGAAAAGAGGTTCACATTAGAGGTCTGCTCCATGATGAGCCTCTGACCCTTCTATCCACCACCAACACCCCTGGCAGGCTTTGCTTTTGATTATTAGATGTTGACATGATAATCCAGGCTGTGAGTGATTTGGTTGCCATACGAATAATATCTGCAATTCATGTCTTCCATTAAAGAAACTCATGCAATTCGATAAATGAAAACACAAAGGTTTACAATAAAAGTTCAGACTATTATAGTTTTTGACCATGTGCCAACAAACAGGAAAATGGTGAGCTGAGGTTCAGAAAACTTAACACCACATCTTTCCTAAGGAGGCAGAAAGTGTAAGTGAAATTCTCCTTCTCCAAGGGGTTGGGCTGCAACTCCCATTGCTACCAGCCAGCATGGTTCTTGTCATAAACAGGATATCATTATTGTATCATTCATTTCTATACTGCCCAATAGCCGAAGCTCTCCGAGCAGTTCACAAAAATACACAGCGCGATGCAAGATAATAGAAACAGGCCTGTGCATCGCTTCAGTCTGAATCCTGAATCATGAAGCGGATTGGGGTGATTCAGCCTGGTTGGCCTGAGGTTGGCCTGCACTAAATAAAATCATACTATAAAATCTCAAACATACACAATTTAGAAACAACTGACATAAATGCCTCACCATATGCGATGAAATGCCTGGGAGTAGAGGACAGTTTTAACATGGCACCAGGAAGATAGATGACAGTGTTGGTGTCAGGTGGACTTGAGTGGAAGGAGCATTCCATAAATGGGGGGGCACTACTGAGAGGGCCCTCGACCTCGTTGCAACCTTTCTAGCCTCCTTCAGAGGAGATACTCAGAGGATGGCCCCTGATGTTGAGCATGGTGTCCAAGTAGGATCAGGACAGTCTAAATCAAGGGGGTCACAAGATTAAATCATGAGATGTAACAGCCATAAATTAGGGTTGTTCTCAACCAGGAACAGTATTTAACTGCTAGTTCAATGGGGATTTAGCACTTTGATAACAAATGGAAAGGAGTGAAAACGTTTGTTTCCAGGAGGGGGCAGGTCACTGGAGCTTGCAGAACAGAGCTCCACCAACCTGTCCTGGCTGATCTGAAAAAAAGTGTTTCCACTCATTTCAGGGCTTGCTGTAGGAAGCATTAAATTCCTGTTAAGCAAGTGGTGCATCCTGCTTATGCAACAGAATCAATGGGTGCACAGAAGCCCCAGTGAATACTACCTTATGAAGGGATGCTTGGAACAGGGAACATTGGGTGTCCCAGGTTAGGACACAAATATAATTAGTTTAATTCAATGGACATATCTATCACATGTTATGATGTTCACGAATGTTTTTCATAGACACAAATATGAGCTAGAAATCTACATTGGAGACTAGATTTCTAGGGCAACAAAGATGATCAGGGGACTGTAAACAAAGCCCTATGAAGAGTAGGGATGTCAGAGAATTTCTCCACGAATCTCCGGGAGGCCGAATGCCAAACCATTTGGCCCCCCGAAATTGGTGGAGAAACGATCCGTCACCCCCCCGCCACCCCCCCCCAGGATGGGACTTACTTTGTGCGAATGTCCCTCGCGGCAGCGGCTCCCGGCGGCTCCCGGCGGCAGTTCAGCGGCCGGTCTTCCGACCTGCTGCCGCCGCCGCCATTTCCAAGTAAAAAACAAAACAAAACAACAAACGTGATAGGCTACGTAAAGATTTACGTAGCCTAACACGGCTAGATTTTCAAAAAACACCATGATAGGGTACGTAAATGTTTACGTAGCCTATCACGGCTGACTTTGAAAAAAAAAAAAAGTGCATACGCAAATGGCGGCGCCCATGGGTGCCGCCATTTGCATTCCTTATTTTGGCACGGGTAGTCTACGTAAACATTTACGTAGACTACAGCGAAAATAAGGGCAATGCAAATAGCGTTGCCCTTATTTTCACCGTAGTCTACGTAAATATTTACGTAGACTACCCATGCCAAAATAAGGAACGCAAATAGTGTTGCCCTTATTTTCGCCGTAGTCTACGTAAATATTTACGTAGACTACCCATGCCAAAATAAGGAAGGCAAATGGCAGCGCCCATGGGCGCTGCCATTTGTGTAAGCGCTTTTTTTTTTTCCCCCAAAGTCAGCCGTGATAGGCTACGTAAACATTTACATAGCCTATCACAGCTGACTGCAGGCCAGGGACACAAATGGTGGTGGCTACGGCCACCGCCATTTGCATCCCAGGCTTCCGGCAGGACAGGAAGTTTCATGGCCGGAGGGGCAGGGCACCTCCCCCCAGCCAGAATTTCGGCGGGGAGGGACGGGGCACCTCCCCCCCACCCAGAAATTCGGGGGTAGGGACGGAGCGCCTCCCCCCCACCGCAAAGCAAGCTTCGGGATCAGGTAAGTGACTTTCATCCATCCCTAAAAGAGAAACTGAAAGAACTGTGCATGTTTAGCCCTGAGAAGAGAAGACTGAGGGGAGAGATAATAGTTTCAAGTACTTCAAGTACTTGAAAGGGTGTCACAGTCAGAGAGGAAGGACAGGATCTCTTCTGAATCATCCCAGAATGCAGGACATGGAATAATGGGCTCAAGTTACAGGAAGCCAGATTCTGGCTGAACATCAGGAAAAACTTCCTGACTGTTAGAGCAATACTACAATGGAACCCATTGCCTAGGGAGGTAGTGGGATCTCCGCCTCTCTCCCCCACTGGAGGCATTGAAGATGAGGCTGGACAGCCATCTGTCGGGGATGCTCTGTGCTCTGACTTGGATTCCTGCATTGAGCAGGGGTTAGACTCAATGGTCTTGTAGGCCCCTTCCAACCCTACGATTCTTTGATTCTATGATTCTATGACTAGGAGACATAGATTTGTCTAGATATGGGATTAGATTTAAGTATTGTTTTTGTATTTCTATTGCATTACAAGGAAACATAAAATGTAGATAAGCAGATGAACATGTGTAAAGATGCTTAACATGTATAAAAATTAGTGCAGTGGCCACAGATTTTAGTTATCTCTGAATAACTCATTAGAGATAACTAATTCTCTTTGCTTGATTTTGGAAGACTGGTAAAATGCCTCAGTAACTATTATGTTTTGATCTTCATAGGTCTTGTTCTTAGAAATGTATTTAATGTTCTGATCTATGCATGTCCCAGCCTTGTAGAGTTCAGTGTTATTATGTAATAGGGATCTGCTTGAAATAAGTTTAAAAACAGAAAAGACAAATACTTGATCTCAAAGAGTTGTTCCTGAAAAATAATATCTGTGTGTCAATGATTAGGATTATATTGAACCTACCAATCCAGGGTGGTACTTAGTGGTTACCAGGTGGTCTAGGACAAAAAATTTATTTAGACAATATAAATACTGGAATTCCATCTTATCGAATCCCTTGGTAAATACAGATTGGTTGTATCTCTCTTTTTTTCTGAGAGACTTCTCATCTTATATATCTATATATGGTAGGAAGGTACAATATGGTTCTCTCCATGTACCTATTTAATGTGGCCAGTGGAGATGCGGGGGAAATCTGTTTTGCTTCATGAATTTGCCAAAACGTGCACTTTTTTCATATTCAATATGGAAATGTGTATCCCCCCTAAAACAAACAAACAAAAAAGATTCATAATTAAGGAGAAAGCAAAACTAATAGATTTGACATTCCTTAACTAGTTACAGGGCAAACAAAACCTAATGTGTTGTAGTCCTCAGAGTACTGAACCAAGACTGAGGCAAATCTTAGTTGGGCATGAAACTTACTGGGTGATCAGTTACTAACTCTCATTGTAAACTCACAGCATTGCTGAGAGACTAAAATCATGGTGTGTTTGTTTGTGTGTGTCTGTGTATGTAAGAGAGAGTGAAGCCATAAACCTCAAGTCTAAAATATTATAAACTTATAATATATTTTATATTTGCATCTGTTTGTATAACTTTTTTTCTTTCTTCTGTTTTCTTCTCGCTTTTTCCAACTTAGCTCCATAACTTTCTGAGTAGGGTCTCATTTACCAATAGTGCTGGGGAAAAAAATTTGTTTGATAAAAAGGGGCACTTACTTGCTGGATTTGATGTTATCAACTGGGTCACATTCCCAAACCAGTCCTTTCTTAGAGTCAAAGTGGGAAGGATAGACCCAAGTATCCATGAAGAAGACATGTTTACCATTCAGGAGGATGTGATCATATGGCCCAGCAAGTTTAATCAGGTAGATGTTTGAGTGAGTCTCTTCAACGAAGAGAAAGCCTACAATATTCACCCTTACACATTTTCCAAATGCGTAAAGATTCTTTCTTCATTTATGATCAGACACAGCCCATTTCCCTGTGTAATGAAAATTGCCATCCAGGTTATAGTAGGACTAAGAAGGAAGGGAAACCATTTTGCTGCTACGATTGCATTCCATGTCCAGAAGGGAAGATTTCAACACAGGAGGGTAAGATATGCGAGCAATTGAGTTTATTTTAAGATATATGTGATGTGAGCCACAGTGCAGAGATCCATTGAACTGGTTTCCCCCTACTTTGTTTGCTCCTTCTTTATCTGTTGGAATACAACTCCTGTAATTGACACCTACAGGAGCATGTTGCTCTACATGGCATTGAAGGAAGGAGGGAAGGAGGGAAGGAGGGAAAGAAGGAAGGAAGGAAGGAAGATGCATTGCAGGGTGAAATAGTCTCTCTCAAGCAACACAAGAGGATCACTATTGCTGCATTAAAGTAGCAGCAAAAGGTGTTAAAGAAAGGGAAAGAATACGGTTAAAAGAAAGAGAAGCCTCTGACTTTAGATAGCTGCATTGTTATTAATGTTTTAAGAACTACTGCTCCAAACTCGAAGTTTCCACCTACCCAGATATCTATATCCTTCCTGATTTTCTGAAGGAATTGGATTGAAGAAATAAAATAAATAATTAAATCCCTGCCCATAGCTCCCAGATGTGTAGATATTTGAAGGAAAATAACATTTGGATCAGCCCTAGAGGTTTGCAAGGCTTGCAACCTTGATCTCCCTTTTCAATAGAAAAGCCCTAATACAGGGCTTAACAATTTTGCATCTTAGACACAGGAATCAAATAAACATACAGCTCCCATGTTATTCTTTCTTTTTCTTTCTTTTTTCTTTTTCAGATGCTGATTATTGTTTTCAGTGTCCAGAACATCAATACCCAAACCACGGCCAAGGTTTATGCATTCCCAAAGACACACACTTCTTGTCTTATGAAGAACCTCTAGGGATCACTTTGGCCAGCTTTGCTTTATCCTTTTCTTTCATCACAGCATCAGTACTTTGGATCTTCATTAAGCACCAGGACACTCCCATTGTCAAAGCCAACAACCAGAACTTCACCTACACTCTACTTATCTTCCTTCTGCTCTCCTTCCTTTGTACTTTGCTATTCATTGGCCGACCTGAGAATGTGACCTGTCTCCTTCGACAAACTGCTTTTGGCATCATCTTCTCTGTGGCGGTTTCTTGCACACTGGCTAAAACCATCATAGTGGTTCTTGCTTTCATGGGCACCAAGCCAGGGTCCAGAATGAAGAAATGGGTGGGGAAAAGACTGGCCAGCTTCATAGTTCTTTCCTGCTTCCTGATTCAAGCTACTATCTGTACTATGTGGCTGGCAACTTCTCCTCCAGTTCCAGATTTTGACATGCATTCACTGAATGGAGAAATTGTATTGGAATGTAATGAAGGGTCAGCCACTGGATTTTACTGTGTCTTGGGCTTCATGGGATTCCTAGCCTTTGTCAGTTTCACTGTGGCTTTCCTGGCCAGGAATTTACCTGGCAGTTTTAATGAAGCCAAATTTATCACTTTCAGCATGCTGGTGTTTTGCAGTGTGTGGCTTTCCTTTGTTCCAACCTACCTCAGCACCAAGGGGAAATACATGGTTGCTGTGGAGATCTTTTCCATTTTAGGCTCTAGTGCTGGCTTACTGTGTTGCATCTTTTCCCCAAAATGTTATATCATTATATTGCGACCTGAGCTGAACATTAGAGAGGAACTGAGAAGGAGAAAGTATTAATTATTAATTTTCCAGGAGTAGTAAGTGACACTGGTTTTCTTTGGGTTGGATACAACATCGTGCAAGTAGATGTCCACTCTCATAATAGGACTTCGACTGATGCAAGGGAACTTCCCTGTCTTTTCCTCCCCATCTAAACTACAGAAGCTATATGTAGGGGTGTATGGACCACACCAACCTGGGTCCACTGGGGGGTCCACGGGAGGGGGAGGTGATCTGGTCCTCCCCCCTCGAGTCCTCTGGGGCCAGCTGCTGCTGGATTTCTGGCCGCAGCTGGTCTACAGACGCAAATGGTGTCCAGCATAGTGGACGCCATTTGCGTGCCTCCCTTTGGCCGTGATAGGCTATGTAAAACTTTACGTAGCCTATCATGGCAAAAAGGGAGGCATGCAAATGGCATAGTGGACGCCATTTGCATCCTTCCCTTTGGCCGTGATAGGCTACGTAAAGATTTACGTAGCCTATCACGGCAAAAAGGGAAGGACGCAAGTGGCATCTGCTATGCCAGGTGCCATTTTGCATCCACATGGGGCAGTGGACGGGCCCAGCAGATGGGCCCTGCCAGGTAGGATCTGGCTGGGTCGGACTTCGCAGGGTGGGGGGGTGGGGTGGTCCATTCCGCCACAGACTCTGGGGGGGGCGAATTCTAAGAATCTGGCCTCACTGGAGTCCGTGGCGGAATTCTCCACCATTCTTGTTTACAGGAATGAGGGGTCTTCTGTTTGTTTAGTATTTCAGGCCTGGTTTTATCTAATAGTTCAATTGGTTTAGAGCTACCTTTCTGAACATGTAGGCTGAGGTTCAACAGTGGGCCTTTCAACTTCCAAGTGGGCTTCAGCCATGCAGCCTGCCTACCCAATAACTCCAGCAGGAAAGTGGAATTAATGAAAATCACTGTATCCTGGTTGTCAGGTGGGTACTTACAGTGTGCAAAGATAGCATCAGTTGTATAGACTTTGTGTGCCTGTTCCAACCAGCAGAGAAATCTGGGACTTAGGTCTATCACTCTGCCACTGACAGCCAAACTCTGTGATTGTAGTGGTTGTTCATGTGCTTTTAACTTACATTCCTGTGATGTGGGGATCTACAAACAACAACAATTGTGTTTTGGGCCTCAATACCTAACAAGGAACATACACTCTGTGTAAAGCTACTCTATAAACTGTTCTGCACACAGAAGGGATAGAAAGTTTTTATTTTTCATCCCACCTCTACCCCACAGTGACTGGAGGGATTTTGGAAATGGTGCAGTGTGGTGATGTCAATGAGCATCAATCAAATGATGAGAGAAAATTAGACCATAAAAATAAGACTTCCATTAGATATTGTGCTCTTACTTCAGTCATTGTACTGTAAATGTTCCATAACCATATCAGTTATAGACTAAGATTTATAATTAGTGAATTCCTTTGTTTCTTTAGTGATTTTGATGTATTATTATGTACATTTTCTTCTGATTGTTGTTGCCTTAATTTGTTGAGCTGATTTTGAAATAAAATACAATTTCATGAGGGGGGGAAAAAAGACTAATGAGTTCCTAACCATCATTGGAGAACTTTTCTCTCCATTTCAAAGCTTCCTGATCATCTTCATACTCCTACATTGTTTCAACTTTTCCAACTACAAAGAAGCAAGCCTATTTATACATATTATAAGTAGGGCTCATCCAAATATCCTTTGAAGGAGTTTCTGTAGTTCTATTCCCTTAAGTAGAACTCAAAGAGCCCTCCAGGCTTCTATCAAGACAGACCGAGGTTCAACTTCCACAGCCCAAACATCTCAAACAGAGATGGGAATGTCATCTTTGCCAGTTGAACCTCTGCCTCCCTTTCCTGGAGGCAAATGAAGTGGTCCCATTCTTTTCCCCTTTGTGTCCCTTCCCAGGACTGGATATTATTCCCTTCACTCACACTCAAGGAGTCCTCAACTGGATAACCACTGGATATTATTCCCTTCACTCACAGTCAAGGAGTCCTCAAGGAACTTATGAAGACAGATAAAGGTTCGACTAGCACAACCTAGAGTTGCGGGAGTCACCTGAGTCTGCCCCACAACCCTCTCACCAGATCCCTGCCCACTGCCGGACCTGGCTTGCGCTGGAACATGAGCCAGCTGGTGGTTTGCAGGGGCCCAGTGAGCACTGTTGCTGCCAACGCCATGAGCAACTTTGTTCCTCTCTGCTGAGTACCAGAAGAGAGGGGTGCAGTTGCTCTCAGTGGCAGGATGGGAAGCAAGAGGGAAGCTTCAGTCTAACCCATCCTGCCATCTCCGCCACCGCCCAGAGCAGCTGTGGCTCTCTCTGCTGAGCCCCAGCAGTTGCTCTCAGTGGCAGGATGGGAAGGCTTCCCATTCTGCCGTCTCCACTCAGGCAAGGAGCGGGGGCTGCCTCACTTACCCAACTCAGCATGTGCTCAGTCAGGCAAGAGCCGGAAGTCGCAGACTGGCATCCGGGGAGGGGGTAAACTGGCAGGAAACTACGTAAACTGGCAGGAAACCGCCGAGCTCGAGTCCTCAAACGGACACTAACGACATCCCTAAAATCGAAGACAGAGATGGGAATTCCCATGCGCGCCGCCATTTGTGTTCCTTATTTTGGCATGTCTTAGTCTACGTAAACATTTACGTAGACTAAAACGGCAAAAATAAGGGGAACGCAAATAGCATAGACACTACGCTATTTGCGCTCCCCTTATTTTTGCCGTCGTAGTCTACGTAAACATTTACATAGACTAAGACGGCGAAAATAAGGGGAACACAAATAGCATAGTGTCTATGCTATTTCCGTTCCCCTTATTTTTGCCGTTTTAGTCTACGTAAATGTTTACGTAGACTAAGACATGCCAAAATAAGGAACGCAAATGGCGGCGCCCATGGGCGCCGCCATTTGCATACGTGTGGTTTTTTTTTCTTTTACATCAGCTGTGATAGGCTACGTAAACATTTACGTAGCCTATCATGGCTGACTGCAGGGACGCAAACTGCAGCGGCTATGGCCGCCGCCATTTGCGGATCCGGCCGGCCAGGATTTGGGGGGAGGGACAGAGCGCCTCCCCCCTACCATGAATGTCACCCTTCGAAAAGGTAAGTGACTTTCATACATCCCTACCCCTAGATGGAATCAGCTTTCTTTCTTTCTTTCTTTTCACTTTCCAGATGGTGCAAATGTGCATTTGCACATGTATAAAAATGAACAAATTTCCCCAAAATGTGCAACCCCCCACAAATGTAAACTTTTAGGCTTAACCTATGGGGAAATGCACATTTTTTGCCATTTTGGGTGGTGCATTTTTAGACAATGAAATTTGAGCAAAATAGGGAAGGTTAGAAAAATGGTCCACAAGCCAGGGGAATCCACCTGACAGGGGAAAAGCTAATCCACTACAGAATCTGCTGGTCGGATTCATTGAAATCTGAACTCATTTGGTTCCATTGCAGATTTTCTCCAACATCCCTAAGTGCAACAGCACCCTCCTGTTCATCTAGGGATGTACGAAACTCCCCTTACCTGGCTCTGCCAGGTTCCACTGGCGGGGAGAGGTGCTCCATCCCTCCCCTCGGAATCCTTGCCAGCTGGCTCCGCTCCACGGGGATTCCAGACGTGATAGGCTACGTAAGTCTTTACATAGCCTATCACGTCTTGTTAAAAAAAAAACCCCCGACAAGACTGCAAATGGCGGCGGCGGCAGATGGTCAGAAGACCAGCCTCCGCTGCCACCGCTGAAGCCACCGCCACCTGGAAGATCTGCCCCATGTAAGTCTCATCCCGGGGGGGACCCGCGGGGTGGCGGGGGGGTGGCAGGCCATTCCGCCAGATTTCAGGGGGCCGAATGCACTGGCATTCGGCCTCACCGAGATCCGTGGCGGAATTCTCTGCCATCCCTATGTTCATGTTCCCCAGCAACTGGTATACATAGCTTAATGTCACATTTGCCCTTGCATACTGTCACACCATATCCATGGTGGCATCAAAAGAGGCTGGGGGGGAGGCACCCCATACCTCCCCGCCGAAAAGTGCACTGTCATCAAGAGATTCAGAATCCTGTAATCGTTGGAGTTTCATTTGGGATAGCATACATAGCAAATAAGCTGAAATTCCCAGGCATCTTCTCAATGTATCCCTTATACATGGTGTCTAAATATTTAGTGAAGACTGTCCCATCATGGGATGAGCCTGAAAGAATACACCCATGTTAGTTAAATAACTTTCTACCCAACTGGACCAGTTGCTTTCCACTTCCTTTTTCTTGACCCTAGCTTAGTAGTCAGCCTTGTCTTTTTCTTTCATCTTCTCCTCCAGATTTCAGAACAGGAGGGCCATAAAGGCCACATCAGAGTCTAAAAACCCCACACTTGGTCCATGTGCATGTCCACCACTGCCTAGCATGAGAGAAACCCATGGAGAGGTGTGCCCACAACAGGGTGAGGACCTGCTCCAAGGTTTCAAATGCCGAAAAGGCCATGTAGGATCATGTCTCTGCTCTCACCAATGTCGTTGCTCCTTTGTTGGCAAATGAGAAGAGGGTCTAGCATGTGGGGGGGAGGGTTATAACCCCACAAACACCACCCACATCAGCACTGAAATAGGATGTTTCATATACCATGTGCTAGCTTGTCCCTTCTCACTTCTGGGGTCACCCAAATGCTGCCCTTGTCCCACACCCAATGTGGTGAGGGGCCAACCTGGCCTTTAATTTGATGTTAACATTTTTTTTTGGGGGGGGACTGGCCCAGTATAGAATTTGTGCCCACCTGGCCATCTCTGCAAATGCCATCACTACAAATGGAAACTTGGCAAACTTTTTTCTTCTTCTTTTGTGTTAGGTTTTCTTTTGTTGTTGTTTTAAATTTCTTAAGGCTTTATTTCTCTGCTGGCTTTTTTCTTTGGTGCATTATAAGTCTATGTGACCCTTGGTACTCCACAGCACAGAAGATATGCTTTCTGATGAGCTGTGATATACATGTTTTCCTCTGACATATAACTCTGTGTAGGCGATTATCTGCGCTATAATTATCTACTTTTACTTTTTTCTCCAAGTCTCTCTATGGAGTTCCATTGGCCACAAGCAAAACTAGAAAACAAGACATAAGGATACTATTAATATGTTCTGTGCCAGTGAGAGGTGTCCCAAGAGAAAGAGAGACAGACAGACAGACAGACAGACAGAGCGGGATTCTTCAGGCTGATCACTGATACTGTACTGATACTGTACACTCTTGGCTGTTAAAGTCAGGCTGTACTTTTTAGGGTCACTCAGATGACAATATAACCATGGATAAATTGAAATATTTTCTTACACAATGATGGTAATTGTAGTTTTGGCATTAGTGTTGCTGCCTCAGGTAGTGTGCAAGATTACTATTGTTAAATGTAACATCAGTGACCCTCTTCCCATTCTTCACAAGTATTTTCAGTCAGGAGACCTCATCATTGCTGGCATTAGTTATCAGATCTACATGCTTTCAGATCTGCTAACCTTTGAGAAACGTCCCTCTTCTGAACTGCTCGACCACCGTGTGTAAGGAACTTGTTTTTGTTGTTACTGCTGTTGCTGTTTTTTAATGAAATTGTGCATCTGTCTATACATGCTGATTCTAGGTATTGTATTTATTCTTCTTCTCTCTCTCTCTCTTCCTTTGCTGAGAAGCAATCTACCGTTGCTCCATGCCACATTTATTTATTACAATGACTATTACTACTAGTAGTTGGTGTGATCACTGAAGTAGGGATCCCATATCCCAAACCTCTTCTTACAAGAAGTATCTATTATTTTATAAGAAGTTGCTGATTCTGTCACAAGCCTGGAAAATAACACCTCTCTGCATTGCATTTAACATGAATTATGGCAAATGAAGACTCTAAGTTTTTCTTTAGGGTGTTTGAAAGAACTCTTGAAGTGATATTAAGGGTTATACTTCCTGATGCTATTTATGGATGGATGATGGATGGATGGATGGATGGATTGTGGGCGGGGAGTGGGAGGGATCCCTAAAATCATTTTGTTGTTGTTCAGTCATTAAGTCGTGTCCAACTCTTTGTGACCCCATGGCCCAGAGCACGCCAGGCCTTCCTGTCCTCCACTCTCTCCCGGAGTGTGCTCAAATTCATATTAATTGCATTGGTGATGCTATCTAGCTATCTCATCCTCTGCCGTCCCCTTCTCCTTTTGCCTTCAATCTTTCCCAGCATCAGGGTCTTTTCCAGGTGGCTAAAATATTTATTTTCTCTTCACATTAGGCCAAAATATTTCAGCTTCAGTATCTGTCCTTCCAATGAGCAGTCAGGGTTGATTTCCTTTAGGATTGACTGATTTGAACTCCTTGCAGTCCAGGGGACTCATAAGAGTCTTCTCCAGCACCACACTTCCAAGGTATCAATTCTTCGGCGCTCAGCCTTGCTTATAGTCCAGCTCTCACAGCCATACGTTGCTACTGGGAAAACCATCGCTTTGATTATATGATTCACTTTCACATGAAGGACTAACTTCATGAAGTGCCACATTGCCTGTCCTTCCTCCTATATCTGCAAATTCTGTTCACATGTTTGAGAAGGTAATTGTTTCCCATTCTGTACAGTACACATAGACTTTCACGTAATCTTGAATACTGCAGAATTTGGTTTCCTGGTCATTTAGAATCCTACACATGAATGCACCATACTGATGCGCCTCCTTTTGAAAATCCATACCAACTGTCTATTATTTTAATTTTATAATAATAAAACTGTCTATTATTTTAATTTTATAATAATTTTCTGATTATTTCATGAGTTTGCATGACATTAAACACAAATGATGGCACATGTAGCCCTCCCAAATTTTGCGTCAGGGCATTTGTTTAGTTGAATTTTTATAAGAATTTACAAAAATTCACAAAGGTCTTCATATTCAGGAGAAAAAGAACTTGAGATTCATTTTTTTTTTAATGGATATGGGAGAAAGTGAAACTGAGAGATTCACCCTTCCCTAAATATGAATGATGGTAGGGATGTATGAAAGTCACTTACCTTTTCGATGGGGTGATTCGCGGTGTGGGTGGAGGCGCTCCACACCTCCCCCTGAAATCCTAAACCATCCGGCTCCACTCCGTGGCAGCTCCGCAGAGCCGCCAGCCAGGGCTGTCTGTAGCCGGAGTTCCAGCCGCACACAGGCTGCTATGGATGCAAATGGCAGCCACAGTAGCGGCTGCCATTTGCGTCCTACGAACCTGCAGTGATAGGCTACATAACTATTTACATAGCTTATCACGGTAAGCCAAAAAAACCAAACAAACAGTGTACACAAATGGCTGCGGCCGCCACCATTTGCGTTAGCTATTTTGAGCCCTTTTAGCCTACATAAATATTTATGTAGGCTATTATGGCAAAAAAAAGGGAACGCAAATAGCATAGTGGGCGCCATTTGCATTCCTTTCCCCCACCCCTCCATTTTAGCCTATGTAAATATTTACGTAGGCTATTAACGGCAAAAAAAAAGGAACGCAAATAGTGCCCACTATGCTATTTGCATTCCCTTTTTTCACCGTAATAGCCTACATAAATCATAGGCTAACATGGCTCAAAATAGGGAATGCAAATGGTAGCCACCAGCATTTGCGTATGCTGTTGTTGTTTTTTTTGGCTTGCCGTGATAGGCTATGTAAATACTTACGTAGCCTATCACGGCCTCTGCAGGGACACAAAAGGCTTCCCTGCATTAGCCGTGATAAGCTACGTAAGTATTTACATAGCCTATCACGGCTATGATCAGGAAGCGAATGGCGGCTGCAGGGCAGCCACCATTTGCAAGTCAGCACGGATGGCAGCAGGTAAGTGTTCCATTTCGTGCGCCTTTCGTGGGTTGGGGGGGCAGGGGCTTCATTCCGCCACGGAGATCTGTGGTGGAATTCTCTGACATCCCTATGGCAGATATAGATTTTCTAAGTTTTGCTTCTGGGTATTTGCAACAATGCCTGAAGTTTTTTATATACCTCATGGGAGGTAAATTGCTGTATTTTTTTTGGGGGGGAGGGTGTTAACAAATACTGTTATTGGATTAGAACAACATTCCATAACCTGGTGCCATTCAAACGTTTTGAGCTACAACTCCCATAATCTGTTGCCAGCGTGGTCAGTGGCTGGGGTTGATGTTAGCTGTAGTCCAACTAGGGGTGGACAAAAGTCACTTACCTGTCCTCGAAGCTTGTTCACGGTGGGGGGGAGGCACTTCGCTGCTCCCCCCTGTGAAGTTCAGGCCAGGGGGGGAGGCTTCCCGCCTCGCCCGGCCGAAATTCAGGCCGGGGGGGAGGCTTCCCGCCTCGCCCGGCTGAAATTCAGGCCGGGGAGGAGGTGCTTCGCCTCGCCCGGCCGCGAACTCCAAAGTTTTTTAAAAAATAAAACGCCCCCGTGATAGGCTACGTGACGATTAACGTAGCCTATCACGGCTAGATCTGCAAAGTCAGCCGTGATAGGCTACGTTAATCGTCACGTAGCCTATCATGGGTGACTTAAAAAAAAAAAAAAGCGTGTACGCAAATGGCGGCCCCCATAGGGAGCCGCCATTCACGTTCCTTCTTTGGTCGCTGTAGTCTACTTAAATATTTACGTAGACTACAGCGACCAAATAAGGAACGCGAATGGCGGCTCCCTATGGGGGCCGACATTATCCGTATGCGCTTTTTTTTTTTTTAAAGTCACCCGTGATAGGCTACGTGACGATTTACGTAGCCTATCACGGCTGACTTTGCAGATCTAGCCGTGATAGGCTACGTTAATCGTCACGTAGCCTATCACGGGGGCGTTTTTTTTTTCTTTGATTGGAATGGCGGGGGCAGCAGCCGGTCAAAAGACTGGCTGCCGCTCCCACCCCAGACGAACACCCGCAGGACCGCCGGCCGGACCCACCGCCGGGAGGGACATTCGGCAAAGGTAAGTCCCATCCCGGGGGGGGGGTGTGCGGAGAATTTCTCCCCGAAACTTGTTCGGGGGGCCGAACACGTTGGCGCTCGGCCCTCCGAAGTTTCGGGGAGAAATTCTCCGCGATCCCTAAGTCCAACACAGCTGGAGGGCACCAAGTTTGGTAAGTCTGAATTAGAACAACCACTGTATTTGAATCTCTGAATAAGTAATGGAAATTTCATTATCTTTAATGATGGTTCTATTCCAGAGGATGAGGCTGGGAAGTTGTATAGCACATGCACAAAGTGCTATTAAGAATTGTTCTTCCTGATATTTTAGTTTTATTTTGGTGTGTGTGTGTGTGTGTGTGTGTGTGGGTGAGGGGGGAGTTTCCTGTAACCATTTAGCCTTCTTCAAATTCACTTTCACATACAGGACTAATTTCATTGAGCGGCAGAGGTACCACACCTCCTGTCCTGCACCCTATATGTGCAAATTCAGAGCAATTATTTGAGAACACAAGTCCGTGCATATTCTGCACCACACACATAGGCATTCATGCAATTATGAATCCTGGAGAACTGGGTTTCCAGACCCTCTGGAATACTACCTGAATGTAACATACTTCAACGCCTCCTTTTGAAAATCTGCACTGACTGTGGGGATGTTAGCTGAGGGGCCAGTGGAGCACAAATACTGGGGACATTGTTCCGCTCCTGACTATGTGATTTGCTCAAATTCAAACGCAAGTTTATGATGAAGGTTTTTATTTCCATGACTAGATGTTGAGATTTTTTAAATTATTCATAGGAGGGCTGTGCATCACTTTGGTGCCAAATCCAAATACTAAGGTGAATTGGGAGACTTTGGGGGTGCATCGGTGAGATCTGAAGCAAATCAGAACAGCAACAAGGTGCTCTGAAGTGACGTGAGTCACTGCCAAAGTGCCTCAGTCTGCCTAGGAGATTCAGAGCTCTAGTTGCCAAATTAGGGCTGAACATAACCCAGCAGTCTCCAATTAGTGACAGTGGTGGAGGATGGGGGTGGGGGGGTGAGGTGGGGATACTGGATATATTGTGGGGGGAAGCCTGTGTTTATTCATTGCAAGAGAGAGAGCTGTTAAGTTGGTTGGCTAGATCTGTGGTGTGCATGTGCGTGCTGTGCTGCAGCTTCTTCTTCTTCTTTCCCACCCAGCCCGTCTCAATTCAACTATTCCCTTGCTTTCTTTTCAAGATTATTTGTTTAAAAACCAAAAACATTTACTTTAGCAGTTTGGTTCCCCCTTTCCGCAGCTTGTTCTCCCCCCCGCCACCCTTCTGAATTATTCAACCATGCTATTAGCTTTCTTAGTTGTTCTTTCTAGATTCTTTATTAAAAACAAAACAAAACAGCAAGACGTATTTTTAAAGTACTTTCCCTGCCTTGTTATTTGGCTCCCATACCCTCCCCCCCAGCCGCCATTCTCAAGTCAGCTCTTTCTTCATAGTTTTCAAGCTAGATCCTTAAAAAAGAAAAGAAGTACTTCCCTTTCCTTGTTCTTGGCTCTCCCCACCCCCACCATTCTCAGTTCTTGTATTCGTTTCCCTCCCATTTTTGAAGTCTATATCTTTTCCCTAAAAACAAATAATAATAATAAACCATTTCCTTTGCTTGCAGGTAGTTCTGTATTTGCTTTGCTTTTGCTCTTGTGTGTCTCTGTGTGTGTGCTTGTGTTGTGGTCAAGCAAAGCACTACACATGTCCATATTTCAAAATATAGTGGGCTATGTACTGCACACATAATATCTATTATTTAAATGATACTACAAAGTATTGCCCCTTCATGGATCACTGCCTTGTTGTGACAAGGGGGCTAGCGTAACTCAGTGAAGCCATAAGCTATGCCGTGCAGGGCCACCCAAGATGGACAGGTCATGGCAGAGAGTTCTGACAAAATGTGGTCCACTGCAGAAGGAAATGGCAACCCATTCCAGTATTCTTGCCAAGAAAACCCCATGGAACGTATCACAAGGCTAAAAGAGATGACGCCGGAAGATGAGCCCCTCAGGTCAGAAGGTGCCCAATGTACTACTGGGGAAGAGCAGAGGGTATTTCCAAGAAGCGCCACAAAGAGTGAAGCGGCTGGGCCAAAGCCGAAAGGACACTCAGCTGTGGATGTGTCTGGTGATGAAAAGAAAATCCGATGCTGTAAAGAACAATATTGTTTAGGAACCTGGAATGTCAGATCAATGAATCAAGGTCAGCTGGAGGTGGTCAAACATGAGATGGCAAGATTGAACATCGACATCTTGGGAATCAGCGAACTAAAATGGACAGGCATGGGCAAATTTAATTCAGGTGACCATCGTATCTACTACTGTGGGCAAGAATCCCTTAGAAGAAATGGAGTAGCACTCATAGTCAACAAAAGGGTGGGAAAAGCAGTACTGGGGTACAATCTCAAAAACGACAGAATGATCTCAGTATGAATCCAAGGCAAACCATTCAACATCACAGTAATTCAGGTCTATGCCCCAACCACTGATGCTGAAGAAGCTGAGGTTGATCGGTTCTATGAAGACCTACAACATCTTCTAGAACTAAAACCAAAAAAAGATGTCTCTTCATCATAGGGGATTGGAATGCTAAAGTAGGAAGTCAAGAAATCACCGGGATAACAGGCAGGCATGGCCTTAGTGTACAAAATGAAGCAGGACAAAAGCTAATAGAGTTTTGCTAAGAGAACATGCTGATCATAGCAAACACTCTTTTCCAACAGCACAAGAGGTGACTCTACACATGGACATCACCAGATGGTCAATATCAAAATCAGATTGATTATGTCCTTTGCAGTCAAAGATGGAGAAGCTCTATACAGTCAGTCAAAACAAGACCTGGAACTGACTGTGGCTCAGATCATGAGCTGCTTCTTGCAAAATTTCAGCTTAAATTGAAGAACGTAGGGAAAACCACTAAACCATTCAGGTATGACCTAAATCATATCCCTCATGAATATACAGTGGAGGTGAGGAATAGATTTCAGGGATTAGACCTGATAGACAGAGTGCCTGAGGAACTATGGACGGAGGTCCGTAACATTGTTCAGGAGGCAGCAACTCAATCCATCCCAAAGAAAAAGAAATGCAAGAAAGCCAAGTGGCTGTCTGATGAGGGTTTACAAGTAGCTGAGGAAAGAAGGGAAACAAAAAGCAAGGGAGAAAGGGGAAGATATATCCAACTGAATGCAGAGTTCCAGAGAATAGCAAGGAGAGACAAAAAGGCCTTCTTAAATGAACAATGCAACGAAATCGAGGAAAACAACAGAATGGAAAGACTAGAGATCTCTTCAAGAAAACTGGAGATCTCAAGGGAACGTTTTGTGCAAAGACTGGCATGATAAAGGACAAAGAAGGCAGGGACCTAACAGAAGCAGATGAGATTAAGAAGAGGTGGCAAGAATACACAGAAGAACTATACAGGAAAGATCTTAATGTCCCTGAGAGCCATGATAGTGCGGTCACTGAACTTGAGCCGGACATCCTCGAGAGTGAAGTCAAGTGGGCCTTAGGAAGCATTAGTAACAACAAAGCTAGCGGAGATGACAGCATTCCAGCTGAGCTATTTAAAATCCTAAAAATGATGCTGTTAAAGTGCTGCATTCAATATGCCAACAAATCTGGAACACTCAACAGTGGCCACAAGACTGGAAAAGGTCAGTTTACATTCCAATTCCAAAGAAGGGCAATGCCAAAGAGTGTTCAAACTACCGCACAATTGCGCTCATTTCACATGCCAGCAAGGTGATGCTCAAAATCATACAAGCTAGGCTTCAGCAGTATGCAAATCGAGAACTACTGCAAGTACAAGCTGGGTTTCGAAGAGGCAGAGGAACTAGAGATCAAATCGCCAACATTCGTTGATCATGGAGAAAGCAAGAGAATTCCAGAAAAACATCTATTTCTGCTTCATTGACTACACTAAAGCCTTTGATTATGTGGATCACAACAAACTGTGGCAAATTCTTAAAGTGATGGGAGTACCAGACCTCCTTACCTGTCTCCTGAGAAACCTTTATGAGGGTCAAGAAGCAACAGTAAGAACCAGACATGGAACAACCGATTGGTTCAAAATTGGGAAAGGAGTACGACAAGGCTACATATTGTCACCCTGCTTATTTAACTTATATGCAGAGTACATCATGAGAAATGCTGGGTTGGTTGAATCAGAGGTCGGAATTAAGATTGCCAGGAGAATTATCAACAACCTCAGATACGCAGACGATACCACCCTAATGGCAGAAAGCAAAGAGGATCTCAAGAGCCTCTTGTTGAGGGTGAAAGAGGAGAGTGCAAAAGCTGGTTTGAAACTCAACATTAAAAAAACGAAGATCATGGCATCTGGCCCTATCACTTCCTGGCATATAGAAGGGGAAGAAATGGAAGCAGTGACAGATTTTACTTTCTTGGGCTCCAAGATCACGGCAGACGGTGACTGTAGCCATGAAATTAAAAGACGCTTGCTCCTTGGGAGGAAAGCTATGGCAAACCTAGACAGCATAGTAAGAAGCAGAGACATCACCTTGCCAACAAAGGTCCATCTAATCAAAGCTATGGTTTTCCCAGTAGTAATGTATGGCTGTGAGAGCTGGACTATAAGGAAGGCTGAGTGCTGGAGAATGGATGCTTTCGAGTCCCCTGGACTGCAAGGAGGTCAAATCAGTCCATCCTAAAGGAAATCAACCCTGAGTGTTCATTGGAAGGACCGATACTGAAGCTGAAGCTCAAATATTTTGGCCACCTAATGCAAAGAGAAAACTCTCTGGAAAAGACCCTGATGCTGGGAAAGATTGAAGGCAAAAGGAGAAGGGGATGGCAGAGGATGAGATGGCTAGATAGCATCACCGATGCAATGAATATGAGCTTGAGCACACTCCGGGAGAGAGCGCAGGACAGGAAGGCCTGGTGTTCTATGGTCCATGGGGTCACGAAGAGTCAGACATGACTGAACGACTGAACAACAACAACACAAAGTATTGGCAAAACAAGCCCAGAATGAGGCATCTTTGGTATCTTGGCAGGGGCAGAGGCTGGCGAGGTGCTGCTCAGACTAGCAGCACAGCTAGACAAGCTGGCTCTCCCCCAGTCTGGATGGTGCGTCCTTGTGTAGTAGGACAGCAGGGTTGCTGTGTTGCTTCCTGCCTCTGTCAGTCCAGCAGACAACTGCCATTGCTCTTTGTTCAAGTCAATGTGCCCACTTGGCAGGATTGCTGTGTTGCTTCCTGCCTACCAGCCATTGTTTTCCCAGGCAATTCCTGCCTAGCAGCCAGTGTTTTCCCAGGCAATTCAGCCAACGATAGCCTGAGGTCATCAACTATGATTCTGGATAGGAAAGTAGTACTAGGGAAAGGGAGTAATTTTGCACTTCAAAGAAACCTACAGTAGAGATTAGGGATAGTGACCTCCTCCTAATCACTGCTTCAATGCCTAACTTCTCTGATTATACCTTCCAATGTTTGGTTTGAATGTCTGAGAACAGCACATTTTAGCTGGGCCTACAAAAAACTACTCTGACAAAGACAAACTCTGAAATTTTGCAGGTGGGATCCCCTCCATAGGGACTGAGATGTTTCCAAATTGCATGCACTTCTGTGGGAAGATAATGAACATGTGGGTGAGAGAGGGAAACTTTGCTTTGAGAGTTCTTGTTGTGGTTGCAAAACTCAAATTTCACCTGCATATAGCACAAAAGCTACTTGGCTAAACTGTCTGATATTTGGCATGTGGGATACCATCCATAAGGGCTACCAGATTCCCAAACTTCATATATTTATCATGAAAACTGAAAAAAAAAGTTATGGCCATTTCTGTTTTCCAGTGCAAGTCAACGGGAAAATGACAAATCTGAATAATTCAGATATCTGAATCTCACTTTGGATCTGAATCCAAAGCAAAGCAGATTGGGTCTGAATCGGTCTGACAAGAAGCGGCTGCTTTGGAGGATCCTAAACAGCATCCAAAGGGAAGCAAGGAGTCTGTGCACATCCCTAATTCATTGTGCATGCGTATGCGTGTGTGTGTGTGTGAGTGAGAGAGAGAGAGAGAGAGAGAGAGCATGAGCATTATTTGATTTGATTTCATGAACTTTGTTTAGTAGAAATGTAGAACATGATATATCATATGACAGTTAAGTAGAAGTTCAAAAGTTTACTAAAAGTTGGAATTCTCTGCAGATTCCAAATTCTCAATACAGATTAAATATAATAAGAATATTATAAATCATAGCACAAACTTGCATACATACATTTTCTTAGGGGCTTGCATTCCCTTTGTTTTGCTTTTGATATATACATTGATTAATCCAAGTAGAGTTATTTTCAGGTCCATTAGAATCTAGTATGGAATAACATAGCTCAGTGCAATAATGCCCAATGAAAAGAGGCATGTTTTCCATGCAGAAGTTCCCAGGTTGAATCGCCAGATTTTCTGGTAGGGGGATAGGAAAGAATCCTGCCTGAAACCCTGGAGAGCTGCTGTCTGCCAGTGTTGACAATACTGGGCTAGTTGGACCAATGGTCTGAGTCAGTATAAGCCAGCTTCCTATGTTCCAAATACATTCAATGCATGCTAAAATCTTTGCTCAAGTAACTTTTACCTAATTTGCACCCCCCATTAAATATGAAAAAGTTAACTTTGCTGTTCATGTCATGGACATAATTGCAATATATTGCCATATATTCTCCGTTTACATAGGAGAAAAAGCAAAAGAAAGACAGAAAGAAAAAGCTGCTGCTTCCTGCAGCTGCTCCTTCTCTGAGTGATAGATGGAATAAAGATGGTATTTCCCTTGTGATGATTCCCCACCCCCTAGAAGGCAGGGCACACATCTTCTCACTGGGCCTTGTTCCTCTGGCTGCCAGGACAACAACCACTATAATGCAGTGGATATCTGGGGCAGACATATAGGAATGCAATTTATGACTCTCATTAAAGGTTCATGACTCAAAACTACCAGCACTCAATGGCCTGTGCATTTGCTGTAAAGGAGATCAATGAAAATCCCCAGCTCTTGCCCAATGTCACCCTGGGCTTCCATATCTATAATAGCTATTTCATTGGAAGCTGGACGTATCATGCTGTATTGGAACTTCTCTCTACTAAGGACAGGTTCATCCCTAACTACAAGTGTGATGGCCACAACAATGCAGTGGCTGTCATTGGAGGACCCAATGCTAAGATCTCCCTCGACATGGCAACCATCCTGTGCAACTACAAGATTCCACAGGTAAGACATGAACATGTCTTACCTGTGAGCAAAGGACAGAGCAAGGGAGTTTAGTAAGCCATTTGTGCTTCCTTTTACTTTTAAATTTGGGAACAGAATGTGGTATGATAGAAACTAAGAGGGATGTTGACCTCCTTCTTTGCACATTTCTTTATCAATTTCTACTAACAGTTTTGCCCAATATTTTGTGGATAAAATTTCTGTTATGCCTTCCTTTTACCTTCTTCTTCCTCTGGTTGTAATATTCCTCCTACATCTTGTATTTTACCATATCCACCTGCTTTCTTTCCCCCCTAATGTTCTGCAGTTTCTGTGTTTACAATTTTTTTTCTTTCTTCAGTTAAAGCCAACATATCTTCTTAATCCAGTTCCCTCTCCTTGTTGGAAACCATTGCTCTCTGTTCTTCCCTCTCTCACCCACATGTTCATTATCTTCTCCCTTCTGCTCTTGGCCTTCTTGCTTTAAACATTTTATTGTTTCTTCAATTCTCACTCTCTTAAAAAAAAAATCTTACTTGGATCCCCACCTGTTTGCCAACTCTCTAATGAAATTCTGTATGCTAACTCACAAGGCCTCTTTCCTTCCATCCTCCTTGAACTTTTATCCTCTGATGGAATCTTTATAGACCAATAACCTGATGGACAGAACTGGGAAAGATCTGCAGATCCCCCTTGTTACATTTGTACACACTAGTTTGGTGCATTCTTTGGGATTTGTTGGTACTGTCTTTTCTTGGTCTCACTCCCAGGTATTTCTAACTGGATGTCAGTTCATTATGCTGCTGAATGTTCTTGATCACATGTGCACATATGTACATGTGTCCCCAATCATGAACCTGGAAATAAAGACATATTTTGCAAGGGTATGGTGTTCACAAAGTGAACCATGCACTGTACTTAAAGAGGATATAACACAACCTTATCTTACCATAAGTGTTTACAGTAAGAAAGTTAGATTATTCTATCAACCCCCTAGACCAGCATATAATCCCTCATATGAGAGATAGGGAAAGATGGAGGCAGGGACAATTTGCATTGCCATAAAGTGACCCTTTGACTTCTTGGCAATGCAAATTACAGACATGGTGATCCCAGTCTGGATTGGGACTACAACAGGAGGTAAAGGCCTAACACGCTTCCCTATGCCCCACATTATGGTCCTGAACGGGATTGGGTCCCCAGTGATTTTATTATTATTATTATTATTATTATTATTATTATTATTATTATAAAAGATGTATCTGCTAGCTATTTCTTTAAAGTAATGTTTACTTCACCCTGAGGTGGTGAAATACTGTGGTGATACAATGGTCAATTCTACTTGACACAGCAAGTGCTGAATACCCATTTGAATTCTCCCCCATATAGATATAAATACACACACACACAATTTATTTATGTATTTATTGCATTTATATCCCACTTTTTTCTCCCTCCAAGTAATCCAGAGTGGCATACATAAATAATCCTCCTCCTCTCCATTTTATCCTCACAACAACAACAACCCTGTGAGGTAGGTTGGGCTGAGAGTCTGTGACTGGCCCAAAGTCACCCAGTGAGCTCCATGGCCACGTGAAGGGACTAGAACCGGCGTCTCCCGCATCCCAGTCCAACGCTCGAATGGCTATACCACACAGGCTCTCAGTGTGAAAGATATATGGAAAGCTATACAAAGCTAACACATTAGGGGGAAAGTTGTAGTTGTACTTGTTCTATGTTTTCAAAGGTACTTTAGAATAGGAGAGCAATGATGAATGTGGTACCCTATTCCCCATGGCATGGAGTGGACCAATCTATACTACCATTTATACAGTTCATGATCCCACTGAGCTGCCTGGGTAGAAAGGACACCTGCTTTTTCTCTTTTAAATTGTATCCCATTTAAATTCTATTCAGTGATGCTAAGAAAAACAACAACGACAAAATACACTATATGACAAACACTGACTGAAAAACTAGATTGGATTGTTTGGGGACAAGCATTATTTTATTAATTTAAAACATTTGTATCCCACCCTATAGCATTAGGCTCTCAGGGTGGCATACAGCTAAAATCAGTTTAAACAGTGTAGAACAATAAATACTTTAAATAGCTAAAAACATCGTAAATCATTAAGCTAGCTAATACCAATTTAAAATCTAAAACCATAAAACAGTTAAAACAGTGTACACACTCAGGGAATCCAATTAGCCCTCAGTGGCTCTCGTAAAAAGCCATGTTTTAACTTGGTGCCAAAATGACACCAGTGTCTGTGCTAATCGGGCCTCCAAGAGGAGAGCATTCCACAACTGGGGTGCCACAGCAGAGAAGGCCCTCTCCCATGTCCCACCGTAGTGTATGTCTCGTACTGGTGGGATGCAGAGGAGGGCTCTTCCAACAGATCACAGTCCTTGGGCAGGCATATAGAGGGAGGCGCTCATCAAATATTGAAGTCCCAAGGTGCTTAGGGCTTTAAATGTCATTGCTAGCACCTTGAATTCCAACTGGAAACATATTGGCAGCCAGTGCAATTCCTTTAAGACTGGTGTTATGTGACCTTTAGGTGATGTTCCAGTCAACAGTCTAGCTGCTGCATTTTGCACTAGCTGCAACTTCTGAGTCATCTTCAAGGGCAGCCCCACATAAAGTGCATTGCAGTAGTCTAATTGGGAAGTTACCAGTGTGTGCACTACTGTGGCTAGGTTATCCCTGTCCAGGAAAGGTCATAGCTGGTGGATCAGCCAAAGCTGGCCCTATGTACTCTGGGCCATGGAGTCCACCTCGGGCTCCAGTGACAGGAATGGATCCAGGAGTATGCCCAAGCTACACACCTGCTCCTTCCGGGGGAGTGAAACCCCATCCAAGACAAGTTGCTTACCCAGTTCCCACACTTGGTAAGCACCAATCCACAGAGCTTCCATCTTGTCAGGATTCAGCTTCAGTTTGTGGGCCCTCAATCAGCCCATTACAGCCTCCAGGCACTGGTCCAGCACCTTCATCACTGCAGCTGACTCTGATGACAAGGAGAAATAGAGCTGAGCATCATCAGTGTACTGGTGACACCCCACCCCAAAACCCAATGGCTTCTTATAGATGTTGAACAGCAAGCAGGATAGAATAGAACCCTGTGACACCCCACAGCTTAATAGCCATGGGGTAGAATGGGAATCCCCCAATACCATTCTCTGGAATTGGCCCCACAGGTAGGAGTGGAACCACTGTAGCACAGAACCCCCAATTCCCATCCCAAAGAGCCAATCCAGTAAGATACTGAGATCAATGGTATCAAAAGCCGCTAAGAGATCCAGGAGGATCAACAGGATAGCACTCCCCCTGTCTTTCTCTAGGGTAGGTCATCAGTCAGAACAACCGAGGCCGCTTCAGTGCCATACCCTGGCCTAAAACCAGACTGAAATGGGTCCAGATAATCAGCTTCCTCCAAGAATATTTGAAGCTGCCCAGCCATCACGTGCTCAAGCACCTTGCCCCAAAAAGGGATATTAGTGACGAGGTGATAGCGCCCACACACCTCTGGGTCCACAGAGGACCTCTTCAGGAGAGGGTTCACTATAACCTTTTTCAAGGCAGCAGGAATCACCCCCTGACAGAATGAAGCATTTACCACTCCCTGGACCCATCCAGCCAATCCACCCCTGCTAGATCAGATTAGCTAAGATTAGGGATGTCAGAGAATTCCGCCGCGGATCTCAGTGAGGCCGAATGCCAGTGCATTCGGCCCCCTGAAATCTGTGGCTGAACGGCCTGCCATCCCCCCCCCCCCGGATCCCCCCCAGGACGAGACTTACCTGGGGTGGATGTTCTGGCCGGTGGCGGCGCCGGTTGGTCTTCCGACCAGCTGCCACCGCCACCATTTGCAGTCTGGAAGGTTGTTTTTTGTTTTTACAGAGACATGATAGGCTACGTAAAGATTTACGTATCTTTACGTAAAGATTTACGTATCTGGGTTAAAAAAAAACACACATACACAAATGGTGGCGGCTACGGTCTCCATGAAGTCCTGAGAAGGTCCATGAAGTTCCATGTCATGGTTTCCATGAAGTCCTGAGAAGGTCCTGTCAGGATAGCCTCAGCATGGATGTTGAAGTCCCTCAGAACCACTATCCTAGGGTTCTCCAGCACCACCTCCGAAACCACCTCAGCCAGGAAGACAGCTGGACAGTGGGGTGGGTGACACACCAGCAGCAGACCTGTTCTGTCTCTTTGGCCCAACACAAGGTACAACCCCTCAAAATTGGTGCTAGGATGGATGGGTTTCCTTGTGAAGGAGATTGAATCCTTACGGATGACAGCTACTCCCCCCCCCCCCGGATCCCACACCCCAACTCTACACTCCAAAAGAGTGACCCAAAGGGCTGCGCACCCTTCAGTGGTGACCCAGCCAGTGGTGGCCCACACCCTCAGCCAGCCAGCTTATATATCTCCTTCCAAGAAGGGGACAGGTGGAGGTTGTCAGCAACAGCTGGTTCAATACTTGGGGTCCTGGTCCTGCAGGGAATTTATTTATTTAGGGTGTTTTTTACCCCACTCTTCAGCCGAAAAAGGCTCTCAGAGTGGCTTACAAAGATGAATATTAAGACAGTCCCTGCCCTCGGGCTTACAATCTAATGGTGGTCTACCAGGCAGAAGTCCACAGGAAGGGAGCAGCATTGATGATGTTTGTTATGGCAGCAGCAGCAGCAGGTAGGCAGGCAGGCAGCAGGTACTCCCTCTTCCTTGTGCTACTCCTTCCTTTGATGGTGGCTTCTCCTCCTTCTCCTGCAGGTACAAGCATGACACTTCAGCAACTGTACTACACACACACACATACTTATTGTTATTGTTATTATTTGGGAAATTTCTCTTTCCTTCTCTTTGATTTCTTTAGGTTACTTATGGATCTGACCCAGGAATGAATAACGAAACCCAGGGATAATTTTTCCACTCCATGTACCCAAATGAAGTTCTTCAGTATAGAGGGATTCTCCAGTTACTGCTGTATTTCAAGTGGACATGGATTGGGATGATTTCTGTGAATTATGATGATGGAGATAGATTTGTTCAGAACATGGTTCCAATGTGTGCCCAGAGAGGTATCTGCTTTGACTTCATTGAAAAATTCCCCCAAAAGACATATAATGTTGAAATCACTGAAATGTGGGATGAGGGGCATGAATTGCACAACGTTGTCATGGGAAGCAGTGCCAATGCAGTAGTGATCCTGGGTGAGAGTATGCTAAGTTTGAGGTTGTTGCTTTGCCTACCAGAATTTGAAGATACATTAAACAAGGCAAAGGTCTGGATTATGACAGCCCAGATGGATTTCACATCAATTGCCATTCAGAGAAGCTGGCCCTTGGACTTCCTCCATGGTTCTATATCCCTTGCAGTTCACTCAAAGGAGCCATCAGGATTCCAAGAATTTGTTCAGAGGAGAAGCCCTACCTCAAAAACAGAAGATGGTTTTCTCAGGGATTTTTGGGAAGATGCATTTCAGTGTTTGTTCCCCAGCGACATAGTAGATGAGAATGATGGGCAAATGTGCACTGGGGAAGAGAAGCTGGAGACTCTCCCTGTGTCTGTTTTTGAACTGAGTATGACTAGCC
This sequence comes from Heloderma suspectum, assembly GCF_057233095.1. Taxonomy (NCBI): domain Eukaryota; kingdom Metazoa; phylum Chordata; class Lepidosauria; order Squamata; family Helodermatidae; genus Heloderma; species Heloderma suspectum. The sequence goes on along the minus strand of NC_139463.1, from coordinate 112,483,118 downwards.
AAAGCTACAGCATCTACAATGCAGTCTATGCTGTGGCACAAGCTTTGCATGCCATGCATTCATCCCAGCTGAAACACAGAATTATGGTGGATAGTGGGAGATGGGAACTTCTGAATTCGCAGCCATGGCAGGTAATGTCTTGAGCACAAAAAGGCAGGAAAGCACAAAAAAGCCTGCTTATGGGCTGTTGCCTAGTCCTAATTAATACACAACTATCCCAAACAAGGTCACGGTGGCTTAGTGGTTAAGACGCTGAACTGCAGACCGGAAGGTCGGCAGGACAGCAGTTCGAGACCCGAGTGCTGCGTGAGGGAGTGAGCTCTCATCTTCAGTCCCAGCTCCTGCCAACCTAGCAGTTCGAAAGCAAGAAATTGCAAGTAGATAAATAGGTACCGCTTCAGCAGGAAAGGTAACAGTGTTCCATGCACCTTGGTGTTCAGTCATGCCAGCCACATGACCACGGAAGCGTCTTTGGACAGCGCTGGCTCTTCGTCTTAGAAATGGAGATGAGCACCACACCCTGGAGTTGGACACAACTGGTTGGGGACACCTTTACCTTTTTATCCCAAACAAGGCTTCTTAACTGTACTCCTCAAGGTCTGTATGTTGTTTGCATTATTCTGTAAATAATCCTGTTATACATTTATAGCATAACGTTCATATAAAATGTTTAAAAATATTGGTGCTTACCTACTACACTTTGTACTACTAGAGGTAAAGCAAACAAGAGCCAGTGTGGTGTAGTGTTTATAGTGTTAGAGTATAGGTGACCCAGGTTCAACCCACCCACCCCTCTTCAGCTATGAAGCCTACTGGTTGATCTTGGGCCTGTTACTAACTCTCAGGGCTTCTTCACACAGAGCTTTTATCCTGCTATTGAGATGCTTCTGTCACAGAAGTTTGCAGGCTCTTTAGATGACGCCGCTACCCTTCAGGGTGTCTCCCTCCATTTTCCCCAGCCTATCCTTTGTTTTTCCCAAACACGCAAAAAAATGTGGTATTTTTTTCAGCCCATGGAACAGGACCACTATGACCTGCCTGTGAAATCCTCCAGTAGTGGAAGAAACTGGCTGTGCACGTTTGTTTTCGGTTGTTGCGGGCATGGTCAGGATGACAAACACATTGAGAATGGGCTGCAGCCCTGCGGGAAGGTTTGACAGGCATGAGGGCTTGTGCTCTATCCCTTCCTTGCAAGGAGGGGAGGGTGCACGGTTTGAGGGCAACTCCTGCCTCTGCTCAAGTCTTGCTGAGGAAGGAAAGATCTGCACCTGACCCTCCCCCTGCCTGCAATTTCCCTCTTTACTTCAAGGTGACCCTTCTGCCAAACTGCCCAAATCCTGGCTGCAGTGCAGCATGCTGCCCGCTCAGCAACAGGGCACCAAAGAAGTGCATTGCTCTCAAACCATGTGTCTGCCATGTAAATGCTTGAGGACATTTCTTGATTGGAAGGAGAAGAGGGTGAAATGTAGGGATGTCAGAGAATTCTGCCACGGATCACGGTGAGGCCGAATGCCAGTGCAAACTCTGTGGGGGAATGGCCTGCCACCTCCCCACACCCCCCGCGGATCCCCCCCAGGACGATACTCACCTGGGGCGGATCTTCCGGATGGCGGCAGCTCCAGCAGCAGCTTCAGCAGCAGCAGCGGCTGGTCTTCCGACTGGCTGCCGCCACCACCGCCATTTGCAGTCTGTCCCCCCCCCCATTCATGATAGGCTACATAAAGACTTACATAGCCTATCATGCCTGGGTTAAAAAAAAAAAAAGCGTACGCAAATGGCGGCGGCTACAGCTGCCGCCATTTGTGTTCCTTATTTTTGGCCATCTTAGTCTACGTAAATATTTATGTAGACTAAGACGGTGAAAATAAGGGGGAACGCAAATAGTGTAGCGGACGCTATTTGCATTCCCCCTTATTTTGGCCGTCTTAGTCTATGTAAATATTTACATAGACTAAGACGGTGAAAATAAAGGGAAATGCAAATAGCATCCGCTAGGCTATTTGCGTTCCCCTTCCTTGTCTTCATCTTAGTCTACGTAAATTTTTATGTAGACTAAGATGGTGAAAATAAGGGGGAATGCAAATAGCATCCACTACGCTATTTGCGTTCCCCCTTATTTTCGCCGTCTTAGTCTACATAAATATTTATGTAGAGTAAGACGGTGAAAATAAAGGGGAACGCAAATAGCATCCACTACGCTATTTGCATTTCCTTTTCTTGTCTTTGTCTTAGTCTACATAAATATTTACGTAGACTAAGATGGCCAAAAATATGGAACACAAATGGTGGTGGCCGTAGCCGCCATTTGCATACTTGTTGTTGTTGGTTTTTTTTAACCCAGACATGATAGGCTACGTAAGTCTTTACGTAGCCTATCACGGCTGAATTCAGGGACACAAGCAGCGGCGGCTATGGCCACTGCCATTTGCTTCCCTGCTAGCCAGCGGCCGGATGTCCAGCTGCTGGTGGAGCCGGCCGGTGGCTCCACGGAATCCCCGCGGAGTGAAGCCAGCCAGCCAGGATTCCAAGGGGAGGCATGGAGCACCTCCCCCCCTGGCGAGGATTCCGAGGGGAGGGACGGAGTGCCTCCCCCCCCCAGTGGAACCCGGCGGAGCCAGGTAAGCAGGTTTTCATACACCCCTAGTAAAATGCCTCCCTACAACGAGGGGAGACAGATCTGATCCCCCACCCCACCAAGCTCAGAATCAACATCCTCTGTTGATTCAGAGCATCCCATTAAGTTCAATGGGGCTTACTCCCAAGTAAGTGTGCTGAGGGCTGAAGACTTGCAGTGTGTCAGTCCCCATCCACCATTAACGTGCAAGGGGAGGGAAAGATGCAAATGATGGCTACACCCTGACTGGCAGTGGGAAGGAAAGTAATGAAAAATAATGCGAAGGGGACAGCCATCTAAAGAGAATGACCCAGTCCTACAGTGGTGCCGGATGGGGAAAGAACTGGCACTGATGTGGAATTCTCAGCCCATGTGATGGAGCCCTCAGTATAACCTACCTTGTGGAAATGTGGTGGTGGTAAAATGGTGTGTGTGGGGAGGAGGCAAGGAGCAGCACCCTAAAGTCCATTGAGGAATGGCAGAATAGAAAGAAAGAATAAAATAAAATGTTGAAGCTATATTTTTCAAGTCCAATTTATTATCACCCTGTTCTAGATCTACATCTGTTTCTAAAAAAACCCTCTATCTTTCTCCAATTTAGCTCCACCACTTTCTGAGAAGTGTCTCATTTAACAATAGTGCTGGGGAAAAGGTTTTGTTTGACCAAAATGGGCAATTAGTTGCTGGATTTGATGTTATCAACTGGGTCATGTTCCCAAATCAGTCCTTTCTCAGAGTTAAAGTCGGAAGGGTAGACCCAAATACTCTCGACGAAAAAATGTTCACCATTCAGGAGGATGCCATTGTCTGGCCCAACAGATTTAATCAGGTAGATTTTGCGGTGTATATATTAAAAAAAGAATGCAATATTCATCCCTATATTCTTCTTTTTGGAATGCTTAAATAATGTCCTTTTCCTTTTATGCACAGGCATGGCCCCTTTCTTTGTGTAATGACCATTGTCGTTCAGGTTTCAGTAGGACAAAGAAAGAAGGGGTGCCATTTTGCTGCTATGATTGCCTTCCATGTTCAGAAGGGAAGATTTCAATACAAGACGGTAAGATATGCCATCAATCAAGGTTTATTTTCTTTTTGTTTATTTTCTTTTTGTTTTAATATCTTCTGTGATCTACAATGTCTACATCATCTCAACAGTCATTCTGCCTGTATTTTAAAAGTTGTTCTTTTTTTCCACTGACTAAAACTAAAACTAACTAAAAGGATAGTTTTAAATCACCACTGTAGGTTTGATCTTACATGTAGCAGTTCACTTAACAGAAATTATTATAGCACATCCGGAGCCAGACATGATGAAGTTAGGGATAATTCTTGGTTTTTGATCTATTTGGAGGAAATAAAGAAAAAAATCAGGAATCCCACTGTGTTTTCCTTGAAGACACAAGACTAATGATCTGAATTGTCCCTGAGCCATGCCTGAGTACCAAATCTAGGTGAAGGAGGGGAGGGAGCTGTGCTACCCATTATTATTCTATTTTTTGCATATTTGCAAGAGAGTAAAATGTATCATAAAGAGAAGGCCACACAGAGGATGCAAACTAACAGGAACAACTTTAATGAATAAAGTTTACTGAGAACAGGTCATCCAGCCTCCTGTTGTAGGCATGGCTGAACAGGATACTGAAAACACAGTGCCTGAGAGCAGACTCAAGCTCTTCCTGGTATGGTGAGCCAGGAGGTCCATTAAACTATACCCCTCCCCCCACACCCACAGGAGGTCACATAGCCCAGAAAATACCAAGGATGAGCTGTGTCATTGGCCATTGTGCATTGTGCCAGGATACCAAACATGGAAAGCTCCCAAGACCTAGAGGTTCATCACAAATGGCTGTTTATTTTGTAATTTACTGGAGCTTCTGTTTCCACATTGTAAGTGAGATAAAGATCAGCTCTTTTCACAGGCACATTCTGTGTGGCAGAGAGTGAGCGACAAGTCATTTGGTCTCCAGAGAGATTCAAGTATCATTCTCTCTCTCTCTCTCTGAAAAGCAGTGTGTGGGGGTGGGGGTGGCTTCATTGCTGTCAGCCATTACATGGGAAATCACCCTCTTCTTCTTCCTCCCTTGGCCAGCTCTGTGCTTGCTTTGAGCCTCTCCTAGCCTGGCTGAGAAAACTCTCCTCTCCCAGCCCAGGTCAACAGGCAGATACACTGGAGGAGGGGAGGAGGGAGAGAGAGAGCAATTGTGATTTTCCTGCTCTTCTCAATGACTTCTTCAACCCAGGCTGTGATTATAGCAGAACCACACATTTATACACAGCCATTAAAGTGGATCAACATTTAAATAGTGTATTATCTCGGGGTGGGGTGGGGGCTTAGTGGGATAAAGATCAAATACAGCTGGATGTGCCCTGGAGGTTTATGGCATCATGTAAATGTCCAGCAACATTCTGTGAGTGACCAGTCATGAGCCCTCAATAAACACCTCATGTAAAGACAGCCCTTGTGTCATGGAGATGATTACTCTGTTGTACCAGATGAGTCATCCTTTGTGCACTGATAATTCATGTTGTTTGGATACATATTGCCTGAATTCCCCCCCCCTTCCTTAATGGCCATCCCCTCCACACATGCAGTTGAGAACACAAGCAAGAACTGGGTTTCTGGATGATGCAGTATGGAGTGGTGGTTCTGGGAATGATTCCAACAGCAGCATCAACCTCCGCAAATGGCAGGGGGAAGTGGCTGGACATCAGCATGAGAAATATTCTTTGAGATAATATTGGAGATGTCTGCTGCAGAGTGTAGGCATACACATTCCCCACAACCTCCCACTGCAGCTTATGCAGATATAACATCTGAGATGTCTGCTGGTTGGAGGCAAACAGCCCCAACAAGAGCTCATGGTCAGTAGATATAGAGAATGGCTGATAGTAGACGTAATGATGGAAGTTTTGAACATGACCTACAACAGCCAGGACCTTTAATCAATTTTAGCATAGCTCCATTCCATTGGAGCCATCATTCTGGTGTAGAAATCAATGGGAACCCCATAAGAGGCCCAACATTGGTCTCTTGGGACAGCTCCAATCCCATATGGAGATGCATCACAAGTGAGAATCAAAGGCCCCTGAAAATTATAGTGGGCCAAGTCTCAGTCAGATGATATGAAGCATTGTATGGCATGGAATGCCCATGCTAATCTGTCCACTGCCACTTAACATACTTGTCAAAAAAGGTGGTGCAATGGTTCTGCCAATGCAGTCATATGCCTCAGGAAAGTGTAATACAAGTTCAAAAGTCCCCCAAAGTGTTCCTATTGAGTACAAAGCACAGGGGCATCATGAATTGCTTTAATTTGTACTGGGGTGGACCACATGCCCTGTACATTAATAGCATAACAAAGGAATCCAATATGGGGGAGACCAAACACACAGTTCGTATGCTTACCATGGAGACTAGCTTCATTAAAATGGGTCTGTACTGCCCACACACATATTGCAAGCTCGACAATGGGACTTGAAGCAATGACGATGTTATCCAAATATAGTATGACATCAGGTTTTTCCTTAAGAATCCTGTCCATTAAATTCTTAAAAAAAAAAAAAAAAATCTCCACAGGCCACACAAAGTCCAAACTGGTGGAGCTTTACTCTGAATGCTCCACAATAAGTGGAGATCTGGGTATCAGGACTGGCACCATTCACTCACAGACAATAGCTGATAGGTGAAGGTCAGGTCCAACATGGCAAAGACCTACTCCTTCTGGCACTTATGCAAGAAGATGGCTCACCACTGGAATTAGAAATGGGTGCCCATGTATTGCTTTGTTTATATTGCACCACAAATGCAGATGTCACAATTTGATTTCAACAGAGTAAAGACTGGCAACTCACATGCTGATTGCATCACTGACTCCAGGATGCATTGTTCTAGAACAAGGGCAAGTTGAGTGTCAATCTTTCCTCAGAGTTCATATGGGACACAGCAGAGTTTCATCCATATTGGAACTCCAGCAGGATCCGGGAGCAAGGAAATGGAATGACTCTTGTATTCTCCAAGACCGTTGTCGAAGACAGAGTTGAACTCAGTTAGTATGGTATTAAATATTGATCCACCAACCTGATGGATATCTGTGAGCCCAATACCCAGTTGCTCAGATCTGTCCAGGTTTAGGAAGCTAGTACAACATCCTTGGAGACTACGACAGCAACCAATAGCCATAAGGTCCCATGGAACATTTGGTAACACTTGACAAATGCTAGCACTTGATTTTCTTGATAGTTGATAATTGTGGAGGGGAAAGGAACCATTTCTGGGCCCTCACATGGAAAGATCTGTCTGTCTCTAATGAGATGATAAAGCATCTTGGACTAGAATTGACTTCCATGAAGCATGGAGTGCTCTTGATGATTACTGTGACTGAAATTTTCCTCACATTGGCAGGATATTGCAAGCCTGGCTGAATGTGGTTCATCATCTCATCCATTGTGATAAATGGGAGAGAGGCATGCTCACCTAGGCTTGGCACACTCACTTGATATTCCTGACTATAAGAATATTGGCTCTGTACCTCTCTGAAATGGCTGGTATGTCATTAATGGGATCTGCCAAAGGTCTTATACTGTACAAGGTAAAGTTGTCTGGATCTCAGAGTTCCTGCAGCACCTACTGTGTTCAGGGAACATTTCCACTGAGCCCTAAGGATATCTGATAGTCACAGATCAATATAGTTAACCACCTGGATTTCTGAGCAAGGTATAGGTGCACAATGATGCTGCTTCAATAGCCAGAGGTTCCTCTAAAACTTCTTGGAATTTTAGTTGTCGTTTTGCAAACAGGTGCTTTTGCAGGACCTCATAACATACACTGCAAACCAGGTGATAGTGCAGCATCTCCTCCAAATTTTGAAAATTGCAGTGCTGTACCAGAAATCTAAGATCTGAAATAAAGAATGAAATATTTTCTGTTGGGCCTGGTTATGCCTATAGAAGGAATTATGTTGCACTATTTCAATGTTTTTGAGATAAATGTCAATGTAAGGCAGTTGAAATAACCTTTTAAGGTGTATCAGCAAGTAGGGATGGACAAATCTATCAGTTTCACTTTCACATGCATCCCTTTTTCATTTCTTTTTTTTAACTCCTTTCCATCCTGAATAGGAAGAATGGTATGAATGTCAGTAAATTCTGATAGAAAAATGAACAGAAACAAACAACATCTGTACTACTGGCCAAATTCAACAGATGCTGTTCCCAGCATGGAGAGGACCATGTTGTACCTGCCTGCCATGTAGCTCTTAAAGAGGATGAGACTGTTAGAAAGAAGACATGGCAACCCTAATTCAGCACTAATACTACTGAATACACAAGGATAATGAACAGCTTCTGCTACAGCTTTCCTATAAGGGTAGTGATAGCAAAATTGCCCCATCCTGCATTTGAGGAAGGAAGGAATGAAAAACTTATGCATTGTAGGGTGAGATAGCCTCCAAGAAACAGAGCATGGTAGCAACTGCTTCAAGAAAGCTGCAGCAATATCCTCAAAGAGACAGATCATGGTAGCAATTGCTTTAGTAAAGCAGCAGCAAAACTTTAAGGAAAGGGAAGGAATATGGTTAACAGAAAGAGCCTCTGACTGTAGATGTCTCCCTTGTTATTAAAGTTCTAAGTACTTTAACAGCCTGAATTTTCACCCCAGACCCAGGCATTTGTCCCCTTCCTGAGCTTCTGAATAAATCACCTCCTATTTCGATATAGGGTGCTTATATGGAAGGCTCCTAGAGGTACCAGTGATAATGCATTGTTCAGTTATTCTGCCTTTTCTTTCTTAATATATTTTCTGGTTATGAGTAAAGACAGAAAATGCAGTGGGAAAAGACAAGAGGGTTACAATTTGCAGGAACTTGACTCACCATAAAATCCCATGAATGATGCAGGGTGATAATGCAATAAACACATGTTCTGAAAACACTCATAGAAGCTCTGTTCCAGGATTTTGTAATTTTGAGGACTAGTTGCAGCAATGCAATAAACATTTGGCTGCCAGACTTTGTTCTTTTCTTTTTTCAGATGCCGATTATTGTTTTCCCTGTCCATATGATCAATACCCAAACCATGACCAAGATTTATGCATTCCCAAAGACATAAGTTTCCTGTCTTACGAAGAACCTTTAGGGATCACTTTGGCCAGCTTTGCTTTATCCTTTTCTTTCATCACAGCATTAGTGCTTGGGATCTTCACTAAGCATCAGAACACTCCCATAGTCAAAGCCAACAACCAGAACCTCACCTACACTCTACTGATCTTCATTCTGCTCTCCTTCCTTTGTGCTTTGCTGTTCATTGGCCGACCTGAGAAAGTGACCTGTCTCCTTCGACAAACTGCTTTTGGTCTCATCTTCTCAGTGGCTGTTGCTTGCATATTGACTAAAACCATCGTAGTCATTCTAGCTTTCATGGCCACCAAACCAGGGTCCAGGATGAGGAAATGGATGGGGGAAAGACTGGCCATCTCCATTGTCCTTTCCTGCTTCCTGATTCAAGCTACTATTTGTATTATGTGGCTGGTAACCTCTCCTCCAGTTCCAGATTTTGACATGCATTCACTGAAAGAAGAAATTATACTGGAATGTAATGAAGGATCAGCTACTTGGTTTTACTGTGTCTTGGGCTTTATGGGATTTCTTGCCTTTATCAGTTTCACTGTGGCTTTCCTGGCCAGGAATTTACCTGACAGTTTTAATGAAGCCAAATTTATCACTTTCAGCATGTTGGTCTTTTGCAGTGTTTGGCTTTCCTTTGTTCCAACTTACCTCAGCACCAAGGGGAAATACATGGTTGCTGTGGAGATCTTCTCCATCTTAGGTTCCAGTGCTGGATTACTGTGTTGCATCTTTTCCCCAAAATGTTTTATCATTATATTGAGGCCTGAGTTGAACAAAAGAGAGCAGCTAATAAGAAGAAAGTTTTAAAGAATCCCCAGGATTATTTCCCTAATAGGTATATTTTTTCCATGAGCAGTTACATTGATTTCAAACAGATTTGGTCTCTTCTATTATTACATGGATACAGACCTTTCTGCTGTGGTAATTATCCCCTCATTAGAATGCAAATGTAGTAAAAACAATTACTTTAAACCATAAGTGAACTTATGTCATCATATCATATTTAAATTCAGTGATCCTTAGCCATGCTAACAAAAATAAATTGAGAAAATGTATTCAATGCTCATTGTTGATCATTGTTCTTCACAATTCCCAGAATCAGGATTCTCAAAAATAGAATTAAGTGAAACATCATTGCAGATCCTGGTGTTTTATAGACAGGAATTACAAGATGAGCTCTCCTTGTAAGATGAAGAGAGCTGTGTAAAGTGCAACAAATGTCCTTCTCTTAACTTGTATTTGTTATAGGGATGTCAGAGAATTCTGCGACGGAAAACCATCACGGAACAAAGCCCCCGCCCCCCCAACCCACGAAAGGCATGCGGGACGAAGTGCCCACTGCCCCCACCCCATGAAAGGCGCATGAAACAGAGTACTTACCTGCTCCTGTCCGTGCTGCTGTGCGAATGGCAGCCATCCTGTGGCCTCCATTCACTTCCTCCTTCTTCAGCCATGATAGGCTATGTAAATAACTTACGTAGTCTATCATGGCTAATGCAGGGACACCATTTGCATCCCTGCGGAGGCCGTGATAGGCTACATAAGTATTTACGTAGCCTATCACAGCGGGGGGGGGGGAACCCCAGTGTACGCAAATGGCAGTAGCTACCGCCATTTGTGTATGCTGGGTTTTTTTTCCCCCTGCCGTGATAGGCTACATAAATATTTACGTAGCCTATCATGGCTCACTGCAGGGATGCAAATGACAGCAGCTACAACAGCCACCATTTGCATCCCTACAGGGCTGCCCAGCGGCCGGATGTCTGGCTGCGGGCTGCCGGAGCCGGCCGGAGGCTCCGCAGCTTGGCTGTGGAGCAGAGCCGGTCGGCCAGGACTCCGGGGGGAGGGACGGAGTGCCTCCCCCCACCTATGGAGCCCAGTGGAGCCAGGTAAGTGGGGTTCCGTACACCCCTAATTTGTTAAAATAATAGTTACACATTTCTCATGTTTTTGTTTGTATTCTTTGAGTCCAACAACTATGGCAACCTGGTGTCATGGTCAGACCAGTTCCTGGTGAAGTTGCATTTCATCTCTGTAGGGGTGGCAAGCTCATGAGGATGTTCCAATCCCAAAGGCTTATGGACTCTGATGGTTTCCTGAATTCTCTGGTGGGTTTTCTGATTGCTACATCTGGTGTTAGAATTCTGGTCTCACTATGGAATAATGAGTTGGAAAGGGTTATTGCCATGATGGCTCCCCAGCATTCTGTCATGCACTGTAGAGCCCAGTCAGATCCCTTGTTTGCTAGTCAACTGGAGGCAATGAAATAAGCATGATGGTGGCTAGAATGCAGATGGCATAAGTCTCATAGTTACTATGTCTGTACACAGATAGGAGCATAATATTGTGCCTATTTCATGATGGTGACAGCAGAAAACTGATCTTACTTCTCCACTGTATCCTTGGAGAGCCATCTCACAGAGCTTTTTCAAGTGGAGAAGGCATTGTTATATCTAACCAAGGGAAGGATATGTTGGAACCTTCAGGCAGCCTGCTGTGACATGTTTCCTTGGTGTTTTGAAAGTCATGTTACTTTCTTTTCCTGTTATATGGGGTTCATGTCATTGTTGCAACCTTGAAGTATAGACAAAGTTCTTGGAGCCACTCACCTTGCAACTCATATTCTTGACCCCTGATCATCTTTGTTTCTTATATCTAGCCAAAAAGTTGGGCCAAGGAGGTTACTAATGCCTTGCTGAGAGTGGAAGTGGATCTGTTCACCATGAAGGAGGCAGTTGTGAGACCATTTGATAAAAAAAAAAATCCTTGCTGGACACAGAAAAGTGTAACAAGTATCAAAAAGCCACAGATATCCACTTTTGGGGCAACATATACGAAAGGGTAGTTGTCATCCAACCCACAACATTGTTAGATGGAAAGGATTAACTAGACCTGTTACAGCCTAGGCTTAGCCTACTGTTTGTCACTGAGACAGCCTTGCCCTCCCCACCCCACCCCCACCCCTTCGTTAGAACAGAGACAGGAAGTGCATCCCTGTTGATACTCCCTGATATCCCAGTGGATTAGGGATGGGATGATTCCCTACCTGTCGTTCCACAGGGGAATCTGCCCATGGGGGGACACGATCCCTCCCTCCCCCTGGAATCCATCCAGGCCAGCTCCGCTTCACATCGATCCTGAGGAGCCAGCTGCCAGCTCCGCATCGCTGGTGAATTTCATCAATACGGGCGCCTGGAAGCCATTGCCATGTCGTATCTCTGTATAAGTAAGTCTCCGGGTGCAAATGGCGTAGTGGGAGCCATTTGCGGCCGTAAAGCTGGTAGATTAGCCTAAATGCAGCCATTTACAGCTGCATTTAGGCTAATCTACTAGCTTTACAGCCGCAAATGGCACCCACTACACCATTTGTATCCAGAGACTTACTTATACAGAGATATGGCATGGCAATGGCTGCCGGCCATATCGACTTTTGCCAGTGATGTGGAGCAGGTGGCCAGCTCCGTAGGATCGAAGTCAAGAGGGATCTGACCCAGATGGGTTCTGCGGGGAGGCGGAGGTGAGTGCTCCGTTCCACCACAGACTCCATGGGGGCGGATTCTTTAGAATCTAGCCTCATTGGAGTCCGTGGCGGAATTCTCCACCATCCCTAATTTTGTTACCATTTGGCCATGGTATATTGCTGGGCTCACTTGGTGGGGAGGGCACAGTGATATGGTGGTTCCACTCTTACCTTCAGGGTCAATTTCAGAAAGTTGTATTGGATTTCTTATGGACTCGGTGTCATTCAGGCTGTGAGCTACTGAATAGTTTCCTCTTGTCTTCCATTACACACATGCGCGCGCGCACTCTCACACACACACACACACACACATATATATATATATATATATATATATTACATGAGGGCATCTAGGGATTTGGCACTACTTTTTCATCTGAATCAGGTGAGTTCTAGCTTGCATGGCCACCAGACCAGGGTCCAGGATAAGGAAATGTGGAAAATACTGGCCAGCTCCATAGTTACATCACAGTCCTTGATTCAAGCCAGTGCTTGTACTATGTGGCTGTTCTCCACATACAGTTACTCATACAGTATGAGTAGTAACATCGGTTTATTTAGGTTGGATCCAACATCATGTGAGTGAATGTCCACTCACATAATTGGATATGTGATAATTGGATAATTGATAGTCAATTTGGTACTTGCAATGTGAAATCATAATGTCACATGCATAGACTCCATGTGTCAATTCTGGGACTTTGGTCCATCAATCTACCACTGACATCCATCCAGCTCCATGGAAGTGCTGGATCTGGAATTAACCCCAGCATGGGACTCCATAGTACATCTCTGTTCCCTAAATAATGTGCTTGCTAAGGGTGCAGACATTAATGGCTGCAATTCCCTGGCATTTTGGAGCTTAAGTGAACATGTTGTTGTTGTTCAGTCATTAAGTCATGTCCAACTCTTCGTGACCCCATGGACCATAGCACGCCAGGCCTTCTTGTCCTCTGCTCTCTCCCGGAGTGTGCTCAAGTCCATATTCATTGCATCGGTGATGCTATCTAGCCATCTCATCCTCTGCTGTCCCCTTCTCCTTTTGCCTTCAATCTTTCCCAGCATCAAGGTCTTTTCCAGTGACTTTTCTCTTCGCATTAGGTGGCCAAAATATTTGAGCTTCAGCTTCAGTATCTGTCCTTCCAATGAGCACTCAGGGTTGATTTCTTTGAACATAGGAAGCCCTTAACACAAGATATTAAGCCCAAGGGTTTGTGTTTATTAAAGGTTTTAAGAAAGCTATGCCTATAAAGCTCTGATTAGGCAAATCCAACATTACAAATGAGAAACCCAGTGGAAAAGAAAAGAAAAAAATGGAAGAATGTAATCAGTGTACAGCAGCATCTGTGAAGGTGTCTACAACACCACAACCAGCAGAGCAATCTATGGAATTGTGAACACTGCCCATCTCCTGCCACACCTGCTTGCAATCAGCTAGGGGAGGGCTCTGCTGAAGTTGTGGTATGCAACATATAAATGATGAAACAAAGGATCCTGCTGCCTGTGGTCTTGACTGAGGAATTGCACCTCCCATGCCAGGTGCCAACTCAGGACAGCTCAAAGGCATTGGGATCAAAGTCCAAGTTATCCCCCATACTGCAAAGGAGTGTTATATACACTTAGATTGCCACCATCCCTGGTGTACAGAATTGGCTTCATCTCTTCTGGCACCTCCATGATGACTGGACTAGCTGCTGCTTCTCCCTGGTCCTTTCCAGAACTTATAGACCATGGCGATTCCACATGTGCAATATGCAAATAGTAAAGGTTTGTATATATGTATGGTGGCGGGTATGTATCTGGAATGATTGAGAGGTGAGTGTGGGCAAGAATGACAGTCTGACAAGTGGAAGAAAGGGGGAGTGGCTGAGTGAGAATGGAATGCAGTGTGATTGGAGGAGAGCTTGTGTAGAAAAAGGTGGAGTGATCATTTCTGGGAGTCAGATCAGTCTGGGAGGAAGGTAGATGAGATACATCTAGATAAGTCTGAGATGAGATTGGGAGATAAGAGTGAGAACATCTAGTGAGATAGTCTGTGGGTTAGAGAGTGTGAGAGAGGGGGTGAGAGGTTGTGAACATAGAACTAAAAGCAAGAGTTATATTGCTCAGCTTATAGTGTTGCCTTATTTTAATCATCATCCCTGATATCCTTTCCTCATCCCAACCCAGTTCCTATTTCCAATCCTATTGTACCAAATAAACCTTCTTGGTTTTCAATTTTAAAAGACAGTTCCCTTTTTAGCTATTAGGAAGGGTTTTGTGGAATAACCCCCACATGCTGGCTGCTTGATTTGTGCTCCCAAAAAGGAAGAAAGCAGCTCCAAAAAGGTTATTGGTGGCAGCAGCAACTGAGAGAGTGGTGAAGCATCACAATACACCAACAGGGGGTTGTGGGTGAGAGCCTAAAGGTGGCAGTGTGAGGAGAGATACTGGCCAAAGCACCTGACCTGGTGACTAGAAGTAGGATTGTGAGGTGGCCAATAGGCCTCAGGTCCTCACACAGTCCAGCTGCAAAATAACCCCAAGCCTTGGCCTTTCCCCTAATTTTGCTACCCACAGGGGGCTTAGCTTTGGGCATTTTTGTGGGGGTCTTATCTAAACCTTGGTCCACTCAAGGGCCACCACGTGGACAAACAATGTGTTGCTATCCAGATCCTCTCCCCGCAGCAGTTATTGCTGTGGTTTGGCATTTGGCTGGGGTCTTCTTCACCTTCCTTTTCCTGTTTAAGGTCCCTTGACTCTTTGTGGTCCCATGATATCACTTCATTAAGGATGTGATGCACTGATGTACAGACTCCTCCCCCAATATCCTACAACTGGGAGATTGATGATTATTAATGAACTACAAAGAGCCCTTAAAGCTTCTCTATGTTCCATGCTGAGAAGGACTGAAAACAGCCCACTTGCAAAACTTCTCCATCTTGAAGTGTTCCAAACCTTGGGGCCATGCAAGCCCAGCACTGTTGCCTCTCCACTGTACTGCGCAAGCCACACCCTACTGACATGTCTGGTGGGGGTAGGGGGCTTAGGCACACTGCCACCTGGGCCATAACTGGCTGCCAATTACACTGGCTGCCAATTTATTTCCAGGCAAAATATAAAGTGCCGGTTCTTACATTTAAGGCCTTCATGACCTAGATTCAAGGTTCCTTAGGGAGCATCTTCTCCCCTATGTCCCCGTCCACTATCTAAAGTCCTCTGAGGGTTATCTGCTGTGGCTGCCTAATATGAGATTGGCAGCCACACACAAGAGGACCTTTCCTTTTCTCCCTCTCAGCTGTGGAATGACCTGCCAGTTGAAATGCACCTGCGGACCTCTTTGAAGGTTTTAAAGCAGGAATTAAAGACTCTAAGCAGGCCTTCCCTTTTTAGAATTCTCATTTGTCTTTGTTGACTGCATTATGCTATGTTATTTGTATAGTTGGGTTTTTTGTTAAATTGTTTTTAATTTTGTACACTGCCTAGTGTATTCATATATAGGTGGGTTATAAATTGAATGAATAAAACTATAAAATAAATAAAGACCACGTCAGAGTAAAAAATAAACAAACCCACAGCACACACATGTCCATGACTGGCCTGTGACCACTGCTGCCTAGCACCAGGCACAGACACAAAATTGTGCCCACAACTGGCTGAGGATCCTTTGCAGGGTTGCAAATGCTGAAAATGGCAATTAGGAAGCCTCTGCTCCCACCAACAATGTTGCTCACTTGCTGGCAAATTAGAATAGGGTCTATCATGTGTGTGTGCATGCCTGTGTGTGTGTGTAGGGAAGGGTTATAACCCCACAGATTCTGACTATACCAGCTTTTGATATAAAATGTGTCACAGACCATGAGCTTGTCCACCCCCACTTCTGGGGTCACTCATATGTTGCACTTAGCCCACACCCAAAGGTTGTCAAAATGGCATTCATTTAGATTTTGATCCATTCTTTTTTTTAAGCTGCCTTAATATAGAATTTATGCCCAACTTTATGCCATCAGTACAAATAGAAACCTTAGTATTTGTTTCTTCCTTTTTTTTTTAGGTTTTATTTATTTGTTGTTTTTATTTCTTAATGCCTTATTTTTCTGATGGCTTTTTCTTTCTGTTACAAGCCTGAGATTCCTTCTGATGAGCTATAATAAATACGTTTTCCTCTGACATATAACTTTGAGTAGGTGATTATCACCCCTGTAATGATCTAGACTACATTTACTTCTTCTCCAAGTCCCTATGGAGTTCCAGCGGCCACTAGCAAAACTACAAACGAAGGCTAAAGGATGGTATTAAGATTCCCTGTGCCACTGAGAGCTGTTCCCAGACAGGCAGGCAGGCAGGCAGGCAGGCAGGCAGGGTTTCTTCAAGCTGGTCATTGATATTTTACACTGTACACTCTTGGCTGTTAAAGTCAAAGTGTGCTATTTAGCATACTGAAATGCCAATGTAGGAATGGATGAACTGGCATCCTCAAGGAAGATGTCCTCACACTATGGTGGTAATCTTAATCATAGTATTCATGTCGCTGCCTCAGATGTTGTGCAAAGTTGCTACTGTTAAATGTAACATCAGTGATCCTCTTCCTATTCTTCACAAGTATTTTCAGTCAGGTGATCCCATCATTGCTGGAATTATTTATCAGATCTACATGCTTTCAGATCCACTAACCTTTGAAATACGTCCCTCTTATGAACTGCTTGACCATCGCATGTAAGGATTTAGGCTTTTTTACACTGACTTGTACATCTATCTAGACATGTCAATTCTTGAGACTATATTTATTGTTTTACCTCTTTCTTCACTGAGAAGCAGTCTACCCCCCTCCCATATCACTTCTATACACTGTGGCTACTACTAGTATTAATTCCAATGATTAACGAAGTGGGAATCCCATATTCTGAACCTCTTCCTATAAAAAATGTGCTTTATTTTATAAGGGTTTTTTTTCTGATTATGTCAGGAGCCTGGAGAATAACAACTCTCTGAATTGTATCTACCGTGAATTATGGCAAATGAATTTCTGTCTTTTTTTTTTCCCCTTCAGGGTATTCAAAAATAATAATTGTACTGATATTAAGAGTGGCACTCTCTAAAGTTTCTTGGGTTTCCTGAAACCTTCCTCCCCGTCCCTTCTTCTTCTTTTTCCAAATCCACTTTCACATGTAGGACTCGTTGCATGGAGTGGCAGAGGTACCACACCTCCTGGCCTGCCCCCTATATCTGAAAATTCAGTGTAATTGTTTGAGAAGGGAAGCCCATACACAGTCTCCACCAGACACATAGGCTTTTGGGAAATCATGAATCCTGCAGAATTGGGTTTCCCTGGCCATCTGGAAGTCTACTGCCCTGAAATTGCTGGGTTAGGGCTCAGCTCTATGGGAAACTATGGGCAAGTCTATTTAGCACAGTCAGCAAGCAAGGGGGCAAAGCACAGTTTTATCTGTTCAGCAAAAGGGCAGTTCAAACTCAGGACAGCAGCCCAAGAAATCAGTCCAAGGAATAGCACAGTCAAGGAAACAAGATTTCAAGATATTGGAAGCTGGGATAAAGCTGTTGTCTCAGTAGCTAGCAGGACTTAGCTGTGGTAGATCTAGAAGAGGTCCCTCTCATGAGGAGAGCCCTCTTCATGAGGAGTACATAACTCCCAAGTTGCCCTGTTGCTGCGTTCCATGAGAATCACACTTTGCCTCCACAAGTAGCGCCCTGTTTCTCCACCATCTGGAGTTGGTACATTCTAGGGCTGGAAAGATATTTGCCCTTCTTTGACTCCAAAGGTGAGGCATAGTCCTCAGGGGTCATGTCTGGGGGTTCCTCAGGGTCCACCACTGTTTAAGGGCCCAGTGCAACTTCCCAACTGAGGTCAGAGCTGCCTGGAGTATCACTAGGGTCAGGGGGTCCCACAAGGTCTTTATATTCTGCAGTCTCAGGGTCTTCATCCAAAGAGTCATTCTGGCTTGGGCCTCTATCAAGCATTACACCTACACAGATGAAGCAGCACTTACAAAAATCTATGACAGGGAAAGATGTGTGATTCCCCTTCCTGGCCACATGATTAGCCTGAATGTGGAGGCAGGTTTATGCAGAGGGCTCTTATTTTCAAGATTATATCTTGGTATTTATTTTATTTTTCAGTGTGTGCATCTGTGTGTGCATGCCCACGTGCACATGGGTGTTGATTTGATTTGTATAAAGGGTGGTTACAGATCTAAGCTCCCTGTATTTGTACCTTCTCTGGGTGATAGATAGGATAAAGCTGATGTTTCCTTTACAATTAAGTTTTTCTTCTGAGGCAGAGCATACATCTCCTCAATGGTTCTCTGGCTCTACAGTTTCAGGACAACAACCTTTGAAATGCAGTGGGCACCAGATGTTCTGTATCTGTTCTGTGGTAGAAATATATTGACACAGCTTATAACTCCCATTAAAGGTTCATTACTCAAAACTACCAGCACCTCCTGGCCTTGGCATTTTCTGTAAAGGAGATCAATGAAAATCCACAGCTCTGGACCAATGTCACCCTGGGCTTCCACATCTATAATAGCTATTTGTTTGGAAGCTGGTCCTATCATGCTGCATTGGAACTTTTCTCTGCAAAAGACAGATTCATCCTTGACTACAAGTGTGATGGCCAGAACAATGCAGTGGCTGTCATTGCAGGACCCAATGCTAAAATCTCTCTTGACATGGCAACCGTCCTGCACAACCACAAGATTCCACAGGTAAGACATGAACATGGAGCAAGGGAGTTCAATAAGCTATTCATGCTTCTTTTTGCTTTTTGCTTTGGGAGCAGACTGTGGCATGGTAGAAATAAGCAGGTATGTTGACCTCCTTCCTTGCAAATTACTTCATCAATTTCTGCTGATAGTTTTGTCCCAAACTTTGTTGATAACATTTATTTTATTCATTCCTCATATCTTCCTCTTCTTCTGGTAGCAATATTCCTCCTATGTCTTCCATTTTTTTCCAGATTGTCTTGCTTTCTCTTTTTCCTAATTTCCCCTGTTTCTGGATCTAAGTTTGCTTTTCTTCTTTTGTCAGTTAAAACCCAAATGGGTTCTCTTGATCCAGTACCTGTTTGCTTTTTGGTAACCATTTATCTCTTTGTTATTTCCTCTCTCACATATTTTTCAGTCTCTTCTTCCCCTGTTCCTGTCCCTTCTTGCTTTAAACATTTTATTGTTGTTCCAATTATTTATTTTAAATCTTACTTGGCACCACTTTGCCAAACCTAATGAACTTCCGTATCCTAATTCACAAGGACTCTTTCCAATTTCCATCATCCTTGAACTTCTATCAACTTATGGAATCCTTACAGACCAATATCCTGGTGGACACAACTGGGAATATTTGTATCTCCCCCTGCAACTTACCATGTGTCATTTGTATGCACCAGGTTGGCATGTTGGGGGAGGTTTGTCTACACTGTTTTCCCTTGATCTAATTATTTCTAACTCAGTGTCAGATGTTACTGAATGTTCTTGTTCACATGTGTGCATGTGTACATATGTGCCCAATAAACCTGGAAAGATAGGGATATTTGCAGGAGTGTGGTGTGCACAAAGCAGACTTCAAGAAAATGGGAAAATTCACTTATTGATAAAGATTAAGAGGAAATAACAAAACTTTATTTTGCCACAAATGTTTACAGTCAGAAAGTTAGATTAGTATACCAATGTCCTAGTGTTGGGCCAGCAGACAATTCCTAATAAGAGAGATAGGCAAAGATGGATGCAGGGACACTTTGCATGGCCATAAAGTGATCCATTGACTTTTTTGGCAGTGTAAATTGCAGGCATGGTGATCCCAATATTGATTGGGAGCACAGCAGGAGCTAAAGGGTTAAAGCCCCTTTGGACAGAGGTGCCAGTGCTGATTGATGATGATGATGATGAAAGAAGAATACATTTCTAAAAGATGCAGCTGCTAGCCATTTATTTAAAGTAACGTTTAGCTTGACCCTGAGGTGATGGAATGCTGAGGTGGTAGAATGCACAGTTCCACTTCACACAGCAGGTGCCAGATATCCATGTGAATTCTCCCCCATATAAGTATAATTATATAGATAGAAATTGACAGATATCACATCAGGAGTTAAGTTGTGCTGGTTGTCAATTTTGGAGGAGCATTTGTGGCAAGTACTACAAAAATGGAATGCTGGGAAAGAGGAGGATGGATGTGGGGAACAGTTAAGAAGCGGTTGGAAGGAGGGAGGAGAATTAAGCCTGATCAAGTGAAGAGGATGCTGAGTTGGTCAGTAGGACTGGGAAGGAACTGGATTTGGAGAGTATGCAGACAGTGAAGAACTGGATGAGGAGAGAATGATGTGGGACAGAGTGGCCATGAGAAGCATGTAGATCAGGCAACCTGCAGCTAAAGAATGAGAGAGAGAAATACACATATCTCCAGCTGTCTCAGAGAACAGGATACAGATCTTCAAGGACAAGGAAAGCCAGACAGTGAACTGCTATAACAGTTAAAGGATTATTAGAGATTATAGGTATTAGAGTGCTTTCAGTCTGTGGTTAATGTTCATAACATTGTAATTCTCTTAACATCTATAAATGTTGCTAATGTTTACTGGTATTCGATGGAGTTTGTCCAATACCTTTATCAGATTGTCCTACAAAGAAGCATCCCACTTTTAGCATATAATAGCAATGAAGATTGTGGTGCCCCCATGGAATGAAGTAGACCAGTCCATACTGCCTCTTCTATAGTCTATGGCCCATTTGGCTGCCTGTGTAAAGTGGACAACTTCTTTTCACTTTTTATTTCTATCGCATTCACTTGGATCAAGCAAAAAATAAAATACACTGTTTGACAAAGACCCACTGAAGAACAAGATCAGATTGTTTGAGGTCAAGCAAGACAGTTCACCAAGTGTACCACTACACACACACACACACACACACACACACACACAGACTTGTATTTGGGAAATCTCTCTTCCCCTCTGCTCTTATTTCTTTAGGTTACTTATGGATCTGATCCAGAAATGAATGACAAAACACAAGGAGAATTTTTCCACTCAGTGTTCCCAAATGGAGTTCTTCAATATACGGGTATTAGTGAGTTAATTTCAAGTGGACGTGGATTGGGATGATTTCTGTGAATTATGATGATGGAGATAGATTTGTTTAGAACATGGTTCCGATGTGTGCCCAGAGAGGTATCTGTTTTGATTTCATTGAAAAATATCCCCAAAAGACATATAACATTGAAATTATTGAAATGTGGAGTGAGGGGCATGAATTATATGAAATTGTCATGGGAAGCAATGCCAATGCAGTAGTTATACTGGGTGAGAGTATGCTAAGTTTGAGGCTGATGCTCTGCCTACCAGAATTCAAGGATGCACCAAACAAGGCCAAAGTCTGGATTATGACAGCCCAGATGGATTTCACATCAATTGCTCTTCAAAGAGGTTGGCCCATAGACTTCCTCCATGGTGCTATATCCCTTGCAATTCACTCAAACGAGCCATCAGGATTCCGAGAATTTGTTCAGCAGAGAAATCCTACCTCAGAAACAGAAGACGGCTTTATCAGGGATTTTTGGGAAGATGCATTTGAATGTTTGTTCCCCAGAGACATAGTAGATGAGGACATTGGGCAAATGTGCACTGGGGAAGAGAAGCTGGAGACTCTCCCTGTGTCTGTTTTTGAACTGAGCATGACTAGCCAAAGCTACAGCATCTACAATGCAGTCTATGCTGTGGCGCAAGCTTTGCATGCCTTCCAGATGAAATACAGAGCAATGATAGACAGAGAAAGATGGAAACATCTGAATTCACCGCCATGGCAGGTAATGTCCTGAGCACAGAAAGGCAGGATAGCATCAAAATGCCTTCAGCCACTGCTGATGGGCTGTTGCCTAGGTCTAATTAGTACACAACCATCTCAAACAAAGCATGTAAACTGTAAACCTCAAGGCCTATGTGTTGCTCTCTGTCTTGGTTTGTTTACCACCAGCCAGACATTTCAAAGAGGAATGGGTCAGGGCAGTGTGGTTCTTATCTTATATGCACTCTTGTGTGAATTCTGCCATTAAAGTCATTCCTCTAAATAATTTTAGATAGACAGATATTGCCTTATAAAGCCTCAATAGCCCTGCCCTCTGCCTGACATTGGTCTGCACCCCTACACTGACACGGGACCTATCTCTTTTCAACCTGCCCATAACTGTATCTTTGCCCAGTGCTTCACCCGGGTAGGAGAACTTCCTCCCTATAATTTTATCTCTTATGTCTCTTTCAGATTGTGCTATTCTGTAAATAACCATATACAGTGTAAATATACAATGACTAACATTTTTGCTGCTTAGGTGCTACACTTTCTACTACTAGAGGTACAGCAAACAAGAACCAGTGTAGTGTAGTGGTTATAGTGTGGGACTAATACTGCAGTGACCCAGGTTCAGCCTCCCACTCAGCCATGAACTCCCCTGTGTGGTTTTTTGCCTATTACTAACTGTCAGTGTAACCTACCTCATGGCATTATTGTGAGGTAAAATGGGGGGGGGGGCAGGAGGTCATAAGCAGCACCCTACAGTCCAGTAGGAATGATGGAGAATGAATAAACAAACAAACAAATAAATGATAAAATACAATGCTGAAGCCATATCCTTCAACTCTAAATTAGTATCATCCTGTTCTATATTTACATCTGTTTCTAAAACACTCCCCCACTGTTTCTTCCTTCTCTGATTTAGCTCCACCACTTTCTGAGAAGTGTCTCATTTAACAATAGTGCTGGGGAAAAGGTTTTGTTTGACCAAAATGGGCAACTAGTTGCTGGATTTGATGTTATCAACTGGGTCACATTCCCAAATAAGTCCTTTCTCAGAGTCAAAGTTGGAAGCACAGAGCCAAATACTTGCGACGAAAAGATGTTCACCGTTCAGGAGGATGCCTTTGCATGGCCCAGCAGATTCAATCAGGTAGGTTTGGGGAATGGGAACAACCTGCAATATCCATCCCTACATTTTTTCCCCAAATGCTTAAGGAGTCTCTTTTTCATTTATGCGCAGGCACAGCCCCTTTCTCTATGTAATGGCAATTGCCATTCAGGTTTTAGTAGGACAAAGAAAGAAGAGGTGCCATTTTGCTGCTTTGATTGCCTTCCATGTCCAGAAGAGAAGATTTCTATACAAGCAGGTAAGATATGCCATCAATCAATGGTTGTTGTTTTTCTTTAATCCTCTGTGATCTACAGTGTCTACATCAGTTAATCTGGGCAGTCATGGCCCCTGTATTTTAAAAGTTGTTCTTTTCCCTAGTGGTTGTAGTAACTGTTGATCAGAGGATGCAGTCTTAAATAAACACTTTATGTTTGATCTTACATGTAGCAAGCAGTTCACTTAATGAAAAGTATTACAGCACATCCCGAGCCAGACATGATGAAGATAGGGATTATTCTTGGTTTGTTCAATATATGGAGAGAAGCAAAACATTGAGGAATCCCATTCTACTTTCCTCACAAACACAAGCCTAAGATCTGAATTACTCCTGAACCATGCCTGGGTACCAAATATAAATGAATGAAAAGAGGTGAGCTGACCTTTCTTATTCTATTTTTGGCATATTTGTAGGGGAGCAACATGTATGATCCAAGCCAGGATCCAGAATGAGGAAATACGTGGGGAAAAGACTGGCCATCTCCATTTTCTTTCCTGCTTCCTGATTCAAGCCATTATTTGTACTATGTGGCTGGTAACCTCTCCTCCAGTTCCAGATTTTGACATGCATTTACTGAATGGGAAAATTGTACTGGAATGTAATGAAGGGTCAGCAACCTGGTTTTACTGTGTCTTGGGCTTTATGGGATTTCTTGCCATTGTCAGTTTCAGTGTGGCTTTCCTGGTCAGGAAGTTACCTAACAGTTTTAATGAAGCCAAGTTTATCACTTTCATCATGTTGGTCTTCTGTAGTGTTTGGTTGTCCTTTGTTCCAACCTACCTCATATAACCAAGGGGAAATACATGGTTGCTGTGGAGATCTTTTCCATATTAGCCTCCAGTGCAGGGTTGCTGATTTGTATTCCCCCCCCCCAAATGCTATATTATTGTGTTGAGGCCTGAGTTGAACAAAAAGGAACAGCTAATAAGAAGAAACTATTAAAGATTATACAGTACTGTGCCCCTAATTCAGCTGAATTTAGATGTGACTATTTTTTGTTGTAAGCAATGTCATGGGACAAACTGGGCAATCCTATGGGGGCATGAGAACTAAAGTCTGAGGAAGAGGAACTGGTCAATCTAAAGTCCTGCTGGGCTTGTGTGGCAAGGTGAAAGATGGGCTGAGGGATTTTTACATTGGTTCTTCCTCCTTTTTTGGTTGCTTCACCCCCAGGGCTCCAGAGATCATGTATCTTCTCCCATTTCACATGCTGGAAAGAAGTTATGGTGGACACATGTGAAAGTTACAGGTACTGGGGATGATCTGTTTAAACATCCATAACCCACACAAATTCTTCTGTTTGATATTTCAAATATATCTTCATTAACACCTAGAAAAGTGCCTTGTTTAGAAGCATTTAGGTAACATTCAATAGCTGTGTAAACATTAGGATCCAGGGTAGGGGGAATTGGTGTGGCAGTCCAATTGACCATTGGTGGCAACCCAGGGTCCATATGATGTTTCAGACCTTCCTCTCTAAGGATGCAAGGCAGAGATCCAACCTTGGAAATACTATCCCTCTGCTGTGGAACCCTTTGTGACTCTCTCCAACATTGCAGCTCCAACATCAGTACCTCTACTGATGTTTGAGCACCCATCAAAAGGGCTGCTCCATACATGTTCCAGGGGGAGGTTCATAGGAAGCGAGATCCAAAGTCTTCCCATTCTTCCACCATAATGGAATCAAATCCAATTATCAAATAACAACACCTTTCAGTTTAACGTGTTGTGTTAAGGGCTTTCTGTGTTCACCCGAGTTCCACAATACTTGGGAATCACAGCTGATTAGTGCCATGGCCGACACATTATTTTGACAGAATGGATATGACATAGCATTTCATTCCAGAATTCAGCATTCTGCAAGTTAAGTATAGACATGGACTCAGGAAGTATAGCTCAACCTAGGGATGTGTGATGCTGGGAATTCTGTCCTGTTTATGCCTGATGGGATTCCTCTGTGTTTTCATTCTGAGAAGTTGTTTTGGACAGTAATTTTCTACGCATTTATTTTCGTGTCCCAGCATTTGAACAAATGGTAACGTGAAATTATTACTGGGGGGGGGGGATCATGAAATTTGGGAAAGATGGTGGTGATTTTTTCAAAATATATATTTTAAAAAATGTAAATCTCATGCAAGTGTGCATTATTGCAAGTCTACCTGTATGCTGTGTAGCCCTGCAGAGGCATATTCCCCTCTTGCCAACATCCTTGTCAGTTTCATCTGCTCCGCTCACTAATTTGCAGAGCCCAGCAGAGCCGTGTTCTGTAGTTGTCAAACAATTTTGACAAGTATTAAAGGCATAATGCCTCTAATATTGCATCTACTAAGCTTTCCTGGCCCCCAAATTGTGCATATTTAAATATGTGCATTTTCAGAACTGACTTTTTTGCTCAGAAAACAAAGGCAAGAAAGTGGTGGTAAAAGTCCAAGTCCCTTCAAGTTCCCACTGACAAAATGAAGACTGAAGGATCAACCAAAGATATTATTAATATCCCCTGTTCCATTCAGAGGTAGATACAAGAACATGGTGCTATTTGTAGTGTCAGCAATAATCTTGTTGTCTCACATTGTGTAGAATGTTTCCGTTGATAAATGTGCTGTTGGTGAACCTCTTTCTATTAAACACAAATATTATCAGCCTAGGGACTTCACAGTCGGTGGCAGAGTTTAGGGATAGTGAATTTAGGGATAGTGACCTCCTCACCACTTCAACACCTAACTTACTTGAATATCCCTTTATGAACATTGGTTTGAGTTCCTGAGAAAAGCACATTTTACCTGTGCCTAGATAAAAACTCCTTGGGCCAAACTATCTGAAATTTGGCAGGTAGGATTCCCTCCCAGGAATCTTTCATGCACTTCTGTGCAAGCAGTGAAAAATTATAGCTCTTTGCTTTGAGAGTTCCTCAAAAAAATCAAATTTCACCTGCACCTAGCACAAAAACTAATGGGCCAAATTGCCTGAAATATGGCAGGTCAACGCCCCTCAGGGGCAGGGGTGAGAGTTCCCCAAATTTCATATACACATTATGAAAACTGAAAAAGTTATGGCCATTGCATTTTCCCAAGCAAGTCAAAGGGAAAAGGCTCAAAACGAGTGATTTGGATTTCCAAATCTTGCTTTGGATTTGGATCCAAGTCAAAGCGGATTGGGTCAGAATTTGTCTGAACCAAAGGGGGGTGGCTTCTGAAGGTCTGAAGTGGCTTCGAAAGCAAAACAGACAGGGGGGGAGGCTAGGTTTTTTAAAAATTCTGTATCTTTTTCCAAAGCAAAATTTGTGCAAAATTCAGGGAAGTTAGAAAGATGTTCCACAAATCCATGGAATGTGAACAAAAGGAGAAAAGTTGGTCTGCTACAGAATCCACAGTTCGGATTCATAAAAATTAGGTCTTAAAATGGAAGGTTTTTGATCATTGACTGATATAATAGCAAGCAGAAAATTTGTGAAAGCTGGAAAATCATGTTACCCCTCGCAAAATGGCTTCCTTTTAGGGATGGTAGAGAATTCCACCACAGATTTCAGTGAGGACGAATGCACTGGCATTCAGCCCCCCGAAACCCATGGCAGAATGGCCTCGACCCCCCCCCATGGAATCCCCCCCGGGATGAAGCTTACCTGGGGTGGATGTTCCGGCGGCGGTGGCTCCGGTGGTAGCTCCGGTGGCGGCAGCAGCAGCAACAGCTAGTCTCTCGGCCGGCTGCTGCGGACTCAAATGGTGGCCACCATGCCATTTGCGTAGCTGCCTTTGCCGTGATAGGCTACGTAAATACTTATGTAGCCTATCATGGCAAGCAAAACAAAAACCAAAAACCCATGTACGCAAATGGCGGCGGCTACGGCGGCCGCCATTTGCATTCCCTTTTTTTCGCAGTTTTAGCCTACGTAAATTAGGGATGTACAAAAATTCCACCACGGATCTCGGGGAGGCCGAATGCGCTGGCCCACCACCCCCCGCCATCCCCCGGGACAAGACTTACCTTGGGTGGATCTTCCTGGCGGCGGCGGCTCTGGCAGCGGCTCCAGCGGCGGTTCAGCTGCGACGGCTGTGGCAGCCGGTCTTCCGACCGGCTGCTGCCGCTGCCATTTCCAGTTTAAAAAAAAAACAAAAAAAGTGATAGGCTACATAAAGAGTTACATAGCCTATCATGGCTAGGTTTTTTTTAAAAAAAACATGATAGGCTATGTAAATCTTTATGTAGCCTATCACGGCTGACTTTAAAAAAAACAAACAAACGCGCGTACGCAAATGGCGGCGCCCATGGGTGCCGCCATTTGCGTTCCTTATTTTGGCACATCTTAGTCTACCTAAACATTTACGTAGACTAAGATGGCAAAAATAAGGGGAACGCAAATAGCGTAGTGGGCGCTATTTGCATTCCTTTTTTTTCTGCTGTAATAGCTTGCATAAAATTTATGTAGGCTAAAATGGCGGGGGGGGGGAAAGGAATGCAAATGGCACTCACTCCGCTATTTGCGTTCCTCTTTTTTTCACCATAATAACTTATGTAAATATTTACGTCAGCTAAAACTGTGAAAAAAGGGAATGCAAATGGCGGCCGCTGTAGCTGCCGCCAATTGCGTACATAGTGTTTTTTTCCCCGGAAGGCTGCCCAGTGGCCGGATGTCCGGCTGCGGGTGGCACTGGCCGGCGGCTCTGCGGAATCTCCGCAGCTGAAAACTACAGGATTTTATATAATGATGATGGTCTCTTTTTCATAGTATAATTAATCTACTATATAGGGATGGCACGAGCATCTGCTTGGGGCTCAAAGCCCAGCGAGAAGTTGCCGGTTCAGCCCCCTGGATGCCCGTTCGCAGACCTGAGCTCTTGCCCAACTCGCAGTGTGCTGAGTCAGGCAAGAGCGCCGACACCCACTCCCTCAGTGAGCCAGCCACCTATCGCTAGGGATGGGAGGATTACTTACCCCATTCCAGTCCGGGGCATCTGTGGTGGGAGGAAGGCGATCTGTCCCTCCCTCCGGAATCCTCCCTGGCCAGCTCCACTCCACGGCAAGTCTGCAGAGCCTCCAGCTGGGCCCACCCGCAGCTGGACTTCCGTCCACTGCCGGGCTGCAGCCGCAAATGGAGGCCAGCATAGCAGCTGCCATTTGCGTCCCTGCATTAGGTGTGAGAGGCTATGTATGTATTTATGTAGCCTATCATGGCAAAGAGTAGCGACGCAAATGGCGTAGCAGCCACCATTTGCGTCCCTGCTCTTTGCTGTGATAGGCTACGTAAATACTTAGATAGCTTATCACAGCTAAAGTAGGGAGGCAAATGGTGGCCGTAGACCAGGGCAGCGGACAGACCGGACCAGATGATGCCAGGTAGGCTCCGTCCTGGGAAAATTTCATGGGGTGGCAGGAAGGAGTGCTCCATTCCACCATGGACTCCAGGGGTCCAGATTCTAAAGAATATGGCCCCATTGGAGTCCGTGGCAGAATTCTTTAACATCCCTACCTATTGCCGAGAGGGGAAGATGGCAGCTCCTCTCCCCCCATCCTAGGGATACTGGAGAAATCTGAAGTGGGCTCAAATGAGTCCAAATTTCTTTTAATCCAGTTCTTGACTTCCTTGCAGGAGCGGCATCTGCCCCTCAGGCGGATTCTGCGGTCATGCAACTTTTTTCTTTAAATTTATGGAAGCAGCAACTTCCTTATAAATTAGTAGTGGGGTGGTGGTGGTGGAAGTATTGTGCTTACCTGTAACATAGTGAGCGGTGTGGGTGTGGTTTTCTTAGGGATGGTGGAGAATTCTGCCACGGATTTCAGTGAGGCTGAATGTACTGGCATTCAGCCCCCCGAAACCCGTGGCGGAATGGCCTCCCACCCCCACCCCCTGCCCCCCCACGGATTCCCCCCCCCGACGAAGCTTACCTGGGGCAGATGTTCCGGCAGCAGTGGCTCTGGCGGCAGCAGCTGGTCTTTAGGCCGGCTGCCGCAGCCGCCATTTGCGTCTGCTGTTTTCAATGATAGGCTACGTAAGTATTTACACAGCCAATCACGGCAAGCAAAAAAAAAAAACAGCACATGCAAATGGTGGTGGCTATGGCGGCTGCCATTTGTGTTCCCTTTTTTCACTGTTTTAGCTTACGTAAATATTTACGTAAGCTATTACAGTGAAGAAAAGGGGAACGCAAATAGCGTAGTGGGCGCTATTTGCATTCTTTTTTTTCCGCCTTAATAGCTTACCTAAATATTTACGTAGGCTAAAACAGCGAAAAAAAAGGAACGCAAATGGCACCCACTACGCTATTTGCGTTCCCTTTTTTTTCTGCTGTAATAGCCTACGTAAATATTTACGTAGGATAAAAAGGTGAAAAATAGGGAACGCAAATGGCGGCCGCCGTAGCCACCGCCATTTGCTTATGCTTTTTTTTTTTGGCCTGCCGTGATAGGCTACGTAAATACTTACGTAGCCTATCACAGCAGCCTGGCTGGATGCAAATGGCGGCTGCTACAGCGGCTGCCATCTGCGTCCACAGCAGCCCGTCCGTGGCCAGAACTCCGGCTGTGGATGGCCCTGGCCGGCTGCTCTGTGGAGCTGCTGCAGAGCGGAGCCGGCCAGGCAGGATTCCGGGGGAGAGGACCGTATCGCCTTCCCCCCCATTGAGGATTCCAGGGGGAGGGACGGAGCGCCTCCCCCCCACCGCGAATCACATCCGTGAAAAGGTAAGTGACTTTCGTACATCCCTAGATTTTTTTCAGCTCAAATCCTAGTCTTCCACTGTGTCTCCCATGTTGGGGCACTTTCTGGAATTCCATAAAAAGGACTCCAGTTCCTTTTATGGGCATTCCAGAAAGGTTGCTTGCTGGTAGGTTGCCTGTACAGAGGAAAATTGCCCTTTGGTAGCATTCTTGCTTTTAATCTTATACACACTTATCTGACAGTACCTCTCATTGAAATCAATAGGACTTAGTTTTGAGTAGACATGCACAGGCTTGAGATGTAAATTACAGGAAGAAAGTAAAACAAGGATCCATGAATTCAAAAAAGGGATCTTCATGATTTCATATGGTTTTTGAAGGGGAGACCTCCAAAACAACCATACAATCACAGAGTACATCTGCCTCCACAGACTGAAGCAGAAAAATCATGGATCTGCTACTTGTGGATGCAGCCACAGCACAAAAACTAGGATCCTTGGCAGGATCCTCTTAATTTCATATGATCTTTAAAGAGCAAATCCCCCAAACCACCATCATATCACAAAGTGCATCTGCATCCACGGACTGAAGCAGAAAAACCATAGATCCACCACTCGTGGGCTCAGCCATGGCCCAAAGGCAGGGATCTGAGGCAAGGATTCCCAGAGATCCTCATGATTTTTACAAGACACATACCCCCAAACACCATCATATGTAGGCCCCTTCCAACCCTACTATTCTATGATATCACAGAGCACATCTGCATCCATGGACTGAACCAGAAAAATCACTGATACACCAATAGGGATGGCAGAGAATTCTGCTACGGATCACAGTGAGGCCGAATGCCAGTGCATTTGGCCCCCCGAACTCCATGGCGGAATGGCCTGCCACCCCCCCGCCACCCCGCGGATCCCCCCCGGGACAAGGCTCACCTGGGGTGCATCTTCCAGGCAGCAGCTCAGTATATAATATTTATATACGTAAATAGTTACATAGGCTAAAACGGGGAATCAAAAAGGGACGCAAATAGCTCCCGCTACGCTATTTGCGTTCCCCTTGGCTTTCGCCGTCATAGTCTATGTAAATATTTACGTAGATTAAGAGGGCAAAAATAAGGAACGCAAATGGTGGCGGCCATACCCGCCGCCATTTGTGTATGCGGTTTGTTTTTGTTTGTTTTTTCCCAGAGCCCTCCACGGCCGGAAATCTGGCTGCAGACAGCTCTGGCCTGGCCGGGCCTGGCTGGCTGCTCCGCGGAGCTGCGGCGGACCACAGCCGGCCGCAGAGGATTCCGGGGGTGTGTGGAATGGAGCGACTCCCCCCCAGCGAGGATTCCAGGGGGAGGGACGGAACGCCCCCACCACCATCAACATAATCCGCGAACAGGTAAGTTACTTTTGTACATCCCTATAACACCAATAGGGATGTTGGAGAAATTCGAGATGGACTAAAATGAGCTTGGATTTCTAAAAATCTGACCTGAGGAAACCGCTGCAGAGCACCCCCCTCAGGCTACAAGGAGTCCATGGATGTTTTGATGATTTTTATACTTCCCCGAAATTTACCCATATAAATTTGTAGGAAAATATGTAACTTTCTGCTGAGGAAGCATTGAATGGAATGGGGGGCAATGCGCCAAATGTTACGTACTAAGGTAAATTATGTAAATACTTATGGAAATACTCATTTATTTGTGTATTTTGCCTCATGATGAAAAAAAATATTCACATCCATCTGTGGGCAGACAATGGAACAAAAGGAACCTGACAATTCACAAAACACAGATGGAGTGATTTTACACACACCCTACATGTGCACCACTCATGGGTGCAGCCATGGCCCAGAAACAGGGATCCAAGGTTCCTCTTGATTTCATATTATTTTTCACATCGTTTGAGGTGAAGCAAAAGATCTGGGGTCTGCTGGGAAGCAGCAGTTCTGGGATTCTTAGTGTGTATACTTCGACAACGCGGAGTTCTGTGCTTTGATGGGCATGGGGGTTGGGCAGGAGGGACCCAATGTAAAAATTCAGTGGATCCATATTAAATTGGTCATTTCATCCATGACTTTATAACTTGATGGTGCTATAAAGCCCCAAATCTATGTTTTTGGTCACTCAATCCATGGGCATAGATGTGGTCTGTGATATGACGGTGTTTGGGGGTATCTTTCTTGTAAAAATCATGAGGATCCCTAAGAATCCCTGCCTCAAATCCAAGTTTTTCCACACTGGCTGTACCCACGAATGGCAGATCTGTGATTATTGTGCTTCAGTTCATGGAGGCAGATGTGCTCTGTGATTGGATGGTGTTTTTGATGACCTCCTCTTTAGAAGTCATATGAAATCATGAGGATCCCTTTTTGATTTTATGGAACCTCATGTTACCCAGTCCCAACAGATTAGCTCCCTGGCCTGGGTGGATGGGGGAGCCTTTTTTCAGCCAAGCAGGAGAAAGCCTTCAAAGTTAGGATTTCACTGGCTATTTGGGGTGCAGTCCTATGCATGTTTGGACAGAAGAAAACATCCTACAACTGCCAGCATTCCCCAGCCAGCATGGCTGGCTAGAGAATGCTGGGAGTCGTAAGACATTTTTTTCTGTTTAAACGTACATAGGATTGTGCCCTTAATGTAATTCATTGTTCAGAGCTTGGCACGGTCATCTTTAAGAGGTCTTTCTTTCTTTCTTTCTTTCTTTCTTTCTTTCTTTTAATGGAGTTGCTTTAGGTGAGGCACTACTGCTTGGGTGGGAAAGGCGGTCTCTGTCACCTTCACATCAGAAAGAAACCTTGAAGGCAATGTGTTTTCAATGGGAATTCCCTCCCTCCTTGAAAAGACACATGCACAGACAAACGCAGCTTCAGGGTTTGCAAGTGGCAGACCGGAAAACATGGATGGGATTAAATACACTCTTTCACATCACTATGGATGACAGAATGAAAGATGCCTAATAAGCCATGAAACAGAGATGGAACGGATTTAACAACATCCGTACGTCCCTACCTCATCCTTGCTACAGCAGCAGTGGCGTGGGACAGGCTGGTCATTTTCTGTAAGTGTAAGAGCCTTACAGAAAATGACCAGCTTGTCCCTTGCTGCTATTGCTGTAGCACATGGGGGCAGAGGGAAGAAGGGGGCACCTATCCTCTTCTCCCCCACCACCACTGGAGGCCAGGCGAGAGCCTGGGGACTGGCTGCTGAGGCCCTTCTCCCCAGTGCCAGCCCTTGACAGCCGACACGAGGAAGAAAGGCGACAGCAGCACCCCAGCGTTCTCACCCTGGCCTCCTTTAGAGTAGGCCAGGGTGAGAGGCTGGGGTTTGACAGCTAAGGCCCTTCTTTCCCACGCTCAGCCCTTGACAGCCAGTGAAAGGAAGAGGGGTGGCTCGCACAGCTCGCGGGTAGGCAGGGCGAGCAGGGAAGCTCGCCCAGCAGGTCCAGACCATGTGAGCTGTGGGGGGCAGTTCATTGAGCTCCCCCCACTCAGGATGGAGATGGGCTCATCCATCCCTACTACTATGTCCTTTTCAATAAACGTATTCCACATCTAGAAGTAAATACTTTGGAAAATAGTTCTTATTTTGTAGTGTTTTTCTTCCCTTTTTATAGGTCTCATAAACATGTGTTGTCATTCAAGGTCATACAGAAGCTATGATTCTGAGTAGGTGATTATCTACTCTGTAATTTAAAATTACCCATCATTACTTCTACTTTGTCTTAAAGTCTCTTCAAAGTCTCACTGGCAAAACCAAGGCAGAAGAATGAAACAAAGATGTTATTAATATCCCCTGTGCCATTCAGAGTTGGATACAAGATGGTGCTATTGGTAGCGTCCGCAGTAATCTTACTGCCGCACATAATATGCAGTGTTCCTGTTGATAAATCATGTGCTGTTGGTAAACCTCTTTCTATTAATCACAAGTATTATCAGCCTGGGGACTTCATGGTCGGTGGCATTATTTCCCAAATCTACATTGCTTCAGAACTGACAACATTCAGAAGACATCCATCTGAAGAATTAGTTGATGAGATCATGTAAGGATACTGTTTTTAAAATATGCCATAAATCTGGCCCATATCATCAGCTGCATCCAGGGAACCTTCCTCCATCAGACAATGCTCATTCAGTGGATGATGTTTCTCTGGATCCAACCCAGTAAACACAGCCATGCTGGTCATATCTGCTTGGAATTCATTGGGGTGGACTATATTTGGTACAGCACACCTTTCTTTTTCTCTTCTTTTTCTGAAAAGGGCAATCTACACTCCCTCCATATGCAACATAGGTGGTTATGGTTGTTGGTAAGCATAGTATTATTATCATCCTGTTCCTCAACATAGTTTTCTATATCTCAAGCCTCCTCATAGGCCACCTAATGAATGGGTAGCCTATGAATATGGAAAGTCTGCAGAACAACAGGATTTTGCATGGATTTAATAGTTTTCAAAATGAGATAAGTAATTTTCAAAATGAGACAAGTATGTTTTCCTTCTGAGGCTGTTATTGGAGGTGTGCGTGTGTGTGTGTGTGTGTGTGTCAAAATCCCAGACGCAATGTACCTTAACATGATAAGCTTATACAATATTATGCATGTGAGCAATTACATACCGTGGTGCAGTCAGACATATGAATCTTAGGACATCTGAAATATTTTGAGATGTAGGATTTCTATTCTTGAATGCTTTGGCTTGACCCTGGAGCACAGATGAAAAGGTTCTAGGACCCTGAGACTGCTGGTGGGTGGCTGAGAGGACATGATGATGTTTATGCCATTATTCATGGTGTGGACAGAGAAAAGCTTTTCTTCCTGATGAGGGTTACATATATACATGACTTTCAAATGGGGATTAGACAAATTCAAGAAGCATGAACCTATCAGTGGCTGCTACTTATGATAATGGTGTTATTACTATTATTATTATTCAACATAATGTAATAATATCTCTAAACAGTTCATATATAAATATTAAAAGCCACATGGAAATACACTGAGAAAAACAAGTTCAATTGTGATGACAATAAAAATCATGTTTAAAATCAACTATTTAAAATAATTTGAACTACAATAACAATACAAAACAATACAAGGAACAGTAAGATGATTAACTCTGCAATTAATTTCAAGGCAGAGAAAATCTGGGTGAAAGAATGTCTTTTCAGGATGCCTTTGAAACATGCCACATTTTCTGCCTGCTGAACAGCATGGGGAAGGGCTACACCACAAAGGTTTAGAGGATGCAGTTTCAGTGTGATCTGGCCTGATCATGATTTGAAAATACAGTAGGGGTATTAAAATGAGTTAGCATTTTACTAGCAAAGGAGTTCTTCTTCACACAGTGCATAGTAAAGCTATGGAATTTGCTACTAAGGGATGTGGTCATGCCCACCAATTTTAGTGTTTTAAAAGGGGCTAAACAAATTCATGGTAGTTATGGCTATCTATGGCTGCTAGTCCTGATGTCTATATGCTGCTTCCAGTAACAGAGGGAACATGCCTATGCACACCAGTTAGTGGAGAACATAAGCTGGAAGGTGGTCTTGTACCCACATCCAGCTTTCTAGGCTGCCCCTAGGGATTTGGTTGGCCACTAAAGAAATAGAATGGTAGACTATTTAGGCCTTTTGTCTGAACCAGCACAGCTCTGCAATAGATTTATGAAACCGTTATTGAACTTAAATAACAACAGCAACAATGTCATGTCATATTATGAAGCAGAAGCACTGTGACATGTCATCTAACTCTCATTTTAGAGGATTGCTTCAGAATTACCAGCACATTCTGGCATTGGTATTTGCTGCAAACAAGATTAATGAAAATCCCTGGATACTTCCCAACATCACCCTGGGCTTCCACATCTCTAATAGCTATTTCATTGCAAGCTCAACCTATCTTGCCTCAATGGAACTTCTCTCCACCCAGAACAGATTTATCCCAAACTACAAGTGTGATGTCCAGAGCAATGCAATAGCTGTCATTGGGGGACCTAATTCTGACATCCCTCATTACATGGCCACCATCCTGTGTATCTACAAAATTCCACAGGTAAGCTGTGCATGTGGAGTAGGGGAATTAAAGAGAGAGAGAGAGAGAGAGAGAAGTCACCTCATTGCATTTTAGAGAGAGTTTTGTGGTTTGGAGACAGTAAGTGCTGTTTGAAATAAAGACATAACCCTTCTAGGTTCCATGAGGGTGAAAACATGACCAAGGATTTTCTCCGCTGTGGTAGAAATTTATTTTTGATCTGGTTCCACACACACATGCACCCCCCCACCCCACTATGATAGCTTTGCAGTATCATTTATGATCTGAAAAAATAATAATAAAGATGTGTGTGTGTGTGTGTGTGTGTGTGTACACTGTTAAGAGAGAAGAAAAGTAATCTATGATAAACAGGCACTTCGTCTTATCTCAGCGAGCATATACGTATACATTGCTTCAGTGGTGAACCCACTGAGGATCTGCATATCCTTATATACCTTTCTTTGCTGAGAAGCCGAATGTTGCTATTACATTTGATCTCAGAAGAAATTGGTTCCTCTATCTGATAGCTGGATAGCTCCAACTGGTAAAGTATGTGATTTTTATTCTTTTAGGATTTGTAGTTTTCTATGCAAATGTCCTAGGTTCTAGCCTCAGATGCTCCTGGTACAGCTAGGGAAGAATCCTGCCTGAAGCCTGGACAGCTGTCAACTACACTGGGTGAGATGAACCCATTGTCTGATTGGGTATAAGGCCGCTTCCTATGATCTTCTGTGCAGATTGCAGGCCCTTTTTTGTTCTTTAGAGACAATACTTCCATCACAGAACACTTGCTTTGCACGCAGAAGGTCTCATATTCATTCTATGGCATCTCTACAGGAAGTATCAGGTAGCAGGTGAAGTGGAAGACATCAATGACAATAGGTAATAATGATGGCATCGCATATATGAGGGCAGATGGGGAATGTTAAGGTTATGAGAAGTCTGTTCTCTCATGTTCAGTCTTTGAAGATGATGAATGTGAATAAGAAGGGGACTGTGCTGGATGTCTGATTTACTGGAAATGGCCTTTAAAAGGCATTTTTCAAAGAGCTGTGAACACGATTTTGAGCAGTGTAGACAAAATGATACAGATGGACTGACTCTTAGAACTTGTAAACCAGATGTGGCGTGGAGCCAGTCTAACATTTCTTTGTATGTTTCAGAGTCTTCTACCTGAATTAGCTGTTCATCCTTTAAAACATCATCAATTAAGGTTCTCCCTACTGTATCTTTCTCCAGCCTTCCTTCTCCTGGATTTCCTGCATTTTCTTTTGTAGTGTTCTCCGAAATGTCATTTGCTCCTACAACAATAAACTTTGTTTTCTATAGCAACTCCATTTGTTTTCCATAGCTCTAAATTGTGGCTTTTCAGTTTTGGTAATCTTCCAAGGAAACCTCCCTTAGTGCTTGAGGCCATTCTGGAAAGACCTAAGCTAGCTTTGTCTATGTGTGTGAAGCAGGGGAAAATCACAAAACGATCTGGTAAAAACCTGCTCTGCCTGAACTGGGCCCATACTATTCCCAACAATTTCAACCTCCTACCCAGCAACATGAATTTGGCTTCCAGAACCTCACAGCTATGTTTCCCCACACCAGTCGTACCACATGCACCACAACCACTCACTGCATTCAAGCACTATCTACGAAGCTTCCAAGACAATGCATGATCATATCCGCAAGCTTTGCACCAGGCAGGCCTTTAAGTATGTGGTCTCTTCACAAACCAAGCTGTCTGTGTGTCTAATGAGCAAATCTCTGTCTACCACACCTCCCACCTCTCAGAGGCATATTCTTGGTGCAAGAAGATATTTGATCATTTTCTGAAGAATGGGTCCCTTCTCAAGGATCATTTCCATCTTCCTCAGAATGGTGCCCTCCTTTCCCTAGACCCCCAATCTTCTTGACAGCAGAAGAGTGGTCACCCAAGGATTGGGACACTGCTATCAGGGCCACCAACATATTTTTCCTCTCTCAGCTTCTCCAGGTCAGCAACCTTGGCTTTAAGGGAGAAACTTGTGCCCTGACAGCCAAGAGCTAATTACACCTAGCACACACCTATGACATCTGTCCACCTGGCAGACACTCATAGATGTAGCACTCGGTGCAATACACTGGATAGCCCCCACACCCCTTCTGGCTTTCTACCTTCACACCTATGCCTGAAACAGTCACCTCAGTATTCCAAATGGTTGTGTCAGCTCTGTCTGCTCTATTCCAACTAGGGATGTCAGAGAATTTCGCCACGAATCTTGGGGAGGCCGAATGCCAGCGCATTCGGCCCCCCAAAATCGGTGGCGAAATGGTCTGCCCCCCAGCCCGCCCCAGGATGGGACTTACCTTGTGCGAATGTCCCTGGCGACGGCGGCGGCGGTTCGGCAGTGGTTCGGCGGCCGCGGCGGCCAGTCTTCCGACTGGCTGCCGCCACCGCCATTTCCAGTAAAAAAAGACAAAAAACAAAAAAAGTGATAGGCTACGTAAAGATTTACGTAGCCTATCAGAGCTAGATTTTTTAAAAAATACCGTGATAGGCTACGTAAATGTTTATGTAGCCTATCACAGCTGAGTAAAAACAAAAAACAAAACCGCTCGTACGCAAATGGAGGCGCCCATGGGCGCCGCCATTTGTGTTCCTTATTTTGGCACGTGTAGTCTACATAAACATTTACGTAGACTACGGCGAAAATAAGGGGAATGCAAATAGCGTAGATGCTACGCTATTTGCGTTCCCCTTATTTTCTCTGTAGTCTACGTAAATGTTTACGTAGACTACACGTGCCAAAATAAGGAACACAAATGGTGGTGCCCATGGGCGCTGCCATTTGCGTACGCGCGGTTTTTTTTTTACTCAGCCATGATAGGCTATGTAAACATTTACGTAGCCTATCATGGCTGACTGCAGGGACGCAAACAGCAGCAGCTATGGCCGCTGCCATTTGCATTCCCGGCCAGCCAGGATTCGCAGCAGGAGGGACGGGGCGCCTCTCCCCCGGCCAGAATTTCGGGGGGGGGGAGGGATGGGGCACCTCCCCCCTGGGCCAGAATTTCAGGGGGGAGGGATGGGGCACCTCCCCCCCAGCCAGAATTTCAGGGGGAGGGACAGAGCACCTCCCCCCCACTGCGAATCACATTTCGGTTCAGGTAAATGACTTTCGTACATCCCTAATTCCAACTATAGGGGCCCAAAGGCCTTCTAGCTCATGTTCAGCTGTGCCTCAAATTCACTCTGCTTGGGATATATGTGTCATATCATCCCTGTTGAATGGTGTCCAACCATATATATTTTTAGCAGTGTGCCTAATCTGTGTTTTTGTAATGCGATCACGATCATATAAATTAAGAAAAATGGAACCCTCTTGATTTATAGATACTCAAGAAAGACCAAACACAAACAATAAAACTGTCCTTGATCTCAGTTGATGTTTGGTGGCAAATCGTACCAACACACAACACACACACACACACACACACACACACACAAAGATAGGAACATCTTAATGAAATTACACACACACACACACACACACACACACACCTGCCATAGCACCATTCTTTAGATCATTTGTATGTACTTTATTTTTCAGGTCAGAAATCTTTTTCTTTTCTCTATTTTCCCTTAGCTTATATATGGTTCTGCTCCAGTGATGCATAAAAAGACTCAAGATGTTTTCTTCCACCGGATGTTCCCAAATAAAGACCATCAATATTTCGGGATTCTCCAGTTGCTGTTGCATTTCAATTGGACATGGATTGGGGTGGTTTTTTTAAGTAATGACAGTGGAGAATGGTTTCTACAGAACATCCTTCCCATGTTTTCCCAAAGAGGTATCTGTTTTGATTTCATAATGAGACTGCCCAAACAAAATTTTTCAACTGAGAGTGAAAATGTTGTGATGGAATGGTTTGAAACATGTAAGGTTATCCTGAGAAGCACTGCCAGTGTTGTGGTCCTACATGGTGAAAGTCAAATCATGATATTTTTGAGAATGTTCTCCAAGGTTTCAGAATTTCAGGAGATATCAATGAGGACCAATGGTAAGCTCTGTATTTTCACAGCCCAGATGGATTTCACATCACTTCCTTTCCAAAGAATGTTGGCTATAGACTTCCTCCATGGTGCACTATCCTTTGCAGTTCCCACAACAGAGGTTTTTGAATTCCAGAAATTTCTTCAGGTCAGAAGCCCTATCTCTGAAAAAGCAGATGGGTTTATCAGGGACTTCTGGCAACAAGCATTTGAATGTTCCTTCCCATACTTGATCGTAGATGAGACGGTAGAAGACTCCTGCCATGGGGAAGAGAAGCTGGCAACTCTTCCTGGTTCTGTCTTTGAAATGAGCATGACTCCCCACAGTTACAGCATCTACAATGCAGTCTATGCTGTGGCACATGCCTTGCAATCCATGCATTCATACCAGTTCAAACACAGAGCAATATTAGCTGGTCATCGACAGAAGCTTTTGAATGAACAGCCCTGGCAGGTAAAGTCCTGAAAAAATTAATGCAGGAGAGCTAATCGTATCATACACAAGAGACAACTCGCCTCAGAGTACAACGCCATTGTTGATGGCCTTGATGCTAGTAATGGAATATGGTTATGCTTGGCTACATGAAGTAATGTGTGGAGAGGATGAAACTTACAAGGATATTTACAAGAAGGGAATATGTCTCTGCTGGGCTATATAGTGGACAGTCAGACTTGCAATTGTATGTGCTTATGCAAGATTGTGTGTGTGTGTGTATGTATGTATATATACATACCAGTTATATCCCAGTTGTGCAAATTTAAAGACATAGGGGAGGAAATCCAATTTGTGCAATTACAGTAAGTGCAAATTGTGTGACCACAAAAAAAATGTGCAAAACATTTCCAGATTTTGGGGGAAAAAACAAAGAAAGAAAGAAAGAAAGAAAGAAAGAAAGAAAGAAAGAAATCTGCTAGGCTCCACTACCACTTATTGTAACAAAAACACTTTAAAATCCAGTTAGGCTTAAATAGAATGGAATTCCCAGCATTGCACATCTCTAGTGATAGGCGCATGAAAGTTTATTTGAGGGGAACATTTAAATCCATATAAATAGGGCTTTCCCTGTTCACTCAAGCATCAAATTGGCAGCCAATACCATCCACATAGAATGACAAGAGTTGGAAGAGGACTTTAAGCTCATGAAATCCAAACCCATACCACAGGTAAAGTATTTTAAGGATGCAATGCCATGTATGTTTAAACAGGAAAAAAAAAATAGGCCTACAATACCCAGCATGCCCCAGCCCATCATTCATTTTACCCACCTGAGGCTGCAACACTATACCAAATGGCCCATCAGAAAGCCAGATTGAATTCAATGGGTCTTTCTTCTGGGCAGGCATGAATAGGATTGCACAAATAGTGATAGAACAGACAGGATGAGGATGAATGCTATGCTACTGCCAGCATAACTTCATGCATTGAATTACAGCGGTCTTGTACCCCATTTTGCACATCAGAATTGGAAAAGCATTGAAGCAATAATTTTCTGTGCCTAGGACGAGTTGCGTAATATTTGTGTTACACAAATATTTGTGTAATATTTGTGTTACACAATAAAATATTTTATTTTATTTAATTCTGTATTATTATTATTTACCTTTGAATGTGTGTAGAATGGAATTCCCTCCTAAATGAGTCATCAGAACACTGTTTGGAATAGGTTTTCACATAACAGAATATCTTATTTTCAAAGTTCTGAGCCCGCAAACATGCTTCTGTCATTGTTGTTGTTGTTGTTGTTTTAAGAGCAGACATGTATCTAAGAATGGAAAACCATGTTTATGTGTTGCTGGCTCATTTCTCAAATTTGGTCATGTAAGGTGTTTCTCTCAAAT
Source organism: Heloderma suspectum (assembly GCF_057233095.1). Lineage (NCBI taxonomy): Eukaryota > Metazoa > Chordata > Lepidosauria > Squamata > Helodermatidae > Heloderma > Heloderma suspectum. Next base: position 112,441,162 of record NC_139463.1, on the reverse strand, counting down.
ATCTGTGGCTCCTTCCTCAAGGGTGACATGATGTTCGAGATCAAGATTAAAATGGGAGCGTAGGAAGATAAATATTTAGATAAAGTATGTGCTCTTGAGCAGATTCCTTTATATGCATTGACTTATCTCATTGGTGAAATAATTGACACGACATTTTACTCAATGGCCAATGGCACAAAGTAACAATACAATATTATGGGCAGCCACTCCACCCTACCCTCAGACTTTACATACTACTTCCATTTGATTAAGTTTGCATACAGTTATATGATTCAGTTCTGTACTTCTGAAACCTAGGGATGGGCGAAGTCAGTGTACCATGCCATGAGCACCACTTCACAGACCCCACCCACCCGTCTCTGCTTGCGATGTGCGGTGAGCTGCCTGGCTGTCAGTGGGCACCCAGAGAGTGACAAGAAGCTCCTGCACGCTCCCTTGCCATGCCACCATTTTGCAAAAGGAATGGCAGCTTGGCCTCTTTTTCATAAAGGACCACTTACACAAATGGTGGCAATAAAGCAGCCATTTCCAGAACATCACAGGAGTTCTGGAGCATGGCTAGCCATAAAAAGACCTTAACACAACATGTTAAACTAAATGGGGTTTTGTTATTGAATAATTTTGTATAAAGCTTTTGGGATGTTATGGGTGGGGGTGTATGAAAATCACTTACCTTTCGGGGATTATGCTGATGGTGCGGGGGGAAGCATTCCGTCCCTTCCCCGGAATCCTCGCTGGGGGGGGAGGCGCTCCGTTCCCCCCCCCCCGGAGTCTTGGCCGGCCGGCTGTGCTCCACCGCAATTCTGCAGAGCCACCGGCTGGCTCTGCCAGCAGCCGGACATCTGGCCACTGGCTAGCAGGGACGCAAATGGCGGCGGCCGTAGCCACCACCATTTGTGTCCCTGCAGTCAGCCGTGATAGGCTACGTAAATGTTTACATAGCCTATCATGGCTGAGTAAAACAAAAACAAAAAAACCCACGCGTATGCAAATGGCGGCACCCATGGGCGCCGCCATTTGCGTTCCTTAATTTGGCACGTCTTAGTCTACGTAAACATTTACAAGGACTAAGACAGCGAAAATAAGGGGAATGCAAATGGCGTAGCATCTACGCTATTTGCGTTCCCCTTATTTTCGCTGTCTTAGTCTACGTAAATGTTTATGTAGATTAAGACGTGCCAAAATAAGGAACGCAAATGGCGGTGCCCATGGGCACCACCATTTGCATACGTGCGGGTTTTTTTGTTTTTTTTTACTCAGCCATGATAGGCTACGTAAACATTTACGTAGCCTATCACGGTGGTTTTTTAAAATCTAGCCGTGATAGGCTACATAAATCTTTACATAGCCTATCACTTTTTTTGTTTTTTTGTTTTTTTGAACTGGAAATGGCGGCGGAGGCAGCCGGTCAGAAGACCGGCCGCCGCCACCGCCGAACCGCCGCCGGAGCCGCCACCAGAGCCGTCGCCACCACCAGGAAGATCCGCCCCAGGTAAGTCTTGTCCCGGGGGGGCAGGGGGGCAGAGCGTTCCGCCACCAATTTCGGGGGGCTGAATGCGCTGGCATTTGGCCTCCCCAAGATCCATGGCGGAATTCTCTGACATCCCTAGTTATGGGGTTGATTTCTTCTCTTTGTGTATTGGTCAGTGTAACATTAAAAGTTTAAAAGTTCAGTGTGGTTTGATACCACTCGGTCTGTGAAGGAAGCAAGAGAACAAGGTTCAGCAGATGTGCAGCAATATAATGAGCCAGAAGAAGAAGGTTTGTTTACGTATCAGTGATGAAGTTTTGTGAGAAAGTAGTTTTGATTTTAGGGGAAAAAAATGTGTGCAGAAGTCAGGAGAAGGAATTGAGGGGAATGTTGAGCCCTCCTGATTTGTCAGTTACAAGAATACATGCTATCTTTAACTTATACACTGTTGAGGCAAAACTGCAGTTTTTAGATAGAAGAAGTTTGGAAGGAAAGAAGTATCTGAAAGACAAAGAGAATCACAGAGCTGCTTGGGAGAAGGTAAGAACTCTGACAGGAAGCATTGCTGGGAAGAACTTGGAGAAAATAGGGACCCAATCTAGTTAGAAAAGCTGAATGCATTTAACCCTGATTATTTCCTTACCCTTTTGCCCTTATACTTTGATGTGTGTGTGTTTTCTGTAACTATTCAGGTTTTAAAGACTTTTCCTTCCTCCCCCTCCTCCTGCTCCTTTTTCAGTAAACTTTTAAAATTTTGTTACTTAAATGTTTTTGTCTCTTTTCTTGTTGTGTTACCTACTCTGTGCCTAAAATCCAAGGCCTACACTACCTATGCTATTTACAAGAGACCCAGAGGTTTTTTTTTTTAAGTCTGTTCGGTTGAGGCAGCCAGGAAAAACAAAGAATTCCACCCTGTGACAATGGAAAGTCTTATTCTAAGGGAAAGACAAACAGGAATGGGGCACTCTATTTTTCCAGTTCTCCTTTTCACACATGAATCAGAGTGTAGCTGGGCAAGTGATAAACACATTTAACACTTGGTCTGCTTTGGTTGTCTAGGTTTTATCACTTGGCAGTTCTAGTGAGAGGGAATATTAAGGGCAGATTTTTTAAAATTCTCTACTACAAGCAATTCATGAGTCATTTAAAAAGCAATATTCATTCTTCCCCCTCTTCTCCTCCCTCTGTTCCTTCTTGCTTCAATTTTGAGCTTATAGGGCAGGGCCTTGTTTTGACTTTATCAGATGTGTTCTCTGTTCCCTTGTGTTACTTCTAAAACACTATGAGGTGGTTTTATTTAGTGTTGTTGTTGTTGTTAAGTTCAGCAACGACATCTGCAATAAAACTGTGCCTATAAAATTTACAGTGCACTCTTATACAGTACATGTTCATTCAGAAGTAAGTCTAATTGATCTCAATTGGACTTACTCCCAAGAAACTGAGTGTAGAATGGCAGGTTTAGGTGCTTAATTATTAGGTCCACTGGCATACATAAAGCTTTTAAAGAGACCACTAACCAGAGGTTCTGAAAACATAATCAGACTATGGTATATCTGCACATTGTCATATATCTTTATTGCCAGCCTTTATGTTTTTGTTTCAATGTAGCTTCACCACTATCTGCGAAGGGTCTCATTTAACAATAGTGTTGGGGAAAAGATTTCTTTTGACCGTAATGGGGAATTACTATCAGGATACAATATTATTAACTGGATCACATTCCCAAACCAGTCCTTTCATAGAGTCAAAGTTGGAAAGGTTGACCCCATGACTGACCTAGACAAAGGGTTAACTATTTCTGTGGATGCCATTATGTGGCCCAGCATGTTTAACAAGGTAAGATTTCTTCATAATTTGAGGTGCATTAAATAATTTCCCTTTTCCCATCCCCCAAGTATCGCTTCACTGTTAATGCACTAACATTCTCACTTGGCAAAATGTTGAAGCTGCTTTACTTTACAAAGTTAAACAGCCTTTAGAGGCCCGCTGTGATTTGTTTGCTAGGGCTGTGTTAGAAAGAAAGAAAGAAAGAAAGAAAGAAAGAAAGAAAGAAAGAAAGAAAGAAAGAAAGAAAACCATGTATCTGAGAAGGATATCACCACTTTAGAGATATTTGGACCTCATCGAAATAGGAGGTAAGTTGAGTCCTATTCACTAGGGCAATCTATCTAGGGCATTTTTGAAGATCTACAATTTAATATATTGTTGAAACTCTCTCAAGACTTCCATTCACTGTCTTCCATACCAGGTAGGGTGCAGGTTGGAGTTAGAGGAGGGGACTGTAGTTTTGTGATTCTAGCTTTCGATCTAGAAATGACTTTTCTAGGACTCGCCAATCACAAACCATTTAGAAAAGAAGGTTGAAGGAATGTCATAAGCTGTTCCAATGTTGTTGTTTTTTTCCCTACACTTTGCTAGTTCTGGTGACACAGCCACGACTAAGAGATGGAGCATTTCCCTTCCAACTGTTCAGTGAGTGTCTCACACCAAAATTCCCTGACCCTGGGTACCTTGCAAAAGTCACTCTTAAGAGACATTCAGCCAATCTCATATGTAATTCCACTGAGTCCCCCACCCTGAATCTAGCTCTGCCCTCTGAAACTCCATCACTTCCTTCCTGACAGCCTGGGGCAAGGAGGGTAACACAGTGGAGCAGAGAGAGGCATCAGGTTGTGCCTAGTCTTTCCCAGATTTCTCAATAAAAAGTCTCAATTAATGCTTCTTAAAGGGAGAGCTTCTGCTGCCTCTTCATGGGGGAGCTCACAAAGCTGCTGGAGATAACCCCTCTGGACCAAGGGTCCCTGAATCACCACATTAAGCACAGTGATCAGCTGGAATTCTCAGATCTGAAATGAAGAGCGAGAAGAACCCAACTCTGAGGGCTTTAGAGAGATGGGTTTAGAGCCGCTGCACAGTATGTGTATGAATAACACAGGCTGAAATCCTACATCATGTACCCGGGAGTTAGGCATATTGAACTCCATTAGAGATGGACAAATCTGTCAGTTTCTCTTTCTCCCACATTACATTTTCTTTTTAAGTCTCAAGTTTTTCCTATCCCAAATGTAAAGAAATGTCTGAATTTTGGTAAATTCTTATAAAAATGAGTCAAAACACAATTTCCATCCTTCCGCATATGCTGACTTTTATAGGTATAGCATGGAGAGGACCATGGTGTACCTAACTGCTACATAGCTATTAAAGATGAACAGTCTGACGGAAAAAAAAAAAAAAGAGGAGGCAACTCTGAGCACCACATCCTTGACTGAACTCACAGGGATTAAAAACAGACTTTTCAGAGCTAAGCACTCAAAGCCCTCTGCTAGGGAAGGCACAGGTGCTCAGCTGAGTCTGGGAGTCCAATGGACTCCCCCCGCCACTCGTAACTCTGGGCTGTGCCCCCTGAGCTGCTGCCCCTGCTCATGCCCCCCCATGGTTGCCCAGTCATCAGCACCTACTTTGAGCCATTTGCTCATCTAAGAAATATTAGAGGCGTAAATGGCCTGATATGTGCACAATATTAAATTTATGGAAGTTCTGGAGTCCCTATTTTTGTTGTTGTTGTTGCAAAATGCAGACTGCGGGAATGACGTGTGTTTGCAAATGGCTTAGGGTACTCCAGGCAGCACAGAGATTGCAGGGGGCATGTGAGCAGGGGTAGCAGCTGGGCGGGTTCCTGGAGAACCCAGATTGGGGGGTACCCATCCATCACTACCCTCTGCCAGGTGTCAGTTTGGGTTTCTGCTATATTCTTTTTTTTGTTTGTTTTTAGTCTCAAGTTCTTTTCATCCCATTTATGAAGGAATTTGCACATCTTTGGTAAGTTCTTATAAAAAAGAACCAAATTAAATTATCACTCATCCCTTCTAGATGTAAATTACTTCTCAGTAGGCATAGATAGGACTGTTCTGTTAGGGTGCAATCTCATGCATATATAGACAGTAACATGTCCTACAGCTCCTAGCATGCCTCAGCCAGCTGTGATGGCTGGGGCATGCTGGGATTTTTATGACTTCTTTCTGTCTAAACATGCATAGGATTGAGTCCCAAGTCACTCAACACATGTGACAAAGAACACAGACAGACACAGGCTCAAGCCCACCAACCGGTATTCCAAACTCATGCTGGATATCCAGCTTTGCACTTTCAGTGATATGCACACAAAAATGCATACAGTTTGAAAAATATGTGCCAAAAAATGGCATGCATTTCCATGCAGGGAAAGGAAGGGGGAGGTGAGCTAACAACCGGATACAGAGGTGGAGATTGGAGAATATTGACAAATTTGAGTTTGGGTGCTTCACACATCCCTACTCAGACAGACACCAATTATCTGGATCCATTACAATTTCATGTTCAGCCTGGGTTTGGCCCTGGGACAGCCTTGGTACCTCTCATAGATGAAAGACAAGGGGAGTGCTACCTTACTGATTGTGTCCACACCCAGATAAAGAGGTAGACACTGGGTTTGACTCTGACCTCATCTTTATTAATTAAATGGAGGAGATTTGCATGGGTCAAGCAGTGCAAGGCATGTAACTATTCTATTAGGTCAGGCATCATCTGTTCATGGGAATGGGGGCAGAACGGTTTCTGACCCCACTCCCTGGTCAAACCTTTAGGTGTTGAGGGTTCTCTTATCAGTTCCATTACTCTGCAGATATGACAGATTCAGGCCCCAAAGGGGTTCCCTTCCATGCCCCGAATCCTATGACCCCGGATGGCAAATTCTGGGAATCCTCTTTCATATTAAACGAACTTCTGATGCTGAATGATGCTCCATCCCAAAGTTTGATGGCACCAAAATTAGAGGCAATTATCCCAATCCATTTGCTGCAGTGTAGCGTAAGCAAAAAAGAAAAAGAAAAAGAAAAGCAAGATCTCTCAGCCAATGAGAAACCTCAGGGAGGAAAAAAATCCTACTCATTCCTCGAACATCACATGCGCCACTCATACTGCAGTTTCACCAGGGAAGCAAGGAAGTGCATGCCTGATTACACATTTTGTAAACCATGACAATGTGACATGTATGCACATGTCGATCTGTCACATGGGCCCTATGCTAAGGATGCCCGTCATGGGGAAATCTGGTCTTTCTTGGGCTCACTAGATTTCTCTGGAGCTGCCAGCTTAACCTGTCCTTGCAAACCAGGTCAGAGGCTTTTTACTGAATTTTCTTCCTGAGTTTCTCAGGGTAGATTTCCTCTTAAAATCACAATTTACACAAATTGTGCCCATAATTTGCAAATTTTGCAAATTATGCACAGAATTTGCACAAATCGCAGGTACAGTTCGCACAAATTAAGCATATTAGGGCTACAATTTGTGCAAATTACAGCTGAAATTTGGGTAAATTATGCAGATTGCAGCCAAAATTTCCATAAATAGGAAGAAGAAGAAGAAGAAGAAGAAGAAGAAGAAGAAGAAGAAGAAGAAGAAGAAGACGACCAACTCTGAAAATTTTGTGGTGGCTCAGCTCACTACACATTGAGTTGGACCAGCCCATGGACAAGTGTTCAGGTGGCTGAGCTGCTGAAAGCTCAGTGAACATGACTCCCTGGATAGATTCCTCTGAAATCTCTATCCTTCTAATGCTTTCCTCCATCTCAAGTGAGCAGAAACACTGATCCCCTTGCAGACCACTCTGCAGCTGGAGAAATATGAGAATTCTCTCTGTCCTCTCAGTGGCTTTTACAGAACATCTGCTATGGTATCCTTCCAGATTAGAGGACTGGGGAACCTCCTCTGAATGGCAATTTCCAGAAGGTGATGATTGGGGTCTATTCCTCTGCCTCATGACAATTATGTCATGATGTGTCGTAGGGCTCTATTTTGTGAGGACATTATATCGTGGCAAAATTTATCACTTTCCTCAATGAAACCAGTGAGAAGCAAACTGCCATAGAAGAAATTTTCTGAATACTATGTCTTATATGTTTATGAACAGGTACAACCCCTGTCTGTGTGTAATGACTATTGCCATCCAGGTTACAGCAAGACAAAGAAGGAAGGAGAGCCATTTTGCTGCTATCATTGCCTTCCTTGTCCAGAAGGGAAGATTTCAAACCAGAAGGGTAAGAGAGGTCCGGTACACCATTCTGCCATTATATTGAGTCTGATCCACTGTGTACATCTCAGAGGTTATTGTCACTCAATTCACTGGCATTTAAAAGGCCATTCATATTTTGGTGGAGGTGGACCTTATTTTATATATATATATATAAAAACTGAATTATGAGAGGATTTCATATAACAAGTAATATCTGTGTACACCCAAAAACAAACCATGGAAGGTCATTTGAATGTATCCATCTCAGAAAATGGTAGTAAAGATTCTAAGTATGTGATCTCCAGGATAAGGCAACCTCTTCAGTGATAGGCATAACGGATGACATTCACTTTGTGACCATGATCAAAAGTTCTGTTCAGCATTTTAGAGAATGCTAAAAGATGTGTGCCTGATATTTACCTTGAAGACTAGATTTATCATGTTGTAATGTTGATGCTTGTTTACAGCAGCAGATGATACACAGTAGATAGGATCCAGATTTATGTACAGAAGTCAGCAAGATTTAAGTTCTCGACTAACAGAGCTCCGGTTCACTTGATTGGGTCTACTCTAAGTCTTGACCCAAACCAGTTTTTCCATGAATACAAAACTATATTATCTTTTCCAGACATGGATGATTGTGTTCACTGTCCAGAAGATCAGTATCCATACAAGGACCGGGATTGCTGTATTCCAAAACGTATAAGCTTCTTGTCTTATGAAGAACCTTTGGGGATCAGTTTGGCAGTTTCTGCTCTTTTGTTTGCTTTCATCACAGCTCTGGTGCTTTGCATCTTCATTAAGCACCAGGACACTCCCATAGTCAAAGCTAACAACCGGAACCTCACCTACACTCTCCTAATTTCCCTGTTTGTCTCTTTCCTTTGCCCTTTCCTATTCATTGGTCGACCAGAGGAGATGATGTGTCTGCTTCGACAAGCTACATTTGGCATCATCTTCTCAGTGTCAGTTTCTTGTGTGTTGGCCAAAACCATAATTGTAGTTCTGGCTTTCATGTCCACCCAGCCAGGAGCCAGGATGAGAAAATGGGTGGGGAAAAGGCTGACCAACTCCATTGTTCTTTCCTGCACCATGATTCAAGGCATTACTTGTATGGTGTGGCTGACAACCTCTCCCCCCTTCCCAGATTTTGACATGCACTCAGTGGCTGAAGAAATTGTACTGGGATGTAATGAAGGTTCACCTATCATGTTCTACTATGTCTTGGGCTTTATGGGATTCCTGGCCATTTTCAGCTTTGTTGTGGCTTTCCTTGCCAGGAAGTTGCCTGACAGTTTTAATGAAACAAAATTTATCACTTTCAGCATGTTGGTTTTCTGCAGTGTTTGGTTGTGTTTTCTTCCAACCTACCTCAGCACAAAGGGAAAATACATGGTATCTGTGGAGATCTTCTCCATATTAGCATCAAGTTTTGGCTTACTGGGCTGCATTTTTTTCACCAAATGTTATATCATTATATTGAAGCCGGAGCTAAATAAGAGAGAGCAGCTGATAAGAAAAAAATAATAATAAAGTGGATTTCGGTTAGGGGAGCTTTCCTGTTTGTGTGGCCTCTGGCAGATAATGGGAATTAAGCCAATTCTCTGGGGTGTTGCTAGATATTAAGAGATCCAAGGCACAGGCCCATGACAAAAACCTACATGTGTGAATGCATACAAATTTAGAATGGATAGATTTTTTTTATGTTTTACATGTTACCAATGTTAGAAAAATAACAGTGTAATAAAGGGCCTTTGAAGAAATATAAAAAGCTTTTCTCTCATTAATGAGCAATTCCAGCCTCCCTCTCCTGTCACATTTCATTGTGATGGAATATATTCCTCAGAGATTAAAGCTTCAGCATTCCCTTTTAAAAGATTAATAATTGATCACACCTTTTCCAAGAAAACAACAAGATGACATGCATTATGTTCCCCTCCACGCAACACTTCCTCCAACATCTGTGAGAGATCTTCTCCATCTTAGGCTCCAGTGTTGGTTAATGTGTTGCATCTATTTTCCTGACATGTCTGCTCAGGCCTCAGCCATTATATGAAGGCCAGAGCTGAACAAAAGAGAACAAAAAGCTCCAGCTGAACAAAAGAGAACAAAAGGCTCTGGCGGCGCGATGGTGGATTCGGCGGCGGCAGGTGCATCGGGGGCGGCAGGGCCAGTGGGGTCGGCAGGGGTGGCAGGGATGGCGGCGGGTGTGGCAGGGCGGTGGGGGCAGCGGCAGTGGATGGTCTCCTGGCCAGCCACGGACAAGCTTTTTTGCGGGTGCGGCGGTGGCGGCTGGTCTACTGGCCAGCCACGGCTGGGCACAGCATGCGCACATGGCGGCGGCTATGGAGGCTACCATTTGCATTCGCTATTTTTCACCGTTCTAGCCTACGTAAATATTTACATAGGCTAGAACGGTGAAAAATAGCAAACGCAAATGTTGGCCACCGTAGCTGCCGCCAGTTGCGTATGCGTTTTTTTTTTACTTTGCTGTGATAGGCTATGTAAATATTTACGTAGCCTATCACAGTTAAGTACAGGGACACAAATGGCGGTGGCTACAGCTGCCGCCATTTGCGTCCCTGCTGCCTAGTGGCCGAATGTCCGGCTGCAGGCAGAGCTGGCCGGCAGCTCTGTGGAATCCCTGCAGAGCAGAGCCAGCCAGGCAGGACTCCGGGGGGAGGGGGGGAGCCCCTCCCTACCACCACGAAGCAGATCCGTGAAACGGTAAGTTACTTTTGTACATCCCTACTATGAATGGCACAGGAGTTGTTAATAATATCCTTAGGGAGGAGGGTACATGAAGAGAGTGAGAGAGCCAGTAAGATGAGAGACAGCTAGAGCCTGAAGTGAGAGCAGAGTCTGAAGGGTGAGCAGGAAGAAACAGCCTGGAAAGTCTAAGTACAGCCAGGGTAAAGGAAGGGATATTGTATATATCCCTTCTTAACATTCTGCAAGTGAAGTATAGACATAAATTCTGGAAGTATAATGTTCATCTTAGGGACGTGTGATTCTGGGAATTCTGTTCCATTTAAGCCTGATGGAATTCCTCACTGGAGGCTCTGAGTGGAGGGTTGTGTGTGTGTTTTTTTACATTTATATTGTTTTCCTCCTCTCCCCACATTCCTTCCCAAAGTATTCTTATTCTCAACTCTTGTCATTTATTCTCCCTTTCTCCTTTAACATGTAACTTGTAATCAATTACACCACACTGGAAGTTTTCATCCCACCTTACCAGTTTCATTCAGCCCATCTCTGCTTGAGATGCTAGGTGGGCTGCAACACTGACGTCCACTGGTGGTCCCTGGTCCATAATTTGAAAAAAAAAATGCTCTAAACCAAAAGAGCTACTCAAAAAAGCTCTACCGACCGTCTCTCTCCCAGAGGCCCTGCTGCTGAAGCAGAGGCAAAATAACCTTAGTTGCTGCCTGCAACCATCCTCATATGCTAGATGAAGTTGCACCTTCTGAATGTCTGACTTTCACAAATCTGATAGAAATACTGGGTACCTCTTACATGGACTTGAGCAGCCTGTGCTGTTCCTTAAAAATAGCACATGGTTGCAGGGCTGGAAAAAGCCAGGCAGCAGAGACTATTATAATCCTCCTCCAAAGGAGCAAAGGCCTAGAGATTCAGAAGAGACATGAGGTAAACCACTTAAATGTAATGTGTGCATTATATTAATCCTTTCATGGGCTGTGTGGTAGTTTAAGATATCTTCAGTTATGGAAATTTGTTCAGTTATAGAAAAAAAGACTTTCACAACTGCTTCCAGGCAACCTTTACATAGTTTGCAAAAAATCTGGCTGTAAATTGTGTGATTTTTTCACAATTTGTGCAAACAATGCTGCAATGTGTGTGACTTATGCAAATTTACACAATTAATTCACAGCTGAATTTTGTGCAAATAATGGAAATTTGCACAATTTGTGGGTGACATTTGTGCAAATGTTCTTTTGTGCAAATAATAATTTACAGAACTTCTGCCAGCTGACCTAACTAATTTCACACTGAGTCAGGGCTAGGGATGTATGAAAGTCACTTACCGTTTCACGGATCTGCTTTGCCATGGGGGGAGGCGCTCCGTCCCTCCCCCTGGAGTCCTGCCCAGCCGGACCAACTCCGCAGGGATTCCGCAGAGCCGCCAGCCGGCTCCGCCCACAGCCAGACATCCGGCCGCTGAGCAGCAGGGATGCAAATGGCGGCAGCCATAGCCACCACCATTTGCATCTCTGTACTCTGTACTTAACCGTGATAGGCTATTTGAGTTCCTTTTTTTCACCGTTTTAGCCTACATAAATATTTATGTAAGCTATTAAGGTGAAAAAAAGGGGAACGCAAATAGCGTAGTGGACGCTATTTGCGTTCCCCTTTTTTTCGCCATAATAGCTTACGTAAATATTTACATAGGCTAAATGGCAAAAAAAAAAAAAAAAAAGGAACACAAATGGTGGCTGCCATAGCCGCTGCCATTTGTGTATGTTTTTTTTTTTTTACCTTGCCGTGATAGGCTACGGAAATACTTACGTAGCCTATCACGGCCTCCGCAGGGATGCAAAAGGCATCCCTGCATTAGCCGTGATAGGCTACATAAGTATTTACATAGCCTATCATGTCTATGAAGTGGAAGAGGGAATGGTGGAGTTTGATACAAGATGGTGCTATTGCTAGCATCAGTAGTGATCTTACTGCCACACATAATATGCAATGTTCCTGTTGATAAATGTGCTGTTCGTGAACCTCTTTCTATTAATCACAAGTATTATCAGCCTGGAGACTTCATGGTTGGTGGCATTATTTCCTAAATCTATGTTGCTTCTGAACTGATAACATTCAGAAGACATCCATCTGAAGAAATAGTTGATGAGATCATGTAAGGATATTGTGTTTAAAGTATGCCATAAATCTGGCCCATATCGTCAGCTGGATCCAAGGAACCTTTCTCCATCAGACAAAGTTCCTTCAGTGGATGACATTTCTCTGGATCCAACACAGTAAACAAAGCCACGCTGGTCCTACTAGGGATGTCAGAGAACTCCGCCATGGATCTTGGTGAGGTCTAATGCCAGTGCATTCGGCCCCCCGAAAACTGTGGTGGAATGGCCTGCCCCCCCTGCCCCCCTGCAGATTCCCCCTGGGAAGAGACTTACCTGGGGCAGATGTTCCGGGCGGCGGTGGCTCCAGTGGCAGCGGCTCCAGTGGCGGCTTCGGAAGCTGGTCTTCCGACCGGCTGCTGCTGCTGCCATTTGCAGTCTGGAGGTTTTTTTTGTTTTGTTTTGTTTTTACAGAGACGTGATAGGCTATGTAAAGATTTATGTAGCCTATCACAGCTGGGTTAAAAAAAAATGCATACGCAAATGGCGGCGGCTATGGCCGCCGCCATTTGCCTTCCTTATTTTTTGCCATCTTAGTCTACATAAATATTTACGTAGACTATTACTGCGAAAATAAAGGGACTCAAAAAGGGATGCAAATAGCGCCCGCTACACTATTTGTGTTCCCCTTATTTTCGCCATCTTAGTCTACGTAAATATTTACGTAGACTAAGATGGCCAAAAATAAGGAATGCAAATGTTGGCAGCCGTAGCCGCCGCCATTTCTTATGCGGTTTGTTTGTTTTTTACCCAGCCATGATAGGCTCCGTAAATCTTTACCTAGCCTATCACGTCTTGTAAAAAAACCCAAAAAATGACAAGACTGCAAATGGCGGCGGCGGCGGCGGCAGCCGGTCGGAAGACCAACCGCCGCCGCTGCTGAAGCCGCCGCCGGAGCTGCTGCTGGCCGAAACATCCGCCCCAGGTAAGTCTCGTCCTGGGGGGGATCCGCAGGGGGGGTGGGGAGGTGGCAGGCCATTCCACCACAGATTTCGGGGGGCCGAATGCACTGGCATTTGGCCTCATCGCGATCCATGGTGGAATTCTCTGCCATCCCTACAATCTACACTCCCCCCATATGCAACATAGTTGTCTGTGGTTGTTAGTAAGCATAGTATTATCATACTGTTTCTCAGTGGTTATAATGCTTCCATATCTCAAGCCTCCGGATACACTGCCCAATGAATAGGTAGCCTATCAATATGGAAAGTCTGCAGAACAACAGGCTTTAGGATGAATTTAATGATTTTCAAAATGAGACATTTATGTTTTCCTTCTGAGGCTGTTATTGGAAAGGTGTGAGTGTTCAGTTCCAGACACACTTTACTTTAACATGTTAAGCTTGTGCAATATTATGCATGTGAGCAATTGCATAATTTGGTACAGTCAGACATATGTCTCCTAGGTCATCTGAAATATTTTGAGACTAAGGGTGCAATCCTATGTGAGTTTAGACAGAGAAAAGGCCTACAACTCCCAGCATGCCCCAGCCAGTGATGGTATTCTTTCTCTGTCTAAACATTGTATGGACAGAGAAAAGCCTTTTGTCCTCTCCCCTGTTTCTCTCTAGAAATTCGGATTATCCAATTAAAGGGATTGTAGGAGATTTGGAGTAGACAAAAAAACAAAACAAAACCAGTACTACATCACACAATATATAATTCATTTATCTAATTATCTATGGAAGACAGAGCCATCCATGGCCACTAGTCCTGATGGCTATATGCTGCCTCCAGTAACAGTGGGAGCATGCCTATGTACACCAGTTAGTGGAGAACATGAGCTGGAAAGTGGTATTCCACCCATGTCATGTTTGTGGGCTTCCCAAAGGCATTTGGCTGGCCACTGAAGGAATAGAATGGTGGACTATATAGGCCTGTTGTCTGAATGAGCAATAGATTTATCAAACTTTTATTGAACTTAAACAACAACAACAACATCATGTCATATTATGAAGCAGAAGCACTGTGACATGTCATCTAACTCTCACTTTAGATAATTGCTTCAGAACTACCAGCACATTCTGGCATTTGTATTTGCTGTAAATGAGATCAATGAAAGTCCGCGGATATTTCCCAACATCACCCTGGGTTTCCACATCTGTAATAGTTATTTCATTGCAAGCTCAATCTATCTTGCCTCAATGGAACTTCTCTCCACCCAGAACAGATTTTTATCCCTAATTACAAGTGTGATGTCAAGAGCAATGCAATAGCTGTCATTGGGGGACCTAATTCTGACATCCCTCATTACATGGCAACCATCCTGCGCATCTACAAGATTCCACAGGTAAGCTGTGCATGTGGAGCAGGGGAATTAAAAAGGAAAACAAAATATAGATTATCATTTCATTGCATGTTAGAGTTAGTTTTGTAGCTTGGAGATAGAAAGTGTTGCTTGAAATAAAGACATTCACCCTCTGTGTTCCTTGAGGGTCAAAACCTGGCCAAGGACCACCACCATCCCTTGGTGTAGAAAGTTATTTTTGATCTCTCCCCTCCCCCATATGATAGCTTTCCAATATTATTTGCAATCTTAAACAATAATAGTAAGGAGGGGTGTGTGTGTGTGTGTGTGTGTGTGTGTGCGTGCATTTACTGGTAAGAGAAAACTAAAGTCAGCCAATATGATAAACAGGTAATTGGTCTCATCTAAGAAGGCATGTCAGTATACATTGCTTCAGTGGTGAACCCACTGAGGGTCTCCATATCCTTATGTCCCTTTCTTTGCTGAAGTGCAGAATGTTGCTATTAGATTTGATCTCAGAAGAAATTGGTTCTTCTATCTGATGGCTGGATAGCTGCCATTGGTAGAGCATGTTATTTATAATTTGTGGGGATTTATAGCTTCCTATGCAGAAGTCCTAGGTTCTGCCTTCACATGCCCCTGGCATGACTACAGAAGAATCCTGCCTGAAACAACCTGGAGAGCTCTTGCCAGTCAGTGTCTACAACACTGGGTGAGATGGACCCAATGTCTGATGGGGTATAAGGTAGCTTCCTATGTTCTTTTGTGCAGATTGCAGGCCCTTTTTTGTTCTTTAGAGACAATACTTCCATGGCAGAACACTTGCTTTGCATGCAGAAAGTCTCATTTTCATTCCCAGGCATCTTCACAGGAAGTCTCAGGTAGCAGGTGAAGTGAAAGACATCCATAGCAATAGGTAATGATGATGGCATTGTGTATATATGAGGACAGATGGGGGATATTAAGGTTATGAGAAGCCTGTTCTCTCATGTTCAGTCTTTGAAGATGAATGTGATAAGAAGGGGACTGTGCTGGATGTTAGATTTAGTGCAAATGACCTTTAAAATAAGTGTTTCAAAGAACTGTTTACATGATTTTTACTGTGTAGACTAAATTTCTGGCAGAAGAGCTCCAGTTGTAAGATGTCTGAAATGAAAGCCCTTTGGTACAGTAGTTAGAGCGTTGGACGGACGAGGACTTGGGAGATAGGAGTTCAACTCCCCGCTCCACCATGAAGCTCATTGGGTGGTCTTAGTCCCATCACCTTCTCTCAGCCAGACTTGTTTCTCCAGGTTGAAATGAGGAATTAGTGCTGCTGCAGAAAAATCTTCTGCATTTTATTTTTCACCATTCTCATTCAATGTGATGGGGGTGGGGGTTCAAAAATCATTCCAAGGAGAAGAGCATCTTGGTGTATCTCCTGTGGATGGTTCTTGTGCTTACTTTAGTTACAAGGTGGCCGAAAAGTACATATCCTGTCTTTCATTGTGCAATCATCTTCCCAGTGGTATGCATGCTCCCCAGCTTCCCATGCTTCAATGAAAGCATGGGAAGCTGGGTCTTCCCATGCTTTGGGTCTTCCCAAAGCATTTATATCTCCCCCATCCCATGGGACTTTTTCAAATCAGGAAGTGTGAGCATCCAAGGGAGGTGCAGAGCAATGAAGAGTTGTGTTAGAGAAAGTTGAGCAAACAAAGCAGCATTCACGCCCATATTATTGTGCAGATGGGGCATTTATGGGTGCTCTGAGCACAATATTTAATTTATGGAATTCTCCGAGTTGCCACTGTTTTCCCAAATCTGTGACCACAGGAACAATGTGTGGTCATGGAGAGCTCAGGGTAGGTGAGAGCTGCTCAGCAAGTGCAGGGGGCACGAGACTGAGCCCAGACTGAGCCCAGCACCCACGTCATCCCTCCTGCAAACATTGCAAAGCTTCATCTTGGGCTGCCAATGGTCACAGTGTTCCCTTGGTAGGGTCTTGGTCAAGATGTCCTTAATTCTACTAAAGCACACACTAAATGACACTTTACCCCAATATGCTCGGTATGTGTTTGAATCCTCTCAATTTGAGAAAGTTTGATCCAGCCCTGGTTGTCTTCTATAATCTGAATTGGTCTCTGTTCCTCTGTCCCAAGGTCCATTAGCAGCTGTTTCAGCCACATTAATTCTCTGCATGCTTCTTTTCCTGCTACATACTCAGATTCCGTGAATGGTAGAGCTACCGCTGTTTGTTTTTGGCCGGCCCAGGAGACCAGCCCATTCCTATACGTAAACAAGTATCCACTGGTGGATCTGTGGCTGGAGTTGTCCCCAGCCCAGTCTGCATCAGTGTAGCCTACTCATTCTAGTTTGCTACCAGCTGGCAACTTTTGTTTAAAGTCCATAGTCCCTTTCAGTTACCTAGCCCTCTTTTAACAGTGACCCGGTCTCATTCAGTGGGTGAGCTGGGTTTTTTGCTCCGGATCCCTACAGCAGTTACTATGTCTGGTCTGGTAGTAGTGGTTAAGTATAATGGGCTCAAGTTACAGGAAGCCAGATTTTGGCTGAGCATCAGCAAAAACTTCCTGACTGTTTGAGTAATGACAATGGAATGAATTACCTAAGAAGGTAGTGAGCTCTCCCACAGTGGAGGCATTCCAGATGAAGCTGGACAGCTATCTGGCAGGGATGCTTTGACTTGGATTCCTGCACTAAGCAGGGGGTTGGACTCAATGGTCTTGTAGGCCCCTTCCAACCCTACTATTCCACGATTCTATGATTCTAGGAGTTTACCTATTGCTGTTCTGTACTTTCTGTTGTTTGACAAAAGTTCACTTTCATCTTCCTGGTTGAGGAAGTCTGTTTCCATAGGGGTTACCACGGTCTTTGCATTTTTGAATCCTAATGTCTCCATACGTTCAAAAATCTTTTGACATTGATTGTGCAGATAGGAACTGCCTTCTCTTTTAATCTGAATGCCTAAATAGTAAGTTGCATTTTCTAATTATTTTATTTCCATTTCCTTGTTTAGGTGGCATACAATTCCTGCATAGTCTTCATCCCTTTGTGTTATCATGAGGAGGTCATCCACATAAAAAAGAATCAAAGTTGCTTGAAGCTTTGCTCTGTGAGCATTTTATTTAGTTTCCTATTCCATGCTGTTGCTGCCCTGTTTAAGTCCATATAGTCCTTTCTTGAGTTTGCACCCAAGATTTGCTTCCTTGGAGTTTGTGAAACCTAGAGATTGTTCCATATACAGTTCCTCTGTTATCTCTTCATGCAGAAAAGCAGTATTGACATCTAGGTGCCTTACTTGCATCTTTTTAGACACTGCTAGACTCAGGGGTATTCTGATGGTGCTGTATTTCACAACAGGGGCAAAGTTTTCCTCAAAGTATTCTCCATACTTCTGTAGAAAACCTTTGACAAGTAGTCTCACTTTGTAGCATTCTCCTTCCCCTTCAGCACTTTGCACTATCATGAAGAGCCACTCGCATCTTGTGTCTTTCTTGCCTGGTGGTTAATTTGGTTAGGGTCCATGCCTTGTTCTTGTACAGGGTGTCTGTTCTCTGGCTGCTTCCTTCCATTGGGTGGCTTCAGCATTTGGCATTTGTTCAACTTCCCCGCAAGTTGATGGTTCATAGGGTGTTACTGACCTGGCAAGGTAGGACAGGTGTTGAGCTGGTATGCCTTTGATGGGTCATGATGAGCATCTGAGAGGTGGCTCTGGAATCTGATCTGCTGTTGCAGTATCTTCCAGCACATCTGTCTCTACATCTTCATCTACATCCCCTTCTTCAGCTGTACTGCCCTCAGCCTCTTGTTCACCTCTGCATCATCTACATCATCTTCTGGTTCACCTCTACATCATCTACCTCTACATCTGGTTCAGCATGCATTTCTGGTAGTGAGGGCTCTGTTGTCTCATTTCTGTACTCTAGTGCTCTAGTAAGTAACTTTCTCATTATGCTTCTCTGAGCTGTCTAATACAGTTCCTCCCTTCTCAGCTCTATTTTGTTCATCAAAATAAACCACATGCCTTGTGCTGACTTCACTTGTTTTTAAATTCATCACTCTATATCCTTTGGTTTAGGAGCATAGCCATTAATACAGTCTCTTCTGTTTGGGCATCTTTTGGCTTTTTTGGCATCTCTTTCCTCTTTTGCTCTGGTATATAAGTGTAGGCTTTGTTGCCAAACACTCTGATGTGTTCCATATTTCAGGCTCTATTGTGCCATACCTGAAATGGTTTTTGTGTGGTCCCCTTGACTGGCAATCTGTTCTGGAGATAGGTAACTCACCACCTTTGTCTGACTGCAGCATCTGAGGTCTTTTGCCAAACATGTTGCTGCCCATAGTGACGTATCTCTTCAGCATCTTGGTTCACTCTTTTCCTTCAGTAAGTATGTTATACAGTATCTTGAAAAATCATGCACAGATATTAAAACATATCTATTCTCTCCCAATGAACACATATTGATTGGACCACAGAGATCACCATGTACAAGATCTAGCACTTTGGTGTTTCTCTTTACAGATCTAGTTGGAAAGGAGGGCCTTGACCCCCTTTGCCTTTACACAGTGTATGTACCTAGTTGCATTATTGTTCTCACTTTGTTTTACCATGATATCTGTTGCAAGGTTTCTGCTCTGTAGTTCCCAGATGGCTTTTGTATTGTGGTGCCTCAGTCTTCTGTGCCAGAGGTGCAGGATGCTTTCATCTCCATGCTCTTGGACCACATTCACTTGCTGACCTGAAAGACTTAACTCATAGACACCTCCATTTTCAAGTTCCTGTGCATATACAACATTGTTTTTGGTTACTGTGCACTGTTTGCCTTCAAAGTGTATTGTAAAACTATTTTTTGTCTAATGCAAACAGACGTCGCATGTTTCAGTTCAACTCAGGAATGAACAACACATTGTTTCCTAAATTTGCAACATTTCTTATCAGGCAATATTTGCAACTCCACTCCCTAAGCCTTGAATCTTCATAGTTTGCTCTTTTGCTGTTTAGACTTTTACATAATGACTTTCACTAAGTTAAAGTTCATCAAAACATTCACTTGAAAATGTACTGTGTGCCTAGTGCATCCACCATCTTTGATCCAGTTCTTTGATTTTGGCTCATTGTTGCTGGCTACTGGCTAGGAGGCTTTTGCGATCTGAAAGGAAATTACTGCTAACATTTTGAGAAACTTGCTTTGCAGGATTTCTTCATAGTCTTTGTTTAAAAATTTAGGAGCTAACATTAGTCAGGGGGTGGGAGATCTTGTTGCTAGGTGAAGGGCAGTCCTTTGCAAAATGTCATTTACCATCACAGTTAAACCAGCACTGTGATTGCTTCTTGACTCTTCCCCCAGGTTGGGCTTTCTCCTTCTTCTTCCCACTCATTAGGGAGCATTTTAGTGCAAAGTTAGAGTAGTCTGAATTCCTTTGGGACATTTTTTTCTGATAAAGATCGACTGACTCTTAGAACTTGTAAATCCAAAGGTGGGTTAGAAGCACTCTAACATTTCTTTGCGTCGTCGTCGTCATCATCATCATCTAGAATTGTTTACATGAATGATCATCTTCTAAAGCATCATAGATTAAGGTTCTCTTCACATCTGGAATTTTATCCCACTACAAACCGGTCCTTATGATTCCGGATCCTTTCCAGGATTTAGATTGGCCCTGTATACTCGCAACTCTCATAGTGCTTCCCTCTGCTTTGAACCTTTACATGGCTGGGCAGAGCTGCACGGGCAAATCAGGACAGAAGGTGGCTGATGCCCCTTGCTCCCTCCCTTCCACTGATCATTGGTTCCTGTAACATGCTTAATGGCTCCGCCTGTCCCTCCGCTCCGCCACAGCAGGAAGCCGTCCCTCCTACTGTGGGAAGTGAGTGAGCAGGCCAGTGGGCTACGGGAACTGGTTCCTTGCCACACTCTTTACTCCAACTTTGTGGCAAAGGAGAGAGGGTCTTCTTGGTGGCTTGCCCTGTGCTGTTGCTGGTCTACTCCTTATTCTGGCTTCCCAACAACCCTGTAAGAGTTGTTCTGGCAAGGAGAAGAGATAGTTTGTGGCTTACTCTCCCCTCCCCCCCCAGCACTGTTGTTGCTCTTCCCCCTTAGTCTGGCATCCCAACGACCCTTTAAGGTAGGCAAGGAGAACAGAGAGTGGGTGGCTTTGTCTCTCCCCCCCCACCCCCTGGCATTGTTGTTGCTCTTTCCCCATATTCTGGCTTCCCAATGACCCTGTCGCGTGGAAGAGGAGAAGAGATGGTTGCTGGCTTTCTCTCCCACTCTCCCTCTCCCCCCCCCCCCCAGCACTGTTCTTGTTCTTCTCCCATATTCTGGCTTCCCAACAACACTGTAATGTGCACTAGGAGAAGAGAGAGTGGCTGGCTTTCTCTCCCACCACCCAGCACTGTTCTTTCTCTGCGTTCTTATTCTGGCATCCCACTGACCTTCTAAAGTGGACTAGGAGAAGAGAGAGTGGCTAGCTTCCCCCCTGCCCCGGCACTGTTGTTGCTTTTCCCCCTTATTCTGGAATCCCACTGACCCTGTAAAGTGGGCTAGGAAAAGAGATGGTGGCTAGCTTTCTCTCCCCAGCTCCCCAGCACTGTCGTTTCTCTTCCCCATTATTCGGGATTCCCAACGACCCTGTAAGGTGGGCTAGGAGAAGAGAGAGTGGCTGGCGTTGTCTCCTGCCAGCCGGCAATGTTCCTGCTCTTCCCCCTTATTCTGGATTTCCAAAGACCGTGTAAGGTGGTCTAGGAGAAAAGGAAGTGGCTAGCTTTCTCCCCCCCCCCGCACTGTTTTTGTTCTTCCCCCTTATTCTAGCCTCCCAAAGAGCCTGTAAGGTGGGCTAGGAGACGACAGAGTGTCTGGCTATCTCTCCCACCCATCCTGGCTCCGTTGTTCCTCTTCCCCCTCAATATGCCTACCCAATGACCCTGTAAGGTGGGCTAGGAGAAAAGAGAGTGGCAAGCTTTCTCTCCCACCCGCCCAGTGCTGTTGTTGCTCTTCCACCTTATTCTGGCTTCCGAACGACCCTGTAAGGTGAGCTAGGGGAAGAGAGGGTGATTGGTTTTCACTGCCCTCCCCGCAGGGCTGTTGTGGGTCTTCCCCCTCATTCTGCCTTCCCAATGACCCTGCAAGGTGGGCTTGGAGAAGAGGTCATGGCTGGCTTTCTCTCTCTCCCCCCCACACTGCCCAAGCCCTCTTGCTGCTCATTCCCCTTCTTGTTCTTCCCCCTTATTCTGGCTACCCAACAACCCTGTAAGGTGGGCTAGTAGAAAAGGGAGAGAGGATGGCTTTCTCTCTCTGCCCCCCACCCCCCGACACTGTTGTTGCTCTTCCCCCTTATTCTGGCTACCCAAGAATATGCAGTACTTGCCATTCCCATGCAGATATCGGTCCCACCTTCTTCCATGCCATCCTAGATGGTTGCCATTCAGAAGACCTTGTGGCAGTGGTTTTCTGTATGTGGGAGGGAGTACTGTGGAAAACCACCTCAGCATTACTGCCTTATCTAAAACAACACCACACACATGCAAAAGAAACCTTTGAAAATGACTATTCTAATGTCTGCATGATGAATTTATTCAGGGGAGGAGAAAAGGCAGTTTTAATACCCAGTGAAATCCTAACTGCCAAGCCTTTCTCCTGTGCAGCTGAGAAGGGAGACTCCCCCATCCACCCTGGGAGAAAAAAAGCCCATCAAACTAGTGTGCAAAAGGGAGATGTAGCAGTCAGTGCAGTCAATCGGAGGGGGAGGTTCCGAGTAAATGCATTGAAGGGGACGGGAGACCTTAAGACTGCTCCTCTAAGTAGACTTACAATGCACTCCGATGCATGCCTACTCAGAACCAAGCCACACAGCTTTCAATGACACTTACTCCCAGGAAAGGAAAGGGCCCAGAGTATTTATGAACCCACAGCCTGAGTCCCACCTCACAATAGGTTCTACAAGTCAATTCAGCAAAACTCCATCTTTTAATGTAGATTTCCTTCCTGTTGCAGTTAGAACTGATACTGGCATCTAAACAGTTTGAGGACTGTACTAGCAGTAAAGCACAAAGTTTGTGGAGAAAGAGAAGACATCCCTGTGCCCTTTTTAAAAAACACACACAAGTACAGCCTTACAGCCAGTGTGTTTACTCAGAAGTAACCCTTGCTGTGTTCAGGGGGATTTCAGAGAAGCATTTGGGATGATTTTGGTTAACCGCTTTACAGTTCAAATGCCTGGAGTGGAATGGGAGAGAGGCAGAAACGGTCACTGGAAGCACGGTCAGTGACCTGCCCCATCCTTCCACCGATCTGTTGTCATAACAATGTTATTCAACACCACCCAGCAACACCCCCTGGCACCCACTCATACTAAGAGGGACAAAGCACTAAACCGTAAATGCACAGGGAGGAAATGGCGATTTCAATCACAAACACAGAAAATGCCAAGTTTTCCCCATTCTCAGATAACACAGGAAGAGGGAGGGGAAGTTGTGAAATAGCAGCAGCAGAGCAGCACCATCGTTTAAAGCTCCCAGGAAAAACAGTGATTAAAGAACAGGTGTGTAGGTGGCCTAAGGCTTTTCCAGCTGTCTTTCTCCAGCCTTCTCTGACCTTCTCCTGCATCTCCTGCATTTTCTTTTGAATGCTCTCTGAAAGTGTTATCTATTGCTTCTAAAACAACAATTAACTTTGTTTTTCATTGCTCAAAGTTGTGGCTGTTCAGTAACCTTCCAAGGAAACCTCCTTTTTGCTACGCCTGTTTTTTTTTTGTTTTTTTTTAAAGCCATGTATCTGAGGAGAATATCACCAAATAGGAGGTGATTTGAGTCCTGCTCACTAGGGCATTTTTGAACATCTACATTTTGATATATTATTGAAATTCTCTCAAGACATCCATTAAAACAAAATACCAGGTGGGGTAAAAGTTGGAGTTAGAGGAGGGGAGTGTAGTTTTGAGATTTTTAGCTTTCAATCTAGGTATGATTTTACTAGGATTCTCCATTCACAGACTATTTGGAGAGGAAGTTGGAAGGAATTTCAGAAGCTGTTCCAATGCTGTCTCTGCTTAGGGATGTCGTGGGAGTCCAAGCAGGGGCGGGGTGTGTGTGTGTGTGAAGTCCAGTAACATATGGCCTGTAAACAAATCATGAAAGAATTAAAGGACACCTGCATAAAAAGTAACTTGTTCAAAATCTAGTTATTGCTCATAATGGAAGTCTCTAGTTGTTAAATCTAACAAAATAACTGTTAAAAGATTGCAGGCGTGAATGGTCCTTTAACAGCTGTAGTGTTGTGTAAATGGCCCCGTTATGGATACCATTTACGTAAAAGGACTTTTACTGGGAAAAAAAAAATCCCCAGCTTCCATATTTATGCAAATAGTGGCTTGCTGAGGGGTTGGAAAGATGTGTGCTGCTTTCCAGATGCATGCAGACTGCACAGTGGCTCATCCAGGGAGCCAAACATGGGCAGCTGGCTGGCTGGCGTTTGGTGCACGCCGCACGCTGTGCGGCGCTGACACAGGTGAGTCCATCCATACCTATCTCTACTCTTTGCAAGTTGCAGCTGACTCAACCACAACAAACTAAGAAAAGGAGTATGCCCCTTCCGCTTGTTCAGTGAGTGTCTCACACCAAAATCCCCTGACCCTGGCCATCTTGCAGATGTCTCTCTTAAGAGACATTCAGCCAGTCTCATATGTAATTCCACTGAGTCCCCCACACCCTGAATCTAGTTGTGCCCTCTGAAACTCCATCACTTTCTTCCTGACAGCCTGGTGCAAGGAGGGAAACAGTGGAGCAGAGAGAGGCCTAGTCTTTCGCAGATTTCTCAGTGAAAAGTCTCAGTTAATGCTTCTTAAGGGGAGAGCTTCTACTGCCTCTTCATGAAAGTTGCTGGAGATAACCCGCCTGTCCAAGGGACCCTAAATCACCACATAATGCACAGTGAGAAGCTGGAATTCTCAGATCTGATCTGAAATGAAGAGTGAGAAGAACCCAACTCTGAGGGCTTGAGAGAGAGGGTTTTAGAGCTGCTGCACAGTGTGTCTATGAATAACTCAGGCTGAAATCCTATATCACATACCTGGAAGTAAGGCATATTGAACTCAGTTAGAAATGGACAAATCAGTCAGTTTCTCTTTCTCCGGCATTACATTTTCTTTTTACATCTCAAGTTCTTCCTATCCCAAATGTAAAGAAACATCTGGATTTTGGTAAATTCTTATAAAAATGAGTCAAAACAAAATTTCCATCCTTCTGCACTTGCTGACTTTTATAGGTGCGGCATGGAGAGGTCCATGGTGTACCTGCCTCCTACATAGCTATGAAAGATAAACAGTCTGACAGAAAAAAAGAGGAGGCAACTCTGAGCGCCACAACCTTGATTGAACACACAGGGATTAAAAACAAGACTTTTCAGAGCTAAGCACTCAAAGCCCTCAGCCTGGATGGACACATGTATCAGTTGTGGTTTCTTCCACATTTTTCTAAAAAAATAAAAAAATAAATCTCAAGTTCTTTTCATCCCATTTATGACTACATTTGCACATTTTGGTAAGCTCTTGTAAAAAAGAACCAAATTAAATTATCACTCATTCCTGTTCAATATGAATTACATCTCGGTAGGCATATATATGGGCTGCGGTGGCTTAGTGGTTAAGATGCTGAACTGCAGACTGGAAGGTCGGCAGGTCAGCAGTTCGAGACCCGAGTGCTGCGTGACGGAGTGAGCTCCCGTCTTCAGTCCCAGCTTCTGCCAACCTAGCAGTTCGAAAGCAAGAAATTGCAAGTAGATAAATAGGTACCGCCTCGGTGGGAAAGGTAACAGCGTTCCATGAACCTCGGTGTTCAGTCATGCCGGCCACATGACTACGGAAGCGTCTTCGGACAGCGCTGGCTCTTTGGCTTAGAAGCAGGGATGAGCACCGCACCCTGGAGTCGGACATGACTGGTTGGGGACACCTTTACCTTTTTACCTTTTAGGCATACATAGGATTGTTTTGTCAGGGCACAATCCTATGCATATTTAGACAGAAGAAAGTCCTACAACTCCCAGCATGCCTCAGCCAGCTGTGATGGCTAGGACATGCTTGGATTTTTATGACTTTTTCTGTTTAAACGTGCATAGGAGTGAGCCCTTCATCACTCAACACATGTAATAAAGAACACAGACAAACACAGGATCGAGCCCACCAAACAACATTCCAAACTCGCGTTGCATAATCAGCCTTGCACTTTCAGTGATTTGCACACAAAAATGCATACATTTTGAGAAATGTACACCAAAATATGCATGCATTTCCATGCAGGAAACAGAAGTGTGTGTGTGGGGGTGGGTGGGGGGGGGCACACACACCTAACAATGGGATACATAGGTGGAAATTGGAGAACATTGGCAAGCTTGAGCATGGATGATTCACACATCCCTACTCAGATATAGACACCAGTTACGGCTAGATTTTCAAAAAACACCGTGATAGGCTACGTATATGTTTATGTAGCCTATCACGGCTGACTTTGGGGGGGGGGAAAAAGTGCGTACGCAAATGGCGGTGCCCATGGGCGCCGCCATTTGCGTTCCTTCTTTTGGCTCGGGCAGTCTACATAAATATTTACGTAGACTATGGAGAAAATAAGGGCAACGCAAATAGCGTTGCCATTTTCACCGTAGTCTACGTAGGGATGGACGAAAGTCCCTTACCTGATCCTGCAGCTTGCTTCGCGGAGGGGGGGAGGCGCTCCGTCCCTCCCCCGAAATTCTGGCCAGGGGGGAGGTGCCCTGTCCCTCTGGCCGAAATTCTGGCCGGGGGGGAGGCGTCCATCCCTCCCCGTTGAAATTTGGGCCAGGGGGGAGCGCCCCGCCTCTCTGGCCACGAAAATTCTTCTTCTGCCGGGACGCAAATGGCGGCAGCCATAGCCTCCGCCGTTTGCGTCCCTGGACTGCAGTCAGCTGTGATAGGCTACATAAATGTTTATGTAGCCTATCACAGCTGTCTTTGAAAAAAAAAAAAAGCATGTACGCAAATGGCGGCCCCCATGGGCGCCGCCATTTGCGTTCCTTATTTTGGCACGGGTAGTCTACGTAAATATTTACGTAGACTATGGCGAAAATAAGGGCAATGCAAATAGCGTACGAGCTTCCCCCCCCCCAAAGTCAGCCATGATAGGCTACGTAAACATTTATGTAGCCTATCACAGTGTTTTTTGAAAATCTAGCCATCATAGGCTACGTAAATCTTTACGTAGCCTATCACGTTTGTTGTTTGTTTTTGTTTTTTTACTTGAAAATGGTGGTGGCGGCAGCACCATTAACATTTTAGGCTACGTTAACATTTACGTAGGCTACATTAACATTTACATAGCCTATCACAGCTGACTGCAGGCCAGGGACGCAAATGGTGGCGGTTACGGCCGCTGCCATTTGCGTCCCGGGCTCCTGGCAGGAGAGCCGGTTTCACAGCCAGAGGGACGGGATGCTTCCCCCCTGGCCAGAATTTCAGCCGGAGAGACAGGGTGCCTCCCCCCCAGCCAGAATTTCAGTGGGGAGGGACGGGGCGCCTCCCTCCCCACCCAGAATTTCGGGGGGAGGGACGGAGCGCCTCCCCCCCATCTCAAAGCAAGCTCCGGGATCATGTAAGTGACTTTCGTCCATCGCTAATTATACCCTGCTGAATGTAATTAAGTTCTTCCATCCATATCCAATTTAAGTGTAGGAAACTCTTGCAATTCTGTACAACTGAGTAGAACATGAAAGGTACTGTGCTACGGACTCAAAAAGAGAGAAAGATGAATGAAAGAAAGAAAGAAAGAAAGAAAGAAGAAAAAAGTGATACCAAAATTGCAGTGTTTGCTCATATGACTGTCCCAGAAATACATACTTTTGTGAGCTTATCGGGGAGGATGATCAACACTTCAGCACTGGGACTCAATGAAATCAATTGGCCTCATTGGGTAATTCATGACTAACTCACATTAGTCATGATGAGTTTGGATCCAGAACTGTGTTCAAAAGAATATGGCCTCTGTATTATGATAGTGAACTTTGCAGCAGAGATGAACTCCTCTGGGGATTCCCTTCACTTGTCTTTAAAAATAGGTGAGATCAGCAACAACATTTGTTGGGATGATTGAATTGTATACATGGAATAAGTAGATGAATTTCAGCTGAAAAAGTAGTCAAAGAATTATATGAAGAAGTCATCAAGAGTGTCATTATATGTTTCATTAAAACAGTGTCTCTAGGCAATTGCTTGGGAAATTGTTTGTTGTTGTTCAGTTGTTCAGTCACGTCCGACTCTTCGTGACCCCATGGACCATAGCACGCCAGGCCTTCCTGTCCTGCGCTCTCTCCTGGAGCGTGCTCAAGTCCACATTCATTGCATCAGTGATGCTATCTAGCCATCTCATCCTCTGCCATCCCCTTCTCCTTTTGCCTTCAGTCTTTCCCAGCATCAGGGTCTTTTCCAGAGAGTTTTCTCTTCGCATTAGGTGGCCAAAATATTGGAGCTTCAGCTTCAGTATCTGTCCTTCCAATGAGCACTCAGGGTTGATTTCCTTTAGGATTGACTGATTAGACCTCCTTGCAGTCCAGGGGACTCGTACTCCAGCACCACAGTTTGAAAGCATCAATTCTTCAGCGCTCAGCCTTCCTCATAGTCCAGCTCTCACAGCCATACGTTACTATTGGGAAAACCATTGCTTTGATTAGATGGACCTTTGTCAGCAAGGTGATGTCTCTGCTTCTTACTGTGCTGTCTAGTTTTGCCATAGCTTTCCTCCCAAGGAGCAAGCGTCTTTTAATTTCATGGCTACAGTTTTTATTTTGGAAATCACTGCTTCCTCTCTTCATTTCCCTTTATTTCCTTTAGCTCACGTATGGTTCTGATCCAATCATGAATAACACACTCCAAGGTGTCTTCTTCCATCAGATGTTCCCCAGTAGTAAGCATCAGTATATGGGGCTTCTCAAGTTATTGCTGCATTTCAATTGGGTATGGATTGGGATCATTTCCCTCGACGATGAAAATGGAGATAGATTTGTACAGAATGTGCTTCCCATATACTCCCAGAATGGTGTCTGCTTTGAGTTCATAGAAAGATGTGCCAAAAAAACTGTTTCCAGTGATACTGCTGATGTGATGTTAGAGTGGTTTCCAATATCTAATGTCATCATGGGGAGCTCTGCCAATGTGGTGGTCGTACATGGTGAAATTCACACTATGATCAGTTTGAGAATTTTTGTCCAACTACCACAATTTGAGGATAAAACAGTCAAGACAAAAGTCTGGATTATGACAGCCCAAATGGATTTCACATCACTTCCCTTACAAAGAAGTTGGGATATAGATTTCATCCATGGTTCTATATCCTTTGCAGTCCATAAGAAGGAGATAGGAGGGTTCCAGAGGTTTCTTCAGATGAGGAACCCCGCCTCAGAAAAAGAAGATGGCTTTATCAGAGACTTCTGGCAATATGCATTTAACTGTTTATTCCCCAGCTCTGATGTAGATATGACAGGTGAGGAAATCTGCACTGGGGATGAGAAGCTGGAGAGCCTTCTTGAGTCTGTTTTTCAAATGAGCATGACTGGCCACAGCTATTGCATGTACAATGCTGTCTATGCTGTGGCACATGCTTTGCACACCATGTTTTCATCCAAATTCAAACACAGAGCAATGGTGGATGGCAGGAGGTGGATGCTTAGGAATCAACAACCATGGCAGGTAAGATCCGGAGAACAGAAAGGCAGGACAGCTCATCATTTCTGTGACTGAAAAAAACAGGGCCCACAGTGATTAGCAAGCCCTCTCTATTTGAAATCAGGAGTTTCAGTATCTAAGTGCTAGATTTCCTATAGGTTCCATCTTAGAGTCATTTCACTGGGGCTTCTGCACATATTAAGACCCTAGTGGAAGAACCTAATTATTCTTGGTAGTATTTGATGGTTTCAGTTGAGTTTTAGCATCCAGGAATATAGCACAAACATCTGGAAGAAGATGGCTTTGCATGTATCATTTCATTTTTATGCCCTATTACTCCTATAGGGTCTTTTTGTGTTTTATCCATTCAGACTCCCCACCCCCACCCCTATTTATAATATTGTTACAGTAGATTTTTCAACTCTGTGGTTTTGTCATCCATGTCCTTGTTGTGTTACCCAACTCATGCCTAGTAGCCAAACTCCACTTTACTTAAAGGTGGTTACAAGGTACCCAGATGGTTTTTAAAGCTGTTTGGTGGAGGCATCTAGGGCAAATAAAGAGTTCCACCAGGGAGCAGCAAAAAGGTAAGGGCAAAAAACAGTGGAGCATCCTATTTTTCTTGGTCTCTCTTCCACACAGATCAGTGTGGTGCTTGTCCATGAAAATCAGTTATGTATATCGGCTTATGTTTTTGCTGTAAGCTGCTGTATGTATGAAAGTAAATCAGCAGGATAGCAATACAGTATCAGATGCACTTAGGGATTTACGAAAGTCACTTACCTTTTCGCAGCTTGGCTTCGCGGTGGGGGGGGAGGCGCTTCACTTCTCCCCCCGAAGTTCAGGTGAGGAGGGGGAGGCTTCCCGCCTCGCCCAGCCCAAATTCAGTCCGGTGAGAAGCGCCTCGTCTCCCCGGCCAGGAAACAAAAAGTAAAAAAAAAAAAAAAAAGACCCCGTGATAGGCTACGTGACAATGTACGTAGCCTATCATGGCTAGATTTCCAAAGTCAGCTGTGATAGGCCACGTGAATCGTCACATAGCCTATCACGGGTGACTTTGGAAAAAAAAAAGCGGGTACGCAAATGGCGGCGCCCATGGGCGCCGCTATTTGCGTTGCCCTTATTTCCGCTGTAGTCTACGTAAATCTTTACGTAGACTAGACGTGCCAAAATAAGGAACGCAAATGGCGGCGCCCCATGGAGCGCCACCATTTGCGTACCCACTTTTTTTTTTTTTACTTTAATTTTTTTTTTTTGCAATGGTGGCGGCAGCCGGTCGGGAGACTGGCCGCCGCCCCCGCCCGTGCCGAACTGCCGCTGAACCGCCGCCGGGACCCGCCACCGAGAGGGACAATGGCCGAAGGTAAGTTCCGTCCCGGGGGGGCGGGGGGCCGGCAGAGAATTTCCCAACCAACCTGGGTGGCCGAATGCATCGGCGCTCGGCCTCCCGAAGATTGGGGGAGAAATTCTCCGCCATCCCTAGATGCACTATGCCTAAGTACACTAGTTTTCTGGGGAACATGAGCAGGACAGTGCTGTTGCACTGTGGGTTTCCTGTGGACTAAATTGGCCATTGGTCTGATTAAGCATGGCTCTTCTTATGTTCCTTATGTAATGCATTCATTGCATTGTGAGTAGTATCCTGCATTAATCTTTTGAGGAAAAATTAATCATGGGTTTCAGGAATGTGAACAATTATTACCCTATACTGCATCTTTTTGTACACTGTGGTTTTAGCTCCACCATTTTCTGAGAAGTGTTTCATTTAACAACAGTGCTGGGGAAAAGGTTTCCTTCAATCAAATTGGAGAATTAGAAGCGGGATTTGATATTATCAACTGGGTCACATTCCCCAACCAGTCATTTCTTAAAGTCAAGTTTGGCATGATAGATCCAAAGGCTTCTGCAGACAAAAAGTTCACAATTCATGAAGATGCCATTTTGTGGCCCAAGACTTTTAACCAGGTATGATCCATATGTATTTCAAAATGTATCCAGTAACTCCTAAGTATTTAAAAAAGGGAGTCACAGTTCAGATTTCGAAACTGTCTCCTTTCCCCCTGTTTCTGTGTTCTTTCAGTTCAGAATTTCACTTCAAACTGCAGTTTCCCAGTTTAAAAATTCAAATGGGAAATTTTGAAGCTATACGTATTACACAGCTTTGGAATCTTAGGCTGAAGTCCTGTGCACGTCCACAGAGAAATACATTCCACTAAATAGAGTAGAATGTCCTTCCAAAGGACCCCCTATTTGGGGATTATGAATAGCTGTGAAAGTCACCACATGAGCAGGAATGGGGAGACACTGAGTAGTCCTCCCCCACCCCCAGTGCCACATATTATCATAGTTCCTTTGACAGGCTTCCATGCAGTTTGGAACCCTGAACAATCATGGTACCCAATTTCATATGGATGGAGCCCTGATACGATGTGACATTGTGGGGTGAGCTTAACGAACAGCCTCATGCCTACTCACGTGGTGAGTCTCACCACATTTCAAAATGCCTGAATATGGATTAAGAATGCATAGGAATGATACAAAAGAGCAACATGATGAAGATGAACTAATATGACCAAAAAGAGAGCCAGTGTAGTGTAGTGCTGAGAGTGACAGACTGGGAACGGAAGATCCCAGTTCTAGTCCCCACTTGGCCATGGAAGCTCACTGGGTGACTTTGGGCCAGTCACAGACTCTCAGCCCAACCTACCTCACAGGGTTGTTGTTGTGAGGATAAAACAGAGAGGAGGAGGATAATGTAAGCCACCTTGGGTTGCTTGCAAGAGGAAAAAAGGTGGCATAAATGCAATAAATAAATAAATACATACATCAAAGGCATCTATGTTGGCTTTTAAGAATGTGTTTTTAACCTTATTTGTATAATAACCTGAATTGGCCAACCAGTGTGTCACAAAATAATGTGCAAGATTATTTTGTTTTCTAGAACCCCTCATCTGTCTAGATGGTAAAGGAACCAATTGGGGGTGGGAGGTGTGGTACGAAAAGAAAAGCTGAATGTAGGGATGTACGAAATCCCTACCTGGATCCGTGCCGGGCAATCTGCGGTGGGGGGGAGGCTCTCTATCCCTCCCCCCAGAATCCTCGATGGGGGGGGAGGTGCTCCATCCCTCCCCCTGGAATCCTGCCCCTCCGGCTCCTCTCCACGGCCAAGCCGCGGAGGTGCAAGCCGGCTCCGGCCACCCACAGCCAAACATCTGGCCGCTGGGCAGCCCTGCAGGGACACAAATGGTGGCTGTCGTAGCCACCACCATTTGCGTCCCTGTAGTGAGTCGTAATAGGCTACACAAATATTTACATAGCCTATCAGGGTAGGGGGAAAAACCCCAGCGTACGCAAATGGTGGTAGCCACTGCCATTTGTGTATGCTGGGTTTTTTTCCCCCGTACCATGATAGGTTACTTAAGTATTTACGTAGCCTATCACGGCTCACTACAGGGACACAAATGGTGGCAGCTAATGCCATTTGCGTACCCTAGGGATGTACGAAAGTCACTTACCTTACGACGAAATTGATTCACGGTGGGGGGGAGGTGCTCCGTCCCTCCCCCCGAAATTCTGGCTGGGGGGGAGGTGCTCCGCCCCTCCCCCCTGAAATTCTGGCTGGAGGGGGAGGCGCTCCGTCCCTCCCACCCTGAATCCTGGCCGGCCGTTTGCATCCCTGCAGTCAGCCGTGATAGGCTAGGTAAATGTTTTGGAACCACGCATATGCAATGTAACCGCGCATATACAAATGGCGACACCTATGGGCACTGCCATTTGTGTTCCTTATTTTGACACGTCTTAGTCTACGTAAAGATTTATGGCGGAATTCTCTGACATCCCTAGCGTACGCTGCGTTTTTTTCCCCCTGTGCCATGATAGGCTACGTAAATACTTATGTAGCCTATCACGGCCTCCGCAGGGACGCAAATGCCATCCCTGCATTAGCCGTGATAGGCTACGTAAGTATTTACGTAGCCTATCATGGCCATTGAGCAGAGGAAGTGAATGGTGGCTGCAAGACGGCAGCCAATCGCAACGCAGCGCGGACGGGAGCAGGTAAGTGCTCCGTTTCGCATGCCTTTCATGGGGTGGGGGCGGCGGGGACTTCGCCCCGCGTGCCTTTCATGGGGTGGGGGGTCAGGGGCTTCGTTCTGCGATGGATTTCGGGGGGCCGAATGCACTGGCATTCAGCCTCACCGAGAACTGCCACGGAATTCTCTGACATCTCTAGTAGCTGAATGATGAAGCCATGGAGTCTGCATTTAGTCACTATCAGCAAGCTTACCCATCACCTACTTTATTTATTATCTGACCTCATGTAGATGTCTGTAGAACTCAAAAGGCTGCATACTGTCTTGTGATATTTTGGTTGGGCTAATGAAAGCATTGCCCTAATATGGATAGCATAACCAAGCTGACTGACAGAATGCATCAAACAAAACCTCTGTATTAATGTATTGTGTTGCCATGGCTAAGATATGGGCTAACCCTTTTGCTGGTGGACATATTTCTCCAGAATCTATATTAAAGCTAGGGTAAGTTTTTTCACCAAAACAGAAATAAAAGTGATGGGTTTTGCCATCTGTGAATAGGGTGGAGAATATTGGAGGAAACTGTGGGTCCAGTTTTAATATTGTTTACTCTTATTTTAATATAATTGAAGGAAGGAATGGGTTTTTCACCTATTCCTTCCAGTCTTCCTTGTTTATCCCATGATTGGATCCACTAATGTAAGCCAAGAATAGGGTTCCATCATTTGTGGAGCTTCAAGTTGCCTATTACGTTTTGAGTTCTTGATGTTGCTATATCAACATCAATCCCATTGAAAACTGGTGATTGGCCGAGGAGGGACAAACACCTAGGGATGGTGGAGAATTCCACAACGGATTCCAGTGAGAATCCATGGTGGAACGGCCTCCTGCCTCCCCCCCCCCACAGAATCTCCCTGGACCGCACTTACCTGGGGCGGATGCACCAGATGCGGCGGATGCGGCGGTGGCAATGGCCCTGGAGGCAGAGGCGGTTCCGGCGGTGGTCCGGCGGCAGTGGCTTGTCTCCTGGCTGGCTGCGGCTGGGCTGTTGCGGCCACCATTGCTGTCCTTCGAGCTGTGATAGGCTACGTAAGAATTTACATAGCCTATCACGGCTAACCCCCCCCCAAAAAAAACCCAGTGTATGCAAATGGCGGCGCCTACGGCGGCCACCATTTGCGTCCTCTATTTTTCACCATTCTATCCTATGTAAATATTTCTGTAGGCCATTACGGCAAAAAAAAAGGGAACCACAAATAGCACCCACTATGCTATTTACGGTTCCCTTTTTTTGCCATAATTGCCTACATAAATATTTACGTAGGCTAGAATGGCGAAAAATAGGGAATGCAAATGGTGGCCGCCGTAGCCGCCGCCATTTACGTATGCCGGGTTTTTTGGGGGGGCATGCTGTGTTAGGCTATGTATATTCTTACGTAGCCTATCACGGCAGTCTGGAAGGATGCAAATGGTGGCCTCTATGGTGGCCGCAGCAGCCCATCCGCGGCTGGAAGTCCAGCTGTGGACGGTCCCGCCTGGCTTCTCTGCGGAGCTTCCGCGGATGAGAGCCGGCCAGGCAGGATTCCAGGGGGGAGGACCGGATCACCTCCCTCCCGTTGAGGATTCCAGGGGGAGGGACAGAGCGCCTCCCCCCCTCCCCAGCCGATGCCCTGACAGGAACAGTTAAGGGATTCATACATCCTTACAAACACCCAAGACATACGTTTGTTTGTTTGTTTGTTTGTTTAGAAAGTTATAGCATTCTTCTCTTTGGTTTATGGACAGGCACATCCCTTGTCTTTGTGTAATGACAATTGCCACTTGGGTTATAGCAAGAAAAAGAAGGAAGGGGAGCCATTTTGCTGCTATGATTGCATTCCATGTCCAGAAGGGAAGATTTCAAACCAGAAGGGTAAGATATGTCATGCATGGAACTTCTCAAATATATTGGCTGTCCTCCCAAATTTCTCAAAGGTTTGAAATAGTTATTCAAAGTTTACTATACATGATGCTTTCTCGTATGGGAATAGAGTCTGATATAACCAATGAAGCCTATGAGCTCTTGTGCTATTGCACCTTTATTGGGAAAAAGGATATATAAAATGTGTTCCAGATAACAATGAGATTCTGATAGGTCTATGTTTGTAATATTAAACCATGACTAGTGTGTTGCACATAGGGATGTCAGAGAATTTCGCCACGGACCTCAGTGAGGCCAAATGCCAGTGCATTCGGCCCGCCGAAATCTGGCTCCGGCTCCGGCTCCAGCGGCGGCTTCGGTGGCTGGTCTTCCAACCGGCTGCCACCGCCGCCATTTGCAGTCTGCCTCATTTGGGGTTGTTGTTTTTTTACATAGATGTGATAGGCTACATAAAGACTTATGTAGCCTATCACATCCCGGTAAAAAAAAAAAAAAAAAGCGTACGCAAATGGCAGCTACAGCTGCCGCCATTTGTGTTCCTTATTTTTTGCCGTCTTAGTCTACGTAAATATTTACGTAGACTATTACAGTGAATCAAAAAGGGAGGCAAATAGCACCCACTACGCTATTTGCGTTCCCCTCTATTTTTGCCGTAATAGTCTACATAAATATTTACGTAGACTAAGACTGCCAAAAATAAGGAATGCAAATGGCGGCAGCTGTAGCCGCCATTTGTGTACGCCTTTTTTTTTTTTTTTTACCCAGCAGCCACCGTGGCTGGAAATCCGTCTGCAGACAGCACTGGCCTGGCCGGCTGCCTGGCGGAGTCGCTCCTGAGCAGAGCCGGCCATCAAGGATCCTGGGGGGGAGGACCGCATTGCCTCCTCCCCCATCGAGGATTCTGGGGGGAGGGATGGAATGCCTCCCCCCCACCATGAACAGAATCTGCGAAAAGGTAAGTCACTTTTGTACATCCCTAGTTGCACTAACTAATGATGTTATAATTTATTTTCTACAAACACTACTACTATTACTACTACTTCTACTACTAATTAGCCCTTACAGTGTACCTAAAATGTCTAAGATCAATACATAAAAAGAAAGTTAATCTAGTCCCTGACCTCATGCTCACAGTTTAATAGACAATATGAAAGGGAAAAAAATAGAATGGGGAGGGAAGAAGAAAGTAAACAAATACTTATCTGGCCAAAGCTGGTCTCCCCCTTACAATGATATTCCTTGTTGGAAGCCATGACTGCATATATATATTGTGCTTATTTGTTTGTTTCAGACATGGATAACTGCTTAGAATGTCCAGAAGATCTGTATCCAAACAAGGTCCAAGATCAATGCATTCCCAAAGATATAACCTTCCTGTCCTTTGAAGAATCTTTGGGCATCAGTTTGGCTGTTTTTTTCTCTTTCTTTTTCATTTATTTCAGCTTTGCTGCTTGGGATCTTCATGAAACACCATGAGACTCCCATAGTCAAAGCTAACAACAGGAACATTACCTACACTCTTCTCATCTCCCTATTACTATCCTTTCTTTGTGCTTTGCTATTCATCGGTCGACCTGAGAAGGTGAAGTGTCTCCTCCGACAAACCGCTTTTGGTATCCTCTTTTCACTGGCAGTTTCTTGTGTATTAGCCAAAACCATTACAGTGCTTTTAGCTTTCATGGCTACCAAGCCAGGATCCAGGATGAGAAAATGGGTGGGGAAAAGACTGGCATCCTCTATAGTTCTTTCCTGCTTCCTTATTCAAGTTACTATTTGTACTGTGTGGCTCTCAACCTCTCCCCCATTCCCAGAGTTTGACATGCACTCCATGACTAAAGAAATTATACTGGAATGTAATGAAGGTTCAACTGTCATGTTCTGCTCCGTCCTGGGCTTTATGGGCCTGTTGGCGATTGTCAGCTTTGCTTTGGCTTTCCAAGCCAGGAAGTTACCTGACAGTTTTAATGAAGCCAAGTTCATCACCTTCAGCATGTTGGTCTTTTGCAGTGTCTGGGTATCCTTTGTTCCAACCTACTTGAGCACCAAGGGGAAATACATGGTGGCTGTGGAGGTCTTCTCGATCCTGGCCTCCAGTGTTGGTTTATTAAGCTGCATCTTTTCCCCAAAATGTTATATCATTTTGAGGAGGCCAGAATTGAACAATAAGGACCAGCTAATAAGAAGAAAGAATTAAAGCATCAAAAGATCTTTGGCTCCAATCCTAAGGCTGCCATTACTACATCTCAATCTAAGCAACAATGTTATTGCACAAGAGATATACCCCCCCCCAAAAAGAAATGGGTTTACGGGTCGATCCACCTGTTTCACTGCTCCTTGATCCATCTTTTTCACTGGATGTATAATTAGCTTCCTTCCTAAAAGTGTGTCTTTTATCAATTTTTGGTTGTATACCAGCTGATATCATACCTGGGCTCAGTTATTGCCTTAAACTGGGCCCTGGTGCACTCAGGGCCCACACTAACCAGATTAAAGGATACCAATATGATTCAAGTTCAATTGTG
The DNA here is from genome assembly GCF_057233095.1 of Heloderma suspectum. Taxonomy (NCBI): domain Eukaryota; kingdom Metazoa; phylum Chordata; class Lepidosauria; order Squamata; family Helodermatidae; genus Heloderma; species Heloderma suspectum. Next base: position 112,403,368 of record NC_139463.1, on the reverse strand, counting down.
TGAAAGAATGATAGAGTTTATTGATGGAAAATAGATGCAGATAAAATAATAATAATAATAATAAAAGAAAGCTTACACATACCCTTAACTCTCGGTTCAGCAGCTCCGGTTCCGAGGGGAGCAACAGACACCATCTCACAGGGATGGTTATCTCAGTGGTGCACCTTCCCTGTCTCAGACAAGAACCACTTAGGGATGTACAAAAGTCACTTTTTTACTTTTAAAATAAAAGATTCCACGGACCCGCTGGCCGGGGATGTCCGCAGCTGAACTTCCGGCCGCTGGGCAGCCTTCCAAAAAAAACACCACAACGTACGCAAATGGCGGCGGCTACGGCGGCCACCATTTGCATTCCCTTTTTTTTTGCAGTTTTAGCCTACGTAAACATTTACATAAGCTATTATGATGGGAAAAAAGGGGAACGGAAATAGCATATTGGGTGCCATTTGCATTCCTTTTTTTTGCCTTTTTAGCCTACATAAATAGTTATGTAAGCTATTATGGCGGGAAAAAAAGGAGCGCAAATAGCGCCCACTACGCTATTTGCGTTCCTTTTTTTTCGCCGTAACAGCTTACATAAATATATATGTAGGCTAAAAAGGCAAAAAAAAGGGAACGCAAATGGCAGACGCTGTAGCCGCTGCCATTTGTGTACACAGTTTTTGTTTGTTTGTTTGTTTGTTTGCTTGCCGTGAGAGGCTATGTAAGTATTTACGTAGCCTACCATGGCAAAGGCAGCTATGCAAATGGCATGTTGGCCACCATTTGAGTCCGCAGCGTCCGGCTGAGAGACCAGCTGAGCCTGCTGCCGCTGCCGCCGGAGCCACCGCTGGAGCCGCTGCTCCAGGTAAGCTTCATCCCAGGGGGGATTCCGCAGGGGGGCGGGGGGAGGCCGTTCTGCCATGGGTTTCGGGGGGGCTGAATGCCAGTGCATTCGGCCTCACTGAAATTTGTGGCGGAACTCTCTGCCATCCCTAGAACCAATGTGCTCAGGATTTTATACGGTTTGTCTCATCATTTAGTTCAAACTGTCAGAAAACACATAGACATACTACTCCCTTCACCCAGAAAGAGAAAGGGGGGGTGCTTTCTCTCTTGGCAGCAAAATACATTTCTCACAATAAAGAAAAAAACATCCCTCATCAGTTAGAAGGTACACAGTGTGAAGAACAACTACTGTGCATTGTTTTAGCTTCTGTTAGTAGCAAAAAAGAAAAAAAAAGAAAAGAAAAAAAGGTGGCCTTCACTGTGAATACAGCTATGAGAACCAACTCTAAAATCATGAAAATTGCAAGTGGCTCTAGCAAATTAGCGTGCGCATGCTGTTAAACACTGGATTAAATACTGCATATGACTCTGGGCAAATCCACACCTGACTGCCCATCATTCTTCCAAAACCAAATCTAAAACAGTTATCCAGACTCCTATGACCTCCAGGATGACAATATACGTGAGACTGAGGTTACAGTATATGTATGCCTGCCTATGAAGATAGTTCAGAAGCTGAAGTAAATGCAGAATGTGGTTAAATTATCAACTGAGCGGTATGATCATACTGTGGCTGTACTATACCAACTATACTAACACAGCCAATTTCTGAGACCAATTAAAAGGACTGGTTTTGAATTTAAAGTGTCTCACAGTTTAGAACCAGGACAGTAGAAAGGCCATCTTTATTCATATCTGACTATCCATACATTAAAATCTTCAGTTAAGTATCTCCTATGGGTGCCACCACCACCTGAAGTGAAGTGAATATCCATCATGTCTAGTATATTTAGGGATGTACGAAAGTCACTTACCTTTTAACAAAATTGATTCGAGCTGGGGGGTGAGGCGCTCCGTCCCTTCCCCCAAAATTCTGGCTGGGGGGGGAGGAGCTCCGTCCCCCCCCCCCCGAAATTCTGGCCAGCCGGCTCCTCTCTGCAGGGATTCCGCGGAGCCGATGGCCAGCTCCGCCAGCAACCAGACATCTGACCGCTGGCTAGCAGGGACGCAAATGGCGGCATAAACGTTTACGTCGCCTATCACGGCTAAGTGAAAAACAACAACAACCGCGCGTACGCAAATGGCAGCGCCCATGGGCGCAGCCATTTGCATTCCTTATTTTGGCACGTCTTAGTCTACGTAAACATTTACATAGACTAAGATGGCGAAAATAAGGGGAACGCAAACAGTGTACGCACATTTTTTTTCTCTTTTAAATCAGCCATGATAAGCTACATAAGCATTTACGTAGCCTATCACGTAGGGGTGTCAGAGAATTTCTCGCCGAAACTTCAGGGGGCCGAGTGCCAACGTATTTGGCCCCCCGAAGTAGTTTCAGGGAGAAATTCTCCCCCCCGTCCCCCGTCCCGGGATGGGACTTACCTTTCCCGAATGTCGCTCCCGGTTGCGGGTCGCAGCGGCGGTTCGGCAGGGCTTCAACAGGGGCGGGGGCGGCAGCCGGTCTTTCGACCAGCTGCCGCCCCCGCCATTCCAAGAAAAGTAAAAAAAAAAAAACACCCCTGTGATAGGCTACGTGACAATTAACATGGCCTATCATGGCTAGATTTGCAAAGTCAGCCGTGATAGGCTACGTAAATCATCACGTAGCCTATCACGGGTGACTTAAAAAAAAAAAAAAGCCCGTACGGCTAATGGCGGCCCCCATAGGGAGCTGCCATTTGCGTTTCTTATTTGGTCGCTGTAGTCTACGTAAATCTTTATGTAGACTACAGCGATCAAATAAGGAACGCGAATGGCGGCTCCCTATGGGGCTGCCAGTTGCGTACGCACTTTTTTTTTTTTTTTAAGTCACCCGTGATAGGCCACATGACGATTAACGTAGCCTATCATGGCTGACTTTGCAGATCTAGCCATGATAGGCTACGTAAATCGTTACGTAGCCTATTACGGGGCGTGTTTTTTTTTTAAACTTTTCTGTTGAAGTTCGCGGCCGGGGAGACGGGGCACTTCTCCCCGGCCTGAATTTCGGCCAGGGGCGAGGCGGGAAGCCTCCCCCCTGGCCTGAATGTCAGCCGGGCGAGGAGGGAAGACACCCCCCACTCGCATGAACTTTGGGGGGAGAATCGAAGCGCCTCCCCCCCACCGCGAAAAAAGCTGCAGGACAAGGTAAGTCCCTTTTGTACATCCCTACTATCACGGTGTTTTTTAAAAATCCAGCCATGATAGGCTATGTAAATCTTTACGTAGCCTATCACGTTTTTTTTTTACTGGAAATGGCGGCGGCTGCAGCCGGTTGGAAGACCGGCCTCCGCAGCCGCTGCCACCACCGAACTGCTGCCGAACCACCACCGGAGTCGCAGCTTCCAGGAAGATTTGCTGAAGGTAATTCCTATCTGGACAGTTTTGCCACTGAAAACATTTGTTGGCAACCATCTGTGTCTATCATTTGCCCAAAAGGTGGAAGCTATATATGAAAACCATAAATGTTTTCCTATTCCCATTCTATTGTAGTTAGGGATGGTGCAGGTGCCCTATTCAGTCGGGGAATCCAGCGTAGTAGGCGCTCTTTGCATTCCTTTTTTTTTCTTCATCGTAATAGCTTACGTAAATATTTACGTAGGCTAAAACGAAGCCGCCATTTGCGTACACCATTATTTTTTATTGGCTTGCCTTGATAGGCTACGTAAATACTCATGAAGCCTATCACAGCAAAGTCCAGGATGCAAATGGCGGTTGTGGGTGCCGGTTGAAAGACCAACCCCCGCCGCTGGAGCCACCACTGGAGCCGCCGCCGCCCGGAACATCTGCACCAGGTAAGACTCATCCTGGGGGGAATCCGCAGGGGGGACGGGGCATGGCAGGCCATTCCGCTACGGATTTCGGGAGGCTGAATGCACTGGCATTCAGCCTCACTGAAATCCGTGGTGGAAATCTCCATATCCCTATGTGTCATACGTTTCCCCAATGGGGATGTTCTGCAATGAGTGACGCACTTAGTGCCCTGCTCACCATAGCAATCGGGAGTGGGATTCCTCTCCCCCATGTCAGACCTCGCAAGGTGCTTAGACTCATCCCTGATTCCCTGCTAGTCTCTTCAAGCCCATGCCACCAGGGATGGGGACATAGGGAGATGGTGGGGTTAGGGGTGGAGAGGTGCATTGCTTGTGGAGGGTTCCCCAGGTTCTGAGGGCTCTTGAGGAACCACCACTGGGTGGATGAGGTCTTCAGGTGGAAGTTCCCCTTCTCTACCCTATAATTTGTTGTTCAGTCATTCAGTCATATCCGACTCTTCGTGACCCCATGGACCATAGCACGCGAGGCCTTCCTATTCTGTGCTCTCTCCCGGAGCGTGCTCAAGTTCATATTCATTGCATCAGTGATGCTATCTAGCCATCTCATCCTCTGCCATCCCCTTCTCCTTTTGCCTTCAGCCTTTCCTGGCATCAGGGTTTTTTCTAGTGACTTTTCTCTTCGCATTAGGTGGCCAAAATATTTGAGCTTCAGCTTCAGTATCTGTCCTTCCAATGAGCACTCTAGGGATGCACAAAAGTGACTTACCTTTTGCGGATTATGTTGATGGTGGGAGGGGAGATGTTCTGTCCCTCCCCCCGGAATCCTGGCCGGGGGGGGAGGCGCTCTTTTCCTCCCCCCGGAATCCTCAAATGGCTGGCTGTGCTCCAAGGCAGCTCCGCAGAGCAGCCGGCCAGGCTGGCCCAGCCAGGCCAGAGACGTCCGCAGCCGGATTTCCGGCTGTGGAGGGCTCTGGGTAAAACAAAAAACAAAAAGAACTGCATACACAAATGGCGGTGGCTGTAGCGTTCCGTCTTTTTGGCCATCTTAATCTATGTAAATATTTACATAGACTATGACGGTGAAAATAAAGGGGAACACAAAAAGCGTAGCGGGCGCTATCTGCATGCCTTTTTGATTTGCCGTTTTAGCCTATGTAACTATTTACATAGATTAAGACGGTAAAAAGAAGGAACGCAAACGTAGTTTTAGCCTACATTTTAGCCTAGTTGCGTTCCCCTTGATTTTCGCCATCATAGCCTATGTAAATATTTACGTAGATTAAGAAGGTAAAAAGAAGGAACGCAAATCGCGGCGGCCGTAGCCACCGCCATTTGCGTACACGTTTTTTTTTTAAAAACCCACCCAACCATAATAGGCTACGTAAAGATTTATGTAGCCTATCATGTCTTTTTTTTTTAAACCTAGCCATGATAGGCTACATAAATCTTTACGTAGCCTATCATGTCTTTTTTTTTTTTTTACACAAGCCTGGAAATGGCGGAGGTGGCAGCTGGTTGGAAGACTGGCCGCCGCCGCAGCTGGAGTCGCCACCGGTGCCGCCGCTGGTGCTCCTGCTGCCCGGAAGATCCGCCCCAGGTGAGTCTCGTCCCTGGGGGGATCCGCGGGGGGGTGGGGGGGTGGCAGGCCTCACCAAGATCCGTGGTGGAATTCTCTGACATCCCTAGAGCACTCAGAGTTGATTTCCTATAGGATTGACTGATTTGACCTCCTTGCAGTCCAGGGGACTCGTAAGAGTCTTCTCCAGCACCACAGTTCGATGGCATCAATTCTTTGTCGCTCAGCCTTCCTTATAGTCCAGCTCTCTGGACTACCCTACCCTATAATAATTTAGTCTAAATAAAGATGGGTGGATATGTCTGTTTTGCTTTCTCCTGAATTTGAATTTTTCAGTTTATAAAATCTCAAGTTCCTTTTCCTTCAAATAAGAATAAACTTGAGAATTTTGGTAAATTCTTATCAACAGTGAATTGAAAAGAAATGCTGACCTCTCCCTAGTCTACATCAAAGCCTTAGTATGTGCAGACTTCCGGTTGGAGCCATGTCGCCCTGGGAAGCGTCCTGCGGAGGCTCCACAGGTTGCCTCCTCAAACAGCTTTTAAAAGGTTAAAAAAACCTTTTCATCTTCCCCTGGAATTAAAAGGGGAAGCTAGAGTACCATCTGGATCAGATCTTGGAAGAACAACTCCTTTTGCGGAGCAGCAGAAGAGCTGGACTCTAGTCTAAGGTCAGTTTTCTGGAGGGTCATCTACTCAAAGCTGTTTTGATACTCCTATGTAATTAGGAGACTTCAGGGCTGATGAGCTCCAGAAGTATTTATGAATTAAAAATACCAACAATATCAGAGGGCCTGCAAAATCTGTTGAAGGGACTGTTTTTTGTAATTATACTTACTTGCTCTCTTTACGGAAGAGGAGGATGGCAGCATCAATGGAAGGAAAAAAGCTGTGGGACCACGGCCAACTCCCCCAACCTGTCCTTTGGCAAAGGTCTCTAGAGATGCTGGAGATGTGGAGGAGTTGCTGGCTCTGATAAAAACTTTGTCTTCTCAATTAGCAGCACAGGCGAAGAGGCTGGATACAATCCAAGATTCTATTACTAACCTTCAAGGGGCTGTGGATCTAATTAATAGCTCTTTGCAAAAGATGGAATTGAAGGTTACTGCTCTCCAAGACCAGGTATCTGTGCAAGAGATGGCTATGCATGCCTCTCATAATACCCTGTCTGCGAGAATTTCCCAACTGGAAGCATATTCTGGTAGTGCGAACCTTTGGTATCAAAGATCTGCCTGCTGATATAAGTCTGTCTAAATTCTTGGATAAATTTCTGCAGGAGCTACTCACTCTGCCATCTGATTATTTACTAGGGATGGACGCAAGTCCCTTACTTGTTCTTGAAGCTTGCTTCACGGTGGGGGGGAGGCGCTTCGGTTCTCCCCCCGAAGTTCAGGCGAGGGGGGGAGGCGCCCCACCTCGACCAGCCGAAATTCAGGCCGGGGGGGAGCGCCCCGTCTACCCGGCCGTGAAAAAAGAAGTAAACACACACACACACACACCCATGATAGGCTACGTAACGATTTACGTAGCCTATCACGGCTAGATTTCCAAAGTCAGCCGTTATAGGCTATGTAAATCATCACGTAGCCTATCACGGCTGACTTTGAAAAAAAAAAAGCGCGTACGCAAATGGCGGCTCCCATGGGGACCACCATTTGCGTTCCTTATTTTGACACGTTTAGTCTACGTAAAGATTTACGTAGACTACGGCGAAAATAAGGGCAACGCAAATAGCGTTCCCTTATTTTCGCCGTAGTCTACGTAAATGTTTATGTAGACTAGACGTGCCAAAACAAGGAATGCAAATAGTGGCACCCATGGGCCGCCGCCATTTGCGTACGCGCTTTTTTTTTTTTCCAAAGTCACCCGTGATAAGCTACGTGACGATTTAGGTAGCCTATCATGGCTGACTTTGGAAATCTAGCCATGATAGGCTATGTAAATCGTTACGTAGACTATTACGGGTGTGTATTTTTTTTTTTACTTTACTTTTTTTTTTGCAATGGTGGTGGTGGCAGCTGGTTAGGAGACCGGCCGCTGCCCCCGCCCCCGATGAACCACCGCCAAACCGTCACCAGGACCTGCTGCCAAGAGGGACATTTGGCCACGGTAAGTCCCATCCCGGGGGGGCGGGGGGCCGGTGGAGAATTTCCCCACCAATTTTGGGGGGCCGAATGCGTTGGCATTCGGCCTCCCGAAGATTCGTGGAGAAATTCTCCGCCATCCCTATTACTTACTCGATATTGAGCATGCATACCATGTTCCAGGTCCAGTTCGTGGCATCAAAGGGACTGCCTACACTGTTATAGTTTAATTTACAGGAGTTTCTACAGAAAATCCTATTTTCAACCTCCCCCCAAAAACCTAAGCCTTAGTATGTGCAACTAAAATAATCACACATTATTTCCCTGTTTACCCTACCTCCCCTTCCTCTTTTATATTGCAAGTCCCTTGGGGCAGGGACCTATTTTACTCTGTTAAGAACCATGCACACTGTTGCCACTAAATGCATACACACATACATACATACATACATACATACATACTGCTGGTCTCTAGTGTTGATAATACACATTGGAGAGAAAAAACACCTTTGCAGATATTTTTGTTTTAAATAAATAAATGACATTTACTTTTGGACTTCGAAGTATTCATAGTTTGAACAAATGCCCCAGTCCTTTGGCTGTGTAAAATTCTTTTCAAACCTGAAAAATATAGCTTAGAAACTAGTTGGGATGGTGGAGAAATCCGCCATGGACTCCAATGAGGCAGGATTCTTTAGAATCCAGCCCCCCGGAGTCCATGGCAGATTGGACTACCTCCACGCCACCCTCCCAAAATCCACCCGGATGGACCCTACCTGCCTCTGGCCAGACCGGTCCATCCGCCGCAATCCGCTGCTCCGGCCTGCAGCTGCAAATGGCATCCAGCATAGTGGACACCATTTGTGTCCCTGCTTTAGCTGTGATAGGCTACATAACTATTTACATAGCCTATCACGGCAAAGAGCAGGGACGCAAATGGCGTCCACTATGTCATTTGCATCAGTACTCTTTTCGTGATCATCTTCGTAAGTATTTATGTAGCCCATCATGGTTAAAGCAGGGATGCAAATGGCGTCTCCTATGCCAGACGCCATTTGCGGCCGCAGCCCGGCAGCGGATGGAGTTCAGCTGCGGACAGGCCTGGCTGGCGGCTCTGCGGACTCACTGTGGAGCAGAGCTGGCTGGGGAGGATTCTGGGGTGAGGGACGGATAGGCTCCCCCCACCCCGCAGATGCCCCCCAGAACCTGGAGGTAAGTATTTCATACATCCCTAGAAACTAGTCCTTTTTGTTGGGTTTTAGTCTGTTTGGTTTGTTCGTAAGGCCTCATTTTTCTGGAGGCCTTTTTTTTTACTGCATGTCATTCCATCTTCCTGTCCCATTGAGGACAATCAAAGAAGAAGTAGACATACGATGCAATATAATCAACATGTTTTTTTTCCTTAAATGTTTCTTCTCATGTCATTGAGTCGGTGATTATCTCCCCTCCAATAATCAGATTAGCCATGATTACTTCTATGTCCTCTCAAGCTCCCAAAGGAAATCCAGGAGCCACTCTCAAAGCAATTACCTGATGCTGAAAGGTGGCATTAATGTTCCCTGTGTCATTAAGAGCTATACAGCTCCATCAGACTTAGCGCTAATTTGTTACTTTGTACACGGTTTGGAGTAAGTCAAATATATGGCCATTTATTTGGCTACTTATTTGACATTCATTTAGCAGCAGACTGTGCTGCTAGGGAATCCTCACATGGCACTGTGGGGAGAGATGCAGTGTTTGCTGGAAGGAAGAGTCTCATGCAAGGTGGTGCCCTTTAGAGTCTCACTATTTTGGTTGCTGCTTCAGATGGCTTGCAATGCTCCTATGGAGAAAGGTAGCATGAGTGAACTTGTTCATATTCTTCACCGTTATTATGAGTCTGGAGATCTCATCACTGCTGACATTCTTCCTCAGATCTACATATTATCAAGTCCTTCAACCTTTAAACAACATCCATCTCAAGAAATCCCTGATGACCTCATGTAAAGAGTTTGGTTTGTTTGTTTGTTTCTAAACTTATCATACTACAGCTGTGAAATGCTTTTTAGCGTGGGTGGATTTTGAGGCAAATTGTGGTACGTGTGGTACTAATCCCATTCAGGAAGCAGGATCACATGGCTGTGTGTGTGAAAAATCTCCTAAAGACCTATGAGAGGGGGGCATCATACAGGTAGAAGGGAATGTTTTAGGATCTATCAATCTATATATCTATGGGACTTACCTTGATCGAATGTCCCTGGCGGCAGCGGCTCCCAGCGGCGGTGCGGATCGATCTATCTATCTATCTATCTATCTATCTATCTATCTATCTATCTAATTACATTTATATCCCACCTTTTTTTCCTCCAAGGAACTCAAGGCTGCGTACATAATCCTCCTCCATTTTATCCTCACAACAACAACCCTGTGAGGTGGGTTGGGCTGAGAGTATGTGACTGGCCCAAAGTCACCCAGTGAGCTTCCATGGCTGAGTGGGGACTAGAACCCAGATCTCCCGACTCCCAGTCCAGCACTGTAGCCACTGCACCACACTGCCTTTAGATATGCTGTATATATATAATTTTGGTTGTATGGTAGATACCATTTTATTCTCCAAGTCTTTTCAAACTGGATAGCTTCAAAGGGTATTTGCATTGCACAACCTATATACTGTGTATTTTTAGTTATGCTGTAAATTAGGGTTTACATGCTGCAATGACTTTCATGATAGTTTCAACACTTACGTTTTTATTTGTTTGTTTTCAACTATTTTATCTTTTGGGGTCACGAAGAGTTGGACACGACTGAACGACTGAACAACAACAATTTTATCTTTGTTATCTACCAAGAGACCTAAATTGTTGGGTGACTGATACAAATTCTGTAAATAAACTAATACAATATAAAAGACCTAAGACCACATAGCAATTCTAAATTTAGTACACTTACCCCCATCTGAAATTTTGTGACAACCACTTGAATGTCTGCCCCCAATGATCTTTGAGAAAGAATTTGCTACCTCATGAAACTGCACCCACCTCCCTGTGGAGAAAATCTAGAGGATTCAGCATTGACTTCAGCAGTGTGTGTCTTTGTGTGGGTGTGTGTGTGAGTGCACGTGTATATACTTAATCACTTTTTTCTAACATACCGATACCATATTTTGGATATTCCAGTAACAACCAAGCCACTGTCAAATAAAACAATTGATGTTTGAAGTTGATTTTGAAGGTCATGACTGTGTGTGTTGAGTGTGGTCATGAGTACTTTCCAAAGCAGCTTGAGTTGTCTATCCACAAGACATTTGTCATCTTTCCTCTGACTGGGGTCCTGCAGTGTGTTTTTGTCTAATATTTATAGTCTGAAGCAACCAGCCATGACATTGTATGCCACTTTCACTGCAGGGTACTGACTCAGGGCTACCAGCACATCCTGGCCTTGGTATTTGCTGTAAAGGAGATCAATGAAAATCTCTGGATTTTGCCCAATGTCACTTTGGGCTTCAACATCTATGACAGTGAGTTCAGGCCAAGATGGACCTATCTTGCCTCCATGGAACTTCTCTCAACAAAGAATAAATTCATCCCTAACTATAAATGTGATATCCAGAGCAATCCAGTGGCAGTCATTGGGGGACCTGACTCTGAAACCTGTCTAGACATGGCAACCATCTTGTTCATCTACAAGATTCCACAGGTAAGTGAATCATTCACAAACTATTAACACTACTCTTTTTCCCCCTCTTTTGTTTAGATGTGGTTTGGAGCCTTGGCATATGTGAAATAAAGAGACATAACTTGTATAGTTCTTAAAGTTAAATCTTAAAAAGAAAAAAGAAGGGAAGAATATTTCTAGTTTATACTGTCATATAAATGAAAATAATTCAAGAATAGTTGCAGAACTGGTACTCCCATATTCATGTCCAGAGCCATTGATATGAGAATGGTATGCATGTCTATGTTCTATCCGGTCATAGGAGTGCACGAAAGCCACTTACCTGGTCTCGCAGCTTTTCGCGGTGGGGGGGGAGGCACTTCGCTGCTCTCCCCGCGAAGTTCAGGCCGGGGGGAGAGGCTTCCCGCCTCGCCCAGCCGAAATTCAGGCCGGGGAGGAGGCGCCTCGCCTTGCCCGGCCGCGAAATAAAAAGTTAAAAAAAAAAACGCCCCCGTGATAGGCTACGTGACGATTAACGTAGCCTATCATGGCTAGATCTGCAAAGTCAGCCGTGATAGGCTACGTAAATCGTCACGTAGCCTATCACGGGGACTTAAAAAAAAACAACGCGTATGCAAATGGCGGCCCCCATAGGGAGCCGCCATTCGCGTTCCTTATTTGGTCGCTGTAGTCTATGTAAATCTTTACGTAGACTACAGAGAAAATAAGGGCAACGCAAATAGCGTTGCCATTTTCACCGTAGTCTACGTAGGGATGGACGAAAGTCCCTTACCTGATCCTGGAGCTTGCTTCACGGAGGGGGGGAGGAGCTCCATCCCTCCCCCGAAATTCTGGCCAGGGGGGAGGCCCGGTAGTATAGGTCCCGGTAGTCTACATAAAGCTTTACGTAGACTATGGCGAAAATAATTTGCGTTGCCCTTATTTTCGCCGTAGTCTACGGAAATCTTTACTTAAGCTACCGGGACCAAATAAGGAATGCAAATGGCGGCGCCCATGGGCACCGCCATTTGCATACGCGCTTTTTTTTTTTAAAGTCATCCGTGATAGGCTACATGACGATTTACGTAGCCTATCACGGCTGACTTTGCAAATCTAGCTGTGATAGGCTACGTTAATCGTCACGTAGCCTATCACGGGGGCGTGTTTTTTTTTAACTTTTGTTGGAATGGTGGCGGTGGCAGCCGGTCGAAAGACCGGCTGCCGCTCCTGCCCCTGACAAAGACCCGACGAACCGCCGCTGGGACCTGCCGGCGGGAGGGACATTCGGGAAAGGTAAGTCCCATCCCGGGGGGGGTGCGGGGGGGGCGGAGAATTTCTCCCCGAAACTACTTCGGGGGGCCGAACACGTTGGCGCTTGGCCCCCCGAAGTTTCAGGGAGAAATTCTCCACCATCCCTATCCGGTCAGTATGTTCCTTTCTGCTACATTAATGGCAAGAATGACTTCTGTTTGATCATCGAAAGAACATAAGAAGAGTCATGCTGCACCAGACCTAGGGATGTATGAAAATTCCAACACGGATCTCAGGGAGGCTGAATGCCAGCGCATTCGGCCCCCCGAAATCGATGGCAGAACGGCCCGCCCCCCGCCCCCCCCCGGGACGAGACTTACCTTGGGCAGATCTTCCTGGCAGCGGTGGCTCCGGCGACGGCTGCGGCGGCCGGTCTTCCAACCGGCTGCTGCTGCCGCCATTTCCTGGTTAAAAACAACAACAACAAAACTGGGTAGGCTACGTAAATGTTTATTTAGCCTATCACGGCTGACTTTAAAAACAAAAAAAAACCAAACAAACACGCGCCTACGCAAATGGCAGCGGCCATGGCAACGGCCATTTGCGTTCCTTATTTTGGCATGTATCAGTCTACGTAAACATTTACGTAGACTAAGGCGGCAAAAATAAGGGGAACGCAAATAGCTTAGCGTAACGTACGCGCGTTATTTTTTTTTTAAGTCAGCCGTGATAGGCTACGTAAACATTTACGTACCCTATCATGACTGACTGCAGGGACGCAAATGGTGGCGGCTACGGCCGCCGCCATTTGTGTCCCTGCTACTCAGCGGCCGGATGTCCGGCTGCTGGCGGAGCTGGCCGGTTGCTCCGCAGAATCGCTGCGGAACACAGCCAGCCAGCCAGTATTCTGGGGGGGGGAGGAACAGAGCGACTCCCCCCCCAGTGAGGATTCCGGTGGGAGGGACGGAACGCCTCCCCCCCAACCATAAACATAATTCGCAAAAGGTAAGTACCTTTCATACATCCCTATTAAATACTAACAATTGTATTTGGATGTAAGCTTTGGTGGGTTGCTGCCAGTCTCATTAGAAGTGAAGTTCTAGCCAGTCCTGTGAAATGTGAAGTATTATACCCTTTTGAATGTAGGGATGGCAGAGAATTCCACCATGGATTTCGGTGATTTCGGGGTTTCCGCCCCCGAAATCTGTGGCGGAACGGCCTGCCCTCCTGCCCCCCCACGGATCCCCCCCTGGACGAGACTTACCTGGGGCGGGTCTTCTGGGTGGCGGCGGCAGCTCCGGCGGTGGCTTCGGTGGCGGCGGCGGCTGGCCTTCTGACCGGCTGCTGCCACCGTCATTTGCAGGTTTGTTTGTTTTTACAGAGACGTGACAGGCTACGTAAGTTTTTATGTACCCTAAAACGTCTGCGTAAAAAAAAGAAAAAGGCGTACGCGAATGGCAGTGGCTCCAGACACCGCCATTTGCCTTCCTTATTTTGAGCCATCTTAGTCTACGGAAATATTTATGTAGACTAAGACGGCGAAAATAAGGGGAACGCAAACAGCGTAGCCGACGCTATTTGTGTTCCCCTTACTTTCGCCGTCTTAGTCTACGTAAATATTTACGTAGATTAAGATGGCAAAAATAAGGAACACAAATGGTGGCATCCGTAGCCGCCGCCATTTGCGTACCTGGTTTTGGGGTTTTTTTCCCCAGAGCCCTCCGCGGCCGAAAATCCGGCTGCGGACAGCTCTTGCCTGGCTGGGCCTGGCTGGATGCTCCGCAGAGCTGCCGCGGAGCACAGCCGGCCATGCAGGATACTTGGGGGGGAGGAATGGAGTGCCACCCCCCCATCAAGGATTACGGGGGGAGGGATGGAATGCCTCCCCCCCATCAACAGAATCTGTGAAAGGTAAGTGACTTTCGTACATCCCTAACTGAATGTAATTAAGCACTTCCATCCCTATACATTTTAAGTGTTGAAAACCCTTGCAATCCTGTACAACTGGGAAGAACATGAAAGGTACTGTGCTACGGACTCAAAAAGAGAGAAAGAAAGAAAGAAAGAAAGAAAGAAGAAAAAGTGTTACCAAAATTGCAGTGTTTGCTCATATGACTATCACAGAAATACATAATTTTGTGAGCTTATGGGGGAGGATGATCAACACTTTAGCACTGGGACTCAATGAAATCAATGGGCCTCATTGAGTAATTCATGACTAACTCACATTAGTCATGATGAGTTTGGATCCAGAACTGTGTTCATAAGAATATGGCCTCTGTATCATGATAGTGAACTTTACAGCAGAGATGAACTCCTCTGGGGATTCCCTTCACTTGTCTTTAAAAATAGGTGAGATCAGCAACAACATTTGGTGGGATGATTGAATTATATACATGGAATAAGTAGATGAATTTCAGCTGAAAAAGTAGTCAAAGAATTATATGAAGAAGTCATCAAGAGTGTCATTATATGTTTCATTAAAACAGTGTCTCTAGGCAATTGCTTGGGAAATTGTTGTTCAGTTGTTCAGTCACGTCCGACTCTTCGTGACCCCATGGACCATAGCACGCCAGGCCTTCCTGTCCTGTGCTCTCCCCGTAGTGTGCTCAAGTTCATATTCATTGCATCGGTGATGCTACCTAGCCATGTCATCCTCTGCCGTCCCCTTCTCCTTTTGCCTTCAGTCTTTCCCAGCATCAGGGTCTTTTCCAGAGAGTTTTCTCTTCGCAATAGGTGGCCAAAATATTTGAGCTTCAGCTTCAGTATCTGTCCTTCCAATGAGCACTCAGGGTTGATTTCCTTTAGGATTGACTGATTAGACCTCCTTGCAGTCCAGGGGACTCGTACTCCAGCACCACAGTTTGAAAACATCAATTCTTCAGCGCTCAGCCTTCCTCATAGTCCAGCTCTCACAGCCATACGTTACTATTGGGAAAACCATTGCTTTGATTAGATGGACCTTTGTCAGCAAGGTGATGTCTCTGCTTCTTACTGTGCTGTCTAGTTTTGCCATAGCTTTCCTCCCAAGGAGCAAGCGTCTTTTAATTTCATGGCTACAGTTTTTATTTTGGAAATCACTGCTTCCTCTCTTCATTTCCCTTTATTTCCTTTAGCTCACGTATGGTTCTGATCCAATCATGAATAACACACTCCAAGGTGTCTTCTTCCATCAGATGTTCCCCAGTAGTAAGCATCAGTATATGGGGCTTCTCAAGTTATTGCTGCATTTCAATTGGGTATGGATTGGGATCATTTCCCTCGACGATGAAAATGGAGATAGATTTGTACAGAATGTGCTTCCCATATACTCCCAGAATGGTGTCTGCTTTGAGTTCATAGAAAGATGTGCCAAAAAAACTGTTTCCAGTGATACTGCTGATGTGATGTTAGAGTGGTTTCCAATATCTAATGTCATCATGGGGAGCTCTGCCAATGTGGTGGTCGTACATGGTGAAATTCACACTATGATCAGTTTGAGAATTTTTGTCCAACTACCACAATTTGAGGATAAAACAGTCAAGACAAAAGTCTGGATTATGACAGCCCAAATGGATTTCACATCACTTCCCTTACAAAGAAGTTGGGATATAGATTTCATCCATGGTTCTATATCCTTTGCAGTCCATAAGAAGGAGATAGGAGGGTTCCAGAGGTTTCTTCAGATGAGGAACCCCGCCTCAGAAAAAGAAGATGGCTTTATCAGAGACTTCTGGCAATATGCATTTAACTGTTTATTCCCCAGCTCTGATGTAGATATGACAGGTGAGGAAATCTGCACTGGGGATGAGAAGCTGGAGAGCCTTCCTGAGTCTGTTTTTCAAATGAGCATGACTGGCCACAGCTATTGCATGTACAATGCTGTCTATGCTGTGGCACATGCTTTGCACACCATGTATTCATCCAAATTCAAACACAGAGCAATGGTGGATGGCAGGAGGTGGATGCTTAGGAATCAACAACCATGGCAGGTAAGATCCGGAGAACAGAAAGGCAGGACAGCTCATCATTTCTGTGACTGAAAAAAACAGGACCCACAGTGATTAGCAAGCCCTCTCTAGGGATGTCAGAGAATTCTGCCACGGATCTCGGTGAGGCCTAATGCCAGTGCATTTGGCCCCCCGAAATCTGTGGCGGAACGCCCTGCCACCCCCTGCCCCATGCAGATCCCCCCCTGGGATCGGACCTACCTGGGGCGGATGTTCTGGGCAGCAGCAGCTTTGGCGGCAGTGGTGGCAGCTGGTCTTCCGACCGGCTACTGCCACCGCCATTTGCAGTCTGGAGGTTTGTTTGTTTGTTTTGAACACAGATGGGATAGGCTATGTAAAGACTTATGTAGCCTATCGCATCCTTGTTTAAAAAAAAAAACTCATACGCAAATGGCGGCAGCTACGGCCGTTGACATTTGCGTTCCTTATTTTTCGCCGTCTTAGTCTACGTAAATATTTGCGTAGACTATTACGGAGAAAATAAAGGGGAACGCAAATAGCGTAGTGGGCGCTATTTGCATCACTTTTTGATTCGCCGTTTTAGCCCATGTAAATATTTACATTTGTGTTCCTTATTTTTCGCCCTCTTAATCTACGTAAATATTTATGTAGTCTAAAACGGCAAATCAAAAAGGGACGCAAATAGCATCCACTACACTATTTGCATTCCCCTTTATTTTCACCGTAATAGTCTATGTAAATATTTACGTAGACTAAGACGGCGAAAAATAAGGAACGCAAATGTCGATGGCCGTAGCTGCCGCCATTTGTGTACGCGTTTTTTTGTGTTTTTTTTAACACAGAGGCCTCCATGGCCGGAAATCTGGCTGTGGACAGCCCTGGCCTGGTTCTGCCCGGCTGCTCCACGGAGCTGCCGCGGAGCACAGCCGGCCATCGAGGATTCCGGGGGGGAGGACCGGATCTCCTCCCCCCCATCGAAGATTCTGGGGGGAGGGATGGAACGCCTTCCCCCCCCACCATGAACATAATCTGTGGAAAGGTAAGTGACTTTCGTACATCCCTAGCCCTCTCTATTTGAAATCAGGAGTTTCAGTATCTGCTAGATTTCCTAAAGGTTCCATTTTAGAGTCATTTCATTCGGGCTTCTGCACCCATTAAGACCATAGTGGAGGAACCTAATTATTTTTGGTAGTATTTGAGGGTTTCAATTGAGTATTAGTATCCAGGAATATAGCACAAACACCTGGAAGATGGAGGCTTTGCATGTATCATTTCATTTTTATGCCCTATTGCTCCTGTAGGGTTTTTTGTGAGTGTTTTATCCATTCAGACTCCCCCCCCCACCCCTATTAATCATAATGTTACAGTAGATTTTTCAACTTTGTGGTTTAAAGCTTTGTCATCCATGTCCTTGTTGGGTTACCCAACTCATGCCTAGTAGCCAAACCCCACTTTACTTAAAGTTGGTTACAAGGTACCCAGATGGTTTTTAAAGCTGTTTGGGGGAGGCATCTAGGGCAAATGAAGAGTTCCACCAGGGAGCAGCAAAAAGATAAGGGCAAAAAACAGTGGAGCATCCTATTTTTCCTGGTCTCTCTTCCACACAGAAAGTGTGGTGCTTGTCCATGAAAGACAGTTATGTATATTGGATTATGTTTTTGCTGTAAGCTGCTGTATGTATGAAAGTAAATTAGCAGGATAGCAGTACGGTATCAGACCCACTATGCCTAAGTACACTAGTTTTCTGGAGAACATGAGCAGGACAGTACTGTTGTACTCATGCCCTGCTTGTGGGTTTCCTGTGGACTAAATTGGCAATTAGTCTGATCAAGCATGGCTCTTCTTATGTTCCTTATGTAATGATTCATTGCGTTATGAGTAGTATCCTGCATTAATCTTTTGAGGAAAGATTAATCATGGGTTTAAGGAATGTGAACAATTATTACCCTATATTTCTTTTAGCTCCACCATTTTCTGAGAAGTGTCTCATTTAACAACAGTGCTGGGGAAAAGGTTTCCTTCAATCAAAATGGAGAATTAGAAGCGGGATTTGATATTATCAACTGGGTCACATTCCCCAACCAGTCCTTTCTTAAAGTCAAAGTTGGCATGATAGATCCAAAGGCTTCTGCAGACAAAAAGTTCACAATTCATGAAGATGCCATTTTGTGGCCCAAGACTTTTAACCAGGTATGATCCATATGTATTTCAAAATGTATTCAGTAACTCCTAAGTATTTAAAAAGGGAGTCACAGTTCAGATTTCGATACTGTCTCCTTTCCCCCTGTTTCTGTGTTCATTCAGTTCAGAATTTCACTTCAAACTGCAGTTTCCCTGTTTAAATGTTCAAATGGGAAATTTTGAAGCTATACGTATTACACAGCTTTGGAATCTAAGCTGAAGTCTTGTGCACATCCACAGAGAAATTAGGGATGGGATGAAAGTCACTTACCTGGTCCCGCAGCTTGCTTTGTGGTGAGGGGGAGGTGCTCCATCCCTCCCCCTGAAATTTTAGGGGGGGAGGCGCCCCATCCCTCCCCGCTGAAATTCTGGCCCGGGGGGAGCGCCCTGCCTCTCTGGCCGCGAAAGTTCTTCTCCTGCCGGGATGCAAATGGCGGCGGCCATAGCTGCCGCCGTTTGCGCCCCTGGCCTGCAGTCAGCTGTGATAGGCTATGTAAATCTTTATGTAGCCTATCACATTTGTTGTTGTTGTTGTTGTTTTTACTTGGAAATGGCGGCGGTGGCGGCCGGTCGGAAGACCAGCCGCCGCCGCCACTGCACCGCCACCGCACCGCCGCTGGGAGCCGCCACCGCCAGGGACATTTGACCAAGGTAAATCCCATCCCGCGGGGGGTGGCGGGGTGGTGGTGGACCATTTCTCCACCAATTTGGGGGGGCCGAATGCATTGGCATCCGGCCTCCTGGAGATTCGTGGAGAAATTCTCCAACATCCCTAAGAGAAATACATTCCACTAAATAGAGTAGAATGTCCTTCCAAATGACCCCCTATTCGGGTATTATGAATAGCGTTGAAAGTCACCACATGAGCAGGAATTGGGACATGCTGAGTAGCCCTCCCCTATCCCCAGTGCCACATAATATAATAGTTCCTTTGACAGGCTTCCATGCAGTTTAGAACCCTGAACGATCATGGTACCCAATTTCATATGGATGGAGCCCTGATACGATGTGACATTGTGGGGTGAGCTTACCGAACAGCCTCATGCCTACTCACGTGGTGAGTCTCATCACTTTTCAAAATGCCTGAATAGGGATTAAGAATGCATAGGAATGATACAAAAGAGCAACATGATGAAGATGAACTAATATGACCAAAAAGAGAGCCAGTGTAGTGTAGTGCTGAGAGTGACAGACTGGGAACGGAAGATCCCAGTTCTAGTCCCCACTTGGCCATGGAAGCTCACTGGGTGACTTTGGGCCACTCACAGACTCTCAGCCCAACCCACCTCACAAGGTTTGTTGTTGTGAGGATAAAATGGAGAGGAGGAGGAGGATAATGTAAGCTGCCTTGGGTTCCTTGCAAGAGGAAAAAAGGTGGCATAAATGCAATAAATAAATAAATCAAAGGCATCTATGTTGGCTTTTAAGAACGTGTTTTAACCTTATTTGTATAATAACCTGAATTGGCCAACCAGTGTGTCACAAAATAATGTGCAAGATTATTTTGTTTTCTAGAACTCCTCATCTGTCTAGATGGTAAAGAAACCAATTGGGGGTGGGAGGTGTGGTACGAAAAGAAAAGCTGAATGTAGGGATGTACAAAATCTCTACCTGGCTCCTTGCCGGGCAATCCACGGTGGGGGGGAGGCTCTCTGTCCCTCCCCCCGGAATCCTCGATGGGGGGGGAGGTGCTCCCCCTGGAATCCTGCCTGGCCAGCTCCTCTCCACGGCCAAGCCGCGGAGTTGCCAGCCAGCTCCAGCCACCCGCAGCCGGACATTTGGCCGCTGGGCAGCCCTGCAGGGACGCAAATGTGCAGAGTACATCATGAGAAACGCCGGGTTGGATGAATCACAGGTCGGAATTAAGATTGCCGGGAGAATTATCAACAACCTCAGAAATGCAGATGATACCACCCTAATGGCGGAAAGCGAAAAGGATCTAAAGAGCCTCTTGTTGAGGGTGAAAGAGGAGAGTGCAAAAGCTGGTTTGAAACTCAACATTAAAAAAACAAAGATCATGGCATCTGGCCCCATCACTTCCTGACATAAGGAAGGGGAAGAAATGGAAGCAGTGACAGATTTTATTTTCTTGGGCTCCAAGATCACCGCAGACGGTGACTGTAGCCATGAAATTAAAAGACGCTTGCTCCTTGGGAGGAAAGCTATGGCCAACCTAGACAGCATAGTAAGAAGCAGAGACATCACCTTGCCGACAAAGGTCCATCTAATCAAAGCTATGGTTTTCCCAGTAGTAACGTATGGCTGTGTGAGAGCTGGACTATAAGGAAGGCTGAGCGCTGAAGAATTGATGCTTTCGAACTGTGGTGCTGGAGAAGACTCTTACGAGTCCCCTGGACTGCAAGGAGGTCGAACCAGTCCATCCTAAAGGAAATCAACCCTGAGTGCTCATTGGAAGGACAGATACTGAAGCTGAAGCTCAAATATGGGGAAGGAGCCTGGGAAAGGAGGACCAGCCAGCAGCTGCACCGGGTGATACTGAGCCTGAGCCTGCTTCTGCCCCCACCCACAGGTACTTAAGGCGGGGCTGCCAGAGGCAGCGTCTCGGCGTCGTGCCAAGTGCGACGCTAAGTGCGCACTTAGCGTCGCACTTGGAGGCGCGTAGGACCTGAAGACCTACCCACCTGCTTCTCCAGATACACCAGCAGCCACAATACCAGCAGCAAATAGTGGCAGCAGAGGGCAGCAGCTTTAAAGACAAGGGAAAAGGGGCAAACGTGGACTTTATCTGCTCCTTCTTAGCTGCTGTTCTCTTTTATCTCTTTTATCTTTTATATTATTTTAAACTGTTGTGCTATTTATATCTTAACATTTTAATATGTGCCTGGGAGGACTATTGGGCAACTCAGGGAGTCAGAGAGGTGCCACCATAACTGTGGTCACGGGTAGGGGAAGGTATGACGTTGGGGGATTAACAGGCCAGATGAGGAGAAGAGGGGCTAGACACCTTACAGCTGTCCCCTCTTCTGGTTCTTCCCCCAACCTGATGGTTCCTGGCAGCCTTACCAGTCTGCCCTCGGGTCTGGTGGTGCTGCTGCTGAATGCCAGGTCGGTCCAAATTAAAATCTCCCTCATCCATGATTTGATTGTGGATGAGGGGGCTGACCTGGCATGTATTACTGAGACCTGGGTGGGGGAACTGGGAGGGGTCACTCTCTCCCAGCTGTGCCCTCCTGGGTACTCGGTGCAGCACCAACACTGACTTGAGGGTCGGGGAGGGGGGGTTGCCGTGGTCTATAGGAATTCCGTCTCCCTCTCCAGGCTTCCTGCTCATTCGAGCGCAGATCTTGAGTGTTTGTACCTTGTGTTGGGTACCCGGGACAGATTGGGGATTCTGTTGGTGTACCGCCCACCCCGCTGCCCATCAGACTTCCTGCCTGAGCTGACGGAGGTGGTCTCGGACTTGGTGTTGAGGACCTCTAGGATGATGGTCCTGGGGGATCTCAACTTCCATGCCGAGGCTGCTGTATCCAGGGCAGCTCAGGACTTCATGGCCGCCATGACAACCATGGGGCTGTCCCAACATGTCATCGGCCCAACGCATACAAAAGGACACACGCTTGATCTGGTTTTCTCGACTGGGCAGGAGGATGGTGATCTGAAAGTGGAGGAATTAACATCAGTCCCTTTGTCATGGTCAGATCACTTCCTGCTGAGGTTTAGACATCTGGCGGCCTTTCCCCTCTGCAAGGGTGGGGGACCTATTAAAATCGTCCACCCCCAGAGATTAATGGATTCCGATGGATTCCAGAGGGCTCTGGGGGATTTTCCTGCTGGTATGGCTGGTGCTCCTGTCGAAGCCCAGGTCACTTTGTGGAATGCAGAGATGACTTGGGCGGTTGACACGATCGCGCTCAAGCACCCTCTCCCTCTGAGCAGAGCCCAGCCAGCTCCTTGGTATACACCTGAGCTGAGGGCAATGAAGCAAGAGGGGAGACAGCTAGAACGCAGGTGGAGGAAAACTCATGCTGAGTCTGACCGAACACAGGTAAGAGCCCACTATCGAGCCTACTCTGTGGCGGTGAGGGTGGCAAAGAGACAGTTCTTTTCCACCAGCATTGCATCTTCTCAGTGTCATCCGGCGGAGCTTTTCCAAGTGGTTCACGGCCTGTTACATTCTGGGCCAGGGAGAGAGACGGTGGAACCCTCGGTAGCACACTGTGACAAGTATGCACGGCACTTTGAGGATAAAGTCGCTCAGATTCGTCATGGATTGGACACCACCATTAATGCAGTTCCATTGGTAGAGGCATTCAGAGCACCGTCTGGTCCAGTTTTATTGGATGAGTTTCAGTTACTGAGGCCTGAGGATGCAGACAAGGTGCTTGGCCAAGTCTGATCGACCACTTGTGTGCTTGACCCTTGCCCTTCATGGCTTATTAAATCAAACAAGGAGGGGTTGTCCGGCTGGGTCCAGGAGGTTGTAAATTCCTCCTTGAGAGAGGGAGTGGTGCCTGCCGCTTTAAAAGAGGCAGTAATTAGACCACTCCTGAAAAAGCCTAACCTGGACCCAGAGGATGTTAACAATTACAGGCCAGTGGCCAACATCCCCTTCCTGGGCAAGGTGCTTGAGCGGGTGGTTGCAGGACAGTTCCAGACACTGTTGAATGAAACGGATTATCTAGATTCATTTCAATAGGGCTTCAGGCCTGGTTTTGTAATGAAAACTTCCCTGGTCGCCCTGTGGGACGTTCTCTGCTGGGAGAGGGACAGGAGGAGGGCAACCCTGTTCATTCTCCTGGACCTCTCAGCGGCTTTGAATACCATCAACCATGGTAACCTTCTGGATAGGTTGTCTGGGTTAGGAGTAGGAGGCACTGCACTACAGTGGTTCCGCTCCTACTTGGATGGCCGATTCCAGAAGGTGGTGCTGGGGGATTATTGCTCTGTGCCATGGCAATTGTGCCATGGGGTTCCACAGGGCTCTATTTTATCCCCCATGCTGTTTAACATCTACATGAAACCGCTGGGGGAGGTTATCCAGAGGTGTGGGCTGAGGTGCCATCAATATGCAGATGACACCCAGCTCTACCTCTCTTTTACATCAAAACCAGGTGAGGCAGTGACTGTTCTGAATCAGTGCCTGGGCACGGTAATGGACTGGATGAGGGCTAATAAACTGAAACTCAATCCAGACAAGACGGAGGTACTGTTAGTGGGTGGTTCGTCTGCCCGGCTAGGTAATATTCAACCTGTTCTGGAGGGGATTGCACTCCCCCTAAAGGATCAGGTTCGTAGTTCGGGGGTGCTCTTGGATCCTGAACTGTCACTTGAGGCACAGGTGAACTCAGTGGCATGGAGCACTTTTTATCAGCTTAGGCTGGTATACCAACTACGCCCTTATCTGGACAGAGATAGCCTTGCTACAGTTATCCATGCTCTGATAACTTCTCGTCTGGATTACTGCAATGCGTTATACGTGGGGCTGCCTTTGAAAACGGTCCGGAAACTTCAGCTGGTCCAAAATAGGGCAGCAAGATTGTTAACAGGGACTGGCCTGCGAGCTCATATTACGCCAGTACTTTCCCAGCTGCAGTGGCTGCCAGTCCATTTCCGGGTCCAATTCAAAGTGCTGGTGTTAACATTCAAAGCCCTTAACGGCTTGGGGCCAGGTTACCTGAAGGATCGCCTCCTCCCATATGTGCCTGCCCGGACCCTAAGATCATCATCAGCGGCCCTTCTCTGTGAGCCCCTGCCAAAGGAAGTGAGGCGGGTGGCTACTAGGAGGAGGGCTTTTTCTGCTGTGGCACCCCGGCTCTGGAATGAGCTCCCTTGTGAGGTTCTCCTGGCACCTACATTGTATTCCTTTCGGCACCAGGTGAAGACCTTTTTATTTTCCCAGGCATTTTAGCATTTTAGCTTTCTAGACTTCTAGCTTTGCTGTTTTAAATCTGTATTTTATATCCCTGCACTGCTGCTAGGTTTTATTCTGGTTGTAATGTTATACTATGGTTTTAATGTTCTGTATATTTTAAATTGTTTTATTGCATGTTGCTTGGATTTAATTTTGTGACGTGCCCAGAGTGCTTTGGCTATTGGGTGGTATAGAAATAAATAAATAAATAAATAAATAAATAAATAAATAAATATTTCGGCCACCTAATGCGAAGAGAAAACTCTCTGGAAAAGACCCTGATGCTGGGAAAGACTGAAGGCAAAAGGAGAAGGGGACGGCAGAGGATGACATGGCTAGATAGCATCACTGATGCAATGAATATGGACTTGAGCATGCTCCGGGAGAGAACGCAGGACAGGAAGGCCTGGCATGCTATGGTACATGGGATGACGAAGAGTCAGACACGACTGAATGACTGAACAACAACAACAAGTGAGCCGTGATAGGCTACGTAAATATTTACATAGCCTATCAGGGCTGGGAGAAAAACCCCAGCGTACGCAAATGGTGGTAGCCACTGCCATTTGTGTACGCTGGGGTTTTTTTCCCTGTGCCATGATAGGCTACGTAAGAATTTACGTAGCCTATCATGGCTCACTACAGGGACACAAATGGCAGCAGCTACTGCCATTTGCATATGCTGGGTTTTTTCCCCCATGCCATGATAGGCTACAGAAGTATTTAGGTAAGTATTTACATAGCCTATTATGGCATGAGGAAAAACCCAGCATACGCAAATGGTGGTAGCCGCCTCCATTTGCGTACGCTGGGGTTTCCCCCCCCACCACCGTGATAGGCTACATAAATACTTACGTAGCATATCACAGCCTCCACAGGGATTCACTTCCTTGAGCAGAGGAAGTGAATGGCGGCTGCAGGATGGCCACCATTCGCAAAGCAGCATGGACGGGAGCAGGTAAATGCTCCGTTTCATGCACCTTTCGTGGGGTGGGGGCAGCGGGGACTTCGTTCCGCGCGCTTTTCGTTGGTTGGGGGGTAGAGGCTTTGTACTGCGATGGATTTCGGGGGGGCGAATGCATTGGCATTCAGCCTCACTGAGATCCGTCATGGAATTCTCTGACATCTCTAGTAGCTGAATGATGAAGCCATGGAGTCTGCATTTAGTCACTATCAGCAAGCTTACCCATCACATACTTTATTTATTATCTCACCTCATGTAGACGTCTGTAGAACTCAAAAGGCTGCATACTGTCTTGTGATGTTTTGGTTGGGCTAATGAAACCATTGCCCTAATATGGATAGTATAACCAAGCTGACTGACAGTTTGCATCAAACAAAACTTCTGTATTAATGTATTGTTTTGCCATGGCTAAGATATGGACTAACCCTTTTGCTGGTGGACATATTTACCCAGAATCTATGTTACAGCTAGGCTAAGTTTTTTCACCAAAACAGAAATAAAAGTGATGGGTTTTGCCATCTGTGAATAGGGTGGAGAATATTGGAGGAAACTGTGGGTCCAGTTTTAATATTGTTTACTCTTATTTTAATATAACTGAAGGAAGGAATGAGCTTCTCGCCTGTTCCTTCCAGTCTTCCTTGTTTATCCCATTGGATCCACTAATGTAAGCCAAGAATAGGGTTCCATCAATTGTGGAGCTTCAAGTTGCCTATTACGTTTTGAGTACTTGTTGTTGCTATATCAACATCAATCCCATTTAAACCTGGTGATTGGCCAAGGAGGGACAAACATCTAGGGATGGTGGAGAATTCCGCAACGGATTCCAGTGAGGCCAGATTCTGTAGAATCCGGCCCCCCGGAATCCATGGTGGAACGGCCTCCTGCCCCCATCCTGCAGAATCCCCTTGGATGGCACTTACTTGGGGCGGATGCGGCGGCGGCGGTGGTGGTCCCGGAGGCGGAGGTGGTTCCGGCAGTGGCTCCGGCGGTGGCTCCGGCGGCGGCGGCTGGTCTCCTGGCTGGCTGCGGCTGGGCTGTTGCTGCCACCATTGCTGTCCTTCGAGCTGTGATAGGCTATGCAAGAATTTACGTGGCCTATCACGGCTAACCCCCCCCCCAAAAAAACCAGCATACGCAAATGGCGGCGGCTATGGCGGCCACCATTTGCGTTCTCTATTTTCACCGTTCTAGCCTACATAAATATTTCTGTAGGCAATTATGGCGAAAAAAAAGGGAACCGCAAATAGCGCCCACTATGCTATTTGCGGTTCCCTTTTTTCGCCATAATTGCCTAAGTAAATATTTGCCTACGTAGCCGCTGCCATTTGCGTATGCCGGGTTTTTTTGGGGGGGCATGCCGTGATAGGCTATGTAAATTCTTACATAGCCCATCACGGCAGTCTGGAAGGATGCAAATGGTGGCCGCTACGGTGGGCGCAGCAGCCCATCCGCGGCTGGAAGTCCAGCTGTGGACGGCCCCGCCTGGATGCTCTGTGGAGCCGTGGTGGAGCAGAGCCAGCTGGGCAGGATTCCAGGGGGGAGGACCAGATCGCCTCCCCCCCATTGAGGATTCCAGGGGGAGGGACAGAGCGCCTCCCCCCCCAGCGGATGCCCCAACCGGAACAGTTAAGAGATTCATACATCCTTACAAACACCCAAGACATATGTTTGTTTGTTTGTTTGTTTGTTTAGAAAGT
Source organism: Heloderma suspectum (assembly GCF_057233095.1). Lineage (NCBI taxonomy): Eukaryota > Metazoa > Chordata > Lepidosauria > Squamata > Helodermatidae > Heloderma > Heloderma suspectum. The sequence continues at coordinate 112,376,421 of NC_139463.1, read as the reverse complement.
TATAGCATCCTTCTCTTTTGTTTATGGACAGGCACATCCCTTGTCTTTGTGTAATGACAATTGCCACCTGGGTTATAGCAAGAAAAAGAAGGAAGGGGAGCCATTTTGCTGCTATGATTGCATTCCATGTCCAGAAGGGAAGATTTCAAACCAGAAGGGTAAGATATGTCATGCATGGAACTTCTCAAATATATTGGCTGTCCTCCCTAATTTCTCAAAGGTTTGAAATAGTTATTCAAAGTTTACTATACATGATGCTTTCTCGTATGGGAATAGAGTCTGATATAACCAATGAAGCCTATGAGCTCTTGTGCTATTGCACCTTTATTGGGAAAAAGGATATATAAAATGTGTTCCAGATAACAATGAGATTCTGATAGGTCTATGTTTGTAATATTAAACCATGACTAGTGTGTTGCACTTAGGGATGTCAGAGAATTTTGCCACGGACCTCAGTGAGGCCAAATGCCAGTGCATTCGGTCCCCCGAGATCTGTGGCGGAACGGCCTGCCATCCCCCACCCCCCGCAGATCCCCCGCGGGACAAGACTTACCTGCGGCGGATGTTCCAGGCAGCGGCAGCTCCGGTGGCGGCTTCGGCGGCTGGTCTTCCTACTGGCTGCCGCCGCCACCATTTGCAGTCTGCCTTGTTGTTTTTTTTTTTGTTGTTACAGAGACGTGATAGGCTACGTAAAGATTTACGTAGCCTATCACATCCCGGTTAAAAAACAAACAAACAGCGTACGCAAATGGCAGCAGCTATGGTCGCTGCCATTTGCGTTCCTTATTTTTCGCTGTCTTAGTCTACATAAATATTTACGTAGACTATTACAGCGAATCAAAAAGGGATGCAAATAGCACCCACTACGCTATTTGCGTTCCCCTTTATTTTTCCCGTAATAGTCTATGTAAATATTTACATAGACTAAGACAGCGAAAAATAAGGAATGCAAATGGCTGTGGCTGTAGCCGCCATTTGTGTACGCCTCTTTTTTTTTTTTTTACCCAGCAGTCACCGCGGCTGGAAATCCAGCTGCAGAAGGCCCTGGCCTGGCCGGCTGCTCCGTGGAGTTGCCGCGGAGCAGAGCCGGCCATCAAGGATTCTGGGGGGGGAGGACCGCATTGCCTCCCCCCCATCGAGGATTCCGGGGGGAGGGACAGAATGCCTCGCCCCCTACCATGAACAGAATCCGCGAAAAGGTAAGTCACTTTTGTACATCCCTAGTTGCACTAACTAATGATGTTATAATTTATTTTCTACGAACACTACTACTATTACTACTACTTCTACTACTACCACTACTGCTACTACTACTATTTAGCCCTTACAGTGTACCTAAAATGTCTAAGATCAATACATAAAAAGAAAGTTAACCTAGTCCCTGCCCTGAAGCTCACAGTTTAATAGACAATATGAAATGGAAAAAATAGAATGGGGAGGGAAGAGGAAAGTAAAGAAATACTTATCTGGCCAAAGGTGGTCTCCCCCTTACAATGATATTCCTTGTTGGAAGCCATGACTGCATATATATTGTACTTATTTCTTTGTTTCAGACATGGATAACTGCTTAGAATGTCCAGAAGATCAGTATCCAAACAAGGTCCAAGATCAATGCATTCCCAAAGATATAACCTTCCTGTCCTTTGAAGAATCTTTGGGCATCAGTTTGGCTGTTTTTTCTCTTTCTTTTTCATTTATTTCAGCTTTGCTGCTTGGGATCTTCATGAAACACCATGAGACTCCCATAGTCAAAGCTAACAACAGGAACATTACCTACACTCTTCTCATCTCCCTATTACTATCCTTTCTTTGTGCTTTGCTATTCATCGGTCGACCTGAGAAGGTGATGTGTCTCCTCCGACAAACCGCTTTTGGTATCCTCTTTTCACTGGCAGTTTCTTGTGTATTAGCTAAAACCATTACAGTGCTTTTAGCTTTCATGGCTACCAAGCCAGGATCCAGGATGAGAAAATGGGTGGGGAAAAGACTGGCATCCTCTATAGTTCTTTCCTGCTTCCTTATTCAAGTTACTATTTGTACTGTGTGGCTCTCAACCTCTCCCCCATTCCCAGAGTTTGACATGCACTCCATGACTAAAGAAATTATACTGGAATGTAATGAAGGTTCAGCTGTCATGTTCTACTCCGTCCTGGGCTTTATGGGCCTGTTGGCGATTGTCAGCTTTGCTTTGGCTTTCCAAGCCAGGAAGTTACCTGACAGTTTTAATGAAGCCAAGTTCATCACCTTCAGCATGTTGGTCTTTTGCAGTGTCTGGGTATCCTTTGTTCCAACCTACCTGAGCACCAAGGGGAAATACATGGTGGCTGTGGAGGTCTTCTCGATCCTGGCCTCCAGTGTTGGTTTATTAAGCTGCATCTTTTCCCCAAAATGTTATATCATTTTGAGGAGGCCAGAATTGAACAATAAGGACCAGCTAATAAGAAGAAAGAATTAAAGCATCAAAAGATCTTTGGCTCCAATCCTAAGGCTGCCATTACTACATCTCAATCTAAGCAACAATGTTGTTGCACGAGAGATATACCCCCCCCCCAAAGAAATGGGTTTACGTACGGGATGATCCATTTGTTTCACTGCTCCTTGATCCATCTTTTTCACTGGAAGTATAATTTGCTTCCTTTCTAAAAGTGTGCCTTTTATCAATTTTTGGTTGTATACCAGCTGATATCATACCTGGGCTCAGTTATTGCCTTAACTGGGCCCTGGTGCGCTCAGGGCCCACACTAACCAGATTCAAGGATACCAATATGACTCAAGTCCACTTGTGTGAAAGAATGATAGAGTTTATTGATGGAAAATAGATGCAGATAAAATAATAATAATAATAATAAAAGAAAGCTTACACATACCCTTAACTCTCGGTTCAGCAGCTCCGGTTCCGAGGGGAGCAACAGGCACCATCTCACAGGGCTGGTTATCTCAGTGGTGCACCTTCCCCGTCTCAGACAAGAACCAATCTGCTCAGGATTTAAAAGGTTTGTCTCATCATTTAGATCAAACTGTCAGAAAACACATAGACATACTACTCCCCTCACCCAGAAAGAGAAAGGGGGGGGGTGCTTTCTCTCTTGGCAGCAAAATACATTTCTCACAATAAAGAAACAAACATCCCTCATCAGTTAGAAGGTACACAGTGTGAAGAACAACTACTGTGCATTGTTTTAGCTTCTGTTAGTAGCAAAAAAGAAAAAAAGAAAAGAAAAAAGTGGCCTTCGCTGTGAATACAGCTATGAGAACCAACTCTAAAATCATGAAAATTGCCAGTGGCTCTAGCAAATTAGCGTGCGCATGCTGTTAAACACTGGATTAAATACTGCATATGACTCTGGGCAAATCCACACCTGACTGCCCATCATTCTTCCAAAACCAAATCTAAAACAGTTATCCAGACTCCTATGACCTCCAGGATGACAATATATGTGAGACTGAGATTATAGTATATGTATGCCTGCCTATGAAGATAGTTCAGAAGCTGAAGTAAATGCAGAATGTGGTTAAATTACCAACTGAGCGGTATGATCATACTGTGGCTGTACTATACCAACTATACTAACTCAGCCCATTTCTGGGACCAATTAAAAGGACTGGTTTTGACTTTAAAGCCTCTCGCAGCTTAGAACCAGGACAGTAGAAAGGCCACCTTTATTCTTATCTAACTATCCATACATTAAAATCTTCAGTTAAGTATCTCCTATGGGTGCCACCACCACCGGAAGTGAAGTGAATAGCCATCATGTCTAGTATATTGTTGTAAATTTTTCAGGTTTCTTTTTTTATGATTTTGAATTATTATTGAAGGCACAGTTGTGCCTCCAATAGATAAGGCGATGAGTCGAAAAAGGATCCTGCCATGTTAAATGAAAATCAAGGAGGTGGGTTATTGTAACCTTAATAAAATTGAAAGGGTTTTGCCAATCTTCCTGAAAATCGCATGTGGAAGACAGAAATGTAAATTTTACATAACTTGAAAATTTCAGGAAGATTGCTTAAAGACTGAGGGAGAAACGGGAGCTAATAGAAAAAAATATAATAAAAACTCACTCCACAGTTTTGCCACTGAAAACATGTGCTGGCAACCGTTTGTGTCTATCATTTGCCCAAAAGGTGGAAGCTATATATGAAAACCATAAATGATTTCCTATTCCGATTCTATTGTAGTTAGGGATGGTGCGGGTGCCCGATTCAGTCAGGGAATCCAGTGGATCTGCCCCTGCCGGCACCCCCGAGCCCCCCTCACTGAGGCCCTGCCCGCGCTCTGTGAATGGCTTCCACTCACCTCACTGGCCTTGTTGAACTTACCATTTTTTGAGGAATAAAATGGCAATCACAAAAATGTGCATACTTGTGCACATGTGAAATGAGCATTTTGCGAATGCGTATATTTGCGTATCTGTGAAAATGTGCATTTTTCAAAAAATGCATATGTTTGAACACCCACAAATGTGCGCCTTCACAAAATGTGCATTTTGCAAGTGAGAATATGCGCATTCACAAAAATTGCACTTCTGTGCATACAAAATCATGCACATTTTTGCAATCACCATTTCATTTTTTTAAAAAAAACGGAGACTGCAGAGCTCGACAAGGCCGCTGGGGTGAGTGCGGGCTGCTCGCTGAGTGTGGGAGGGGCTCGAGCATGATCCGGGGACCAGCGAGTGGGGGCAGGGTCTGGGAGGGCATCCAGAGAACTCAGACGGGGTGAATTCGCATATCCCATATGTATGTTTGTATGTATGTATGTATTTGGCTATCCAGATACAATTATCCCTAATTGTAGTTGGTGGAGTGAAATTTCTTTCTTTTTTTCTTTTTTTTTTTTAATCAATTTACTTTTTTTATTGGTATAATGAATCCCCATGAGATTTCATAACCCGGCACTCAGAATGTTGTAGGGGGAGGGGAATAACTGATGTATACAGGAAAAGCAGCAGCAGCTAACTGAATTTCTGGGTCCTTTGTGTGTGTGTGTAGGCAGACAGGCAATCCCCTCAGCATGACCGGACCCCACTGCTTATGTTTGTTCACTGGTCTGCACTCCCAGCCATTCCCCTTCTTCCTCTGCTCCCCCCTTTCCCCTTAATTCTTTGTGTTACTAAGGTCCCTTTTTGTATTCAAGTGCTGGGAAGAGATGTCTGAAAAGGAAGCTATGGCATGGAATGGGAGCCTGTCTTTCCTTGAGGGCAGAAAGTTTTGCTGCTTGGAGTTTGAGAAGCAGGCAATCATGCTGGCAAAGCTGTGGTCAAGCCATGGAACAATGGAGCAGTATGAGAAAAGGTTACATTTGTTACACCCTGCAGCTATCAGCTCCATGAATCTGGAGTGTTCCCATGTACCCTGATCAGGCCTAGAGTGACATCAGATGCCTAAAACAATGAAAACCTGTCACTGAAGGTTTCTGCCCCCCTCGTATGACATTCTGAACCAAGTTTCCAGTTCACAACTACAGAAAAGAGTCAACAAAAAGCAGAAAATGGAGGGCAGTCAGGAGATTAAAGAAAGCAAAATCACCCTGTGAAAAAGACAAGAACCATGTTTATTCCAGCTAGGATGCTTGATTTTTTTTTTACCTTTTGCTTAACTCTGAACTTTATTAGCAGATTTTGATTTGTTTTGTGAGCTGTTTTGGTTCTTGCCTCCTTTTTCAGAGAAGAGTTATCTTTTATTTATTCATTCATTCATTTCATTTCATTTCTACACCACCCAATAACCGAAGCTCTCTGGGCACGTCACAAAAATTAAAACCAAAGAGCACACAATAAAACAATATAAAATATATAAAACATTAAAACCATAGTATAACATTACAACCAGAATAAAACCTAGCAGCAGTGCAGGGATATAAAATACAGATTTAAAACAGCAAAGCTAAAAGTCTAGAAAGCTAAAATGCTAAAATGCCTGGGAAAATAAAAAGGTCTTCACCTGGCGCCGAAAGGAATACAATGTAGGTGCCAGGAGAACCTCACAAGGGAGCTCATTCCAGAGCCGGGGTGCCACAGCAGAAAAAGCCCTCCTCCTAGTAGCCACCCGCCTCACTTCCTTTGGCAGGGGCTCACGGAGAAGGGCCACTGACGATGATCTTAAGGTCCAGGCAGGCACATACGGGAGGAGGCGATCCTTCAGGTAACCTGGCCCCAAGCCGTTAAGGGCTCTGAATGTTAATACCAGCACTTTGAATTGGACCCAGAAATGGACTGGCAGCCAGCGCAGGTGGAAAAGTACTGGCATAATATGAGCTCATTGGCCAGTACCTGTTAAAAGTCTTGCTGCCCTATTTTGGACCAGCTGAAGTTTCCGGTCTGTTTTCAAAGGCAGCCCCACGTATAATACATTGCAGTAATCCAGATGAGAAGTTATCAGAGCATGGATAACTGTAGCTAGGCTATCTCTGTCCAGATAAGAGCATATTTTGGTATACCAGCCTAAGCTGATAAAAAGTGCTCTGTGCCACTCAATTCCTCTGTGCCTCAAGTGACAGTTCTGGATTCAAGAGCACCCCCAAACTACAAATGCAAACCTTTAGAGGGAGTGCAACCCCCTGCAGAACAGGTTGAATATCATGTAGCCGGGCAGACGAAGCACCTACTAACAGTACCTCCATGATGTCTGGATTGAGTTTCAGTTTATTGGCCCTCATCCAGTCCATTACCATGCCCAGGTACTAATTCAGAACAGCCAATGACTAGGGATGCATGAATCCCTTACCTGTTCCGGTCGGGGCATCCGCTGGGGGGGGAGGTGCTCCGTCCCTCCCCCTGGAATCCTCAATGGGGGAGGAGGCGATCCAGTCCTCCCCCCTGGAATCCTTCCCTGGCCGGCTCCGCTCCGCGGCAGCTCCGCGGAGCAGCCGGCCAGGGCTGTCCGAAGCCAGAGTTCCGGCCACAGATGGGCTGCTGCAGATTCAAATGGCGGCCGCTGGAGCAGCCGCCATTTGCATCCTTCCAGGCTGCCGTGATAAATTCTATGTAAGAATTTATGTAGCCTATCATGGCATGCCCCCCGCAAAAAAAGGCAAACGCAAATGGTGGCCGCTACGGCAGCCGCCATTTGCATTCCCCATTTTTCGCCATTGTAGCCTACATAAATATTAGGGATGTACGAAAGGCACTTACCTGGTCCCGCAGCTTGCTTCGCGTTGGGGGGGAGGCGCTTCGGTTCTCTCCCCGAAGTTTAGGCCGGGAGGGAGGCACCCCCCCCTCATCCGGCTGAAATTCAGGCCGGGGAGAAGCGCCCCGTCTCCCTGGCCGCGAAATTAAAAAGTGGAAAAAAAAACCACCCGTGATAGGCTACGTAAAGATTTACGTAGCGTTATCACAGCTAGATTTCCAAAGTCAGCCATGATAGGCTACATAAATCGTTACATAGCCTATCACAGGTGACTTTGAAAAAAAAAATCCTACGCAAATGGTGGCGCCCATGGGTGCCGCCATTTGCGTTCCTTATTTGGTCCCGGTAGTCTACATAAAGATTTACGTAGACTATGGCGAAAATAAGGGCAATGCTATTTGCGTTGCCCTTATTTTCGCCATAGTCTACGTAAATCTTTACTTAAGCTACTGGGACCAAATAAGGAATGCAAATGGCGGCGCCCATGGGCACCGCCATTTGCATACGCGCTTTTTTTTTTTTCAAAGTCACCCGTGATAGGCTACGTAATGATTTACGTAGCCTATCACGGCTGACTTTGGAAATCTAGCCGTGATAGGCTACGTAAATCGTTATGTAGCCTATCACAGGTTTGTTTGTTTTACTTTATTTTGTAATGGCGGCGGTGGCAGCCGGTCAGAAGACCGGCCACTGCCCCCGCCCCCGACGAACCGCCGCCGAACTCCCGCCAGGACCCGCCTCCGAGAGCGACATTCGAGGGAGGTAAGTCCCATCCTGGGGGGGGGGCAGAGAATTTCACCAACAATTTCGGGGCATCCGCCCCCCCCCCGACATTCGTGGAGATATTCTCTGCCATCCCTAATAAATATTTACATAGGCAATTACGGCATAGTGGGCGCTATTTGCGGTTCTCTTTTTTTCACCGTAATTGCCTAAGTAAATATTTACATACGCTAGAACGGCGAAAAATAGGGAATGCAAATGGTGCCCACCGTAGCCACCACCATTTGTGTATGCCTTTTTTTGGGGGGGGGTAGCCGTGATAGGCTATGTAAATTCTTACATAGCCTATTACAGCTGCAAGGATGGCAATGGCGGCTGCAGCAGCCCAGCCACAGCTGGCCAGGAGACCAGCCGCTGTCACTGCCACCACAAAATCTGCCACCGGAAGCACTGCCGCTACTGCCAAATCCGCCCCAGGTAAGTTCCATCCCAGGGGATTCTGCGGGGGGAACTGGGGGCAGGAGGCCGTTCCACTGCAGATTCCAGGGGGCATCCTCACTAGAATCCGTGGCAGAATTCTCTGCCATCCCTACCACTGCCTCACATGGGTTTGATGAGAAAGAGAGGTAGAACTAGGGATGGACGAAAGGGACTTACCTCGTCCCGCAGCTTGCTTCACAGTGGGGGGGAGGCGCTTCACTTCTCCCTCCGAAGTTCAGGCAAGGGGGGGGAGGCGCCCCATCCCTCGCCAGCAAAATTCAGGCCAGGTAGGAGCGCCCCGTCTACCCGGCCACGAAAAAAAAGTAAAAAACGCACACACACACACCCGTGATAGGCTATGTAACGATTTACGTAGCCTATCACGGCTAGATTTCCAAAGTCAGCTGTGATAGGCTATGTAAATCGTCACATAGCCTATCACGGGTGACTTTGAAAAAAAAAAAGAGCATACGCAAATGGCGGCTCCCATGGGGCTCCCATTAGCGTTCCTTATTTTGGCCCGTCTAGTCTACGTAAACATTTATGTAGACTATGGCGAAAATAAGGGCAATGCAAATAACGTTCCCTTATTTTCGCCGTAGTCTACGTAAATCTTTACATAGACTACACGTACCAAAATAAGGAATGCAAATGGCGGCGCCCCATGGGCGCCGCCATTTGCATACGCGCTTTTTTTTCCAAAGTCACCCGTGATAGGCTACGTGACAATTTACGTAGCCTATCATGGCTGACTTTGGAAATCTAGCCATGATAGGCTACGTAAATTGTTACGTAGCCTATCACGGGTGTGTGTGTGTGTGTTTAATTTACTTTTTTTTTTTTGCAATGGCGGCGGCGGCAGCCGGTCGGGAGACCGGCTGCCGCCCCTGCCGAACCGCTGCCGAACCTCCGCCGGGATCCGCCGCCGAGAGGGACATTCGCCAAAGGTAAGTCCCATCCTGGGGGGGGGCGGGGGGCCGGCGGAGAATTTCCCCAACACTTTCGGGGGGCTGAATGCGTCGGCACTCGGCCTCCCAAAGATTCGTGGAGAAATTCTCCGCCAACCCTAGGTAGAACTGGATGTCATCCGCATATTGATGGCACCTCAGCCCACACCTCCTGATAACCTCCCCCAGTGGTTTCATGTAGATGTTAAACAGCATGGGGGATAAAACAGAGCCCTGTGGAACCATGGCACAATTGCCATGGCACAGAGCAATAATCCCCCAGCACCACTTTCTGGAATCGGCCATCCAAGTAGGAGCAGAACCACTGCAGTGCAGTGCCTCCAACTCCCAACCCAGACAACCTATCCAGAAGGATACCATGGTTGATGGTATTGAAAGCTGCTGAGAGGTCCAGGAGAATGAACAGGGTTGCCCTCCTCCTGTCCCTCTCCCAGCAGAGAACGTCCCACAGGGCGACCAGGGAAGTTTCCATTACAAAACCAGGCCTGAAGCCCTATTGAAATGAATCTAGAAAATCAGTTTCATTCAACAGTGTCTGGAACTGTCCTGCAACCACCCACTCAAGCACCTTGCCCAGGAAGGGGATGTTGGCCACTGGCCTATAATTGTTAACATCCTCTGGGTCCAGGTTAGGCTTTTCAGGATTGGACTGATTACCACCTCTTTTAAAGTGGCAGGCACCACTCCCTCTCTCAAGGAGGAATTTATAACCTCCTGGACCCAGCCGGACATCCCCTCCCTGTTTGATTTAATAAGCCATGAAGGGCAAGGTTCAAGCACACAAGTGGTCGGTCGGACTTGGCCAAGCAACTTGTCCGCATCCTCAGGCCTCAATAACTGAAATTCATCCAATAGAACTGGACCAGATGGTGCTGTGAATTCCTCTGGAACCAATGGAACTGCATTAATCATGGTGTCCAATTCATGACAAATCTAAGTGACTTTGTCTCCAAAGTGCCGTGCAAACTCATCACTGCATGCAACCAAGGGTTTCTCAGTCTCTCTCCCTGGCCCAGAATGTAACAGGCCGTGAACCACTCAGAAAAGCTCCTCTAGATGACACTGAGAAGATGCAATGCTGGTGGAAAAGAACTGTCTCTTTGCCACCCTCACCACCACAGAGTAGGCTCGATAATGAGCTCTAACTATATTGTAATAAAATGCCTGTTTGTGTGTATATGTGTGTGTATATGTATACATATAAATATATATATTTAGATATGATATTCCTTAAAATATACAAATGGTTTGCTTGTTTTTTATCTTTTTCTTAAATTATTATTATCATCATCATCATCGTCATCATTATGGGATTATGATTATTCCTATTCCTTGCTGGCTAAACCTTTAATGTTTATTAATATGCATTAATTGAATGGTAATATATGGCCAATGGAAATGAATTGTTTGCTCCCGTTGCTTTGCTAGTAGACTGAGGTTATGACACTGAAAGATAAGGTTCTATAGGTGTAAAAACCCCACTCATGGGTCCAGTTCAGGGCATCCACGGGGGGGGGTGAACTGTCCCTCCCCCTGGAATCCTTCCTGACCAGCTCTGCTCTGCCACGAATCCACGGAGCCCCCAGCCGGGCCTGTCTGCAGCCAGACTTCCATCCGCTGCTGGGCTGCGGATGCAAATGGCATCTGGCGTAGCAGACGCCGTTTGCATCCCTGCTTTTTTGTGATAAGCTATGTAAATATTTATGTAGCCTATCATGGCAAAGAGCAGGGACGCAAATGACCTCCGCTATGCTGGATGCCATTTACATCCACAGCCCAGCAGCGGATGGCTGTGGACTGAAGAGGACAGACCCGTATCTGGCCGGCAGCAGGTAGTGTCCATCCCTTTAATAGATTAAAAAAAGAAAGAAAAAGATAATGACCTCTAATCTGTGTTCGGTCAGACTCAACACTGGTTTTCCTCCACCTGCATTCTAGCCATCTCCCCTCTTACTTCATTGGTAGTGGTGCTGATGGGGGAGTGGATGGGGGAGGTGAGCAGAGGAGGTGGGAGTGTGCTTTGGTGAATCAGAACTCTAGGGCTGAGCCTAAGCCTACAGTCTCCAATCAGAGACAGTGGTATAGGAAGGGGCGGGGGTATATATACTTTGGCAAAAGGCTGCATTTGTTTATTGTGCAAGGTGGTTGGTTGGGATAGGACTGTGTTTGTCCGGTTAGATCTGGGGGGGGGGGGTTGCGCGTGCATTCACTGCAACTTCTTCTTCTTTCTTCTCCATTGAGCTCTGTCTTTTCTGCATTCTTGGAAACTTAGTTAGCTCACTTGTTCTTTGCTCCCTCCCCCCAGCAATTCCATTGCTTGTGTTGGTTGGTTCAGACCCAGGAGAGGGTTGCGCACATTTGTGTTCCAAGTCTGGCAGTTGCTGCAGCTGTCTTCTTCTATTCCAACGCATTTGTTCTGTTTCTATCTCTATCTGGGCCGATCTATACTTATGGGTTTTTTCGCTTCCAATGAGGTTTCACCGCCCGTCTTTCACACTATGCAGTACCGGCCTCGAATTGGAACCGGAATTTCCCGCTTCCGTGCTCCCGCTTTCATTACCCTGATATGCTGGTAATTCCCCTTAATGTGCTCTGATTTTTCACCTTTGCTACCGTATCTAGTCATAGTTTAGAGACTAAGTTTTACCCCCTTCTATCCCCCGCTTCGGCTGTTTTTAAACAAATTAAGGTGTTATCTTCGAAGAATCATGGCTTCTCCATGATTTTTTTTTCCTAATTCAGGCATGATCTTTGAAGATTTGAAAATTCGAAGATTTGATAATAATAGCAGTAGTAATAAATGATCTAGAACTAGGACTAAGCAGCAAGGTGGCCAAGTTTGCTGATTATGCCACATTTGTTGGGGCATTTAAAACAAAGAGGGATTCCAACGAGCTCCAAAATGATCACTCCATAATGGAAAAAATGGACATCAAAATGGCAAATGCTATGGATGTACGAAAGTCACTTACCATTTCACAGATCTGCTTCGCAGTGGGGGGGGAGGTGCTCCGTCCCTCCCCCTGGAATCCTCAACAGGGGAAGGCGCTCCATCCCTCCTCCCAGAGTCCTGCCCGGCTGGCTCTGCTCTGCAGGGATTCCGTGGAGCCACCAGCCAGCTCCGCCCGCAACCAGACATCTGGCCACTGGGCAGCAGGGACGCAAATGGTGGCCACAGTAGCTGCCATTTGTGTACACTGTGCCCAGCTGTGGCCAGCCAGGAGACCAGCCGCCACCACACTCGCCGCCGCTGCTGCCACTGAATCTGCCACCGCTGCACGTGCCGCCACTGCCCCCGCCGCCGCTGCCCCCGCTGCTGCCCCTACCGCCGCCGCCTCCATTTGCATATGCTGCGCCCAGCCACAGCCGGCCAGGAGACCAGCCGCCACCACTGCACCCACCGCCGCCAAATCTGCCACCGTCGCCACATCCGCTGCCGCTACTGCCCCCGCCACCACCCCCACCGCCGCCATTTGCATATGCTGTGCCCGGCCACAGCCGGCCAGGAGACCAGCTGCACCCGCCGCCGAATCCACCACCATCGCCGCACCCGCTGCCGCACCTGCCTCCGCCGCATCTCCTTCTGACTCCCCAACATTTCTCAAGGTTGTTTCTGTAGTCATAACATGCCGTCCTCGTCTTTTATTGGCCCATTTCCATCTTCTGTAACTGATACTTTGGCAATGTTCAGCACATTCCAGAGCACCCCTGTTTGGCCTTCCTGCAATAAAGCCATGCATTCTCCATTCACAGTTGCCCTTCCTGACCTGGGCTAGAATACTTCATATGCACATCATGACATGGACTGGTTACAAGTTAACCTTTTCACATTTCACGATGATTTCAATGAACACTTAGATGTTTGGGAATACATTTCAGGATGTTTACAATTCAGGCTTGTATTCAGGGTCAAACTTTGCATTCAATTTCTTTTCACACCACATTTGTTACATTGCAAAAGAGGACAAGAGTACACTGTGGCACCTAAAGTCTACAAGTTTATTTACTACGAGCAGGGAGGGAAGTTATAGAGAGAAGCAATCTTTGTTGACAAAAATCAAGTAAAGGTAGATTTAAGAAATGAGGCAAATTAATAAATGCGATAAGATACTAAAAGTAAGATATAAACGTCAATATTTAAGGGAAATATATGTGGATGTGAGGAGATATATTAGAAAGACAACTTGAAAAAAATGGGAAAAATAAAATCACACTGTGTCAGTCTTTGAGAAGTTGATACATTTTGGAGCCAGCGTGTCTCAGCTGCTCCGAAGGCATAAAGAGCTATGAATCTCAGAGGCAGACGGATGCACCTTGTGGAGGGGGTGCTTCGCTTCATGGTGCTTTGGTCCTGGGCTAATCCACTTTGTCTCATGCCAAGGAACCTCTGAAACACCCCGCTTCACCTTATTATTTGGGCTTCCTACCAAAGCAGTGCACAGCCCTATTGCATGGTGCATACAAGAACGCAATGCAAAAGGAGGATCATCAAATCAAACATGGTATAAAGGCTTTCAACAAGTCAGGTTTACAACCCAACAAACTACATGCATGTTGAACTCAAACAGTTGAAGACAATTCCTGCCTGCAGGCTTACAATCTAAAAAAAAATGACACACAATGAAAAAAGAATAGGGTCTTTTTCCTGGGTCCTTCAGTCCCAAATTGGGAGGATGGAGTGCCTGGGGCCAGCAAAGATGCTCCACATTGTCTTTCGTACATCCCTTTTGTACATCCCTAATTTGCATGCCTCCCTTTTTGCTGTGATAGGCTACGTAAATCTTTCATCAGCCCAGATGGCAGCCAGCAGTGGCCAGATCCAGACTCTCCAGAGGCAGGTAGGATCCGGTCTGTGCAGACTTCACGGGGTGGCAGGTGGGATTGCTCCGTTCCACCACGGTCTCTGGGGGGCTGGATTCCAAAGAATCCAGCCTTACTGGAGTCCGTGGCGGAATTCTCCACCATCCCTAGGGGTGGGCCCCCACCAATGACATCATAAGAGGATTTTCAGCAGTGGATCCTGCTTCACTCCATCCTAGCTTTCCCAGCTAGGGAAAGCCTGGGCAAAGTGACACCACCTTGCTCCTTCCTTGTGTTCTTGATGCAGAGAACATGGGGTAGATGCAAAGTCAAACTGGTTCAGTCTTCTTCACTCTACCATCACCTTCAGAGGAATGACCCTCCACCCAGCGCCTCAGGTGGCGGTCTGCTCTGGTATGGGGAAGAGTCCTTCCACCCTATGCCTTAGTTAGGGTGGCTTCACCTATACATTCCCCCATTGGGGATGTTCTGCAATGAATGAAGCACTTAGTGCTCTGCTCACCCTAGCAATTGGGAGTGGGGATTCCTCTCCTTGGTAGCCTCTCCAAGTCCATGCCTCCGGGGGCGTGAGGACATCAGGGGAGGGTGGGGCTTTGGAAGGAGAGGGGCGAGGTTTTCAGAGGGAACCCTGGCCTCTGAAGGCTGCAGAAGGAATCTATGCAGGGCACATCAGGTCTTCAGCTAGAGGTTTCCCATTCCTGCCCTAATATAATGTAGTCTAAATAAAGATGGGTGGATCTGTCTGTTTTGCTTCCCCCTGAATTTGAAATGTTGAATTTGTAAAATCTCAAGTCCATTTTCTTTCAGATATGGAGAACACTGAGGATTTTGGTAAATACTTATCAACACTAAAATGAAAAGAAATGCTCACCTGTCTGTACTCTACAACTAAGCCTTGTCTCACTAAAATGATCATATATTATGTGTCTGTTTACCACAACTCCCATTCTTCTTTTAGATTGCAAGTCCCTTGGGGCAGGGACCTCTTTTACTCAGTTAAGTGCCGTGCACACTGTTGCCACTATATAATTAAAAAAAATATTGAAGGATTTTAAAGCTGGCAATATAAATTGGAGAGAGAAAAGTAAACTTTTTGGTTTTAGGAATATTCCTGGTTTGAACTACTGCTCCAATTTTTCACTTGGATAAAAAATGTATTCCACCTTGAACAATACATAGCTTAGAATTAGAAACTGGTCTTTCTTTTGTGGTGGTTTTTCATACCTTAGGCTGCATTTTTCTGGAGGCTTTTTCTCACTCTTGAGTTACATAACACTTTCTGTCCTACTGAGGAGAATCAAAAGAGATGTATGATGAAATAGAATAGACATGTACTCTTTTGAAATGTGTCAGGGAACCTACAATGCTGAGTAGGTGATTTTGTCCTCTCTAGTAATCTAATTAACTATGATTCTTTCTTTGTCCTCTCAAGATCCTTACGGAATTCCAGTGGCCACTCTCAAAGTAATTAATCAAGACTGAAAGATGGTATTAAATTAATATTCCCTGTGCCATGAAGAGATAGAGAGCTCCATCAGACTGAGCCCTGGTCTGTTACTTTGTATACTGCTGGCTTTGAATAAGTCAAGTGTGTGGCCATTCAAGACAGACTGTGCTACTAGGGAATGTTTATGTTGCAATGTGGGAAGAAATGAAGTGGCTGCTGAGAGGCGAGTTATTATGCAAGATAAGGATAGTGCTGTTTAGGATATCAGTAGTATTGCTGCTGTCTCTGATGGCCTGCAGTACTCTTGTTGTTAAACACACCTTCTCTGAACCTGCTCATATTCTTCACAATTACTATCATTCAGGAGATCTCATCATTGGTGGCATTCTTCCTCAGATGTACATATTGTCAGGTCCTCTAGCCTTTGAGCAACATCCATCTCAAGAAATCCCTGATGATCTCATGTAAACCCTTTTTTTTAACCATATCATACTACTGCTCTAGCTATAATGCAATAAGGATTATTTACCTAGGGAGGTAGTGGGCTCTCCCACACTGGAGGCATTCAAGATGAGGCTGGAAAGCCATCTGTCAGGGATGCTCGGACTTGGATTCCTGCATTGAGCAGGGGGTTGGACTCGATGGCCTTGTAGGCCCCTTCCAACCCTACTATTCTATGATTCTATGATTCTAGGATGTTTTGCTATATGGATTAGTCAGCAACGATTGGCACCTAAGACTGGGTGAAATGTCCAGTCAAGCCAAATTTATTTGCATTTTTAATGGGTGTCAGATGTGTGTGTGTGTGGTTGTGTGAGAGAAAGAAAGAGAGGGGAGAGATAAGAGAGATAAGAGAGGAAGAACTCTTCTGAAGATGCGGGGTGATGTATAGATGGAGGGTGAATGTTTTAGGGGGATACTTAGCACATAAACTTTAATACAAGGTGGTCAAAGGGCTTTTTGGTTTCCCCTCTTCTTTAAACTTTAGAAAGCCAAATTTCTTTTGTTCGAGACCAGTCAGAAAAAAGAGAGATGGTGGAAACCCTAAATAAGCATTAATGTGGTTGAATACACTGGGATTCAAACATAGACTTTCAAAAGCTACACACTCAAAGCCGTGGGCATGAATGATGAATCTGATACTTTTAAATCTGAAGTTATTTTTGTTTTGAATATCAAGAACTTTGACAATTTTAGTGAGTTCTTACAAAACTGAACTGAAATGATTTTGTCACTCATCCCATCCTGACCTGGACCACATCATATTAAAGTAAGTGTGTTAAATTCACTGCCTTCCTGAAAATCTTATGAATTCATCTCCCTACACACGAATGTCCCCAAACTCCCAATTTTAATTTGGAAGAAAGCCAGTTTCATACATGGTACCTTGAAAAAGTGTCTTGTGGCTACTAGGGAGAGAGCCTTTTCAGTAATGCCAGTAAAGGGGCTTCTTTATGGTCTTTTTGGTGTGACATGGAGTCCTTTTAGTTCACATCAGCTGCTCATATTGATGATCTTAAAATATGTATTTGTATCTTGCTGCCTCTATATTGTGTATTTTAATTATGTTGTGTATTAGGTTTTAGGTCTCTCTCTGCTTGAAGGATTTATGCTGCAGCTGTTTTCATGTTAATTGTAATATTATATTTTTATCTTTGTGATCCACCCAGAAACCTATGTTATTGCATACATGTGCATAATCACTTTTCTAAAACACATAGATACAACATTTTGCATATCCCAGTAACAACTGAGGCAATATCAATAAACCAATATATATTTGAAGCTGATTTTCAAGGTTGTGCTTCAGTGTGTTTACATGTACTTTCCAAAGCAGCTGGAGATGTCAATCAATTCATGAGAGGGTTGACACATTTCCTCTGCCTGGGGTCCTGCAGTCTGTTTTGGTCCAATATGTTATATTCTGAAGCAACCATGACATTGTATGCCACTTTCACTGCAGGGTACTGACTCAGTTCTACCAGCACATCCTAGCCTTGGTATTTGTTGTAAAGGAGATCAATGAAAATCCCTGGATTTTTGCCCACTGTCACTCTGGACTTCAACATCTATAACAGTGAGTTCAGGCCAAGATGGACCTATCTTGCCTTGATGGAACTTATTTCCACACAGGGCAGATTCATCCCTAACTACAAGTGTGATATCCAGAACAATTCAGTAGCAGTCATTGGTGGACCAGACTCTGAAACCTGTCTAGACATGGCAACCATCTTGTTCACCTACAAGATTCCACAGGTAAGAGATGTGGATGTACCTCTAACAACCTATTCACACATCTCTTTTCTTTGGTTTCTTGGCATGTCTGAAATGATAAGGAACAACTTGTACAGTTCTTCAAGCGAAATCCTGAGGTGTGTGTGTGTGTGTGTGTGTGTGTGTGTTTGTTTGTTCATTTGTTTTTAAGAATCCTTCCATTTTTTACTAACTTATAAAAGAAAATAATTCAAGAATATTTGCTCATGTTCAGAACCAGTACTCCTATAGTCTATTTATGTCCAGAGCCATTAATATGAGAATAGTGTGAATTTGTATGTTCTGTACATTCCCTTTGGCTACCTAAATGACAAGAATGACTTTAGTTTGAGGGCTACTCTATATAGTAGAGGGCATTTGGGGTGGGTTAGGGTATTTTAGAAAATGTTTTTATTGTAGAATTTTATTGTTTTAAACTGTTTTTATTGTATGTTGTACATCGCCCAGAGTGGCTGGGTGACCAGCCAGATGGGCGATTAATAAATTTAATAATAAATAAATAGTAAAAAAAAAAAAAAAAACCTTTGGAAGCTTGGAAGGTACCTCAAACCCACCTCTCCTAGACAACCATGAATGCAGCTTTAGTAAGTTTTCTGGGATGCTGCCTTTCTGTGGAGGCACAATTCCTAACAGCTGTTGCTACCCGAGAACCATTTGGTAATATATTATAACACATGATGGTGGATCAGAGAAAAGCATCCAGAGTTTAATTGGATGTCTGAAATATCATAAATCTGTTGGAGTTTTCTGACTTGAACTGCTAAACTGTTTAAGTTGCTAGAAGTTTTGACACTGATTGGAAGGACAGGGAAAGGTAGTTCCTAGCATTAAAGATGAGAAAACTGAAACACCATTGCAGTCTGGAGGACTGCAGCTCTCACCCTTCTCATCTAAACAGTGTAGGACTGATAACTTTTTCTCATCGACTCAGAAGGAATCCATTTATAACTCAAACATCCCTGCGAGCAACAAATCTAGAGCCTTGAGAAATGGAACTGAGGATTCCCACTTTTCTTTATTTAAAGGGGAAGGTATCCTCAAGGTGGCAAGCTCCTGATTAGATGTGGGTCATATAGGAGGTGTTTTAATGCTCCTTGCTGAACAAACCTCATTAATAGTCAGCACAGTTGAGTGCATTTTCGACTGACTTGGCTATGTTTTGGCTAAATTGGGAGAGCTAACATCATGGTTTAACACTGAGACCCCTCTGGAAAGCCCTGAGGCCTCAAAGCAGGAAGGGAGAAAATATAACTTGGAAAGTACAAATCAAGGAGAATGCTCAAATAACTGCAGGCAGAGCAATTTAGTATTACAACCCCTTAAAGTGGCTCTCACTATTTTGCCCTATAAGGGAAATATACCCATCTGGAATTCCAAAAGGCAATCAGTTCAACATCCTAGCCACATCCTTAAGGTACCAAAGAGAGAAGAATCAGTCTCATGGAAATTAATTAATAGAATTCAAAGCACAATTTATAATATGAAATATATTTTAGCATTTGAGACCTTTAGGCTTCCCAGGTTTATCTTAAAAAGGAAATGTATTATACAGCTTTGGCTTGATTCTTTCATGTGTTTTTTTCGACATCCTAAATAAACCACTGTTGTTATATAATAGGGTCAGACACCCTGCATTTAGAGTCAGTGAAGCAAAGACACAGACTCTCATTAAGGGGAAAAAGACACCTTGGAAAGTGTCAACTGACAGGAATATCTCAGCAGTCAGTCCAATAAGCTGTACTTGCTCTAATGTTGAAATTAGACTCTTGGAGGGGACTGGATTTACAAGCAACTAACTAAGAAAGTGGATTATCCTTCTAAGCCAATAGACTCAAAATCCCCCTTTCTGTTGCCCTCTCTTACAATGAGCAGAATGTCATATTGAGGATATCAATGGTTCCAACAATTGCTCAGAACGTCAGCTTGCAAGGAACAGATGAAGACAATAACTTCCCCAGAGACAAATAAATCTTTTTTACTTGGTTACAGGCCAATAGCCCCTTGAATAATGTGAGGAGACTCCGGTAGATGAAGAGACTAAAAAAATACCCATCTCTTCCATCAATACAGAAACCTTTTTGCCTAGAAGACAGTGATAATTTACTGGCCCATGAAGTAGTGGCACAAGCGAAGATTATGAATATCTATACATTGAAATGAGATTTAAACAAAGATGGCAGTGCCCTATGTTACCAGAACCCTATTGAACATTCTCCCCCTCATATTGATAATGATAAGCAATTGTTGTCTGCAGAGTCACAATCAGTTAGAGTAATTTCACCACAGTGTGTCATCAATAGCGCTGCCCCTACAGGAAGTTTTAGTCTTGTTGCTTCTGACTCACCATCTCCCCCTCCATGGGGAGCTTGTAAAGCCTGAACTGGCAGATAAATCACACAAGTTATAGATATCTTAAGCCATCAGAATTAGGCCTTCAACCTTTTACTGCTACAAATTCCAGTAAGCTGAATTGGGCTGTTACCCCTAAAGCCAACAGGAGTATTTTTTGTAGATACGAAGAGAGAACTAGAGATAATGGAGCCATTACGTTAATCAAGACAGCCCCTAGGAATACCCAGCTAAGGTGTTTATTGTGGAACATAGCATGTTGGGTTAGAATTAATAAAATTCCATCTGTTAAGGATTGCATGGATAAATTTGATGTTGTTGTTGTTGTTGTTGTTTTTACAAGAAACATAGGCAACTGAGCCAATAACTTAGTTATTGAGCCAATAACTCAATAATAAAATAGTTAAGAGTTTTGTGACACCTTAAATACTAACAAATGTATTTGTGGACCACCATTCACTTCATCCGAAGTGAAGGTCCCCCACCTCCACCAACACTATCATAAAAGATCATGCCAATATACAATGCTGTAGTAGCAGTCTGAAATGGTCTAGTCCTGGAAATCCTTTGCCAGTTAATTCTTCATGGACTGTACCACTTCAATATTATCTCTGGATTGTCTCTGCAGGAGGGTGCTGTTGCACTCATGTCCTGCTTGTGGGTTCCTGGACAACAGCTGGTTGGCCACTGTATGAACAGAATGCTGGACTAGATGGAACTTGGTCTGATCCAGTATGGCTTTTCTTATGTTCTTGTGTCCATTTGCATATTGGACTGGTTCTTCTCTGATGATTACCAGGCCTGGAAGAATGGTTGAGTCCAGCACTGCTTATCATCCTAGTTGTCTTCATAGTAGCAGGATTTGTTTATTATTATTTTTTTCATGAGAGATCCTTCCAATATGCAGTCTTGCTGGCCTACATTCTGGGTAGGCCAGTGCTGAGAAATGCTGAATGTATGATCTCTCCATACTCATGCATTTCAAGTGTTGAAGGCTCTTGAACTCATATATGTTTCAAATTGAGAAGAATGTAGACGGTATTGTGCTATGGACTGTAGAGAAAAAGTAATACCCAGATTATATTGTTTGTTAATGTGGCTGTCACAGAAGTACCTCATTTTGTGTGCTTAAGATCCAGACTTAAGTCATACTTAGAGAAGACCCATTGTAATCAATGGGATTTAAGTTAGTAATGAGTATTTTTGGATTTAACCCTGTTTTTATAAGAATATGGTCCCCATGTCATGCGGGTAAATTTCACAGGGAAGATTAACCCCTCTCTTGGTTCCTTTCACTTCTCTTTAAAAAATATGTGGGGTCAGCAACAATGGGGGCGGAGGTAGGAATTAAATAAAGAAGAAAAAAAGTAGGGATATGCAGTGGCCTCAAATGTTGGTTTGGAATCACTTTGCTGATTCAGAAAAGGACTTTATGCCTTTGTCCTGACCTCCAAAGCACTGAACCACAGTCAGAACTTTGTGGTCATTCCACTTCTGTACATTTCAGAGGGAAGTCCATGTCACCTCAGGAAATGTTAAAATAGATTAAACTTAACCCTGGAGGAAAGCCAATAGGAGCTGGAAATCATCCGGTTTGGGTTAAATCATCCCTAGGGGATGAAGGTGAAAATGTTTCTGATTGTCCAGATGGGGATGGGGAGGGAATAGGCCATACATCATTGTGAAACATGATCACCAGTCATGGAGACCTAAGGGCCATAGCAGAAGACCCACACACCAGATATATTTAGGGAGGGACACCATGTATAGGAGTTTCTATGCTAATGTTAGAAGCATCTGAGCCAAAACAGAACTTATGGAGTGCCTAGTTTAAAGGAGAACTTAGATACAGTAACAGTAGGCATAATGGAAAGCTAGTGAAATGGAGAGAACCAGTGGAATATGGTCTTCTCTATAGTAAGGACAGGGAAGGATGTACTGGAGGAGATGTCACTCTAGATGTCAAAGAGGGCATAGTGCCAAGCAGTTGAGAGACAGACTCCTCCATAAAAGCACTGTGAGTGACAACTGTTGTTGTTGTTCAGTCATTAAGTCGTGTCTGACTCTTCGTGACCCCATAGACCATAGCACGCCAGGCCTTCCTGTCCTCCGCTCTCTCTTGGAGTTTGCTTAAGTTCATATTCATTGCATTGGTGATGCTATCTAGCCAGTAAGTGACAATACCAGTTGCCAAATGTAATTCAGTACTAGGGACATGCTGTCATCCCCCAGATCAGAATGCTCAGGGTGATCTTGAAAGAACTTCATTGAAAATGAAATCAGTTTGTGAATTGTTTATGAAATTGTTTATGAATAACAATTTCACTAAAAATGATATGAACATATTATCAACACTGACATCAGTGCCACTGGCTAACTTGCTTGGGAAAGTGTACCATACATTTGATTTTGGAACATCTTTTTTTCTCCTCTCTTCATCTCCCTTTATTATCTTTAGATCACAGATGGTTCTGATCCAGTGATGAATAACACACTCCAAGGAGTTTTCCTCCACTGGATGTTCCCAAATAACTTTCATCAGTATATGGGGATTGCGAGCGGAGATGGGTTAAAGAAGATGCAGACAACAAGCCTGGGTTGAAAATTGGGCCACATTTATTGAAATAGCTGCAAAGGGGTATCTAGGATGGGCATCTAACTGTGTCAGCGGCTAGCTGGCACTTCTTCGGCGAAAACACACCCAGTCTGAGGGGTGGCGGTGATCTCGCCATCCCTCCAGACTGCCCCTTCTGGGGGAGGTAGACCTTCCGGTGTCACCCCCGACCCGGTGCTGCACAACACCTGGGTGAGTGAGTAGGGTTGGTCTCCCAGGCAATCCTTATCCCCCCGCCAAGCCGCACAACCCGTTCGGGGGGCCTCAGGCATCACCTGTCACCATAAGGTGCCTCTGCATGCACACCATCCCTACTTTCCTGTTTTTGCCCATCCTAGCCACCAACTGAAATGTGACCGATGATAAAGACCATATTCCCATACAGGACACACTCGACCCGCAAAAACAGTGTGACGTAGGCAAAAAAGACGCACAGTAAATAGGCTAATCGAACTGTGAGCCAAAAATTCCTACATGGCTCCCAAAAGGGCAGCCAGTAAGAAAACCCACACTGCTTAAGGGAGGGTGGGAGGGAGCTGCGTCGAGCCAGAGAGCTGAGATTGGGAGGGGGAGCTGAGCTTAAGGCAGCTCAGCCTGCCCTTCCTTGCATGGTGGTGCCACTGGGGTGCACCAGTCAGAGACCCCTATGTCTTGTCACCCCACCCGCCCGCAATGGCCCCCCCTTTCAGCCAGACAAGCTGGCACTGGGGTGAGGGCATTTCACTGCCCTCTCTTACAATGAGCAGAATGTCATATTGAGGATATCAATGGTTCCAACAATTGCTCAGAACGTCAGCTTGCAAGGAACAGATGAAGACAATAACTTCCCCAGAGACAAATAAATCTTTTTTACTTGGTTACAGGCCAATAGCCCCTTGAATAATGTGAGGAGACTCCGGTAGATGAAGAGACTAAAAAAATACCCATCTCTTCCATCAATACAGAAACCTTTTTGCCTAGAAGACAGTGATAATTTACTGGCCCATGAAGTAGTGGCACAAGCGAAGATTATGAATATCTATACATTGAAATGAGATTTAAACAAAGATGGCAGTGCCCTATGTTACCAGAACCCTATTGAACATTCTCCCCCTCATATTGATAATGATAAGCAATTGTTGTCTGCAGAGTCACAATCAGTTAGAGTAATTTCACCACAGTGTGTCATCAATAGCGCTGCCCCTACAGGAAGTTTTAGTCTTGTTGCTTCTGACTCACCATCTCCCCCTCCATGGGGAGCTTGTAAAGCCTGAACTGGCAGATAAATCACACAAGTTATAGATATCTTAAGCCATCAGAATTAGGCCTTCAACCTTTTACTGCTACAAATTCCAGTAAGCTGAATTGGGCTGTTACCCCTAAAGCCAACAGGAGTATTTTTTGTAGATACGAAGAGAGAACTAGAGATAATGGAGCCATTACGTTAATCAAGACAGCCCCTAGGAATACCCAGCTAAGGTGTTTATTGTGGAACATAGCATGTTGGGTTAGAATTAATAAAATTCCATCTGTTAAGGATTGCATGGATAAATTTGATGTTGTTGTTGTTGTTGTTGTTTTTACAAGAAACATAGGCAACTGAGCCAATAACTTAGTTATTGAGCCAATAACTCAATAATAAAATAGTTAAGAGTTTTGTGACACCTTAAATACTAACAAATGTATTTGTGGACCACCATTCACTTCATCCGAAGTGAAGGTCCCCCACCTCCACCAACACTATCATAAAAGATCATGCCAATATACAATGCTGTAGTAGCAGTCTGAAATGGTCTAGTCCTGGAAATCCTTTGCCAGTTAATTCTTCATGGACTGTACCACTTCAATATTATCTCTGGATTGTCTCTGCAGGAGGGTGCTGTTGCACTCATGTCCTGCTTGTGGGTTCCTGGACAACAGCTGGTTGGCCACTGTATGAACAGAATGCTGGACTAGATGGAACTTGGTCTGATCCAGTATGGCTTTTCTTATGTTCTTGTGTCCATTTGCATATTGGACTGGTTCTTCTCTGATGATTACCAGGCCTGGAAGAATGGTTGAGTCCAGCACTGCTTATCATCCTAGTTGTCTTCATAGTAGCAGGATTTGTTTATTATTATTTTTTTCATGAGAGATCCTTCCAATATGCAGTCTTGCTGGCCTACATTCTGGGTAGGCCAGTGCTGAGAAATGCTGAATGTATGATCTCTCCATACTCATGCATTTCAAGTGTTGAAGGCTCTTGAACTCATATATGTTTCAAATTGAGAAGAATGTAGACGGTATTGTGCTATGGACTGTAGAGAAAAAGTAATACCCAGATTATATTGTTTGTTAATGTGGCTGTCACAGAAGTACCTCATTTTGTGTGCTTAAGATCCAGACTTAAGTCATACTTAGAGAAGACCCATTGTAATCAATGGGATTTAAGTTAGTAATGAGTATTTTTGGATTTAACCCTGTTTTTATAAGAATATGGTCCCCATGTCATGCGGGTAAATTTCACAGGGAAGATTAACCCCTCTCTTGGTTCCTTTCACTTCTCTTTAAAAAATATGTGGGGTCAGCAACAATGGGGGCGGAGGTAGGAATTAAATAAAGAAGAAAAAAAGTAGGGATATGCAGTGGCCTCAAATGTTGGTTTGGAATCACTTTGCTGATTCAGAAAAGGACTTTATGCCTTTGTCCTGACCTCCAAAGCACTGAACCACAGTCAGAACTTTGTGGTCATTCCACTTCTGTACATTTCAGAGGGAAGTCCATGTCACCTCAGGAAATGTTAAAATAGATTAAACTTAACCCTGGAGGAAAGCCAATAGGAGCTGGAAATCATCCGGTTTGGGTTAAATCATCCCTAGGGGATGAAGGTGAAAATGTTTCTGATTGTCCAGATGGGGATGGGGAGGGAATAGGCCATACATCATTGTGAAACATGATCACCAGTCATGGAGACCTAAGGGCCATAGCAGAAGACCCACACACCAGATATATTTAGGGAGGGACACCATGTATAGGAGTTTCTATGCTAATGTTAGAAGCATCTGAGCCAAAACAGAACTTATGGAGTGCCTAGTTTAAAGGAGAACTTAGATACAGTAACAGTAGGCATAATGGAAAGCTAGTGAAATGGAGAGAACCAGTGGAATATGGTCTTCTCTATAGTAAGGACAGGGAAGGATGTACTGGAGGAGATGTCACTCTAGATGTCAAAGAGGGCATAGTGCCAAGCAGTTGAGAGACAGACTCCTCCATAAAAGCACTGTGAGTGACAACTGTTGTTGTTGTTCAGTCATTAAGTCGTGTCTGACTCTTCGTGACCCCATAGACCATAGCACGCCAGGCCTTCCTGTCCTCCGCTCTCTCTTGGAGTTTGCTTAAGTTCATATTCATTGCATTGGTGATGCTATCTAGCCAGTAAGTGACAATACCAGTTGCCAAATGTAATTCAGTACTAGGGACATGCTGTCATCCCCCAGATCAGAATGCTCAGGGTGATCTTGAAAGAACTTCATTGAAAATGAAATCAGTTTGTGAATTGTTTATGAAATTGTTTATGAATAACAATTTCACTAAAAATGATATGAACATATTATCAACACTGACATCAGTGCCACTGGCTAACTTGCTTGGGAAAGTGTACCATACATTTGATTTTGGAACATCTTTTTTTCTCCTCTCTTCATCTCCCTTTATTATCTTTAGATCACAGATGGTTCTGATCCAGTGATGAATAACACACTCCAAGGAGTTTTCCTCCACTGGATGTTCCCAAATAACTTTCATCAGTATATGGGGATTGCGAGCGGAGATGGGTTAAAGAAGATGCAGACAACAAGCCTGGGTTGAAAATTGGGCCACATTTATTGAAATAGCTGCAAAGGGGTATCTAGGATGGGCATCTAACTGTGTCAGCGGCTAGCTGGCACTTCTTCGGCGAAAACACACCCAGTCTGAGGGGTGGCGGTGATCTCGCCATCCCTCCAGACTGCCCCTTCTGGGGGAGGTAGACCTTCCGGTGTCACCCCCGACCCGGTGCTGCACAACACCTGGGTGAGTGAGTAGGGTTGGTCTCCCAGGCAATCCTTATCCCCCCGCCAAGCCGCACAACCCGTTCGGGGGGCCTCAGGCATCACCTGTCACCATAAGGTGCCTCTGCATGCACACCATCCCTACTTTCCTGTTTTTGCCCATCCTAGCCACCAACTGGAATGTGACCGATGATAAAGACCATATTCCCATACAGGACACACTCGACCCGCAAAAACAGTGTGACGTAGGCAAAAAAGACGCACAGTAAATAGGCCAATCGAACTGTGAGCCAAAAATTCCTACATGGCTCCCAAAAGGGCAGCCAGTAAGAAAACCCACACTGCTTAAGGGAGGGTGGGAGGGAGCTGCTTCGAGCCAGAGAGCTGAGATTGGGAGGGGGAGCTGAGCTTAAGGCAGCTCAGCCTGCCCTTCCTTGCATGGTGGTGCCACTGGGGTGCACCAGTCAGAGGCCCCTATGTCTTGTCACCCCACCCGCCCGCAATGGCCCCCCCTTTCAGCCAGACAAGCTGGCACTGGGGTGAGGGCATTTCTCGAGTTATTGCTACATTTTAATTGGGTCTGGATTAGAGTCATTTCTCTTGATGATGAAAATGGAGAGAGGTTTATACAGAATGTGCTTCCTATATATTCCCAAAATGGTATCTGCTTTGATTTCACAGAAAGATGTTCCAAAAAGACACATTCCGCTGATGTAAGTGAAGTGGGAGGAGACTGCTTTCCAACATCAAATGTCCTATGGGAAGCACTGCCAATGTGGTGGTTGTACACGGTGAAATTCACACTGTGATCATTTTGAGAGTGCTTATCCAGCTACCACTACCTGAAGATAAACCAGTCAAGGCAAAAGTCTGGATACTGACAGCCTAAATGGATTTCACATCACTTCCATTTCAAAGAGGCTGGAACATAGATTTCATCCATGGTGCTCTATCCTTTGCAATTCATACAAATGAGTTGTTAGGATTGGAGAAATTTCTTCTGAGAAGAAATCCTACCTCAGAAATAGAAGATGGCTTTATCAGGGAATTTTGGAAAGAGGCATTTAATTGTTTGTTCCCAGACTCTGATCTGATGTAGATATGATGGGTGGGGAAGTTTGCACTGGAGAAGAGAAACTGGAGGCTCTTCCTGCATCTGTCTTTGAAATGAGCATGACTGGCCAAAGCTACAACATATACAATGCAGTCTATGCTGTGGCACATGCTTTGCAGGACATGTGTTCATCCAGTTTGAAATACAGAGCATTGGCGGAGAGAGAGAGATGGATGCTTCTGAATCAAAAGCCATGGAAGGTAATGTCCTTGACTCCTGAGTAGGTTAAGGCAGGAGACCTCAACATTTCAGTTGTGCAACAGCAGTTCCAAATTTACCTTTCTAGCATGGCTGGAATTGTGGCTTTTCAAGGTCTTTTGTAGCTTCCATTCTGTGGTCTTTTCCCCATTATGATTGCAATTGCTGTTTATGTAGGCCATGTATTGTGTTTATAACACATTATAGCAGCAACGTTTTGAGAATATCCCTTTTCACTGCTCCAGGAATGTTAACTAAACCCCTTTCAGTTTAATATGTTGTATTAAGGGTTTTCCATATTCATTCAAGCTCCAAAATGCTGGGAAATTATGGCTGTTAAAGGCATTCATTAAAGACCGATACAGAAGCTATTTCCATCCTCAATCCCACGTCTCCTACACTGCCAAGGTTCAGATTAGTCTGTTCAGCCACTGTCTCATTAAAGGCCACAGAAACTATTGCCCACTGATGATTTCTGATTATAATGGTGGAATGTGATTCAACTAACCCATCCTTACTATAGGGCCACTTGACACAATTCCCCTATAATAAACTTCCTATTATAAACTTGCCATCCACTTGTCTTCATAATAATTATAGTTCCTAGCATTCTTAGGGATTAATTATGACTAATGTTACTAGTTCTGCTTCTACACTTAAGCCTGAGTAAAGATTCCAAAATCTCAGCCATATCTCCCAAGTGAAAAATATAACCACCCTGGGTGCAACTTTTTGTACATTGTTTTAACCAGCTCCACCATTTTCTTAGAATAATTTCATTTAACAGTACTGCTGGGGAGAAGATTTCCTTTGACAAAAATGGGGAATTAGAAGCTGGACTTGATAATGTCAGCTGGGTCACATTCCCAAACCAGTCCTTTCTTAGAGTCAGAGTTGGAAGTATAGACCCCATGGCTCCCCCAGGGGAAATGTTCGCCATTCACGAAGATAGCATTGTGTGGCCCAGCAGTTTCAACCAGGTAGGCTCTGTGCGCTTTGGGGAGTATATTAAATCATTTCCTCTATGTGTTGAAAAACACTTCAGTGTACAGGCACTGAAATAGCCACCTCTTTGTGTCCTCTCAGGCAGGTTAATGCCATTCATACCTTGATTTCCAATCCCAAATCTCACCTGACAAAATGCTAAAATACTATTCACATATTGCCCACCGTATTGCATTCAGTGGCACTAACCTATGAGTATATATTCAAAGGAATTGAAAGCATGCTATCACATTCCATTCAGATTTGACATAAGAAGAAAGGAAACATCACATAAAACTCCAACAGTCAGAAACGATGTCTAATTAATATAAACATTGTCCCTTGAGTTAAAAGAACAAGAGGCCTCACTGTGGCACTACCTAGAAATGCTCCCCTAGACATGTCCAAGATCATGTTGCTGGTTTGAATCCCTCATGATTTAAATCCCACCTCACAAGAAAACAACCTATCAATGTAATATGTAGCTGGTTAATCAAGGAAGGCTTCTTGAAATAAAGATGTCTTCAGCAGGCACTTGGGATGGACTTGCTTGCACCCGCCTAGTGAGGGTGCTGACCAAGTTGCTGCTGCTGCCCGCCCTCATGAGGCTGCAGGAGCCCTGGAGGACTTGGTGAGCAGTCCAGGAACACCCCACAGCTCCCAATCCTTGATGTGAGTTGCCATTTCTACATAAAATGGCACGTCACATACAGGAGTGGGCGGCTGTGGGGGTTGTTTCCCTGGCACCGCCACCACTACTGAGCGGGGGGGGAGAAGATGAGAGGTGCTCCCTTCTTCCCCTCTTGCCCCTACTACTGCAGCACCAGCAGCAATGGGGACAGGCTGGTCTTTTTACATAAGTCTCTTATGCTTATGTAAAATGACTGGCCTGTCTCTGCCACCACCCGCACTACCGTTGCACCTGTAGTGGGGGTGAGAGCAGATGAGAGGTGCTCCTTTTTCTCCTTTCATCCCTGCCATTGTGGCAGTGGCAGCAGTGGTGACAGGGACAGGCTGGCCATTTTACATAAGTCTCTTACACTTCCGTAAACGACTGGCCTGTCCCTGCTGCCAGCCACCGCCACTGTATCTCCCCCTCTTGTCCCTGCTACCACATTGGTGGTGACAGGTGCCACGCAGACGGACCATGCACCTGTGCGCTTGCCCAACTCAGCATGTGCCAAGTCAGGCAAGTGCTGGGGTCTGCGGACTGGTGTCTGGGGGGGGGGCAGGCTTTGAGCCACAACCAGATGCCCTTGCCAAACCTAGCAGGCACCAAAAATGACACAGTGTCAGTGCCTGCCTGACCTTCTGTTCTGGGTGGACTCCAGTCAGGCAATAGGTCCATGCAGAACCACCAAGAGCATCCCATCTGATGACCTTAGTGACTAGGCAGGTCGATATGGTAGAAGGCATTCTTTCAAGTATGCAAGCCCCAAGTTGTTTAGGGCCCTATGCACTAGTAAAAAAAAGGTAAAGGTAAAGGTGTCCCCAGCCAGTCGTGTCCGACTCTAGGGTGCGGTGCTCATCCCCGTTTCTAACCCGAAGAGCCAACGCTGTCCGAAGACGCTTCCGTGGTCATGTGGCCAGCATGACTGAACACCGAGGTGCATGGAACGCTGTTACCTTTCCCACCGAGGCAGTACCTATTTATCTACTTGCAATTTCTTGCTTTCGAACTGCTAGGTTGGCAGAAGCTGGGACTGAAGACGGGAGCTCACTCTGTCACGCAGCACTCGGGTCTCGAACTGCTGACCTGCCAACCTTCCAGTCTGCAGTTCAGCATCTTAACCACTAAGCCACAACGGCCCCTATGCACTAGTAGCAGAACCTAAAACCTAGTCCAGTAGTGAATAGGCAGCCAGTGCAGTTCCCTCAGCAAAGACACAGAACCCCCAACACATGACAGTTCCACAGCCCCCACTCACATAGCTCACATCCCATATTACAAAGCCATACAGCGTATATGCATTGCATGTGTTTCTTGCAAGATGTGGAAAAGACACTCTCTCTCTCTCTCTCTCTCTCTCTCTCTCTCTCTCTCACACACACACACACACACACACATGCAAAACAAAACAAAAACAGATTCACATCCCCCCCACCCGCCCCCAAATGGTACAAAATACCCAGAGAGGCTTCAGTGGCTGCTAGGCAGGGCAGCAAGTTGATGCAGAAAGCACAGAGTGGCTACCCTCCAAGGAAGTGGAGAGGCAGGCAGAGGACCATCATAGAAAGCAAGCAAGTGAGGGGAAGAGGGGGACTCCCAGCATGGTCACGATTCATGTGGAGTTCAAGTCCATCGTCACGGGGCAGAGAGATTTCTTGGTTCATGGAGTGTGCCTCGCAGCAGCACTGGGATTTGAATTGGCAGACACCACAGTTTCCCCCACCTTCTGAATCCAAATCCCAGTCTGTCAGCTCAGTGATACAATCCTTGCTCTATATACTCATGTCCTCTCCATTTCCACTGCCCAGTCCACTCCTCCCACCCCATGCCCAGTTTTCTTGCCCTGCTTTGCATACTGTCCAAGCCACGTATGGGTCATCTTGATGCTCCCTCTCTCCTGACGTGAGCCCCCCTCCTCACTCCCTCATGAGGCTTTGTCCTCTTTTATTGTGGAGTCCTCGAGTTCCTGTAGAGTGGGCTCCCAACCCTGGTGGTGCTTTCACCAGCAGATGTTCTGCTGGCTCCCCTTGTTGCCAAGCATGAGCCATTCAGTCTGTGATATACAAAATCCAAACACATACCATTGTCCTCCATTTTTGGATAGGGGCTTCCCCCATCTTTGTGCAATGACAATTGCCATCTGGGTTATAGTAGCAAGTCCAAGAAGGAAGGGAAGTAATTTTGCTGCTATGATTGCCATCCTTGTCCAGAAGGGAGGATTTCAAACAAGACAGCAATGAGATATAGTGCATAGAACTCATCAAGAGATGACTGTGGCATGTCTCACCAGGGTGTACAGGCATTCATTTCCCTATTTTTTTTTTAAATTTAAACATGCCAATACTAGTGGAGGTTGCTTAGAACCTATATATGGTAATATATAGCCACTGTATATATTTGTTGTTGTTTATTCGGTCAGTCACTTCTGACTCTTCGTGATTTTATGGAACAGCCCATGCCAGAGCTTCCTGTCAGCTGTCACCACCCCCAGCACCCCCAAGGTCGAGTCCATCACCACCAGAATATCATCCATCCATCTTGCCCTTGGTCGGCCCCTCTTCCTTTGGCCTTCCACTTTCCCTAGCATCAGCGTCTTCTCCAGGGTATCCTGTCTTCTCATTATGTGGCCAAAGTACTTCAGTTTTGCCTTTCATATCATTCCCTCAAGTGAGCAGTCTGGCTTGATTTCCTGGAGGATGGACTGGTTTGATCTTCTTGCAGTCCAAGGCACTCTCAGCATTTTCCTCCAGCACCACAGTTCAAAAGCATCTCTCTTCCTTTGCTCAGTCTTCCTTATGGTCCAGCTCTCGCAGCCATAGGTTACTACGGGGAATACCATTGCTTTAACTATGTGGGCCTTTGTTGTCAGTGTGATGTCTCTACTCTTCACTATTATATCAAGATTTGTCATTGCTGTCCTCCCAAGAAGTAAACGTCTTCTGATTTCCGGCTGCAGTCAGCGTCTGCAGTACTCTTTGCGCCTAGAAAGACAAAGTCTGTCACTGCCTCCATGTTTTCTCCCTCTATTTGCCAGTTCTCAATCAAGCTGGTTGCCATAATCTTGGTTTTTTGAGGTTTAACTGCAACCCAGCTTTTGCACTTTCTTCTTTCACCTTCATCATAAGGTTCCTCAGCTCCTCCTCGCTTTCAGCCATCAAAGTGGTATCATCTGCATATCTGAGATTGTTAATGTTTCTTCCAGCAATTTTAACTCCAGCCTTGGCTTCATCAAGCCCAGCACGTCGCATGATGTGTTCTGCATACAGGTTGTATAGGTAGGGTGAGAGTATACAACCCAGCTGTACTCCTTTCCCAATCTTAAACCAGTCCGTTGTTCTGTGGTCTGTTCTTACCGTTGCTACTTGGTCATTATACAGATTCCTCAGGAGGCAGACAAGATGACTTGGTATCCCCATCCCACCAAGAACTTGCCACAATTTGTGATGATCCACACAGTCAAAGGCTTTAGAATATTCAATAAAACAGAAATAGATGTTTTTCTGAAACTCCCTGGCTTTCTCCATTCTCCAGCGGATATTGGCAATTTGGTCTCTAGTTCCTCTGCCTTTTCTAAACCCAGCTTGTACATCTGGCAATTCCCATTCTATGAATTGCTGGAGTCGACCTTGCAAGATCTTGAGCATTACCTTACTGGCATGTGAAATAAGTGCCACTGTTCGATAGTTTGAACATTCTTTGGTGCTTCCCTTTTTTGGTACGGGGATATAAGTTGATTTTTTTCCAATCTGTTGGCCATTCTTGTGTTTTGCAAATGTGCTGGCATATGGCATGCATCACCTTGACAGCATCATCTTGCAAGATTTTAAACAGTTCAGCTGGGATACCGTCATTTCCTGCTGCCTTGTTATTAGCAATGCTTCTTAAGGCCCATTCAACCTCACTCTTCAGGATGTCTGGCTGTAACTCACTGACCACACCATCAAATCTATCTCTGATATTATTATCCTTCCTATACAGATCTTCCATATATTCTTGCCACCTTTTCTTGATCTCTTCTGCTTCTGTTAGGTCCTTGCCATCTTTGTTTTTGATCATACCCATTTTTGCCTGGAATTTCCCTCCGATGTTTCTAATTTTCTGGAAGAGGTCTCTTGTCCTTCCTATTCTATTATCTTCTTCCACTACCGTGCATTGCTTGTTTAAAAATAATTCCTGATCTCTTCTGGCTAACCTCTGGAATTTTGCCTTTAATTGGGCATATCTCCCCCTATCACTGTTGTCTTTTGCTTTCCTTCTTTCTTGGGCTGCTTCCAGTGTCTCAGCAGACAGCAGTCTTGCCTTCTTGGTTGTCTTTTTCTCTGGGACATTTTTTGTTGCCTCCTCCTGAACAATGTTGCGAACTTCTGTCCATAGTTCTTCTGGGACCCTATCTACTAAATCTAGTCCCTTAAATCTATTCTTCACCTCCACTGCATATTCATTAGGAATATTCGTGAGCTCATATCTAACTGCTCTGTGGGTCTTCCCTGTTCTCTTTAGTCTGATACTAAATTGTGCAATAAGAAGTTTGTGATCTGAACTACAATCAGCTCCAGGTCTTCTTTTTACCAGCTGCATAGATGTCCGCCACCTTTGGCTACAAAGGATGTAGTCAATGTGATTTCGGTGTCGACCATCTGGTGAAGTCCATGTATAAAGTTGTCTCTTAGGTTGTTGGAAGAGAGTGTTTGTTTTGCACAGTGAGTTGTCTTGGCAAAATTATATCAGCCTATGTCCTGCTTCATTTTCTTCTCCCAGACCATGCTTGCCTGTAATTCCAGGTGTCATTTGACTACCCACCATAGCATTCCAGTCTCCTGTAATGAAAATAACATCTTTTTTTGGCGTACTATCCAGTAGGTGCTGCAGATCCTCATAGAACTGATCTGCTTCTGCTTCTTCAGCATCTGTGGCTGGGGCGTATATTTGGATCACTGTGATCTTAAATGGCTTACCCTGAATTCAAATTGAGATCATTCTGTCATTTTTTGGATTGTATCCAAGCACTGCTTTAGCCTGTTTATTATTAATTATGAAGGCTACTCCATTTCTTTTGTGGTCCTCTTGTCCACAGTAGTAGATCTGGTGGTCATTTGATGTGAAGTGACCCATTCCAGTCCATTTCAGTTCACTGACCCCCAAAATGTCTATATTTAATCTTGACATCTCCCCAATAACAACATCCAATTTGCCTGGCTCATAGATCTTACTTTCCAGGTTCCTATGGTGTGTTGATCTTTAGAACATCGGATTCGTCGTTCACCACCAGCACCATTGGCTGCTAGCTGTCCTTACAGCTTTGAGCTAGCTGTGTCATCACATCTGGGGCTAGTTGAACTTATCCTCTGTTCCTCCCCAGTAGCATTTTGACCACCTTCTGACCTGGGAGCCCCATCTTCTGATGGTATACCATTTGCATACGCGCTTTTTTTTTTTTCAAAGTCACCCGTGATAGGCTACATGACGATTAACGTAGCTTATCATGGCTGACTTTGGAAATCTAGCCGTGATAGGCTACGTAAATCGTTACGTAGCCTATCACGGGGGTGGTGTTTTTTTTTTTACTTTTTTTTCGCGGCCGGGGAGACGGGGCACTTCTACCCGGCCTGAATTTCGCCGGCGAGGGATGGGCGCCTCCCCCCTGGCCTGAATTCTGGCCGGGCGAGGCGGGGCGCCTCCCCCCCCTCGCATGAACTTCGGGGGAGAAGCGAAGCGCCTCCCACCCACCGCGAAGCAAGCTTCGAGGACAGGTAAGGGACTTTTGTCCATCCCTAATACCGACATGTCTCTGGTTGTACTGATCCATTTAGTTTTCATGGCAAGAATACTGGGGAAGGTTGCCGTTTCCTTCCCCAGTGATCATATTTAGTCTGACCTCTCTGCCATGACCTTCCGGTCTTGGGTGTCCCTTCATGGTTTAGCTCATGATGTCATTGAGGTGCTCAAGCTCCAGCACCATGACAAGGTAACGATCTCCTTTGCTGGAGACTGTATATATAGCATCTCAATTAATAAAGCAAATATACAACCAGAAAGTAACAACATATCACATAAGGATATCTCATGAAAAGAAATCGGCATAAATTGAGGATTTGTATAGTCCTCCAATCCCACCCCCACCCCCATTCCATGGCTTGATTCTGCTTCTTCTGTGAGTCTTTATAATATCCACAGCCATTATGATACAGCTCTCTGTGTCTCCTTAATGCCATTGTTTCTTCTGCCTCCCTGCGCATTCATATAAAAAATGAGGTGATATGCTGTTCAGTTACCAATCACAACAGGCTACATACCACAATGACTGAGTACTAGCATTGCGGGTGGGCGTGGTGGGGAAGTTTCCACATTGTCAAGGCAAATGGTGACACTCCGCTATGCTTAGGGGTGTCAGAGAATTTCTCGCCGAAACTTCGGGGGGGCCAAGTGCCAACGTATTCGGCCCCCTGAAGTAGTTTTGGGGAGAAATTCTCCCCCCCCCCGGGATGGGACTTACCTTTCCCGAATGTTGCTCCTGGTGGCGGGTCGCAGTGGCGGTTAGGCAGGGCTTTGACAGGGGTGGGGGCGGCAGCCGGTCTTTGGACCGGCTGCCGCCGCCACCATTCCAAGAAAAGTAAACAAGAACAAGAACGCCCCCGTGATAGGCTACGTGACGATTAACGTAGCCTATCATGGCTAGATTTGCAAAGTCAGCCGTGATAGGCTACGTAAATCGTCACGTAGCCTATCACGGGTGACTTAAAAAAAAAAAAAAAGCCGTACGGCTAATGGCGGCCCCCATAGGGAGCCGCCATTTGCGTTCCTTATTTGGTCGCTGTAGTCTACGTAAAGATTACGTAGACTACGGCGAAAATAAGGGCAACACCATTTGCATATGCGCTTTTTTTTTTTTTAAGTCACCCATGATAGGCTACGTGACGATTAACGTAGCCACCTATCACGGCTGACTTTGCAGATCTATCCGTGATAGGCTACGTAAATCGTTACGTAGCCTATCACGGGGCGTTTTTTTTTTCTTTTCTGTTGAAGTTCGCGGCCGGGGAGACGGGGCGCTTCTTCCCGGCCTGAATTTCGGCCGGGGGCAAGGCGGGAAGCCTTCCCCCTGGCCTGAATTTCAGCCGGACGAGGTGGGAAGACACCCCCCGCTTGTATGAACTTCGGGGGGAGAAGCAAAGCACCTCCCCCCCACCACGAAAAAAGCTGCGGGACAAGGTAAGTCCCTTTCGTACATCCCTAGCTATGCTGTGTAAGCTCTACCCTATGTCCTTTGCTATCTCAGGGAACAGAGATCTGGGAAATATGCTGGTTGCCTAGGCAACAGAGGGTTCCATGCAAATATTAATCAAGTGCAATGGATGAATTAATCGGTCAGGGGTAGACAACATGGTGACCTGCAGATGTTTTTGGACTACTGCACCCATCAACTTCAGCCAATATGACCATGATCACAGATTATGAGAGTTGTAGTCCAAAACAGGACAGCATGTTGCATACTCTGCCCTAGGCACTGAAGATAGGAAGATCCCATTTTATGCCATATAAAGTGTTAAGGCTCAGTCATAATAGAGTCACGGAAGTTGCAGAGGATGATAATGTGCATGGGAGACTTGAATCTAGGAAAAGAATGAAGACAATTCCAATGGTGGGGCACTCCAGTTGTGTTTTGAATGCCAATGCACTGTTACAACATCAGGAAGACATGTATATAGAGACTTTAAGGTTCTCCCATGAGTAATGCTGAAACCTCCCTCTTGTGTGTGGATGATCCTGTTTTGGCTATGTAAAAATAGGCGATATTGACCATCTGGTGATGTCCATGTGTAGAGTCGTCTCTTGTGCTGTTGGAAAAGAGTGTTTGCTATGATCAGCGTGTTCTCTTGGCAAAACTCTATTAGCTTTTGTCCTGTTTCATTTTGTACACCAAGGCCATGCCTGCCTGTTATCCCAGTTATCAAGTGATTTCTTGACTTCCTACTTTAGCATTCCAATCCCCTATGATGAAGAGGACATCTTTTTTTGGTGTTAGTTCTACAAGGTGTTGTAGGTCTTCATAGAACTGATCAACCTCAGCTTCTACGGCATCAGTGGTTGGGGCATAGACTTGTATTACTGTGATGTTGAATGGTTTGCCTGGGATTCGTACTGAGATCATTCTATCATTTTTGAGATTGTACCCCAGTACTGCTTTTCCCACCCTTTTGTTGACTATGAGTGCTACTCCATTCCTTCTAAGGGATTCTTGCCCACAATAGTAGATATGATGGTCACCTGAATTAAATTCGCCCATGCCTGTCCATTTTAGTTCACTGATTCCCAAGATGTCGATGTTCAATCTTGCCATCTCATGTTTGACCACCTCCAGCTTACCTTGATGCATTGATCTGACATTCCAGTTTCCTAAACAATATTGTTCTTTACAGCATCGGATTTTCTTTTCACCACCAGACACATCCACAGCTGAGTGTCCTTTCGGCTTTGGCCCAGCCGCTTCACTCTTTCTGGCACTACTTGGAAATACCCTCTGGTCTTCCCCAGTAGTATATTGGACACCTTCCAACCTGAGGGGCTCATCTTCCGGCATCATACCTTTTAGCCTTGTGATACATTCCATGGGGTTTTCTTGGCAAGAATACTGGAGTGGGTTGCCATTTCCTTCTCCAGTGGACCACATTTTGGCAGAACTCTCTGCCATGACCTGTCCGTCTTGGGTGTCCCTGCACGGCATAGCTTATGGCTTCACTGAGTTACGCAAGCCCCTTCGCCACAACAAGGCAGTGATCCATGAAGGGGTAAGGGAAATCAGATTGATTATGTCCTTTGCAGCCAAAGATGGAGAAGCTCTATACAGTCAGTCAAAACAAGACCTGGAGCTGACTGTGGCTCAGATCATGAGCTGCTTGTTGCAAAATTTCGGCTTAAATTGAAGAACGTAGGGAAAACCACTAAAACATTCAGGTATGACCTCAATCATATCCCTTATGAATATACAGTGGAGGTGAGGAATAGATTTAAGGGATTAGACATGATAGACAGAGTGCCTGAGGAACTTTGGACGGAGGTCCGTCACATTGTTCAGGAGGCAGCAACTCAATCCATCCCAAAGAAAAAAATGCAAGAAAGCCAAGTGGCTGTCTGATGAGGCTTTACAAGTAGCTGAGGAAAGAAGGGAAGCGAAAAGCAAGGGAGGAAGGGGAAGATATATCCAACTGAATGCAGAGTTCCAGAGAATAGCAAGGAGAGACAAGAAGGCCTTCTTAAATGAACAGTGCAAAGAAATCGAGGAAAACAACAGAATGGGAAAGACTAGAGATCTCTTCAAGAAAATTGGAGATCTCAAGGGAACGCTTTGTGCAAAGACAGGCATGATCAAGGACAAAGAAGGCAGGGACCTAACAGATGCAGATGAGATTAAGAAGAGGTGGAAAGAATACACAGAAGAACTATACAGGAAAGATCTTAATGTCCCTGATAGCCATGATAGTGTGGTCACTGAACTTGAGCCGGACATCCTCGAGAGTGAAGTCAAGTGGGCCTTAGGAAGCATTAGTAACAACAAAGCTAGCGGAGATGACAGTCTTCCAGCTGAGCTATTTAAAATCCTAAAAGATGATGCTGTTAAAGTGCTGCATTCAATATGCCAACAAATTTGGAACACTCAACAGTGGCCGCAAGACTGGAAAAGCTCAGTTTACATTCCAATTCCAAAGAAGGGCAATGCCAAAGAGTGTTCAAACTACCGCACAATTGCGCTCATTTCACATGCCAGCAAGGTGATGCTCAAAATCCTACAAGCTAGGCTTCAGCAGTATGCGAACTGAGAACTAACGGAAGTACAAGCAGGGTTTCGAAGAGGCAGAGGAACTAGAGATCAAATCGCCAACATTGGCTGGATCATGGAGAAAGCAAGAGAATTCCAGAAAAATGTCTATTTCTGCTTCATTGACTATGCTAAAGCCTTTGATTGTGTGGATCACAACAAACTGTGGCCAATTCTTAAAGTGATGGGAGTCCCAGACCACCTTACCTGTCTCCTGAGAAACCTGTACGAGGGTCAAGAAGCAACAGTAAGAACCAGACATGGAACAACCGAGTGGTTCAAAATTGGGAAAGGAGTACGACAAGGCTGCATATTGTCACCCTGCTTATTTAACTTATATGCAGAGTACATCATGAGAAATGCCGGGTTGGATGAATCAGAGGTCGGGATTAAGATTGCTGGGAGAATTATCAACAACCTCTGATACGCAGACGATACCACCCTAATGGCAGAAAGCGAAGAGGATCTCAAGAGCCTCTTGTTGAGGGTGAAAGAGGAGAGTGCAAAAGCTGGTTTGAAACTCAACATTAAAAAAACGAAGATCATGGCATCTGGCCCCATCACTTCCTGGCATATAGAAGGGGAAGAAATGGAAGCAGTGACAGATTTTACTTTCTTGGGCTCCAAGATCACGGCAAACGGTGACTGAAGCCATGAAATTAAAAGACTATTGCTCCTTGGGAGGAAAGCTATGGCAAAACTAGACAGCATAGTAAGAAGCAGAGACATCACCTTGCCGACAAAGGTCCATCTACTCAAAGCTATGGTTTTCCCAGTAATAATGTATGGCTATGAGAGTTGGACTATAAGGAAGGCTGAGCGCCGAAGAATGGATGCTTTTGAACTGTGGTGCTGGAGAAGACTCTTACGAGTCCCCTGCACTGCAAGGAGGTCAAATCAGTCCATCCTAAAGGAAATCAACCCTGAGTGCTCATTGGAAGGACAGATACTGAAGCTGAAGCTCAAATATTTTGGCCACCTAATGCGAAGAGAAAACTCTCTGGAAAAGACCCTGATGCTGGGAAAGACTGAAGGCAAAAGGAGAAGGGGACGGCAGAGGATGAGATGGCTAGATAGCATCACCGATGCAATGAAGATGAACTTGAGCACACTCTGGGAGAGAGTGCAGGACAGAAAGGCCTGGCATGCTGTGGTCCATGGGGTCACGAAGAGTCGGACACGACTGAACGACTGAACAACAACAAAAATAGGCACTGGAGAATGAGTTCACTATCGGTACATATCTTTCAAAGAACCCATTGCATATGAAGTGCTCTCTTGAATCAGGAGTATGATTCTGGGCCAGCAGCAACCCAGTTCTTAACTGTAGTTCAGCTACCAGTTAGAAGCAAAATCTAAAATCACAACATTCTCCTCTTTCGTATATTGACAGTCACACCCTTGTTCTCTGTGCAATGACAACTGCCATTCTGGTTATAGCAAGACCAAGAAGGAAGGGAAGCCATTTTGCTGCTATGATTGCCTTCTCTGTCCAGAAGGGAAGATTTCAAATCAAACAGGTAAGAGATGTAGCACATCCACCATATCAAATATGTTAGTCATGCTCCCAAATTGACCGTGACATGTCTCATCAGGGTATGTAGGCACTAAGTTCCCTAACCTTTTAATGGTTTCTTCACAAGTGAGTGCTGGTAGAGGTTGGGATGATGGAGAAATCTGCAATGGAATCAAATGAGTTCAGATTTCTATGAATCTGACCCACAGATACCATAGCGGTCCAGCTTTTCTCAAGTCACACAGATTCTGTAGCCTTGCAGACTGTTTTTGTTTGTTTGTTTGTTTGTTTTGTTTTTAACTTTCTGGAATTTTACACAAATTTAATTGTAGAGAAGTACATACATAAAAAACCAGCTGAAAATGTGCATTTCCCCATAGGCCAAAGCATGAAAATGGGCATTCTGGGGGGAAATGTTTTTTACTGTTGCCATATTTTACTGTTCTTTGGGCTTCATGGGTTTCCTGGCCATCGTCAGCTTCACTGTGGCTTTCCAAGCCAGGAAACTGCCAGACAGTTTCAACGAAGCCAAGTTCATCACCTTCAGCATGCTGGTCTTTTGCAGCATCTGGGTGTCCTTTGTTCCAACCTAGCTGAGCACCAAGGGGAAATATACAGTCGCTGTGGAGATATTCTCCATCTTGGCCTCCACTGCTGGATTACTGGGCTGCATCTTCATCCGCAAATGCTATATTATTTTGCTGAGACCTGAATTAAACAGCAGAGAACAGCTAATGGGGAAAAAATAAATCAAATAATCTCAAACATATGCTAATCTCTTAAATCTAGATTTGGCTATGCCGAAGACCCAGTGTAGATGTTGATAATTAAGTTAGTAGTGATTACCTTGCTCCATTTGTTTAAGTGAAATATATCAATGTAGCTTCTTTGGGATGTGTGTTTTCCACTGTAGTATATATTGCCTCATTAAGGAAATGTTTATGGAAACAGTGGATGTAATTCAGGAGTGAAACTTCATTAATCCATTGTTGACTTGCATAAATTTTTCCTCATTTCTTCTAAGAAATACATATTTTTTGAGACACAGTCCCAAGATGTTTATATTTAGAACCACAAAGGGCTGATCTTTTGAGAACACCCCATTTGAATGTTTGCAAAAGGCATGTGGGTGTTTGCAGTATAATTACACCTGCCATCTTGGCCATCATTTCCCTTGCTTGACATGGACTACTTACTTTCAGTGTTGGAAAGGTGCCAAGGGTTGAAATGGGTGCCTTCTCTCTCTTCTGGGGTTTGGACTAGGGATGTACAAAAGTCACTTACATTTTCGAAGGGTGACATTTGTGGTGGGGGGGAGGCGCTCCGTCCCTCCCCCTAAAATTCTGGCCGGGGGGGGAGGCGCTCCGTCCCTCCCCCCTCCAAAATTCTGGCCGGCCGGCTCCACTCCGCAGGGATTCTGCGGAGCCGCCGGCCGGCTCCGCCAGCGGCCAGACATCCGGTTGCTGGCTAGGAGGGACACAAATGGCGGTGGCCGTAGCCGCCGCCATTTGCGTCCCTGCAGTCAGCCGTGATAGGCTACATAAATGTTTACGTAGCCTATCACGGCTGATTTAAAAGAAAAAAAAACGCGCTTAAGCAAATGGCAGTGTCCATGGGCGCTGCCATTTGCGTTCCTTATTTTCACCGTCTTAGTCTACGTAAATATTTACCTAGACTAAGACGTGCCAAAATAAGGAACGCACTTTTTTTTTCTTTTAAATCAGCCGTGATAGGCTACGTAAACATTTACGTAGCCTATCACTGTGTTTTTTAAAAATCTAGCCGTGATAGGCTACTTAAATCTTTACGTATCCTATCACTTTCTTTCTTTTTTTTTAACTGGAAATGGCGGTGGTGGCAGCCAGTCGGAAGACCGGCCACCTCCGCTGCCGCCGCCGAACAGCCGCCCGAGCCGCCGCCGCCAGGAAGATCCGCCCAAGGTAAGTCGCGTCCCGGGGTGGGGTGGGGTGGGGGGGTGGCAGACCGTTCCACCACCGATTTGGGGGTCCGAATGCACTGGCATTCGGCCTCCCTGAGATCCGTGGCAGAATTCTCTGACATCCCTTGTTTGGACTAGGAAGAACGTTAATAGAGTCCCTCACAGATATGATACACCCAGTTTGCATGTCCTTGCGGCAAACAGTGGGTTTATTACCAGATAATTTTTGGGGATCCACAGTGTGTGAGAGCTGCTTCCACTTGACATAAGCAAGTTATGAATGCCCCATTAGTAGACTGTTATTATGATGTCCAAAGACAGATACTCTGGGGTGTTTATGGTTTAAATAACCCAGAGGTAACCTAAGAAGAAATCATAGGTTAACTCTGGATTGTTTATTTGAATACGGATGGGTGAACCCCACCCACCCCAACAGTCTTCTGCTGGGAAACCCAGGTC
Organism: Heloderma suspectum; assembly: GCF_057233095.1. NCBI lineage: Eukaryota > Metazoa > Chordata > Lepidosauria > Squamata > Helodermatidae > Heloderma > Heloderma suspectum. The sequence continues at coordinate 112,332,919 of NC_139463.1, read as the reverse complement.
ACTTGGGATCCAATGGACTTCCCTAGAGCCTTGGTGTGTCCGCTGGATTTCTCAGGGCATCTCTCCAGCATTATAAAAGGTGTGATAGGCTAATGGCAGCTGCCATTAAACTATCGTTGGAAAAAATATGGCTGTAATTGGTGTATTTTGTGCCATTTGCAGCTGTAAAGCACTTTCTTCTACATAAATTGCAGCCATTGCAATACTATATGCATTTACCTGATAGTAAGCCGCATTGGCTTCTGGACCTGCTTCTGTGTATGTGTGTGTGTGCGTGTGTGTGTGTGTAGAGAGAGAGAGAGGATTACACTGTCAATGTGATGGAAAGTTTGCTTAGCACCCAACTAAAGTAAATCAAGAGTTATAGGCAAACTAAACAACCGACTGTGGTGCCCAGATTCTTGGGGTACCTTAGCTATCCATATTTCCTATCAGGAGAGCTGATGCTTGCATTTCTAAGGCACTGTCTAGGAACATGTGGATAGTATAAAGGTAAGAGTACCTAGTCTTACCCCTGAATCAAAATGATACCTGTTTCTTTATCAGAGGCCATTCTTGGTCCCACCATTAAGAGAGGCTCCATTGTTGTGTACACAAGACAAGGCCTTTTCGGTAGCAACACCCTGACTATGGAACTTCTTCTTGAGAGTGATCAATTTGCCTTCATCCCTCCTGAGTTTTAGATAGGCTGTAAAAATGGTACTGTTTCATAGAATCATAGAATAGTAGGGTTGGAAGGGGCCTACAAGGCCATCAAGTCCAACCCCTGCTCTATGCAGTAATCCAAGTCAGAGCATCCCTGACAGATGGCTGCCCAGCCTCATCTTGAATGCCTCCAGTGTGGGAGAGCCCTCCCCCCCCCAGGTAATTGGTTTCATTGTTGCATTGTTTTGTTTTGCTGGGCCTTTGCTAAATCTTAATATTGTTTTGTCTTGTTTTAAATGCAAATGTAGTAAATAAACGATAACGAATGTTCTGTTTCTGTTTTTTATTTCCTTGTGATTTTATTATATTGTTGCATAATTGCTTTAAACAATCACATGCCACGCCACCTTAAAAACAGAAAGTAAAGAAGAATACTGATTTAGGACATCTCTTTCTTTACTTCTGAAATTAAGCTTTTATTAAAAAAATAAAAGCTTATTTTTTATTCATTTCCCAGCCAGCCATTCCCCAGCCAGATGGGAGTTGTAGCCTTTTCTTCTGTTTAAACATGCATAGGATTTTCCCCTAAAAATCAGATGAGAGGTGGTGGGGGCAGGTACATGGGCTTAGAATTTCCCACTTGTTTCCCATAGCACTGTTTTGACTTTTTTTTCAGTGCCTCTGATTTCTGCTCCCAGTTTCAGGTGTCCATTTGGCACCACAAAACATAAAAATAAGATCAAAACTCCAAATTTTACCAGTTTTATTTAGGGCACAATCCTATGCATGTTTCGGCAGAAAGAAGTCCTACAGTTCCTGGCATGGCTGGCTTGGGAATGCTGGGAGTTGTAGGATGTTTTTCCTGTCTAAGCATACATAGAATTGTGCCCTTCTTTACTGAAAGTTATTGGTAAGCCTCCTTTAAGGGTTGAGCCCTCTCCAGTGGGATACACAATAAAAACCAAAAATTTCAGGCACAGACCCTACCTAATTACAGGAAATCCTATGAACTATAATTTACTGGTGTGGTGGGGGGAAAAAACTGTGGAGGCAGCAAAGACTTCCTTTAGCTAGATGAGCAAAATACCTTAGGCAGTGTCCCAGGATATGCTAAATCAGTTGCCCCTAATACAGGTGGCCTCTCATACAATGGATTTGGGTTGAATAAATTTGTCTCTGTAACCTGTTACGTATTTCCCACATTCATTTGGAGCTTCCTTTTGTTGTTGTTGTTTCTTGATCAGTATATTTTATGGTCAGTCTGTTTTACTTTGAGGAGAATGAATAAAAACATTGTGGGCTTCTGAACTAAGCAATATGCAAAGAGAACACTTTGAATACTTGGTAGCAATTGAAGTTTACATTTGATCTTGAAGTATTTCAGTTATGAAAGAAGTCTCACACTTTAGAATTTTATTAACCTTTAGAAACAGTAGTTCCTATTTTGTTTTCAAAGGCCTCATTTTTCTGCTTGCCCTTCCTTGTCGTCTCACTGAGAAGTGGAAAAGTCCACTAGAGAAGTGTGATGAACATGTTTTCTTCTACAATGTCATAAAGAACCCCAAACCTTGAGTAGATGATTGTTTCCTCTGTAATTAGCATATTAGTCTGGCTTGTACCTTGTGCTGCTCCAAGTCCCTGGGGAGTTCTGGTAGCCTCTAGCAATCCTCTGAAGAAAGACTGTAGGGTATTATTAATATCACCTGTGCAATTCAGAGCTAGGGCTACATAAAGATGGCCCTCCATCAATGCTTTCTGATACCTTATACTGCACACCAACTATGTGGGAACAGGTGAATTAGTGTCTAGCGGGAAGATGTTAATTCAAGATGGAGATATTTATAGTTTTGTTATTAGTGCTGAAGCCTCAAGTTGCCTCTTTGCAAAAAGAATAGTAGTGAATCTGTTCATATTCCTCACAAGTATTATCAGCCAGGGGACTTCATCACTGGTGGCATTCTTTCTCAGATCTGCACATTTTCCAGTCCCTTATCCTTTAAATGCAGCCATCTCATGATGACATCATGTAAAGAGTTTAATTTTTACCCATATCGTTGTACATCTTAGGAATGTGTGAACATGAAATGTTCAAGTTCAGTGAGGTTCTCCCAAGTTCTTGCAAATTCTTCCTCAAAGCTCATTTCCATTTGTTTACATTCCTGAGTATGGTCAGCTTCTGCTCTCTCTCTCTCTCTCTCTTTTTAATTTCGATCAGGGAAAATGAGCATTTTTTCGATGAGGAAAATGTACATTTGAAAAAGTGCACATTTTTCCCCAAGTGAAAAAAATCACACTCCCTGCCCCCCCATGTGCTAAACTGTAAAAATGTAGATTGGGTGGGGGGACTTAAGCCTATTTGCAAGTGTGCAAATTCACATTTGCACATTTTTTGAAGTATACATTTGTGCAAGTGCGGACTTTTGAACATGAACCCAAGTTTGGGAAATTGCAAAGATTTCCCAAGAATTGCATTCCAGCTTGCATTCATGTTCAGGGTTCCACCAGGGAATGTTCACATGATTTGCGAACATGAACAACATTCTTGTACATCCCTACATCAAGACACTATTCATATTGAGGCTGCACATTTTAATTGGGTTTCATTACAAGCAACGACTAGTTGCTTGAGCCAGTGTGGCGTAGTGGCAAGAGTGCTGGACTGGGAGTGGAGAGATCCAGGTACTGGTCCCCACTCGGCCATGGAAGCTCACTGGGTGACTTTGGGCAAGTCATAGACTCTCAGCCCAGCCTACCTCACAGGGTTGTTGTTGTGAGGATAAAATGGAGAGGAGGAGGATTATGTATGCTGCCTTGGGTTCCTTGGAGGAAAAAAGGTGGGATATAAATGTAAGAAATAAATAATAGTTATGCATCTTCAATTTCCTTTCAAGAAAGATAGCCTTCCAGTGTCTATGCCACCACATTTACTACTACTACTACTACTAGCACCAGTAGCTGCAATGGTAATATCATAATAATCAGCATCAAGTTTTCCCATAAATCTAAACAACATGCCAATATCCCAAGCCATTTTCTATAGCAAGAATCTATGGCCAGATTTCTGGTTATATGGTAAGTCTGGAGAATGACAGCTTTGTATATTGCATTTGCTCTGGGAAGGATCCAGACAAAGGCATGGTTTAGTTTAGACTCACTGAAACCAATGGGACAAGTTAGCCAAGAGTGCACCTTTGGCACAATGGAACTCAGTAATCCACAAACACAAATTTCTTCCAAATAATGGGGCATTTATTAAGCCGGCAAGTGTTTCAAATATACACCCATCCATTGGGGAGAGTAACATTGTAGAGTAAATGCAATTCACACACAAGCATATTGTGCAAATCCAACAGAACCTGTGGCAAGAACCAGATTAATTTCTTTTGGAGGCCAAATCTGAGGGGCTGTGGGGTGAATAGTCTGTGTTGATAAAGGGTGTGCTTGTGAATGTAAGAGGTCAAAGAGAGGGGAATTAGGGAAATCCAATGCCACCCAATACAAGTCTTCTCAAATATTACAATCACCAGCAGAAACCTTGCTGGCTGTACTATTACCTGCAAATTGCCACTTAGCAGGAACCCGGAAGTAGGTCTTCTCCATGTAGTGCCCAATGTATGGACTGATCTCCCCTCTAGCATTCAGGAGGCACCAACTGTATCATCTTTTAAGCACCAATTAAAGACCCATTTCTTTACCCAGGCTTTCCCTGAGTGAATGTGCTGCCCATTCTGTTTGTTTGTAATTATGGTCACGAAGAGTCGGACATGACTAAATGACTGAACAACAACAACAACAAATTGAACCATGATAGGCTACATAAATATTTACGTAGCCTATCACAGCAAAGTAAAAAAAAAATGGCATACGCAAATGGCGGCAGCTAGGACGGCCACCATTTGCGTTCCTTATTTTTCACTGTTTTAGTCTACGTAAATATTTACATAGACTATTAGGGTGAAAATAAAGGGGAACGCAAATAGCGTAGTGGGCGCTATTTGCGTTCCTTTTTGATTCGCCGTTTTAGCCTACTTAAATCTTTTTAAATCTTTACGTAGGCTAAATCGGCGAATCAAAAAGGAACGCAAATAACGCCCACTATGCTATTTGCGTTCCCCTTTATTTTCACTGTAATAGTCTATGTAAATATTTACGTAGACTAAAATGGTGAAAAATAAGGAACGCAAATGGCGGCCGCCGTAGCTGCCGCCATTTGCGTACGCCGTTCTTCTTTTTTTTTTAACCCAGACGTGATAGGCTGTGTAAGTCTTTACATAGCCTATCACATCTGGGTAAAAAAAAAAAAAAAGACCAGACTGTTAATGGTGGCTGCGGCAGCTGGTCAGAAGACCAGCCACCACCGCCGCCACCGAAGCCGCTGCTGGAGCTGCTGCCATCTGGAACATCTGCCCCAGGTAAGTCTTGTCCCGAGGGGATCTGCGGAGGTGGCGGGGGGTGGCAGGGTGTTCTGCCATGGATTTCGGGGGGCTGAATGAAACCAGAAATCCGTGGCAGAATTCTCCGCCATCCCTTTCTTTAACAGATCCTCATCCTTTAACGGATCATCATCCTCAACAGATCCTCATCTTTAACAGATCCTCATCTTTAACAGCTACATGGCAGGCAGGTAGTTCTCTCCATTTACCTATTGATTTTGGCCAATGCAGATGGGTGAGAATTTTATTTTGGTTCTGTTTTGAAAGTAATTTACCAAAAATTCAGAAATTCCTTAATACTTGAAATGGGAAGAACTTTTTTTTTTTTTTAAATGAATGCAGGAAGAAGCGAAACTGAGATATTAGTCAAACTCTAACTCAGAGGGACCTTTCTTCTTTAATTCTTTGTTTTCATGCCCCACTCCCCCATAAATCCCCACACACCAGTAATTTGCACCTGGCTGCAGTTGGTGGATTTTAGGTTTCAAGTAAAAATTAAAGTCTGCCCACCTCTGGAATCAAGATGGAATAAACATAAGATGGAAAAGAATGAGATACTGAGAGACAAACTGACATTGACTGATTCATCTGTCCATATTCATGATGAATATATTTGCACACTGGCATGGTGGAGCTAAACAGAAAGGACTGAAGACTTCATGAGTCAGTATTACAAAACAGGAAAACTTTAACGACTCTCTGATAATTTACATTTTACACTTGAATATCAAAGTATTCCCATTTTGACAATTGGCAAAATTTGGAGCTTGCAATTATTATTTTTTATTGTAAATACAGGCAGTGTAATCTGTTTGTTTGTTTGTTTGTTTGTTTGTTTTCTTGTACACTTCTCCCTAAAGACTTGTGTTTTTTTGTTTGTTTCTTTTTCTGGTGTCCTAATTTTGCTGTGGGACATGCATGCCAAACCAGAGTGCCTCTCACTATCCTACAGAAGAAGACTTCTGCTAAATTGTGAGCAACATGTTATATTCTAAAATGTTTTAGAGAACATGTAACTCAAAGTAGCTGATTATCTCCTCCATAATTATCAAAATAACCATGATAATTCAACACTTTCTTAAATTCCCTAAGTAGTCACAGTGATCACGTGGAAAATTACAAACTTAGAGTAAAAAATGCAATTAATATCCTGTGTGCCATTGAGACCTGGGGACAAAGGCAGGCAGCAGAGCTACTTATGCTGTTCTTGTCTTTATAGAGATACTTTATACAGAGCAAACCAGTGTGCTGTCATTCAAGTCAGGGACACTCAGATGTCAATGTGGGAAAAGGCAACTTGGCGTAAAGAAGGAAGAGTATCTTATGAGAAAGTAATATCTGTGGTGATGGTAGTCTTGGTGGTACTGCCTCAGGTGCAATGTAAGATTATTCTTGGTAAATGCACCATTCGTGAGCCTCTTCCTATTCTTCACAAGTATCATCAGGCAGGAGACGTCATCACTGGTGGCATTATTTCTCAGATCTACATGTTTTCCAGTCCAAGTACCTTTGAAAAGCAGCCCTCTCACGAACTCTTTGATGACCTTCTGTGGTAGTTGATATTTTTAATCATATAATGCATCAGTCCAGATAATATTCTCAGACAATTTGGCCCAAGTGGTTGTTGCTTCACTGGCCTGGGAAATATCTGACATTGCACCTCTTGAAGTATATTCATATTATCTTAATATCATGTTTCTTCTTATCTTCTTATCTTTTGCTCATTTTATCTCTTGTTGTTCACTGCTCTGGAATCTGATTAGATGAGGAGCAGTATACAAATGTGGTAAATCAATAAAATTGTTGCTATTGTTGTTATTTTTGATGATGATGATGATGATGATGATTTAACTGCTCAGTGTTACCAGCATGTACTCATATATTCAAGTCATGTCAGAGTCTGATCTTCCACTCGTTCTTCTGAATGGAGTAAGGAGTGTCATTTTTACTTTTCCTGCCAATCAAACAAATCTGCTGAATAAGAACTTTCTGCACTGTCTCAAACATAAAGAATGGTGCATGTAGGGATGGGTGAGAATTCCATTCCATTTCAGTTTGATTAGTTCTCCACATTCAGGACATAAATAACTTGAGTTGTTTGTCATTAAAAAAAAAGAAGAAGAAGAATGTGGGAGAAACTGAAAGGGCCAGATTTGTGCATGGAAGGTCAATGACACTCCAACAAGCATTCCATTCAACGGGTAGCTACACCTCCCTGGTGCTGGTGTTTTCAAAGTATGAAGGGGGGAGGGAGACATTTTTTCAAGTTTTGTAGAAGATGGACTGCATGTGTACCAAATGTCAGCATTTTAAGTCATATGGAACTACCGTATTAATTGGATGGCTGAGTATATTATTGCTATGTGTGGGTATGCAGGCCACCTTCCAAGCGGTGAGAAGTTTCAGGTGTTCCATCACTCACTCAAGGTTCAGTTCCCTGAGAGATGGGTCACTGCAGGGTTATGGAGTTTCTGTGAGATAAGATTTATTAAAGCCCTATTCAGGTGTCATGACTCAATGAGCCCATGAGTAAGAGGGAAAGGACCACATGAACTGGCCCATGCCCAATATCCTCAAATGTCCCACCCCCTCCATCCTCAATCTTCCCATGGTGAAGAGGAAAATCTGCAGAATTTAACATGTCTTTGTGTGATCAGGAAACCCAATAAACCAAGGTTTCTGCTCCCATGGAAACTCCTACTTGCATTCCAATGAACACAGCTAAAAGCCCCAGAAATACATCCCTGCTCAACATGGGAAGTTCAAGGGCATGGGGGGTGGACCTGGCATCCCTCTTCCTTTTGTGCACATATCACTTTCAGGCATAACAACTGAACCTGTTTCCACAACAATGGAAGGAGAAGGAAAGAGTGGCTTACTCACATTTTTCTAGGACCTGCTTTTGTCCAGGCAGGGCTCCAGAGGAGTGTGCATTGCCCCATTTTAAGTTGCTTCTCCTAACATACTTCCAGGTGGGGTGTGTGTGTGTGGGGGGGGGTGTAGCAAACATCATTTGAGTGGCAGGGGCTGCTCTCCCCCTCTGGGCTCTTCCCTCCTTTCTCCGTAATGAAGGTGCAAATTAGAAGTAATTACTTCAGATGTGTGCAGGAGCAGCCTCGTAATGAGCCCCAATCTTTGCATCCTGTTGCTGCACTTGAGCACTGTAATGGGGGTGGTGAAAATGAATTGCTTCCTATGTGGGCATTTGGGAGAGAAGCCTCATTGAGCACAATGTTGCTTGCGAGCAAAGGGATGGATGCGCCTGATCTCATCTGATCTCAGAATCTAAGCAGGGTCAGCCCTGGTTAGTCCTTGGATTGGGAGACCACCTGGGAATCAGGCTTCCTGCATTGAGCAGGGGTTTGGACGCAATGATCTTGTTGGCCCCTGCCAACCTGATGATTCCATGAGTAGATACTAACTGGTTTGTGCTGGGAATCACAGGGACAGGAGACAGTAAACGCCCATTGACTGGGGTCATGTTTCACTGCAAGGCACACCATGCATAGAGCTTGCATGGCAGCTTGCATAGCTGAGGTCAATGCAGGTGTGGGGCACACAGGAACTATATCAGGGAGAACCCGACTGGAGGAAAAGAATCGGACTTCAGATGTCCCAGGAAATCTGTTTCCCCCCCCATAAGGTCCGGGGTGGCTGCTGGATGGCCACGATGTCATCTCTCCTAACAACCTCAACATGCAGCCGACTTGGAGTGAATTGCATGTGGAAACACAGCCCTGAATAGGGCTAAACACACACACACACACACACACACACAGGCTGAGCAAAAGATGGAGAATCAAAGTATTAAGACTCCAACAGATTCCTCCTCTTCTTAGATTTCTAAGGGAACCTATAGTGCCATAGGATTTCATGAACAGAGGAAAGCCAGCAATCTGCCTCCTTTTCAGGCCTGGTTACAGCACAGATGAATTTTTCCCTACACACACAGACCTCAATCACCCCCTCAACTTGTCTAGTGGGGAGAAGATAGATGAGTTATCTCCACATCCTAGGTCCCATGTTAGCAGCCATCAGCTGTATTTTGTCTAGGGTATTGACTCACAACTACCAGCATGTCCTGGCCTTGGCCTTTGCAGTAAAGGAGATCAATGAAAATCCACAGATCTTGCCCAACATCACTTTGGGCTTCAACATCTATAATAGCCTTTTCCTTGCAAGCTGGACTATTCTTGCTTCAATGGAACTTCTTTCCACACGGAACAGATTCATCCCTAACTACAAATGCGACATCCACAGCAATCTAGTTGGACTCATTGGGGGACCTAACTCAGAAGTCTGCCTTCACATGGCAACCCCCCTGGGCATCTACAAGATTCCACAGGTAAGTTGTATGAATGGACATGGAAGGTGAGCAAACCACACTTCCCTGCCTTTTAAATGTGGTCATGCGGATTGAAGATAGAAAGTGGCAAGCCTCATTACAAATCTCTATGATATGTTGCTTATGAAGAACTAACCAAGTATTTTTTTAAGTTTATGTCTCTGTATGACAAGTATGAATTCGGGCTAAGTGATATATTTGTAATACAAGGGTTAAATGGCCTGTGGAAATGTTGAGATGCTGTCCATTCATCAATTCTTGATCCAAGTGAGGCAAGAAACTATTCTTACTACTATTTAATTAAAAAAAAAAAAGACTTTTAGTTTAACATGTAGTGTTAAGGGCTTTCCATGTTCACCCCATCTCCAAAATGCTGGGAAACGGTTATTTGGGCAATATTCATATGGTATGCTATGCTATGCTGTAGTTTGTTCCAGCTTCTACACTGCCTTGGATGACAGTCAGTGGCAGAGTGGTGGACAAAACTCTTCCTGATTTGTCTGTCCACTGGATTAAAGACATGGAGTCTCAGCAGCTGAAGCTACCGTCCCATGTCACAAGTAAGCAACTGGCATACGCTCATTCTCAAACACAGTAAAAGGGCAGACTGAAGAATGCAAGTGGCTCCAATGATTCAAAATTATCGTGTATACTTGGGAAAAAGTCCAATTAGACTCAATGGGATTTATGTCTAAGTAAACAGGGTTTGTGTGGCAGATTTAAGTCCTTAGCATAAAATTCATTAAAAGAAATGTGAAAAGGAAAGAGTTCCTTGATCCATATTTGATCTAAAAATGTTATTGCTCAAGTATGGATTTTGGAATGTTTCTTTTGGCCCACACAGCTACATTTGCTTTTAGTAACAGGCAGCAGGGAGTTTTGTGGCACCTTAAAGAGTAAGGCATTTATTACGGCATAAAGCTTTCAGACACAGTCCACGTCATCAGAAGATATTTTTAGAGTCAAAAGCATTCCTGAACCATGCCATACCCAAACGAGTGACCTGGTTCACACATCACACATCGCTTGCCAGTTGGGTATTTGTAAAATGGAAGAGTAGCTTCAGTTGCATGATAGCTTCAGTTGTATAGACATCCTGAGTCTATTCCATTGAAGAGACAAATTTGGGACTTAGCTCTGGCACTGACAGCCATTCAGCTCCAAGCCAGTGATTCAGCTAGAACTAACCACAGCATAGGATTCTATGCTGTGTTCAGTCATTCAGTCATGTCCGACTCTTCGTGACCCCATGGACCACAGCACACTAGGCCTTCCTGTCCTCTGCTCTCTCCCGGAGTGTGCTCAAGTCCATATTCATTGCATCGCTGATGCTAACTAGCCATCTCATCCTCTGTCGTCCCCTTCTCCTTTTGCCTTCACTCTTTCCCAGCATCAGGGTCTTTTCCAAGGAGTTTTCTCTTTGCATTAGGTGGCCAAAATATTTGAGCTTCAGCTTCAGTATCTGTCCTTCCAATGAGTAGTCAGGGTTGATTTCCTTTAGGATGGACTGATATGACCTCCTTGCAGTCCAGGAGACCCGTAAGAGTCTTCTCCAGCACCACAGTTCAAAAGCATCAATTCTTTGGTGCTCAGCCTTCCTTATAATCCAGCTCTCACAGCCATATGTTGCTACTGGGAAAACCATAGATTTGATTATATGAACCTTTGTTGGCAAGATTCTTACTTCTTCCTGTGCTGTGTAGCTTTGCCATAGCTTTCCTGCCAAGGAGCAAGCATCTTTTAATTGCATGGCTACAGTCACCGTCTTTGGTGACCTCAGAGCCCAAGAAAGTAAAATCTGTCTCTGCTTCCACTTCTTCTCCTTCTATATTCCAGGAAGTGATGGGGCCCGATGCCATGATGTTAGTTTTTTTAATGTTGAGTTTCAAACCAGCTTTTGCACTCTCCACTTTCACCCTCAACAAGAGGCTCTTTAGATCCTCTTCGCTTTCTGCCATTAGGGTGGTATCGTCTGCATATCTGAGGTTGTTGATAATTCTCCCAGCAATCTTAATTCAGACCTGTGATTCATCCCGGCATTTCTCATAATGTACTCTGTATATAAATTAAATAAGCAGGGTGACAATATACAACCTTGTCGTACTCCTTTTCCAATTTTGAACCAATCGGTTGTTCCATGTCTGGTTCTTACTGTTGCTTCTTGACCCTTGTACAGGTTTCTCAGGAGACAGGTAAGGTGGTCTGGGACTCCCGTCACTTTAAGAACTTGCCACAGTTTGTTGTGATCCACACAATCAAAGGCTTTAGCGTAGTCAATGAAGCAGAAATAGACATTTTTCTGGAATTCTCTTGCTTTCTCCATGATCCAGCAAATGTTGGCGATTTGATCTCTAGTTCCTCTGCCTCTTCGAAACCCTGCTTGTACTTCTGGTAGTTCTCAGGTCGCATACTGCTGAAACCTAGCTTGTAGGATTTGGAGCATAACCTTGCTGGCTTGTGAAATGAACGCAACTGTACGGTAGTTTGAACACTCTTTGGCATTGCCCTTCTTTGGAATTGGAATGTAAACTGACCTTTTCCAGTCTTGTGGCCACTGTTGAGTGTTCCAAATTTGTGGTCATATTGAGTGCAGCACTTTAACAGCATCATCTTTTAGGATTTTAAATAGCTCAGTTGGAATACTGTCATCTCTGCTAGCTTTGTTCTTAATAATGCTTCCAAAGGCCCACTTGACTTCACTTTCTAGGATGTCCGGCTCAAGTTCAGTGACTGCACTGTCATGGCTATCAGGGACATTAGGATCTTTCCTGTATAGTTCTTCTGTGTATTCTTTCCACCTAGGGATGTCAGAGAATTTCGCCACGAATCTCGGGGAGGCTGAATGCCAGTGCATTCGGCCCCCTGAAATTGGTGGCAGAACGGTCTGCCCCCGCCGCCCCCCTGGGACGGGACTTACCTTGGGTGAATCTTCCTGGTGGTGGTGGTGGCTCCGGCGGAGGTTCGGCGGCAGTTTGGCGGTGGCGGCTGAGGCGGTCGGTCTTCCGACCGACTGCTGCTGCAGCCATTTCCAGTAAAAAAAACAACAACCAAAAACCATGATAAGCTACGTAAAGATTTACGTAGCCTATCACAGCTGATTTAAAAGAAAAAAATATGCGTACGCAAATGGTGGCGCCCATGGGCGTCACCATTTGTGTTCCTTATTTTGACACGTCTTAGTCTACATAAACATTTACGTAGACTAAGACGGCGAAAATAAGGGGAACACAAATAGCATAGTGTCTACGCTATTTGCGTTCCCCTTATTTTCCCCATCTTAGTCTACGTAAATATTTTTGTAGACTAAGACATGTCAAAATAAGGAACACAAATGGCGGCGCCCATGGCCACCGCCATTTGCGGAGCCAGCCAACCAGGATTTGGGGGGGAGGGACGGAGCGCCTCCCCCCCACTGCGAAAAAAGCTGCGAGACCAGGTAAGTGACTTTCATACATCCCTACTCATCAGACAGCCACTTTGCTTTCTTGCATTTCTTTTTCTTTGGGATGGATTGAGTTGCTGCCTCCTGAACAATGTTATGGACCTCTGTCCATAGTTCCTCAGGCACTCTGCCTATCAGGTCTAATCCCTTAAATCTATTCTTCACCTCCACTGTATATTCATAAGGGATATGATTTAGGTCATACCTGCATGCTTTAGTGGTTTTCCCTACGTTCTTCAATTTAAGCCAAAATTTTGCAATAAGAAGCTCATGATCTGAGCCACAGTCAGCTCCAGGTCTTGTTTTTACTGATTGTATAGTGCTTCTCCATCTTTGGCTGCAAAGTACATAATCAATCTGATTTCGATGTTGACCATCTGGTGATGTCCATGTGTAGTGTCGCCTCTTGTGCTGTTGGAAAAGAGTGTTTGCTATGATCAGCGTGTTCTCTTGGCAAAACTCTATTAGCCTTTGTCCTGCTTTATTTAGTACACCAAGTCCATGCTTGCCTGTTATCCCGGTTATTTCTCGACTTTCTGCTTTAGCATTCCAATCCCCTGTGATGAAAAGGACATATTTTTTGGTGTTAGTTCTAGAAGGTGTTGTAGGTCTTCATAGAACCGATCAACCTCAGCTTCTTCAGCCTCAGTGGTTGGGTTGTAGACTTGAATTACTGTGATGTTGAATGGTTTGCCTTGGATTCGTACTGAGATCATTCTATCATTTTTGAGATTGTACCCAAGTACTGCTTTTCCCACCCTTTTGTTGACTATGAGTTCTACTCCATTTCTTCTAAGGGATTCTTGCCCACAGAAGTAGATATAATGGTCACCTGGATTAAATTTGCCCATGCTTGTCCATTTTAGTTTGCTGATTCCCAAGATGTTGATGTTCAATCTTGCCATCTCATGTTTGACCACCTCCATCTTACCTTGATTCATTGATCTGACATTCCAGGTTCCTAAACAATATTGTTCTTCACAGCTTCGGACTTTCTTTTCACCACCAGACTCATCCACAGCTGAGTGTCCTTTCGGCTTTGCCCAGTCACTTCACTCTTTCTGGTGCTACTTGGAAATTCCCTCTGGTCTTCCCCAGTAGTATATTGGACACCTTCCAACCTGAGGGGCTCATCTTCCGGCGTCATATGTTTTGGCCTTGTGATACATTCTATTGGGTTTTGTTGTTAAGAATACTGGAGTGGGTTGCCATTTCCTTCTCCAGTGGACCACATTTTGGCAGAACTCTCCACCATGACCTGTCCGACTTGGGTGACCCTGCACGGCATAGCTTATGGCTTCACTGAGTTACGCAAGCCCCTTCACCACAACAAGGCAGTGATCCTTGAAAGGGAGGATTCTATTCATATGCATATTGCCTAAATAAAACATCCCATGTATTTTAACAGGATGGCCATTAAGAGATCACCTAGCATTTTGGAGCTTGACTGAACACGGAAATCCTTTAACACTACTTGTTAAACAAAATGTCATTATTAATGGAATCCCATGATGTTTAAAATGTCTACGTGTAAAATGTAATTAATTGATTAACCAATTAGAAATATATGTATCCCACTCCTCAGCCAAAAAAGGCTCCCAGAGCAGCTTACAATTAATCAGCAAAAAGGACAGTCCCTGGCAGGAGGCTTACCATATAAGAAGACAAAGCAATATAAGAAGAAAAAAAAAAAAGGTGTTTAGGAAATTAAGTAGAGTGCCAGCTAGGGATGCTGGAGGAATTCGAGATGGACTAAAGCGTGCTTGGATTAGATTTCCAAGAATCCGACCTGCAGAATCTGTTGCAGAGGGGCCCCTCAGGCTGCGCAGAGTCCGTGGACTTTCATAATATTTTTTTAACTTTCCTGAAATTTATGCATATTTATTGCTTGAAAAAAAGCAAGTTGCTGCTGAGGAAATGTTGAATGGAATGGGGGATAATATGGTAAATACTGCATACTAAGCTAAATTATGAAAATTCTTACACATCCTCTTACGGAATTATTTGCGTAATTTTCGGCATGACAAAAACAAAGATTTTTGCATCTGTCTGTATGCTGACGACAGAGCAAAAGGCCCCTGACAATCCACAAAATACCGATGGAGTGGATTCCACACAGTCTTTGTTTCCCTAGTGCCAGCCAGGTGGGTGGACTGGTCCTGCTTTCCATCTCACCTATGTATGAAACCAGGTCCCAATGGTTTCCACAACCCCACAGGAGGGCAAGTCAACTGCTGGCCCAGAAAGATGCTGTCCCCAAACTGGCATGCAGATGCAGTGCCTCCAGCTAGGGAGAACCAGATTTTCTTAAATCCATTCCATCTGTGTTTGGAAGATTGTCAGGTGTCTCTTGTTCCATCACCCCCTCATTTATGGAATCAGATTTATATATTTTTTTTTAGAAATGTACAAGAATTTCAACCCATTTGGACTAATGAGCATTAGTGCAAGTGTGAATTTGTGCAAATCCCTCTCCAAAGTGCAAAACAACAACAACAACACTGGTCTACAAGTCTGTGGAATTCTCACAGCTCACATAAAACAGAAAAGTGAACTCATTTGAATCAATTGCAGAATTCTTTGAAATCCTTACCCTCAGCCCACCAGAACTTGTAAGCATGTGGGGGGGGGGTAAGCAACTTCTAAAACAAGGCATAGGATTTCATAAACAAGGAAGGGAAAGGTGAGGTGGGAGAAGATCTAAAACAAAAATCCAAATGATAAAAAGTAATAATTTGAAGTGCATCTCTCAAGAAACAAACCAAAAGAACACAAGGACATAAGAGCTATGCCGGATTAGACCAAGGGTCCAACTTGTCCAGCATTCTGTTCACACAATGGCCAATCAGCTGTCGACCAGGAACCCTCAAGCAAGGCATGAGCGCAACAAGACCCTTCCACCCATGTTCCCCAGCAACTGGCGTACATAGGCTCACTGCCTCTCGTACTAGAGGTGGCACATAGCCATCAAGCTTAGTAGCCACTAAGCCTGCCTTCTCCTCCAGGGATTTGTCTAACCCCCTTTTAAAGCCATCCAAGTGGCAGCCATCACTATGTCTCATGGTGGCAAACTCCATAGTTTAAGGATGTGCTTTCACTGCTTTGTGAAGATGTTTTTCCTTCTATCTGTCCTGAATCTCCCACCAAACAGCTTCATGGGATGACCTCGGGTTCTAGTATTCTGAGAAAGGGAGAAAAAAGTCTCCCTATCCACATTCTCCTCACCATGCATAATTGCTGTACACCTATATCGTGCCTCCCCTTACCCTCCATTAAAATGGAGGGGAGGGAGTCCAGTGGTGATATGTCCCCTAAAGGTGGGTTATTCCTTAAAATAAAACATGTCTCTGGTAGAGATGGAAGGATGCGACCCCCCCAATCCGGGTCCTCCAGGTGCCCGCCAAGCCACTACCCCCATTTGTGTGCTCCCCAGACCCACTCGCATGGCCCCTGAGGCTTGCCGAGCCATGCTCACGGGCCCTGAGCCATCCTAGAGTGGTCCATTTTTTACACCTGTAAAATGGTCCATTTACACCAGTAAAATTGTCCATTTTACATCCTAGAGTGGTCCATTTACTCTGGTAAAATGGTCCATTTACACCTGTAATATCGTGCAGATGGTGCCTTTATGGCTGCTATGTGCACAATATTGGATTTATGGAACCTCCCAAGGTGCCATTTTTTTTTTTGCAAAATGGTGACTACAGGAACAACAGGAGCTGGAGGACAGCTCAGGGTAGGTGAGGGTGGTTTGGAAAGAGTGGGGGGAGTGGGGGCAGCAGCTCAGCGAGCACAGCTTGAAGGCATGAGTGGGGGGAGTCCATTGGACTCCTGGACTGAGTTGTCCTTAGGGATGTGTGAAAGTCACTCACCTTTCCGCGGATTATGTTGATGGTGGTGGGGGGAGAATCCTCAATGGCCGGCTGTGCTCTGTGGCAGCTCCGCAGAGCAGCCGGCCAGGCCCAGGCCAGAGTGGTCCGCAGACGGATTTCCGGCCGTGGAGGGCTCTGGGTAAAAAACCCCAAAACCCGTGTATGCAAATGGCGGCAGCTATGGCTGCCGCCATTTGCGTTCCTTATTTTTGGCCGTCTTAATCTACATAAATATTTACGTAGACAATGACGGCGAGAATAAAGGGGACCACAAATATCGTAGTGGGCGTTATTTCCGTCCCTTTTTGATTCACTGTTTTAGTAGGAATGTACGAAAGGGACTTACTTTGTCCCGCAGCTTTTTTCGCGGTGGGGGGAGGCGCTTCGCTTCTCCCCCAGAAGTTCAGGCGAGGGGGGGGAGGCATCCTGCCTCGCCCGGCCGAAATTCAGGCCGGGGGGGGAGGCGCCCCACCTTGCCCGGCCGAAATTCAGGCCGGGGAGAAGCGCCCCGTCTCCCCGGCCGCGAAAGAAAAAGTAAAAAAAAAAAACCTGTGACAGGCTACGTAACGATTAACGTAGCCTATCATGGATAGATTTCCAAAGTCAGCCATGATAGGCTATGTTAATCGTCACGTAGCCTATCACGGGTGACTTTGGAAAAAAAAAACAAAAGCGCGTACGCAAATGGCGGCGGCCCATGGGCGCCGCCATTTGCGTTCCTTATTTTGGCACGTCTAGTCTACGTAAAGTTTTAGGTAGACTACGGCGAAAATAAGGGAACGCTATTTGCGTTGCCCTTATTTTCGCTGTCGTCTACGTAAATCTTTACGTAGACTAGACGTCCCAAAATAAGGAACGCAAATGGCAGCGCCCATGGGCCACCGCCATTTGCGTACGCGCTTTTATTTTTTTTCCAAAGTCACACGTGATAGGCTACGTGATGATTTACATAGCCTATCATGGCTGACTTTGGAAATCTAGCCGTGATAGGCTACGTAATCGTCACGTAGCCTATCACGGGTGTGTGTGTGTGTGTGTGTGTTTTACTTTTTTATTTTGTAATGGTAGCAGTGGCAGCCGGGGAGACTGGCCGCCACCCCCGCCCCCGATGAAACACCGCTGAACCACCACCGCCAGGGACATTCGCCCAAGGTAAGTCCCATCCCAGGGGGGGCGGGGGGGCAGACTGTTTCGCCACCGATCCCGGGGGGCCGAATGCGCTGGCATCCGGCCTCCCCGAGATTCGTGGCGAAATTCTCTGACATCCCTAAATCTCCCTATTGTGACTCATCAGGGTCAGAAAGGCTTGAGATTCTGCCATTTCATCAGAGGCTGCATTCGTACTCTATTCTATTCCGACTCCCATCCTTCAAATACAACCTCATGAAATACCATAAGCTAAAATGGGATGAAAGATGCACATCAAAAACAAACCAAAAAATGACAAACACCGTATAATTCTTTGGGAGGTACAGCACAAACTGCACCTTCTTCCTGTTCTAATATGACAAACTGTTTTCCAAAAGACACTGTACAAATACTGACTTGTGACTACGAAGTGCAATCCATGTAACTGTATTGCAAAAATTACAGCCACACCCTCTCAAACTGTTTGTGGGTACTCTTCAAATTTTACACTTAAATACATAAGCCATTACTTGTCCTTTCTCCTTCAATATAGGCATGGACCATCCTCAAACCCTCCTCTCTTGCACTCAAATGTTTCAGATCAATTTGTGGGGACATTTTCTCAGTATAACCCATAGGAAACCCCCCCCCATTTCTGGTTATAATGGCATAATTGGATTAATCCAACTGACCTTTAACATAGGGCCACAACTGTTCCCCTATAATACACCTATATCATGTCCCCTCATTGGTCTTTTTTTTTTCCTAATTAAATTTCTATGGATTTTGTAACCTCTATGGGGACTGCCTCTACTCATTTTGGGAGCCTTTTTCTGCACATTTTCCTGATCTACAGTTTTCTTGTTGATGTGCAGAAACCAAAACTGTGCACAGTATTCCAAGTGTGGGCACACCATAGATTTGTATAAAGGTATTACAATACTGGCATTTTTATTTTTGATCCCTTTCCTAATGATCCATAACATGGAATCTGCAATTTTACACACACACTTTCTCTCTTTCACACATACACACACACAGTTGCCACACTACAGGTCATTTTCATTATACTATCAGCCAAAGACCCCCAAATCCCTTTCCCGATCAATCATCACCAGCTAAAGCCCAGTTTGTGCATATGTGACATTACTAATAATGTTTGCCTAAAGTGTATTACTTTACACATACATTGAACTGCATTTCACCATTTTAATGCCCTTTCACTCAGTTTGCAGAGATACATCTCAAGTTTTTGCTGTTTGCTGTTTTTTAACCACCCTGAATAATTTGGTATCATCCATAAACCTGGCCAGCTCACAGCTCACCTCAAACTTCACATAATTAGGACAGATGTGTACAAAGATCTTTGGGGAACCCCAGTTCTTATATCCCTCCTTTGTGAGAATGGTTCATTTATTCCTTTTCTGTGCTTCCTGTTCTTTAATCATTTATCAATCCATAAGAACTAGGGATGTTGTGCTGGTCTTAGAGGAGGGTGGGGTCTGGCAGACTCCATCCCAGATCCCATTTGCTGAGCTGCTGCACACTTACTGGACCCAGGCACCGAGTGCCGTGTGCCCCACAAATGCCCAGCGGTCTCCTGTCCCCTTAGCAAGCTGCCATTTTGCATAAAAATGGCAGCTCAGGGGTTTCCGGAAATGTAATGTTATGTAAACGGTGGCTGTAAAGGGGCCATTTATGCAACATTACAGGCATGAACGGTCCACTTGTGAACGTAATGCTGCATAAATGTCCCCTTTATGGCCGGTATGTGTGCACCATTACATTTCTGGAAAATGCCAAGCCACCATTTTGCACATGGTGTGGCAAGCAAGAGTGGGCGGCAGAGGCAGTTTGGAAAGCACCCAGTGAGCGCAGAGGGAGGTGAGGCCATCCAGCTCTAAGAAGAACCCACCTTTTTATTCCATGTCTACTAAGTGGTGAAGGACTTTGTCAAAACCTTTTGAAATTCCAAGTACACATCCACTATGCTCCAGTGTAATGCCTGTGTTTGAATGATACCGTATCTTCATATACTGCCATTCCAGGTATTTGGGGAGGGGGTGATGAAAAGGTCCCCTCTGTGAGCCTCTCAAATTGCTTCAGGTAAGGTTGGATGAATCTGTGATTTTAGGTTTCTCTTTCTCTCTCTCTCTCTCTCTCGCACTCTCTCTCTTCCCCCCCCCCAAGTTTATGTTTAGTTTGTCCCACACTTTGAAAATTTTGCATAAGTTCACATGAAAAGTGGTACACATTTGTGCATTTTTAAATAAGTTTTCCTTACACAGTTTTGCAAGCATTTGTGAATGTTATTTCACCTAACATATACATTATTGTGCATTTTTCCCTAATATGTTCATCATTGAATCCATGTTTAATGGGAGAGCTCCACTGCATAATTCATAGGGATGTCAGAGAATTCCTCTACAGATTCCAGTGAGGCATGATTCTTTAGAATTCTTTAGAATCCGGCCCCCCGGAATCCGTGGTGGAACGGCCTCCTGCCCCTCGCCACCCCGCAGAATCCTCCCGAGACAGAACTTACCTGAGGAGGATGCGGCAGTGGCAGCTCTGGCGGTGGCTCCAGCAGCGGAGGCTCTGGCTGGTCTCCCGGCCAGCCACAGCAGGGCTGCAGCAGCCGCCATTTGCGTTCTTGTGGCTGTGATAGGCTATGTAAGTATTTACGTAGCCTATCACGGCAAACAGCAGGGGCACAAATGGCATAGTGGCCACCATTTGCGTGGCTGCCTTTACTGTGATAGGCTACGTAAATACTTACATAGCCTATCACGGCTGCTTGCAAGGACGCTAATGGTGGCTGCTATGATGGCTGCCATTTGCGGCAGCAACCGCCTGGCTACGGCCGGAACTCCGGCTGCGGCCGGCCCTGGCCAGCGGCTCCCCAGAGCCACCACAGAGCAGAGACAGCTGGAGAGGATTCTGGGGGGGGGAGGAGCGCCTCTCCCCCACCGCGGATGCCCTGGCGTGGAGCCAGGAAAGGGATTTGTACATCCCTAAAAATTCAAGAGAACTGTGAATTTCAAAGGATAACTGAGTTTTGGTTTGCATATTGGTTTGAAAGTAAGAAATTAGGTAAGTTCACATTCAGAACAAATGTGAGCCAAATGAATTTCACCTCCATCCCTAGCTGTAAGTCTCCTCTTGCATCATGGCTGGTATCTTGAACAACAGTCTTGTTAGGCAGTAAGAATATTCTGGAAATGTTGGCTGCACATGCCCACTTGTCAACGTAATTTTTAAATGAGTCGCAAAATTCAAGATATAGACAGGATGAAGAGTAAAACTGTACCACTGGGCAACCTTTTCAGGAAGTATGTCTCTTAAGTTTTCTCATTACTCTTTTTGCTTAAGTTCATATATGGCTCTGCTCCAGTGATGAATGACAACACTCAAGCAGTTTTCTTCCACCAGATGTTCCCAGATGGGACCAGTCAGAATATGGGGATTCTCAAGTTGCTGCTGCATTTCAGATGGTTCTGGATTGGAGTGATTTTCTTTGATGATGATAATGGAGAGACGTTTGTGCAGAATGTGCTTCCCATATTTTCAAAGCATGGTATTTGCTTTGAGTTCCTGGAAGGAATGCTCAAGTTATCATTTTCTGGTAACATCATTAATGCAGCAGAAGAATGGTTTCAAACATCTAATGCTGTCATGGGAAGCACTATGAATGTTTTGGTCATTCAGGGTGAAATTCATACCATTAGTGTTTTAAGAGCGTTGTTCCACTTTTCAGA
Organism: Heloderma suspectum; assembly: GCF_057233095.1. Classification (NCBI taxonomy): domain Eukaryota; kingdom Metazoa; phylum Chordata; class Lepidosauria; order Squamata; family Helodermatidae; genus Heloderma; species Heloderma suspectum. The sequence goes on along the minus strand of NC_139463.1, from coordinate 112,311,296 downwards.
ATTTGAGGATATACCAATCAAGGCCAAAGTCTGGATTATGACAGCTCAAATGGATTTCAGATCCCTTTCCCTTTCAAAGACCTTGGGGCATAAACTTCATCCATGGTGCCATATACTTTGCCATTGACTCAAAGGAGGTTTGGGGATTCCAGAGATTTCTTCGGATAAGGAACCCCACCTCAGCGAAAGAAGATGGATTTCTAAGGATCTTCTGGGAAGAGGCATTTGACTGTTCTTTCCCGAACCCCCCTTTAGACAAGAAAGCTGGGGAAACCTGCACTGGGGAGGAGAAACTGGAGACTCTTCCTGGGTCTGTTTTTGAGATGAGCATGACTGGCCACAGTTACAGCATCTACAACGCTGTCTATGCTGTGTCCCATGTGCTGCAGGCCATATATTCATCAGAGTCAAAACGGAGAGCAAAGATGGAAGGAGTGAGAAGGAATCTCATGTTTAAACAGCCATGGCAGGTACGTCTATGGGTTCAACTCCTCACTCAGGCTGGGGTGGGATCTAATTGCTATGTTAGTCATCCCTGATGGAGCTGCAAAAGGCACACAAAGGAGGCAACTGACTTGGACGGCTCCTCCTGATGTAATCCAAGTCCTTTTCAAAGTGCTGAGATAGTGATGGATTTCGATAACTCTCTCAGCATGGAGAAAGGTGAAATGGATGGGGCTTGGGTCATGGTATCACTGGATGTGACCATTCCCACTGACATTCTCTAGTCCATGCAGGGTCCGGTAGTGGGCAATCCCCCAGCACCTCCATATTGAAGCAGTTGCCCACATCTGGAGAACGGCAAAGCATTATCCCGGGGGGGGGGTAGGATTCCAGCCCAAGAAACAAATTGGCTCTGGACCACTACATTGGGGGCTGCATGGGAGCAGTCAGAGGGACCACAGTCCAAACTGTGTGGGCCCCAGCAAAGTTGGAATGTGCCCCAGCATGTTTGTGTCTCCCCCATTACACTTATTCTCACTGATGGACTCACATACACACATACACACATGCAGGCACACACACACCCCGCCACACACACACAGGACTCAGCTGGCACCTTAAGGAGTTGCACACTGGCTTTTCTAAATCTCATCCTTCCCTGATTAGAGAAAGGGAGAGAAACACCTCCAAATGAGCCGAGGCTTCCACAAGTGTCCCTTGAGGCTGCAGCTCAGATTCTCCCTTGAGTCTTCAACCTTCTCTCAGGAGGCAGGGAGCTTTGGAAAAGTGCTAGCTCCCTTCCTGATGCCTCTGTGGTCAGATGGGATTCCCCAACCCTGCATCATACATATGGCTGCCTCTTGAGACTCTTTGACAAGTGAGTGGTGGTTAAATAAAGTATTGAGGGAGGAGTGTATTCCAGAGTTCGGGAGAAAAACAGGAGAAAGATATTTCATGTGTGCCCTGCAAACACGGCTCTATGGGTAACGGTCAGGAGAAGCTGTCCTGCAAATCTTAATAACAGGGCAAGTTCATAATTAGCCAGGTGGTCCCTTACCTACCTAGGCATTAAGCCATTTAGGGCTTTAAAGGTTAAACCCAATGCCTTGAACAAAGCCTAGAAACAAACTGACAACCAGTGCAGGTCTTTCGGGATTGGTATTATATGGTCCTGATACCACGCATGGGTTAGCAGCCTAGCTGCTGCATTTCACACATGTATCTGTCCATTCCGAAAGGGCTCTGAGACCCTACTTTGTGTCCTACCTGTGCCATCTGAGGTGAGGTGTCGTGACCACAGACAGGGCCTTTTTAGTTGTGGTGCTCCAGCTTTGGAATTTCCTCCCCAGGGAGGTTCACTTGGTGCTGAGTTATTTCTCTGTTCAGCAACAGATCACCTCCCCCACCCAGTCTTTTGCCATGCCAGCATACATTGTCACTGTGTCTTGATGTTTAGGAGGAGGAGGAAGGCGATGATAATTTAAATTTTTGTAAATGACACTGAAAACGTCAACTGAAGAACTGCTAAGCAGTGCTTAAAATTAGCAAATAGATGATGATGGTGATGGTGATGGTGATGATGGTGACAACAATCATACTAATACTACGTTCTAGCGTTAACAGTGCTTAACTCTTGTCAGCCTCGATACAGCTTTTAAGGATGCAATCTATACCCATTGACCTGGGAGTAAGCTCAATTGAACTCATTGGGACTTAAGTATCGGTAGACACAAATCGGACTGTGTTGTAGGACTATTAACCACCATTCTCAAGTGTGAATGATTACCAGACAGGATATATAATGACGAGATTTCCCTCCTCCCCCATTTAGCTCCACCAGTTTCTGAGAGGGACCTGCTTCATCAACAATGCTGGGGAAAATATTTCCTTTGATGAAAATGGGAACATAATAGCTGGGTTTGATATTATCAACTGGGTCACATTCCCAAACCAGACCTTTCGGAAAGTAAAAGTTGGAAAGACAGACCCAAAGCCTTCCTCAGCCAAAGTGTTCCTTCGTGAGGATGCCATTGTATGGCCCAGCAGATTTAATCAGGTAGAGTATGTCTACGTTTGGGGGCATTCCAAGCCATTTCCTCAGGGCTCAAGAAGTGGTGTGCTGATGAGATACTTCAATAGGCTGAAGAGTTTGGCGTCTCATGAGGTGGAGATAGGACACACACAACCAGTGGAGGAGAAAGAAAAAGGGATTTGTTGAAAATAAAGATACAAATAACAGCTGAGCATCCCCAGAGCTGTAAAGTATCTGAGGCTTCAAAGGCAGTACATCTATTAGTTACACACTGAGTTACAAGTACCTCAACAAGGAACTACACCCTCCTTGGGCACAACGCAGTTTCCCAAAGGTGGTGCATTAAATAGCTACGTATACATTTAGTCCCTGCTTGTTACGCAGCCTCCCCGCAGCCAAGCTCAAGCCGCACTCTGCTGACTGTGTAACAGTCACACCGTTTCAGCCAGGTTCATGCCAGAACCTGCTGTCCGCATGAAAACCTCCAAAGCAGTGAGTATGACAGTGCAAGGATCACTGAGCCTTCTCTATGCCCTGGACGGTGAAATCCTATTCCCTGAATTCTGCCCAACACGTACTCACCACGTGCTCCAAGTCCTTGGCCAGAGCAATTGACACGTGTACCGTGGATCAGGGGTACTGATGGTATGTGCACATACAAGGATCCAGATGCAACCACACCCCTCCTGGACACTGCCAGACTCCGGGGTTTATACTCCTTTTCTTTGCTGGGCCCTATGGCATCCAAGAGGGGTTCAATGTGTTCCTTGCTGATAAGACACCATGTCCCTTATTCCAAGATGGATGGTTGTTACTGACAGATTAACACATTCTTCTAGCTTGCCAACACCTCTCCAGGTTGTTCCCGTGGTCGTAAAGTGCTGCCCTTTGTTATTAACACATCTGCTGATGCCCCTCTTCATTGGCCCATGTCCATCTTTTGTAACTGCGGTGTTGGCATTATTCAGCACATGCTAAAGCGCCCCCATTTGGCCTTCCTGCAATGAAACCATTCAGTCTCCATTCACACTCCCTCCTTTCCTGACCTGGGCTAGAATGTCTCATATGGATATGGCACAGAATTGTTGACACATAAACCTTTATTTATTTATTTATTTTATTGATCTACAAAATTTATATAATGCTCCACATCAGAAGATTTTGGAGCAGTGAACAACACTGCAAAAGAATAAAACAGCAGGTTTACAAAGTTAAAACATTTTTTAAAAGACAAACCCCCAAAAGTAGAATTTAACAAACCACAGCTGGTCATGCAAGAAAGGCCTCTTGAAATAAAAACATATTCAGGAGGCACCAGAAAGAACACAACGTTGGTGCCTGCCTGACCTCGAAAGGCAGGGAATTCCTGGGATGGGGGCCACCACACTGAAGGCTCTTTTCCTGGTGGACTCCAAGTCGGCCATAGGTCTATGTGGAACCACCAGGAACATGCCCTCTGATGACCTCAGTGACCCAGCAGGTTGGTAAAGAAGGAGGTGCCCTCTCAGGTCTCGTGGTCCCAAGTTCATTAGAGCTTTGTACACTAGCACTAATACTTTAAACCTGGCTTGGTAGCGAACAGGAAGCCAGTGCAGTTCCCTCAGTAGAGGAGTTACACGCTGAAAAGGGGCAGCTCCCGACAACAGCCAAGCTGCTGCATCCTGCACTAGCTCCAGCTTCCGCACCAGCCTTAAGTGCAACCCCACATAGAGCGCATTGCAGTAATCCAGTCTTGAGGTTACTGATGCCTGTAGCACCGTGGTCAAGCTATCCCTGTCCAGTAGAGGCTGTACCTGGAGAACCAGCCAAAGCTGGTAAAAGACACTGCAAGTCACTGCGACCCCTTGGGCCTCCAGTGACAATGATGGATCTAGGAGTACCCTCAGACTACGGACCTGATCTTTCAGAGGGAGTGCAACCCTGTCCAGAACAAGCAATTAGCCTGTCTCCCAGACCCGGGAACCACTCACCCATAGGGCTTCCATCTTGCCAGGATTCAGCTTCAGTGTATTGGCCCTCATCCAGCCCATTACTGAGTCTAGGCACTCAGCCTCTCCTGATTCAGAAGTCACAGGGAGATAGAGCTGTGTGTCATCAGCATACTGATGGCATTTAGCTCCAGATCCCCCAATGACCGCTCCCAGCGGCTTCATATAGATGTTAAACAACATTGAGGACAAGGTGGTAACCTGTGGTACCCATAGTTCAATTGCCAAGGGGATGAGGAATCGTCACCCAATGTTACTCTCTGAATGTTACTCTCTATCGCCCAATAGGTAGGACCAGAACCACTGTAGCACAGTGCCTCCAATACCCGTCCCACGGAGTTGATCCAGGAGGATACCATAGCTGATGGTATCAAAACCCAAAGAGAGATAGAGCAGAATTAACAGGGTTGCGCTCCCCCTGTCCCTCTCTTGATAAAGGTCATCCATCAGGGCGACCAAGGCTGATTCGCTCCTGTAACCAGGATGAAACCCAGTTTGAAATGGGTCTAGATAATCAGTATCCTCCAAGAGTGCCTGCTGCTGGTCCGCCACAAGCCTCTCAAGCACCTTCCCTAGAAAAGGGGTCTTTGTGACTGGGCGGTAGTTGTATAATAACGTTGGGTCCAGATTGGCCTTCTTCAGGAGTGGCTGCACTACTGCATCCTTAAGGACAGCAGGGACCACCCCTTCCCACAGGGAAGCATTTATCACTCCCTGGACCCACCCAGTCATACCACCTTGGCTAGCTTTTATTAGGCAGGAGGGACAGGGATCAAGAAGGCATGTGGTGGGTCGCATTATTGCAAGCATCTTGTCCACATCATCAGGCCGTAACAACTGGAACTGATCCCACAAAATCGTTCAGATGGTGGTATCACACACCTCGACTGGAACTGCGCTTACAACAGCATCAAGGTCGCTGCGGAGACAAGCGGGTTTGTCCTCGAAGTGTGATGCAAAAAGGTCACAGCGTGTCCTCGACAGGGCCAGGGCCCCATTTACTGGGGAAGATGTTAACAACCGCTGGACCACCTGGAAGAGCTCTGCTGGATGGCTACATGAGGACGCAATGGAGGCAGCAAAATTTACCTTCTTTGCTGCCTGCACTGCCATGCAGTAGGCACGATAATGCACTCTACAGCATGCTTGGTCATCTTCACTTCGAGTCTTGAGCCTTTTGCTCTCTAGCTGATGTCCACCCACAATTCCATGAATTAGAAAGAAAGAGGACGTTTAGAAAGCAATTTACTGGTCATAGAGAGAAGCAGAGAAGCACTCTGTACTGCGAGTGATAAAGCTTGATTATGTGAATGAAAGAGTGTAAACTATAAAATAATAAAATGTATTGTAAATAAAACAGTATCAAAGTAGGGGTGCAGGAAAGCCACTTACCTGGTCTCGCAGCTTGTTTGCGGTGGGGGGGAGGCGCTTCGCTGCTCCCCCCGAAGTTCAGGCCGGGGGGGGAGGCTTCCCGCCTCGCCCGGCCGAATTTCAGGCCGGGGGGGAGGCTTCCTGCCTCGCCCGTCTGAAATTCAGGCCGGGGAGGAGGCGCCTCGCCTCGCCCAGCTGCGAAATAAAAAGTTAAAAAAAAACGCCCCCATGATAGGCTACGTGATGATTAACATAGCCTATCATGGCTAGATCTGCAAAGTCAGCCGTGATAGGCTACATTAATCGTCATGTAGCCTATCACGGGTGACTTAAAAAAAAAAAAGTGCGTACGCAAATGGCAGCCCACATAGGGAGCCGCCATTCGCGTTCCTTATTTGGTCACTGTAGTCTACGTAAATCTTTACGTAGACTGCAGCGACCAAATAAGGAACGTGAATGGAGGCTCCCTATGGGGGCCGCCATTAGCTGTACGCGCTTTTTTTTTTTTTAAAGTTACCCGTAATAGGCTACGTGACGATTTACATAGCCTATCATGGCTGACTTTGCAAATCTAGCCGTGATAGGCTACGTTAATCGTCACGTAGCCTATCGCGGGGGCATTTTTTTTTTTTTAACTTTTATTGGAATGGCGGCGGTGGCAGCCGGTCAAAAGACCGGCTGCCGCCTCTGCCCCTGTTGAAGACCTGACAAACCGCCGCCGGGACCCACCGCTGGGAGGGACATTCGGGAAAGGTAAGTCCCGTCCCGGGGAGGTGCGGGGGGTGGGGGGGTGCGGAGAATTTCTCCCTGAAACTACTTTGGGGGGCCGAACACGTTGGCACTCGGCCCCCTGAAGTTTCGGGGAGAAATTCTCCCCCATCCCTATATCAAAGAAAATAGCCTAAAAGAATTCCACCATGCATAGGTGCTCAGCACGTACAGTCCAGTCTCTCTACACACATGTCCATTGTGTGTCAATTTCAGTTTCCCGCAGTTTCTCATTTTCCAATCTTATATTCAGTTGCTCCTAACTTTGAGATTTTTTTTTAAGTTCATATGAAAATTTGTATGCATTTTTGTGTACATGTCTCCTCTAGTGGGCTTGACACTGGTTTTTATCACTGAGTTAGAGGTATGAATTGAAAAATTGTCCCATATGCTATTTGAATGTATAGAGCCTTGTGTAGCTTCACATTGTGAGTAGATTTTAGCCTGCTTTAGTTACCCAAAGGGGGCCTCTCACATGAGCTCTTTGGTATCAAGCAAGTGCAGCTCCATATGTCAACAGCCCTTTCAGCTGCAAGGACTATGCCAAGCTAACTCCTCCTGAAGTTACAGGTGTCAGGCCTTGATTCTCACGGAGGAGCTGAGAACCTCCCCTTCCCATGGTGTAATTTTGGGGCCCTGTTCTCAGTGTGAGGGTGACTGATTTCCCAGCCTGCAATGCTACGAGCATCTTCATGGAGCAGGGAGGGAACTATATCAGTCTGTGCTAAGAGCAGACCAGTGTGATCTTGCTCCATGGGGGAAAGCGGGTTACCGGCCTAGAGAAACTTGAGGCTCTAAGAATAACTTCTTATCTCTCTTGGGACCTAGAAAGAAACCCAGCGATAACAGCTTCATCAGCTGATGAGAGGCAGAGCTTTCTTTTCGTATTTATTCTGAGTTTATTCTCTGTCAATAAATGGTCTTCCTGTTGTGCAAGGGGCTTTGTTTCATCTTGGTAATCAAAAGTAATCTATTTTGACTGGCCCCTGACAGAATCAGGACCCCAGATCAATACATCTTCGAATGCATACATTTTTGTACGCAATGTTGCCTAATATAAAGTATTTTAATGTTAATTTCACTGATGCACACATTTTTGTTTGGATATTTTGATTGGAGAATTCCACTGAGAAATTCAGAGGAGTGAAAATTTCAAAGAAGTGAGTGTTGCTTCGTGTATGTGTTTGAAAGTTGAGAATTATGTAAATTCATATAAAAATGTGAACCAAATGAATTTTTTTCCCATCCTTTGTTCTAAGTTGTACAGGGAACCTTCATGAGTACATAAGACTCCCCACTTCAGAGGTTATCCCTCTAAATTTTGGAGGTTGACTAATACAATGACCAGGCGGTTGGAGGTACGATGCTTGTCCTCACTCACCACCACCCCCAGTATGTTAATTAAAAACACCTGTAGAATGGCTGATTGTTGTTGTTGTTGTTGTTGTTGTTATTTATTAAATTTATATCCCCCCTTTTTTCCTCCTTTAGGAACCCAAGGCGGCATACATGGTCCTTCCCCTCCTTTTCCTCCACCATTTTATCCTCACAACAACAAACCTTGTGAGGTGGGTTGGGCTGACAGTCTGTGACTGGCCCAAAGTCACCCAGTGAGCTTCCATGGATGAGTGGGGACTCGAACCCAGATCTCCCGACTCCCAGTCCAACACTCTAGCCACTACACTGGCTCTCTATGAATAGGACTACTATTTATAAGTTCTGGAAGGTGAAGTCTGAATGGCAATTTTCAATCCCTGATCTTATTACAGAGGTTGAGTCTCTATAGCAAGAATACTATGTTTTGCACCTAGCCTATGAATAAAAATTTATAGGAATTCATGGCAGTAATTGAAAAGTTATAAGAATCTTCACAGGTATACTTCACATAATATCCCCTTCATGGATCACTGCCTTGTTGTGGCGAAGGGGCTTGCATAACTCAGTGAAGCCATACGCTATGCCGGGCAGGGCCACTCAAGATGGACAGGTCATGGCGGAGAGTTCTGACAAAGTGTGGTCCACTGGAGAAGGAAAAGGCAACCCATTCCAGTATTCTTACAAAGAAAACACCATAGAACGTATCACAAGGCCAAAAGATATGACACCGGAAGATGAGCTCCTCAGGTCGGAAGGTGTCCAATATACTACTAGGGAACAGCATAGGGAATTTCCAAGTAGCGCCAGAAAGAGTGAACCACCTGGACAAAGCCGAAAGGACACTCAGCTGTGGATGCGTCTGGAGGTGAAACGAAAGTCCGATGCTGTAATGAACAATATTGTTTAGGAACCTGGAATGTCAGATCAATGAATCAAGGTAAGCTGGAGGTGGTCAAACATGAGATGGCAAGATTGAACATCGACATCTTGGGAATCAACGAACTAAAATGGACAGGCATGGGCGAATTTAATCCAGGTGATCATTATATCTCCTACTGTGGGCAAGAATCCCTTAGAAGAAATGGAGTAGCACTCATAGTCAACGAAACGGTGGGAAAAGCAGTACTGGGGTACAATCTCAAAAGTGATAGAATGATATCAGTACAAATTCAAGGCAAACTATTCAACATCACAGTAATTCAAGTCTATGCCCCAACCACTGATGCCGAAGAAGCTGAGTGGATCGGTTCTATGAAGACCTACAACTAGGGATGTACAAATCCCTTACCTGATTCCAGTTGGGGCATCGGCTGGGGGAGGGAGGCGCTCCATCCCTCCCCCTGGAATCCTCGATGGGGGGGAGGAGATCCGGTCCTCCCCCCCGGAATCCTGTCCGTCCAGCTCTGGTCCACGGCAGCTCCGCGGAGCAGCCGGCCAGGGCCCTCCACAGCCGGACTTCCGGCCACAGATGGGCTACTGCAGACGCAAATGGTGAGCACCACAGCGGCCGCCATTTGCGTCCTTCCAGGCTTCCGTAAAAGGCTACGTTTATTTTATTGATCTACAAAAGTATCCAGTCCTCCCCCCTGGAATCCCGGCCAGCCGGCTGCACTCCCCGGGGATTCCACGGAGCCGCCGGCTGGCTCTGCCAGCAGCTGGACATCCCGCTGCTGGCTAGGAGGTACACAAACGGCGGTGGCCATAGCCGCCGCCGTTCGTGTCCCTGTAGTCAGCCATGATAGGCTACGTAAATCTTTACGTGGCCTATCACATTTGACTTAAAAAAAAAATGTGCGTACTCAAATGGTGGCGGCTACGGCCGCCGCCATTTGCGTTCCTTATTTTGGGCTGTCTTAGTCTACATAAATATTTATGTAGACTAGGACGCCCCAAAATAAGGAACGCAAATGGCGGCGACCATAGCCACTGCCATTTGCGTACGCACGTGTGTGTGTTTTTAAAGTCAGACGTGGTAGGCTACGTAAAGATTTACGTAGCCTATCACGTCAGGTTTTTTTTTTTAGAAAAACCTAGCCATGATAGGCTACCTAAATCTTTACGTAGCCTATCACGTCTTTTTTTTTTTCCAACACTGGAAATGGCGGCGGCAGCAGCCGGTTGGAAGACCGGCTGCCGCCTCTGCCTCTGTTGAAGACCTGACAAACCGCCGCCGGGACCCACCGCTGGGAGGGACATTCGGGAAAGGTAAGTCCCATCCCAGGGAGGTGCGGGGGGTGGGGGGGTGCGGAGAATTCTCCCTGAAACTACTTTGGGGGGCCGAACACGTTGGCACTCGGCCCCCTGAAGTTTCGGGGAGAAATTCTCCCCCATCCCTATATCAAAGAAAATAGCCTAAAAGAATTCCACCATGCATAGGTGCTCAGCACGTACAGTCCAGTCTCTCTACACACATGTCCATTGTGTGTCAATTTCAGTTTCCCGCAGTTTCTCATTTTCCAATCTTATATTCAGTTGCTCCTAACTTTGAGATTTTTTTTTAAGTTCATATGAAAATTTGTATGCATTTTTGTGTACATGTCTCCTCTAGTGGGCTTGACACTGGTTTTTATCACTGAGTTAGAGGTATGAATTGAAAAATTGTCCCATATGCTATTTGAATGTATAGAGCCTTGTGTAGCTTCACATTGTGAGTAGATTTTAGCCTGCTTTAGTTACCCAAAGGGGGCCTCTCACATGAGCTCTTTGGTATCAAGCAAGTGCAGCTCCATATGTCAACAGCCCTTTCAGCTGCAAGGACTATGCCAAGCTAACTCCTCCTGAAGTTACAGGTGTCAGGCCTTGATTCTCACGGAGGAGCTGAGAACCTCCCCTTCCCATGGTGTAATTTTGGGGCCCTGTTCTCCGTGTGAGGGTGACTGATTTCCCAGCCTGCAATGCTACGAGCATCTTCATGGAGCAGGGAGGGAACTATATCAGTCTGTGCTAAGAGCAGACCAGTGTGATCTTGCTCCATGGGGGAAAGCGGGTTACCGGCCTAGAGAAACTTGAGGCTCTAAGAATAACTTCTTATCTCTCTTGGGACCTAGAAAGAAACCCAGCGATAACAGCTTCATCAGCTGATGAGAGGCAGAGCTTTCTTTTCGTATTTATTCTGAGTTTATTCTCTGTCAATAAATGGTCTTCCTGTTGTGCAAGGGGCTTTGTTTCATCTTGGTAATCAAAAGTAATCTATTTTGACTGGCCCCTGACAGAATCAGGACCCCAGATCAATACATCTTCGAATGCATACATTTTTGTACGCAATGTTGCCTAATATAAAGTATTTTAATGTTAATTTCACTGATGCACACATTTTTGTTTGGATATTTTGATTGGAGAATTCCACTGAGAAATTCAGAGGAGTGAAAATTTCAAAGAAGTGAGTGTTGCTTCGTGTATGTGTTTGAAAGTTGAGAATTATGTAAATTCATATAAAAATGTGAACCAAATGAATTTTTTTCCCATCCTTTGTTCTAAGTTGTACAGGGAACCTTCATGAGTACATAAGACTCCCCACTTCAGAGGTTATCCCTCTAAATTTTGGAGGTTGACTAATACAATGACCAGGCGGTTGGAGGTACGATGCTTGTCCTCACTCACCACCACCCCCAGTATGTTAATTAAAAACACCTGTAGAATGGCTGATTGTTGTTGTTGTTGTTGTTGTTGTTATTTATTAAATTTATATCCCCCCTTTTTTCCTCCTTTAGGAACCCAAGGCGGCATACATGGTCCTTCCCCTCCTTTTCCTCCACCATTTTATCCTCACAACAACAAACCTTGTGAGGTGGGTTGGGCTGACAGTCTGTGACTGGCCCAAAGTCACCCAGTGAGCTTCCATGGATGAGTGGGGACTCGAACCCAGATCTCCCGACTCCCAGTCCAACACTCTAGCCACTACACTGGCTCTCTATGAATAGGACTACTATTTATAAGTTCTGGAAGGTGAAGTCTGAATGGCAATTTTCAATCCCTGATCTTATTACAGAGGTTGAGTCTCTATAGCAAGAATACTATGTTTTGCACCTAGCCTATGAATAAAAATTTATAGGAATTCATGGCAGTAATTGAAAAGTTATAAGAATCTTCACAGGTATACTTCACATAATATCCCCTTCATGGATCACTGCCTTGTTGTGGCGAAGGGGCTTGCATAACTCAGTGAAGCCATACGCTATGCCGGGCAGGGCCACTCAAGATGGACAGGTCATGGCGGAGAGTTCTGACAAAGTGTGGTCCACTGGAGAAGGAAAAGGCAACCCATTCCAGTATTCTTACAAAGAAAACACCATAGAACGTATCACAAGGCCAAAAGATATGACACCGGAAGATGAGCTCCTCAGGTCGGAAGGTGTCCAATATACTACTAGGGAACAGCATAGGGAATTTCCAAGTAGCGCCAGAAAGAGTGAACCACCTGGACAAAGCCGAAAGGACACTCAGCTGTGGATGCGTCTGGAGGTGAAACGAAAGTCCGATGCTGTAATGAACAATATTGTTTAGGAACCTGGAATGTCAGATCAATGAATCAAGGTAAGCTGGAGGTGGTCAAACATGAGATGGCAAGATTGAACATCGACATCTTGGGAATCAACGAACTAAAATGGACAGGCATGGGCGAATTTAATCCAGGTGATCATTATATCTCCTACTGTGGGCAAGAATCCCTTAGAAGAAATGGAGTAGCACTCATAGTCAACGAAACGGTGGGAAAAGCAGTACTGGGGTACAATCTCAAAAGTGATTGTAAGTGATTTTTTAAGTGACTTAAAAAAAAAATGTGCGTACTCAAATGGTGGCGGCTACGGCCGCCGCCATTTGCGTTCCTTATTTTGGGCTGTCTTAGTCTACATAAATATTTATGTAGACTAGGACGCCCCAAAATAAGGAACGCAAATGGCGGCGACCATAGCCACTGCCATTTGCGTACGCACGTGTGTGTGTTTTTAAAGTCAGACGTGGTAGGCTACGTAAAGATTTACGTAGCCTATCACGTCAGGTTTTTTTTTTTAGAAAAACCTAGCCATGATAGGCTACCTAAATCTTTACGTAGCCTATCACGTCTTTTTTTTTTTCCAACACTGGAAATGGCGGCGGCAGCAGCCAGTTGGAAGACCAGCTGCCGCATCCGCCGCCACCGAAGTCGCCGCTGGAGCCGCCACCACCCGGAAGATCCACCCCAGGTAAGTCTCGTCCCGGGGGGGATCTACGGGGGGCGGGTGGCCGGCCGTTCCACCATGGAGTACGGGGGGCAGAATTCACTGGCATTCAACCTCACCGAGATCCGTGGCGGAATTCTCTGACATCCCTAGCTACGACGGATGGGTATCTAAAGAGGGGGAAGGTGCGGCACCTGCAGAAGATGTGGCAGCAGCGGAAGGTGCGGCAGGGGCGGAGGCGGTGGTGATTGGGAGCGGCAGGTGTGGCAGCGGCAGCAGCTGTGGCTGCGGTGGGGGTGGGGGCAGGGGCGGCTGGACTCCTGGCCGGCCATGGCTGGGCGCAGCGTACGCAAATGGCGATGGCTACAGCGGCCACCATTTGGGTTCGTTATTTTCAGCTGTTCTAGCCTACTTAAATATTTACGTAGCTGCCGCCATTTGCATACGCGGTTTTTTTTACTTTGCCATGATATGCTATGTAAATATTTACGTAGCCTATCATGGTTAAGTACAGGGACGCAAACGGCGGCGCCTATGGCCGCCGCCGTTTGCGTCCCTGCTGCCCAGGGGCCGGATGTCCAGATGCTGGCAGAGACAGCCAATGGCTCCGCAGAATCCCCACAGAGCGGAGCCGGCCGGGCAGGATTCTGGGGGGAGGGACGGAGCGCATCCCCCCACCGCGAAGCAGATGAGCGAAACGGTAAGTAGCATTCGTACATCCCTATCAGCAATTCAATCCATCCGAAAGAAAAAGAAATGCAAGAAAGCAAAGTGGCTGTCTGATGAGGCTTCACAAGTAGCTGAGGAAAGAAGGGACGCAAAAAGCTAGGCAGAAAGGGGAAGATATACCCAGCTGAATGCAGATTTCCAGAGAATAGCAAGGAGACACAAGAAGGCCTTCTTAAATGAACAATGCAAATAAATCAAAGAAAAGAATAGAATGGGAAAGACTAGAGATCTCTTTAAGAAAATCAGAAATATTAAGGGAATGTTTTGTGCAAAGACGGGCATGATGAAGGACAAAGAAGGCAGGGACCTAACAGAAGCAGATGAGATTAAGAAGAGGTGGAAAGAATACACAGAAGAACTATACAGGAAAGATCTTAATGTCCCTGATAGCCATGATAGTGCGGTCACTGAACTTGAGCCGGACATCCTCGAGAGTGAAGTCAAGTGGGCCTTAGGAGCATTAATAACAACAAAGCTAGCGGAGATGACAGTATTACAGCCGAGCTATTTAAAATCCTAAAAGATGATGCTGTTAAAGTGCTGCACTCAATATGCCAACAAATTTGGAACACTCAACAGTGGCCACAAGACTGGAAAAGGTCAGTTTACATTCCAATACCAAAGAAGGGCAATGCCAAAGAGTGTTCAAACTACCGTAGAATTGTGCTCCTTTCACATGCCAGCAAGGTTATGCTCAAAATCCTACAAGCTAGGCTTCAGTAGTGATGTACGAAAGGGACTTACCTGGTCCCGCAGCTTGCTTCGCGGTGGGGGGGAGGTTCTTCGCTTCTCCCCCCAAAATTCAGGCCGGGGGGGGGAAGCTATTATTTGCTTTGCCCGTATTTTCGCCTTAGTCTACGTAAATCCTTACTTAGACTAGCCGGGCCCAAATAAGGAAAGCAAATGGCGGCACCCATGGGCTTTTTTTTTTTTCAAAGTCACCCGTGATAGGCTACATAACAATTAACGTAGCCTATCACAGCTGACTTTGGAAATCTAGCCGTGATAGGCTACGTTATTGGTACGTAGCCTATCACAGTTTTTTTTGTTTTTACTTTATTTTGTAATGGTGGCGGCGGCAGCCGGTCAGAAGACCAGCCGCCACCCCCGCCCCTGACGAACCGCCGACGAACCGCCGCCAGGACCCGTCGCCAGGAGGGACATTTGCAGGAGTTAAGTCCCATCCTGGGGGGGGGAGGGGGGCGGAGAATTTCACCGCCAATTTTGGGGGGCCGAATGCATTGGCATTCGGCCTCCCCGAGATTCGGGGAGAAATTCACGGCCATCCCTAGGCTTCAGCAGTGTGCGAACCGAGAACTACCAGAAGTACAAGCTGGGTTTCGAAGAGGCAGAGGAACTAGAGATCAAATCGCCAACATTCGCTGGATCATGGAGAAAGCAACAGAATTCCAGAAAATGTCTATTTCTGCTTCTCTGACTACGCCAGAGCCTTTGATTATGTGGATCACAACTAACCATGGCAAATTTTAAAAGAGATGGGAGTACCAGACCACCTTACCTGTCTCCTGAGAAACCAATAAGAGGATCAAGAAGCAACAGTAAGAACCAGACATGGAACAACCGATTGGTTCAAAATTGGGAAAGGAGTACCCCAGGTTGGATGAATGAGAAACCCCAGGTTGGATGAATCACTGGTCGGAATTAAGATTGCTGGGAGAATTATCAACATTAAAAAAACTAAGATCATGGGATCTGGCCCCATCACCTCCTGGCATATGGAAGGGGAAGAAATGGAAGCAGTGACAGATTTTACTTTCTTGGGCTACACGATCACCGCAGACGGTGACTGTAGCCATGAAATTTAAAGACGCTTGCTCCTTGGGAGGAAAGCTATGGCAAACCTAGACAGCATAGTAAGAAACAGAGATATCACCTTGCCGACAAAGGTTCATATAATCAAAGCTTTGGTTTTCCCAGTAGCAACCTATGGCTGTGAGAGCTGGACTATAAGGAAGGCTGAGCGCCAAAGAATTGATGCCTTTGAACTGTGGTGCTGGAGAAGGCTCTTACGAGTCCCCTGGACTGCATGGAGGTCAAATCCATCCATCCTTAAGGAAATCAACCCTGTCCCTGACTGCTCATTGGACAGATAGATACTGGAGCTGAAGCTCAAATATTTTGGCCACCTAATGCGAAGAGAAAACTCCCTGGAAAAGACCCTGATGCTGGGAAAGAGTGAGGCAAAAGTAGAAGGGGACGGCAGAGGATGAGATGGCTAGACAGCATCACTGATGTGATGCAATGAATATGGACTTGAGCACACTCCGGGAGGGAGTGCAGGACAGGAAGGCCTGGCATGCTATGGGCCATGGGGTCATGGAGAGTCGTACACAACGGAATGACTGAGCAACAACAGCATCTTCACAGGACCCCCCCCCCACTAACATTGGGTTGCATCCGGACTAAGTTAGTGACACTTACATTCTATTGAAAACTATGGCACAACATGACAAACTTTCCAAATGGATTTCAATGGGACCTAAGTGTGACTGAGCCTTAGGATTCAGTGAAGTCAAAGACTATAGCAGAAAGCAACATTTAATTATAAAGAATAATAAGGAAGGTGAAAAAGAACATACACTATGTAACCCAGCAGTACTGACAGATGCACAAAATGGTAGTTCATTATGGGAAAGTTCCCTATTTAAAATTTACAATTCAACAAAAACTGGGCTATGTTTTGAGGCAGTGGGACTATTTCCCAGAGGCCTTTACCATGTGGTAAAATAATGTATTTATGATACAGCCCATTATGTACCAATTGCTCCCCAGAAGCAATGTCATTATGCCATGCCAACAATCCCCCATTTTTAGACATCAGGTTGACTAACAGGATGAATTCTGGTCAACTCCAGACACTCTTGAATGGAACTGATTGTCCGGATCAATTTCGAATGGGCTTCAGGTCTGACTTTGTAAAGCAAACTGCCTTGATCACTCTGTGGGATGACCTCTGCCGGGAGAGGGGCAGGGGGAGTGAGACCCTGCTGATTCTCTTGGACCTCTCAGTGGCTTAACATACCATCGACCATGGTTCCTTTCTGGATAGACTTTTTGAGCTGGGTTTTGGAAGCACTGCATTGCTGTCATTCTACTCCTAGGTGGATAGCTGATTCTAGAAAGTGGTGCTGGGGGTTATTATTCTGCCTCTTGGCAATTATGCTAGGAGTTACACGGGACTTAATTTTATCCTGCAGGCCATTCAAAAAGGCTGTTCATCATCTACATGAAACTGCTCAGGGAGGTTATCTAGAGACACAGGTTGAAGTGTCACCCATACGCAGATGACCCCCAGCTCTATCTCTCCTCTCCAAGTGAGGAAGTGGTTGTTCTGTACCAGTGCAAAGCAGCACTAATGGACTTGGTGAGACCCAAAACAGGGCAGCATGTTGCATACTCTGCCCTAGACACTGAAGATAGGAAGATCCCACTTTATGCCCTATAAAGTATTAATGGTCAGCCATAATAGTCACGGAAGTTGGAGTGGGTGATAATTTGCACGGGAGACTTGAATCCAGGAAAAGAAGGCAATTTCAATGGTGGGGCACTCCAGTTGAGTTTTGAATGCCAATGCACTTCTACTACATCAGGAAGAGATGTATATATAAGCCTTAAGGTTCCCCCATGAGTAATGCTGAAACCTCCCTCTTTTGTGTGGATGATGCTATTTTGGCTATGTAAGAATAGCCACCAGAGTGAGTTCACTATCGGTATATATCTTTCAAAGAACCCGTTGCATATGAAGTGCTCTCTTGGATCAAGAGTATGATTCTGGGCCAGCAGCAACCCAGTTCTTAACTGTAGTTCAGCTACCAGTTAGAAGCAAAATCTAAAATCACAACATTCTCCTCTTTCATATATTGACAGTCACGCCCTTGTTCTCTGTGCAATGACAATTGCTATTCTGGTTATAGCAAGACCAAGAAGGAAGGGAAGCCATTTTGCTGCTATGATTGCTTTCCCTGTCCAGAAGGGAAGATTTCAAATCAAACAGGTAAGAGATGTAGCACATACACCATATCTGGTATGTTTGTCATGCTCCGAAATTGACTGTGACATGTCTCATCAGAGTATGTTGGCACTAAGTTCCCTAAGATTTTAATAGGGATGGCGGAGAATACCGCCACGGATTTCAGTGAGGCTGAATGCATTGGCATTCGGCCCATGAAATCCGTGGTGGAATGGCCTCCCCCCCACCCACCCCCACGGATTCCCTCCCAGGACTAATCTTACCTGGGGCGGATGTTCCTGCGGCGGTGGCTCCAGCGGTGGCGGCTGGTCTTTTGACCTGCTGCCATAGCCACCATTTGCATCTGCTGTTTGCCCTGATAGGCTATGAAAGTATTTACGTAGCCTATCACAGCAAGAAAAAGAAAACTAAAAACAGCGTACACAAATGTCGGTGGCTATGGCAGCCGCCATTTGCGTTCCCTATTTTTCGCCGTTTTAGCCTACATAAATATTTAAGTAAGGTATTACGGCGAAAAAAAAGGGGAACTCCAATAGTGTAGTGGGAGGCGCCATGCAGCAGAGCCGGCCAGGCAGGATTCTGGGGGGGGGGAGGACCGGATCACCTCCCCCCCATCAAGGATTCCGGGGGGAGGGACAGAGCGCCTCCCCCTCACCGCGAATCACATCCGCAAAAAGGTAAGTGACTTTCATACATCACTACATTTTAAAGGTTTCTTCACAAGCAAGTGCTGGTAGAGGTTGGGATGATGGAGAAATCTGCAATGGAATCACATGAGTTCAGATTTCTATGAATCTGACCTGCGGGTACCATAGCCCAGTTTTTCTCAAGTCACATGGATTCTACAGCCTTGCAGACTGTTTTTGTTTGTTTGTTTTGTTTTTAACTTTCTAGAATTTTACCCAAATTTATTTGTAGAAAAGTACATACATAAAAAACCAGCTGAAAATGTGCATTTCTCCATAGGCCAAAGCATGAAGATTGGCATTTGGGGGAGGGGGGAGTTGCACATTTGCACAAGTGCAAATTTGTGCAAATTTGGGGAAACTGGAAAAAAAATGCAGTCACTTCAATGAATGGACAATGGAAGAAAAGACACCTGGCAATCCAGGAAACGCAGACAGAATGGATTTTACAAAATACATCCCTAGTGGAAATTGCTGAAAAAAAGAAGACATGGTAATATTTCTTCTTCATGCGTACATAGCATGTTAATTAACAAAGCAAATAAATCAACAAAAGATGACAACGTATCTCGTAACACTGCATGGAACCATGTCCCATGAAAATAACTGGGAGCAAATTGAGGATTTTTACAGTGCTCCAATTCCACAACACACCCTGGCATTATTGTAGTTGTAGTCCAAAACATCTGGAGGGCATCATGTTGCCTACTCCATACTAGGGATGGGTAGATTCCCTAACTTCCACTCTGTTGGGAATCCACCCGGGGGGGGGGGAAGGCGATCCGTTCCTCCCCCCGGAATCCTCCAGAGCCGGCTCCTCTCTGCGGCGATTCTGTGGAGCCTCACGCCAGCTCCATATCACTGGCGATATGGTACTAGCGGCCGCCATTACCGTATCGCTCTGAGGAATGAATACAGCCGCAAATGGTGTAGTGGACATCACTTGCAGCCATAAAGCCATTAGTTTAAACTAAATGCTTTTTTAAAAAATGTTCTTTTAATGTTTTAATACAATTTCAATTAAATTGTTGTTTAATTTATATTTTAACTTTTGTATATGTTCAGATGTTTTAATTGTATATGCTTTAATTGTATTATAATTGTATATATAAGCCACCTTGTGTCCCAGTACTGGGGAAAAGGTGGGGTGTAAATATAATAATAATAATAATAATAATAATAATAATAATAATAATAATAGTAATAATAATAATGGCAGCCATACACCTCATTGGGGTCCACAGCAGAATTCTCAGCCATCCCTACTCCATACTAAGAATTAAAGACAGGGAAATCCAATGTTATGCTAAACAAAGTATTATGGCTCAGTGATAATATTCAGACTAGTTGGAGATGGTTATAATTTGTGAGTGATTGTTTAATCCAGCAAAAGAATGCAATTTCAATGGTTGGGTAGTAATTCCCGTAATTGACTCTGGTCATAAATCTTAGGCTAATTATTGACCTTAAAGAGGATTAGTCCTTGAAAATCTAATGGTAGGGTAGTAAACATCTCTTTCCCCCAGATTTTGACATTTCTCTGTTTTGCAAGACTTTGACCTAATAGCTGTCACTAAAAGCTTCCTAATGAAAAAGTGTTGTTACTAGGCTGGGAAGATATGTATACATAAAACACATATTCTTTTCCAGATATGAATGACTGTTTCCAGTGCCCAGAAGACCGGTATCCAAACGAGCTTCAGGATGAATGTATTCCAAAGGGTCTGAGTTTTTTGTCTTATGAAGAACCATTGGGGATCAGTTTGGCCAGTGTTGCTCTTTGCTTTTGTTTCGGAACAACATGGGTGCTTTGGATCTTCATTAAGCACCTGGACACTCCCCTAGTCAAAGCCAACAACCGGAACCTCACCTACATTCTCCTCATCTCCATCATGCTCGCCTTCCTCTGCATTTTGCTCTTCATAGGCCAGCCTGAGAAAGTCATCTGTCTCCTTAGACAAACTGCCTTTGGTGTCATCTTCTCAGTGGCGGTTTCTTGTGTGTTGGCCAAAACGGTCATTGTGGTTCTAGCTTTCATGGCCACAAAACCAGGTTCCAACATGAGGAAATGGGTGGGGAAATGAATGGCCAATTCAATAATCGTTTTCTGCTCCCTTATTCAAGCTGCTATCTGTGTTGTATGGCTGTCAACCTCTCCCCCATTCCCAGATGTTGACATGCATTCAGTAACTGACAAAGTTGTCTTAGAATGTAATGAAGGTTCAGTCGCCATGCTTTGCTGTTCTTTGGGCTTCATGGGTTTCCTGGCCATCGTCAGCTTCACTGTGGCTTTCCAAGCCAGGAAACTGCCAGACAGTTTCAACGAAGCCAAGTTCATCACCTTCAGCATGCTGGTCTTTTGCAGTGTCTGGGTGTCCTTTGTTCCCACCTACCTGAGCACCAAGGAGAAATATACAGTTGCTGTGGAGATATTCTCCATCTTGGCCTCCACTGCTGGATTACTGGGCTGCATCTTCTTCCCTAAATGCTATATTATTTTGCTGAGACCTGAATTAAACAGCAGAGGACAGCTAATGGGGAAAAAGAAAGAAATTAAATAAACTCAAGCATATGCTAATCTCTTAAATCTAGATTTGGCTATGCCAAAGACCCAGTGTAAATAATGAAAATTAAGTTAGTAGTGATTACCTTGCTCCATTCTTTTAAGTGAAAGATAGCAATGTAACTTCTTTGGGATGTGTGCTTTCTACTGTAGTATAAATTGCCTCATTAAGGAAATGTTTATGGAAACAGTGGATGTAATTCAGGAGTGAAACTTCATTAATCCATTGTTTACTTACATAAATTTTTCTTCATTTCTTCTGAGAAATACATATTTTTTGAGACACAGTCACAAGATGTTTATATTTTAGGGATATCAGAGAATTTCGCCACGAATCTCGGGGAGGCCGAATGCCAGCGCATTTGGCCCCCCAAAATCGGTGGCAAAACGGTCTGCCCCCCCCCCCCGGGACGGTACTTACCTTGTGCGAATGTCCCTGGAGGTGGCTAGATTTTAAAAAAATACCGTGATAGGCTATGTAAATGTTTACATGGCCTATCACGGCTGAGTAAAAAAAAAACAAAAAAACACCGCGCGTATGCAAATGATAGGCTACGTAAATATTTACATAGCCTATTACGGCTCAATACAGGGATGCAAATGGCGGTGGCTATGACAGCCACCATTTGCATCCCTGCAGGGCTGCCCAGCGGCCGGATGTCCGGCTGCAGGTGGCCGGAGCCGGCCTGCAGCTCCGTGGCTTGGCTGTGGAGCAGAGCCGGCCGGGCATGGTTCTGTGGGGAGGGACGGAGTTCCTCCCCACCCATCGAGGATTCCAGGGGGAGGGACGGAGCGCCTCCCCACCACCGCAGATGCTCCTGTGTGGAGCCAGGTAAGGGATTCGTACATCCCTACTGGGGAGTTCTGGTGGCCTTTAGCAACCTTCTGAAAAAAGACTGAAGGGTATTATTAACATCACCTGTGCAATTCAGAGCTAGGGCTACATAAAGATGGCCCTCCATCAATGGTTTTTGATACCTTATACTGCACACCAACTATGTGGGAACAGGTGAATTTGTGTTTAGCGGGAAGATTTTCATTCAAGATGGAGATATTTATGGTTTTGTTATTAGCGCTGCAGCCTCAAACTGCCTCATTGCAAAAAGAATAGGAGTGAATCTGTTCATATTCTTCACAAATATTATCATTCAGGAGACCTCATCACTGGTGGCATTCTTTCTCAGATCTGCATATTTTCCAGTCCCTTATCCTTTAAATGCAGCCATCTCATGAACCTCTTTGTGACATCATGTAAAGTGTTTAATTTTTACACATATCGTTGTACATCTTAGGAATGTGTGAACATGAAATGTTAAAGTTTAGTGAGGTTCTCCCAAGTTCTCGCAAATTCTTCCTCAAAGCTCATTTCACTTCATTTACATTCCCGAATATGGTCAACTTCTTCTCTCTCCCCCTCTCTCTCTCCCTCTCTCTCTCTCTCTCTCGTTTCGATCAGGGAAAAGGAGCATTTTTCGATCA
This sequence comes from Heloderma suspectum, assembly GCF_057233095.1. NCBI lineage: Eukaryota > Metazoa > Chordata > Lepidosauria > Squamata > Helodermatidae > Heloderma > Heloderma suspectum. Next base: position 112,288,709 of record NC_139463.1, on the reverse strand, counting down.
GAAAAATGTACATTTTAAAAAGTGCAAAATTTTCGCCAATTGAAAAAGATCACATTCCCTGCCCCCCCCCCATTTGCTAAACTGTAAACATGTTGATTGGGTGGGGGGGACTTAAGCATATTTGCAATAGGGATGTACAAAAGCCACTTTCCTTTTTGACGAGGCGATTCATGGTGGGGGGGAGGCTCTCTGCATCTCCCCCCGAAATCCTTCTCTGGCTGGCTCCGCTCCATGGAGATTCCTCGGAGCCACCAGCCGGGGCCGCCCACAGCTGGAAATCCAGCCTCTGGGCAGCCTTTCTTCTGGAAAAAAAAAACCACGTACGCAAAAGGTGGCGGCTACAGCGGCCACCATTTGCGTTCCTTTTTTGTTTTGCCGTTTTAGCCTACGTAAATATCTACGTAAGCTATTATGGCAGAAAAAAAAGGAACACAAATAGCGCCCACTACGCTATTTGAGTTCCCCTTTTTTTTTGCTGTAATACCTTATGTAAATATTTACGTAGGCTAAAACTGCGAAAAAAAGGGAAGGCAAATGACAGCCACCATAGCCACCGACATTTGCGTATGCGGGTGTGTGTGGTTTTTTGCTTGCTGTGATAGGCTACGTAAATACTTACGTAGCCTATCAGGGCAAAGGGCAGATGGAAATGGTGGTTGTGGCAGCCGGTCGAAAGACCAGCCGCCGCCACCGGAGCCGCCTCCGCTGGAACATCCATGGAAGCTCACTGGGTGACTTTGGGCAAGTTCATAGACACTTAGCCTAGCCTACCTCACAGGGTTGTTGTTGTGAGGATAAAATGGAGAGGAGGAGGATTATGTATGCTGCCTTGGGTTCCTTGGAGGAAAAAAGGTGGGATATAAATGTAAGAAATAAATAATAGTTATGCGTCTTCAATTTGTTTTCAAGAAAGATAGCCTTCCAGTGTCTATGCCACCACATTTACTACTACTACTACTACTACTAGCACCAGTAGTTGCAATGGTAGTATCATAATAATCAGTATCAAGTTTTCCCATAAATCTAAACAAGAATCCAATATCCCAAATTCTGAAGCCATTTTCTATAGCAAGAATCTATAGCCAGACTTCTGGTTATATGGTAAGTCTGGAGAATGACAGCTTTGTACATTGCATTCGCTCTGGGAGGCATCCAGACAAAGTCATGGTTTAGTTTATTCTCACTGAAACCAATGGGACCAGTTAGGCAAGAGTGCACCTTTGGCACAATGGAACTCAGGAATCCACACACAAAAATTTCTTCCAAATAATGGGGCATTTATGAAGCCAGCAAGTGTTTCAAATGTACACATTTGAAGACACCTGAATCCATGTGACCCCCTTCCTAGAGCAGAAAACTGAAGTGGGTTGAAACTCATGAGCCTCAGAAGGAATGGAAAAACTGTGCTCATTTAAAAAGGGACATTTGCAGACCTATGCCTGTGGCAAGGCGAGGAGCAAAGTGCCAAGACTGAGGGCATCCGTTCCTCCCCCCCGGAATCCTCCAGACCAGTTCCGCTCCACTCGGATTCTGGGGGGGGGAACTAGCTTGGGGGCGCATACCTTCCCTCCTGCCTGCCACAGCCATTTGCCTCCTCGCTGTCCCTGCCTATTGCCTTTAAAAAAAGGTGTTTTTTAAAAAAACAATGGCGATTGGGAGGATGTGCTGATCGCAGGTGCCCATAGACTTATACGCAAAGTAAAGCGGTGAATCCTGAGCATAAGCCTATGGACACAAAGACTTATATGCAAGATTCATGACTATTTGCATATAAGTCTATGGGCACATCCACCCAATTGCCTTTCTTTAAAAAAAAGACTTTTTTTTAAAGGCGAACGGCAGGGACAGGGAGGAGGCAAACAGCTCTGGCTGGAAGAAGCAGCCGAGTGCCATTCCACCTCCAGTCCTCCTGGAGCAGAGGTAAGTGGTCCCAATCCGCTGCGGATTCCTGAGGCCAGATTCCAAAGAATCCAGCCTCATTTGAATCTGCAGTGGATTTCTCTGACATCCCTAAGGAAAATGCAGATTTCCAAGGAGGCATTTTGCTGTAATGTTTTTGGTTTGCTGCGGGTTTCCCATAGTTGCAAGATCATAGAATCATAGAATCATAGAATAGTAGGGTTGGAAGGGGCCTACAAGGCCATTGAGTCCAACCTCCTGCTCAATGCAGGAATCCAAGTCAGAGCATCCCTGACAGATGGCTGTCCAGCTTTATCTTGAACGCCTCCAGTGTGACACAGCCCACCACCTCCCTAGGTGTTTATAGGGCTTTGTTTCCAGCCCCCTGATCATCTTTGCTGCCCTCCTCTGAACCTTCTCCAGTTTGTCTGCATCCTTCTTAAAGTGTGGTGCCCAGAACTGGACACAGTACTCCAGATGAGGCCTAACCAGTGCTGAGTAGCGGGGAACTAGTACTTCCCGGGATTTGGAAGCTATGCTTCTATTAATGCAGCCCAAAAGAGCATTTGCCTTTTTTGAAGCCACATCACATTGTTGGCTCATATTCAGCTTGTGATCGACAACAATTCCAAGATCTTTCTCGCTTGTAGTGTTGTTGAGCTATGTATCCCCCATCTTGTAACTGTGCATTTGGCTTCTTTTTCCTAGGTGCAGAACTTGGCATTTATCTAGGGATGTACGAAAGTCTCTTACCTGTATCGAAATTTGATTCGCGGTGGGGAGGAGGCGCTCCTTCCCTCCTCCCTGAAATTCTGAGGGAGGGAGGTGCTCCGTCCCTCCACTCCCGAATCCTGGCTGGCCGGGCCGCAAATGGCGACAGCTGTAGCTACTGCCGTTTGCGTCCCTGCAGTCAGCCGTGATAGGCTATGTGAATGTTTACGTAGCCTATCACTGCTGAGTGAAAAGAAAAAAAAACCCCGCACATACGCAAATGGTGGCACCCATGGGCGCCGCCATTTGCGTACCCACGGTTTTTTGTTTTTTTTTCACTCAGCCGTGATAGGCTACATAAACATTTATGTAGCCTATCATGGTATTTTTAAAAAATCTAGCCGTGATAGGCTACGTAAATCTTTACGTAGCCTATCACGTTTTCTTTTTAATGGAAATGGCGGCGGCGGCAGCCAGTCAGAAGACTGGCCGCCGCAGCCACCGCCGCCAAACCACCGCCGAACTGCCGCCGGAGCTGCCGCCACCAGGAGGATTCACCCAAGGTAAGTACCGTCGTGGGGGGGGGGCAGTGGGCAGACCGTTTTGCCACCAATTTCCGGGGGCCGAATGCGCTGGCATTCAGCCTCCCCGAGATTGGTGGTGAAATTCTCTGACAACCCTACATTTATCCCTATTCAATGTCATTCTGATGTTTTCTGCCCAGCGCTCCAGTCTATCCAGATCACTTTGAATTTTGTTTCTGTCTTCCGAAGTATTAGCTATCCCGCCCAATTTGGTGTCATCTGCAAATTTGATCAGCATTCCCTGCACCTCCTCCTCCAAGTCATTAATAAAAATGTTGAAGAGCACTGGGCCCAGGACTGAGCCCTGCGGTACCCCACTTCTTACCTCTCCCCAGTTTGAGAAGGTCCCATTGATAAGAACTCTTTGAGTCCAATTCTGTAGCCAACTGTGGATCCACTGGATCGTTGTTTCATCTAGCCCATTTTGAGCTAGTTTGCTCATCAGGATATCATGGGGCACTTTGTCGAAAGCTTTGCTGAAGTCGAGGTATATGATGTCTACAGGATTCCCACAGTCTACAAGGGAGGTGACTTGATCAAAACATGAGATCAGATTTGTCTCGCAGGACTTGTTTTTGACATATCCATGTTGGCTTCGAGTAATGACGGCATTGTTTTTAAGTTACAGATGGATTGCTTTATCATCTGCTCCAGAATTTTCCCAGGGATTGATGTCAGACTGAGTGGTCTGTACTTCCCAGGTTCCTCCTTTTTACCCTTTTTGAAGATAGGGACAACATTAGCCCTCCTCCAGTCATCTGGCACTTCCCCCATCCTCCATGACTTCTCAAAGAGAATAGGGATGGGGGAGAATTTCTCCCTGAAACTTCGGGGGGCCGAGTGCCAACGCATTCAGTCCTCCGAAGGTTGTTCGGGGAGAAATTCTCTGCCCCCCCTGCCCCACCCCCCGGGATGGGACTTACCTTTCACGAATGTCCCTCCCGGCGGCGGGTCCCGGCGGCGGTTCAGCAGGTCTTTGTCAGGGGCGGGGGCGGCTGCCACCGCCGCCATTACAAGAAAAGTAAAAACAAATAAAACGCCCCTGTGATAGGCTACGTAACAATTAACGTAGCCTATCAAGGCTAGATTTGCAAAGTCAGCCATGATAGGCTACGTTAATCGTCACGTAGCCTATCATGGGTGACTTTAAAGAAAAAAAAAAGCGCGTACGGCTAATAGCGGCCCCCATAGGGAGCCACCATTCGCGTTCCTTATTTGGTCCCTGTAGTCTATGTAAAGATTTACGTAGACTACGGCGAAAATAAGGGCAACGCAAATAGTGAATAGAGAATAGATATAAGTCTATTATAATAGATAATTCACAGCAAATAGAGAATAGATGTCTGTCCCCTTCCCCAAACTGGCTTCACATTTCGTGGTAGGTGTGTTGTAGGCATGCATAGTGCTTTCATCACTTTGTAATGCTGCTTTACTCCCCCCATCTCTTCACAGCTGCACAGTTATGGAGGCACAGAGAGGCATTCTCATTTTTTTAATTGCACTCTCACACATTTTTGCAGATTCATATCTTTGCAATGGTTGTTTTGGACTCAGTGCCCTGGGGGGGGGGGGGTCAGGGGTCTTGTCAGGATTCCTTTAGCCCCTGCTTTATTTCAACGCCGAAGACAAACTCAGACGAGAGGCTTCATTTTACAGCTTTTGGCCTTTTAATCCAATTACTTCACAGTGTCATACAGTTGCAAATTCTCAGTGACTCAGTGGCTATCCCACTCCCTGCACTCAGAAACAACCCTGACAAGTCTTGGGGGAGAACCAACTTTGCTTTGGCCACCATTTCAGTAGGGTTGGAGGAGAATATCTCCCCGAAACTTCGGGGGGCCGAGCGCCAATGTATTCAGCCCCCCGAAAAAGTTTTGGGGAGAAATTCTCTGCACCCCCCCACCCCCTGCACCCCCCCCGGGACGGGACTTACCTTTCCCGAATGTCCCTCCCGGCGGCGGGTCCCAGCAGCGGTTCGGCGGGTCTTCATCAGGGGCGGGGGCGGCAGCCGATCTTTCGACCAGCTGCCGCCGCCGCCATTCCAATAAAACTAAAAAAAAAAAACGCCCCCGTGATAGGCTATGTGACGATTAACGTAGCCTATCATGGCTAGATTTGCAAAGTCAGCCGTGATAGGCTACGTAAATCGTCACGTAGCCTATCACGGGTGACTTTAAAAAAAAAAAAAAAGCCCGTACGGATAATGGCGGCCCCCATAGGGAGCCGCCATTCGCGTTCCTTATTTGGTCGCTGTAGTCTACGTAAAGATTACGTAGCGTTGCCCTTATTTTCGCCGTAGTCTACATAAAGATTTACGTAGACTACAGCGACCAAATAAGGAACGCGAATGGCGGCTCCCTATGGGGGCCACCATTTGCGTACGCACTTTTTTTTTTTAAAGTCACCCGTGATAGGCTACGTGACGATTTACGTAGCCTATAATGGCTGACTTTGCAGATCTAGCCGTGATAGGCTACGTTAATCGTCACGTAGCCTATCACGGGGGCATTTGTTTTTTTTTTTTTTTACTTTTAATTTCGCGGCCAGGTGAGGCGAGGCTCCTCCTCCCCGGCCTGAATTTCAGCCGGGTGAGGTGGGAAGCCTCCCCCCCCTGTCCTGAACTTCGGGGGGAGAGCAGCGAAGCGCCTCCCCCCCACCGCGAAAAGCTGCGAGACCAGGTAAGTGGGTTTCGTGCACCCCTACATTTCAGAGCGATAGGCAGGCACATACCCCTCATGCCTTGTGAGTGCAAACCATCGCAAGAGTCTCAGGCTGGGGAACTGCCAAACATTTGGTGCAGAAATGAAGGGGCACAGATCACTCACATTTTGCCTAACAAGGGACAGGCAGACACAACGGAACTCTAAAGTACAGAACACCTGCTGAAGTGTTGCACCCCCCTGCTCACGGGCCTGCACAGCTGGGCATTAACATGTAATGGCACAAAAAGGGCACAGCGGAGTGCATTGGGGAAGCCCAAGTGTACAACAGCAGAAGCTACTTTGAAGCTGAAATGCTATGCAGTTGCGACGGAGTGGAGGGTGAAAGCGGTGTAGAGGGGGCACAGGACTTGGCAATTGAGACCTTAGGAAACACAGAGAGTGGAAGCCCTACACAAATGTTGTTCAGTCGTTCAGTCGTGTCCGACTCTTCGTGACCCCATGGACCATAGCACACCAGGCCTTCCTGTCCTGCACTCTCTCCTGGAGCATGCTCAAGTCCATATTCATTGCATCAGTGATGCTATCTAGCCATCTCATCCTCTGCCGTCCCCTTCTCCTTTTGCCTTCAGTCTTCGCCAGCATCAGGGTCTTTTCCAGAGAGTTTTCTATTTGCATTAGGTGGCCAAAATATTTGAGCTTCAGCTTCAGTATCTGTCCTTCCAATGAGCACTCAGAGTTGATTTCCTTTAGGATGGACTGATTTGATCTCCTTGCAGTCCAGGGGACTCATAAGAGTCTTCTCCAGCACCACAGTTCGAAAGCATCAATTCTATGGCGCTCAGCCTTCCTTATAGTCCAGCTCTCACAGCCATACGTTGCTACTGGGAAAACCATAGCTTTGATTAGACAGACCTTTGTCGGCAAGGTGATGTCTCTGCTTCTTACTATGCTGTCTAGGTTTGCCATAGCTTTCCTCCCAAGGAGCAAGTGTCTTTAAATTTCATGGCTACAGTCACCATCTGCAGTGATCTTGGAGCCCAAGAAAATAAAATCTGTCACTGCTTCCATTTCTTCCCCTTCTATATGCCAGGAAGTGATGGGGCCAGATGCCATTATCTTCATTTTTTTAATGTTTCAAACCAGCATTTGCACTCTCCAGTTTCACCCTCAACAAGAGGCTCTTTAGATCCTCTTCACTTTCTGCCATTAGGGTGGTATCGTCTGTGTATCTGAGGTTGTTGATAATTCTCCCGGCAATCTTAATTCCGACCTGTGATTCATCCAGCTCGGCGTTTCTCATGATGTACTCTGTATATAAGTTAAATAAGCAGGGCGACAATATGCAGCCTTGTTGCACTCCTTTCCCAATTTTGAACCAATCAGTTCTTGCATGTCTGGTTCTTACTGTTGCTTCTTGACCCTTGTACAGGTTTCTCAGGAAACAGGTAAGGTGGTCTGGGACTCCCATCACTTTAAGAATTTGCCACAGTTTGTTGTGATCCACACAATCAAAAGCTTTAACGTAGTCAATGAAGCAGAAATAGATGTTTTTCTGGAATTCTCTTGCTTTCTCCATGATGCAGTGAATGTTGGCGATTTGATCTCTAGTTCCTCTGCCTCTTCGAAACCCCGCTAGTACTTCCAGTAGTTTTTGGTTAGCATACTGCTGAAGCCTAGCTTGCAGGATTTTGAGCGTCACCTTGCTGGCATGTGAAATGAGCGCCATTGTACGGTAGTTCAAACACTCTTTGGCATTGCCCTTCTTCCGGATTGGAATGTAAACTGACCTTTTACAGTGTTGTGGCCACTGCTGAGTGTTCCAAATTTGTTGGCATATTGAATGCAGCACTTTAACAGCATCATCTTTTAGGATTTTAAATAGCTCAGCTGGAATACTGTCATCTCCACTAGCTTTTTTGTTAGTACTGTTTCCTAATGCCCACTTGACTTCACTCTCGAGGATGTCCGGCTCAAGTTCAGTGACCGCACTACCATGGCTCTCAGGGACATTATGATCTTTCCTGTGGAGTTCTTCTGTGTATTCTTGCCACCTCTTCTTAATCTCATCTGCTTCTGTGAGGTCCCTGTCTTCTTTGTCCTTTTTCATGCCCGTCTTTGCACACAATGTTCCCTTGGATCTCCGATTTACTTGAAGAGATCTCTAGTCTTTCCCATTCTATAGTTTTCCTCAATTTCTTTGCATTGATCATTTAAGAAGGCCTTCTTGTCTCTCCTTGCTATTCTCTGGAACTCTGCATTCAGTTGGATATATCTTCCCCTTTCTCCCTTGCTTTTTGCTTCCCTTCTCTCCTCAGCTATTTGTAAAGCCTCCTCAGACAGCCCCTTGGCTTTCTTGCATTTCTTTTTCTTTGGGATGGATTGAGTTGCTGCCTCCTGAACAATGTTACGGACCTCCGTCCATAGTTCCTCAGACACTCTGTCTGTCAGGTCTAATCCCTGAAATCTATTCCTCACCTCCACTGTATATTCATAAGGGATATGATTCAAGTCATACCTGAATGCTTTAATGGTTTTCCCTACGTTCTTCAATTTAAGCCGAAATTTTGCAAGAACCAGCTCATTTTCTGAGCCACTGTCAGCTCCAGGTCTTGTTTTTACTGACTGTATAGAGCTTCTCCATCTTTGGCTGCAAAGGACATAATCATTCTGATTTCGATATTGACCATCTGGTGATGTCCATGTGTAGAGTCGCCTCTTGTGCTGTTTGAAAAGGGTGTTCGCTATGATCAGTGTGTTCTCTTGGCAAAACTCTATTAGCCTTTGTCCTGCTTCATTTTGTACACCAAGGCCATGCTTGCCTGTTATCCCAGTTATTTCTTGACTTCCTACTTTAGCATTCCAATCCCGTATGATGAAGAGGACATCTTTTTTTGGTGTTAGTTTTAGAAGGTGTTGTAGGTCTTCATAGAACCAATCAACCTCAGCTTCTTTGGCTTCAGTGGTTGGGGCTTAGACTTGGATTACTGTGATGTTGAATGGTTTGCCTTGGATTCGTACTGAGATCATTCTATCATTTTTGAGATTGTACCCCAGTACTGCTTTTCCCACCCTTTTATTGACTATGAGTGCTACTCCATTTCTTTTAAGGGATTCTTGCCCACAGTAGTAGATTTGATGGCCACATGAATTAAATTCACCCATGCTTGTCCATTTTAGTTCACTGATTCCCAAGATGTCGATGTTCAGTCTTGCCATCTCATGTTTGACCACCTCCAGCTTACCTTGATTCATTGATCTGACATTCCAGGTTCCTAAACAATATTGTTCTTTACAGCATCGGATTTTCTTTTCACCACCAGACACATCCACAGCTGAGTATCCTTTCGGCTTTGGCCCAGCCGCGTCACTCTTTCTGGCGCTACCTGGAAATTCCCTGTGCTCTTCCCCAGTAGTATATTGGACACCTTCTGACCTGAGGGGCTCATCTTCCGGCATCATCTCTTTTAGCCTTGTGATATGTTCCATGGGTTTTCTTGGCAAGAATACTGGAGTGGGTTGCCATTTCCTTCTCCAGTGGACCACATTTTGTCAGAACCCTCTGCAATGACCTGTCTATCTTTGGTGGCCCTGCATGGCATAGCTTATGGCTTCACTGAGTTATGCAAGCCCCTTTGCCGCAACAAGGCAATGATCCATGAAAGGGAGCCCTACACAGAGGCTCCCAGAAACCAGGGAATTAAATGTGTGTGGGGATTCCCCTTCAAACTGATTCTCTGGCCCAGGAGGAAAACAGCTATTATAACTACTATAGAGTAGTTGCCAGACTTCTGTAAAAAAAAAATTAAAAAAATGGGGATCTATGTTTCTGAGGCTGATTTAATGACATAGTGACACTGACTTGATAACTCCCCTACAGACATCAAGGACATTGTGTGTTTCATCTTTATCGGTAGGAGAATTGAATAATTAGACTTCAACCATTATATCTTGTGCTGAACTGCATTTCTGATTGGGAAGACTCATTGATAATTAAGCTGTTGACTCACATTTCTTATTGTTCGGAAATATTTAGGAAGTTTTTTGATGGGTGGAAGGCCTGGGGGAAGGAGGGATTCAGTCTCAGGAACAAGTGCTCTTGGCCTCTTAGTGGAGTCCACAATGGAGCAGCTCTCTGTGGAGAGCTGGAGGCTTGTTAGCCTCAATTCCAGGGGTTGGGCAAGGAGGGGTGAGGGAGGGGGAGAAAAAATGGCGACCGGGAGAGGGGTTTCTTCATGGTTTCAGTTCAGTCAGTTATTATTTTCTCACATCCCAAATTTAAAGTAATGTGCAAGATGCTGGTCCAAGAAGATTAAAAGCAAGAGCTGCAAACCTAATGGCTAATATGTTGGATAGTTTAAACATAATTTCCTTCAATACAAATGGTCTGGGATCTCCAGCGAAACGATCTAGAATAATGCAGACCATCCAGAAACCAGGTGCTGATGTTTTATTCCTACAGGAAACACATAATAGAAAACAGGTACCATGTATAATAAATCATCCATCTTGGGGGGGGGGGGACAACGCAGTGCCAGTGGAATGTCAAAATCAAGGGGAGTGGCCATAATTTTTATGAAGAGTGCTAGATTTGAAGCTGTAGATCAGTTAAAGGACAGAGATGGTGGGTATATCATAATAAAGGGTAAATTAGGAGACAGAATATTAACCATTGCATGTTATTATGTTCCTGATATAGCTCAAGCTGAATTTATGCAAAAATTCCTGGCTAAAGTATGCCATTTGCATTGGCAGGAATAGTCTTAGGAGGGGAAACCAATTGTGTCTTGAATATAATGACTGATACAACATCCAGATCTAGAAAAAATATCTGCCGAAAGGGTAAAAATTGGGAGGGTACTTAAAAAAGAGGGTCTTAGTGGATGGATAGAAGTTTTTAAACCTAAAATTAGAGAATATATATATATATATATATATATATATATTCGAAAGAATATTCAATCTCCTCACATATAGATTATATATTTATTTTGGAGTTGCTTCCACCACTACTATCCAGGATAGATTTTGCCCCCATCTTGGTGTCTGACTATGCATCAATAAAAGTACAATGGGGTAATAACAACCCAATAAATAAATCCAGGATTTCAAGGTTGTGCACTAATATACTCATGAATCCGCAAGTTGTTGAAAAAATTAAAAATGATATTAAATTCTTTTATGAAATGAATGATATAAATGAAGTGAAGTCTGTATTACTATGGGACACTCTTCAAGAAAATCTGAGAGGGAAATTTATAATGGAGGGATCAAGTCCAAAGAAAAAGAGAAATAATTTGCAAGAAAAAATATATGTTAAAATAAAGATGCTCTCAGAAAAACACAAGAAATCAGGCTCTAAAATATATTTACTGAACTGACACAGACTAAAGCAGAATTAGAAGCTTTAGATACAGGGAAAACTCATGCAGCAATGATTTATTTAAAACACTATTATGAATATGGAAATAAAAATCCTACTTTTTAACTTACACGGTAAAAAAAGGAAGCTGATAAAAAGGCAATTACTTTCATTCAATCAAAAGATGGTACATTTGTAACTTCACAACAAAAGACAACAAATGTGTTTAAAGACTATTATGAGGAGTTGTATAAATCAGAATTCAGAATTCAGATGTAGAAATCAAGGGATGCTCTGACTTGGATTCCTGCATTGAGCAGGGGGTTGGACTCGATGGCCTTGTAGGCCTCTTCCAACCCTCCTATTCTATGATTCCATGATTTTATACAGATCAATATGTTTTTATGCCTGAGAGGCATTTGTCAGGTGCACTACGTATAGTGTTATATATCCTGTATAATGGTACACTGAAGAAATGGAAAAAGCTGTACTTTCTCTTGTTACACTTAAAGGGTTTGATCATGTGGAAGTATATGTTTGATCTTCTGAAAGTGATGAGCATGAGTGAGGCATGTATCGAAACATACATACATACATACATACATATATGAAGGCACACATTCAGTAGTAATGATTAATGGTTTGGATTCTGAAAAATCTGAACTTTGTAGAGGTACAAGGCAGCGTGATCCTTTATCCCCATTAATATTTGCCCCCATTATAGAGCAACTTGAAGCTCCATTAGAGAAAATATTAATGTTACTGGAATAAGGATAAAAAATGGACAGCATGAAGTCAATTGGTATGCAGATGACATGCTTCTCCTCCTTTAAAATCTAATCAACAGTTTAGAGCCTTTAAAACAAATATTAGAAAATTTTGATCACTATATGGGATTAAACATTAATTATGAAAAAATCTAGATTACTATGTCGAAATATTCCTTGAGATGAACAAAAAGAACTTAAAGGAATATCAGACTTAGATCTTTGTTATTCTAGTCTTAAATATTTAGGAAGTTGGCTAACAAAAATACTGAACCATTAGTTTATAGAAATTATAAGAATGTTTTTAATGCTATAAAAGTTAAAAGAAAATTAGGTTAATTAAATTCATCTCCATTAGGCCAGAGAATTACTCTATTGCACTAGTAAAAGCTCATATGTTACCAACAATTTTATTCTTGTTTCAAAATATTCCTTTGCATCCAGACGTCAAAAGAATAACAGTTTTTGGCAAAAAAGATAGAAGAGGTTTCTTGCACGGAGCAATAAAAGCTTAAGATTTGTCAACACTGTAAAATATAGAGGTTCTCAAAAAGGAGGATTGGCAGGACTGAATTTAATAAAATACTATGAAGCCTTTCAAATCGCTCAAGTTGTTAAACTTAGAAAGCTGGATAATGCCCCTGATTGGACTCAGAAGGATCTGAAGACACTCATCTCTCTGAGTCTTATTTATATCCACCCAAACTCCCAAGAAATACAGTTATAATACATAATCTTTCACTAATGAATTGGTTCAAATAAGGCATAAATATGTGAAATTCTTAGCTCCTCCTATGTCCCCGTTATATTCCATTTTGGAACACCCCAATTTTAATTTTCAAGATAAATACGGACAATCTGAATGATTAGAAAAAAATTCGGAATTATAGACTTAGAGACTTATTTATAAACTGGAAAACTGATTTCAATATGACAATTAGAAGATCAAACTGCCCAAATAAGAACTAGTTGGTTCCAATTATTTCCATTTAATAAATCTGCAGCTCTTTTGTATAAGTCAGGTTCTATAAGACCACTTACAACATTTGAAAACTATTGCACAAAAGAGTTTAGTGTGTGTGTGTGGGGGGGAGATTAGTCTCAGGGCCGATCTACATTTATGCTTTATTTTCACTTCCAATGAGGTTTCACCAACCGTCTTTCACACTACACAGTACCCACCTCAAATTGGAACCAGAATTTCCTGCTTCTGTGCTACCACTTTCAATATCCTGATATCCCAGTATTTCCTCTTAATGTGCTCTGATTTTCTGCATTTGTTACCATATCTGGTTGTAGTCCCCTCCCATGCCATGCCAAGGGGGGTGTATGTATTTCCCTCTTGTCCAATCACAGCTCTTGATGGCCCCATGTCATCCTCTGGCTACCATTTGCATAAGTTCCTCAGCACTCCCTGTGTCCTCAGCAACAAGCAAAGGGCTGGATGTGCGCACACTCGGAAGCTAGGGATGTAGGAAAGTTCCGCCATGGATCTCGGGGAGGCCGAATGCCAGGGCATTCGGCCCCCTGAAATCGGTGGCAGAATGGCCCCCTGCCCCCCCAGGATGGGGCTTACCTTAGGCAGATCTTCCTGGCGGCAGAAGCTCTGGCGGGGGCTCCAGCGGCGGTTCGGTGGCAGCGGCTGCGGCGGCCGGTCTTCCGACCAGCTGCCGCCGCCGCCATTTCCAGGTAAAACAAAAACAAAAACAAAAAAACATGATAGGCTACGTAAAGATTTACGTAGCCTATCACGGCTAGATTTTCAAAAAACACCGTGATAGGCTACGTAAATCTTTACGTAGCCTATCACAGCTGATTAAAAAAAAAAACACGCATGTACGCAAATGGCGGCGCCCATGGGCGCCGCCATTTGTGTTCCTTATTTTGGCATATTTTCGTCTATGTAAACATTTACGTAGACTAAGACAGCGAAAATAAGGGGAACGCAAATAGCGTAGCGTCTACGCTATTTGCATTCCCCTTATTTTCGTCATCTTAGTCTACATAAATATTTATGTAGACTAAGACATGCCAAAATAAGGAACGCATATGGCGCCGCCCGTGGGCGTCACCGTTTGTGTACGCGTGTTTTGTTTTTTGTTTTTTTAATCAGCCATGATAGGCTACGTAAACATTTACGTAGCCTATCACGGCTGACTGCAGGGACGCAAACGGTGGCGGCTATGGCCACCGCCATTTGCATCCCTGCTAGCCAGTGGCCAGATGTCCGGCTGCTGGCGGAGCCGGCCGGTGGCTCCGCAGAATCCCTGCGGAGCGGAGCTGGCCGGCCAGGATTCCTGGGGGATGGATGGAACGCCTCCCCCCAGCATCAGCATAATCCGCGGAAAGGTAAGTACCTTTCGTACATCCCTATCGGAAGCTCAGCAGGGTTGGTCCTGGTCAGTGGTTGGATGGGAGACCACCTGGGAATCAGGCTTCTTGCACTGAGCAGGGGGTTGTTCTATCCCTTCAAATGAGTCTAAGGTTTACCCCCCCAACCCCCATTTTGGCTTTTTAAAAAAAATTTAGGCATTATCTTCAAAGCTTCAAAGCTTCAGAACTTCAAGTCTTCAAAGAAATGAATCTTTGAAGAAGCAAATCTATGAATAATCATACTTTCTACAGCCCGATTTCTCCACAAACTTGCCTGGGCAAGACCAGGCAAGCGTAAATGTTTTCACAGTCCCATCCATGCTCGCTACACAGAAAACACACACATCTCCAGGCAGACAGAACTCAGTGTCCATGGACTAACATCGATAAAAATGTCCATGGACAATTTTAATATCACTTTAGGAGCGGGGGACAAATGCAGGGTGGTCTTCGAAGATATGAAGCTGTGAAATGCGAGCACTGGGTGCCATCACTGCTGCCCCTCTTCCTCGCACTGGCTGCAAAGGGCTGGCGTGGGGAAAAAAGCATCGGCAGACAACCCCCAGCCTATTACCCTGGCCTCCAGCAGGTTGGAGGGGGAAAAGAGGATAGGTGCCTCCTTCTTCCCTCCACCTCCACCTGCTACAGTGGCGGTGGCAAGGGACAAGCTCTCACTGGGCTTCAAGCCCCAACAGGATGCTTGCACCATCCCTACACACACACACAAACACACAGGGATAGAGGAAGAGAGGGATGGAGGGCGGGGAATAAGCAGAAACAGCAAGAGTTTCTGCTCCTCCATTCAGAGCCACCATCTTTAAGAGCAGGAAAACAGCACAGATTTGAGCGTGAACCGAGCTCGCACATTTGATTAAGAACCACAACGGGGAAAATGGGTGAGTGTGGGTAATCACATTTTAATGCGAGTGTTTAACCTGACAGGACCCCGACTTCGGTGCGATGGTGGGCACAATGTAGATTGGCCCTCAGTCACATATAAGGCCATTATTGAGGAGGAATATGGTGAATATATGACAAAATGTGGCAAATTCTTAAAGAGATGGGAATACCAGACCACCTCACCTGTCTCCTGAGAAATTTGTATTAGGGTCAAGAAGCAACAGTAAGAACCGGACATGGAACAACCGATTGGTTCAAAATTGAGAAAGGAGTAAGACAAGGCTGTATATTGTCTCCCTGCTTATTTAACTTCTATGCAGAGTACATCATGAGAAATGCTGGGTTGGATGAATCACAGGTCGGAATTAAGATTGCCAGGAAAATTATCAACAACCTCAGATACGCAGACAATACCACCCTAATGTAGGGATGTACGAAAGTCACTTACCTTTTCGCGAAATTGATTTGCAGTCGGGGGGGAGGCGCTCCGTCCCTCCTTCTGGAATCCTCGATGGGGGAGGAGGCGCTCCGTCCCTCCTCCTGGAATCCTGGCCGGCCGGCTCCACTCCACAGGGATTCCGTGTAGCCGCCGGCCGGCTCCGCCAACAGCTGGACATCTGGCCGCTGGCTAGCATGGACGCAAATGGCAGTGGCCATAGCCACCACCGTTTGCGTCCCTCTTTCAGCTATGATAGGCTACGTAAAGACTTACATAGCCTATCACGTCTGGGTTTAAAAAAAAAAAATGTGTACGCAAAAGGCGGCAGCTACGGCCACTGCCATTTGCGTTCCTTATTTTTGGCCATCTTAGTCTACGTAAATATTTATGTAGATTAAGATGGTGAAAATAAGGAGGAACGCAAATAGTGTAGTGGGTGCTATTTGCAGCTGCCGCCAAAGCCGCCACTGGAGCTGCCGCCATCCAGAACATCCACCACAGGTAAGCCTTGTCCCAGGGGGGATCCATGGGGGGTGGGGGTTGGCTGGCCATGGGTGAAAGTGGAGAGTGCAAAAGCTGATTTGAAACTCAACATTAAAAAAACTAAGATCATGGCATCTGGCCCCATCTCTTCCTGGCATATAGAAGGGGAAGAAATAGAAGCAGTGAAAGATTTTCTTTTCCTGGGCTCCAAGATCACCGCAGATGGTGACTGTAGCCATGCAATTAAAAGATGCTTGCTCTTTGGGAGGAAAGCTATGGCAAACCTAGATAGCATATTAAGAAGCAGAGACATCACCTTGCCAACTAAGGTCCGCATAATCAAAGCTATGGTTTGCACAGTAGTAGCGTATGGCTAGGGATGTCAGAGCATTCTGCAACGGATCTCGGTGAGGCTGAATGCCAGTGCATTCGGCCCCCCAAAATCCATCATGGAATGAAGCCCCCGCCCCCCCAACCCATGAAAGGCACACGGGACGAAGTCCACGCTGCCCCCACCCCACGAAAGGCATGCAAAACAGAGCACTTACCTGCTCCGTCCGCGCTGCTTTGCGAATGGGGGCCATCCTGCAGCCGCCATTTGCTTCCTCCTTTTCCTAGCCGTGATAGGCTACATAAATACTTACGTAGCCTATCACGGCAAAAGCAGGAATGCCATTTGCGTCCCTGCGGAGGCCGTGATAGGCTCTGTAAGTATTTACGTAGCCTATCACGGTGGGGGGACGACCCCAGTGTACGCAAATGGTGGCGGCTACCGCCATTTGCGTATGCTGGGTTTCCCCCCCCCCGCCATGATAGGCTACGTAAGTATTTATGTAGCCTATCATGGCTCAATACAGGGACACAAATGGCGGCAGCTACGACAGCCACCATTTGCGTTCCTGCAGGACTGCCCAGTGGCCGGATGTCTGGCTGCGGGTGGGCGGCCGGAGCCGGGCGGGGGCCCCACAGCTTGGCCGCGGAGCGGAGCAAGCAGGGCAGAATTCTGGGGGGAGGGATGGAGCACCTCCCCCCCATCGAGGATTCTGGGAATTGGGATGGAGCGCCTTCCCCCCACCTCAGATGCGCCAGTGCAGACCCAGGTAAGGGATTCGTACATCCCTACGTATGGCTGTGAGAGATGGACTATAAGGAAGGCTGAGCACCGAAGAATGGAGGCTTTCGAACTGTGGTGCTGGAGAAGTCTCCTATGAGTCCCCTGGACTTCAAGAAGGTCAAATCAGTCCATCCTAAAGGAAATCAACCCTGACTGCTCATTGGAAGGACAAATACTGAAGCTGAAGCTCAAATATTTTGGCCACCTAATGTGAAGAGAAAACTCACTGGAAAAGACCCTGGTGATGGGAAAGATTGAAGGCAACAGGAGGAGGGGACAGCAGAGGATGAGATGTCTAGATAGCATCACCGATGCAATGAAAATGAACTTGAGCACACTCCGGGAGAGAGCAGAGGACAGGAAGGCCTGGCGTGCTATGGTCCATGGGGTCACGAAGAGTCGGACACGACTTAACGACTGAACAACAACAACATGGTGAATATATGGGAGCCAAGATGGATTGGGAAATGAACTGAAATATCAGTATATCAGGGCAAGAATATAGTCTTCACAGTCCTATAAGTCTATATCGGCTATGTCTAAAGAAATGGTATTAAAAACAGTCCACAGATGGCATTTGATGATCAGGGGACTGGAAACAAAACCCTGTGAAGAGAGACTGAAAGAACTGGGCATGTTTAGCCTTGAGAAGAGAAGACTGAGGGGAGATAGGATAGTGCTCTTGAAGTACTTGGAAGGTTGTCACAGAGAGGAAGTCCAGGATCTCTTCTCGATCATCCCAGAATGCAGGACACAGAATCATGGGCTCAAGTTACAGGAAGCCAGATTCCAGCTGAACATCAGGAGAAACCTCCTGACTGTTAGAGCAATACAAGAATGGAACCAATGACCTAGGGAGGTGGTAGGGTCTCCCACACTGGAGGCATTCAAGACGAGGCTGGACAGCCATCTGTCAGGGATGCTCTTACTTGGATTCCTGCACTGAGCAGGAGGTTGGACTCAATGGCCTTGTAGGCCCCTTCCAACCCTACTACTCTATAATTTTATAATTCTATATCAGTATATCAGGGCAAGAATATAATCTTCACAGTCCTATAAGTCTATATCGGCTTGGTCTAAAGAAATGGTATTAAAAACAGTCCATAGATGGCATTTGATGATCAGGAGACTGGAAACAAAGCCCTATGAAGAGAGACTGAAAGAACTGGCATGTTTAGCCTTGAGAAGAGAAGACTTATGGGAGATAGCATAGCGCTCTTCAAGTACTTGAAAGGTTGTCACAGAGAGGAAGGCCAGGATCTCTTCTCTATCATCCCATTGTGCAGGACACGGTATCATGGGCTCAAGTTACAGGAAGCCAGATTTCGGCTGAACATCAGAGAAACCTCCTTACTGTTAGAGCAACACAATAATGGAACCAATTCCCTAGGGAGGTGGTAGGCTCTAACACACTGGAGGCATTCAAGATGAGGCTGGACAGCCATCTGTCAGGGATGCTCTGACTTGAATTCCAGCATTGAGCAGGGGGTTGGACTCGATGGTCTTGTAGGCCCCTTCCCACCTTACTACTCTATGATTTGTGCCCCACAAAGTTACATAAAACAAATAGGGAGGAATCAGACATGTGATGGAGAAACTGTGGCTTAAGTGAATAACTTGAACATTTGTGGATCTTCTGCCCAATCATTCTGGAAAGAAGTAATAGAGTGGCTGAGTAACATAACAAGTCAAACGGTAATTGCAAGTGAAATACTATTATGGTTCTCATTGTTTGCTGTGTGGACAACGGAAACGTCTTACTGAAAAGGACAAATGGAGGGCCATGACCCCCGGAGCCCAAAAGGGAGGTATCCGGGGAGATAGGGTGGCTAAATTTACTAAAACAAGCGACAACTGTGCCCAACCCTATTGCACTCCGAACCCTAAAATCTGACATGGGTGTAGGGATGTACGAAAGTCACTTACCTGGTCTCGCAGCTTGCTTCGGGTGGGGGGGAGGCGCTTCGCTGCTCCCCCCGAAGTTCAGGCCGGGGGGGAGGCTTCCCTTCTCGCCCGGCCGAAATTCAGGCCGGGGAGAAGCGCCCCGTCTCCCCGGCCGCGAACTTCAAAACAAAACAAAAAAACGCCCCTGTGATAGGCTACGTAATGATTAACGTAGCCTATCATGGCTAGATCTGCAAAGTCAGCCATGATAGGCTACGTTAATCATCACGTAGCCTATCACGGGTGACTTTGAAAAAAAAAAAGCGCGTACGCAAATGGCGGCCCCCATAGGGAGCCGCCATTCGCGTTCCATATTTGGTCCCTGTAGTCTACGTAAAGACTATCACGGCTGACTTTGCAAATCTAGCCGTGATAGGCTACATTAATCGTTACGTAGCCTATCACAGGGGAATTTTGTTTTTTTTTACTTTGCTTGTAATGGCGGCCGAAAGACCGGCTGCCGCCCCCGCCCCTGACGAAGACCTGCCGAACCGCCGCCGGGACCCGCTGCCAGGAGGGACATTCGTGAAAGGTAAGTCCCATCCCGGGGGGGGGGGCGGAGAATTTCTCCCCGAACAACCTTCGGAGGACCGAATGCGTTGGCGCTCGGCCCCCCAAAGTTTCAGGGAGAAATTCTCCCCCATCCCTACCTTGAACATATGTGGATCTTCTGCCCAAAGGTCAGACTGTTCTGGAATGAAGTAATAGAGTGGCTGAGTAACATAACAAGTCAAATGGTAATTCCAAGTGAAACATTATTACTGTTCTCATTGTTTGCAGCAGGGGAGAATGGGGGATTGCATTATAAAGAATTGTTGGCAACTTGGCAATGCTTGTCGGAGATGTGAGAACCGAGATCACATGTAGCTAGAGGAGAACTAAAAGAAGACAACTTTGTAGCAACTTGGTATCCATTTTTATTTTTTTCTGAGAACTGAATGTTGAAGATGAACCTGGAACTAATCAATTGGACTTTTGGTGTAGTAAATTCTAATCTGATATAGAAACGGACAAATCAATAAGAGATACACTATTTTAATAATATTATTTACAAGTATATTGACAATTCATGTCTGTGACTATGTGACGTATTGTTATAATGATTTCTTAGTTTTTGGGATTGTGAGGGAGGGCTTGATGTATTTGTTATTGTTAGAAAATGCAAACATATTGTGTGTGTTTTAAAAAAAGGACATTGATTGGAGGTCAGGTCATGCAAAAAGATTGGTGGGACAGGAGTCCAAAGTATTCAGTAGCAAGGACCCAGAAGGTACCAGTCCTCCAGCTGTGATGAGAACCAAGCAAAAACTGCCACACAGAGTTCAGAAAACTTCAAGGTGTTTTCCAGTTTACACAAATACTTTTACATCATGGCTGTCATGATCAAAGCACAAAAGTTGCAGGAAGATTCTCAAGTACTAAGGCTTTCTTCACACAGAGCTTTTATCCTGCGAGTGAGATGGCTCTCTCACAGAAGTTTGCAGGCTCTTCACATGATGCTGTGAACCTCCAGAGCATCTCCTGTACTAAATGCCCTTTGATGCTTTTTAAAAATTGATCACCGATAATAAGCGATCAAATTACCCCATTGTGTTCCACTGGAGTTCCCTCTATGAAAAGTCGAAACGGGGCAAGAAGAGGAGTGAGATCCATGAAAGATAATCAGATATGGGAGAAGGAGGGGAAAAGGGGAGGGGGAAATGGAAGTGCATGAAAATGCCATTGGAGTTGTCGTGACCCTGCATTTAAAACGGAAGCAGAAAGCCCTGTTTTAAATGCAGGATTTTAGGCTGGTGTACCCCCATTTGGCCTTCCTGCAATGAAACCATTCAGTCTCCATTCACACTCCCTCCTTTCCTGACCTGGGCTAGAATGTCTCATATGGATATGGCACAGAATTGTTGACACATAAACCTTTATTTATTTATTTATTTATTTATCTTATTGATCTACAAAATTTATATACTGCTCCACATCAGAAGATTTTGGAGCAGTGAACAACACTGCAAAAGAGTAAAACAGCAGGTTTACAAAGTTAAAATATGTTTTAAAAGACAAACTGAAAAAAGTGGAATTTTTTCCACAGCCCGTCATGCAAAGAAGGCCTCTTGAAATAAAAACCTCTTCGGTGGGCACCGGAAAGAACACAATGATGGTGCCTGCCTGACCTCGAAAGGCAGGGAATTCCACAGGAAAGGGGCCACCACACTGAAGGCTCTTTTCCTGGTGGACTCCAAGTGGGCCATAGGTCTATGTGGAACCACCAGGAACATGCCCTCTGATGACCTCAGTGACTCAGCAGGTTGGTAAAGGAGGAGGTGCTCTCTCAGGTATCCTGGTCCCAAGTTGTCTAGGGCTTTGTACACTAGCACTAATACTTTAAACCTGGCTTGGTAGCGAACAGGCAGCCAGTACAGTTCCCTCAGTAGAGGAGTTACACGCTGAAAAGGGGCAGCTCCCGACAACAGCCAAGCTGCTGCATTCTGCATTAGCTCTAGCTTCCGGACCAGCCTTAAGGGCAGCCCCACATAGAGTGCATTGCAGTAATCCAGTCTTGAGGTTACTGGTGCCTGTAGCACTGTGGTCAAGCTATCCCTGTCCAGGAGAGGCCGCAGCTGGAGAACCACCAAAGCTGGTAAAAGGCTCTCCGAGCCACTGTGACCCCTTGGGCCTCCAGTGACAATGATGGATCTAGGAGTACCCCCAGACTACGGACCTGATCTTTCAGAGGGAGTGCAACCCTGTCCAGAACAAGCAATTAGCCTATCTCCCAGACCCGGGAACCACTCACCCACAGGGCTTCCATCTTGCCAGAATTCAGCTTCAGTGTATTGGCCCTCATCCAGCCCATTACTGAGTCTAGGCACTCAGCCTCTCCTGATTCAGATGTCACAGGGAGACAGAGCTGTGTGTCATCAGCATACTGATGGCATTTAGTTCCAGATCCCCCAATGACCTCTCCCAGCGGCTTCATATAGATGTTAAACAACATTGGAGACAAGATGGTACCCTGTGGCACCCCATAGATCAATTGCCAAGGGGATGAGGAATAGTCACCCAATGTTACTCTCCGAAATTCACCCGATAGGTAGGACCAGAACCACTGTAGCACAGTGCCTCCAATACCCATCCCACGGAGTCCATCCAGCCAGGAGGCTACCGTGGCCAATGGCATCAAAAGCCAATGAGAGATCGAGCAGAATAAACAGGGTTGCACTCCCCCTGTCCCTCTCTCGATAAAGGTCATCCATCAGGGTGACCAAGGCTGATTCACTCCCATAACCAGGATGAAACCCAGTTTGAAATGGGTCTAGATAATCAGTATCCTCCAAGAGTGCCTGCAGCTGGTCCACAATTAGCCTCTCAAGCACCTTCCCTAGAAAAGGGGTATTTGTGACTGGGCGGTAGTTGTCTAATAATGTTGGGTCCACAGTGGGCTTCTTCAGGAGTGGCCGCACTACTGTGTCCTTAAGGACAGCAGGGACCACCCCTTCCCATAGGGAAGCATTTATCGCTCCCTGGACCCACCCAGTCATACCCCCTCAGCTAGCTTTTATTAGGCAGGAGGGACAGCGATCAAGAAGGCATGTGGTGGGTCACATTATTGCAAGCATTTTGTCCACATCATCAGACCATAACTACCTGAAATGATCCCACAAAATCGGTCAGATGGTGGCATCAGACTCCTCGACTGGAACTGAACTGACAACAGCATCAAGATCGCTACGAGACAAGCGAGTTTGTCCTCAAAGTGTGATGCAAAAAGGTCACAGCGGGTCCTCGATGGGGCCAGGGCCCAATTTACTGGGGAAGATGTTAACAACCGCTGGACCACCTGGAAGAGCTCTGCTGGATGGCTACTTGAAGATGCAAGGGAGGCAGCAAAATTTACCTTCTTTGCTGCCTGTGCTGCCATGATGCAGTAGGCACGATTATGCACTCTACAGCACACCCGGTCGTCTTTACTTCGGGTCTTGAGCCATTTGCTCTCTAGCTGATGTCCAGCCACAATTCCATGAATTAGAAAGAAAGAGGAAGTTTAAAAAGCAATTTAAAGGTCATAGAGAGAAGCAGAGAAGCACTCTCTACTGAGAGTGATAAAGCTTGATTATGTGAATGAAAGAGTGTCAAATATAAAATAATAAAAAGTATTGTATATAAAACAGTATCAAAGAAAATAGCCTAAAAGAATTCCACCATGCATAGGTGTACAGCACGTACAGTCCAGTCTCTCTACACACACGTCCATTCTGTGTCAATTTCAGTTTCCCGCAGTTTCTCATTTTCCAATCTTAAATTCAGGTTCTCCTAACTTTGAGATTTTTTTTAAGTTCACATGGAAATTTGTTTGCATTTTTGTGTGCCTGTCTCCTGTAGTGCGTTTGACACCGGAAGAACTGACGCTGAGTTAGAGGTATGAATTGACACATTGTCCCATCTGCTAGTTGAATGTATGGAGCCTGGTGTAGCTTCACATAGTAAGTAGATTTTTTCATGCTTTAGCTACCCAAAGGGGGCCTCTCACATGAGCTCTTTGGTATCAAGCAAGTGCAGCTCCATATGTCAACAACCCTTTCAGCTGCGAGGCCTATGCCAAGCTCCCTCCTCCTGAAGTTACAGGTGTCAGGCCTTGATTCTCACAGAGGAGCTCAGAACCTCCCCTTCCCATGCTGTAATGTTGGGGCACTGTTCTCAGTGTGAGGGTGACTGATTTCCCAGCCTGCAATGCTACGAGCATCTTCATGAAGCAGGGAGGGAACTATATCAGCCTGTGCTAAGAGCAGACCAGTGTGCTCTTGGGTTACCGGCCTCGAGAAACGTGTGGCTCTAAGAACAACTTCTCATCTCTCTTGGGACCTAGAGAGAAACCCAGCTATAACAGCTTCATCAGCTAATGAGAGGCAGAGCTTTCTTTTCGTAATTATTCTGTGTTTATTCTCTATCAATAAATGGTCATCCTTTTGCGCAAGGGGCTTTGTTTCATCTTGGCAATCGAAAGTAATGTATTTTGACTGACCCCTGACAGAATCAGGACCCCAGATCAATACATCTCCGAATGCATACGTTTTTGTATGCAATGTTGCCTAATATAATGTATTTTAATGTTACTTTCACTAATGTACACATTTTGGTTTGGATATTTTGATGGGAGAATTCCATTGCGAAATTCAGAGGAGTGAAAATTTCAAAGGAGAAGTGAGTTTTGCTTCATGTATGTGTTTGGAAGTCGAGAATTACATAAGTTCATATTAAAATGTGAACCAAATGAATGTCTCTCCCATCCCTAGTTCTAAGTTGTACAGGGAACCTGCATGAGTACATAAGGCTCCCTACTTCAGGGGTTATCCCTCTAAATTTTGGAGGCTGACTAGGACAATGACCAGGGGGTTGGAGCCAGCATGCTTGGCCTCTCTCACCCCCCCCCCAGTATGTTCATTAAAAACACCTGTAGAATGTCTGATTGTTGTTGTTGTTCTTGTTGTTGTTGATCACATTTATATCCCCCCCTTTTTCCTCCTTTAGGAACCCAAGGCGGCATACATGGTCCTTCTCCTCCTCTTCCTCCTCCATTTTATACTCACAACAACAAACCTTGTGAGGTGGGCTGGGCTGACAGTCTGTGACTGGCCCAAAGTCACCCAGTGAGCTTCCATGGATGAGTGGGGACTCAAACCCGGATCTCCCGACTCCCAGTCCAACACTCTAGCCACTATACCACACTGGCTCTCTATGAATACTATAGGGCTACTATTTATCTGTTCTGGAAGGGGAAGCCTGAATGGCAATTTTCAATCCCTGCTCTTCTTACAGAGGTTGGATCTCTATAGCAAGGATACTAGGTTTTGCAACTAGCCTACGAATAAAGATGTATAGGAATTCATGGCAGCAATTGAAAAGTTGTAAGTGTCTTCACAGGACCACCCACTAATATTGGGTTGCTTCCGGACTAAGTCAGTGACACTTATCCTGTTGAAAACTGTGGCACCACATCACAAACTTTCCAAATGGATTTCAATGTGACCTAAGTGTGACTGAGCCATAGGATTCAGTGAAGCCAAAGACTATAGCAGAAAGCAACATTTAATTATAAAGAATAATAAGGAAGGTGAAAAAGAACATATACTATGTAACCCAGCAGTACTGACAGATGCACAAAATGGTAGTTCATTATGGGAAAGTTCCCTATTTAAAAAAATACAATTCAACAAAAACTGGGCTATGTTTTGAGGCAGTGGGACTATTTCCCAGAGGCCTTTACCATGTGGTAAAATAATGTATTTATGATACAGCCCATTATGTACCAATTGCTCCCCAGAAGCAATGTCATTATGCCATGCCAACAATCACCCATTTTTTAAACATCAGGTTGACTAACAGGATGAATTCTGGTCAATTCCAGACACTCTTGAATGGAACGGATTGTCTGGATCAATTCTGAATGGGCTTCAGGTCTGGCTTTGTAATGCAAACTGCCTTGATCACTCTGTGGGATGACCTCTGCCGGGAGAGGGGCAGGGGGAGTGAGACCCTGCTGATTCTCTTGGACCTCTCAGTGGCTTAACATACCATCGACCATCCTTCTGGATAGGCCTTTGGAGCTGGGTTTTGGTAGTACTACATTGCTGTCATTCTACTCCTAGTTGGATAGCCGGTTCTAGAAAGCGGTGCTGGGGGTTATTATTCTGCCTCTTGGCTATTATGCTAAGGGATTCCATGGGACTTAATTTTATCTTGCAGGCCATTCAACAAGGCTGTTCAGCATCTACATGAAACTGTTCAGGGAGGTTTTCCAGAGAGACAGGTTGAAGTGTCACCAATACACAGATGACACCCAGCTCTCTCTCTCTCCTCTCCAAGTGAGGAAATGATTGTTCTGTACCAGTGCCTAGCAGCAGTAATGGACTGAGTGAGGCCCAAAACAGGGCAGCATGTTGCATACTCTGCCCTAGGCACTGAAGACAGGAAGATCCCTTTTTATGCCATATAAAGTAGTAAGGCTCAGTCACAATAGTCATGAATATTGGAGAGGGTGATAATGTGCATGGGAGACTAGAATACAGGAAAAGAAGACAATTTCAATGGTGGAACAGGGACACTCCAGTTGAGTTTTGAATGCCAATGCACTTTTACTACATCAGGAAGACATGTATATAGAGACTTTCAGGTTCTCCCATGAGTAATGCTGAAACCTCCCTCTTGTTTGTGGATGATGCTATTTTGGCTATGTAAGAATAGGCACTGGAGAATGAGTTCACTATCCGTATATATATATATATATTAAAAGAACCCGTTGCATATGAAGTGCTCTCTTGAATCAAGTGTATGATTTTGGGCCTTCAGCAACCCAGTTCTTAACTGTAGTTACCAGTTAGAAGCAAAATCTAAAATCACAACATTCTCCTCTTTCATATATTGACAGTCACGCCCTTGTTCTCTGTGCAATGACAATTGCCATTCTGGTTGTCGCAAGACCAAGAAGGAAGGGAAGCCATTTTGCTGCTATGATTGCCTTCCCTGTCCACATACTTGATATGGTGTTGTGCTACCTCTCTTACCTGTTTGATTTGAAATCTTCCCTTCTGGACAGGGAAGGCAATCATAGCAGCAAAATGGCTTCCCTTCCTTCTTGGTCTTGCGACAACCAGAATGGCAATTGTCATTGCACAGAGAACAAGGGCGTGACTGTCAATATATGAAAGAGGAGAATGTTGTGATTTTAGATTTTGCTTCTAACTGGTAACTACAGTATATATATATATATACGGATATATATATATATCCGTATATATATATATATTAAAAGAACCCGTTGCATATGAAGTGCTCTCTTGAATCAAGTGTATGATTTTGGGCCTTCAGCAACCCAGTTCTTAACTGTAGTTACCAGTTAGAAGCAAAATCTAAAATCACAACATTCTCCTCTTTCATATATTGACAGTCACGCCCTTGTTCTCTGTGCAATGACAATTGCCATTCTGGTTGTCGCAAGACCAAGAAGGAAGGGAAGCCATTTTGCTGCTATGATTGCCTTCCCTGTCCAGAAGGGAAGATTTCAAATCAAACAGGTAAGAGAGGTAGCACAACACCATATCAAGTATGTTAGTCATGCTCCCAAATGGACTGTGACATGTCTCATCAGGGTATGTAGGCACTAAGTTCCCCAACATTTTAAAGGTTTCTCTTCACAAGTGAGTGCTGGTAGAGGTTGGGATGATGGAGAAATCTGCAATGGAATCAAATGACTTCAGATTTCTATGAATCTGACCCACAGATACCATAGTGGCCCAGCTTTTCTCAAGACACACAGATTCTGCAGTCTTGCAGACAGTTTTTGTTAGTTTGTTTTGTTTTTAACTTTCTGGAATTTTACACAAATGTATTTGTAGAAAAGAACATCCATAATAAACCAGCTGAAAATGTGCATTTCCCCATAGGCCAAAGCATAATAAAGGGCATTTGGGGGAGGGGGGGGGATTCCGCATTTGCACAAGTGCAAAGTTTGGTGAATTGGAAAAAAATACAATTCCTTCAATGAGTGGAGAATGGAAGATGGGACCTGGCAATCCAGGAAATGCAGACAGAATGGATTTTACAAAATCTGTCCATCCCTAGAGGAAATTGCTGAATAGAAGACATGGTAATATGTCTTCTTCATGCGTACATAGCATATTAATTAACAAAGCAAATGAACAGACACAAGATGACAACATATTTCATAAGACTGCATAGAACCATGTCCCATGAAAATAATTGGAAGCAAATTGAGGATTTTTACAGTGCTACAATTCCCCACACACCCTGGCGTAGCTTGAATCTGCTTTTTCTATGGCTCTTTATAGTATTCACTGCCATGATCATCAATCCTACTGCTCTTCTTCTGTGTCATTGTTTCTTCTGCCTTCTTGTGTGATCCTAGCTAATTCAGGATCACATAATAAACAAGGTGATGCAACCCTGTTCTGTTACCAATCAGAACAGGCTACAAACCATAACGGCTGAGAACAAACAATGTCAACACAGGTTATTTTTTAAGAGGAGGGTTTCACACTGCCAAGTCAACTGTTGACTCTCTCCTATGCTGTGAAATCCCTATCCCATATAATTTGCTATTTCAGTGAAGAGACATCTGGAAAAGCTGCTGGTTATATGGGCAACAGAGGGATCCCTTTGAATATGAGCAAAGTACAATGGATGAACTTTGTTCATATTCAAAGAGAAGCTATATGTCAGGGGTAGACAGTGGGGTACCCTCAAGAAGTGGGGTGCCCTCAAGAACTCCCATAATCCCCTGCCAACATGGTCAGTAGTCAATAATTATTGTAGTTGTAGTCCAAAACACCACTTCATGGATCACTGCCTTGTTGTGGCGAAGGGGCTTGCATAACTCAGTGAAGCCATAAGCTATGCCGTGCAGGGCCACCCAAGATGGACAGGTCATGGCAGAGAGTTCTGCCAAAATGTGGTCCGCTGGAGAAGGAAATGGCAACCCACTCCAGTATTCTTGCCAAGAAACCCATGGAACGTATCACAAGGCCAAAAGATATGACTCCGGAAGATGAGCCCCTCAGCTCGGAAGGTGTCCAATATACTACTGGGGAAGAGCAGAGGGAATTTCCAAGTAGCGCCACAAAGAGTGAAGCGGCTGGGCCAAAGCCGAACGGACACTCAGCTGTGGATGTGTCTGGTGGTGAAAAGAAAATCTGATGCTGTAAAGAACAATAATGTTTAGGAACCTGGAATGTCAGATCAATGAATCAAGGTAAGCTGGAGGTGGTCAAACATGAGATGACAAGATTGAACATTGACATCTTGGGAATCAGCGAACTAAAATGGACAAGCATGGGCGAATTTAATTCAGGTGACCATCATATCTAATACTGTGGGCAAGAATCCCTTAGAAGAAATGGAATAGCACTCATAGTCAACAAAAGGGTTGGAAAACCAGTACTGGGGTACAACCTCAAAAATGATAGAATGATTTCAGTACGAATCCAAGGCAAACCATTCGACTTCACAGTATTCAAGCCTATGCCCCAACCACTGAAGCCAAACAAGCTGAGGTTGATTGGTTCTATGAGGACCTACAACACCTTCTAGAACT
Organism: Heloderma suspectum; assembly: GCF_057233095.1. Classification (NCBI taxonomy): domain Eukaryota; kingdom Metazoa; phylum Chordata; class Lepidosauria; order Squamata; family Helodermatidae; genus Heloderma; species Heloderma suspectum. Next base: position 112,259,371 of record NC_139463.1, on the reverse strand, counting down.
AACACACAAAAAAAGATGTCCTTTTCATCATAGGGGATTGGAATGCCAAAGTAGGAAGTCAAGAAATCACCAGGATAACAGGCAAGCATGGCCTTGGTGTACAAAATGAAGAAGGACATTGTTCAAGAGGCAGCAACTCAATCCATCCCAAAGAAAAAGAAATGCAAGAAAGCCAAGTGGCTGTCTGAGGAGGCTTTACAAATAGCTGAGGAAAGAAGGGAAGCAAAAAAGAAGGGAGAAAGGGGAAGATATACCCAACTGAATGCAGAGTTCCAGAGAATAGCAAGGAGAGACAAGAAGGCCTTCTTAAATGAACAATGCAAAGAAATCGAGGAAAACAACAGAATGGGAAAGACTAGAGATCTCTTCAAGAAAATTGGAGATCTCAAGGGAACGTTTTGTGCAAAGACGGGCATGATAAAGGACAAAGAAGGCAGGGACCTCACAGAAGCAGATGAGATTAAGAAGAGGTGGCAAGAATACACAGAAGAACTATACAGGAAAGATCTGAATGTCCCTGATAGCCATGATAGTGCGGTCACTGAACTTGAGCCGGACATCCTCGAGAGTGAAGTCAAGTGGGCCTTAGGAAGCATTAGTAACAACAAAGCTAGCGGAGATGACAGTATTCCAGCCGAGCTATTTAAAATCCTAAAAGATGATGCTGTTAAAGTGCTGCATTCAATATGCCAACAAATCTGGAACACTCAACAGTGGCCACAAGACTGGAAAAGGTCAGTTTACATTCCAATTCCAAAGAAGGGCAACGCCAAAGAGTGTTCAAACTACCGCACAATTGCGCTCATTTCACATGCCAGCAAGGTGATGCTCAAAATCCTACAAGCTAGGCTTCAGCAGCATGTGAACCGAGAACTACCGGAAGTACAAGCTGGGTTTAGAAGAGGCAGAGGAACTAGAGATCAAATCGACAACATTCGCTGCATCATGGAGAAAGCAAGAGAATTCCAGAAAAACGTCTATTTCTGCTTCATTGACTACACTAAAGCCTTTGATTGTGTGGATCACAACAAACAGTGGCAAATTCTTAAAGTGATGGGAGTACCAGACCACCTTACCTGTCTCCTGAGAAACCTGTATGAGGGTCAAGAAGCAACAGTAAGAACCAGACATGGAACAACCGATTGGTAAAAATTGGGAAAGGAGTACGACAAGGCTGCATATTGCTGCCCTGCTTATTTAACTTATATGCAGACAACATCATGAGAAATGCTGGATTGGATGAATCACAGGTTGGAATTAAGATTGCTGGGAGAATTATCAACAACCTCAGATACACAGACGATACCACCCTAATGGCAGAAAGTGAAGAGGATCTAAAGAGCCTCTTGTTGAGGGTGAAACTGGAGAGTGCAAATGCTGGTTGGAAATTCAACATTAAAAAAACTCAGATACTGGCATCTGGCCCCATCACTTCCTGGCATATAGAAGGGGAAGAAATTGAAGCAGAGACAGATTTTATTTTCTTGGGCTCCAAGGTCACCGTAGACGGTCACTGTAGTGATGAGATTAAGAGACGCTTGCTCCTTGGGAGGAAAGCTATGGCAAACCTAGACAGCATAGTAAGAAGCAGAGACATCACCTTTCCGACAAAGGTCCGTCTAATCAAAGCTATGGTTTTCCCAGGAGTAACGTATGGCTGTGAGAGCTGGATTATAAGGAAGGCTGAGCGTCGAAGAATGGATGCTTTCGAACTGTGGTGCTGGAGAAGACTCTTACGAGTCCCCTGGACTGCAAGGAGGTCAAATCAGTCCATCCTAAAGTAAGTCAACCCTGACTGCTCATTGGAAGGACAGATACTGAAGCTGAAGCTCCAATATTTTGGCCACCTAATGCGAAGAGAAAACTCCCTGGGAAAGACACCGATGCTGGGAAAGACTGAAGGCAAAAGGAGAAGGGGAGGGCAGAGGATGAGATGGCTAGATAGCATCACTGATGCAATGAATATGCACTTGAGCATGCTCCGGGAGAGTGAAGGACAGGAAGGCCTGGTGTGCTGTGGTCCATGGGGTCACGAAGAGTCGGACATGACTGAATGACTGAACAAGTCCAAAACATCTGGAGGGCATCATGTTGCCTATTCCATACTAGGGATGGGTGGATTCCCTGACTTCTGCTCTGTGGGGAATCCACTCAGGGGTTGAAGCAATCCATTCCTCCCCTCGGAATCCTCCGGAGCCAGCTCCTCTCTGTGCTGATTCCTTGGAGCCTCACTCTGGATCCATATCACTTGCTATATGGTGCTGGTGGCCAGCATTACCGTATCTGTTTGAGGAATGAATACAACCATAAATGGCGTAGTGGATGCAATTTGCGGCCATAAAACCCTTAGTTTAAATTAAATGCTGTTTTAAAATGCTGTTTTAATGTTTTAATATAATTTTAATTACAGTATTGTTTAATTTATATTTTAGCTTTTGTATATTTTCATATGTTTGAATTGTATATGTTTTAATTTTTGTAAGTCGCCTTGTGTCCCAGTACTGGGAAAAAGGCGGGGTATAAATATAATTATGATGATGATGATGATAACAACAACAATAACAACAACAACAACAGCAACAACAGCAACCATTTACCTCGTTTAGGTCCGCAAAGGAATTTTCCGCCATCCCAACCCCATACTAAGCATTAAAGACAGGGAAATCCAGTTTTATGCTAAACAAAGTATTATGGCTCAGTGATAATATTCAGACTAGTTGGAGATGGTGATGATTTGTGAGTGATTGTTTAATCCAGCAAAAGAATGCAATTTCAATGGTTGGGTAGTGATTCCCGTAATTGAATCTGGTCATAAATCTTAGGCTAATTATTGACCTTAAAGAGGATTAGTCCTTGAAAATCCAATGGTAGGGTAGTAAACATCTCTTTCCCCCAGATTTTGACATTTCTCTGTTTTGCAAGACTTTGACCTAATAGCTGTCACTAAAAGCTTCCTAATGAAAAAGTGTTGTTACTAGGCTGGGAAGATATGTATACATAAAACACATATTCTTTTCCAGATATGAATGACTGTTTCCAGTGCCCAGAAGACCAGTATCCAAATGAGCTTCAGGATGAATGTATTCCAAAGGGTCTGAGTTTTTTGTCTTATGAAGAACCATTGGGGATCAGTTTGGCCAGTTTTGCTCTTTGCTTTTGTTTCGGAACAACATGGGTGCTTTGGATCTTTATTAAGTACCGGGACACTCCCATAGTCAAAGCCAACAACCGGAACCTCACCTACATTCTCCTCATCTCCATCATGCTCGCCTTCCTCTGCATTTTGCTCTTCATAGGCCAGCCTGAGAAAGTCATCTGTCTCCTTAGACAAACTGCCTTTGGCGTCATCTTCTCAGTGGCCGTTTCTTGTGTGTTGGCCAAAACGGTCATTGTGGTTCTAGCTTTCATGGCCACAAAACCAGGTTCCAACATGAGGAAATGGGTAGGGAAACGAATGGCCAATTCATTAATTCTTTTCTGCTCCCTTATTCAAGCCACTATTTGTATTGTATGGCTGTCAACCTCTCCCCCATTCCCAGATGTCGACATGCATTCACTAACTGAAAAAATGGTCTTAGAATGTAATGAAGGGTCGGTCACCATGCTTTGCTGTTCTTTGGGCTTCATGGGTTTCCTGGCCATCATCAGCTTCACTGTGGCTTTCCAAGCCAGGAAACTGCCAGACAGTTTCAACGAAGCCAAGTTCATCACCTTCAGCATGCTGGTCTTTTGCAGTGTCTGGGTGTCCTTTGTTCCCACCTACCTGAGCACCAAGGGGAAATATACAGTTGCTGTGGAGATATTCTCCATCTTGGCCTCCACTGCTGGATTACTGGGCTGTATCTTCTTCCCCAAATGCTATATTATTTTGCTGAGACCTGAATTAAACAGCAGAGACCAGCTAATGGGGAAAAAAAAGAAATCAAACAAACTCAAACATATGCTAATCTCTTAAATCTAGATTTGGCTATGCCGAAGACCCAATGTAAATAATGACAATTCAGTTAGTAGTGATTACCTTGCTCCAGTTGTTTAAGTGAAAGATAGTGATGTAGCTTCTTTGGGATGTGTGCTTTCCACTGTAGTATACATTGCCTCATTAAGGAAATGTTTATGGAAACAGTGGATGTAATTCAGGAGTGAAACTTCATTAATACATTGTTGAATTACATAAATTTTTCTTCATTTCTTCTAAGAAATACATATTTTTTGAGACATAGTCCCAAGATGTTTATATTTAGAACCAAAAAGTGCTGAACCTTTAAGAACACTCCCTTGGAATGTTTGCAAAAGGCATGTGGGTGTTTGCAGTATACTTACACCTGCTGACTTGACCATCCCTTCACTTGCTTGACATGGACTACTTACTTTCAGTGTTGGAAAGGTGCCAAGGTTTGAAGTGACTGCCTTCTCTCTCTCTCCTGGGGTTTGGACTGGGAAGCACATTCACAGAGTCCCTCACACATATGATCCACCCAGTTTGCATGCCATAGTGGCAAATGGTGGGTTCATTAACACATAATGTGTGGGAATCCACAGTGTGTGAGAGCTGCTTCCACTTGTCATAAGCAAGTTATGAATGCCCCATTAGTAGTTTGTTATTGTGATGTCCAAAAACTGACTGTCTGGGGTATTGATGGTTTAAATAACCCAGAGTTAACCTAACAAGAAATCATAGGTTAACTCTGGGTTGTTTATTTGAATAGGGATGGGTGAACCCCACCCACCCCAGCATCTGGTCCATGAGAGCAGGCTGCCTCCTGGAAACCCAGGTCACTTGGTGTCCAATGGATTTCCCTAAACCCCTGGTGTGTCTGCTGGATTTCTCAGGGCAGCTCTCCAGCATTATAAGGCATGATAGGCTAATGGCAGCTGCCATTAGACTATGGTTGGAAAAAAATATGGCCATAATTGGCATATTTTGTTGCATTTGCAGCTGTGAAGCATTTACTTCTACATAAATTACAGCTGTTGCAATACTATATGCTCTTACCTGAGAGTAAGCTGCATTGGCTTCTGGACCTGCTTGTGTGTGTGTGTGTGTGTGTGTGTGTGGAGAGAGAGAGAGAGAGAGAGAGAGAGAGAGAGAGACTGTCAATGTGATGGAAAGTTTGCTTATCACCCAGTTAACGTATATCAAGAGCTATAGGTAAACTAAACAACCAGCTGAGGTGCCCAAATTTTTGGCGTACCTTAGCTATGCATATTGCCTGTCAGGAGAGCTGATGCTTGAATTTCTAAGGCACTGCCTAGGTACCTGTGGATAGTATAAAAGTAAGAGTACCTAGTCTTACCCCTGAATCAAAATTATACCTGTTTCTTGATCAGAGACCATTCTTGGTTCCACCATTAAGAGAGGCTCCGTTGTTGTGTACACAAGACAGACAGGGCCTTTTCGGTAGCAATACCCTGACTCTGGAACGTCTTCTTGAGAGGAGTCAATTTGCCTTCATCCCTACTGAGCTTTAGATGGTACTGTTTTGCTGGGGCTTTGCTAAATCTTAATATTGTTTTGTCTTGTTTAAAATGCAAATGTAGTAAATAAATGCTAACAAATGTTCTGTTTCTGTTTTTATTTCCTTGTGATTGTATTATATTGTTGCATAATTGCTTTAAACAATCACATGCCATGCCACCTTAAAAAGGAAAAGAGAAGAACACTGATTTAGGACTTCTCTTTCTTTACTTCTGAAATTAAGCTTTTATTAAAAAATAAAAGCTCTTTTCTATTCATTTCACAGATTGTAGGCCTTCTTTAATGTTTAAACATGCATAGGATTGTGCCCTTAAAGTCAGATGAGAGGTGTTGGGAGCAGGTACATGGGCTTAGAATTTCCCACTTGTTTCCCATAGCACTGTTTTGACTATTTTTTCAGTGCCTCTGATTTCTGCTCCCAGTTTACGGTGTCCATTTGGCACCACAGAACATAAAATAAGATCAAAGTCAAACCTCCAAATTTTACCAGTTTTATTTAGGGCACAATCCTATGCATGTTTCAGCAGAAAAAAGTCCTACATTTCCCACCATGGCTAGTTTGGGAATGCTGGGAGTTGTAGGACGTTTTTCCTGTCTAAGCATACATAGGATTGTGCCCTTCTTTACTGAAAATTATTGGTAAGCCTCCTTTAAGGGTTGAGTATTCTGCAGTGGGATACACAATAAAAACCACAAATTTCAGGCACAGCCCCTATGTAATTACTGCAAATATTATGAACTATAATGTACTGCTTTGGTGGGGGGGGGGGACTGTGGAGGCAGCAAAGACTTCCTTTAGCTAGGTCAGCAAAATACCTTAGGCAGTGCCCGAGGATATGCTAAAGCAGTTGGCCCTAATACAGGTGGCCTCTCATACAATGGATTTGGGTTGAATAAAGTTGTCTCTGTAACCTGTTATATCTTTCCCACATTTTTGGAGCTTCCTTTTTTCTTGTCTTGTCTTGTCTTTTCATTTCTTTTCTTGTTGTTTCTTAATCAGTATGTCTTGCGGCCAGTGTAACTGTTTTACTTTTATGATGATGAATAAAAACATTGTGGGCTTCTGAACTAACCAATATATAAAGAGAATACTTGGAATACTCAGTAGCAACTGAAGTTTACATTTGATTTTGAAGTATTTCAGTTATGAAAAAGATCTCTCTTGAGAATTTTATGCACCTTTAGAAACAGTAGATCCTATTTTGTTTTCAAAGGCCTCTTTTTTCTGCTTGCCTTTCCTAGTTGTCTGTCTCACTGAGAAGCAGAACAGTCCACTAGAGAAGTGTGTTAAATATGTTTTCTTCTAGTATGTCATAAAGAACCCCAAACTTGGAGTCGATGGTCATTTCCTCTGTAATTAGCATATTAGTCTGGCTTGCACCTCGCGCTGCTCCAAGTCCCTGGGGGTTCTGGTGGCCTCTAGCAACCCTCTGAACAAAGACTGAAGGGTATTACGCCTGTAGGGATGTACCAAAGGGACTTATTTTGTCCCGCAGCTTGCTTCGCGGTGGGGGGGAGGCGCTTTGCTTCTCCCCCCGAAATTCAGGCTGGGGGGGAGGCGCCCTGCCTCGCCCGGCCGAAATTCAGGCCGGGGAGAAGCGCCCTGTCTCCCCGGCCGCGAAACACAAAAGTAAAAAAAAAAAAAAAACATGATAGGCTACGTAACGATTTACGCAGCCTATCACGGCTAGATTTCCAAAGTCAGCCGTGATAGGCTATGTAAATTGTTACGTAGCCTATCACAGGTGACTTTGAAAAAAAAAAAAGCGCATACGCAAATGGCGGCTATTTGCGTTGCCCTTATTTTTGCCGTAGTCTACATAAATCTTTACGTAGACTACCCGGGACCAAATAAGGAACGCAAATGGCGGCGCCCATGGGCACCGACATTTGCGTACGCGCTTTTTTTTTTCTCAAAGTCACCCGTGATAGGCTACGTAATGATTTACGTAGCCTATCACGGCTGACTTTGGAAATCTAGCCATGATAGGCTGCGTAAATCGTTACATAGCCTATCCCGGGTGTTTGTTTGTTTTTTCACTGAATTTCGGGGGGAGAACCGAAGCGCCTCCCCCCCACCGCGAAGCAAGATGCGGGACCAGGTAAGTGACTTTCGTACATCACTAGATCATCCCAGTGTGTAGGACATGGAATCATGGGCTCATGTGACAGGAAGCCAGATTCCGGCTGAACATCAGGAGAAATGTCAATGGAACCAATTCCCTAGGGAGGTGGTGGGCTCTCCCACACTGGAGGCATTCAAGACAAGGCTGGACAGCCATCTGTCAGGGATGCTCTGACTTGGATTCCTGTATTGAGCAGGGGGTTGGACTTGATGGTCTTGTAGGCCCCTTCCCACCCTACTATTCTATGATTTGTGCCCCACAAAGTTACATAAAATCAATAGTGAGTAATCAGATATGTGCTGGAGAAACTGTGGCTTAAGTGAATCACATGAACATATGTGGATCTTCTGCCCAATCGTTCTGGAATGAAGTAATAGAGTGGCTGAGTAACATAACAAGTCAAACGGTAATTGCAAGTGAAACACTATTACGGTTCTCATTGTTTGCAGCAGGGGAGAATGGGGGACTGCATTATAAAGAATTGTTTGGCAATGCTTGTAGGAGATGTGAGGAGATGTGAGAACTGAGATTGTGAGAACTTGGGGAAAATGCTCAAGGTCTCTCATTCCAGAATATGCTCAGTTGCGCTGGTGGAGAAATTAACCAGCCATTTTCATGTAGCTGGAGGAGAAATAAAAGAAGACAACTTTGTACCAACTTGGTACCCATTTTTATTTTTTTCTGAAAACTGAATGTTGAAGATGAACCTTGAACGAATCATGTGGTAAATTCTAATCTGATATAGAAACGGACCAAACAATAAGAGATACAATATTTTAATTATGTTATTTACAGGTATATTGACAATTTCTGTATGTGACTATGGGATGTATGGTTATAATTATTTCTTAGTTTTTGGGATTGTGAGGGAGGGCTTGATGTACTTGTTACTGAAAATAATAATAATAATAATAATAATAATAATAATAATAATAATATTCAAGCCACAGTTTGTTATGTCATGCAAACATATTGTGTGTGGGTTTTTTTTAAAAAAGGACATTGATTGGAGGTCACGTCATGCAAAAAGATTGTTTGGACAAGAGTCCAAAGTATTCAGTAGCAAGGACCCAGAAGGTACTAGTCCTCCAGCTGTGATCAGAACCAAGCAAAAACTGCCACACCGAGTTCACAAAACTCAGAGGTGTTTTTCAGTTTACACAAATACTTTTGCATCACGGCTGTCATGATCAAAGCACAAAAAAGATGCAGGAAGATTCTCAAGTACTAAGGCTTTCTTCACATGGAGCTTTTATCCAGCGATTGATAGGGATGGCGGAGAATTCCGCCACGGATTTCAGTGTGGCCAAATGCACTGGCATTTGGCCCCCCGAAAACTGTGGTGGAACGGCCTCCCATCCCCGCCCCCCCCCACAGATTCTCCCCCGGGATGAAGCTTACCTGCAGCAGATGTTTCAGTGGCAGCAGCGGCTGGTCTTTTGACTGCCTGCCACGGCCACCATTTGCATCTGCTGTTTGCCGTGATAGGCTCCGTAAGTATTTACGTCGCCTATCATGGAAAGCCTGCCCCCCAAGAGCGTACGCAAATGGCGAGGGCTACGGCAGCTGCCATTTGTGTTCCCTTTTTTTCACCGTAATATCTTACATAAATATTTACGAAGGCTAAAATGGCAGGAAAAAAAGGAACGCAAATGGCGCCCACTATGCTATTTGCATTCCTCTCTTTTTTTTCGCCATAATAGCCTACGTAAATATTTATGTAGGATAAAACAGCGAAAAATAGGGAATGCAAATGGCAGCGGCCATAGCCGCCATTTAGGTACGCTGTTTTTTTTTGCTTGCCATCATAGGCTACATAAATACTAACGTAGCCTGTCACCGCAGCCTGGCTGGAGGCAAATGGCAGCCGCTATGGCGGTTGCCATTTGCGTCCACAGCAGCCCATCCGCGGCTGGAACTCCGGCTGTGGACGGCCCTGGCTAGCTGCTCCACAGAGCCGCTGTGGAGCGGAGTCAGCCAGGCCGGATTCCGGGGGGTAGGAACAGATCGCCTCCCCCCGTCGAGGATTCTAGGGGGAGGGACGGAGCACCTCCCCCCCACTGTGAATCACATCTGCGAAAAAGTAAGTGACTTTCATACATCCCTAACGATTGAGATGGCTCTCTCACAGAAGTTTGTGGGTTCTTCACATGACACTGTGAACCTCCAGAGCATCTCCTGCACTAAATGCCCTTTGTTGCTTTTTAAAAATAGATCACCGATAATGAGCGATGAAATTACCACATTGTGTTCTGCTTGAGTTCCCTCCATGAAAAGAGGAAATGTGGCAAGAAGAGGAGCGAGATCCATGAAAGATAATCAAAGACTCAGATATGGGAGAAGGAGGGGAAAAGTGGAGCGGGAAATGGAAGTGCATGAAAATGGCAGTCGTTATGATCATGCATTTAAAACGGAAGCAGAAAGCCCTGTTTTAAATGCAGGATTTTAGGCTGGTATAGAGATGCCCTAAGAATGGCTGCTCCTGACTGAAAACAGTGAGGTTTTTCAAACTATTCCCAGAACCATCAAAAATAGAAAAGCGTCTGTGACAGGCTCTCCATCATGAGCAGCTGTACCAGAGTCATTCCGAAACTTGTGACACTATTTGCAAATGACATCTCCTACTCTTATATTCCTTAATCAGCACGGGGAATCATGTCAGGGCTGGTTTCTTCCATGTTTGATTAATTTTACATTTTGCTGACCTGGAGGCTTTTTGAATATATGGAGCTTTGGTTGGTTTGGTGATGTCAGATTTAGCCTTGCGTACATGACCGGAAGCTGCTGAGTAACCTCCTTTGATAAAGTTTCCCACCTTTGGGCTAAAGTCAAACTTCTCTTAGGGCACAATGCGATGCATGTTTAGATAGAAAACAGGCCTACAACTCCCAGCATGCCCCATCCAGCATGGCTCACAGGGGCATGCGAGGAGTTGTAGGACTTCTTTTCTGTCTAAACAAGCATAGGATTGTGCCCTTAAGGGCATGGCTGCCAGTAACATGGAGGATGTAGGGTCTACTCTGCCATGAACAGCCTGTCAACAATTGTTTGTTTATTTAGCTGTAGGTACCTCATGTTGCATGCTTCTGTGTATCTGAATATGACCATGAAACCCTGGGGAAATGAACAGTAAACCAAAGCATATGACAAGAGTGACAAAAGTGATGGAAAGCACTTCAGATTAAAAATAAATAAATAAATAAATAAATAAAGTGGGGGAAGCTGAAACTGATAGTCATCCAAGTACACCAGAACCTGGAGTGATTAGCTCCAGATCCTCATCCAACTCCTTTAACAGATCCTCATCTTTAACAGATCCTCACCTTTAGCAGATCCTCATCCTCATCCTTTAACAGATCCTGATCTTTAACAGATCCTCATCCTCATACATTAATAGATCCTCATCTTTAACAGATCCTCATCTTTAACAGATCCTCATCTTTAACAGGATCCTCAGCCTCATGCTCATCATTAACACATCCTCATCCTTTAACAGATCCTCATCTAACTCCTTTCACAGATCCTCATCTTTAACAGATCCTTAACCTCATCCTTTAAAAGATCCTCATTATTAAGAGACCCTCATCTTTAACAAGATCCTCATCTTTAAAAGGTTCCGCATCCTCATCCTTCAACACATCCTCATCTTTAACAGCTACATGGCAGGCAGGTACAATATAGTTCTCTCCATTTACCTATTGAATTTGGCCAATGCGGATGGGTGAGAATTTTATTTTGGTTCTGTTTTGAAAGTAATTTACCAAAAATTCAGAAATTTCGTAATACTTGAAATGGAAATAACTTAAGATTTATTTATTTTTTTAAATGAATGAAGGAAGAAGCGAAATTGAGATATTAGTCCACCAACTCAGAGGGACTTTCTTCTTTAATCTTTGTTTTCATGCCACACTCCCCCATACATCCCCACACACCAGTAATTTGCGCATGGCTGCAGTTGGTGGATTTTAGGGTTTGAGTAAAAATTAAAGTCTGCCCACCCGTGGAATCAAGATGGAATAAACATAAGTTGGAAAAGAATGAGATACTGAGAGACAAACTGACATTGACTGATTCATCTGTCCATATTCATGATGAATATATTTGGACACTGGCATGGTGGAGCTGACTGAACAGAAAGGACAGAAGACTTCATGAGTCAGTATTATAAAATGGGAAAACTTTGACAACTCTCTGATAATTTACATTTTCCATGTGAATATCAAAGTATTCTTAATTTGAAAATTGGCTTAATTTGGAACGTGCAATTATTATTTTTTTATTCCACCTCTGTAAATACAGGCAGTGTAATCTGTTTGTTTTCTTGTACACTTCTCCCTAAAGACTTGTATGTGTTTTTTTGTCTGTTTTTTTCTGGTGGCCTAATTTTGCTGTGGGACATGCATGACAAACCAGAGTGCCTCTTGCTATCCCACTGAAGAAGACTTCTGCTACATTGTGAGCAACTTGTTATATTCTAAAATATTTTAGAGAACATGTAACTCAAAGTAGATGATTATCTCCCCCATAATTATCAAAATCACCATGATAATTCAACGCTTTCTTAAATTCCCTAAGTAGTCACACTGATCATGAGGAAAATTACAAACTCAGAGTAAAAAAGGCTATTAATATCCTGTGTACCATTGAGACCTGGGGACCAAGGCAGGCAGAGCTACTTATGCTGCTATTGTCTTTATTATTGTCTTTATTCAAGTCAGGGACACTCAGATGTCAATGTGGGAAAAGGCAACTTGGCGTAAAGAAGGAAGACTATCTTATGAGACAGTAATATCTGTGGTGGTGATGATGGTTGTCTTGGTGGTACTGCCTCAGTTGCAATGTAAGATTACTCGTGGTAAATGCACCATTCGTGAGCCTCTTCCTATTCTTCACAAGTATCATCAGGCAGGAGACGTCATCACTGGTGGCATTATTTCTCAGATCTACATGTTTTCCAGTCCAAGTACCTTTGAAAAGCAGCCCTCTCACGAACTCTTTGATGACCTTCTGTGAGTAGTTGATATTTTTTAATCATATAATGCATCAGTCCAGATAATATTCTCAGACAATTTGCCCCAAGTGGTTTTTGCTTCACTGGCCTGGGAAATATCTGACATTGCACCTCTTGAAGTATGTTGATATTATCTTAATATCATGTTTCTTCTTATCTTCTTATCTTTTGTTCATTTTATCTTTTGTTCACTGCTCTGGAATCTGATTTGATGAGGAGCAGTATGCAAATGTGGTAAATCAATAAAATCGTTACTATTGTTGTTATTTTTGATGATGATGATGATGATGATAATTGAACTGTTCAGTGTTACCAGCATGCACTCATGTATTCATGTCATGTCATGTCAGGGTCTGCTCTTCCACTCCTTCTTCTGAATGGAGTACCAAGTGTCATTTGCTTTTCCTGCCTATCAGACAGATCTGCCGAATAAGAACTTTCTGCACTGTCTCAGACATAAAGATTGGTGCATGTAGGGATGGGTGAGAATTCCATTTCATTTCAGTTTGATTAGTTCTCCACATTCAGGACATAAATAACTTGAGTTGTGTGTTTTTTAAAAAAAAATGAATGTGGGAGAAAGGGAAAGGGACAGATTTGTGCATGGAAGCTCAATGACACTCCAACAAATATTCCATTCAACGGGTAGCTACACCTCCCTGGTGCTGGTGTTTTCAAAGTATGAAGGGGGAGGGAGATACTTTTTTATGTTTTGTAGAAGATGGACTTCATGTGTACCAAATGTCAGCATTTTAAGTCATATGGAACTACCGCATCAATTGGATGCCCCTGTGCTTCCATTAGTGATGGCTGAGCGTATTATTGCTATGTGTGGCATGCAGGCCACTTTCCAAGCGGTCAGAAGTTCCAGGTGTTCCGTCACTCACTCACGGTTCAGTTCCCTGAGAGATGTGTCACTGCTGGGTTACGGAGTTTCTGTGATATAAAATTTATTAAAACCCTATTCAGGTGTCATGATTCAATGAGTCCATGAGTAAGAGGGAAAGGACCACATGAACTGGCCCATGCCCAATATCCTCAAATGTCCCACCCCCTCCATCCTCAATCTTCCCATGGTGAAGAGGAAAATCTGCAGAATTTAACATGACTTTGTGTGATCAGGAAACCTAATAAACCAAAGTTTCTGCTCCCATGGAAACTCCTACTTGCATTCCAGTGAACACAGGTAAAAGCCCCAGAAATACATCCCTGCTCAACATGGGAAGTTCAAGGGCATGGGGGGTGGGCCTGGCATCCCTCTTCCTGTTGTGCACATATCACTTTCAGGCACAACACCTGGGCCCTGTTTCCACAACAATGGAAGGAGAAGGAAAGAGTGGCTTACTCACATTTTTCTAGGACCTGCTTTTGTCCAGGCAGGGCTCCAGAGGAGTGTGCATTGCCCCATTTTAAGTTGCTTCTCCTAACATACTTCCAGGTGGGGGGGGGTGTATGAGGCGAACGTCATTTGAGTGGCAGGGGCTGCTCTCCCCCTCCAGGCTTTTCCCTCCTTTCTCCAAAATTCTCCCTAACGAAGGTGCAAATTAGAAGTAATTACTTCAAATGTGTGCAGGAGAAGCCTCCTAATGAACCCCAATCTTTCTAAACTGTTGCTGTGCTAGACCCCTGTGTTGGGGAAGAAGAATTCCTTCCGATGTGCACAACTGACAGAGCAGCCTCCAAATGAGCCCCAGTCTTTCCATCCTCTTGCTGCCCTTGAGCGCTGTAATGGGGGTGGTGAAAATGATTTGCTTCCTTTGTGGGCATTTGGGAGACAAGCCTCATTGAGCACAATGTTGCTTGTGAGCAAAGGGATGGATGCACCTGATCTCGTCTGATCTCAGAATCTAAGCAGGATCAGCCCTGGTCAGTCCTTGGATGGGAGACCACCTGGCAATCAGGCTTCCTGCATTGAGCAGGGGTTTGGACGCAATGGTCTTGTTGGCCCCTTCCAACCCTACAATTCTATGATTCTATGAGTAGATACTAACTGGTTTGTGCTGGGAATCACAGGGATTGTTGTTCAGTCCTTCAGTCGTGTCCGACTCTTCGTGACCCCATGGATCATAGCACGCCAGGCCTTCCTGTCCTGCGCTCTCTCCCGGAGTGTGCTCAAGTTCATATTCATTACATCGGTGATGCTATCTAGCCATCTCATCCTCTGCCATCCCCTTCTCCTTTTGCCTTCAGTCTTTCCCAGCATCAGGGTCTTTTCCAGAGAGTTTTCTCTTCACATTAGGTGGCCAAAATATTTGAGCTTCAGCTTCAGTATCTGTCCTTCCAATGAGCACTCAGGGTTGATTTCCTTTAGGATGGACTGATTTCACCTCCTTGCAGTCCAGGGGACTCGTAAGAGTCTTCTCCAGCACCACAGTTCGAAAGCATCAATTCTTCGGCGCTCAGCCTTCCTTATAGTCCAGCTCTCACAGCCATACATTACTACTGGGAAAACCATAGCTTTGATTAGACAGACCTTTGTCGGCAAGGTGATGTCTCTGCTTCTTACTAAGCTGTCTAGGTTTGCCATAGCTAATCACAGGGATAGGAGACAGGAAACACGCATTGACTGAGGTCATGGTGCAAGGCACAGCATACATAGAGCTTGTGTGGCAGCTTTCATAGCTGAGGTCAAAGCGGGTGTGGGGCACACAGGAACTATATCAGGGAGTACTCGACTGGAGGAAAAGAATCGGACTTCAGATGTCCCAGGAAATCTGTTCCCCCACTCCCAATAAGGTTCGGGGTGGCTGCTGGATGGCCACAATGTCATCTTTCCTAATGGCCTCAACATGCAGCCAGCTTGGAGTAAATTGCTTGTGGAAACACTGCCCTGAATAGGGCTAAACACACACACACACACACACACACACACACACACACACAGGCTGAGCAAAAGATGGAGAATCAAGGTATTAAGACTCCAACAGATTCCTCCTCTTCTTCAACAGATTCCTAGGGGAACCTATAGTGCCATAGGATTTCCTGAATAGAGGAAAGCTAGCAATCTGCCTCCTTTTCAGACCTGGTTACAGCACAGACCAATTTCCCCCTACACACACAGACCTCACTCACCCCCTCGACTTGTCTAGTGGGGAGAAGATAGATGAGTTATCTCCACATCCTAGTTCCCATGTTAGCAGCCGTCAGCTGTATTTTGCCATCTCTTGGAAGGCATTTCTTCAGAAACCCATACTGATAGCTGCACTGCCAAAAGTCAAGAAATACAGAGTAGCAAGGGATCATGCAACGTCCTCTTGGCCTCCCATAACATTGGTATACAAAAAGTTGGATCCAGAGAAGCTTCCTCTGTTGGAAGAACATGCTTTCTCTCACGGAAAATGCCTTCTTCAAAAGAAGAATGCACCTTCCTCTGATGGGGTAAGCTCATGTGTTGAAGGAAAATTTGCTGGATCCAACCCAGAATGCTTTTGTCTGCACCAGATATAGCTTACATATTCCTAAATCCAAGACTTTTAGTTTGACACACAAGGTTTTGAACGTTGTGAATCATGGTTCTGAGCATGCTATCTCATATTTATCAAATGCACTTCCAGCCAGGTATGTTTGCCAATGTTTCTTCACAATTCACAGTTAGCAAAACAGATATTATCTGCCTACACTGAGTAGTATGGAAGTCTGGCTCCAACATCTAGAGTATGCCATATATTCCAAAGCAAAGTCTCCATGACACGCCTTTTAACTTTCACTCTAGGGTATTGACTCACAACTACCAGCATGTCCTGGCCTTGGCCTTTGCAGTAAAGGAGATCAATGAAAATCCACAGATCTTGCCCAACATCACTTTGGGCTTCAACATCTATAATAGCCTTTTCCTTGCAAGCTGGACTATTCTTGCCTCAATGGAACTTCTTTCCACATGGAACAGATTCATCCCTAACTACAAATGTGACATCCACAGCAATCTAGTAGGACTCATTGGGGGACCTCACTCAGAAGTCTGCCTTCACATGGCAACCACCCTGGGCATCTACAAGATTCCACAGGTAAGTTGTATGAATGGACGTGGAAGTTGAGCAAACCACATTTCTCTGGCCTTTTACATGTGGTCATGTGGATTGAAGACAGAAAGTGGCAAGCCTGTTTACAACTCTCTATGATATGTTGCTTATGAAGAACTTAACAAATATATATTTTTTTTTAAGTTGATGTCTCTGTATAACAAGTATGAATTCAGGCTAAGTGATATATTTGTAATACAAGGGTTAAATGGCCTGTGGAAATGTTGAGATGCTGTCCATTCATCAATTCTTGATCCAAGTGAGGCAAGAAACTATTCTTACTACTATTTAATTTTTTTTTTTTTTTTAAAAACACTTTTAATTTAATGTGTAGTGTTAAGGGCTTTCCATGTTCACCCCTTCTCCAGAATGCTGGGAAATGGTTATTTGGGCAATATACATATGGTATGCTATGCTATGCTGTAGTTTGTTCCAGCTTCAACACTGCCTTGGATGACAGTCAGTGGCAGAGTGGTGGACAAATCTCTTCCTGATTTGTCTGTCCACTGGATTAAAGACATGGAGTCTCAGCAGCTGAAGCTACTGTCCCATGTCACAAGCATGCAGCTGGCATGAGCTCCTTTTCAAACACAGTAAAAGGGCAGACTGAAGAATGCAAGTAGCTCCAATGATTCAAAATCACCATGTATACTTGTGAAAAAGTCCCATTGGACTCAATGGGATTTATGTCTAAGTAAACAGGGTTTGTGTGGCAGATTTAGGTCCTTAGCACAAAATTCATTAACAGAAATGTGAAAGGGAAAGAGTTCCTTGATCCATATTTGATCTAAAATAGTTATTGCCTAAGTATGGATTTTGGAATGTTACTTATGGCCCACACAGCTACCTTTGCTTTTAATACCATGCAGCAGGGAGTTCTGTGACACCTTAAAGAGTAAGAGATTTATTACGGCATAAAGCTTTCAGACACAGTCCATGTCATCAGAAGATCTTTTTAGAGTCAAAAGCATTCCTGAATCACGCCATACCCAAATGAGTGACCTGGTTCACACATAACTTGCCAGTTACTTGTAAAATGGAAGAGTAGCTTCAGTTGCATGATAGCTTCAGTTAAATAGACTTCCTGAGTCTATTCCAGTGAACAGACAAATTTGGGACTTGGGACCACCGTGTGGATGTGAGTGTGACAGCCATCCAGCTCTAAGGGCAGTGATTCAGCTGGAACTAACCAAAGCAGAGGATTCTATGTTGTGTTCAGTCGTTCAGTCATGTCCGACTCTTCGTGACGCCATGGACCACAGCACGCCAGGCCTTCCTGTCCTCCGCTCTCTCCCGGAGTGTGCTCAGCTCAAGTCCATTTTCATTGCATTGGTGATGCTATCTAGCCATCTCATCCTCTGCTGTCCCCTTCTCCTTTTGCCTTCAATCTTTCCCAGCATCAGGGTGTATTCCAGTGACTTTTCTCTTCGCATTAGGTGGTGAAAATATTTCAGCTTCAGTTTCAGGATCTGTCCTTCCAATGAGCAGTCAGGGTTGATTTCCTTTAGGATGGACTGATTTGACCTCCTTGCAGTCCATGGGACTCGTAAGAGTCTTCTCCAGCACCACAGTTTGAAAGCATCGATTCTTCAGCGGCGGCACTCAGCCTTCCTCATAGTCCAGCTCTCACAGCCATATGTTGCTACCGGGAAAACCATACCTTTGATTAGACGGACCTTTGTTGGCAAGGTGATGTCTCTGCTTCTTACTATGATGTCTAGGTTTTCCATAGCTTTCCTCCCAAGGAGCAAGCGTAGGGATGTAAAAAACACCTCCCTGGCTCTGCGCCGGGCACCTCAGGATTTGTCTAACCCCCTTTTAAAGCCATCCAAGTGGCAGCCATCACTATGTCTCATGGTGGCAAACTCCATAGTTTAAGGATGTGCTTTCACTGCTTTGTGAAGAAGTTCTTCCTTCTATCTGTCCTGAATCTCCCACCAATCAGCTTCATGGGATGACCTCGGGTTCTAGTATTCTGAGAAAGGGAGAACAAAGTCTCCCTATCCACATTCTCCTCACCATGCATAACTGCTGTACACCTATATCGTGTCTCCCCTCACCCTCCATTAAAATGGAGGGGAGGGAGTCCAGTGGTGATATGTTCCCTAAAGGTGGGTTATTCCTTAAAATAAAATGTGTCTCTAGTAGGGATGGATGGATGCGACCCCCCCATCCGGGTCCTCCGGGTGCCCACCAAGCCACTGCCCCCATTTGTGCGCCCCCCAGACCAACTCACATGGCCCCTTATGCTTTCCGAGCCGTGTTCATGGGCCCTGAGCCATCCGAGAGTGGTCCATTTCCACCGGTAAAATGGTCCATTTAAGCCTGTAATATAATGTAGATGGTGCCTTTATGGCTGCTGTGTGCACAATATTGGATTTATGGAACCTCCCAAGGTGCCATTTTTTCGCAAAATGGTGACTACGGGAACAACGGGAGCTGGAGGACAGCTCAGGGTAGGTAAGGGTGGCTCAGCAAGAGTGGGGGGGGGAGCGGGGGGAACAGCTCAGTGAGCACAGCCAGGAGGCATGAGCGGGGGGCGTCCACTGGACTCCTGGACTGAGTTGTCCCCCCACCATCCCTAGTCTGTAGCTGTGCAGTCCAGGACTTGGAAGTAATTGGAGGCCTCAGTTACTGAGAGTTGGTTGTCAAACATCACCTTCCTTTTCAATATCTGTCTGCTGCTCTCTCTTTACCATCCCCTCAGAAAGAATCTCCCTTTTGTGACTCATCAGGGTCAGAAAGGCTTGAGATTCTGCCATTTCATCAGAGGCTGCATTCCTACTCCATTCTATTCCCACTCCCATCCTTCACATACAACCTCATGAAATGCAACCATAAGCTAAAATGGGATGAAAGATGCACTTTAAAAACAAACAAACAAACAAACAAACCAATAAACAACAAATACCTCATAATTCTTTGGAAGGTACAGCGCAAACTGCACCTTCTTCCTGTTCTAATATGACAAACTGTTTTCCAAAAGACACTGTACAAATACGGACATGTGACTACAAAGTGCATCCCATGTAAGTGTATTGCAAAAATTACAGCCACACCCTCTCAAACTGTTCGTGGGTACTCTTCAAATTTTACACTTAAATACATAAGCCATTACTTGTCCTTTCTCCTTCAATATAGGCATGGACCATCCTCAAACCCTCCTCTCTTGCACTCCCATGTTTCACATCAATTTGTGGGGACATTTTCTCAGTATAACCCATAGAACCTACCCTCCCCCCCTGATTTCTGGTTATAATGGCATAACTGGACTAATCCAACTGACCTTTAACATAGGGCCACAACTGTTCCCCTATAATATGCCTATATCATGCCCCCTCATTTGTCTTTTTTTTTTTCCTAATTAAATTTCTATGGATTTTGTAACCTCTATGGGGACATTAACAGAACAGTGCACAGTATTCCAAGTGTGGGCACACCATAGATTTGTATAAAGGTATTACAATATTGGCATTTTTATTTTTGATCCCTTTCCTATTGATCCATAACATAGAATCTGCAATTTTACACACACTCTCTCTATCTTTCACACATACACACACACACACACACAGTTGCCACACTACAGGTCATTTTCATTGTGCTATCAGCCTAAGACTCCAAAATTACTTTCCCGATCAATCATCACCAGCTAAAGCCCAATTTGTGCATATGTGTCATTAATAATGTTTGCCTACAGTATATTACTTTACACAAACATTGAACTGCATTTCACCATTTTAATGCCCTTTCACTCAGTTTGTAGAGATACATCTCAAGTTTTTGCTGTTGCTGTTCTTTAACCACCCTGAGTAATTTGGTCTCATCCATAAACCTGGCCAGCTCACAGCTCACCTCAAACTTCACACAATTAGGACAGATGTGTATAAAGATTTTTGGGGAACCCCAGTTCTTATATCCCTCCTTTGTGAGAACGGTTAATTTATTCCTTTTCTGTGCTTCCTGTTCTTTAATCAGTTACCAATCTGTAAGAACTAGGGATGTTGTGCTGGCCTGAGAGGAGGGTGGAGTCTAGGAGACTCCTTCCCAGATCCCATTTGCTGAGCTGCTGCACACTTACTGGACCCAGGCACCGAGTGCTGTGTGCCCCACGAATGCCTGGCGGTCTCCTGTCCCCTTAGCAAGCTGCCATTTTGTGTAAAAATGGCAATTCAGGGGTTTCCAGAAATGTAATGTTATTTAAATGGCGGCTGTAAAGGGGCCATTATGCAACATTACAGGCATGAATGGTCCACTTGTGCATGTAATGCTGCATAAATGGCCCCTTTATGGCCGCTATGTGTGCACCATTACATTTCTGGAAAATGCCAAGCCACCGTTTTTACACAAAATCGGGTTTCACTAAGGGGATGGGTGGCCCTGTGGCATTTGCCATGTGCTCCCTGGGCAGTCCAGCAGCTCGCATGGTGTGGCAAGCAGGGATGGGCAGCAGAGGCAGTTTGGAAAGCACCCAGCAAGTGCGAAGGGAGGTGAGGCCATCCATCTCTAAGAAGAACCCACCTTTTTATTCCATGTCTACTAAGTTTGCTACTTGGTGAAGGACTTTGTCAAAAGCTTTTGAAATTCCAAGCACACATCCACTATGCTCCATTGTAATGCCCGTGTCTGAATGATACTGTCTTGATATACTGTCATTCCAGGTATTTGGGGAGGGGGTGATGTAAAGGTCCCCTCTGTGAGCCCCCCAAATTGCTTCAGGTAAGGTTGGATGAATCTGTGATTTTAGGTTTCTCTGCTTCTCTCTCTCTCTCTCTCTCTCTCTCTCTCTCTTCCACCCCCCAAGTTTGTGTTTAGTTTGTCCCACACTTTGAAAATTTTGCATAAGTTCCCAAGAAAAGTAGTACACATTTGTGCATTTTTAAATAATTTTTTCCTTACACATTTTTGCAAGCATTTGTGAATGTTACTTCACCTAACATATGCATTATTGTGCATCTTTCCCTAATATGTTCATCACTGAATCCATGTTTAATGGCTGAGCTCCACCGCAAAATTCATAGGGATATCAGAGAATTCCACCACGGATTCCAGTGAGGCAGGATTCTTTAGAATTCTTTAGAATCTGGCCACCCGGAATCCGTGGCGGAATGGCCTCCTGCCTCCTGTCACCGCATGGAATCCTCCAGGGACAGAACTTACCTGAGGAGGATGCGGCAGCGGCAGCTCCGGTGGCGGCTCCTACAGTGGAGCCTCTGGCTGGTCTCCCGGCTAGCCACAGCAGGGCAGCAGCGGCCACCATTTGCGTTCTTGTGGCTGTGATAGGCTACGTAAGTATTTACATAGCCTATCACGGCAAAGAGCAGGGGCACAAATGGCGTAGCGGCCACCATTTGCGTGGCTGCTTTTACTGTGTTAGGCTACGTAAATACTTACGTAGCCTATCACGGCTGCTTGCAAGGACGCTAATGGCAGCCGCTACGATGGCCGCCATTTGCAGCAGCAGCTGCCTGGCTACGGCCACAACTCCGGCTGTGGCTGGCCCTGGCCGGTGGCTCCCTGGAGCCACTGCAGAGCAGAGACAGCTGGGGAGAATTTGGGGGGGGGGATGAAGTGCCGCTCCCCCACCGCGGATGCCCAGGCGCGGAGCCAGGAAAGGGATTCGTACATCCCTAAAAATTCAAGAGAACTGTGAATTTCAAAGGATAACTGAGTTTTGGTTTGCATATTGGTTTGAAAGTGAGAAATTAGGTAAGTTCACATTCAAATCAAATATGAAACAAATGAATTTCTCCTCCATCCCTAGCTGTAAGTCTCCTCTTGCATCCTGGCTGGTATCTTGAACAACAGTCTTGTTAGGCAGTAAGAATATTCTGGAAATGTTGGCTGCACATGCCCACTTGCCAACATAATTTTTAAACGAGACGCAAACTTCAAGATATAGACAGGATGAAGAGTAAAACTGTGCCACTGGGCAACCTTTTCAGGAAGTATGTCTCTTACGTTTTCTCATTCCTTTTTTTGCTTAAGTTCATATATGGCTCTGCTCCAGTGATGAAGGACAACACTCAAGCAGTTTTCTTCCACCAGATGTTCCCAGATGGGACCAGTCAGAATATGGGGATTCTCAAGCTGCTGCTGCATTTCAGATGGATCTGGATTGGGGTGATTTTCTTTGATGATGATAATGGAGAGACGTTTGTGCAGAATGTGCTTCCTATATTTTCACAGCATGGTATTTGCTTTGAGTTCCTGGAAGGAATGCCCAAGTTATCATTTTCTGGTAACACCGCTAATGCAGCAGGAGAATGGTTTCAAACATCTAATGCTGTCATGGGAAGCACTACCAATGTTTTGGTCATTCAGGGTGAAATTCAGACCATTAGTGTTTTAAGAGCGTTGTTCCACTTTTCAGAATTTGAGGATATACCAATCAAGACCAAAGTCTGGATAATGACAGCTCAGATGGATTTCACATCCCTTGCCTTTCAAAGAGGTTGGGACTTAAACTTCATCCATGGTGCCATATCCTTTGCCATTGACTCAAAGGAGGTTTGGGGATTCCAGAGATTCCTTCAGATAAGGAACCCCACCTCAGCGAAAGAAGATGGATTTCTAAGGATCTTCTGGGAAGAGGCATTTGACTGTTCTTTCCCGAACCCCCCTTTAGACAAGAAAGCTGGGGAAACCTGCACTGGGGAGGAGAAACTGGAGACTCTTCCTGGGTCTGTTTTTGAGATGAGCATGACTGGCCACAGTTACAGCATCTACAATGCTGTCTATGCTGTGTCCCATGTGCTGCAGGACATATATTCATCAGAGTCAAAACGGAGAGCAAAGATGGAAGGAGTGAGAAGGAATCTCATGTCTAAACAGCCATGGCAGGTATGTCTATGGGTTCAACTCCTCACTCAGGCTGGGGTGGGATCTAATTGCTATGTTAGTCATCCCTGATGGAGCTGCAAAAGGCACACAAAGGAGGCAACTGACTTGGACGGCTCCTCCTGATGTAATCCCAGTCCTTTTCAAAGTGCTGAGATAGTGATGGAGTTCGATGCCTCTCTCAGCATGGAGAAAGGTAAAATGGATGGGGCTTGGGTCATGGTATCACTGGGTGTGACCATTCCCACTGACAACCTCTAGCCTATGCAGGGCCCAGTTGTGTGCAATCCCCCGGCACCTCCACATTGAAGCAGTTGCCCACATCTGGAGAACTGCAAAGCATTATCCCGGGGGGGGGTAGGATTCCAGCCCAAGAACCAAATTGGCTCTGGACAACTACACTGGGGGCTGCATGGGAGCAATCAGAGGGACCACAGTCCAAACTTTGTGGGCCCCAGCAAAGTTAGAAGGTGCCCCAGCATGTTTGTGTCTCCCCCATTACACTTATTCTCACTGATGGACTCACACATACTGTATGCATACACACATACACACATGCAGGCACTCACACACCCCACTACACACATGCACACACGCACACACACGCACACACACACACACACACACATGGGACTCAGCTGGCACCTTAAGGAGTTGCACACTGGCTTTTCTCCATCTCATCCTTCCCTGATTAGAGAAAGGGAGAGAAACACATCCAACTGAGCCAAGGCTTCCAGAAGTGTCCCTTGAGGCTGCAGCTCAGATTCTCTCTTGAGTCTTCTACCTTCTCTCAGGGGGCAGGGGGCTTTGGACAAGTGCAAGATCCCTTCCTGATACCTCCGTGGTCAGATGGGATTCCCCAACCCTGCATCATACATATGGCTGCCTCTTGACACTCTTTGACAAGTGAGTGGTGGTGAATTAAAGTACTTGAGGGAGTGTATTCCAGAGTTCGGGATTAAAACAGGAGAAAGATATTTCACGTGTGCCCTGCAAACACGGCTCTATGGGTAACGGTCAGGAGAAGCTGTCCTGCAAATCTTAATACCAGGGCAAGTTCATAATGAGCCAGGTGGTCCCTTACCTACCTAGGCATTAAGCCATTTAGGGCTTTAAAGTTTAAACCCAATGCCTTGAACTGAGCCCAGAAACAAACTGACAACCAGTGCAGGTCTTTCGGGATCGGTATTATATGGTCCTGACACCACGCATGGGTTAGCAGCCTAGTTGCTGCATTTTGCACATGGATCTGGCCATTCCGATAGGGCTCTGAGACCATACTTTGTGTCCTACCTGTGCTATCTGAAGTGAGGGGTGGTGACCACAGACAAGGCCTTTTTAGTTGTGGTGCTCCAGCTTTGGAATTTCCTCCCCAGGGAGGTTCACTTGGTGCTGAGTCAATTCTCTGTTCAGCTACAGATCATCTCCCCCACCCGGTCTTTAGCCATGCCAGCATACACTGTCACTGTGTCTTGCTGTTTAGGAGGAGGAGGAGGAGGACGATGATAATTTAAATTTTTGTAAATGACACTGAAAACTTCAACTGAAGAACTGCTAAGCAGTGCTTAAAATTAGCAAATAGATGGTGATGGTGATGGTGGTGGTGGTGACAACAATCATACTAATACTACCTTCTAGCATTAATAGTGCTTAACTCTTGTCAGCCTCGATACAGCTTTTAAGGATGCAATCTATACCCATTGACCTGGGAGTAAGCTCAATTGAACTCACTGGGACTTAGGTATCGGTAGACAAAAATCGGACTGTGTTGTAGGACTATTAACCACCATTCTCAAGTGTGAACGATTACCAGACAGGATATATAATGATGAGGTTTCCCTCCACCCCCATTTAGATCCACCAGTTTCTGAGAAGTACCTCCTTCATCAACAATGCTGGGGAAAATGTTTCCTTTGATGAAAATGGGAACATAATAGCTGGGTTTGATATTATCAACTGGGTCACATTCCCAAACCAGACCTTTCGGAAAGTAAAAGTTGGAAAGATAGACCCAAAGCCTTCCTCAGCCAAAGTGTTCCTTCGTGAGGATGCCATTGTATGGCCCAGCAGATTTAATCAGGTAGAGTATGTCTACGTTTGGGGGCATTCCAAGCCATTTCCTCAGGGCTCAAGAAGTGGTGAGCTGATGAGATACTTCAATAGGCTGAAGAGTTTGGCGTCTCATGAGGTGGAGATAGGACACACACAACCAGTGGAGGAGAAAGAAAAAGGGATTTGTTGAAAATAAAGATACAAATAACAGCTGAGCATCCCCAGAGCTGTAAAGTATCTGAGGCTTCAAAGGCAGTACATCTATTAGTTACACACTGAGTTACAAGTACCTCAACAAGGAACTACACCCTCCTTGGGCACAACGCAGTTTCCCAAAGGTGGTGCATTAAATAGCTACATATACATTTAGTCCCTGCTTGTTACGCAGCCTCCCCGCAGCCAAGCTCAAGCCGGACTCTGCTGACTGTGTAACAGTCACACCGTTTCAGCCAGGTTCATGCCAGAACCTGCTGTCCGCATGAAAACCTCCAAAGCAGTGAGTATGACAGTGCAAGGATCACTGAGCCTTCTCTATGCCCTGGACGGTGAAATCCTATTCCCTGAATTCTGCCCAACACGTACTCACCACGTGCTCCAAGTCCTTGGCCAGAGCAATTGACACGTGTACCGTGGATCAGGGGTACTGATGGTATGTGCACATACAAGGATCCAGATGCAACCACACCCCTCCTGGACACTGCCAGACTCCGGGGTTTATACTCCTTTTCTTTGCTGGGCCCTATGGCATCCAAGAGGGGTTCAATGTGTTCCTTGCTGATAAGACACCATGTCCCTTATTCCAAGATGGATGGTTGTTACTGACAGATTAACACATTCTTCTAGCTTGCCAACACCTCTCCAGGTTGTTCCCGTGGTCGTAAAGTGCTGCCCTTTGTTATTAACACATCTGCTGATGCCCCTCTTCATTGGCCCATGTCCATCTTTTGTAACTGCGGTGGTGCTTTATTCAGCACATGCTAAAGCGCCCCCATTTGGCCTTCCTGCAATGAAACCATTCAGTCTCCATTCACACTCCCTCCTTTCCTGACCTGGGCTAGAATGTCTCATATGGATATGGCACAGAATTGTTGACACAGCAACATTTTTCGCGATTTATTTATTTATTTATTTATTTTATTGATCTACAAAATTTATATAATGCTCCACATCAGAAGATTTTGGAGCAGTGAACAACACTGCAAAAGAGTAAAACAGCAGGTTTACAAAGTTAAAATATGTTTTAAAAGACAAACTGAAAAAAGTGGAATTTTTTCCACAGCCCGTCATGCAAAGAAGGCCTCTTGAAATAAAAACCTCTTCGGTGGGCACCGGAAAGAACACAATGATGGTGCCTGCCTGACCTCGAAAGGCAGGGAATTCCTGGGATGGGGGCCACCACACTGAAGGCTCTTTTCCTGGTGGACTCCAAGTCGGCCATAGGTCTATGTGGAACCACCAGGAACATGCCCTCTGATGACCTCAGTGACTCAGCAGGTTGGTAAAGGAGGAGGTGCTCTCTCAGGTATCCTGGTCCCAAGTTGTCTAGGGCTTTGTACACTAGCACTAATACTTTAAACCTGGCTTGGTAGCGAACAGGCAGCCAGTACAGTTCCCTCAGTAGAGGAGTTACACGCTGAAAAGGGGCAGCTCCCGACAACAGCCAAGCTGCTGCATTCTGCATTAGCTCTAGCTTCCGGACCAGCCTTAAGGGCAGCCCCACATAGAGTGCATTGCAGTAATCCAGTCTTGAGGTTACTGGTGCCTGTAGCACTGTGGTCAAGCTATCCCTGTCCAGGAGAGGCCGCAGCTGGAGAACCACCAAAGCTGGTAAAAGGCTCTCCGAGCCACTGTGACCCCTTGGGCCTCCAGTGACAATGATGGATCTAGGAGTACCCCCAGACTACGGACCTGATCTTTCAGAGGGAGTGCAACCCTGTCCAGAACAAGCAATTAGCCTATCTCCCAGACCCGGGAACCACTCACCCACAGGGCTTCCATCTTGCCAGAATTCAGCTTCAGTGTATTGGCCCTCATCCAGCCCATTACTGAGTCTAGGCACTCAGCCTCTCCTGATTCAGATGTCACAGGGAGACAGAGCTGTGTGTCATCAGCATACTGATGGCATTTAGTTCCAGATCCCCCAATGACCTCTCCCAGCGGCTTCATATAGATGTTAAACAACATTGGAGACAAGATGGTACCCTGTGGCACCCCATAGATCAATTGCCAAGGGGATGAGGAATAGTCACCCAATGTTACTCTCTGAAATTCACCCGATAGGTAGGACCAGAACCACTGTAGCACAGTGCCTCCAATACCCATCCCACGGAGTCCATCCAGCCAGGAGGCTACCGTGGCCAATGGCATCAAAAGCCAATGAGAGATCGAGCAGAATAAACAGGGTTGCACTCCCCCTGTCCCTCTCTCGATAAAGGTCATCCATCAGGGTGACCAAGGCTGATTCACTCCCATAACCAGGATGAAACCCAGTTTGAAATGGGTCTAGATAATCAGTATCCTCCAAGAGTGCCTGCAGCTGGTCCACAATTAGCCTCTCAAGCACCTTCCCTAGAAAAGGGGTATTTGTGACTGGGCGGTAGTTGTCTAATAATGTTGGGTCCAGAGTGGGCTTCTTCAGGAGTGGCCGCACTACTGTGTCCTTAAGGACAGCAGGGACCACCCCTTCCCATAGGGAAGCATTTATCGCTCCCTGGACCCACCCAGTCATACCCCCTCAGCTAGCTTTTATTAGGCAGGAGGGACAGGGATCAAGAAGGCATGTGGTGGGTCACATTATTGCAAGCATTTTGTCCACATCATCAGACCATAACTACCTGAACTGATCCCACAAAATCGGTCAGATGGTGGCATCAGACTCCTCGACTGGAACTGAACTGACAACAGCATCAAGGTCGCTACGAGACAAGCGAGTTTGTCCTCAAAGTGTGATGCAAAAAGGTCACAGTGGTCCTCGATGGGGCCAGGGCCCCATTTACTGGGGAAGATGTTAACGACCGCTGGACCACCTGGAAGAGCTCTGCTGGATGGCTACTTGAAGATGCAAGGGAGGCAGCAAAATTTACCTTCTTTGCTGCCTGTGCTGCCATGATGCAGTAGGCACGATTATGCACTCTACAGCACACCCGGTCGTCTTCACTTCGGGTCTTGAGCCATTTGCTCTCTAGCTGATGTCCAGCCACAATTCCATGAATTAGAAAGAAAGAGGAAGTTTAAAAAGCAATTTAAAGGTCATAGAGAGAAGCAGAGAAGCACTCTCTACTGCGAGTGATAAAGCTTGATTATGTGAATGAAAGAGTGTAAAATATAAAATAATAAAAAGTATTGTATATAAAACAGTATCAAAGAAAATAGCCTAAAAGAATTCCACCATGCATAGGTGTACAGCACGTACAGTCCAGTCTCTCTACACACACGTCCATTCTGTGTCAATTTCAGTTTCCCGCAGTTTCTCATTTTCCAATCTTAAATTCAGGTTCTCCTAACTTTGAGATTTTTTTTAAGTTCACATGGAAATTTGTTTGCATTTTTGTGTGCCTGTCTCCTGTAGTGCGTTTGACACCGGAAGAACTGACGCTGAGTTAGAGGTATGAATTGACACATTGTCCCATCTGCTAGTTGAATGTATGGAGCCTGGTGTAGCTTCACATAGTAAGTAGATTTTTTCATGCTTTAGCTACCCAAAGGGGGCCTCTCACATGAGCTCTTTGGTATCAAGCAAGTGCAGCTCCATATGTCAACAACCCTTTCAGCTGCGAGGCCTATGCCAAGCTCCCTCCTCCTGAAGTTACAGGTGTCAGGCCTTGATTCTCACGGAGGAGCTGAGAACCTCCCCTTCCCATGCTGTAATGTTGGGGCACTGTTCTCAGTGTGAGGGTGACTGATTTCCCAGCCTGCAATCCTATGAGCATCGTCATGAAGCAGGGAGGGAACTATATCAGCCTGTGCTAAGAGCAGACAAGTGTGCTCTTGGGTTACCGGCCTTGAGAAACGTGTGGCTCTAAGAACAACTTCTCATCTCTCTTGGGACCTAGAGAGAAACCCAGCTATAACAGCTTCATCAGCTGATGAGAGGCGGAGCTTTCTTTTCGTATTTATTCTGTGTTTATTCTCTATCAATAAATGGTCTTCCTTTTGCGCAAGGGGCTTTGTTTCATCTTGGCAATCGAAAGTAATGTATTTTGACTGACCCCTGACAGAATCAGGACCCCAGATCAATACATCTCCGAATGCATACGTTTTTGTATGCAATGTTGCCTAATATAATGTATTTTAATGTTACTTTCACTAATGTACACATTTTGGTTTGGATATTTTGATGGGAGAATTCCATTGCGAAATTCAGAGGAGTGAAAATTTCAAAGAAGTGAGTTTTGCTTCATGTATGTGTTTGGAAGTCGAGAATTACATAAGTTCATATTAAAATGTGAACCAAATGAATGTCTCTCCCATCCCGAGTTCTAAGTCGTACAGGGAACCTGCATGAGTACATAAGGCTCCCCACTTCAGGGGTTATCCCTCTAAATTTTGGAGGCTGACTAGGACAATGACCAGGGGGTTGGAGCCAGCATGCTTGGCCTCTCTCACCCCCCCCCCCAGTATGTTCATTAAAAACACCTGTAGAATGTCTGATTGTTGTTGTTGTTCTTGTTGTTGTTGATCACATTTATATCCCCCCCTTTTTCCTCCTTTAGGAACCCAAGGCGGCATACATGGTCCTTCTCCTCCTCTTCCTCCTCCATTTTATACTCACAACAACAAACCTTGTGAGGTGGGCTGGGCTGACAGTCTGTGACTGGCCCAAAGTCACCCAGTGAGCTTCCATGGATGAGTGGGGACTCGAACCCAGATCTCCCGACTCCCAGTCCAACACTCTAGCCACTACACCACACTGGCTCTCTATGAATACTATAGGGCTACTATTTATCTGTTCTGGAAGGGGAAGCCTGAATGGCAATTTTCAATCCCTGCTCTTCTTACAGAGGTTGGATCTCTATAGCAAGGATACTAGGTTTTGCAACTAGCCTACGAATAAAGATGTATAGGAATTCATGGCAGCAATTGAAAAGTTGTAAGTGTCTTCACAGGACCACCCACTAATATTGGGTTGCTTCCGGACTAAGTCAGTGACACTTATCCTGTTGAAAACTGTGGCACCACATGACAAACTTTCCAAATGGATTTCAATGTGACCTAAGTGTGACTGAGCCATAGGATTCAGTGAAGCCAAAGACTATAGCAGAAAGCAACATTTAATTATAAAGAATAATAAGGAAGGTGAAAAAGAACATACACTATGTAACCCAGCAGTACTGACAGATGCACAAAATGGTAGTTCATTATGGGAAAGTTCCCTATTTAAAAAAATACAATTCAACAAAAACTGGGCTATGTTTTGAGGCAGTGGGACTATTTCCCAGAGGCCTTTACCATGTGGTAAAATAATGTATTTATGATACAGCCCATTATGTACCAATTGCTCCCCAGAAGCAATGTCATTATGCCATGCCAACAATCACCCATTTTTTAAACATCAGGTTGACTAACAGGATGAATTCTGGTCAACTCCAGACACTTTTGAATGGAATGGATTGTCTGGATCAATGTCGAATGGGCTTCAGGTCTGGCTTTGTAATGCAAACTGCCTTGATCACTCTGTGGGATGACCTCTGCCGGGAGAGGGGCAGGGGGAGTGAGACCCTGCTGATTCTCTTGGACCTCTCAGTGGCTTAACATACCATCGACCATCCTTCTGGATAGGCCTTTGGAGCTGGGTTTTGGTAGTACTACATTGCTGTCATTCTACTCCTAGTTGGATAGCCGGTTCTAGAAAGCGGTGCTGGGGGTTATTATTCTGCCTCTTGGCTATTATGCTAACGGATTCCATGGGACTTAATTTTATCTTGCAGGCCATTCAACAAGGCTGTTCAGCATCTACATGAAACTGTTCAGGGAGGTTTTCCAGAGAGACAGGTTGAAGTGTCACCAATACGCAGATGACACCCAGCTCTCTCTCTCTCCTCTCCAAGTGAGGAAATGATTGTTCTGCCTAGCAGCAGTAATGGACTGAGTGAGGCCCAAAACAGGGCAGCATGTTGCATACTCTGCCCTAGGCACTGAAGACAGGAAGATCCCTTTTTATGCCATATAAAGTAGTAAGGCTCAGTCACAATAGTCATGAATATTGGAGAGGGTGATAATGTGCATGGGAGACTAGAATACAGGAAAAGAAGACAATTTCAATGGTGGAACAGGGACACTCCAGTTGAGTTTTTAATGCCATTGCACTTTTACTACATCAGGAAGACATGTATATAGAGACTTTCAGGTTCTCCCATGAGTAATGCTGAAACCTCCCTCTTGTTTGTGGATGATGCTATTTTGGCTATGTAAGAATAGGCACTGGAGAATGAGTTCACTATCCGTATATATATATATATATATATATATATATATATATATATATATATATTAAAAGAACCCGTTGCATATGAAGTGCTCTCTTGAATCAAGTGTATGATTTTGGGCCTTCAGCAACCCAGTTCTTAACTGTAGTTACCAGTTAGAAGCAAAATCTAAAATCACAACATTCTCCTCTTTCATATATTGACAGTCACGCCCTTGTTCTCTGTGCAATGACAATTGCCATTCTGGTTGTCGCAAGACCAAGAAGGAAGGGAAGCCATTTTGCTGCTATGATTGCCTTCCCTGTCCAGAAGGGAAGATTTCAAATCAAACAGGTAAGAGGTGTAGCACATACACCATATCAAGTTTTTTAGTCATGCTCCCAAATTG
Source organism: Heloderma suspectum (assembly GCF_057233095.1). Classification (NCBI taxonomy): domain Eukaryota; kingdom Metazoa; phylum Chordata; class Lepidosauria; order Squamata; family Helodermatidae; genus Heloderma; species Heloderma suspectum. The sequence continues at coordinate 112,227,034 of NC_139463.1, read as the reverse complement.
ACTATGACATGTCTCATCAGGGTATGTAGGCACTAAGTGCCCTAACATTTTAAAGGTTTCTTCACAAGTGAGTGCTGGTAGAGGTTGGGATGATGGAGAAATATGCAATGCAATGGAATCAAATGACTTCAGATTTCTATGAATCTGACCTGCAGATACCATAGTGGCCCAGCTTTTCTCAAGACACACGGATTCTCCAGTCTTGCAGACAGTTTTTGTTTGTTTGTTCTGTTGTTAACTTTCTGGAGTTTTACACAAACGTATTTGTAGAAAAGAACATCCATAATAAACCAGCTGAAAATGTGCATTTCCCCATAGGCCAAAGCATAATAAAGGGCATTTGGGGGAGGGGGGGGATTCCGCATTTGCACAAGTGCAAAGTTTGGGGAATTGGAAAAAAATACAATTCCTTCAATGAGTGGAGAATGGAAGATGGGACCTGGCAATCCAGGAAATGCAGACAGAATGGATTTTACAAAATCTGTCCATCCCTAGAGGAAATTGCTGAATAGAAGACATGGTAATATGTCTTCTTCATGCGTACATAGCATATTAATTAACAAAGCAAATGAACAGACACAAAATGACAACATATTTCATAAGACTGCATAGAACCATGTCCCATGAAAATAATTGGAAGCAAATTGAGGATTTTTACAGTGCTACAATTCCCCACACACCCTGGCGTAGCTTGAATCTGCTTTTTCTATGGCTCTTTATAGTATTCACTGCCATGATCATCAATCCTACTGCTCTTCTTCTGTGTCATTGTTTCTTCTGCCTTCTTGTGTGATCCTAGCTAATTCAGGATCACATAATAAACAAGGTGATGCAACGCTGTTCTGTTACCAATCAGAACAGGCTACAAACCATAACGGCTGAGAACAAACAATGTCAACACAGGTTATTTTTTGAGAGGAGGGTTTCACACTGCCAAGTCAACTGATGACTCCCTCCTATGCTGTGAAATCCCTATCCCATATAATTTGCTATTTCAGTGAAGAGACATCTGGAAAAGCTGCTGGTTATATGGGCAACAGAGGGATCCCTTTGAATATGAGCAAAGTACAATGGATGAACTTTGTTCATATTCAAAGAGAAGCTATATGTCAGGGGTAGACAGTGGGGTACCCTCAAGAAGTGGGGTGCCCTCAAGAACTCCCATAATCCCCTGCCAACATGGTCAGTAGTCAATAATTATTGTAGTTGTAGTCCAAAACACCACTTCATGGATCACTGCCTTGTTGTGGCGAAGGGGCTTGCATAACTCAGTGAAGCCATAAGCTATGCCGTGCAGGGCCACCCAAGATGGACAGGTCATGGCAGAGAGTTCTGCCAAAATGTGGTCCACTGGAGAAGGAAATGGCAACCCACTCCAGTATTCTTGCCAAGAAACCCATGGAACGTATCACAAGGCCAAAAGATATGACTCCGGAAGATGAGCCCCTCAGCTCGGAAGGTGTCCAATATACTACTGGGGAAGAGCAGAGGGAATTTCCAAGTAGCGCCACAAAGAGTGAAGCGGCTGGGCCAAAGCCAAACGGACACTCAGCTGTGGATGTGTCTGGTGGTGAAAAGAAAATCCGATGCTGTAAAGAACAATAATGTTTAGGAACCTGGAATGTCAGATCAATGAATCAAGGTAAGCTGGAGGTGGTCAAACATGAGATGACAAGATTGAACATTGACATCTTGGGAATCAGCGAACTAAAATGGACAAGCATGGGCGAATTTAATTCAGGTGACCATCATATCTAATACTGTGGGCAAGAATCCCTTAGAAGAAATGGAATAGCACTCATAGTCAACAAAAGGGTTGGAAAACCAGTACTGGGGTACAACCTCAAAAATGATAGAATGATTTCAGTACGAATCCAAGGCAAACCATTCGACTTCACAGTATTCAAGCCTATGCCCCAACCACTGAAGCCAAACAAGCTGAGGTTGATTGGTTCTATGAGGACCTACAACACCTTCTAGAACTAACACACAAAAAAAGATGTCCTTTTCATCATAGGGGATTGGAATGCCAAAGTAGGAAGTCAAGAAATCACCAGGATAACAGGCAAGCATGGCCTTGGTGTACAAAATGAAGCAGGACATTGTTCAAGAGGCAGCAACTCAATCCATCCCAAAGAAAAAGAAATGCAAGAAAGCCAAGGGGCTGTCTGAGGAGGCTTTACAAATAGCTGAGGAAAGAAGGGAAGCAAAAAAGAAGGGAGAAAGGGGAAGATATACCCAACTGAATGCAGAGATCCAGAGAATAGCAAGGAGAGACAAGAAGGCCTTCTTAAATGAACAATGCAAAGAAATCGAGGAAAACAACAGAATGGGAAAGACTAGAGACCTTGTCAAGAAAATTGGAGATCTCAAGGGAACGTTTTGTGCAAAGATGGGCATGATAAAGGACAAAGAAGGCAGGGACCTAACAGAAGCAGATGATATTAAGAAGAGGTGGAAAGAATACGCAGATACCTATACAGGAAAGATCTTAATGTCCCTGATAGCCATGATAGTGCGGTCACTGAACTTGAGCCAGACATCCTCGAGAGTGAAGTCAAGTGGGCCTTAGGAAGCATTACTAACAACAAAACTAGAGGAGATGACAGTATTCCAGCTGAGCTATTTAAAATCCTAAAAGGTGATGCTGTTTAAGTGCTGCACTGAATATGCTAGCAAATGTCAAACACTCAACAGTGGCCACAAGACTGGAAAAGGTCAGTTTACATTCCAATTCCGAAGAAGGGCAACGCCAAAGAGTGTTCGAACTACCGTACAATTGCACTCATTTCACATGACAGCAAGGTTATGCTCAAAATTCTACAATCTAGGCTTCAGTAGCATGTGAACCGAGAATGACTGGAAGTACAAGCTGGGTTTCGAAGAGACAGAAGAACTAGAGATCAAATCACCAACATTCACTGGATCATGGAGAAAGCAAGAGAATTCCAGAAAAATGTCTATTTCTGCTTCATTGACTACACTAAAGCCTTTGATTGTGTGGATCACAACAAACAGTGGCAAATTCTTAAAGTGATGGGAGTACCAGACCACCTTACCTGTCTCCTGAGAAACCTGTATGAGGGTCAAGAAGCAACAGTAAGAACCAGACATGGAAAAACCGATTGGTAAAAATTGGGAAAGGAGTACGACAAGGCTGCATATTGCTGCCCTGCTTATTTAACTTATATGCAGACAACATCATGAGAAATGCTGGATTGGATGAATCACAGGTTGGAATTAAGATTGCTGGGAGAATTATCAACAACCTCAGATACACAGACGATACCACCCTAATGGCAGAAAGTGAAGAGGATCTAAAGAGCCTCTTGTTGAGGGTGAAACTGGAGAGTGCAAATGCTGGTTGGAAATTCAACATTAAAAAAACTCAGATACTGGCATCTGGCCCCATCACTTCCTGGCATATAGAAGGGGAAGAAATTGAAGCAGAGACAGATTTTATTTTCTTGGGCTCCAAGGTCACCGTAGACGGTCACTGTAGTGATGAGATTAAGAGACGCTTGCTCCTTGGGAGGAAAGCTATGGCAAACCTAGACAGCATAGTAAGAAGCAGAGACATCACCTTTCCGACAAAGGTCCGTCTAATCAAAGCTATGGTTTTCCCAGGAGTAACGTATGGGTGTGAGAGCTGGATTATAAGGAAGGCTGAGCGTCGAAGAATGGATGCTTTCGAACTGTGGTGCTGGAGAAGACTCTTACGAGTCCCCTGGACTGCAAGGAGGTCAAATCAGTCCATCCTAAAGTAAGTCAACCCTGACTGCTCATTGGAAGGACAGATACTGAAGCTGAAGCTCCAATATTTTGGCCACCTAATGCGAAGAGAAAACTCCCTGGGAAAGACACCGATGCTGGGAAAGACTGAAGGCAAAAGGAGAAGGGGAGGGCAGAGGATGAGATGGCTAGATAGCATCACTGATGCAATGAATATGCACTTGAGCATGCTCCGGGAGAGTGAAGGACAGGAAGGCCTGGTGTGCTGTGGTCCATGGGGTCACGAAGAGTCGGACATGACTGAATGACTGAACAAGTCCAAAACATCTGGAGGGCATCATGTTGCCTATTCCATACTAGGGATGGGTGGATTCCCTGACTTCTGCTCTGTGGGGAATCCACTCAGGGGTTGAAGCAATCCGTTCCTCCCCTCGGAATCCTCCGGAGCCAGCTCCTCTCTGTGCTGATTCCTTGGAGCCTCACTCTGGATCCATATCACTTGCTATATGGTGCTGGTGGCCAGGATTACCGTATCTGTTTGAGGAATGAATACAACCATAAATGGCGTAGTGGATGCAATTTGCGGCCATAAAACCCTTAGTTTAAATTAAATGCTGTTTTAAAATGCTGTTTTAATGTTTTAATATAATTTTAATTACAGTATTGTTTAATTTATATTTTAGCTTTTGTATATTTTATATGTTTGAATTCTATATGTTTTAATTTTTGTAAGTCGCCTTGTGTCCCAGTACTGGGAAAAAGGCGGGGTATAAATATAATTATGATGATGATGATGATAACAACAACAATAACAACAACAACAACAGCAACAACAGCAACCATTTACCTCGTTTAGGTCCGCAAAGGAATTTTCCGCCATCCCAACCCCATACTAAGCATTAAAGACAGGGAAATCCAGTTTTATGCTAAACAAAGTATTATGGCTCAGTGATAATATTCAGACTAGTTGGAGATGGTGATGATTTGTGAGTGATTGTTTAATCCAGCAAAAGAATGCAATTTCAATGGTTGGGTAGTGATTCCCGTAATTGAATCTGGTCATAAATCTTAGGCTAATTATTGACCTTAAAGAGGATTAGTCCTTGAAAATCCAATGGTAGGGTAGTAAACATCTCTTTCCCCCAGATTTTGACATTTCTCTGTTTTGCAAGACTTTGACCTAATAGCTGTCACTAAAAGCTTCCTAATGAAAAAGTGTTGTTACTAGGCTGGGAAGATATGTATACATAAAACACATATTCTTTTCCAGATATGAATGACTGTTTCCAGTGCCCAGAAGACCAGTATCCAAATGAGCTTCAGGATGAATGTATTCCAAAGGGTCTGAGTTTTTTGTCTTATGAAGAACCATTGGGGATCAGTTTGGCCAGTTTTGCTCTTTGCTTTTGTTTCGGAACAACATGGGTGCTTTGGATCTTTATTAAGTACCGGGACACTCCCATAGTCAAAGCCAACAACCGGAACCTCACCTACATTCTCCTCATCTCCATCATGCTCGCCTTCCTCTGCATTTTGCTCTTCATAGGCCAGCCTGAGAAAGTCATCTGTCTCCTTAGACAAACTGCCTTTGGCGTCATCTTCTCAGTGGCCGTTTCTTGTGTGTTGGCCAAAACGGTCATTGTGGTTCTAGCTTTCATGGCCACAAAACCAGGTTCCAACATGAGGAAATGGGTAGGGAAACGAATGGCCAATTCATTAATTCTTTTCTGCTCCCTTATTCAAGCCACTATTTGTATTGTATGGCTGTCAACCTCTCCCCCATTCCCAGATGTCGACATGCATTCACTAACTGAAAAAATGGTCTTAGAATGTAATGAAGGGTCGGTCACCATGCTTTGCTGTTCTTTGGGCTTCATGGGTTTCCTGGCCATCATCAGCTTCACTGTGGCTTTCCAAGCCAGGAAACTGCCAGACAGTTTCAACGAAGCCAAGTTCATCACCTTCAGCATGCTGGTCTTTTGCAGTGTCTGGGTGTCCTTTGTTCCCACCTACCTGAGCACCAAGGGGAAATATACAGTCGCTGTGGAGATATTCTCCATCTTGGCCTCCACTGCTGGATTACTGGGCTGCATCTTCTTCCCCAAATGCTATATTATTTTGCTGAGACCTGAATTAAACAGCAGAGACCAGCTAATGGGGAAAAAAAAGAAATCAAACAAACTCAAACATATGCTAATCTCTTAAATCTAGATTTGGCTATGCCGAAGACCCAATGTAAATAATGACAATTCAGTTAGTAGTGATTACCTTGCTCCAGTTGTTTAAGTGAAAGATAGCAATGTAGCTTCTTTGGGATGTGTGCTTTCCACTGTAGTATACATTGCCTCATTAAGGAAATGTTTATGGAAACAGTGGATGTAATTCAGGAGTGAAACTTCATTAATCCATTGTTGAATTACATAAATTTTTCTTCATTTCTTCTAAGAAATACATATTTTTTGAGACATAGTCCCAAGATGTTTATATTTAGAACCAAAAAGTGCTGAACCTTTAAGAACACTCCCTTGGAATGTTTGCAAAAGGCATGTGGGTGTTTGCAGTATACTTACACCTGCCGACTTGACCATCCCTTCACTTGCTTGACATGGACTACTTACTTTCAGTGTTGGAAAGGTGCCAAGGTTTGAAGTGACTGCCTTCTCTCTCTCTCCTGGGGTTTGGACTGGGAAGCACATTCACAGAGTCCCTCACACATATGATCCACCCAGTTTGCATGCCATAGTGGCAAATGGTGGGTTCATTAACACATAATGTGTGGGAATCCACAGTGTGTGAGAGCTGCTTCCACTTGTCATAAGCAAGTTATGAATGCCCCATTAGTAGTTTGTTATTGTGATGTCCAAAAACTGACTGTCTGGGGTATTGATGGTTTAAATAACCCAGAGTTAACCTAACAAGAAATCATAGGTTAACTCTGGGTTGTTTATTTGAATAGGGATGGGTGAACCCCACCCACCCCAGCATCTGGTCCATGAGAGCAGGCTGCCTCCTGGAAACCCAGGTCACTTGGTGTCCAATGGATTTCCCTAAACCCCTGGTGTGTCTGCTGGATTTCTCAGGGCAGCTCTCCAGCATTATAAGGCATGATAGGCTAATGGCAGCTGCCATTAGACTATGGTTGGAAAAAAATATGGCCATAATTGGCATATTTTGTTGCATTTGCAGCTGTGAAGCATTTACTTCTACATAAATTACAGCTGTTGCAATACTATATGCTCTTACCTGAGAGTAAGCTGCATTGGCTTCTGGACCTGCTTGTGTGTGTGTGTGTGTGTGTGTGTGGCGAGAGAGAGAGAGAGAGAGAGAGAGAGAGAGAGAGAGACTGTCAATGTGATGGAAAGTTTGCTTATCACCCAGTTAACGTATATCAAGAGCTATAGGTAAACTAAACAACCAGCTGAGGTGCCCAAATTTTTGGCGTACCTTAGCTATGCATATTGCCTGTCAGGAGAGCTGATGCTTGAATTTCTAAGGCACTGCCTAGGTACCTGTGGATAGTATAAAAGTAAGAGTACCTAGTCTTACCCCTGAATCAAAATTATACCTGTTTCTTGATCAGAGACCATTCTTGGTTCCACCATTAAGAGAGGCTCCGTTGTTGTGTACACAAGACAGACAGGGCCTTTTCGGTAGCAATACCCTGACTCTGGAACTTCTTCTTGAGAGGAGTCAATTTGCCTTCATCCCTACTGAGCTTTAGATGGTACTGTTTTGCTGGGGCTTTGCTAAATCTTAATATTGTTTTGTCTTGTTTAAAATGCAAATGTAGTAAATAAATGCTAACAAATGTTCTGTTTCTGTTTTTATTTCCTTGTGATTGTATTATATTGTTGCATAATTGCTTTAAACAATCACATACCATGCCACCTTAAAAAGGAAAAGAGAAGAACACTGATTTAGGACTTCTCTTTCTTTACTTCTGAAATTAAGCTTTTATTAAAAAATAAAAGCTCTTTTCTATTCATTTCACAGATTGTAGGCCTTCTTTAATGTTTAAACATGCATAGGATTGTGCCCTTAAAGTCAGATGAGAGGTGTTGGGAGCAGGTACATGGGCTTAGAATTTCCCACTTGTTTCCCATAGCACTGTTTTGACTATTTTTTCAGTGCCTCTGATTTCTGCTCCCAGTTTACGGTGTCCATTTGGCACCACAGAACATAAAATAAGATCAAAGTCAAACCTCCAAATTTTACCAGTTTTATTTAGGGCACAATCCTATGCATGTTTCAGCAGAAAAAAGTCCTACATTTCCCACCATGGCTAGTTTGGGAATGCTGGGAGTTGTAGGACGTTTTTCCTGTCTAAGCATACATAGGATTGTGCCCTTCTTTACTGAAAATTATTGGTAAGCCTCCTTTAAGGGTTGAGTACTCTGCAGTGGGATACACAATAAAAACCACAAATTTCAGGCACAGCCCCTATGTAATTACTGCAAATATTATGAACTATAATGTACTGGTTTGGTGGGGGGGGGGGACTGTGGAGGCAGCAAAGACTTCCTTTAGCTAGGTCAGCAAAATACCTTAGGCAGTGCCCGAGGATATGCTAAAGCAGTTGGCCCTAATACAGGTGGCCTCTCATACAATGGATTTGGGTTGAATAAAGTTGTCTCTGTAACCTGTTATATCTTTCCCACATTTTTGGAGCTTCCTTTTTTCTTGTCTTGTCTTGTCTTTTCGTTTCTTTTCTTGTTGTTTCTTAATCAGTATGTCTTGCGGCCAGTGTAACTGTTTTACTTTTATGATGATGAATAAAAACATTGTGGGCTTCTGAACTAACCAATATATAAAGAGAATACTTGGAATACTCAGTAGCAACTGAAGTTTACATTTGATTTTGAAGTATTTCAGTTATGAAAAAGGTCTCTCTTGAGAATTTTATGCACCTTTAGAAACAGTAGATCCTATTTTGTTTTCAAAGGCCTCTTTTTTCTGCTTGCCTTTCCTAGTTGTCTGTCTCACTGAGAAGCAGAACAGTCCACTAGAGAAGTGTGTTAAATATGTTTTCTTCTAGTATGTCATAAAGAACCCCAAACTTGGAGTCGATGGTCATTTCCTCTGTAATTAGCATATTAGTCTGGCTTGCACCTCGCGCTGCTCCAAGTCCCTGGGGGGTTCTGGTGGCCTCTAGCAACCCTCTGAACAAAGACTGAAGGGTATTACGCCTGTAGGGATGTACCAAAGGGACTTATTTTGTCCCGCAGCTTGCTTCGCGGTGGGGGGAGGCGCTTTGCTTCTCCCCCCGAAATTCAGGCTGGGGGGGAGGCGCCCTGCCTCGCCCGGCCGAAATTCAGGCCGGGGAGAAGCGCCCTGTCTCCCCGGCCGTGAAACACAAAAGTAAAAAAAAAAAAAAAACATGATAGGCTACGTAACGATTTACGCAGCCTATCACGGCTAGATTTCCAAAGTCAGCCGTGATAGGCTATGTAAATTGTTACGTAGCCTATCACAGGTGACTTTGAAAAAAAAAAAAGCGCATACGCAAATGGCGGCTATTTGCGTTGCCCTTATTTTTGCCGTAGTCTACATAAATCTTTACGTAGACTACCCGGGACCAAATAAGGAACGCAAATGGCGGCGCCCATGGGCACCGACATTTGCGTACGCGCTTTTTTTTTTCTCAAAGTCACCCGTGATAGGCTACGTAATGATTTACGTAGCCTATCACGGCTGACTTTGGAAATCTAGCCATGATAGGCTGCGTAAATCGTTACATAGCCTATCCCGGGTGTTTGTTTGTTTGTTTTTTCACTGAATTTCGGGGGGAGAACCGAAGCGCCTCCCCCCCACCGCGAAGCAAGATGCAGGACCAGGTAAGTGACTTTCGTACATCACTAGTTCATCCCAGTGTGTAGGACATGGAATCATGGGCTCATGTGACAGGAAGCCAGATTCCGGCTGAACATCAGGAGAAATGTCAATGGAACCAATTCCCTAGGGAGGTGGTGGGCTCTCCCACACTGGAGGCATTCAAGACAAGGCTGGACAGCCATCTGTCAGGGATGCTCTGACTTGGATTCCTGTATTGAGCAGGGGGTTGGACTTGATGGTCTTGTAGGCCCCTTCCCACCCTACTATTCTATGATTTGTGCCCCACAAAGTTACATAAAATCAATAGTGAGTAATCAGATATGTGCTGGAGAAACTGTGGCTTAAGTGAATCACATGAACATATGTGGATCTTCTGCCCAATCGTTCTGGAATGAAGTAATAGAGTGGCTGAGTAACATAACAAGTCAAACGGTAATTGCAAGTGAAACACTATTACGGTTCTCATTGTTTGCAGCAGGGGAGAATGGGGGACTGCATTATAAAGAATTGTTTGGCAATGCTTGTAGGAGATGTGAGGAGATGTGAGAACTGAGATTGTGAGAACTTGGGGAAAATGCTCAAGGTCTCTCATTCCAGAATATGCTCAGTTGCGCTGGTGGAGAAATTAACCAGCCATTTTCATGTAGCTGGAGGAGAAATAAAAGAAGACAACTTTGTACCAACTTGGTACCCATTTTTATTTTTTTCTGAAAACTGAATGTTGAAGATGAACCTTGAACGAATCATGTGGTAAATTCTAATCTGATATAGAAACGGACCAAACAATAAGAGATACAATATTTTAATTATGTTATTTACAGGTATATTGACAATTTCTGTATGTGACTATGGGATGTATGGTTATAATTATTTCTTAGTTTTTGGGATTGTGAGGGAGGGCTTGATGTACTTGTTACTGAAAATAATAATAATAATAATAATAATAATAATAATAATATTCAAGCCACAGTTTGTTATGTCATGCAAACATATTGTGTGTGGGTTTTTTTTAAAAAAGGACATTGATTGGAGGTCACGTCATGCAAAAAGATTGTTTGGACAAGAGTCCAAAGTATTCAGTAGCAAGGACCCAGAAGGTACTAGTCCTCCAGCTGTGATCAGAACCAAGCAAAAACTGCCACACCGAGTTCACAAAACTCAGAGGTGTTTTTCAGTTTACACAAATACTTTTGCATCACGGCTGTCATGATCAAAGCACAAAAAAGATGCAGGAAGATTCTCAAGTACTAAGGCTTTCTTCACATGGAGCTTTTATCCAGCGATTGATAGGGATGGCGGAGAATTCCGCCACGGATTTCAGTGTGGCCAAATGCACTGGCATTTGGCCCCCCGAAAACTGTGGTGGAACGGCCTCCCATCCCCGCCCCCCCCCCACAGATTCTCCCCCGGGACGAAGCTTACCTGCAGCAGATGTTTCAGTGGCAGCAGCGGCTGGTCTTTTGACTGCCTGCCACGGCCACCATTTGCATCTGCTGTTTGCCGTGATAGGCTCCGTAAGTATTTACGTCGCCTATCATGGAAAGCCTGCCCCCCAAGAGCGTACGCAAATGGCGAGGGCTACGGCAGCTGCCATTTGTGTTCCCTTTTTTTCACCGTAATATCTTACATAAATATTTACGAAGGCTAAAATGGCAGGAAAAAAAGGAACGCAAATGGCGCCCACTATGCTATTTGCATTCCTCTCTTTTTTTTCGCCATAATAGCCTACGTAAATATTTATGTAGGATAAAACAGCGAAAAATAGGGAATGCAAATGGCGGCGGCCATAGCCGCCATTTAGGTACGCTGTTTTTTTTGCTTGCCATCATAGGCTACATAAATACTAACGTAGCCTGTCACCGCAGCCTGGCTGGAGGCAAATGGCAGCCGCTATGGCGGTTGCCATTTGCGTCCGCAGCAGCCCATCCGCGGCTGGAACTCCGGCTGTGGACGGCCCTGGCTAGCTGCTCCACAGAGCCGCTGTGGAGTGGAGTCAGCCAGGCCGGATTCCGGGGGGTAGGAACAGATCGCCTCCCCCCGTCGAGGATTCTAGGGGGAGGGACGGAGCACCTCCCCCCCACCGTGAATCACATCTGCGAAAAAGTAAGTGACTTTCATACATCCCTAACGATTGAGATGGCTCTCTCACAGAAGTTTGTGGGTTCTTCACATGACACTGTGAACCTCCAGAGCATCTCCTGCACTAAATGCCCTTTGTTGCTTTTTAAAAATAGATCACCGATAATGAGCGATGAAATTACCACATTGTGTTCTGCTTGAGTTCCCTCCATGAAAAGAGGAAATGTGGCAAGAAGAGGAGCGAGATCCATGAAAGATAATCAAAGACTCAGATATGGGAGAAGGAGGGGAAAAGTGGAGCGGGAAATGGAAGTGCATGAAAATGGCAGTCGTTATGATCATGCATTTAAAACGGAAGCAGAAAGCCCTGTTTTAAATGCAGGATTTTAGGCTGGTATAGAGATGCCCTAAGAATGGCTGCTCCTGACTGAAAACAGTGAGGTTTTTCAAACTATTCCCAGAACCATCAAAAATAGAAAAGCGTCTGTGACAGGCTCTCCATCATGAGCAGCTGTACCAGAGTCATTCCGAAACTTGTGACACTATTTGCAAATGACATCTCCTACTCTTATATTCCTTAATCAGCACGGGGAATCATGTCAGGGCTGGTTTCTTCCATGTTTGATTAATTTTACATTTTGCTGACCTGGAGGCTTTTTGAATATATGGAGCTTTGGTTGGTTTGGTGATGTCAGATTTAGCCTTGCGTACATGACCGGAAGCTGCTGAGTAACCTCCTTTGATAAAGTTTCCCACCTTTGGGCTAAAGTCAAACTTCTCTTAGGGCACAATGCGATGCATGTTTAGATAGAAAACAGGCCTACAACTCCCAGCATGCCCCATCCAGCATGGCTCACAGGGGCATGCGAGGAGTTGTAGGACTTCTTTTCTGTCTAAACAAGCATAGGATTGTGCCCTTAAGGGCATGGCTGCCAGTAACATGGAGGATGTAGGGTCTACTCTGCCATGAACAGCCTGTCAACAATTGTTTGTTTATTTAGCTGTAGGTACCTCATGTTGCATGCTTCTGTGTATCTGAATATGACCATGAAACCCTGGGGAAATGAACAGTAAACCAAAGCATATGACAAGAGTGACAAAAGTGATGGAAAGCACTTCAGATTAAAAATAAATAAATAAATAAATAAATAAATAAAGTGGGGGAAGCTGAAACTGATAGTCATCCAAGTACACCAGAACCTGGAGTGATTAGCTCCAGATCCTCATCCAACTCCTTTAACAGATCCTCATCTTTAACAGATCCTCACCTTTAGCAGATCCTCATCCTCATCCTTTAACAGATCCTGATCTTTAACAGATCCTCATCCTCATACATTAATAGATCCTCATCTTTAACAGATCCTCATCTTTAACAGATCCTCATCTTTAACAGGATCCTCAGCCTCATGCCCATCATTAACACATCCTCATCCTTTAACAGATCCTCATCTAACTCCTTTCACAGATCCTCATCTTTAACAGATCCTTAACCTCATCCTTTAAAAGATCCTCATTATTAAGAGACCCTCATCTTTAACAAGATCCTCATCTTTAAAAGGTTCCGCATCCTCATCCTTCAACACATCCTCATCTTTAACAGCTACATGGCAGGCAGGTACAATATAGTTCTCTCCATTTACCTATTGAATTTGGCCAATGCGGATGGGTGAGAATTTTATTTTGGTTCTGTTTTGAAAGTAATTTACCAAAAATTCAGAAATTTCATAATACTTGAAATGGAAATAACTTAAGATTTATTTATTTTTTTAAATGAATGAAGGAAGAAGCGAAATTGAGATATTAGTCCACCAACTCAGAGGGACTTTCTTCTTTAATCTTTGTTTTCATGCCCCACTCCCCCATACATCCCCACACACCAGTAATTTGCGCATGGCTGCAGTTGGTGGATTTTAGGGTTCGAGTAAAAATTAAAGTCTGCCCACCCATGGAATCAAGATGGAATAAACATAAGTTGGAAAAGAATGAGATACTGAGAGACAAACTGACATTGACTGATTCATCTGTCCATATTCATGATGAATATATTTGGACACTGGCATGGTGGAGCTGACTGAACAGAAAGGACAGAAGACTTCATGAGTCAGTATTATAAAATGGGAAAACTTTGACGACTCTCTGATAATTTACATTTTCCATGTGAATATCAAAGTATTCTTAATTTGAAAATTGGCTTAATTTGGAACGTGCAATTATTATTTTTTTATTCCACCTCTGTAAATACAGGCAGTGTAATCTGTTTGTTTTCTTGTACACTTCTCCCTAAAGACTTGTATGTGTTTTTTTGTTTGTTTTTTTCTGGTGGCCTAATTTTGCTGTGGGACATGCATGACAAACCAGAGTGCCTCTTGCTATCCCACTGAAGAAGACTTCTGCTACATTGTGAGCAACTTGTTATATTCTAAAATATTTTAGAGAACATGTAACTCAAAGTAGATGATTATCTCCCCCATAATTATCAAAATCACCATGATAATTCAACGCTTTCTTAAATTCCCTAAGTAGTCACACTGATCATGAGGAAAATTACAAACTCAGAGTAAAAAAGGCTATTAACATCCTGTGTACCATTGAGACCTGGGGACCAAGGCAGGCAGAGCTACTTATGCTGCTATTGTCTTTATTATTGTCTTTATTCAAGTCAGGGACACTCAGATGTCAATGTGGGAAAAGGCAACTTGGCGTAAAGAAGGAAGACTATCTTATGAGACAGTAATATCTGTGGTGGTGATGATGGTTGTCTTGGTGGTACTGCCTCAGTTGCAATGTAAGATTACTCGTGGTAAATGCACCATTCGTGAGCCTCTTCCTATTCTTCACAAGTATCATCAGGCAGGAGACGTCATCACTGGTGGCATTATTTCTCAGATCTACATGTTTTCCAGTCCAAGTACCTTTGAAAAGCAGCCCTCTCACGAACTCTTTGATGACCTTCTGTGAGTAGTTGATATTTTTTAATCATATAATGCATCAGTCCAGATAATATTCTCAGACAATTTGCCCCAAGTGGTTTTTGCTTCACTGGCCTGGGAAATATCTGACATTGCACCTCTTGAAGTATGTTGATATTATCTTAATATCATGTTTCTTCTTATCTTCTTATCTTTTGTTCATTTTATCTTTTGTTCGCTGCTCTGGAATCTGATTTGATGAGGAGCAGTATGCAAGTGTGGTAAATCAATAAAATCGTTACTATTGTTGTTATTTTTGATGATGATGATGATGATGATAATTGAACTGTTCAGTGTTACCAGCATGCACTCATGTATTCATGTCATGTCATGTCAGGGTCTGCTCTTCCACTCCTTCTTCTGAATGGAGTACCAAGTGTCATTTGCTTTTCCTGCCTATCAGACAGATCTGCCGAATATGAACTTTCTGCACTGTCTCAGACATAAAGATTGGTGCATGTAGGGATGGGTGAGAATTCCATTTCATTTCAGTTTGATTAGTTCTCCACATTCAGGACATAAATAACTTGAGTTGTGTGTTTTTTAAAAAAAAATGAATGTGGGAGAAAGGGAAAGGGACAGATTTGTGCATGGAAGCTCAATGACACTCCAACAAATATTCCATTCAATGGGTAGCTACACCTCCCTGGTGCTGGTGTTTTCAAAGTATGAAGGGGGAGGGAGATACTTTTTTATGTTTTGTAGAAGATGGACTTCATGTGTACCAAATGTCAGCATTTTAAGTCATATGGAACTACCGCATCAATTGGATGCCCCTGTGCTTCCATTAGTGATGGCTGAGCGTATTATTGCTATGTGTGGCATGCAGGCCACTTTCCAAGCGGTCAGAAGTTCCAGGTGTTCCGTCACTCACTCACGGTTCAGTTCCCTGAGAGATGTGTCACTGCTGGGTTACGGAGTTTCTGTGATATAAAATTTATTAAAACCCTATTCAGGTGTCATGATTCAATGAGTCCATGAGTAAGAGGGAAAGGACCACATGAACTGGCCCATGCCCAATATCCTCAAATGTCCCACCCCCTCCATCCTCAATCTTCCCATGGTGAAGAGGAAAATCTGCAGAATTTAACATGACTTTGTGTGATCAGGAAACCTAATAAACCAAAGTTTCTGCTCCCATGGAAACTCCTACTTGCATTCCAGTGAACACAGGTAAAAGCCCCAGAAATACATCCCTGCTCAACATGGGAAGTTCAAGGGCATGGGGGGTGGGCCTGGCATCCCTCTTCCTGTTGTGCACATATCACTTTCAGGCACAACACCTGGGCCCTGTTTCCACAACAATGGAAGGAGAAGGAAAGAGTGGCTTACTCACATTTTTCTAGGACCTGCTTTTGTCCAGGCAGGGCTCCAGAGGAGTGTGCATTGCCCCATTTTAAGTTGCTTCTCCTAACATACTTCCAGGTGGGGGGGGGGTGTATGAGGCGAACGTCATTTGAGTGGCAGGGGCTGCTCTCCCCCTCCAGGCTTTTCCCTCCTTTCTCCAAAATTCTCCCTAACGAAGGTGCAAATTAGAAGTAATTACTTCAAATGTGTGCAGGAGAAGCCTCCTAATGAACCCCAATCTTTCTAAACTGTTGCTGTGCTAGACCCCTGTGTTGGGGAAGAAGAATTCCTTCCGATGTGCACAACTGACAGAGCAGCCTCCAAATGAGCCCCAGTCTTTCCATCCTCTTGCTGCCCTTGAGCGCTGTAATGGGGGTGGTGAAAATGATTTGCTTCCTTTGTGGGCATTTGGGAGACAAGCCTCATTGAGCACAATGTTGCTTGTGAGCAAAGGGATGGATGCACCTGATCTCGTCTGATCTCAGAATCTAAGCAGGATCAGCCCTGGTCAGTCCTTGGATGGGAGACCACCTGGCAATCAGGCTTCCTGCATTGAGCAGGGGTTTGGACGCAATGGTCTTGTTGGCCCCTTCCAACCCTACAATTCTATGATTCTATGAGTAGATACTAACTGGTTTGTGCTGGGAATCACAGGGATTGTTGTTCAGTCCTTCAGTCGTGTCCGACTCTTCGTGACCCCATGGATCATAGCACGCCAGGCCTTCCTGTCCTGCGCTCTCTCCCGGAGTGTGCTCAAGTTCATATTCATTACATCGGTGATGCTATCTAGCCATCTCATCCTCTGCCATCCCCTTCTCCTTTTGCCTTCAGTCTTTCCCAGCATCAGGGTCTTTTCCAGAGAGTTTTCTCTTCACATTAGGTGGCCAAAATATTTGAGCTTCAGCTTCAGTATCTGTCCTTCCAATGAGCACTCAGGGTTGATTTCCTTTAGGATGGACTGATTTCACCTCCTTGCAGTCCAGGGGACTCGTAAGAGTCTTCTCCAGCACCACAGTTCGAAAGCATCAATTCTTCGGCGCTCAGCCTTCCTTATAGTCCAGCTCTCACAGCCATACATTACTACTGGGAAAACCATAGCTTTGATTAGACAGACCTTTGTCGGCAAGGTGATGTCTCTGCTTCTTACTAAGCTGTCTAGGTTTGCCATAGCTAATCACAGGGATAGGAGACAGGAAACACGCATTGACTGAGGTCATGGTGCAAGGCACAGCATACATAGAGCTTGTGTGGCAGCTTTCATAGCTGAGGTCAAAGCGGGTGTGGGGCACACAGGAACTATATCAGGGAGTACTCGACTGGAGGAAAAGAATCGGACTTCAGATGTCCCAGGAAATCTGTTCCCCCACTCCCAATAAGGTTCGGGGTGGCTGCTGGATGGCCACGATGTCATCTTTCCTAATGGCCTCAACATGCAGCCAGCTTGGAGTAAATTGCTTGTGGAAACACTGCCCTGAATAGGGCTAAACACACACACACACACACACACACACACACACACACACACACACAGGCTGAGCAAAAGATGGAGAATCAAGGTATTAAGACTCCAACAGATTCCTCCTCTTCTTCAACAGATTCCTAGGGGAACCTATAGTGCCATAGGATTTCCTGAATAGAGGAAAGCTAGCAATCTGCCTCCTTTTCAGACCTGGTTACAGCACAGACCAATTTCCCCCTACACACACAGACCTCACTCACCCCCTCGACTTGTCTAGTGGGGAGAAGATAGATGAGTTATCTCCACATCCTAGTTCCCATGTTAGCAGCCGTCAGCTGTATTTTGCCATCTCTTGGAAGGCATTTCTTCAGAAACCCATACTGATAGCTGCACTGCCAAAAGTCAAGAAATACAGAGTAGCAAGGGATCATGCAACGTCCTCTTGGCCTCCCATAACATTGGAATACAAAAAGTTGGATCCAGAGAAGCTTCCTCTGTTGGAAGAACATGCTTTCTCTCACGGAAAATGCCTTCTTCAAAAGAAGAATGCACCTTCCTCTGATGGGGTAAGCTCATGTGTTGAAGGAAAATTTGCTGGATCCAACCCAGAATGCTTTTGTCTGCACCAGATATAGCTTACATATTCCTAAATCCAAGACTTTTAGTTTGACACACAAGGTTTTGAACGTTGTGAATCATGGTTCTGAGCATGCTATCTCATATTTATCAAATGCACTTCCAGCCAGGTATGTTTGCCAATGTTTCTTCACAATTCACAGTTAGCAAAACAGATATTATCTGCCTACACTGAGTAGTATGGAAGTCTGGCTCCAACATCTAGAGTATGCCATATATTCCAAAGCAAAGTCTCCATGACACGCCTTTTAACTTTCACTCTAGGGTATTGACTCACAACTACCAGCATGTCCTGGCCTTGGCCTTTGCAGTAAAGGAGATCAATGAAAATCCACAGATCTTGCCCAACATCACTTTGGGCTTCAACATCTATAATAGCCTTTTCCTTGCAAGCTGGACTATTCTTGCCTCAATGGAACTTCTTTCCACATGGAACAGATTCATCCCTAACTACAAATGTGACATCCACAGCAATCTAGTAGGACTCATTGGGGGACCTCACTCAGAAGTCTGCCTTCACATGGCAACCACCCTGGGCATCTACAAGATTCCACAGGTAAGTTGTATGAATGGACGTGGAAGTTGAGCAAACCACATTTCTCTGGCCTTTTACATGTGGTCATGTGGATTGAAGACAGAAAGTGGCAAGCCTGTTTACAACTCTCTATGATATGTTGCTTATGAAGAACTTAACAAATATATATTTTTTTTTAAGTTGATGTCTCTGTATAACAAGTATGAATTCAGGCTAAGTGATATATTTGTAATACAAGGGTTAAATGGCCTGTGGAAATGTTGAGATGCTGTCCATTCATCAATTCTTGATCCAAGTGAGGCAAGAAACTATTCTTACTACTATTTAATTTTTTTTTTTTTTAAAAAAAAACACTTTTAATTTAACGTGTAGTGTTAAGGGCTTTCCATGTTCACCCCTTCTCCAGAATGCTGGGAAATGGTTATTTGGGCAATATACATATGGTATGCTATGCTATGCTGTAGTTTGTTCCAGCTTCAACACTGCCTTGGATGACAGTCAGTGGCAGAGTGGTGGACAAATCTCTTCCTGATTTGTCTGTCCACTGGATTAAAGACATGGAGTCTCAGCAGCTGAAGCTACTGTCCCATGTCACAAGCATGCAGCTGGCATGAGCTCCTTTTCAAACACAGTAAAAGGGCAGACTGAAGAATGCAAGTAGCTCCAATGATTCAAAATCACCATGTATACTTGTGAAAAAGTCCCATTGGACTCAATGGGATTTATGTCTAAGTAAACAGGGTTTGTGTGGCAGATTTAGGTCCTTAGCACAAAATTCATTAACAGAAATGTGAAAGGGAAAGAGTTCCTTGATCCATATTTGATCTAAAATAGTTATTGCCTAAGTATGGATTTTGGAATATTACTTATGGCCCACACAGCTACCTTTGCTTTTAATAACATGCAGCAGGGAGTTCTGTGACACCTTAAAGAGTAAGAGATTTATTTCGGCATAAAGCTTTCAGACACAGTCCATGTCATCAGAAGATCTTTTTAGAGTCAAAAGCATTCCTGAATCACGCCATACCCAAATGAGTGACCTGGTTCACACATAACTTGCCAGTTACTTGTAAAATGGAAGAGTAGCTTCAGTTGCATGATAGCTTCAGTTAAATAGACTTCCTGAGTCTATTCCAGTGAACAGACAAATTTGGGACTTGGGACCACCGTGTGGATGTGAGTGTGACAGCCATCCAGCTCTAAGGGCAGTGATTCAGCTGGAACTAACCAAAGCAGAGGATTCTATGTTGTGTTCAGTCGTTCAGTCATGTCCGACTCTTCGTGACGCCATGGACCACAGCACGCCAGGCCTTCCTGTCCTCCGCTCTCTCCCGGAGTGTGCTCAGCTCAAGTCCATTTTCATTGCATTGGTGATGCTATCTAGCCATCTCATCCTCTGCTGTCCCCTTCTCCTTTTGCCTTCAATCTTTCCCAGCATCAGGGTGTATTCCAGTGACTTTTCTCTTCGCATTAGGTGGTGAAAATATTTCAGCTTCAGTTTCAGGATCTGTCCTTCCAATGAGCAGTCAGGGTTGATTTCCTTTAGGATGGACTGATTTGACCTCCTTGCAGTCCATGGGACTCGTAAGAGTCTTCTCCAGCACCACAGTTTGAAAGCATCGATTCTTCGGCGGCGGCACTCAGCCTTCCTCATAGTCCAGCTCTCACAGCCATATGTTGCTACCGGGAAAACCATACCTTTGATTAGACGGACCTTTGTTGGCAAGGTGATGTCTCTGCTTCTTACTATGATGTCTAGGTTTTCCATAGCTTTCCTCCCAAGGAGCAAGCGTAGGGATGTAAAAAACACCTCCCTGGCTCTGCGCCGGGCACCTCAGGATTTGTCTAACCCCCTTTTAAAGCCATCCAAGTGGCAGCCATCACTATGTCTCATGGTGGCAAACTCCATAGTTTAAGGATGTGCTTTCACTGCTTTGTGAAGAAGTTCTTCCTTCTATCTGTCCTGAATCTCCCACCAATCAGCTTCATGGGATGACCTCGGGTTCTAGTATTCTGAGAAAGGGAGAACAAAGTCTCCCTATCCACATTCTCCTCACCATGCATAACTGCTGTACACCTATATCGTGTCTCCCCTCACCCTCCATTAAAATGGAGGGGAGGGAGTCCAGTGGTGATATGTTCCCTAAAGGTGGGTTATTCCTTAAAATAAAATGTGTCTCTAGTAGGGATGGATGGATGCGACCCCCCCATCCGGGTCCTCCGGGTGCCCACCAAGCCACTGCCCCCATTTGTGCGCCCCCCAGACCAACTCACATGGCCCCTTATGCTTTCCGAGCCGTGTTCATGGGCCCTGAGCCATCCGAGAGTGGTCCATTTCCACCGGTAAAATGGTCCATTTAAGCCTGTAATATAATGTAGATGGTGCCTTTATGGCTGCTGTGTGCACAATATTGGATTTATGGAACCTCCCAAGGTGCCATTTTTTCGCAAAATGGTGACTACGGGAACAACGGGAGCTGGAGGACAGCTCAGGGTAGGTAAGGGTGGCTCAGCAAGAGTGGGGGGGGGAGCGGGGGGAACAGCTCAGTGAGCACAGCCAGGAGGCATGAGCGGGGGGCGTCCACTGGACTCCTGGACTGAGTTGTCCCCCCACCATCCCTAGTCTGTAGCTGTGCAGTCCAGGACTTGGAAGTAATTGGAGGCCTCAGTTACTGAGAGTTGGTTGTCAAACATCACCTTCCTTTTCAATATCTGTCTGCTGCTCTCTCTTTACCATCCCCTCAGAAAGAATCTCCCTTTTGTGACTCATCAGGGTCAGAAAGGCTTGAGATTCTGCCATTTCATCAGAGGCTGCATTCCTACTCCATTCTATTCCCACTCCCATCCTTCACATACAACCTCATGAAATGCAACCATAAGCTAAAATGGGATGAAAGATGCACTTTAAAAACAAACAAACAAACAAACAAACCAATAAACAACAAATACCTCATAATTCTTTGGAAGGTACAGCGCAAACTGCACCTTCTTCCTGTTCTAATATGACAAACTGTTTTCCAAAAGACACTGTACAAATACGGACATGTGACTACAAAGTGCATCCCATGTAAGTGTATTGCAAAAATTACAGCCACACCCTCTCAAACTGTTCGTGGGTACTCTTCAAATTTTACACTTAAATACATAAGCCATTACTTGTCCTTTCTCCTTCAATATAGGCATGGACCATCCTCAAACCCTCCTCTCTTGCACTCCCATGTTTCACATCAATTTGTGGGGACATTTTCTCAGTATAACACATAGAACCTACCCTTCCCCCCTGATTTCTGGTTATAATGGCATAACTGGACTAATCCAACTGACCTTTAACATAGGGCCACAACTGTTCCCCTATAATATGCCTATATCATGCCCCCTCATTTGTCTTTTTTTTTTCCTAATTAAATTTCTATGGATTTTGTAACCTCTATGGGGACATAAACAGAACAGTGCACAGTATTCCAAGTGTGGGCACACCATAGATTTGTATAAAGGTATTACAATATTGGCATTTTTATTTTTGATCCCTTTCCTATTGATCCATAACATAGAATCTGCAATTTTACACACACCCTCTCTATCTTTCACACATACACACACACACACACAGTTGCCACACTACAGGTCATTTTCATTGTGCTATCAGCCTAAGACTCCAAAATTACTTTCCCGATCAATCATCACCAGCTAAAGCCCAATTTGTGCATATGTGTCATTAATAATGTTTGCCTACAGTATATTACTTTACACAAACATTGAACTGCATTTCACCATTTTAATGCCCTTTCACTCAGTTTGTAGAGATACATCTCAAGTTTTTGCTGTTGCTGTTCTTTAACCACCCTGAGTAATTTGGTCTCATCCATAAACCTGGCCAGCTCACAGCTCACCTCAAACTTCACACAATTAGGACAGATGTGTATAAAGATTTTTGGGGAACCCCAGTTCTTATATCCCTCCTTTGTGAGAACGGTTAATTTATTCCTTTTCTGTGCTTCCTGTTCTTTAATCAGTTACCAATCTGTAAGAACTAGGGATGTTGTGCTGGCCTGAGAGGAGGGTGGAGTCTAGGAGACTCCTTCCCAGATCCCATTTGCTGAGCTGCTGCACACTTACTGGACCCAGGCACCGAGTGCTGTGTGCCCCACGAATGCCTGGAGGTCTCCTGTCCCCTTAGCAAGCTGCCATTTTGTGTAAAAATGGCAATTCAGGGGTTTCCAGAAATGTAATGTTATTTAAATGGCGGCTGTAAAGGGGCCATTATGCAACATTACAGGCATGAATGGTCCACTTGTGCATGTAATGCTGCATAAATGGCCCCTTTATGGCCGCTATGTGTGCACCATTACATTTCTGGAAAATGCCAAGCCACCGTTTTTACACAAAATCGGGTTTCACTAAGGGGATGGGTGGCCCTGTGGCATTTGCCATGTGCTCCCTGGGCAGTCCAGCAGCTCGCATGGTGTGGCAAGCAGGGGTGGGCAGCAGAGGCAGTTTGGAAAGCACCCAGCAAGCGCGAAGGGAGGTGAGGCCATCCAGCTCTAAGAAGAACCCACCTTTTTATTCCATGTCTACTAAGTTTGCTACTTGGTGAAGGACTTTGTCAAAAGCTTTTGAAATTCCAAGCACACATCCACTATGCTCCATTGTAATGCCCGTGTCTGAATGATACTGTCTTGATATACTGTCATTCCAGGTATTTGGGGAGGGGGTGATGTAAAGGTCCCCTCTGTGAGCCCCCCAAATTGCTTCAGGTAAGGTTGGATGAATCTGTGATTTTAGGTTTCTCTGCTTCTCTCTCTCTCTCTCTCTCTCTCTCTTCCACCCCCCAAGTTTGTGTTTAGTTTGTCCCACACTTTGAAAATTTTGCATAAGTTCCCAAGAAAAGTAGTACACATTTGTGCATTTTTAAATAATTTTTTCCTTACACATTTTTGCAAGCATTTGTGAATGTTACTTCACCTAACATATGCATTATTGTGCATCTTTCCCTAATATGTTCATCACTGAATCCATGTTTAATGGCTGAGCTCCACCGCAAAATTCATAGGGATATCAGAGAATTCCACCACGGATTCCAGTGAGGCAGGATTCTTTAGAATTCTTTAGAATCTGGCCACCCGGAATCCGTGGCGGAATGGCCTCCTGCCTCCTGTCACCGCATGGAATCCTCCAGGGACAGAACTTACCTGAGGAGGATGCGGCAGCGGCAGCTCCGGTGGCGGCTCCTACAGTGGAGCCTCTGGCTGGTCTCCCGGCTAGCCACAGCAGGGCAGCAGCGGCCACCATTTGCGTTCTTGTGGCTGTGATAGGCTACGTAAGTATTTACATAGCCTATCACGGCAAAGAGCAGGGGCACAAATGGCGTAGCGGCCACCATTTGCGTGGCTGCTTTTACTGTGTTAGGCTACGTAAATACTTACGTAGCCTATCACGGCTGCTTGCAAGGACGCTAATGGCAGCCGCTACGATGGCCGCCATTTGCAGCAGCAGCTGCCTGGCTACGGCCACAACTCCGGCTGTGGCTGGCCCTGGCCGGTGGCTCCCTGGAGCCACTGCAGAGCAGAGACAGCTGGGGAGAATTTGGGGGGGGGGATGAAGTGCCTCTCCCCCACCGCGGATGCCCAGGCGCGGAGCCAGGAAAGGGATTCGTACATCCCTAAAAATTCAAGAGAACTGTGAATTTCAAAGGATAACTGAGTTTTGGTTTGCATATTGGTTTGAAAGTGAGAAATTAGGTAAGTTCACATTCAAATCAAATATGAAACAAATGAATTTCTCCTCCATCCCTAGCTGTAAGTCTCCTCTTGCATCCTGGCTGGTATCTTGAACAACAGTCTTGTTAGGCAGTAAGAATATTCTGGAAATGTTGGCTGCACATGCCCACTTGCCAACATAATTTTTAAACGAGACGCAAACTTCAAGATATAGACAGGATGAAGAGTAAAACTGTGCCACTGGGCAACCTTTTCAGGAAGTATGTCTCTTACGTTTTCTCATTCCTTTTTTTGCTTAAGTTCATATATGGCTCTGCTCCAGTGATGAAGGACAACACTCAAGCAGTTTTCTTCCACCAGATGTTCCCAGATGGGACCAGTCAGAATATGGGGATTCTCAAGCTGCTGCTGCATTTCAGATGGATCTGGATTGGGGTGATTTTCTTTGATGATGATAATGGAGAGACGTTTGTGCAGAATGTGCTTCCTATATTTTCACAGCATGGTATTTGCTTTGAGTTCCTGGAAGGAATGCCCAAGTTATCATTTTCTGGTAACACCGCTAATGCAGCAGGAGAATGGTTTCAAACATCTAATGCTGTCATGGGAAGCACTACCAATGTTTTGGTCATTCAGGGTGAAATTCAGACCATTAGTGTTTTAAGAGCGTTGTTCCACTTTTCAGAATTTGAGGATATACCAATCAAGACCAAAGTCTGGATAATGACAGCTCAGATGGATTTCACATCCCTTGCCTTTCAAAGAGGTTGGGACTTAAACTTCATCCATGGTGCCATATCCTTTGCCATTGACTCAAAGGAGGTTTGGGGATTCCAGAGATTCCTTCAGATAAGGAACCCCACCTCAGCGAAAGAAGATGGATTTCTAAGGATCTTCTGGGAAGAGGCATTTGACTGATCTTTCCCGAACCCCCCTTTAGACAAGAAAGCTGGGGAAACCTGCACTGGGGAGGAGAAACTGGAGACTCTTCCTGGGTCTGTTTTTGAGATGAGCATGACTGGCCACAGTTACAGCATCTACAATGCTGTCTATGCTGTGTCCCATGTGCTGCAGGACATATATTCATCAGAGTCAAAACGGAGAGCAAAGATGGAAGGAGTGAGAAGGAATCTCATGTCTAAACAGCCATGGCAGGTATGTCTATGGGTTCAACTCCTCACTCAGGCTGGGGTGGGATCTAATTGCTATGTTAGTCATCCCTGATGGAGCTGCAAAAGGCACACAAAGGAGGCAACTGACTTGGACGGCTCCTCCTGATGTAATCCCAGTCCTTTTCAAAGTGCTGAGATAGTGATGGAGTTCGATGCCTCTCTCAGCATGGAGAAAGGTGAAATGGATGGGGCTTGGGTCATGGTATCACTGGGTGTGACCATTCCCACTGACAACCTCTAGCCTATGCAGGGCCCAGTTGTGTGCAATCCCCCGGCACCTCCACATTGAAGCAGTTGCCCACATCTGGAGAACTGCAAAGCATTATCCCGGGGGGGGTAGGATTCCAGCCCAAGAACCAAATTGGCTCTGGACAACTACACTGGGGGCTGCATGGGAGCAATCAGAGGGACCACAGTCCAAACTTTGTGGGCCCCAGCAAAGTTAGAAGGTGCCCCAGCATGTTTGTGTCTCCCCCATTACACTTATTCTCACTGATGGACTCACACATACTGTATGCATACACACATACACACATGCAGGCACTCACACACCCCACTACACACATGCACACACGCACACACACGCACACACACACACACACACACATGGGACTCAGCTGGCACCTTAAGGTGGTGCACACTGGCTTTTTTCCAACTCATCCTTCCTTGATTAGAGAAAGGGAGAGAAACACATCCAACTGAGCCAAGGCTTCCAGAAGTGTCCCTTGAGGCTGCAGCTCAGATTCTCTCTTGAGTCTTCTACCTTCTCTCAGGGGGCAGGGGGCTTTGGACAAGTGCAAGATCCCTTCCTGATACCTCCGTGGTCAGATGGGATTCCCCAACCCTGCATCATACATATGGCTGCCTCTTGACACTCTTTGACAAGTGAGTGGTGGTGAATTAAAGTACTTGAGGGAGTGTATTCCAGAGTTCGGGATTAAAACAGGAGAAAGATATTTCACGTGTGCCCTGCAAACACGGCTCTATGGGTAACGGTCAGGAGAAGCTGTCCTGCAAATCTTAATACCAGGGCAAGTTCATAATGAGCCAGGTGGTCCCTTACCTACCTAGGCATTAAGCCATTTAGGGCTTTAAAGGTTAAACCCAATGCCTTGAACTGAGCCCAGAAACAAACTGACAACCAGTGCAGGTCTTTCGGGATCGGTATTATATGGTCCTGACACCACGCATGGGTTAGCAGCCTAGTTGCTGCATTTTGCACATGGATCTGGCCATTCCGATAGGGCTCTGAGACCATACTTTGTGTCCTACCTGTGCTATCTGAAGTGAGGGGTGGTGACCACAGACAAGGCCTTTTTAGTTGTGGTGCTCCAGCTTTGGAATTTCCTCCCCAGGGAGGTTCACTTGGTGCTGAGTCAATTCTCTGTTCAGCTACAGATCATCTCCCCCACCCGGTCTTTAGCCATGCCAGCATACACTGTCACTGTGTCTTGCTGTTTAGGAGGAGGAGGAGGAGGACGATGATAATTTAAATTTTTGTAAATGACACTGAAAACTTCAACTGAAGAACTGCTAAGCAGTGCTTAAAATTAGCAAATAGATGGTGATGGTGATGGTGGTGGTGGTGACAACAATCATACTAATACTACCTTCTAGCATTAATAGTGCTTAACTCTTGTCAGCCTCGATACAGCTTTTAAGGATGCAATCTATACCCATTGACCTGGGAGTAAGCTCAATTGAACTCACTGGGACTTAGGTATCGGTAGACACAAATCGGACTGTGTTGTAGGACTATTAACCACCATTCTCAAGTGTGAACGATTACCAGACAGGATATATAATGATGAGGTTTCCCTCCACCCCCATTTAGATCCACCAGTTTCTGAGAAGTACCTCCTTCATCAACAATGCTGGGGAAAATGTTTCCTTTGATGAAAATGGGAACATAATAGCTGGGTTTGATATTATCAACTGGGTCACATTCCCAAACCAGACCTTTCAGAAAGTAAAAGTTGGAAAGATAGACCCAAAGCCTTCCTCAGCCAAAGTGTTCCTTCGTGAGGATGCCATTGTATGGCCCAGCAGATTTAATCAGGTAGAGTATGTCTACATTTGGGGGCATTCCAAGCCATTTCCTCAGGGCTCAAGAAGTGGTGTGCTGATGAGATACTTCAATAGGCCCAGGCTTCTGCAGGCATTGTTTGTGAGTTTGATCCACATGTGAGGCAGGGAACCTGAGGAGGAGCTCAGTATAGCTTCCCTCCTCTTGCTGTCCCTGTCACCCTCCGAAAGATAGAGGGGTAACCTAGTAAGCCGGGAGCATTTTTGACTCATGGAACCTCCCTCCTCAATTTAGAAACCTGCTTTTCCAGGGTGGTAATGGAGGGATGGATGGATATTGTGAGATTTGAATTTTATTTTATACCTGGGACTCTTAAGTTGATCAGAATGAAGAGTTTGGCATCTCATGAGGTGGACATAGGACACAAACAAGAAAAGAGGAGAAAGAAAACAAGAGGAGAAAGAAAAAGAGATTTGTTGAAAATAAAGAAACAAACAACAGCTGAGCATCCTCAGAGAGCTGTAAATTATCTGAGGCTTCAAAGGCAGTACCCCTCTTAGTTACACACTGAGTTACAAGTACCTCAACAAGGAACTACACCCTCCTTGGGCACAACGCAGTTACCCAAAGGTGGTGCATTAAATAGCTACATATACATTTAGTCCCTGCTTGTTACGCAGCCTCCCCGCAGCCAAGCTCAAGCCGGACTCTGCTGACTGTGTAACAGTCACACCGTTTCAGCCAGGTTCATGCCAGAACCTGCTGTCCGCATGAAAACCTCCAAAGCAGTGAGTATGACAGTGCAAGGATCACTGAGCCTTCTCTATGCCCTGGACGGTGAAATCCTATTGAGAGCGGAGATGGGTTAAAGAAGACACAGACAACAAGCTTAGGTTGAAAATTGGGCCACATTGATTGAAATAGCTGCAAAGGGGTAACTAGGACGGGCATCTAACTGTGACAGCAGCTAGCTGGCACTTCTTGGGCGAAAACACACCCAGCCTGAGGTGTGGCGGTGATCTCGCCATCCCTCCGGACTGCCCCTTCTGGGGGAGGTAGACCTTCCGGTGTCACCCCCGACCCGGTGCCGCACAACACCAGGGTGAGTGAGTAGGGTTGGTCTCCCAGGCAACCCTTATCCCCCCGCCGAGCCACACAACCCGTTTGGGGGGCCTCAGGCGTCACCTGTCACCATAAGGTGCCTCTGCATGCACACCATCCCTACTTTCCTGTTTTGCCTGTCCTAGCCGCCATCTGGAATGTGATCAATGATAAAGACCATATTCCTTTACAGGACACACTTGACCCGCAAAACAGTGTGACGTAGGCAGAAAAGACGCACAGTAATAGGCCAATCGAACTGTGAGCCAAAAAATTCCTGCATGGTTCCCAAAGGGCAACCGGTAATAAACCCACACTGCTTAGGGGAGGGTGGGAGGGAGCTGCGTCGAGCCAGAGAGCTGAGATTGGGAAGGGGGCTGAGTTTAAGGCAACACAGCCTGCCCCTCCTTGCATGGTGGTGCCACTGGGGTGCACCAATCAGAGGCCCCTGCGTCTTGTCACCGCACCCGCCTGCAATGCCCCCCCCCTTTCAGCCAGACAAGCTGGCCCTGGGGTGAGGGCATTTGCGAGCGGAGATGGGTTAAAGAAGACGCAGACAACAAGCTTGGGTTGAAAATTGGGCCACATTTATTGAAATACCTGCAAAGGGGTAACTAGGACAGGCATCTAACTGTGTCAGTGGCTAGCTGGCACTTCTTGGGCGAAAACACACCCAGCCTGAGGGGTGGTGGTGATCTCGCCATCCCTCCGGACTGCCCCTTTATCGGGGAGGTAGACCTTCCGGTGTCACCCCCAACCCGGTGCCGCACAACACCTGGGTGAGTGAGGAGGGTTGGGCTCCCAAGCAACCCTTATCCCCCCGCCGAGCAGCAGAACCCATTCAGGGGGCCTCAGGCGTCACCTGTCACTTAAGGTTCCTCTGCATGCACACCATCCCTACTTTCCTGTTTTTGCCCATCCTAGCCACCACAGGAGTCACAAGCCTAGAGCTTGTGAAACTCCCCCCACCTGCACAGAAGAACTTCCCGCAGGCCCCTTTGCAGATCAGACAGAATTATATTATACACTACATGAGACAGGCGGACACAGTCCTTCCTGTAATGCTCCCTCCATGTCCACAGAATTCCCTGGCTGGTGGAGCATCCATCACCTCATTCTCATAGGCCATAAGCCATTTCTCGGTGCACTTTCGGACGTGCCCTGCTGCTGGCAACATCATTCCATTCCTTCCCATTGATCCATGGGAGTATTGAGGGCTGCAATAGGCTACTTCCAGCCAGGTATGCCGAACCACCTGCATCTCAACCAAGGTCTGTTCTATCAGGTCCTCACCTGGCTTACAGATGAAGTCATTCCTCTCAATGTGCAGCACCTGGACCTGCGGAGGAAGATTGACAAACTTTGGTGGAACCGAGTGAGGAGGGGACTTCCACCGTATGCCATGTCTGTGAAGCCACTGGATCTTAATGTGACGGCGTGGCAGAAGCTGAAGTCTGAAGATGACATACAAGCCCTTCATGCACCTCCAGACATCATAACGAGCCCGTGTAAGAGCACCCGTACCGGCGTACAATGACTCTGCTGGTCTCAGGAATAAACACATTAGGGCAAGCAAAGCGAAAATTGTATCAGGAAGAAGCGGACAACTCGTGAACACAGGCCGGAATGCTGTGAAGTCCCATTTTTGAAATGCCATACCATGCCTGAGAGAGAAACCACCAGCGGCTACCATGGAGACTGCTTCAATGTAACAATATTGGGTTCTGAACTGCAAATTACCTAGGCCTAGCAGGGTAGAGCTAATCTAGAAACTGCCAAAATTGCCTTTATGTCAACAGTGAGCCATTGAAGTGATAAAACCGAGGCCCCTCCTCAGACCCGCGGCATTCCCTAAAACCCATAAGGTGCCAACGGGGCATAACCCATTGCCTTACGTTTGGACGTGGTCCACTGCCATGCCCTTGCCATACCGATCAGTTTGATCACCAATTACGTAAATGGGTTACATTGGGCCAGACCTGTACTTTGAAGCATATCAAGGCCCTCCGGGACAAGTCAGTCTTGGGAATCCAGACCAACCCTGAATTCCTAAGGGGGGGGTTGAAGAAGGCCGTTAAGGCTGCTACGTGGAACAGGGAAACATCTTACTGGAAGGCTCAAATGGAGGGCCGTTACCCCAGAGCCCGAAAGGGGTATCCGGAGAGAGAGGATGGCTAATTTACTAAAGCAGGCAACATCTGTGCCCAACCCTATATTGCACACCGAACCAAAAATCTGACATGGAGTCAGTGCATCCCACCATTGTGGGCAGGAAGGCTAAATGGCCAACTTGCGACTTATGGTCCCATATAGTCTGTTGTTCCTTAAGGAGGCGCAAAATTGCAGCCAATGATCTATAGATAAGGGCCATGAATCCTATTGCTGAAGCTTTGCCTAATGCGCGGCACACCCTACCTGATCTGTAGCAGACGGCTCCTGTACAGACAGCCATGGAATGCAGTATGGCATGCCTAGCTTCAGTATCCCAGTCTCCCATAGCACTGCAAGAATGGGATCTGGGAATGGAGCACCTGCGGGGCTAAGGCCCGGAAGTCGTTGACCTAATTTCATGACAAAGCTTCAACCATTGGGTTTGCCTAACCCAGCACATGGTGGACCCAGAACCGGATGTTGTAACACTGACACTGGAGCGTGAACAGACTGACACATGACATGATCCTCCAATTTCAGGAGGATGGAGAGTGAATAACGTGGTCACGTTGTCATACCGAAGGGGGGGGGGTTACTGACTTGGCTATAAGGTCATCCAAAATGTGTTTGGAGGCAGCAGCATTCACTCTACAGGCCATTACCTACCGCATGATATTACCTGCCCTAAGATTCTGAAACCCCCTGGGGTAGCGGCAGAACCACATGAATCCGCAGTCCAGCTTTTAGGAGCAGCTCGCACCTCCGTAAGGAGGTGCCATTAAAGCCCTACCAAGTTGAAGCCATGCCCATGGATACATGTGCACAGCAGAAGTGATCCTGGTTCAATGGTGAGGAAGCCGCAGTCCTTGCACTGCCCAAACTGAGCTGGCGTGAGAAGACACGGTCAGGGGCCGCTACCCTAACTGTGAAAAGAAGATGCCCTACAATATCTTTGCATGGCCCCCCAAAGGAAAACTCTAGGAAGATGTATAACTGCTTGAAGCTGTGCTCAGATGACCTGAAAGTTGTCCTGAGGGAGGCGAGAATAACGCTGAAGGGTATCAGATTGGCTTCACCCAATGTTGATGTAGGAAACAGGCCCTCAGCCTTTGTGAATTAAGGGACACCAAAGTAACAGAAAAGGGAAGCAATACTTGCGTTAGGTCAGAACATTGACCAACGTCTTTGGACTCCATGTAGCATATGCCCACCAGGGACCCTTGGCTGGATCCCAAACCAAGACAACTGCCACATCAATGAGGTGTATTGCACTGAATGCAGATGATCAGAGATCTCGTGATTAACAGGCTGGCCCTCCGGGCAGAGAGGTTACAAATCAGGATAAATTCCCTAGAGGATTTCCTGGGCACCATTTCAAGAAGGAAGATCCCTAGAGTAGATAACGGGGTGTAGAAAAAAGGGGAGGGGGCTATAATCCTTCTGCCAGTACTGCCTTGTTAACTTCTCAGGAACCTGTCAATGCCTGGCAAGGAGAAATGTTGCTTACGAGGTAAGGATGGCATATGTTGACGTAGAAAAAGGGGGAGGGGCCATAGAACCTAGCATAAAACCATGTTCCAAGTTAAAACATGTTGCCCCTGTTGGGGTAGCATCTTAAAGCCGGAGTAGCGGCACAACCTTACCGGGCAAGGGCCCACCAGAGCTACCTACTGCCTTGGCCTTTCCAAGGGGGGGGACCTACCATCCCCAGGCATTGGACAAGAGGTGGATGAGTACTGACTGCTACAAGGGAGCACTTATGACGGAAACAGCACGTGTCCTGGTAGTATGCACCCTTGGGGCTGTATTCCCAGCACAGACAGCGGTGCTGAAGCCGCGGACCCGCCATAGGCTGAGGGCCAATGCAGGAGACAGACTGGTGAACGTGGCCACTGCCAGATCTGTTGCTGAACAGGCCAGGAAGGAGTCAAAATTGGTGTGAAAGGTCCTGGTCCCACAGGTCCCTGCGCAGAGAAGGGTCAATGGTGGCCCTCCTGCGAAAGCCTTGACATAAGCCAGGCACACACCTCCTCAGGTGAAAGCCATTAGGAGAAGGAGTAGCCCTGGTGGCCTCACAACTTGCCAGATTAGCGTAGGGACCTGATATGCCACTTACGTGGATGCCCAAGCGGGTGGGGGCAGGGTGAGAGATCCTAAATTGCTCCAGCAGAACCCTGTAAGATGCTGCATAAGCGGCTGGGGGTACTGTGGGGTGTGACTGGCGGGGATGCAGGTGGCCCGGGCATCATATAGGGAGATGATATTGGGAGGGACAGCCGTCCCAGGGAGGTAAGCTAAGGCGGCAACCACACAGCCTTGCAGGTCGCCCGTCTGGACAAGTGGGGTGAGGTGCAGTCATCTCACCGATATCCAGGTCGTCCACGACCTGGTCCCCTGGAGCAAGGGAGATGATGCCGCTTGCAGTGCTCCTGACGGAGATGCCCCAGGAGGGCGGACCGCCCCAGCTGTGGAGTGTCACCTGGGCGAAACCACAAAGGAGGAGATGGAGGCTTCAACAGCATCCAGACGAGCTGCACCCCATGTGGCTGTGTGCTGATCCTTGACTGGAAAATTGGATGTTGATGCTTGGGCACTCAGGGAAGAGGAGGCTGCAGAAGGGAGGAGCTCAACCGTGGGCAGTGAGCCATCCAGAAGAGCTAATGGAGAGGAAGTGGAGGCTTCAACAGCATCCAGATGAGCTGAAATAGAAAGTATTAGTGAGCGTTGAGTCTGGTGTTGTGTTTGCTTGGGCTAGACAGCCAAGGGTTTCTATGGTCTGGCCGGGTGAGGGGGAGAGATCCCCAAGGAACACTCATCAGCTTCCAAACGAACACGAATTGATGCCAGTACCGGGTCTGCTTCCTCCTCAGACTCAGATTCGGGCCTTGGCAGCGGTCTCTTGGGGAGGGGAGGCAGGGTCCTACCCTTCCCTTTCTTTCTACCTTGGCCTTTCCTGGGGGGCATGATGTAGAAAGTGGGTTAAGCTTGGCACCGTGTTGGCGAGAAAGAGGCAAGGATCCAGGTGCCCGGACCTAGTCCAACACTCCAACCAGCACCCCTAGAAAATGCAGCAGGAGGCTACACGCTGGGCTCCGAGGGCAGCAGGCAACACCCCCCAGGCCTCAAGATCCGCGGACAGAGGTGAGTGGCACGGAGGGGGGGGATTGTCGCCTGTTGTAAGAACCGGAACCCACAAGGCGTGGGAAGGGCCTGTGGCCATGGGAGCCGGGCCTGAATAAAGGCGCTGCCTTTCCCTCCCTCCCTCCCTCCCTCCCTCCTTCCCTCCCTCCCTCCCTCCTTTTTTCTTCCTTCCTTCCTTCCTTCCTTCCTTCCTTCCTTCCTTCCTTCCTTCCATGCTTTCTTTCTTTCTTTCTTTCTTTCTTTCTTTCTTTCTTTCATCTATTCATTCATTCATTCATTTATAATCTATTCATTCATTCATTCATTCATTCATTTATAATCTATTCATTCATTCATTCATTTATTATTATTTATTATTATTATTATTATTGGGGGGTGTTTGCTTTGACTTGGGGTGGGTGCGCACACCGCCACCGCAAGCCCTCTGCACTCCCGGTAGATTTACGTAGACTACGGCGAAAATAAGGGCAACGCTATTTGCATTGCCCTTATTTTCGCCGTAGTCTACGTAAAGATTTACATAGACTACCGGGACCAAATAAGGAACATAAATGGCAGCGCCCCATGGGGGCCGCCATTTGCGTATGCACTTTTTTTTTTTCAAAGTCACCCGTGATAGGCTACATAACGATTTACGTAGCCTATCACTTTTTTTTTTTTTTTACTTTTGTAGTTTGCTGCCGGGGAGACGGGGCGCTTCTCCCCGGCCTGAATTTCGGCCAGGCGAGGCGGGCACCTCCCCCCCCGGCCTGAATTAAGCCAGGTGAGGCGGGGCACCTCCCCCCCCGGCCTGAACTTCAGGGGGAGAACCGAAGCACCTCTCCCCCACCGCAAAGCAAGCTGCGAGACCAGCTTTCGTAACTTTGTGACTTTCGATGTGATGTGACTTTCGTACATCCCTAAGTGCGACCCCTTGGGCCTCCAGTGACGATGATGGATCTAGGAGTACCCCCAGACTACGGACCTGATCTTTCTGAGGGAGTGCAACCCTGTCCAGAACAAGCAATTAGCCTATCTCACAGACCCAGGAACCACTCACCCACAGGGCTTCCATCTTGCCAGGATTCAGCTTCAGTTTATTGGCCTTCATCCAGCCCATTACTGAGTCTAGGCACTCAGCCTCTCCTGATTCAGATGTCACAGGGAGATAGAGCTGTGTTTCATCAGCATACTGATGGCATTTAGCTTCAGATCCCCCAATGACCGCTCCCAACGGCTTCATATAGATGTTAAACAATATTGGAAACAAGATGGTACCCTGTGGCACCCCATAGCTCAATTGCCAAGGGGCTGAGGAATAGTCACCCAATGTTACTCTCTGAAATTGTCCCGATAGGTAGGACTATAATCACTGTAGCACAGTGTCTCCAATACCCGTCCCACGGAGTTGATCCAGGAGGATACCATGGCTGATGGCATCAAAAGCTGATGAGAGATAGAGAAGGCTTAACAGGGTTGCACTCCCCCTGTCCCTCTCTCGATAAAAGTCATCCGTCAGGACGACCAAGGCTGATTCACTGCCGTAACCAGGATGAAACGCAGTTTGAAATGGGTCTAGATAATCAGTATCCTCCAAGAGTGCTTGCAGCTGGTCTGCCACGAGCCTCTCAAGCACTTTCCCTAGAAAAGGGGTATTTGTGACTGGGCGGTAGTTGTCTAATAACGTTGGGTCCAGATTGGGCTTCTTCAGGAGTGGCCGCACTACTGCGTCCCTAAGGACAGCAGGGACCACCCCTTCCCATAGGGAAGCATTTATCACTCCCTGGACCCACCCAGTCATACCCCCTCGGTATTTTTATTAGCCAGGGGGGACAGGGATCAAGAAGGCATGTGGTGGGTTGCATTATTGCAAGCAACTTGTCCATATCATCAGGCCGTAACTACTTGAACTGGTCCCACAAAATCGGTCAGATGGTGGCATCAGACACCTCGACTGGAACTGCGCTTACAACAGCATCAAGGTCACTGTGGAGAGAAGTGGGTTTGTCCTCAAAGTGCGATGCAAAAAGGTCACAGTGGTCCTCGATGGGGCCAGGGCCCCATTTACTGGGGAAGATGTGAACAACCGCTGGACCACCTGGAAGAGCTCCGCTGGATGGCTCCTTGAAGATGCAAGGGAGGCAGCAAAATTTACCTTCTTTGCTGCCTGCACTGCCATGATGCAGTAGGCACGATTATGCACTCTACAGCACACCCGGTCGTCTTCACTTTGGGTCTTGAGCCATTTGCTCTCTATCTGATGTCCAGCCACAATTCCATGAATTAGAAAGAAAGAGGAAGTTTAGAAAGCAATTTACAGGTCATAGAGAGAAGCAGAGAAGCACTCTTTACTGCAAGTGATAAAGCCTGATTATGTGAATGAAAGAGTGTCAAATATAAAATAATAAAAAGTATTGTATATAAAACAGTATCAAAGAAAATAGCCTAAAAGAATTCCACCATGCACAGGTGCACAGCACGTACAGTCCAGTCTCTCTAAACACACATCCATTGTGTGTCAATTTCAGTTTCCCACAGTTTCTCATTTTCCAGTCTTAAATTCAGTTTCTCCTAACTTTGAGATTTTTTTTAAGTTCACATGAAAATTCGTTTGCATTTTTGTGTGCCTGTCTCCTGTAGTGGGTTTGACACCGGAAGAACTGACGCTGAATTAGAGGTATGAATTGACACATTGTCCCATCTGCTAGTTGAATGTATGGAGCCTGGTGTAGCTTCACATAGTGAGTAGATTTTTTCATGCTTTAGCTGCCCAAAGGGGGCCTCTCACATGAGCTCTTTGGTATCAAGCAAGTGCAGCTCCATATGTCAACAACCCTTTCAGCTGCAAGGCCTAGGCCAAGCTCCCTCCTCCTGAAGTTACGGGTGTCAGGCCTTGATTCTCACGGAGGAGCTGAGAACCTCCCCTTCCCATGCTGTAATGTCAGGGCCCTGTTCTCAGCATAAGGGTGACTGATTTCCCAGCCTGCAATGCTACGAGCATCTTCATGAAGCAGGGAGGGAACTATATCAGCCTGTGCTAAGAGCAGACAAGTGTGCTCTTGGGTTACCGGCCTTGAGAAACGTGTGGCTCTAAGAACAACTTCTCATCTCTCTTGGGACCTAGAGAGAAACCCAGCTATAACAGCTTCATCAGCTAATGAGAGGCGGAGCTTTCTTTTCGTATTTATTCTGTGTTTATTCTCTATCAATAAATGGTCATCCTTTTGCGCAAGGGGCTTTGTTTCATCTTGGCAATCAAAAGTAATGTATTTTGACTGACCCCTGACAGAATCCGGACCCCAGATCAATACATCTCCGAATGCATACGTTTTTGTATGCAATGTTGCCTAATATAATGTATTTTAATGTTAATTTCACTAATGTACACATTTTGGTTTGGATATTTTGATGGGAGAATTCCATTGCGAAATTCAGAGGAGTGAAAATTTCAAAGGAGAAGTGAGTTTTGCTTCGTGTATGTGTTTGAAAGTCGAGAATTACATAAGTTCATATTAAAATGTGAACCAAATGAGTTTCTCTCCCATCCCTTGTTCTAAGTTGTACAGGGAACCTGCATGAGTACATAAGGCTCCCCACTTCAGGGGTTATCCCTCTAAATTTTGGAGGCTGACTAGGACAATGACCACGGAGTTGGAGCTAGCATGTTTGTTCTCAGTCACTCCCCCCCCGCATGTTAATTAAAAACACCTGTAGAATGTCTGATAGTTGTTGTTGTTGTTGCTGTTTATTACATTTATATCCCCCCTTTTTCCACCTTTAGGAACCCAAGGCGGCATACATGGTCCTTCTCCTCCTCTTCCTCCTCCATTTTATACTCACAACAACAAACCTTGTGAGGTGGGTTGGGCTGACAGTCTGTGACTGGCCCAAAGTCACCCAGTGAGCTTCCATGGATGAGTGGGGACTCGAACCCAGATCTCCCGACTCCCAGTCCAACACTCTAGCCACTACACCACACTGGCTCTCTATGAATAGGGCTACTATTTATCTGTTCTGGAAGGGGAAGCCTGAATGGCAATTTTCAATCCCTGCTCTTCTTACAGAGGTTGGATCTCTATAGCAAGGATACTAGGTTTTGCAACTGGCCTACGAATAAAGATGTATAGGAATTCATGGCAGCAATTGAAAAGTTGTAAGTGTCTTCACAGGACCACCCACTAATATTGGGTTGCTTCCGGACTAAGTCAGTGACACTTATCCTGTTGAAAACTGTGGCACCACATGACAAACTTTCCAAATGGATTTCAATGGGACCTAAGTGTGACTGAGCCGTAGGATTCAGTGAAGCCAAAGACTATAGCAGAAAGCAACATTTAATTATAAAGAATAATAAGGAAGGTGAAAAAGAACATCCACTATGTAACCCAGCAGTACTGACAGATGCACAAAATGGTAGTTCATTATGGGAAAGTTCCCTATTTAAAAAAATACAATTCAACAAAAACTGGGCTATGTTTTGAGGCAGTGGGACTATTTCCCAGAGGCCTTTACCATGTGGTAAAATAATGTATTTATGATACAGCCCATTATGTACCAATTGCTCCCCAGAAGCAATGTCATTATGCCATGCCAACAATCACCCATTTTTTAAACATCCGGTTGACTAACAGGATGAATTCTGGTCAACTCCAGACACTTTTGAATGGAATGGATTGTCTGGATCAATTTTGAATGGGCTTCAGGTCTGGCTTTGTAATGCAAACTGCCTTGATCACTCTGTGGGATGACCTCTGCCGGGAGAGGGGCAGGGGGAGTGAGACCCTGCTGATTCTCTTGGACCTCTCAGTGGTTTAAGATACCATCGACCATCCTTCTGGATAGGCCTTCTGTGCTGGGTTTTGGTAGTACTGCATTGCTGTCATTCTATTCCTAGTTGAATAGCCGGTTCTAGAAAGCGGTGCTGGAGGTTATTATTCTGCCTCTTGGCCATTATGCTAAGGGATTCCACGGGACTTAATTTTATCCTGCAGGCTGTTCAACAAGGCTGTTCAGCATCTACATGAAACTGTTCAGGGAGGTTATCCAGAGAGACAGGTTGAAGTGTCACCAATACACAGATGACAACCAGCTCTCTCTCTCCTCTCCAAATGAGGAAGTGGCTGCTCTGGACCAGTGCCTAGCAGCAGTAATGGACTGAGTGAGGCCCAAAACAGGGTAGCATGTTGCATACTCTGCCCTAGGCACTGAAGATAGGAAGATCCCTTCTTATGCAATATAAAGTAGTAAGGCTCAGTCACAATAGTCATGAATGTTGGAGAGGGTAATAATGAGCATGGGAGACTTGAATCCAGGAAAAGAAGACAATTTCAGTGGCCAACTCCAGTTGAGTTTTGAATGCCATTGCACTTTTACTACATCAGGAAAACATGTATATAGAGACTTTCAGGTTCTCCCATGAGTAATGCTTTAACCTCCCTCTTGTGTGTGGATGATGCTATTTTGGCTATGTAAGACTAGGCACCAAAGTGAGTTCACTATCGGTATATATCTTTCAAAGAACCCATTGCATATGAACTGCTCTCTTGAATCAAGTGTATGATTTTGGGCCAGCAGCAACCCAGTTCTTAACTGTAGTTCAGCTACCAGTTGGAAGCAAAATCTAACATCACAACATTCTCCTCTTTCATATATTGACAGTCACGCCCTTGTTCTCTGTGCAATGACAATTGCCATTCTGGTTATCGCAAGACCAAGAAGGAAGGGAAGCCATTTTGCTGCTATGATTGCCTTCCCTGTCCAGAAGGGAAGATTTCAAATCAAACAGGTAAGAGGTGTAGCACATACACCATATCAAGTTTTTTAGTCATGCTCCCAAATTGACTATGACATGTCTCATCAGGGTATGTAGGCACTAAGTGCCCTAACATTTTAAAGGTTTCTTCACAAGTGAGTGCTGGTAGAGGTTGGGATGATGGAGAAATATGCAATGCAATGGAATCAAATGACTTCAGATTTCTATGAATCTGACCTGCAGATACCATAGTGGCCCACCTTTTCTCAAGACACACGGATTCTCCAGTCTTGCAGACAGTTTTTGTTTGTTTGTTCTGTTGTTAACTTTCTGGAGTTTTACACAAACGTATTTGTAGAAAAGTACATCCATAATAAACCAGCTGAAAATGTGCATTTCCCCATAGGCCAAAGCATAATAAAGGGCATGGGGGGCGGGGGTTCCTCATTTGCACAAGTGCAAAGTTGTGCAAATTTGGGGAATTGGAAAAAAATACAATTCCTTCAATGAGTGGAGAATGGAAGAAAAGGCACCTAGCAATCCAGGAAATGCAGACAGAATGGATTTTACAAAATCTGTCCATCCCTAGAGGAAATTGCTGAATAGAAGACATGGTAATATGTCTTCTTCATGCGTACATAGCATATTAATTAACAAAGCAAATGAACAGACACAAAATGACAACATATTTCGTAAGACTGCATAGAACCATGTCCTATGAAAATAATTGGAAGCAAGTTGAGGATTTTTACAGTGCTACAATTCCCCACACACCCTGGCATAGCCTGAATCTCCTTCTTCTATGGCTCTTTATAGTATTCACTGCCATGATCATCCATCCTACTGCTCTTCTTCTGTGTCATTGTTTCTTCTGCCTTCTTGTGTGATCCTAGCTAATTCAGGATCACATAATAAACAAGGTGATGCAACGCTGTTCTGTTACCAATCAGAACAGGCTACAAACCATAACGGCTGAGAACAAACAATGTCAACACAGGTTTTTTTTGTGAGGAGGATTTCACACTGCCAAGTCAACTGACAACTCTCTCTTATGATGTGAAATCCCTATCCCATACAATTTGCTATTTCAGCAAAGAGACATCTGGAAAAGCTGCTGGTTATATGGGCAACAAAGGGATCCCTTTGAAAATGAACAAAGTACAATGGATGAACTTTGTTCATATTCAAAGAGAAGCTATATGTCAGGGGAGACAGTGGGGTACCCTCAAGAAGTGGGGTGCCCTCAAGAACTCCCATAATCCCCTGCCAACATGGTCAGTAGTCAAGAATTATTGTAGTTGTAGTCCAAAACACCCCTTCATGGATCACTGCCTTGTTGTGGCGAAGGGCCTTGTGTAACTCAGTGAAGCCATAAGCTATGCCATTCAGGGCCACCCAAGATGGACAGGTCATGGCAGAGAGTTCTGCCAAAATGTGGTCCACTGGAGAAGGAAATGGCAACCCACTCCAGTATTCTTGCCAAGAAAACCCCATGGAACGTATCACAAGGCTAAAAGAGATGATGCTGGAAGATGAGCCCCTCAGCTCGGAAGGTGTCCAATATACTACTGGGGAAGAGCAGAGGGAATTTCCAAGTAGCACCACAAAGAGTGAAGCGGCTGGGCCAAAGCCGAAAGGACACTCAGCTGTGGATGTGTCTGGTGGTGAAAAGAAAATCTGATGCTGTAAAGAACAATATTGGTTAGGAACCTGGAATGTCAGATCAATGAATCAAGGTAAGCTGGAGGTGGTCAAACATGAGATGACAAGATTGAACATCGACATGTTGGGAATCAGTGAACTAAAATGGACAAGCATGGGCGAATTTAATTCAGGTGACCATCATATCAACTACTGTGGGCAAGAATCCCTTAGACGAGCACTCATAGTCAACAAAAGGGTGGGAAAAGCAGTACTGGGGTACAATCTCAAAAATGATAGAATGATCTTAGTACGAATCCAAGGCAAACCATTCATCATCACAGTAATTCAAGCCTATGCCTCAACCACTGAGGCCGAAGAAGCTGAGGTTGACTGGTTCTATGAGGACCTACAACACCTTCTAGAACTAACACCAAAAAAAGATGTCCTTTTCATTATAGGGGATTGGAATGCCAAAGTAGGAAGGCAAGAAATCACTGGGATAACAGGCCTTGGTGTACAAAATGAATCAGGACAAAGGCTAATAGAGTTTTGCCAAGAGAACATGCTGATCATAGCAAACACTCTTTTCCAATGGCACAAGAGGTGACTCTACACATGGAGATCACCAGATGGTCAATATCGAAATCAGATTGATCATGTCCTTTGCAGCCAAAGATGGAGAAGCTCTATACTGTCAGTAAAAACAAGAGCTGGAGCTGACTGTGGCTCAGATCATGAGCTTCGTGTTGCAAAATGTTGGCTTAAATTGAAGAATGCAGGGAAAACCATTCAGGTATGACCTAAATCTTCCAACCGGCCACCGCCGCCGCCATTTCCAGGCAGGCTTGTGTAAAAAAAAAATAGTCATGATAGGCTACGTAAACATTTACGTAGCCTATCATGGTTGGGTGGGTTTTAAAAAATAAAAGCGTACGCAAGTGGCGGCTACGGCCTCCCCCATTTGCGTTCCTTCTTTTTACTGTCTTAATCTACGTAAATATTTACGTAGACTATGACGGCGAAAATCAAGGGGAAGGCAAATAGCGTAGCAGGCGCTATTTGCTTCCCCTTTTGATTTGCTGTTTTAGCCTAAGTAAATATTTAATTAGGCTAAAACGGGGAATCAAA
Source organism: Heloderma suspectum (assembly GCF_057233095.1). Taxonomy (NCBI): domain Eukaryota; kingdom Metazoa; phylum Chordata; class Lepidosauria; order Squamata; family Helodermatidae; genus Heloderma; species Heloderma suspectum. The sequence goes on along the minus strand of NC_139463.1, from coordinate 112,184,634 downwards.
GAGGGATGCAAATAGCCCCCACTACGCTATTTGCATTCCCCTTGATTTTCTCCATCATAGTCTACATAAATATTTACGTAGATTAAGACGGCCAAAAAGAAGGAACACAAATGGCGGCGGCCGTAGCCGCCGCCATTTGCGCATGCGATTGGTTGTTGTTGTTTTGCTGTTGTTTTTCTTACCCAGAGCCCTCTGTGGCCGGAAATGTGGCTGCAGACAGCTCCGGCCTGGCTGGGCCGGGCCTGGCCAGCTGCTCCACAGAGCTGCCACGGAGCACAGCCTGCCATTCGAGGATTCCGGGTGGAGGAACGGAGCACCTCCCCCCCCGGCCAGGATTCCGGGGGGAGGGTGGGAACGCCTCCCCCCCCCACCATCAACATAATCCGTGAAAGGTAAGTCACTTTCGTACATCCCTAACTGAACTTGAGCCGGACATCTTCGAGAGTGAAGTCAAGTGGGCCTTAGGAAGCATTACTAACAACAAAGCTAGAGGAGATGACAGTATTCCAGCTGAGCTATTTGAAATCCTAAAAGATGATGCTGTTAAGGTGCTGCACTCAATATGCTAGCCAACGTGAAACACTCAACAGTGGCCACAAGACTGGAAAAGGTCAGTTCAGTTGACATTCCAAAGAAGGGCATTGCCAAAGAGTGTTCGAACTATTGCACACATTTCACATGCCAGCAAGGTGATGCTAGGGGTGGACGAAAGTCACTTACCTTTTCTTGCAGCTTGTTCGCGGTGGGGGGGAGCGCTTCGCTGCTCCCCCCGCGAAGTTCAGGCCGGGGGGGAGGCTTCCCTCCTCGCCCGGCCGAAATTCAGGCCGGGGGGGAGGCTTCCCGCCTCGCCCGGCCGAAATTCAGGCCGGGGAGGAGGCTTCCCGCCTCGCCCGGCCGCGAACACGAAAGTTAAAACAAAAAAAGTCCCCTGATAGGCTACGTGACGATTCACGTAGCCTATCATGGCTAGATCTGCAAAGTCAGCCGTGATAGGCTACGTGAATCGTCACGTAGCCTATCACGGGTGACTTTAAAAAAAAAAAAAAAGCGCGTACGCGAATGGCGGCCCCCATAGGGAGCCGCCATTCGCGTTCCTTATTTAGTTGCTGTAGTCTACGTAAATGTTTACGTAGACTACGGCGAAAATAAGGGCAACGCAAATAGCGTTGCCCTTATTTTCGCCGTAGTCTACGTAAACATTTACGTAGACTACAGCGACCAAATAAGTAACGGGAATGGCGGCTCCCTATGGGGGCCGCCATTATCCGTACACATTTTTTTTTTTTTAAAGTCACCCGTGATAGGCTACGTGACGATTCACGTAGCCCATCACGGCTGACTTTGCAAATCTAGCCGTGATAGGCTACGTGAATCGTCACGTAGCCTATCAGGGGACGGTTTTTTTTTCTTTTCTTTGATTGCAATGGCGGGGGCGGCAGCCGGTTGAAAGACCGGCTGCCGCTCCCGCCCCGCTCGAACACCGGACGAACCGCCAGCCGGACCCGCCGCCGGGAGGGACATTCAGGGAAGGTAAGTCCCGTCCCGGGGGGGTGCAGGGGGCGGGGGGGTGAGGAGGATTTCTCCCCAAAACTTGTTCGGGGGGCCGAACACGTTAGCGCTCGGCCCCCCGAAGTTTCGGGGAGAAATTCTCCGCCATCCCTAGGTGATGCTCAAAATTCTACAAGCTAGGCTTCAGCAGCATGTGAACCGAGAATGACTGGAAGTACAAGCTGGGTTTCGAAGAGGCAGAGGAACTAGAGATCAAATCGCCAACATTCGCTGGATCATGGAGAAAGCAAGAGAATTCCAGAGAAATATCTATTTCTGCTTCATTGACCATGCTAAAGCCTTTGATTGTGTGGTTCACAACAAACTGTGGCAATTTCTTAAAGAGATGGGGGTACCAGACCACCTTTCCTGTCTCCTGAGAAACCTGTACGAAGGTCAAGAAGCAACACTTAGAACCGGACATGGAACAACCGATTGGTTCAAAATTGGGAAAGGAGTACAACAAGGCTGCATATTGTCGCCCTGCTTATTTAACTTATATGCAGAGTACATCATGAGAAACGTCGGGTTGGATAAATCACAGGTTGGAATTAAGATTGCTGGGAGAATTATCAACAACCTCAGATACACAGATGATACCACCCTAAAGGCAGAAAGCGAAGAGGATCTAAAGAGCCTCTTGTTGAGGGTGAAACTGGAAAGTGCAAATGCTGGTTTGAAATTCAATATTAAACAAACTCAGATCCTGGCATCTGGCCCCATCACTTCCTGGCATATAGAAGGGGAAGAAATGGAAGCAGAGAAAGATTTTATTTTCTTGGGCTCCCCAAGATCACCTCAGATGGTGACTGTAGCGATGAGATTAAGAGATGCTTGCTCCTTGGGAGGAAAGCTATGGCAAACCTAGACAGCATAGTAAGTAGCAGAGACATCACCTTGCCGACAAAGGTCCATCTAATCAAAGCTATGGTTTTCCCAGTAGTAATGTATGGCTGTGAGAGCTGGACTATAAGGTAGGCTGAGCGTCGAAGAATGGATGCTTTCGAACTGTGGTGCTGGAGAAGACCCTTACGAGTCCCCTGTACTGCAAGGAGGTCAAATCAGTCCATCCTAATGTAAGTCAACCAACCCTGAGTGCTCATTGGAAGGACAGATACTGAAGCTGAAGCTCAAATATTTTGGCCACCTAATGTGAAGAGAAAACTCCCTGGGAAAGACTTCGATGCTGGGAAAAGAAAGACTGAAGGCAAATGGAGAAGGGGAGGGCAGAGGATGAGATGGCTAGATAGCATCACTGATGCAATGAATATGGACTTGAGCACGCTCCGGGAGAGTGAAGGACAGGAAGGCCTGGCGTGCTATGGTCCATGGGGTCATGAAGATTCGGACATGACTGAATGACTGAACAAGTCCAAAACATCTGGAGGGCATCATGTTGCCTATTCCATACAAGGGATGGGTGGATTCCCTGACTTACTCTCTGTGGGGAATCCACTCAGGGGTTGAAGTGATCCGTTCCTCCCCCCGGAATCCTCCAGAGCCAGCTCCTCTCTGCGCTGATTCTGCGGAGCCTCACTCCGGCTACATATCACTGGTGATATACTGCTGGTGGCCACCATTACCGTATCGGTGCGAGGAATGAATACAACCACAAATGGCGTAGTGGACGCCACTTGCGGCCATAAAACCCTTAGTTTAAACTAAATGCTGCTTTAAAATGCTGTTTTAATGTTTTAATATAATTTTAATTATGTTGTTGTTTAATTTATATTTTAGCTTTTGTATATTTTATATGTTTGAATTCTATATGTTTTAATTTTTGTAAGTCGCCTTGGGTCCCAGTACTGGGAAAAAGGCGGGGTATAAATATAATGATGATGATGATGATGATGATGATAATAATAATAATAATAATAATAACAACAACAACAATAACAACAACAACAACAACAGCAACCATTTACCTCATTTGGGTCCGCAAAGGAATTTTCCGCCATCCCAACCTCATACTAAGCATTAAAGACAGGGAAATCCAGTTTTATGCTAAACAAAGTATTATGGCTCAGTGATAATATTTAGACTAGTTGGAGAGGGTGATGATTTGTGAGTGGTTGTTTAATCCAGCAAAAGAATGCAATTTCAATGGTTGGGTAGTGATTCCCATGATTGACCCTGGTCCTAAATCTTGGGCTAGTTATCAACCATCCAGAGGATTAGTCCTTGAAAATATAATTGTAAGGGAGTACACGTCTCTTTCCCCTAGGTTTTGGCATATCTGTGTTTTGCAAGATTTTGACCTAATAGCTGTCACTAAAAGTTTCCAAATGAAAAAGTGTTGTTACTAGGTTGGGAAGATATGTATACATAAAACACATGTGCTTTTCCAGATATAAATGACTGTTTCCAATGCCCAGAAGACCAGTTTCCAAACAAGCTTCAGGATGAATGTATTCCAAAGGGTCCGAGTTTTTTGTCTTATGAAGAACCATTGGGAATCAGTTTGGCCAGTGTTGCTCTTTGCTTTTGTTTCGGAACAATATGGGTGCTTTGGATCTTCATTAAGCACCGGGACACTCCCCTAGTCAAAGCCAACAACCGGAACCTCACCTACATTCTCCTCATCTCCATCATGCTCGCCTTCCTCTGCATTTTGCTCTTCATAGGCCAGCCTGAGAAAGTCATCTGTCTCCTTAGACAAACTGCCTTTGGCGTCATCTTCTCAGTGGCGGTTTCTTGTGTGTTGGCCAAAACGGTCATTGTGGTTCTAGCTTTCGTGGCCACAGAACCAGGTTCCAACATGAGGAAATGGGTAGGGAAACGAATGGGCAACTCAATAATTATTTTCTGCTCCCTTATTCAAGCCGCTATTTGTATTGTATGGCTGTCAACCTCTCCCCCATTCCCAGATGTTGACATGCATTCACTAACTGAAAAAATGGTCTTAGAATGTAATGAAGGGTCAGTCACCATGCTTTGCTGTTCTTTGGGCTTCATGGGTTTCCTGGCCATCGTCAGCTTCACTGTGGCTTTCCAAGCCAGGAAACTGCCAGACAGTTTCAACGAAGCCAAGTTCATCACCTTCAGCATGCTGGTCTTTTGCAGTGTCTGGGTGTCCTTTGTTCCCACCTACCTGAGCACCAAGGGGAAATACACAGTCGCTGTGGAGATATTCTCCATCTTGGCCTCCACTGCTGGATTACTGGGCTGCATCTTCTTCCCTAAATGCTATATTATTTTGCTGAGACCTGAATTAAACAGCAAAGAACAGCTAATGCGGGGAAAAAAGAAATCAAACAAACTCAAACATATCCTAATCTCTTAAATGTAGATTTGGCTATGCCTAAAATCTGATGTAAATAATGCCAATTCAGTTAGTAGTGATTACCTTGCTCCAGTTGTTTAAGTGAAAGATAGTGATGTAGCTTCTTTGGGATGTGTGCTTTCTACTGTAGTATACATTGCCTCGTTAAGGAAATGTTTATGGAAACAGTGGATGTAATTCAGGAGTGAAACTTCATTAATCCATTGTTGACTTTCATAAATTTTTCCTCATTGCTTCCAAGAAATACATATTTTTTGAGACACAGTCCCAAGATGTTTATATTTAGAACCAAAAAGTGCTGAACTTTTGAGAACACTCCCTTGGAATGTTTGCAAATGGCATGTGGGTGTTTGCAGTATATTTACACCTGCCATCTTGGCCATCCCTTCCCTTGCTTTACATGGGCTACTTACTTTCAGTGTTGGAAAGGTGCCAAGGGTTGAAGTGGGTGCCTTCTCTCTCTTTTGGGGTTTGGACTGGGAAGCACATTCACAGAGTCCCTCACACATATGATCCACCCAGTTTGCATGCCATAGTGGCAAATGTTGGGTTGATTAACACATAATGTGTAGGGATCCACAGTGTGTGAGAGCTGCTTCCACTTGACATAAGCAAGTTATGAATGCCCCATTAGTAGTTTGTTATTGTGATGTCCAAAAACAGACACTCTGGGGTGTTGATGGTTTAAATAACCCAGAGGTAACCTAAGAAGAAATCATAGGTTAACTCTGGGTTGTTTATTTGAATAGGGATGGGTGAATCCCACCCACCCCAGCATCTGGTCCATGAGAGCAGTCTGCCTCTGGGAAACCCAGGTCACTTGGTGTCCAATGGATTTCCCTAAACCCCTGGTGTGTCTGCTGGATTTCTCAGGGCAGCTCTCCAGCATTATAAGGCATGATAGGCTAATGGCAGCTGCCATTAGACTATCTTTGGAAAAAAATATGGCCATAATTGGTGTATTTTGGACCATTTGCAGCTGTAAAGCATTTACTTCTACATAAATTGCAGCTGTTGCAATACTATATGCACTTACCTGAGAGTAAGCTGCATTGGCTTCTGGACCTGCTTCTGTGTGTGTGTGTGTGTGTGTGTGTGTGTGTGTGGAGAGAGAGAGGGAGGGAGACAGAGAGGGGGAGACAGAGAGGGGGAGACAGAGAGAGAGAGAGAGAGAGGATTACACTGTCAATGTGATGGAAAGTTCGCTTATCACCCAGCTAACATATATCAAGAGCTACAGGCAAACTAAACAACCAGCTGAGGTGCCCAAATTCTTAGTATACCTTAGCTATGCATATTGCCTTTCAGGAGAGCTGATGCTTGCATTTCTAAGGCACTGCCTAGGTACCTGTGGATAATATAAAGGTAAGAGTACCTAGTCTTATCCCTGAACCAAAATGATACCTGTTTCTTGATCAAAGGCCATTCTTGGTCCCACCATTAAGAGAGGCTCCGTTGTTGTGTACACAAGACGGACAGGGCCTTTTCAGTAGCAACACCCTGACTGTGGAACTTCTTCTTGAGAGTGGTCAATTTGCCTTCATCCCTACTGAGTTTTAGATGGTACTGTTTTGCTGGGCCTTTGCTAAATCTTAATATTGTTTTGTCTTGTTTTAAATCCAAATGTAGTAAATAAATGATAACGAATGTTCTGTTTCTGTTTCTATTTCCTTGTGATTTTATTATATTGTTGCATAATGGCTTTAAACAATCACATGCCATACAACCTTAAAAAAAAAAAAAAGCCCTTCAAGCTACTTCTCTTAGGGTGCAATTCTATGCATGTTTAGTCAGAAAAAAAAGTCGTACAACTCCCAGCATTTCCCAGCCAGCCATTCCCCAGCCAGATGGGAGTTGTACGACATTTGTTCTGTTTAAACATGCATAGGATTGTCCCCTTAAAATCAGATGAGAGGAGTTGGGGGCAGGTACATGGGCTTAGAATTTCCCACTTGTTTCCCATAGCACTGTTTTGACTATTTTTTCAGTGCCTCTGATTTCTGCTCCCAGTTTCAGTCAGGTGTCCATTTGGCACCACAGAACATAAAATGAGATCAATCCAAATTTTACCAATTTTATTTAGGGCACAATCCTATGCATGTTTCAGCAGAAAAAAGTCCTGCACTTCCCAGCATGGCTAGTTTGGGAATGCTGGGAGTTGTAGGACATTTTTTTCCTTTCTAAGCATACCTAGGATTGTGCCCTTCTTTACTGAAAATTATTGGTAAGCCTCCTTTAAGGGTTGAGCACTCTCCAGTGGGATACACAATGAAAACCACAAATTACAGGCACAGCCCCTATGTAATTACTGCAAATATTATGAACTATAATTTATTGGTTTGGTGGGGGGGGGACCTGTGGAGGCAGCAAAGACTTCCTTTAGCTAGGTCAGCAAAATACCTTAGGCAGTGCCCGAGGATATGCTAAAGCAGTTGGCCCTAATATAGGTGGCCTCTCATACAATGGATTTGGGTTGAATAAAGTTGTCTCTTAACCTGTTATATATTTCCCACATTCACTTGGAGCTTCCTTTTTCTTTTCTTTTCTTTTCTTTTCTTGTTGTTGTTGTTTCTTGATCAGTATATCTTGCGGCCAGTGTAACTGTTTTATTTTAGGATGATGAATAAAAACATTGTGGGCTTCTGAACTAACCAATATGTAAAGAGAACACTTGGAATACTTGGTAGCAACTGAAGTTTACATTTGATTTTGAAGTATTTCAGTTGTGAAAAAAGTCTCTCTTGAGAATTTTATGCACCTTTTGAAACAGTAGATCCTATTTTGTTTTCAAAGGCCTCATTTTTCTGCTTGCTTTTCCTTGCTGTCTCACTGAGAAGCAGAACAGTCCACTAGAGAAGTGTGATAAACATGTTTTCTTCTACAATGTCATAAAGAACCCCAAACTTGGAGTCGATGGTCATTTCCTCTGTAATTAGCATATTAGTCTGGCTTGCACCTCGCGCTGCTACAAGTCCCTGGGGAATTCTGGTGGCCTCTAGCAATTCTCTGAACAAAGACTGAAGGGTATTATTAATATCACCTGTGCGATTCAGAGCTAGGGCTACACAAGGATGGCCCTCCATCAATGCTTTTTGATACCTTATACTGCACACCAACTATGTGGGAACAGGTGAATTAGTGTCTAGCAGGAAGATGTTCATTCAAGATGGAGATATTTATGGTTTTGTTATTAGCGCTGCAGCCTCAACCTGCCTCTTTGCAAATAGAATAGGAGTGAATCTGTTCATATTCCTCACAAGTATTATCAGCCAGGGGACTTCATCACTGGTGGCATTCTTTCTCAGCTCTGCACATTTTTCAGTCGCTTATCCTTTAAATGCAGCCATCTCATGAACCCCTTGATGACATCATGTAAAGAGTTTAATTTTTACCCATATCATTGTACATCTTAGGAATGGGTGAACATGAAATGTTCAAGTTCAGTGACGTTCTCCCAAGTTCTCGCAAATTCTTCCTCAAAAGACATTTAATTTCATTTGCATTCCTGAATATTGTCAGCTTCTTCCTCTCTCTCTCTCTCTCTCTCTTTAATTTCAATCAGGGAAAATGAGCATTTTTTGATCAGTAAAATGTACATTTTTAAAAATGCAGATTTTTCCCCAATTGAAAAAAATCACACTCCCTCCCCTCCATGTGCTAAACTGTAAAAATGTAGATTGGGCTGGGCAGACGTAAGCATATTTGCAAGTGTGCATATTCACATTTGCACATTTTTTGAAGAATATGTTTGCGCAAGTCCAAGTGTGCACTTTTGAATATGAACTCAAGTTTGGGAAATTGCAAAAATTTCCCAAGAATTGCATCCCAGCTAGGGATGTCAGAGAATTCTGCCAGAGATCTCAGGGAGGCCGAATGCCAGCACATTCAGCTCACCGAAATCGGTGGCGGAATGGTCTGCCCCCCCGCCCACCCCCGGGACGAGACTTACCTGGCGCGGATCTTCCTGAAGGAGGCAGCTCCAGCGGCAGCTCTGGCGGCTGTTCAGCGGCAGCGGTAATGGCGGCAAATCTTCCAACCGGCTGCCACCGCTGCCATTTCCTGTTAAAAAAAAAATGTGATAGGCTACGTAAATGTTTACGTAGCCTATTACGGCTGACTTGAAAAAAAAAACAAAAAACACGCATACGCAAATGGCGTCGGCCACGGCCGCCGCCATTTGCATTCCTTATTTTGGTACGTCTTAGTCTACATCAAGATTTATGTAGACTAAGACGGCGAAAATAAGGGGAACACAAATAGCGTAGCTGTGGCCGCCGCCATTTGCATACGCGCGTTGTTGTTGTTTTAAATCAGCCATGATAGGCTACATAAAGATTTATGTAGCCAGCACGGCTGACTGCAGGGATGGAAATGGCGGCGGCTACGGCTGCCGCCATTTGCGTCCCTGCTAGCCAGTGGCCAGATGTTCAGCTGCTGGTGGAGCCAGCCGGCAGCTCCACAGAATCCCTGCAGAGCACAGCCGGCCGGCCAGGATTCTGGGGGGGGGGAACAGAACACCTCCCCCCCATGCAGGATTCCAGGGGGAGGGACGGAGCGCCTCCCCCCCCACCATCAACATAATCCGCAAAAGGTAAGTGCCTTTCGTACATCCCTAATCCCAGCTCGCATTCATGTTCAGGGTTCCACTGGGGAATGTTTGCATGATTTGTGAACAAGAACAACATTCTCGTACATCTCTACATCTGTCAAGACAATACTCATATTGAGGCTGGCCATTTTAATTAGGTTTCATTTCAAGCAATGACTTGAGCCAGTGTTGTGTAGTGGCAAGAGTGCTGGACTGGGAGTTGGGAGATCCGGGTTCTGGTCCCCACTTGGCCATGGAGGCTCACTGGGTGACTTTGGGCCAGTCACAGACTCTCAGCCCAGTCTACCTCACAGGGTTGTTGCTGTGAGGATAAAATGGAGAGGAGGAGGATTATGTATGGCACCTTCGATTCCTTGGAGGAAAAAAGGTGGGATATAAATGCAATAAATAAATGTTATGCATCTTCAATTTGCTTTCAAGAAAGATAGCCTTACAGTGTCTATACCACCACATTTATGACTACTACTACTACTAGCACCAGTAGTTGCAATGGTGATATGATAATCAGTATCACGTTTTCCCATAAATCTAAACAAGAATCCAATATCCCAAATACCCAAGCCATTTTCTATAGCAAGAATCTATGGCCAGATTTCTGGTTATATGGTAAGTCTGGAGAATGACAGCTTTGTATATTGCATTTGCTCTGGGAGGGATCCAGACAAAGGCATGGTTTAGTTTAGTCTCACTGAAACCAATGGGACCAGTTAGGCAAGAGTGCACCTCTGGCACAATGGAACTCAGTAATCCACACGCACAAATTTCTTGGAAATAAGTTAATTCTAAGGAATTAGTTCTTTTGGAGGCCAAATCTGAGGGGCTGTGGGGTGAATAGTCTGTGTTGATAAAGGGTGTGGTTGTGAATGTAAGAGGTCAAAGACAGGGGAATTGGGAAAATCCAATGCCCCCCAATACAAGTCTCCTTGAGTATTACAATCATCAGCGGAGGCCTTGCTGGCTGTACTATGACCCGCAAATTGCCACCTAGCAGCAACCTGGAAGTGGTTCTTCTCCATGAAGCGCCCAACGTTTGGACTGATCTCCCCTCTGGCATTCAGGGGGCACCAACTGTATCATCGTTTAAGCACCAATTAGAGACCCATGTCTTTACTAGGGATGTCAGAGAAGGTCTCCACGAATCTCCAGGAGGCCGAATGCCAACGCATTCGCCCCCTGAAATTGGTGGAGAAATGGTCCGCCACCCCTCCGCCACCCCCGGCATGGGACTTACCTTCGGCGAATGTCCCTCGCGACGGCGGCTCCCGGCAGCGTGGCGGCAGCCGGTCTGCCGACCAGCTGCTACCGCTGCCATTTCCAAGTGAAAAAAAACACACCAACAAATGTGATATCACGGCTAGATTTTCGAAAAACACCATGATAGGCTACATAAAAGTTTATGTAGGCTATCACAGCTGATTTTGAGAAATAAAAAAAAGCGCGTATGCAAATGACGGCGCCCATGGGCGCCGCCATTTGCGTACGCGCTTTTTTTTTTCCCAAAGTCAGCCATGATAGGCTACATAAGGATTTACGTAGCCTATCACGGCTGACTGCAGGGACGCAAACGGCGGCGGCTATGGCCGCCGCCATTTGTGTCCCAGCAGGAGACGAGATTCGCGGCTGGGGAGACGGGACGCTCCCCCCCGGCCAGAATTTCGGTGGGGAGGGACGGGGCGCCTCCCCCCCACCGCAAAGCAAGCTGCGGGACCAGGTAAGGGACTTTCGTCCATCCCTAGTTTACCCAGCCTGTCCCTGAGTGAATGTGCTGCCCATTCTGTTTGTTTGTAAGTATGGCATTCTATTAGTTTTAATTGATTTTAGTATTTCATCAATGTTTTATATAAATATTTGAGCAAGTAACATATATTAGAATATATTTTGATGGCCTTGGGTTCTTGTTGTGACCCTCTTAGATATGTTTTTAAATATGTTCAGTGGTATATAAATCTATTAAATACTATGACAACGATACTACTACTGATAATAATTGTTACAACAAGGGAAGAAGAATAAAGATTTGAGGGTGAACTTCTAGGAGTGAGGAGGAAAGGAAGATTTAAGCTAGGTTTGTCCTAAGAAGGGGTGATGCATTCATGCTAGTCCTGACACATCGACACAGTAACCAAAGGGGATAGGGGGAGGAATCTATCAAGAGCTCAAACCCCTGTGCCCTAACCCTGGCGCCAGCTTGTCTGGCAAAAGGGTGGGGGAACGTTGCGGGTGGGTGGGGTGAGAAGAGGTGGCTGCTGCCTATTGGGTGCCCCCCCATGGCACCACCAGGCAGGGGAGGGGTCGCCAGAGCCCTCTTAATCACTGCGCACCCTCCCAAACCAGCTCTCTCACTCTCGCGGCTATGACCAGGGCAACGGAGAGTTGAAGGCAGAGGACGCAGTGAGTAGGGATGGCGGAGAATTCTGCCACGGATTTCAGTGAGACCAAATGCACTGGCATTCGGCCCCCTGACATCCATGGTGGAATGGCCTGCCCCCCCACGGATTCCCCCCGGGATGAAGCTTACCTGGGGTGGATGTTCTGCACAGCAGTGGCTCCGGCAGTGGCTCTGTTGGCGGCGGCGTCTGGTCTTTTGACCGGCTGCCATGGCTGCCATTTGCATCCTGGTCTTTGCCGTGATAGGCTATGTAAGTATTTACGTAGGCTATCATGGCAAGCCAAGTGAAAAAAAGAAAAAAAAAGGCATACGCAAACTGCGGCTACGGTGGCTGCCATTTGCGTTCCCTATATTTCACCTTTTTATCCTATGTAAATATTTACGCAAGGCAATTACGGCGAACAAAATGGAACTGCAAATAGCATAGTGGGCGCTATTTACGTTCTTTTTTTTCCTCACCATTAATCCTACGTAAATATTTACGTAGGCTTTTACGGCGAAAAAAAAGGAACGCAAATAGCGCCCACTACGCTATTTGTGGTTCCCTTTTTTTCACCATAATTGCCTACGTAAACGTTTACGTAGGATAAAACGGTGAAAAATAGGGAACGCCAATGGCGGCCGCCATAGCTGCCTGCCTCTGGATGCAGGGCCACCACTGGCTGGCTATCCTTGCTGCCGCCAGTATGGGGCTCTTCCTCAGGGGCACGAGTGATCATCTCACGCCCCTTCTTGCCCCTCCGCCCTGCCGCTTGCCCTAGCACAGCGGTGAACATGGCATCGGGCTGCGGCTTGTCCCCATCGCCGGCCGCAGCTGGTTGGCCCCAACTGATGGTTGATGGGCCCCTCCGTGTGTCCACTTGCCCTGGCACGGTGGCAAGCACAGCACCGGGCTGTGGCCCATCGCCGGCAGTGGAGGGCTGGCTGTGCTTGAGGGGTGTCGGCGACCGTGCCAAACCGTGTAAGCATCCCGTGCCTTCTCTGCAGCCTCCCCCCTGCCCCCGGGCCACAAAGGCTGGTGCCGGCTGGCCTGTCTTTGTGGCCTCGGGGGGGGGTGCGATCATCTCGTGCCCTAATCGTCCTCCCTTGCTGCCGCTTGCTAGAGGTGCACGAAAGTCACTTACCTGGTCTCGCAGCTTATCGCGGTGGGGGGGAGGCGCTTTGCTGCTCTCCCCCTGAAGTTCAGGCTGGGGGGGGGTAATAAAAAGTTTTTTAAAAAAACAACGCCCCCGTGATAGGCTACGTGATGATTAACATAGCCTATCACGGCTAGATCTGCAAAGTAAGCCGTGATAGGCTATGTAAATCATCACGTAGCCTATCACGGGTAACTTAAAAAAAAAAAAAAGCACGTATGCAAATGGTGGCCCCCATAGGGAGCCGCCATTCGCGTTCCTTATTTGGTCGCCGTAGTCTATGTAATCTAAGATGAGAAGCTTCATTCTACAGCTTTTAACCCAATTACTTCACAGTGTGATACAGATGCAAATTCTCAGTGACTCTCAGTCTACAAAGGAATGCCTTCAGGGGAATTCAAATGGAAGTTAACAAAGTTGTCTGTCCTTTGAAGGGAAAGGTGGTCTCACTTGCTGAACTTAAGGGAGGAAGGAACCTCTCTCTCGTGAGGCTTCTGAGTGAGCACAGGTTCTCACTCAAGGCCAGTTGGGTAGATCGTTTTAAGTTCCGCCCCTGCCTTCTCTCTCTTTGCTCTATGTCTGCACCTGGCATCTATTCAATCAGACTTTCCACCACCACCCCTTCTGTTTGCTGTCTCTCACAGGGGTGTTTGAAGAGGAACCCCCATCCTCAGCCCACAAGGCATTTGTAACCTGAGAAGCTGGCCCAGTCATGCCTGGACTAGCCTGGGAAAACACCTCCCCCATGTCTGGCGGTTCTCCTTTGGAATCTGAACTCTATCCCACTCCCTGCGCTCAGAAACCAGCCTGACAGGTCTTGGGGGAGGAGCAACTTTGCTTTGGCCACCATTTCAGAGTGATAGGCAGGTGTAGCAGCCATATCGGTGGTCAGGGTAAATTAAAAGAAGGGCGAGAGGGGGAGCGAGAGGGGGAGAGGAGACTATGAACAAAAATCCTAAAAATCCTTTGAAAGGATTTCTTTCCTTTTCAAAAATCCTTTAAAAATCATTCTAAAAAAGCAGTAAGAAGACTCAGGCTAGACCTTACTGTGGACACACCGGGAGACTGTCCCCCTGCGTACGGTCAGACCTGCAACTAGAGAATTGAAGAAGGGGACTAGACCCTACTGCAGCTTGCCAGGTGAATAGCTGCCCGGCGTACGGTCAGATCCCAAAGAAGATCAAACATGCGTGTTGTAGTGTTAGTAGTGTTGCATTGTGTCTCCTTAATAAGGTGCAAAAAGGGGGGTCTGCCCCTAGAAAGAGAGGTTTGTCCCAGCGATTTGCTGATAATTACTGGCTTCACCTGGCTAACATCACGAGAGTAAAACATTTTTGTTTGCCAAGAGGTATACCTGCAAACAGGCTTATTCGCTCTTGCCTAATACCTGTCTGTAGACATCCTGGGAAAATTCAAAAAGATACCATGTTAAGAGTTTATGGTGTAAGTTTAACTTATTCCCAAAATGCTAATTGGGGCATGGTTGCAAAGATCCTACCCCCTACAGAGTTCACTCTACGCACCCCCATCATTGCTGAAACAAATGCTACGTGTGCACAAATGCTTAATTGTCAACAATTTTTCCAGAAAATATAAAGCTATCCCTGGCCCCCTTCCACTGTAATAAAATTCAAAACATATCTTTTAATGATGCCCACATACTTTTGCCTCATGGATGGTTTTAGACATGTAGTTCCCGCACTTGGTCATTCATTCCTGCCAACTTGTCTAATAACCACCCATGTTGCCTCAGCCGCCAATTGAACTGGTGCCAATTCTTCCCCTGTGGAAAATCCGTCGACGGCAGCCTCAAGCACTCCAACTAACTAAAAATTGTAATAGTCATGTGCAGTTATATTCTGACTCAGAAAAATTGGCCTTAACAATGTCACTAGTTGGGGTTCCAGGTTTAGCCTTGGCTGATGGTCAGGAGATCATCCGGTTAGCTTGCAGCTTAGCCAAAAGCATAAATGCCACCTCACGAGCATTGTCATTGTTAAATAAAGAGTTGTGTGATCTAAGAGGTGCAGTTCTAGAAAATACAGCTGGTATAAATTACCTCTTCCTTCTTCATCATTTAAGTTGTGAGACACACCAAAAGCTCTGTTGTTTTAACTTAACTGATAATGGCAATGCTGTAGATGAACAGATCAACAAGCTGCACAATATAGTAGCTAACAAAGCAATAAGACAAAACAATTAGCTCAATTAGTTAACCCCTTGGCTTCCAGATCTTAGCTGGTTTAAAGCATTGTTCATCCTAATTCTACCAGTGTTGTTCATAGAGATACTGTTATGTCTCTGCATTCCTTGTTTTATGCGCTGTTTAACCAATCTATTTTATGTCTCAGCTAGTAAAACTGCTGCCCTCTATGCTCTAATAGCCCAACAAGAGGCTAAGTAATATGTATGTCACAAAAAGCTTTGTATAGTTATCAGAAATGCTATAATTGTAATGAAGTTATGCATTTAAGGGGGGAATGTAGCAGCCATATCAGGGGTCAGACTAAGTAGCCTCATGCAGTCTCATGCTTCATGTTCTTGCTGAGCTTTTTCTCCCTTGAATATATTGTTGTAAGCTGACGAGACACAGGAATTCCTTATCTTGTCAAAGGTCATACAATTGTATATCTTGTTCTCTGCTGTTCTCTTCTGTTCTCTCCTTATCATGGCTACCCTATAACCCAGTTCTTGTATTATAAACAATAGTGCTAGGAGAAGAAATATTGAGGACTGCAACCCCACATGGGAGAGGGAGGAGGAGCTGTTTCATATGTGTCACAATGTCTATAAAAACAATGTGCTGATGTATTTCGGGGCTTCTGGCTCTTTGGAAATGATTCCAGCCTTAAGCCTGCGTGTTAAATAAAGAATCTCTTTTTCCTTCACTCCGTAGTCTCTCTGACTCTGGGTTCTGCAACACAGGCACATACCCCTCATGCCTTGTGAGTGCAAACCATCACAAGAGTCTCAGGCTGGGGAACTGCCAAATAGTTGGTGCAGAAATGAAGGAGCACAGATAACTCACATTTTACCTAACAAGGGACAGACAGACACAACAGAATCCTAAATGACAAAACAGCCACTGAAATTTTGCACCCCAAGGGTCACGTGGCCGGCGCTGGGCTCCTCCTCCTCTGCCCCCTCCCTCTTTACCCTCCACCCTCCACTATTTGGAATGTGCCACGCTCAAAGTTTGTGTAGGGGAGTGGGGGAGGGCTGCTCATGGATATTCAACCGCCCTGGTTTATTTCGCTCGCCGAGCCAGTCTTTTATTTTTTTTCTCTTTCCCCGTGCATTCTGTCTGTGGGCGACAGACGGGGAGGGAGTGCCATGAAGCGACTTTAGCTGCCTCTTGTGTCTTGAATATAAAGACTGATACAGCATCAAGATCTAAGGGGGAAAATTGCGAGGGTACTTAAAAAGGAGGGTCTAGTGGATGGATAAACGTTTTTAAACCCTAAAACTAGATAGATGATAGATAGATGATAGATAGATAGATAGATAGATAGATAGATAGATAGATAGATAGATAGATAGACAGACAGGACATACACACTTACATAGATAGATAGATAGATAGATAGATAGATAGATAGATAGATAGATAGATAGATATTCAAAGGAATATTCAGCCTCCTCACATATAGATAATATATTGATTTTGGAATCGACTACTATCCAGGATAGATTTTGCCCCCATCTTGGTGTCTGACTATGCTCCAATAAAAGTACCATGGGGTAATAACAACCCAATAAATAAATCCAGGATTTCGAGGTTACGCACTAATATACTCATGAATCCGCAAGTTGTTGAAAAAATTAAAAATGATTTTACATCCTTTTATGAAATGAATTATATAAATGAAATGAAGACTATATTACTATGGGACACTCTTTAAGCAAATCTGAAGGGAAATTTATAATGGAGGGATCAAGACCAAAGAAAAAGAGAAATAATTTGCAAGAAAAAATATATGTTAAAACAAAGATAGTCAGAAAAATCATGAGAAATCATGCTCTAAAATACATTTACTGAACTGACACATACTAAAGCAGAATTAAAAGCTTTAGATACAGGGAAAACTCATGCAGCAATAATTTATTTAAAACACTATTATGAATATGGAAATAAAAATCCTATTTTTTAACTTACATGGTAAAAAAGAAAGCTGTTAAAAAGACAATTACTTCTGTTCAATCAAAAGATGGTACATTTGAAACTTCATAACAAAAGACAACAAATGTGTTTGAAGACTATTATGAGGAGTTGTATAAATCAGAAGTAGCACCAGATGTGAAATCAAAAATAAATAAATAAAATTCATTACCCATTACTCCAATTTTAGAAGAACATAAACAGTATCTCAGCTCCCCAATAACAGCCACTGAAATGAAAACAGTACTTTAGAAAAAAGGTAAAACACCAGAGTTTGATGGCTTTACAGGTGGTTTTTAAAAAGAGAAAGAGAGATTTGAACCTGAAATTTAAAAAATGTATAATTCCATATTAAGGGGAGAGAAAGTACCCAAATCTTGTAAGCTAGTGAGAATAATAGCTATCCCAAAATCAGGAAATGATCTGACCCTTCATTGTGTGTTCCAGCCAATTACTTTACAAAATCAAGATCTTTTTTTTTTTTTCATTTATTTTGGCACAAAGATTGAATACATTTATTACATACTTTCCCCATTTATTACATTTATTACCCCGGGAGGTAGTGGGCTCTCCCACACTGCAGGTGTTCAAGATGAGGCTGGACAGCCATCTGTCAGGGATGCTCTGACTTGGATTCCTGCACTGAGCAGGGGGTTGGACTTGATCCAACCCTATGATTCTATACAGATCAATATGCGGTTTTATGCCTGAGAGGCATTTGTCAGGCGCACTATGTATAGTTTTAAATATCCTGTATAATGCTAAACTGAAGAAATGGAAAAGGCTGTACTTTCTCTTGACGCACTTAAAGTGTTTGATCATGTGGAATAGAAGTATATGTTTGATCTTATGAAAGTGATGAGTATGGGTGAGACATGCATTGATAGATAGATAGATAGATAGATAGATAGATAGACAGACAGACAGACAGACAGACAGACAGACTGACAGACAGATGAAGGTGCACATTCAGTAGTAATGATTAATGGATTGGATTCTGAAAGATTTGAACTTTGTAGAGGTACAAGGCAGCAGGATGCTTTATCCCCATTAATATTTGCCCTAGTTACTTGAGCCACTGGAAGCTTCCATTAGAGAAAATATTAATATTACTGGAACAAGGATAAATAAATGGACAGCATAAAATCAATCAATGGCATGAGAGCCTTTAAAACAAATATTAGAAAATTTTGATCACTATATGGGATTAAACATTAATTATGAAAAAATCTAAATTACTATGTAGAAATATTCCTTTAGAAGAACAAAAAGAAATTAAAGGAATATCAAATTTAGATCTTCATTATTCTAGTCTTAAATATTTAGGAAGTTGGCTAACAAAAATACTGATCCCTTAGTTTATAGAAAGTATAAGAATGTTTTTAATGCTATAAAAGTAAAAAGAAAATTAGGCTAAATTAAATTCATCTCCTTTAGGCCAGAGTATTAATCTATTGCAATAGTAAAAGCTCATATATTACCAACAATTTTATTCTTGTTTCAAAATATTCCTTTGCATCCAGACATCAAAAGAATTTTTTTTTTTGGCAAAAAAGATAGAAGAGGTTTCCTGCTGGGAGCAATAAAAGCTTAAGATTTGTCAACACTGTAAACTATAGAGCTTCTCCAAACTGAGGATTGGCAGGACTGAATTAATGTAATACTATGAAGCCTTTCAAATCGCTCAAGTTGTCAAACTTAGAAAGCTGGATAATGCCCCTGATTGGACTCAGAAGGATCTGAAGACACTCACCTCTCTAAGTCTTATTTATATCCACCCAAACTCCCAAGAAATAAAGTTAAAATACCTACTCTTTCACTAATGAATTGGTTCAAATAAGGCATAAATATGTGCAATTCTTAGCTCCTCCTATGTCCCCATTATGTTCCATTTTGGAACACCCCAATTTTAATTTTCAAGATAAATATGGACAATATGAGGAAAACTGATTTCAATATGACCATTGGAAGATCAAACTGCCCAAATAAGAACTAGGTGGTTTCAATTATTTCCAATTAATAAATCTGCAGCTCTTTTGTATAAGTCAGGTTCTATAAGACCATGTACAACGTTTGAAAACTATTGTACTAAAGGGTTTAGTAGGGGGAAATCAAACAAACAAACAAAACAAAACATAAGTCTCAGGGCCAATCTACACTTATGTTTTTTTTCACTTCCAATGTTCTCAACAAGCAAAGGACTGGGTATGTGCACACTTGTCTGATCTCGGAAGCTCAGCAGGGTTGATCCTGGTCAGTGGTTGGATGGGAGACTGCCTGGCAATCAGGTTTCTTACACTGAGTGTGGGGGGGTTGCTCTATCCCTTCAAATGAGACTAAGTTTTACCCCACTCTATCCCCTGTTTCGGCTTAAAAAAAAAGAGGCATTATTTTCAAAGCTTCAAAGCTTCAGATCTTCAAATCAGAAGTTGTAGGACTTTTTTCTGTCTAAACAAGCGTAAGGTTGTGCCCTTAAAGGCATGGCTGCTAGTATCATGGAGGATGCAGGGTCTACTCTGCCATGAACAGCCTGCCAACAATTGTTTGGCCATTTAACTGTAGGTACCTCATGTTGCATGCTTCTGGGTATCTGAATATGACCATGAAACCCTGGGGAAATGAACAGTAAACCAAAGCATATGACAAGAGTGACAAAAGTGATGGAAAGCACTTCAGATTAAAAATAAATAAATAAAGTGGGGAAAGCTGAAACTGATAGAGTCAGTACACCAGAACCTGGAGTGCTTAGTTCTTAAAAGTCTGGATTTGAATACAAGTGTATTCAGTCATGTTTGTACTTTGGAGGCACGGTGGAGAATTCCGCCATGGATCTCGGTGTGGCTGAATGCCAGCTCATTCAGCCCCCTGAAATCTGTGGCAGAACAAAGTCCCCTGCCCCCCCCCCAGCAAAATGGGCCCAGAACGGAGCCTGCCTTGGTCGGCCATTCCAGTGCTCCTTGAATGGCGGCCGCGGCTATCTTGCTATTTGCCGTTGAATGGCCATTTGCGTCCCTGCGGAGTCTGTGATAGACTACGTAAATATATTAAATATATTTACGTAGCCTATCACGGGCTGGAATAGGGATGCAAATGGCGTCCCCTACACAGGACGCCATTTGCGTCCGCACCAGCCTGGTGCGGGCTCACAGAACGGAGCGGAGCCAGCTGGGCAGGATTCCGGGGGGTGGGAAGAACAGATCACCTCCCCCCCGTAGAGGATTCCGGGGGGAGGAACGGATTGCCTCCCCCCACCTGTGGAACCCAGCAGAGCCAGGTAAGCGGGGTTTCGTACACCCCTAGTAGTTTGTAGAATTACGGTTGCCACCTCTTTTTTTTCTCACAGGATCTTCATCTTTAACACATCCTCATCTTAAACAGATCCTCATCTTTAACAGATCCTCATCTTTAACAGCTACACGGCAGGAAGGTACAATATAGTTCTCTCCATGTACCTATTGAATTTGGCCTATGCAGATTGGGGAGAATTTTAGTTTGGTTCTGTTTTGAAAGTAATTTACCATAAATTCAGGAATTCCTTAATAGTTGAGATGGAAAGAACTTAAGATTTACTTTTTAAAAAAAAATGAATGCAGGAAGAAGCAAAACAGATATTAGTCCAACCCTAACCCAGAGGGACCTTTCTTCTTTAATTCTTTGTTTTCATTCCCCACCCCCCCTAAATCCCCACACACCGGTAATTTGCACCTGGCTACAGTTGGTGGATTTTAGGGTTCTGGTGAAAAATCCAAGTCTGCCCACCCCTGGAATCAAGGTGGAACAAACATAAGATAGAAAAGAATGAGATACTGAGAGAGTAACTGGCATTGACTGATACATCTGTCCATACTCTTGACTAATATATTTGGACACCAGCATGGTGGAGCTGACCCCTTCATGGATCACTGCCTTGTTGTGGTGAAGGGGCTTGCGTAACTCAGTGAAGCCATAAGCTATGCCGTGCAGGGCCACCCAAGATGGACAGGTCATGGCAGAGAGTTCTGACAAAATGTGGTCCACTGGAGAAGGAAATGGCAACCCACTCCAGTATTCTTGCCAAGAAAACCCCATGGAACGTATCACAAGGCTAAAAGAGATGACGCCGGAAGATGAGCCCCTCAGGTCGGAAGGTGTCCAATATGCTACTGGGGAAGAGCAGAGGGTATTTCCAAGTAGCGCCAGAAAGAGTGAAGCGGCTGGGCCAAAGCCGAAAGGACACTCAGCTGTGGAGGTGTCTGGTGGTGAAAAGAAAATCCGATGCTGTAAAGAACAATATTGTTTAGGAACCTGGAATGTCAGATCAATGAATCAAGGTGAGCTAGAGGTGGTCAAACATGAGATGGCAAGATTGAACATCGACATCTTGGGAATCAGCGAACTAAAATGGACAGGCATGGGCGAATTTAATTCAGGTGACCATCATATCTACTATTGTGGGCAAGAATCCCTTAGAAGAAATGGAGTAGAGCTCATAGTCAACAAAAGGGTGGGAAAAGCAGTACTGGGGTACAATCTTAAAAATGATAGAATGATCTCAGTACGAATCCAAGGCAAACCATTCAACATCACAGTAATTCAAGTCTATGCCCCAACCACTGAGGCCGAAGAAGCTGAGGTTGATCGGTTCTATGAAGACCTACAACACCTTCTAGAACTAACAACAAAAAAAGATGTCCTCTTCATCATAGGGGATTGGAATGCTAAAGTAGGAAGTCAAGAAATCACCGGGATAACAGGCAGGCATGGCCTTGGTGTACAAAATGAAGCAGGACAAAAGCTAATAGAGTTTTGCCAAGAGAACATGCTGATCATAGCAAACACTCTTTTCCAACAGCACAAGAGGCGACTCTACACATGGACGTCACCAGATGGTCAATATCGAAATCAGATTGATTATGTCCTTTGCAGCCAAAGATGGAGAAGCTCCATACAGTCAGTCAAAACAAGACCTGGAGCTGACTGTGGCTCAGATCATGAGCTGCTTCTTGCAAAATTTCGGCTGAAATTGAAGAACGTCGGGAAAACCACTAAACCGTTCAGGTATGACCTAAATCATATCCCTGATGAATATACAGTGGAGGTGAGGAATAGATTTCAGGAATTAGACCTGATAGACAGAGTGCCTGAGGAACTATGGATGGAGGTCCGTAACATTGTTCAGGAGGCAGCAACGAAATCCATCCCAAAAAAAAAGAAATGCAAGAAAGCCAAGTGGCTGTCTGATGAGGCTTTACAAGTAGCTCACGAAAGAAGGGAAGCGAAAAGCAAGGGAGAAAGGGGAAGATATACCCAACTGAATGCAGAGTTCCAGAGAATAGCAAGGAGAGACAAGAAGGCCTTCTTAAATGAACAATGCAAAGAAATGGAGGAAAACAACAGAATGGGAAAGACTAGAGATCTCTTCAAGAAAATTGGAGATCTCAAGGGAACGTTTTGTGCAAAGACGGGCATGATAAAGGACAAAGAAGGCAGGGACCTCACAGAAGCAGATGAGATTAAGAAGAGGTGGCAAGAATACACAGAAGAACTATACAGGAAAGATCTGAATGTCCCTGATAGCCATGATAGTGCGGTCACTGAACTTGAGCCGGACATCCTCGAGAGTGAAGTCAAGTGGGCCTTAGGAAGCATTAGTAACAACAAAGCTAGCGGAGATGACAGTATTCCAGCCGAGCTATTTAAAATCCTAAAAGATGATGCTGTTAAAGTGCTGCATTCAATATGCCAACAAATCTGGAACACTCAACAGTGGCCACAAGACTGGAAAAGGTCAGTTTACATTCCAATTCCAAAGAAGGGCAACGCCAAAGAGTGTTCAAACTACCGCACAATTGCGCTCATTTCACATGCCACCAAGGTGATGCTCAAAATCCTACAAGCTAGGCTTCAGCAGCATGTGAACCGAGAACTACCGGAAGTACAAGCTGGGTTTAGAAGAGGCAGAGGAACTAGAGATCAAATCGACAACATTCGCTGCATCATGGAGAAAGCAAGAGAATTCCAGAAAAACGTCTATTTCTGCTTCATTGACTACACTAAAGCCTTTGATTGTGTGGATCACAACAAACTGTGGCAAATTCTTAAAGTGATGGGAGTACCAGACCACCTTACCTGTCTCCTGAGAAACCTTTATGAGGGTCAAGAAGCAACAGTAAGAACCAGACATGGAACAACCGATTGGTTCAAAATTGGGAAAGGAGTATGACAAGGCTGCATATTGTCACCCTGCTTATTTAACTTATATGCAGAGTACATCATGAGAAATGCCGGGTTGGATGAATCAGAGGTCGGAATTAAGATTGCTGGGAGAATTATCAACAACCTCCGATATGCAGACGATACCACCCTAATGGCAGAAAGCGAAGAGGATCTCAAGAGCCTCTTGTTGAGGGTGAAAGAGGAGAGTGCAAAAGCTGGTTTGAAACTCAACATTAAAAAAACGAAGATCATGGCATCTCGCCCCATCACTCCCTGGCATATAGAAGGGGAAGAAATGGAAGCAGTGACAGATTTTACTTTCTTGGGCTCCAAGATCACCGCAGATGGTGACTGTAGCCATGAAATTCAAAGACGCTTGCTCCTTGGGAGGAAAGCTATGGCCAACCTAGACAGCATAGTAAGAAGCAGAGACATCACCTTGCCGACAAAGGTCCGTCTAATCAAAGCTATGGTTTTCCCAGTAGTAATGTATGGCTGTGAGAGCTGGACTATAAGGAAGGCTGAGCGCCGAAGAATTGATGCTTTCGAACTGTGGTGCTGGAGAAGACTCTTACGAGTCCCCTGGACTGCAAGGAGGTCAAATCAGTCCATCCTAAAGGAAATCAACCCTGAGTGCTCATTGGAAGGACAGATAATGAAGCTGAAGCTGAAATATTTTGGCCACCTAATGCGAAGAGAAAACTCCCTGGAAAAGACCCTGATGCTGGGAAAGACTGAAGGCAAAAGGAGAAGGGGACGGCAGAGGATGAGATAGCTAGATAGCATCACGGATGCAATGAATATGAACTTGAGCACGCTCTGGGAGAGAGCGCAGGACAGGAAGGCCTGGCGTGCTATGGTCCATGGGGTCACGAAGAGTCGGACACGACTGAACAACTGAACAACAACATGGTGGAGCTGAACAGAAAGGACTGAAGATTTCATGAGTCAGTATTACAAAATGGGAAAACTTTGACAACTCTCTGATAATTTACATTTTCCACTTGAATATCAAAGTATTCCTATTTTGAAAATTGGCGTAATTTGGAACTTGCATTTTCTTTTAATTCCACCTCTGTAAATACAGGCAGTGTAATCTGTTTGTTTGTTTGTTTTCTTGTACACTTCTCCTGAAAGGCTTGTTTTTTCATTTTTTGTTTGTTCTGATGGCCTAATTTTGCTGTGGGACATGCATGACAAACCTGAGTGCCTCTTGCTATCCCACTGATAAGACATCTGCTAAATTGTGAGCAACATGTTATATTCTAAAATGTTTTAGAGAACATGTAACTCAAAGTAGATGATTATCTCCCCCATAATTATCAAAATAACCATTATAATTCAACACTTTCTTAAATTCCCTAAATAGTGACAGTGACCACGAGGAAAATTACAAACTCAGAGTAGAAAGGGCTATTAATATCCTGTGTGCCATTGAGACCTGGGGACCAAGGCAGGCAGAGCTACTTATGCTGCTATTGTCTTTATAGAGATACTTTATACTGAGCAAACACGTGTGCTGTCATTCAAGTCAGGGACACTCAGATGTCAATGTGGGAAAAGGCAACTTGGCGTAAAGAAGGAAGAGTATCTTATGAGACAGCAATATCTGTGGTGGTGGTGATGGTCGTCTTGGTGGTACTGCCTCAGTTGCAATGTAAGATTACTCTTGGTAAACGCACCATTCGTGAGCCTCTTCCTATTCTTCACAAGTATCATCAGGCAGGAGACGTCATCACCGGTGGCATTATTTCTCAGATCTACATGTTTTCCAGTCCAAGTACCTTTGAAAAGCAGCCCTCTCATGAACTCTTTGATGACCTTGCATAAGTAGTTGATATTTTTAATCATATAATGCATCAGTCCAGATAATATTCTCAGACAATTTGCCCCAAGTGGTTTTTGCTTCACTGGTCTGGGAAATATCTGACATTGCACCTCTTGAAGTAGTATGATATTATCTTAATATCATGTTTCTTCTTATCTTTTTATCTTTTGCTCTTTTTTATCTTTTGCTCATTTTATATCTTGTTGTTGTTCACTGCTCTGGAATCTGATTAGATCAGGAGCAGTATGCAAATGTGGTAAATCAATTTATTTGTTTATTTATTTATTATTGCATTTATATCCTGCCTTTTTTCCTCTTGCAAGGAACCCAAGGTGCCTTACATTATTCTCCTCCTCTCCATTTTATCCTCACAACAACAACCATGTGAGGTAGGTTGGGCTGAGAGTGTGTGACTGGCCCAAAGTCTCCCAGTGAGCTTCCATGGCCAAGTAGGGACTAGAACCTGGATCTCCCAGCTCCCAGTCCAACACTCTTGCCACTACACCACACTGGCTCTAAAACTGTTATTATTGTTGTTATTTTTGATGCTGCTGATGCTGATGATTTATCTGGTCCGTGTTACCAGCATGCACTCATATATTCAAGTCATGTCAGGGTCTGCTCTTCCACTCCTTCTTCTGAATGGAGTACCAAGTGTCATTTGCTTTTCCTGCCTATCAGACAGATCTGCCGAATAAGAACTTTCTGCACTGTCTCAGACATAAAGAATGGTGCATGTAGGGATGGGTGAGAATTCCATTCCACTTCAGTTTGATTAGTTCTCCACATTCAGGACATAAATAACTTGAGTTGTGTGTGTTTTTTTAAAAAAATGAATGTGGGAGAAAGGGAAATGGACAGATTTGTGCATGGAAGGTCAATGACACTCCAACAAACATTCCATTCAACGGGTAGCTACACCTCCCTGGTGCTGGTGTTTTTGAAGTATGAAGGGGGGAGGGAGACACTTTTTCAGGTTTTGTAGAAGATGGACTGCATGTGTACCAAATGTCAGCATTTTAAGTCATATGGAACTACCGTATCAATTGGATGCCCCTGTGCTTCCATTAGTGATGGCTGAGTATATTATTGCTATGTGTGGGTGTGCAGGCCACCTTCCAAGCAGTGAGAAGTTTCAGGTGTTCCATCACTCACTCAAGGTTCAGTTCCCTGAAGATGGGTCACTGCAGGATTATGGAGTTTCCGTGATGTAAGATTTATTAAAGCCCTATTCAGGTTTTTATGACTCAAGGAGTCCATGAGTAAGAGGGAAAGGACCACATGAACTGGCCCATGCCCAATATCCTCAAATGTCTCAGCCCCAACCCCTCAGTTCTCAATCTTCCCACGCTGCTGAACAGGGAAATCTGCAGAATTTAACATGACTTCGTGTGATCAGGAAACCCAATAAACCAAGGTTTCTGCTCCTATGGAAACTTCTACTTGCATTCCAGTGAACACAAGTAAAAGCCCCAGAAATGCCTCCCTGCTCAACATGGGAAGTTCAAGGGCATGGGGGGTGGGAGTGGCATCCCTCTTCCTGTTGTACACATATCACTTTCAGGCATAACACCTAGGCCCTGTTTCCACAACTATGGAAGGAGAAGGAAAGAGTGGCTTACTCACATTTTTCTAAGACCTGCTTTTGTCCAGGCAGGGCTCCACAGGAGTGTTGATCGCCCCATTTTAAGTTGCTTCTCCTAACATACTTCCAGGTCGCGTGTGTGGGGCTTGGAGCGAACGTCATTTGAGTGGCAGGGGCTGCTCTCCCCTTCCAGGCTCTTCCCCCCTTTCTCCCTAATGAAGGTGCAAATTAGAAGTAATTACTTCAGATGTGAGCAAGAGAAGCCTCCAAACGAGCCCCAGTCTTTGCATCCTGTTGCTGCCCGTGAGCGCTGTAATGGGGCAGTGAAAATGATTTGCTTCCTGTGTGGGCATTTGGGAGAGAAGCCTCATTGAGCACAATGTTGCTTATGAGCAAAGGGCTGGATGCGCCTGATCTCGTCTAATCTCGGAAGCTAAGCAGGGTCAGCCCTGGTCAGTACTTGGATGGCACACGGCCTGGGAATCAGGCTTCGGCTATTGGGCGGTATAGAAATAAATAAATAAATAAATAAATTCCTGCATTGAGCAGGGGGTTGGACGCGATGGTCTTGTAGCCCCTGCCAACCCTTGGATTCTATGATTCTATGAGTAGACACTAACTGGTTTGTGCTGGGAATTACAGGGACAGGAGACAGGAAACACCCATTGATCGGGGTCATGGTGCAAGGCACACCCTTGGCAGAGCTTGCATAGCTGAGGTCAATGCGGGGATGGGGCACACAGGAACTATATCAGGGAGAACCCAACTTGAGGAAAAGAATTCTACTTCAAGAAGTCCCAGGAAATCCATTCCCCCCCCCCCCAATAAGGTCCAGGGTGGCTGCTGGATGGACATAATGTCATCTGTCCCTAACTAACTGAATAGGGCTAAACACACACACACACACACACACACACACACACACACACTCAAGCATAAGATGGAGATTCAAAGTATTAAGACTCCAACAGATTCCTCCTCTTCTTCACCAGATTTCTGGGGGAACCTATAGTGCCATAGGATTTCCTTAATCTTTTTTCTTTTTCTTTACTTCCTTAGGGGACAGAGGTAAGTGGGGTTTCAAACACCCCTACGGGTTTCCCACGGTTTGTCTGTCCCCTTCTCCAACTGACTTCACATTTCATGGTAGGTGTGTTGTAGGCATGCATAGTGCTTGCATCACTCTATAATGCTCCTGTAAGTTTGACACATGGTTTTGAATGCTGTGAATTGTGCTTCTGAGCATGCTATCTCATATTTTTCAAATGCACTTCTAGGTATGTTTGATAATGTTTCTTCAGAATTCACAGTTAGCAAAACAGATATTCTCTGCCTTGACTCAGGGTATTGACTCACAGCTACCAGCATGTCCTGGCCTTTGTGTTTGCAGTAAAGGAGATCCTTTTCCTTGCAAGTTGGGCTATTCTTGCCTCAATGGAACTTCTTTCCACACGGAACAGATTCATCCCTAACTACAAATGTGACATCCACAGCAATCTAGTCGGACTCATCGGGGGACCTCACTCGGAAGTCTGCCTTCACATGGCAACCCCCCTGGGCATCTACAAGATTCCACAAGTAAGTTGTATGAATGGAGATGGAAGCTGAGCAAACCACACTTCCCTTGCCTATTAAATGTGGTCATGTCGATTGAAGATAGGAAGTGACAAGCCCCATTACTAATCTCTGTGATAGGTTGCTTATGAAGAACTAACCAAGTATTTTTTTTAAGTTTATGTCTCTGTATGACAAGTATGAATTCGGGCGAAGTGATATATTTGTAATACAAGGGTTAAATGGCCTGTGGAAATGTTGAGATGCTGTCCATTCATCAATTCTAGATCCAAGTGAGGCAAGAAACTATCCTTACTACTATTTAATTTTATATATATATATATATATATATATATATATATATATATATGGGCTTTCCATGTTCACTCCTTCTCCAAAATGCTGGGAAATGCTTATTTAGGCAATATACATATGGTATGGTATGCTATGTTGTAGTTTGTTCCAGCTTCAACACTGCCTTGGATGACAGTCAGTGGCAGAGTGGTGGACAAATCTCTTCCAGATTTGTCTGTTCACTGGACTAGAGACACGGAGTCTCAGCAGCTGAAGCTAATGTCCCATGTCACCAGTAAGCAACTGGCATGAGCTCCTTTTCAATCACAGAAAAAGGGCAGATTGAAGAATGCAAGTGGCTGCAGTGATTCAAAATCACCGTGTATACTTGGGAAAAAGTCCCATTGGACTCAATGGGATTTATGTCTAAGTAAACAGGGTTTGTGTGGCAGATTTAAGTCCTTAGCACAACATTCATTAAAAGACATGAGAAAGGGAAAGAGTTCCTTAATCCATATTTGATCTAATCCAGTTAATGCTCAAATATGGATGGCATAATGGATCTTGGAATGGTTCTTATGGCCTACACAGCTACCTTTGCTTTTAGTAACAACAGGGAGTTCTGTGACACCTTAAAGAGTAAGACATTTATTATGGCATAAAGCTTTCAAACACAGTCCACGTCATCAGAAGATCTTTTTAGTACTGAACCACGCCATACCCAAACTGATACGAGTGACCTGGTTCACTCATCACACACTGCCATGGGTGAACTAGCTCATGATTCGCCAGGCATGAGTGGGAGTGAGTGAGCTCACTGCCTCCAACATGCTCCTCACTTCCACTTTCAATCTACAACCTATGATCGGCCAGCTCATAGGTTGTTGAGGGTGACATGTGAACCCAGAGCACTGGGTTCTTTAAAGGCTAAACAACCCGGTGTTTAATCCTACAACAAACGATGGGTTAACCACTGGGTTGTTTAGCCCCTAAATAACCCAGTGCTCTGGGTTCACACATCATGCTCAACAATCCATGATCCACAGGTTGTTGAATAAAAGTAGAAGTGGTGGGCATGTGGGAGGCAGTGTATTCACTCACTTCTGCTCGTGCCCAGAAAATTGTGGGGAATTGACCCACCATAGCATTGTAGATGTAAACCAGATCAGTGTATATTCATGTGTGTGTGTGTGAGAGAGATCTTTCCTCTTTTTGTGAGCAAGGGTATGCTGCCTCTGAACATGGGAGCTCCCTCTGGAGGTGTTGCAGAGAAGGGATCTTTCTGCTTCTATGTGAGGTGGTGGGGTAGGGAAGCTGCTTCCTCATTAGAGACGTCCTTCATCACTGTCATCACTGTTGTTGTAGCTCTGAGGAGGAGGAGGAGGAGGATTCTGAGGTTCCATCTTCGTACCGGTGAAGATCAACCATTTAGAAAGGGGGTACATAATGTGGTGACGCATGAGGTCATGCCCCACTATGTGCTTCCAAACTATAGCTCCCAAGATGCACCTTGATATTGTGCATATACCCCTAACCAGATTTCATATTAAAGGAGAAGTCTCATATGAGCTCACATAGGAGGACTCTCCAGTTGGTTACTTTCGGATTAAATAACAAATTCAATCAGAGTAGGTTTGCCCGTTGCTAGTTACAAGTAGCCAACTGGCAAGCAATACCATTTACACAGAATGGCAAGAGTTGGAGGCGATCTTGAATCCCATCTAGCTAAACCTCTGCCCATTGCAGGATAAGCCACAGGTAAAGCATTCCTCCTTACTTCTCCTGTACATCTCCAACAAAGGCTATTGGTTAGTTTTGTAACTCTGAAACAAAAGTCCTGTATATAGTGCAATCCTATACATGTCTACTCAGAAGTAAACTCTATTGAATTTCATATGGCTTACTCCTGGATAAGTAGGTAGACTATTGCAGCCTCAACTGGCTAAAAGGGAAAAAAAAGTTTTAACCTGCTTTACTGGT
Source organism: Heloderma suspectum (assembly GCF_057233095.1). Taxonomy (NCBI): domain Eukaryota; kingdom Metazoa; phylum Chordata; class Lepidosauria; order Squamata; family Helodermatidae; genus Heloderma; species Heloderma suspectum. Next base: position 112,154,074 of record NC_139463.1, on the reverse strand, counting down.
GGCAGGGGAGTTGGATTAGATGACCCTCAAGGTCCCTTCCAACTCTGCCATTCGATGTGATGTCATAAACAAGGAAGGGTAAGGTGAGGTGGGAGAAGATCTAAAACAAACATCCAAATGGAGAAAATAATTTGAAGTGCATCTCTAAACAAACAAGCAAACAAAAAGAACGTAAGAACAGAAGAGCAATGCCAGATCAGACCAAGGGTCCATCTAGCCCAGCATTCTGATCACACAGTGGCCAACCAGCTGTCAACCAGGAACCCTCAAGCAGGGCATGAGCTCAACAGCAACCTCCCACCCATGTTCCACAGCAACTGGTGTACATAGGCTCACTGTCTCTGGTACTGGAGGTAGCACATAGCCATTAAGCTTAGTAGCCACCGATGGCCTTCTCCTCCAGGGATTTGTCTAACCCCCTTTTAAAGCCATCCAAGTGGCAGCCATCACTATGTCTCATGGTGGCAAACTCCATAGTTTAAGGATGTGCTTTCACTGCTTTGTGAAGAAGTTCTTCCTTCTATCTGTCCTGAATCTCCCACCAATCAGCTTCATGGGATGACCTCGGGTTTTAGTATTCTGAGAAAGGGAGAACAAAGTCTCCCTATCCACATTGTCCTCACCATGCATAAATGCTGTACACTTATATTGTGCCTCCCCTTACCCTCCTTTGAAATGGAGGGGAGGGAGTCCAGGGGTGATATGTTCCCTAAAGGTGGGTTATTCCTTAAAATAAAATGTGTCTCTGGTAGGGACGGATGGGTGCCGCCCCCCCATCCGTGTCCCCTGGGTGCCCGCCAAGCTACCACCCCCATTTGTGCCCCCCAGACCCACTCACGTGGCCCCCTATCCTTGCCGAGCCATGCTCACCTGCCCTGAGCCATCCTCGAGTGCCTGTTGTTCCTGCGGTTGAAATTTTGTGGGGAAAATGGCACCTCGGGAACTTCCATAAATCTAATGTTGTGCACATGGTGGCTGTAAAGGCCCCACCTATGCAATATTTCAGGCAAAAATGGTCCATTTACACCTGTAATATTGTGTGGATGGTGCCTTTAAGGCTGCTATGTGCACAGTATTGGATTTATGGAACCTCCCAAGGTGCCATTTTTTCACAAAATGGTGACCACGGGAACAACGGGAGCTGGAGGACAGGTCAGGGTAGGTGAGGGTGGCTTGGCAAGAGTGGGGGGGAGTGGGGGGAGCAGCTCAGCGAGCACAGCTCAGAGGCATGAGTGGGGGGATTCCATTGGACCCCTGCCATCGCTAGTCTGTAGCTGTGCAGTCCAGGACTTGGAAGTAATTGGAGGCCTCAGTTACTGAGAGTTGGTTGTTGAACATCACATTCCTTTACAATATCTGTCTGCTCTCTCCTTACCATCCCCTCAGAAAGAATCTCCCTTTTGTGACTCATCAGGGTCAGAAAGGCTTGAGATGCTGCCAGTTCATCAGAGACTGCATTCATACTCCATTCTATTCCCACTCCCATCCTTCACATACAACCTCATGCAATGCAACCATAAGCTAAAATGGGATGAAAGATGCACTTTAAATCTAATATGACAAAGTGTTTTTCAAAAGACTCTGTACAAATACAGACATGTGACTACAAAGAGCATTCCATGCAAGTGTATTGCAAAAATTACAGCCACACCCTCTCAAACTGTGAGTACTCTTCAAATTTCACACTTAAATACATAAGCCATTACTTGTCCTTTCTCCTTCAATATAGGCACAGACCATCCTCAAACCCTCCTCTCTTGCACTCCCATGTTTCAGATCAATTTGTGGGGATATTTTCTCAGTACAACCCATAGAACCTACTCCCCCTGATTTCTGGTTATAATGGCATAATTTGATGAATCCTACTGACCATTAACATAGGGCCACAACTGTTACCCTATAATACACCCATATAATGCCCCCTCATTTGTCTTTTTTTCCTAATTAAATTTCTATGGATTTTGTAACCTCTATGGGGACTGCCTCTATTCATTTTGGGAGCCTTTTTCTGCACAACTTCCAGATCAACAATATTCTTGTTGATGTGCAGAAAACAGAACTGTGTACAGTATTCCAAGTGTGGGCACACCATAGATTTGTATAATGGTATTACAATATTTGCATTTTTTATTTTTGATCCCTTTCCTAATGACCCATAACATAGAATCTGCAAATTCACACACACACACACACTTGCCACACTACAAGTCATTTCCATTGTGCTATCAGCCTAACTCCCCCAAATCCCTTTCCTGATAAATCATCATCAGCCAAGGCACCATTAGAGCATATGTGAAGCTACCTGGCCAGCTCACAGCTCACCTCAAACTTCACATAATTAGGACAGATGTGTACAAAGATCTTTGGGGAACCCCAGTTCTTATATCCCTCCTTTGTGAGAACGGTTCATTTATTCTTTTTCTGTGCTTCCTGTTCTTTAATCAGTTAACAATCCATAAGAACTAGGGATATTGTTCTGGTCTGAGAGGAGGGTGGAGTCTGGCAGACTCCATCCCAGACCTATTTGCTGAGCTGCCACACACTTAGCGGACTCAGGCACCAAATGCCGTGTGCCCCACAAATGCCCAGTGGTCTCCTGCCCCCTTAGCAAGCTGCCATTTTGCGTAAAAATGGCAACTCAGGAGTTTCCGGAAATGTAACGTTATGTCAGTGGTGGCTGTAAAGGGGCCATTATGCAACATTACAGGCATGAATGGTCCAATGGTGTACGTAATGCTGCATAAATGGTCCCTTTATGGCTGCTATGTGCACACCATTACATTTCTGGAAAACTCCAAGCCACCATTTTTACACAAAATGGAGACTCACTAAAGGGATGGGTGGCCCTGTGGCATTCGCCATGTGCTCCCTGGGCAGTCCAGCAGCTCGCATGGTGTGGCCAGCAGGGGTGGGTGGCAGAGGTGGTTGAGAAGGCACCCGGAGAGTGTGGATGGAGGTGAGGCCATCCAGCTCTAAGAAGAACCAACTTTATTATTCTATGACTACTGAGTTTGCCACTTGATGAAGGACTTTGTCAAAACCTTTTGACATGTCCACTATGCTCTGTTGTAATGCCTGTGTCTGAATGATACTGTGTCTTGATATACTGTCATTCCAGATATGTGGGGAGGGGGGTGATGTAAAGGTCCCCTCTGTGAGCCTCCAAATTGCTTCTAGTAATTTAGGTTTCTCTGCTTCTCTCTCTCTCTCTCTCTCTCTCTCTCCCCCCCAAGTTTATGTTTAGTTTGTCCCACACTTTGAAAATTTGGTATAAGTTCACATGAAAAGTGGTACATATTTGTGCATTTTTTAAATAAAATTTGCCTTACACATTTTTGCAAGCATTTCTTAATGTTATTTCACTTAGCATATACATTATTAGCAACTTTCCCTAATGTTCATAATTGAATTCATGTTTAATGGGAGAGCTCCATTGCACAATTCAAGAGAACAGTGAGTTTCAAAGGATAACTGAGTTTTGGTTTGCATATTGGTTTGAAAGTGAGAAATTAGGTAAGTTCATATTCAAATCAAAAGTGAGCCAAATGAATTTCTCCTCCATCCCTAGCTGTAACTCTCCACTTGCGTCCTGGCTGGTATCTTGAACAACAGTCATGTTAGGCAGTAAGAATATTCTGGAAATGTTGGCTGCACATAGGGATGGGGGAGAATTTCTCCCCGAAACTTCGGGGGGCCAAGTGCCAACGCATTTGGTCCTCCAAAGGTTGTTCGGGGAGAAATTCTCCGCCCCCCCGCTCCCGCCCCCCCCCCCCGGGATGGGACGTACCTTTCACGAATGTCCCTCCTGGTGGCGTGTCCCGGCAGCGGTTCGGCAGGACTTCGTCAGGGGCGGGGGCAGCAGCCGGTCTTTCAACCGGCTGCCGCCGCCGCCATTACAAGAAAAGTAAAAAAACAACAACACGCCCCTGTGATGGGCTACGTAACGATTAACGTAGCCTATCACGGCTAGATTTGCAAAGTCAGCTGTGATAGGCTACGTTAATCGTCACGTAGCCTATCACAGGTGACTTTAAAAAAAATAGCGCGTACGTCTAATGGCGGCCCCCATAGGGAGCCGCCTTTCACGTTCCTTATTTGGTCCCTGAAGTCTACGTAAAGATTTACGTAGACTACGGTGAAAATAAGGGCAACGCAAATACGCACTTTTTGTTTTTTTTTTCAAAGTCACCCATGATAGGCTATGTGACGATTAACGTAGCCTATCATGGCTGACTTTGCAGATCTAGCCGTGATAGGCTACGTTAATGGTTATGTAGCCTATCACAGGGGCATTTTTTTTTCTTTTGAAGTTCGCGGCCGGGGAGACGGGGCGCTTCTCCCCGGCCTGAATTTCGGCCGGGCGAGGCGGAAAGCCTCCCCCCCCGGCCTGAACTTCGGGGGGAGCAGTGAAGCACCTCCCCCCACCGCGAGGCAAGCTGCGAGACCAGGTAAGTGACTTTCGTACATCCCTAGCTGCACATGCTCACTTCTCAATGTAATCTTTAAATGAGTCGCAAAATTCAAGATATAGACAGGATGAAGACTGTGCCATTGGGCAACCTTTACAAGGAGTATGTCTCATGTTTTCTCATTACTTTTTTTGCTTAAGTTCATATATGGCTCTGCTCCAGTGATGAAGGACAACACTCAAGCAGTTTTCTTCCACCAGATGTTCCCAGATGGAACCAGTCAGAATATGGGGATTCTCAAGTTGCTGCTGCATTTCAGATGGATCTGGATTGGGGTGATTTTCTTTGATGATGATAATGGAGAGATGTTTGTGCAGAATGTGCTTCCTATATTTTCACAGCATGGTATTTGCTTTGAGTTCCTGGAAGGAATGCCCAAGTTATCATTTTCTGGTAACATCGCTAATGCAGCAGCAGAATGGTTTGAAACATCTAATGCTTTCATGGGAAGCACTACCAATGTTTTGGTCATTCAGGGTGAAATTCAGACCATTAGTGTTTTAAGAGCATTGTTCCACTTTTCAGAATTTGAGGATATACTGATCAAGGCCAAAGTCTGGATTATGACAGCTGAGATGGATTTCACATCCCTTGCCTTTCAAAGACCTTGGGACATAAACTTCATCTATGGTGCCATATCCTTTGCCATTGACTCAAAGGAGGTTTGGGGATTCCAGAGATTTCTTCGGATAAGGAACCCCACCTCAGCAAAAGAAGATGGATTTCTAAGGATCTTCTGGGAAGAGGCATTTGACTGTTCTTTCCCGAACCCCACTTTAGACAAGAAAGCTGGGGAAACCTGCACTGGGGAGGAGAAACTGGAGACTCTTCCTGGGTCTGTTTTTGAGATGAGCATGACTGGCCACAGTTACAGCATCTACAATGCTGTCTATGCTGTGTCCCATGTGCTGCAGGCCATATATTCATCAGAGTCAAAACGGAGAGCAACAATGGAAAGAGTGAGAAGGAATCTCATGTCTAAACAGCCATGGCAGGTACGTCTATGGGTTCCACTCCTCACTCAGGCTAGGGTGGGATCTAATTGCGATGTTAGTCATCCCAGATGGAGCTGCAAAAGGCACACAAAGGAGGCAACTGACTTGGACGGCTCCTCCTGATGTAATCCAAGTCCTTTTCGAAGTGCTGAGATAGTAATGGAGTTCAATGCCTCTATCAGCATGGAGAAAGTTGAAATGGATGGGGCTTGGGTCATGGTATCACTGGGTGTGACCATTCCCACTGACATCATCTAGACCATGCAGGGCCCAGTTGTGTGTAGGGATGTACAAAAGCCATTTACCTTTTTGCAGCTTGGATTCACAGTAGGGGGGAGGCTCTCCGTCCCTCCCCCCGAAATCCTCCCTGGGCTGGCACCACTCCACAGCAGCTCCGCAGAGCCGCCAGCCAGAGCTGTCCACAGCTGGAGTTTTGGCTGCGGATGGGCTGCTGTGGAAGTAAATGGCGGCCGCCGTATCGGCCTCCATTTTCGTCCTGTGCAGCTGCCGTGATAGGCTACGTAAATATTTACGTAGCCTATCATGGCAAGCCAAAAAATACAGCATACGCAAATGGCCGCGGCTACGGTGGCCGCCATTTGCGTTCCCTATTTTTAGACATTTCAGCCTATGTAAATATTTATATAGGCTATTATGGCAAAAAAAAATGGAACGCAAATATTGCCCACTATGCTATTTGCATTCCCCTTTTTTTCACCATAATAACCTACATAAATATTTACGTGGGTTAAAACGGCTAAAAATAGGGAAAGCAAATGGTGGCCACCATAGCCATTTAAGTAAGTAAATACTTACGTATCACTCAAAAGGCATCCTTGTGTTACCCGTGATAGGCTAAGTAAGCATTTACGTAGCCTATCACGGCTATGATGAAGAAGCGAATGGTGGCTGCAGGGCGGTCGCCATTCGCAAGTCAGCGCGGACGGCAGCAGCTAAGTGCTCCATTTCGCGCACCTTTCATGGGGTGGGGGGGCGGGGGCTTCGTTCAGCCACGGATTTCAGGGGGCCGAATGCACTGGCATTCGGGCTCACTGAAGTCCGTGGCGGAATTCTCTGACATCCCTAGTTGTGCACAATCCCTGGGCACATCCAAATTGAAGCAGTTGCCCACATCTGGAGAACAGCAAAGTGTTATACCGGGGGGGGATGGATTCCTTCCCAAGAACCAAATTGGCTCTGGACAAGTACACTGGGGGCTGCATTAGAGCAGCCAGAGGGACCACAATCCAAACTGGGTGGGCCCCAGCAAAGTTTGAATGTGCTACAGCATGTTTGCGTCTCCCCCATTACACTTATTCTGAGTGATGGACTCACACATACTGTCTACGCTATTTGCGTTCCCCTTATTTTCGCGGTAGTCTACGTAAATGTGTACGTAGACTAGACGTGCCAAAATAAGGAATGCAAATGGCAGCAACCATGGGTGCCGCCATTTGCGTATGCACAGGTTTTTTGTTGTTTTTTACTCAGCCGAGATAGGCTTCATAAACATTTATGTAGCCTATCACGGCTGATTGCAGGGATGCAAATGGCGGCGGCTACGGCCACCGCCATTTGCAGACATGGCTGGACAGGATTCATGGCAGGAGGGATGGGGCGCCTCCCCCCCAGCCAGAATTTTGGGGGGAGGGACCTAGCACCTCCCCCCCACCTCGAATCACATTTCGTCAAAAGGTAAGTGACTTTCGTACATCCCTACTCTTTTCCTGGTGGACTCCCCAAGTGGGCCATAGGTCTATGTGAAACCACCAGGAACATTCCTTCTGATGACCTCAGTGACTGGGCAGGTTGGTAAAGAAGGAGTTGCTCTCTCAGGTATCCTGGTCCCAAGTTGTTTAGGGCTTTGTGTTGTTGTTGTTGTTGTTGTTGAGTCGTTAAGTCATTAAGTCGTGTCCAGCTCCTCGTGACCCCATGGACCTTAGCACGCCAGGCCTTCCTGTCCTCCGCATTCTCCTGGAGTGTGCTCAAATTCATTTTCATTGCATCAGTGATGCTATCTAGCCATCTCATCCTCTGCTGTTCCCTTCTCCTTTTGCCTTCAATCTTTCCCAGCATCAGGGTCTTTTCCAGGGATTTTTCTCTTCGCATTAGATGTCCAAAATATTTGAGCTTCAGCTTCAGGATCTGTCCTAACAATGAGCACTCAGGGTTGATTTCCTTTAGGTTTGACTGATTTGACCTCCTTGCAGTCCAGGGGACTCGTAAGAGTCTTCTCCAGCACTACAGTTTGAGAGCATCAATTCCTCGGCGCTCAGCCTTCCTTATAGTTAGGGATGTACGACCCCACTTACCTGGCTCCACGGGGATTCCATGGAGCCGCCGGCCGGCTCCACCAGCAGCCAGACATCTGGCCACTGGCTAGCAGGGAAGCAAATGGTGGCAGCTGAGGCCGCCGCCATTTGCGTCCCTGTATTCAGCTGTGATAGGCTATGTAAAAGACATACATAGCCTATCACGTCTGGGTTAAAAAAAAAACCCAAACGTAACTGGTGGCAGCCACAGCCGCTGCCATTTGCATTCCTTTTTTTTTTGGCCATCTTAGTCTATGTGAATATTTATGTAGACTAAGACAGCGAAACTAAGGGGGAATGCAGATAGCGTCCGCTACAGTATTTGTGTTCCCCCTTAGTTTCGCCATCTTAATCTACGTAAATATTTATGTAGACTAAGTAGGGATGGGGGAGAATTTCTCCCTGAAACTTCGGGGGGCCGAGTGCCAACGCATTCGGCCCCCCGAAATCGGCGGTGAAATTCTCCGCCAACCCCTGCCCCCCCTGGGATGGGACTTACCTCCTCCGAATGTCCCTCCCAGCGGCGGGTCCCTGCGGCGGTTCGGCGGGCTTTTGTCCGGGGGCGGGGCGGCAGCCGGTCTTTCGACCAGCTGCCCCCGCTGCCATTACAGCTGAATTAAAAAAAAAAACCCGTGATAGCCTACGTAATGATTTACGCAGCCTATCACGGCTAGATCTGCAAAGTCAGCCATGATAGGCTACGTAAATCATCACGTAGCCTATCACAGGTGACTTTAAAGAAAAAAAAAAGTGCGTACGCAAATGGCGGCGGCCCATGGGCACGGCCATTAGCGTTCCTTATTTGGCTACGTAAAGATTTATGTAGACTACGGCGAAAATAAGGGCAATGCTGCGTTGCCCTTATTTTCGCCGTAGTCTACGTAAATCTCTACGTAGACTAGACGTGTCAAACTAAGGAACGCTAATGGCGGCGCCCCTGGGCCACCGCCATTTGCGTACGCACTTTTTTTTTTCAAAGTCACCCGTGATAGGCTACGTGACGATTTACATAGCCTATCCCAGCTGACTTTGAAAATCTAGCCGTGATAGGCTGCGTAAATCATTACGTAGCCTATCACGGGGCTTTTTGTTTTTTTTTTCTTTTGAAGTTCGCGGCCGGGGAGACGGGGAGACAGCCTGAATTTCGGCTGGGCGAGGCGGGGCATCTCCCCCCCCGGCCTGAATTTCGGGGGGAGAAGCGAAGCGCCTCCCCCCCACTGTGAAGCAAGCTGCGAGACCAGGTAAGTGACTTTCGTACATCCCTAAGACGAAGACAACCAAAAATAGGGAACAAACAAACAAACAAGATTATACAAACCTTTGTTGGCAAGGTGATGTCTCTGCTTCTTCCGATGCTGTCTAGGTTTGCCACAGCTTTCCTACCAAGGAGCAAGCGTCTTTTAATTTCATGGCTGCAGTCACCATCTGTGGTGATCTTGGAGCCCAAGAAAATAACATCTGTCACTGCTTCCATTTCTTCCCCTTCTGTATGCCAGGAAGTGATGGGGCCAGATGCCATGATCTTCGTTTTTTTAATGTTGAGTTTCAAACCAGCTTTTGCACTCTCCACTTTCACCCTCAACAAGAGGCTCTTGAGATCCTCTTCACTTTCTGCCATTAGGGTGGTATCATCTGCGTATCTGAGGTTGTTGATGATTCTCCCAGCAATCTTAATTCCGACCTGTGATTCATCCAACCCAGTGTTTCTCATGATGTACTCTGCATATAAGTTAAATAAGCTGGGTGACAATATGCAGCTTTGTCGTCCTCCTTTCCCAATCTTGAACCAATCAGTTGTTCTATGTCCGGTTCTTACTGTTGCTTCTTGACCCTTGTACACATTTCTCAGGAGACAGGTAAGGTGGTCTGGTACTCCCATCTAGGGATGTCAGAGAATTCCGCGACAGATCTTGCTGAGGCCAAATGCCAGTGCATTCGTCCCCCCAAAATCCATCGCAGAACGGCCTGCCACCCCCCCGCCCCCTGCGGATCCCCCCTGGGACGAGACCTACCTGGTGCGGATGTTCCGGACGGCAGTGGCTCCATAGGTGGCTTCGGTGGTGGCAGCGGCTGGTCTTCAGACCGGCTGCCGCCGCCACCATTTGCAGTCTGGTCGTTTTCTTTTTTTCCCCCCCATAGACGTGATAAGCTACGTAAAGACTTACGTAGCCTATCACATCTGGGTTTTTTAAAAAAACAAATACGTAGGCAAATGGTGGCAGCTATGGCCACCGCCATTTGCGTTCCTTATTTTTCACCGTCTTAGTCTACGTCAATATTTGCGTAGGCTAAGATGAAGAAAAGAAAGGGGAATGCAAATAGTGCCCACTACGCTATTTGCGTTCCCCTTTCTTTTCTTCGTCTTAGTCTACGTAAATATTGACGTAGACTAAGACGGCGAGAGATAAGGAATGAAAATGGCAGCGGCCGTAGCCGCTGCCATTTGCCTAAGCATTTTTTTTTTTTTTACCCAGAGCAATCCATGGCCAGAAATCCGGCTTTTACTTCCAGTCATTCTCAGTTCACATGCTGCTGAAGCCTAGGTTATAGAATTTTGAGCATAACCTTGCTGGCATGTGAAATGAGTGCAATTGTACGTTATTTGAACACTCTTTGGCATTGCCCTTCTTTGGAATTGGAATGTAAACTGACCTTTTCCAGTCTTGTGGCTACTGTTGAGTGTTCCACATTTGCTGGCATATTGAGTGCACCACTTTAACAGCATCATCTTCTAGGATTTTAAATAGCTCAGCTGGAATACTGTCATCTCCTCTAACTTTGTTGTTAGTAACGCTTCCTAAGGCCTACTTGACTTCACTCTCAAGGTTTTCTAGCTCAAGTTCAGGGACTGAACTAACATGGCTATCAGGGACATTAAGATCTTCCCTGTATAGTTCTTCTGTGTATTTTTTCCACCTCTTCTTAATCGCATCTGCTTCTTTTAGGTCCCTGCCTTCTTTGTCCTTTGTCATGCCCGTCTTTACACAAAACATTCCCTTGATATCTCCAATTTTCTTTAAAGTATCTCTAGTCTTTCCCATTCTATAGTTTTCTTTGATTTCTTTGCATTGTTCATTTAAGAAGGCCTTCTTGTCTCTCCTTGCTATTCTCTGGAACTCTGCATTCAGTTGGATATATCTTCCCCTTTCTCCCTTGCTTTTCACTTCCTTGCTTTCCTCAGCTACTTGTAAAACCTCCTCATACATCCACTTTGCTTTCTTGCATTTCTTTTTCTTTGGGATGGATTTCATTGCTGCCTCCTGAACAATGTTACGGACCGCCGTCCATAGTTCCTTAGCCACTCTGTCTATCAGGTGTAATCCCTTAAATCTATTCCTCACTTCCACTGTATATTCATAAGGGATATAATGTAGGTCATACCTGAATGGTTTAGTGGTTTTCCTAGGGATGTACGAAAGGATGTACTAAGGATGTACTAAGACATGCCAAAATAAGGAATGCAAATGGTGGCACCCATGGGCACCACCATTTGCATACGTGCATTTTTTATCTTTTAAATCAGCTGTGATAAGCTACCGAAACATTTACGTAGCCTATCACGGTGGTTTTTTAAAATCTAGTCATGATAGGCTACGTAAATCTTTACATAGCCTATCACTTTGTTTTTGTTTTTGTTTTAACTGGAAATGGCGGCGGTGGCAGCCGGTCGGAAGACCGGCCGCCGCAGTCGCCGCCGAACCGCGACTGGCATTCGGCCTACCCGAGATCCGTGGCAGAATTCTCTGACATCCCTAAGTTTTCCCTACGTTCTTCAATTTCAGCTGAAATTTTGCAAGAAGCAGCTCATGATCTGAGTCACAGCCAGCTCCTGCTCTTGTTTTTACTGACTGTATAGAGCTTCTCCATCTTTGGCTGCAAAGGACATAATCAATCTGATTTTGATTCTGACCATCTGGTGATGTCTATGTGTAGAGTCACCTCCTGTGCTGTTGGAAAAGAGTATTTGCTAAGATAAGCGTGTTCTCTTGGCAAAACTCTATTAGTCTTTGTCCTGCTTCATTTTGTACACCAAGGCCATGCTTGCCTGTTATCCCGGTGATTTCTTGACTTCCTACTTTAGCATTCCAATCCCCTATGATGAAGAGGACATCTTTTTTTGAGTGTTACTTCTAGAGGGTGTTGTAGGTCTTCATAGAACTGATCCACCTCAGCTTCTTTGGCCTCGGTCTTTGGGGCATAGACTTGAATTACTGTGATGTTGAATGGTTTGCCTTGGATTCATACTGGGATCATTCTATTATTTTTGAGATTGTACCCCAGTACTCTTTTCCCCAACCTTTTGTTGACTATGAGTGCTACTCCAGTTCTTCTAAGGGATTCTTGCCCACAGTAGTAGATATGATGGTCACCTGAATTAAATTCGCCCATGCATGTCCATTTTAGTTCGCTCATTCTCAAAATGTCAGTGTTCAATCTTGCCATCTCATCTTTGACCACCTCCAGCTTACCTTGATTCATTGATCTTACATTCCAGGTTCCTAAACAATATTGTTCTTTACAGCATTGGATTTTCCTTTCACCACCAGACACATCCACAGCTGAGTGTCCTTTCGGCTTCGGCCCAGCCGCTTCACTCTTTCTGGCGCTACTTGGAAATTCCCTCTGCTCTTCCCCAGTAGTATATTGGACACCTTCCAACCTGAGGGGCTCATTTTCCGGCCCCATCTCTTTTAGCCTTGTGATATGTTCCATGGGGTTTTCTTGGCAGGAATAGTGGAGTGGGTTGCCATTTCCTTCTCCACATTTTGTCAGAACTCTCCGCCATGACCTGTCTGTCTTGGGTGGCCCTGCATGGCATAGCTTATGGCTTCGCTGAGTAATGCAAGCCCCTTCACCACAACAAGGCAGTGATCCATGAAGGGGTTAGGGCTTTGGACACTAGTACTAATTAGAGATGTACGAAAGTGACTTACCTTTCGTGGATTATGTTGATGGTGTGGGGGGAGGCATTCCGTCCCTCTCCCCGGAATCCTGGCCAGGGGGGGCAGCACTCCGTTCCTCCCCCCGGAATCCTCGAATGGCCAGCTGTGCTCCGCGGCTGTTCCGTGGAGCAGCCGGCCAGGCCCGACCCGGCCAGGTCAGAGCCGTCCGCAGCCGGATTTCCAGTTGCGGAGGGCTCTGGGTAAAAAAAAAACAAAAAAATGCATACGTAAAGATTTACATAGGCTAAAACAGTGAATGAAAAAGGGACGCAAATAGCGCCCGCTACACTATTTATGTTCCCCTTGATTTTCGCCGTCATAGTCTATGTAAATATTTAAGTAGATTAAGATGGCCAAAAAGAAGGAACTGTAGCCGCCGCCATTTGTGTACGTTTTTTTTTTTTAAAACCCACCCCCAACCATGATAGGCTACGTAAAGATTTACGTAGCCTATCACGTCTTTTTTTTTCTTTTTTTTTAAACCTAGCTATGATAGGCTACATAAATCTTTATGTAGCCTATCATGTCTTTTTTTTTTCCCCCACAAGCCTGGAAATGGCGGCGGCGGCAGCTGGTCAGAAGACCGGCCTCCGCTGGAGCCGCCGCTGCCTGTAAGACCTGCCCCAGGTAAGTCTTGTCACGGGGGGTATCCGCGGGTGGGCGTGGGAGTGCCAGGCCGTTCCGCCACAGATTTCGGGGGACTGAATGCACTGGCATTTGGCCTCACCGAGTTCCGTGACAGAATTCCCTGACATCCCTAGTACTAATAGTTTAAATCAGGCTTGGTAGCAAACAGGCAGCCAGTGCAGTTCCCTCAGCAGGGGAGCAACACGCTGAAAAGGGGCAGCTCCCAACAACAGCCAAGCTGCTGCATCCTGCACTAGCTCCAGCTTCCGGACCAGCCTTAAGGGCAACCCCACTTAGATTGCATTGCAGTAATCCAGTCTTGAGGTTACTGATGCCTGTAGACCCGTGGTCAAGCTATCCCTGTCCAGGAGAGGCCACAGCTGGAGAACCACCAAAGCTGGTAAAAGGTACTCTGAGCCACTGCTACCCCTTGTGCCTCCAGTGACAATGATGGATCTAGGAGTACCCCCAGACTACAGACCTGATCTTTCAGAGGGAGTGCAACCCAATCCAGAACAAGCAATTAGCCTATCTCCTGGACCCAGGAACTGATCACCCACAGGGCTTCTATCTTGCCAGGATTCAGCTTCAGTTTATTGGCCCTCATCCAGCCCATCCCTGAGTCTAGGCACTCAGCCTCTCCTGATTCAGATGTCACAGGGAGATAGAGCTGTGTGTCATCAGCATACTGATGGCATTTAGTTCCAGATCCCCCAATGACCGCTTCCAGTGGCTTCATATAGATGTTAAACAACATTGAGGACAAGATGGTACCCTGCGGCACCCCATTGCTCAATTGCCAAGGGGCTGAGGAATAGTCACCCAATGTTACTCTCTGTGATCGACCCCATAGGTAGGTCCAGAACCGCTGTAGGACAGTGCCTCCAATACCCATCCCACGGAGTCAATCCAGGAGTATACTGTGGCCGATGGTATCAAAAGCCGATGAGAGGTCGAGCAGAATTAACAGGGTTGCACTCCCCCTGTCCTTCTCTCGATAAAGGTCATCCGTCAGGGCGACCAAGGCTGATTCACTGCCATAACCAGGATGAAACCCAGTTTGAAATGGGTCTAGATAATCAGTATCCTCCAAGTGTGCCTGCAGCTAGTCCACAATGAGCCACTCAAGCACCTTCCCTAGAAAAGGGGTCTTTGTGACTGGGTGGTAGTTGTCTAATAACATTGGGTCCAGAGTGGGCTTCTTCAGGAGTGGCCGCACTACTGCATCCTTTATTACAGCTGGGACGACCCCTTCCCATAGGGAAGGATTTATCATTCCCTGGACCCACCCAGTCATACCCCTTCGGCTAGCTTTTATTAGCCAGGAGGGACAGGGATCAAGAAGGCATGTGGTGGGTCACATTATTGCAAGCATCTTGTCCACATCATCAGGCCGTAACAACAGGAACTGATCCCACAAAATCGGTCAGATGGTGCCATCGGACACGTCGTCTGGAACTACGCTAACAAGAGCATCAAGGTCGCTCCAGAGACAAGTGAGTTTGTCCTCAAAGTGTGATGCAAAAAGGTCACAGCAGGGCCTCAACAGGGCCAGGGCCCCATTTACTGGGGAAGATGTTAACAACCACTGGACCACCTATAAGCGCTCCACTGGATGGCTACTTGAGGACACAATGGAGGCAGCAAATTTAACCTTCTTGGCTGCCCGCACTGCCATGCAGTAGGCACGATTATGCACTCTACAGCACACCCGGTCGTATTCGCTTCGAGTCTTGAGTTCTTTTTGCTCTAGCTGATATCCAGCCACAATTCCATGAATTAGAAAGAAAGAGGAAGTTTAGAAAGCAATTTACAGGTCATAGAGAGAAGCAGAGAAGCACTCTCTAATGTGAGTAATAAAGCATGATTATGTGAATGAAAGAGGGAAAAATATAAAATAATAAAATGTATTGTAAATAAAACAGTATAAAAGGAAATAGCCTAAAAGAATTTCACTATGCATAAGGTGCACAGCACGAAGAGTCCAGTCTCTCTACACACACATCCATTGTGTGTCAATTTCAGTTTCCCGCAGTTTCTCATTTTCCAATTTTAAATTCAGTTAATCCTAACTTTGAGATTTTTTTTTTAAAGTTCACATGAAAATTCATATGCTTTTTTATGTGCATGTCTCCTGTAGTGGGTTTGACACTGGAAGAACTGACGAAGAGTTAGAGGTATGAATTGTAGGGATGTACGAAATGTACTTACCTTTCCGCGGATTATGTTTATGGTGGGGGGGAGGCGTTCTGTCCCTCCCCCAGAATCCTCAATGGCCGGCTGTGCTCTGCGGCGGCTCCGCGGAGAAGCCGGCCAGGCCCAGGCCAGAGCTGTCTGCAGCCAGATTTCCGGCTGCAGAGGGCTCTGGGTAAAAAAACAAAACAAAACAAACTGTGTATGCAAATGGCAGCGGCTACAGCCGCCACCATTTGTGTCCCTTATTTTTGGTCGTCTTAGTCTACGTAAATATTTACGTAGACTATTACGGCGAAAATAAAGGGGAACACAAATAGCGCCCGCTACGCTATTTGCGTTCCCCTTTATTTTCGCCGTAACAGTCTACGTAAATATTTACTTAGACTAAGATGGCCAAAAATAAGGAATGCAAATGGCGATGGCCGTAGCCGCCGCCATTTGCCTACGCGTTTATGGGTTTTTTTAACCCAGCCATGATAGGCTACGTAAATCTTTACATAGCCTATCATGTCTGTGTAAAAAAACTAGGGTTGGCAGAGAATTTCTCCCCGAAACTTCGGGGGGCCGAGCGCCAACGTGTTCGGCCCCCCGAACAAGTTTCGGGGAGAAATTCTCTGCACCCCCCCGCCCCCCGCACCCCCCCCCAGGACGGGACTTACCTTTGGAGAATGTCCCTCCTGGCGGCGGGTCCCGGCAGCAGTTCGTCGGGTCTTCGTCAGGGGCGGGGGCGGCAGCCGATCCTTTGACCGGCTGCCACCGCCGCCATTCCAATAACAGTTAAAAAAAAAAAAAAAAACGCCCCTGTGATAGGCTACGTGATGATTAACGTAGCCTATCACGGCTAGATTTGCAAAGTCAGCCATGATAGGCTACGTTAATCATCACGTAGCCTATCACGGGTGACTTAAAAAAAAAAAAAGCACGTACGGCTAATGGCGGCCCCCATAGGGAGCCGCCATTCATGTTCCTTATTTGGTCGCTGTAGTCTATGTAAAGATTATGTAGACTACGGCGAAAATAAGGGCAACGCTATTTGCATTGCCCTTATTTTCGCCGTAGTCTACGTAAAGATTTACGTAGACTACAGCGACCAAATAAGGAACGTGAATGGCGGCTCCCTATGGGGGCCACCATTTGTGTACGTGCTTTTTTTTTTTTTTAAAGTCACCCGTGATAGGCTACGTGACGATTTACGTAGCCTATCATGGCTGACTTTGCAGATCTAGCCGTGATAGGCTACGTTCATTGTCATATAGCCTATCACGGGGGCGTTTTTTTTTAAAAAGAACTTTTTATTTCGCGGCCGGGATAGGCGAGGCGCCTCCTCCCCGGCTTGAATTTTGGCCGGGCGAGGCGGGAAGCCTCCCCCCCCAGCCTGAACTTTGCGGGGAGAGCAGCGAAGCGCCTCCCCACCACCACGAAAAGCTGCGAGACCAGGTAAGTGGCTTTCGTGCACTCCTAAAAAAAACACACACCTCCAGACTGCAAATGGCGGCGGCGGCAGCCGTTCGGAAGAGCAGCCACCGCAGCCGCCGTCTCCAAAGCCACCGCTGCCTGGAACATCCGCCCCAGGAAAGTCTCGTCCCGGGGGGGATCCGCGGGGGGGACGGGGGGTGTCAGGCCATTCCGCCACATATTTTGGGGGGCCGAATGCACTGGCATTCAGCCTCACTGAGATCCGTGGAGGAATTCTCTGACATCCCTAATGTATTGAAAATTTGTCCCATATGCTATTTGAATGTATAAAGCCCTGTGGAACTTCACATAGTGTGTAGATTTTTGCATGCTTTAGCTGCCCAAAGGGGGCCTCTCACATGAGCTCATTGGTATCAAGCAAGCAAGTACAGCTCCATATCTCAACAACCCTTTCAGCTGCAAGACCTATGCCAAGCTCCCTCCTCCTGAAGTTATGGGTGTCAGGCCTTGATTCTCACGGAGGAGCTGAGAAACTCCCCTTCCCATGCTGTAATGTCGGGGCCCTGTTCTAAGCCTGCAATGCTACGAGCATCTTCATGAAGCAGGGAGATGAACTATATCAGTCTGTGCTAAGAGCAGACCAGTGTGATCTTGCTCCATGGGGGATAGCGGGTTACCGGCCTGGAGAAACGTGTGGCTCTAAGAACAACTTCTCATCTCTTTTGGGACCTAGAGAAACCCAGGGATAACAGCTTCATCAGCTGATGAGAGGCGGAGCTTTCTTTTTGTATTTATTCTGCGTTTATTCTCTATCAATAAATGGTCATCCTTTTGCGCAAGGGGCTTTGTTTCATCTTGGCAATCAAAAGTAATGTATTTTGACTGTCCCCTGACAGAATCCGGACCCCAGATCAATACATCTCCGAATGCATACGTTTTTGTATGCAATGTTGCCTAATATAATGTATTTTAATGTTAATTTCACTAATGTACACATTTTGGTTTGGATATTTTGATGGGAGAATTCCACTGAGAAATTCAGAGGAGAGAAAATTTCAAAGGAGAAGTGAGTTTTGCTTCGTGTATGTGTTTGGAAATCGAGAATTACATAAGTTCATATTAAAATGTGAACCAAATGAATTTGGCTCCCATCCCTTGTTCTAAGTTGTACAGGGAACCTGCATGAGTACATAAGGCTCCCCACTTCAGGGGTTATCCCTCTAAATTTTGGAGGTTGACTAGTACAATGACCAGGAGGTTGGAGCTAGCATGCTTGTCCTCACTAACCGCCCCCCCTGCATGTTAATTAAAAACACATGGAGAATGCCTGATTTTTATTGCTGTTGTGGTGGTTATTGTTATTTATCACATTCATATCCCTCCATTTTTCCTCCTTAAGGAACCCAAGGTGGCATACATAATCCTCCTACACTTTATCCTCACAACAACAACCATGTGAGGTGGGTTGGGCTGAGAGTCTGTGACTGGTCCAAAGTCACCCAGTGAGCTTCCATGGCCGAGTGGGGACTAGAACCCAGATCTCCCATCTCCCAGTCCAACACTCTAGCCACTACACCAAACTGGCTCTCTATGAATAGGGCTACTATTTATCTGTTCTGGAAGGGGAAGCCTGAATAGCAATTTTCAATCCCTGATCTTATTACAGAGGTTGGATCTCTATAGCAAGAATACTATGTTTTGCAACTAGCCTATGAAAAAACATGTATAGGAATTTATGGCAATAATTGAAAAGTCATAAGTATCTTCACAGGACCACCCACTAACATTGGGTTGCATCTGGACAAAGTTAGTGACACTTAAATCCTATTGAAAACTGTGGCCCAACATGACAAACTTTTCAAATGGATTTCAATGGGACCAAAGTGTGACTGAGCCGTAGGATTCAGTGAAGCCAAAGACTATAGCAGAAAGCAACATTTAATTATAAAGAATAAGAAGAAAGGTGAAAAAGAACATACACTATGTAACCCAGCAGTATTGACAGATGCACAAAATGGTAGGTCATTATGGGAAAGTTCCCTACTTAAAAAATAAAATTCAACACAAACTAGACTATGTTTTGAGGCAGTGGGATTATTTCCCAGAGGCCTTTACCATGTGGTAAAATAATGTATTTATGATACAGCCCATTATGTACCAATTGCTAGGGATGGATGAAAGGGACTTACCTCATCCTGCAGCTTGCTTCGCGGTGGGGGGGAGGCACTTCGGTTCTCCCCCCGAAGTTCAGGCGAGAGGGGGGAGGCGCCCCGCCTCACCCGGCCAAAATTCAGGCCGGGGGGAAGGCGCCCCATCCCTCACTGGCAAAATTCAGGCCGGGTAGGAGCGCCCCGTCTACCCGGCCGTGAAAAAAGAAGTAAAAAACACAAACACACAGACACCCGTGATAGGCTACGTAACGATTTACGTAGCCTATCACGGCTAGATTTCCAAAGTCAGCCATGATAGGCTACGTAAATCGTCACATAGCCTATCACGGGTGACTTTGAAAAAAAAAAAAGCGCGTAAGCAAATGGCGGCTCCCATGGGGACCGCCATTAGCGTTCCTTATTTTGGCACGTCTAGTCCACGTAAACATTTACGTAGACTACGGCGAAAATAAGGGCAACGCAAATAGCGTTCCCTTATGTTCGCCGTAGTCTACGTCAATGTTTATGTAGACTACACATACCAAAATAAGGAACTCAAATGGCGGTCCCCATGGGAGCCGCCATTTGCGTACGCGCTTTTTTTTTTTTCAAAGTCACCCGTGATAGGCTACGTGACGATTTTCGTAGCCTATCATGGCTGACTTTGGAAATCTAGACGTGATAGGCTACGTAAATCATTACGTAGCTTATCAAGGGTGTGTGGGTTTTTTTTTTACTTTACTTTTTTTTTTTGCAATGGCGGCGGTGGCAGCCGGTCGGGAGACCAGCTGCCGCCCCCGCCAAAAGGCCACCGAAACGCCCCCAGGACCCAGCGCCGAGAGGGACATTCGCCGAAGGAAAGTCCCATCCTGGAGGGGGGCGGGGAGCTGGCGGAGAATTTCCCCAACACTTTCGGGGGGCCGAATGCGTCGGCACTCGGCCTCCCAAAGATTCGTGGAGAAATTCTCCGCCAACCCTACCAATTGCTCCCCAGAAGCAATGTCATTATGCCATGCCAACAATCACCCAGTTTTTAAACATCCGGTTGAGTAACAGGATGAATTCTGGTCAACTCCAGACACTCTTGAATGGAACTGATTGTCTGGATCAATTTCGAATGGGCTTCAGGTCTGGCTTTGAAATGCAAACTGCCTTGATCACTCTGTGGGATGACCTCTGCTGGGAGAGGGGCAGGGGGAGTGAGACCCTGCTTATTCTTTTGGACCTCTCAGTGGCTTAAGATACCATAGCCCATGGTATCCTTCTGGATAGGCATTCTGAGCTGGGTTTTGGAAGTACTGCATTGCTGTCATTCTACTCCTAGTTGGATAGCCGATTATAGAAAGAGGTCCTGGGGTTATTACTCTGCCTCTTGGCCATTATGCTATGGGTTCCACGGGACTTAATTTTATCCTGCAGGCCATTCAAAAAGGCTGTTCAGCATCTACATGAAACTGCTCAGGGAGGTTATCTAGAGACACAGGTTGAAGTGTCACCAATACGCAGATGACGCCCAGCTCTCTCTCTCCTCTCCAAGTGAGGAAGTGGCTGTTCTGCACCAGTGCCTAGCAGGAGTAATGGACTGGGTGAGGCCTAAAACAGGGCAGCATGTTGCATACTCTGCCCTAGGCACTGAAGATAGGAAGATCCTGTTTTATGCCCTATAAAGTGTTAAGGTTCAGCCATAATAGTCACAGAAGTTGGAGAGGGTGATAATGTGTATGGGAGACTGGAATGCAGGAAAAGAAGACAGTTTCAATGGTGGGGCACTCCAGTTGAGTTTTGAAAGCCAATGCACTACTACTACATCAGGAAGACATGTATATAGAAACTTTCAGGTTCTTCCATGAGTAATACCTCCCTCTTGTGTGTGGATGATGCTATTTTGGCTATGTAAGAATAGACACTGGAGAATGAGTTCACCATCGGTATATATATTTTCAAAGAACCCATTGCATATGAACTGCTCTCTTGAATCAAGAGTATGATTCTGGGCTAGCAGCAACCCAGTTCTTAACTGTAGTTCAGCTACCAGTTAGAAGCAAAATCTAAAATCACAACATTCTCCTCTTTCATATATTGACAGTCACGCCCTTATTCTCTGTGCAATGACAATCGCCATTCTGGTTATCGCAAGACCAAGAAGGAAGGGAAGCCATTTTGCTGCTATGACTGCCTTCCCTGTCCAGAAGGGAAGATTTCAAATCAAACAGGTAAGAGATGTAGCACGTACACCATATCAAGTATATTAGTCATGCTCCCAAATTGACTGTGACCTGTCTCATCAGATTATGTAGGCACTAAGTTCCCTAACATTTTAAAGGTTTCTTCACCAGCGAGTACTGGTAGAGGTTGGGATGATGGAGAAATCTGCAATGGAATCAAATGTGCTCAGATTTCTATGAATCTGACCTGCATATACCATAGTGGCCCAGCTTTTCTCAAGACACATGGATTCTGCAGTCTTGCAGACAGTTTTTGTTTGTTTGTTCTGTTGTTAACTTTCTGGAGTTTTACACAAACGTATTTGTAGAAAAGTACATCCATAATAAACCAGCTGAAAATGTGCATATCCCCATAGGCCAAAGCATGACAATGGACATTGGTGGGGAATTGTGCATTTGCACGAGTGCAAAGTTGTGCAAATTTGGGGAATTGGAAAAAAAATACAATTCCTTCAATGAGTGGACAATGGAAGAAAAGGCACCTGGCAATCCCGGAAACACAGACAGAATGGATTTTACAAAATCTGACCATCCCTAGTGGAAAGTGCTGAATAGAAGACATGGTAATATGTCTTCTTCATGTCTACATAGCATATTAATTAACAAAGCAAATGAACGAACAAAAGATGACATTGTATCTAGTAAGACTGCATGGAACGATGTCCCATGAAAATAATTGGGAGCAAACTTAGGATTTTTACAGTGCTCCAATTCCCCACCCACCCTGGCATAGCTTGAATCTGCTTTTTCTATGGCTCTTTATAGTATTCACTGCCATGATCATCCATCCTACTGCTCTTCCTCCATGTCCTTGTTTCTTCTGCCTTCTTGTGTGATCCTAGCTGACTCAGGATCACATAATAAACAAGGTGATGCAACGCTGTTCTGTTACCAATCAGAACAGGCTACAAACCATAAGTGCTGCGGCGGGGGTGACCGGGGTGCCACAGCTCCACTGCTGTGGCGCCCGCGCTCCTGGAGGCGGAGCGCCCGCCCCCCCACTAGCCTCCTTGGGCGGATTGACGTGCACCTACACCGTCGCGGCCCCGGGGTTGCCGGCGCTCGCGGCAGAGGCGCATGTGCGCGAGCGCCACCCCCCTCAGACGGTGCTTGCCACCCATCGGGAGCGCCGGTGGCTGTTCGGGCGCGTGCCCGGGCACGGCGCCTTCTAGTGTGCTCCCCTGCTGGGTCGCCCGCGCTCCCGGCAGCCGAGCGCCCGCCCCCTTCCACTGGGGTTTGCAGCTCCGTGGGGGAGTGCCTGCTTTGCATGTCGAGGGTCCCAGGTTTGATCCCCGGCAGCTCCAGGCAGGGCTAGGAAAGCATCCTGCCTGAAACCATGGGGAGCCATTGTTGCCGACCAGTATTGACACTCTTGGGCTGGATAGAGCAATGGTCTGACCCAGTATAAGGCAGCTTCCAACGATCAACCTTCCTGCGGCATCACCATAAGCAGCGATCCAAGCAACATCCTCCTCTTTGGGGTTTTGCCCAGGCAACACACCACAGCTGGAGGCGGTCCGCCCTCATGGGGCATCTCTGTCAGGAGCACTGCAAGTGGCATCATCTCCCTTGCTCCCGGGGACCCGGACACGGCTGCCCTGGATATGGGTGAGATGACTGCACCTCTCCCCACTTGTCCAGACGGGTGACCTTCAGGGCCGTGGGGTTGCTGCCTTAGCTTACCTCCCTGGTGCGGCTGTCCCTCCCAATGTCATCTCCCTATATGATGCCCGGGCCGCTTGCAGCTCCATCAGTCACACCCCAGTAACCCCAGACACTTAACGCAGCATCTTACAGGGTTTTGCTGGATTAATTTAGGATCCCTCGCCTGCCCCCGCCCGCTTGGGCATCCACGTAAGGGGCATATCAGATCTCTACGCTAATCTGGCGAGTCGTATTGTCACCAGGGCTACTCCTTCTCATAATGACTTTCACCTGAGGAGGTGTGTGAATGGCTTATGTTGAGGCCTCTCGCAGGAGGGCTGCCATTGCCCTTCTCTGCACAGGGACCTGTTGGACCAGGACCTTTCGCTCCAATTTTGACTCCTTCCCGGCTGGGTTCGGTGACAGATCTGGCAGTGGCCACATTCACCAGGCTGTCTCCCACACTGGCCCTCGGCCGATGGCAGGTCCGCTACTTCAGCACTGCTATCTGTGCTGGGAATAAAGCCCCAAGGGCATATACTCCCAGGACACATGCAGTTTCCGTCGTGAGTGCTCCCTGGTAGCAGTCAGCACTCATGCACTCCTTGTCCAATGCCCGGGGATAGTAGGGTCCCCCTTGGAAAAGCCGAGGCAGTAGGAAGCTCTGGATGGCCAATGCCTAGTTAGGTTGGCGCAGATACTCCAGCTTTAAGACACTACCCCAACTGGGGGAACGCGTCTTAACTTGGGACATGGTTTATGCTAGGTTCTAGGCCCCCCTTTTTTTCTCTAGGTCAACATAGGCCATCCCTACCTCATAAGCAACATTTCTCCTCGCCAGGCGTCGACAGGTTCAGGAGAGGTTAACAAGGCAGTACTGGCAGAAGGGTTTTAGCCCCCCCTTTTTTCCACACCCCGTTAGCTACTCTTGAGATCTCCCTTCTTGAAATGGTGCCCAGGAAATCCTCTAGGGAGTTTATCCTGATTTGTAACCTCTCTTCCCTGAGGGCCAGTCAGTTAATCACGAGATCCCTGATAATCTCTGCTTAGTGCGACACACCTCTTCGATGAGGCAGCTGTCTTGGTCTGGGGTCCCGGCCACGGGTCCCTGATGGGCATGTGCTACAGGGAGTCCAAAGATGGTGGTCAGTGTTCTGATCTAACGCAAGTATTGCTCCCCTTTCCTGTTACTTCGGTGCCCCTTAGCTCACAAAGGCTGAGGGCCTGTCTCCCACAGCAACATTTGGGGAAGCCAATCCGATACCCTTAGGTGTTATTCTCGCCTCCCTCAGGACAACTTTCAGGTCCTTTAGGCACAGCTCCAATTAGTGATACATCAGGCATGGCTTCAACTTAGTAGGGCTTTAATGGCACCTCCTTCCGGAAGCATGAGACTCTCCTCAAAGCCGGACTGTGGACTCACATGGTTCCGCCACTACCCCAAGGGGTTTCAGATTCTTAGGGCAGGTCCGATCGTGCTGTGAGTAGTGGCCTGTTGAGTGGAGGCTGCTGTCCCCACCAAGCACATTGTGGGATAACCTTATAGCCAAGTCAGTAACCCCCCCCTTCAGTATGACAACATGACCACGTTATTCATTCTCTGTCCTCCTGAAATTGGAGGGTCATGTCATGTGTCAGTGTGTTCGTGCTCCAGAGTCAGTGTTACAACATCTGGTTCTGGGTCCACCATGTGCCGGGTTAGGCAAACCCAATTGTTGATGCCTTGTCATGAAATTAGGTCAACATCTTCCAGGCCTTAGACCCGTGGGTACTCCATTCCCAGATCCCATCCTTTCAGTACTATGGGAGACTGGGATACTGAAGCCAGGCATGCCATCCTGCATTCCATGGCTCTCCGTACAGGAGCCGCCTGCGACAGAGCAGGTGGGGTGTGCTGCACATTAGGTGAAGCCTCAGCGATAGGATTCTTGGCCCTTATCTATAGATCATTGGACACAATTTCATGCCTCCTTAAGGAACAACAGACTATCTCGGACCGTAAGTCGCAAGATGGCCATTTAGCCTTCCGGCCCACAAAGGTGGGTTTCACTGAGTCCATGTCAGATTTTAGGGTTCGGCGTGCAAGATAGTGTTGGGCACAGATGTTGCCTGCATTAGTAAATTAACCACCCTCTCTCTCTGGAAACCCCTTTCGGGCTCTGGGGGTAATGGCCCTCCACTTGAGCTTTCCAATAAGACATTTCCCTGTTCCACGTAGAAGCCTTAACAGAATGCAGGGTTGGTCTCGGCTCACAAGGCCGACTTGTCCCGGAGGGCCTTGATTTGCTTCAAGGTACAGGTCTGGCCCAATGTAACCCATTTACATATTTGGTGATCAAACTGATTGGTATGGCAAGGACACGGCAGTGGCCCACGGCCAAATGCAAGTCAACGGATTATGCTCTGTCGGCACCTTAAGGGTTTTATGGAATGCCACGGGTCTGAGGAGGGGCCTCCGTTTTATCACTTCAATGGTTTACTGTTGACTTAAGGGAAATTGGGCAATTTTCTACATCAGCTTTACCCCACTAGGCCCAGGTAATTTGCAGTTCAGAACCCACTGTTGTTACATTGAAGCAGTCTCCATGGTAGCCACTGGAGGTTTCTCTCTCAAGCATGTTATGACATTTTGAAAATGGGACTTCACAGCATTCCGGCCTCCGTTCGCGAGTTGTCCGCTTCTTCCTGACACAATTTTTGCTTTGCTTGCCCTAATGTGCTTATTCCTGAGACCAGCAGACTCATCGTACGCTGGTACGGGTGCTCTTACATGGGCATGTTATGATGTCTGGAGCTGCATGAAGGGCTTGTATGTCGTCTTCAGACTTCAGCGTCTGTCACCCTGTCACATTAAGATCCAGTGGCTCCATAGACGTGGCATAAGGTGGGAGTCCCCTCCTCACTCTGTCCCACCAAAGTTTGTCAATCTTCCTCCGCAGGTCCAGGTGCTGCACATTGAAAGGAATGACTTCAGCTGTAAACAAGGCGAGGACCTGATCGAAAAGGCCTTGGTTGAGAAGCAGGTGGTCCAGCATACCTGGCCAGAAGTAGCGTATTGCAGCCCTCACTGTTCCCATGGATCAATGGGAAGGAATGGAATGATGTTGCCAGTAGCAGGGCACGTCCAAAAGTGCACAGAGAAATGGCTTATGGCCATGTGAATGAGGTGATGGATGCACCACCCGCCAGGGAATTCTGTGGACATGGAGGGAGCGTTACAGGTAGGACGGTGTCCGCCTGTCTCATTTGGTGAATAACATATGTCTGTCTGATCTGCAAAGGGGCCTGTGGGAAGTTCTTCTGCACAGGTGGGGGGAGTTTCACAAGCTCTAGGCTTGTGACTCCTGTGGCGGCTAGGACGGGCAAAAACAGGAAAGTAGGGATGGTGTGCATACAGAAGTACCTTATGGTGACAGGTGATGCCTGAGGCCCCCCGAACAGGTTGTGCGGCTCGGCGGGGGGATAAGGGTTGCCTGGGAGACCAACCCTACTCACTCACCCAGGTGTTGTGCGGCACCAGGTTGTGGGTGACACCGGAAGGTCTACTTCCCCCAGAAGGGGCAGTCCAGAGGGATGGCGAGATCACCACCACCCCTCAGGCTGGGTATGTTTTCACCCAAGAAGTGCCAGCTAGCTGCTTGCACAGTTAGATGCCCGTCCTAGTTACCCCTTTGCAGCTATTTCAATAAATGTGGCCCAATTTTCAACCCAAGCTTGTTGTCTGCGTCTTCTTTAACCCATCTCTGCTCGCAAATGCCCTAACCCCGGTGCCAGCTTGTCTGGCTGAAGGGGGGGGGCACTGCGGGTGGGTGGGGTGACAAGATGCAGGGGCCTCTGATTGGTGCACCCCAGTGGCACCACCATACAAGGAGGGGCAGGCTGAGTTGCCTTAAACTCAGCCACCTTCCCAATCTCAGCTCTCCGGCTCGACGCAGCTCCCTCCCACCCTCCTCTAAGCAGTGTGGGTTTATTACCGGTTGCCCTTTGGGAACCATGTAGGAATTTTTTGGCTTACAGTTCGATTGGCCTATTACTGTGCGTCTTTTTTGCCTACATCACACTGTTTTGTGGGTCGACTGTGTCCTGTAAGGGAATATGGTCTTTATCATCGGTCACATTCCAGTTGGCAGCTAGGACAGGCAAAAACAGGAAAGTAGGGATGGTGTGCATGCAGATGCACCTTATGTTGACAGGTGACGCCTGAGCCCCCCCGAATGGGTTGTGCGGCTCGGCGGGGGGATAAGGGTTGCCTGGGAGACCAACCCTACTCACTCACCCAGGTGTTGTGTGGCACCGGGTTGGGGGTGACACCGGAAGGTCTACCTCCCCCAGAAGGGGCAGTCCGGAGGGATGGCGAGATCACCGCCACCCCTCAGGCTGGGTATGTTTTCGCCCAAGAAGTGCCAGCTAGCCGCTGACACAGTTAGATGCCCGTCCTAGTTACCCCTTTGCAGGTATTTCAATAAATGTGGCCTAATTTTCAACCCAAGCTTGTTGTCTGCATGTTCTTTAACCCATCTCCACTCGCAAATGTTTGTTCAGCTATTTAATAAGAATGGCAAAATGATAACAGATGATAAAGAAAAGGCAGAGGTGCTCAATTCCTACTTTGGCTCAGTCTTCTCCCAAAAGGGGATCTATGACCTCTCTAGCAAAGATGAAGTACAGGCTGAAGGGGCAGGACTGCAGCTTGAGATCGATAGGCATATGGTCAAGGAACACCTAATGACTTTGAATGAGTTCAAATCTCCAGGGCCAGATGAACTGCATCCTAGAGTAATAAAGGAACTGGAAGAAGAACTCTCAGAACCACTGTCTATTCTCTTTGAAAAATCATGGAGGACAGGTGAAGTGCCAGATGACTGGAGGAGGGCTAATGTTGACCCTATCTTCAAAAAGGGCAAAAAGGAGGAACATTGGAACTCCAGACCAGTCAGTCTGACATCAATCCCGCGGAAAATTCTGGAGCAGATGATAAAGCAATCCATCTGGAAGTAGGGATGGATGAAAGCCCCTTACCTGATCCCGAAGCTTGCTTCACGGTGGGGGGAGGCGCTCCGTCCCTCCCCCTGAAATTCTGGCCAGGGGGGGAGGCACCCTGTCCCTCCTGCCCGAAATTCTGGCCGGGGGGGAAGCACCCTGTCCCTCCCTCCCCCCGAAATTCTGGCCGGGGGAGAGGCGCCCCATCCCTCCGGCCACGAAACCTCCTCTCCTGCTGGGACACAAATGGTGGCGGCCGTAGCCGCCACCATTTGCATCCCTGCAGTCAGCCGTGATAGGCTATGTAAACGTTTATGTAGCCTATCACAGCTGACTTAAAAAAAAAAAGCGCGTACTCAAAAGGCGGTGCCTATGGGCACCGCCGTTTGCGTTTCTTATTATGGCACGTGTAGTCTACGTAAACATTTACATAGACTTCGGCGAAAATAAGGGGAACGCAAATAGCATTCCCCTTATTTTCGCCGTAGTCTACATAAATGTTTATGTAGACTACACGTGCCATAATAAGGAACGCAAATGGCGGTGCCCATGGGCGCCGCCATTTGTGTACGCACTTTTTTTAAAAAAAGTCAGCCATGATAGGCTACTTAAACGTTTACTTAGCTTATCACGTTTTTTTTTAAATCTAGCCGTGATAGGCTATGTAAATGTTTACATAGCCTATCACGTTTGTTTGTTTGTTTGTTTGTTTGTTTTACTTGGAAATGGCGGCGGCGGCAGCCGGTTGGAAGACATGGTAATTCCCGTCCCGGGGGGGTGCGGGGGATGTCAGAGAATTTCACCACCAATTTTGGGGGGGGCGAATGCGCTGGCAATCAGCCTCCCCAAGATTCGTGGAGAAATTCTCTTACATCCCTATTAGGGATGGCGGAGAATTTCTCCACGAATCTCCTGGAGGCCGAATGCCAACGCATTCGGCCCCCCGAAATTGGTGGTGAAATTCTCCGCCGGCCCCTCACCCCCCCAGGATGGGACTTACCTCGTGCGAATGTCCCTCTCAGCGGCGGATCCTGGCGGCGTTTCGGCGGCGTTTCGGTGGGGGTGGCGGTGGTGGCTGGTCTTCTGACCGGCTGCCGCCACGGCCATTGCAAAATAAAAAAGGAAAGTAAAAAAAACCACACACACCCTTAGTTTGTTCCTTAGTTTGGCACGTGTAGTCTACGTAAAGATTTACATAGACTGTTTACGTAGACTAGACGTGCCAAACTAAGGAATGCAAATGGCGGCACCCCATGGGCGCCGCCATTTGCGTACATGCTTTTTTTTTTTTCAAAGTCACCCGTGATAGGCTACGTGACGATTTACATAGCCTATCACGGCTGACTTTGGAAATCTAGCCATGATAGGCTATGTAAATCGTTATGTAGCCTATCACGGGTGTGCGTGTGTGTGTGTTTTACTTTACTTTTTTTTTCGCGGCCGGGTAGATTTCAGGCGGCAGCCTGAATTTCGGTGGTGAGGGATGGGGCTCCTCCCCCCCCTTGCCTGAACTTCGCGGGGAGAACCGAAGCACCTCCCCCCCACCGCGAAGCAAGCTGCGGGACTGGGTAAGTCCCTTTCGTCCATCCCTAGGTTGGATGGGAGGCTACCTGGGAATCAGACTTCTTGCACTGAGCAGGGGGGGTTTCTATCCCTTCAAATGAGACTAAGGTTTATCCCCCCATCCCCCATTTCAGCTTTTTTTTTAAATTAAGGCATTATCTTCAAAGCTTCAGATCTTCAAATCTTCAAAGAAATGAATCTTTGAAGAAGCGAATCTATGAATTATCGTACTTTCTACAGCCCGATTTCTCCACAACCTTGCCCAGGCAAGCCCAGGCAAGTGTAAATGTTTTCACAGTCCCATCCATGCTCACTACACAGAAAACACACACATCTCCACGCCAACAGACCTCAGTATCCACGGACTAATATCGATAAAAGTTACAATGGACAATTTTAACGTCATCTTAGGAGCGGGGGACAAATGCAGGGCAGTCTTTGAAGATGTAAAGCTTCGAAGCTTTGAAGAAGCTAGCAACCCCCCCCAAAAAAAAATGTGAGCACTGGGTGCCATCACTGATGCCCCTCTTCCGTGCACTGGCTGCAAAGTGCTGGAGTGGGGAAAAGCGCATTGACAGACACCCCCCAGCCTATTACCCTGGCCTCCAGCAGGTTGGGGGGGGGAGAAGAGGATAGGTGCCTCCTTCTTCCCTCCACCTCCACCTGCTACAGTGGTGGCGGCAAGGGACAAGCTCTCACCAGGCTTCAAGCCCAGCAGAATGGTCACACCATCCCTACACACACACAAACACACAGGGATAGAGGAAGAGAGGAATGGAAGGCGGGGAATAAGCAGAAACAGGAAGAGTTTCTGCTCCTCCAATGAGAGCCGCCATCTTTAAGAGCAGGAAAACAGCACAGATTTGAGTGTGAACCGAGCTCGCACATTTGATCAAGAACCACAATGGGGAAAATGGGTGAGTGTGGGTAATCACATTTTAATGCAGGTGTGTTTAACCCGACAGGACCCCGACTTCGGTGTAATGGTAGGCACAATGTAGATCGGCCCTCAGTCACATATAAGGCCATTGTTGAGGAGGAATATGGTGAATATATGACAAAATGTGGCAATTTCTTAAAGAGATGGGAATACCAGACCAACTCACCTGTGTCTCCTAAGACATCTGTACTAGGGTGAAGAAGCGATAGTAAGAACCGGACATGGAACAACCGATTGGTTCAAAATTGGGAAAGGAGTATGACAAGGCTGTATATTGTCTCCCTGCTTATTTAACTTATATGCAGAGTACATCATGAGAAATGCTGGGTTGGATGAATCACAGGTCAGAAATAAGATTGCCCGGAGAATTATCAATAACCTCAGATACGCAGAAGATACCACCCTAATGTAGGGATGTACAAAAGTCACTTACCTTTTTGCAGAATTGAGTCATGGTGGGGGGGGAGGCACTCCGTCCCTCCCCCCAGAATCCTCAATGGGGGGGAGGCGCTCCATCCCTCCCCCCAGGAATCCTCGATGGCCAGCTCCGCTGCGCAGGGTTTCCGCATAGACGCCGGTTGGCTCCGCCAGCAGCCGGACATCTGGCCACTAGCTAGCAGGGATGCAAATGGCAGCTGCCATAGCCACCGCCGTTTGCGTCCCTCTTTCAGCTGTGATAGGCTACGTTAAGACTTACGTAGCCTATCATGTCTGGGTTAAAAAAAAAACACATGTATGCAAATGGCAGCGGCTACGGCCACCACCATTTGCGTTCATTATTTTTGGCCGTCTTAGTCTACATAAATATTTACGTAGACTAAGCCAGCGAAAAGAACGGGGAATGCAAATAGCGTAGTGGGCGCATTTTGCATTCCCCTTTATTTTCACCATCTTAGTCTACGTAAATATTTATGTAGACTAAGACGGCCAAAAATAAGGAAGGCAAATGGTGGCAGCCATAGCCACCGCCATTTGCATATGCAATTCTTTTTTAAACCCAGACGTGATAGGCTACGTAAGCCTTTACATAGCCTATCACATCTATGTAAAAAAACCCAAAAAACAGAAGCAACCAGACTGCAAATGGTGGCGGTGGCAGCCGGTCGGAAGACCAGCCGCCACCGAAGCCGCTGCTGGAGCTGCCACTGTCCAAAACATCTGCCCCAGGTACGTCTCATCCCAGGGGGGATCCATGAGGGGGTGGGAGGGTGGCAGGCTGTTCCACTATGGATTTCTGGGGGTCTCATGCACTGGCATTTGGCCTCACCAAGATCCATGGTGGAATTCTCTGACACCCTACCCTAATGGCAGAAAGCAAAGAGGATCTAAAAAGCCTCTTGCTGAGGGTGAAAGTGGAGAGTGCAAAAGCTGGTTTGAAATGCAACATTAAAAAAACTAAGATTATGGCATCTGGCCCCATCTTTTCCTGGCATATAGAAGGGGAAGAAATGGAAGCAGTGACAGATTTTATTTTCTTGGGCTCCAAGATCACCACAGATGATGACTGTAACCATGCAATTAAAAGACGCTTGCTTCTTGGGAGGAAAGCTTTGACAAATCTAGACAGCATAGTAAGAAGCAGAGACATCACCTTGCTGACAAAGGTCCACATAATCAAAGCTATGGTTTTCCCAGTAGTAACGTATGGCTAGGGATGTCAAAGAATTCTGCAATGGATCTCGGTGAGGCTGAATGCCACTGCATTCAGCCGCCAGAAATCTGTCACGGAACGAAGCTCCCGCCCCACCAACCCATGAAAGGTGCATAGGACGAAGTCCCCGCCGCCCTCACCCCACGAAAGGCATGTGAAACAGAGCACTTACCTGCTTCGTTTGCGCTGCTTTGCAAATGGGGGCCGTCCTGTGGCTGCCATTCGCTTCCTCCTCTTCCTAGCTGTGATACGCTACATAAATACTTATGTAGCCTATCATGGCTAATGCATGGATGCCATTTGCATCCCTGCAGAGGCCATGATAGGATACATAAGTATTTATGTAGCCTATCAGGGCGGGGGGGGGGGACCCCAGTGTATGCAAATGGAGGTGGCTACCGTTATTTGCGTACACTTGTTCCCCCCCCCCGCCATGATAGTTATATAAGTATTTACGTAGCCTATCACGGCAGGGGGGAAAAAAACCCAGCGTACGCAAATGGTGGCAGATACTGCCATTTGCATACACTGGGGGTTTTCCCCCTGCCGTGATAGGCTATGTAAATATTAACGTAGCATATCATGGCTCAATATAAGGACTCAAATGGCGGCGGCTATGATAGCTGCCATTTGCATCCCTGCAGGGCTGCCCAGTGGCCGGATGTCTGGCTGCGGGCAGCCAGAGCCGGCTGGCAGCCCTGTGCCTTGGCCGCAGAGCAGAGGAAGCCGGGCAGGATTCTGGGGGGAGGGATGGAGCAACTCCCCCCCATCGTGGATGCCCCTGCGTGGAGCCAGGTAAGGGATTCATACATTCCTACATATGGCTGTGAAAGCTGGACTGTAAGGAAGGCTGAGCGCCGAAGAATTGATGCTTTCGAACTGTGGTACTGGAGAAGACTCTTACAAGTTTCCTGGACTGCAAGGAGGTCAAATCAGTCAAACCTAAAGGAAATCAACCCTGACTGCTCATTGGAAGGACAGATCCTGAAGCTGAAGCTCAAATATTTATATTTTGGCCACCTAATGTGAAGAGAAAACTCACTGGGAAAGACCCTGATGCTGGGAAAGATTGAAGGCAACAGCAGAAGGGGACAGCAGAGGATGAGATGGCTAGATAGCATCACCGATGCAATGAAAATGAACTTGAGCACACTCCGAGAGAGAGTGGAGGACAGGAAGGCCTGGCGTGCTATGGTCCATGGGGTTACGAAGAGTCGGACACGACTTAACGACTGAACAACAACAACATGGTGAATATATGGGATCCAAGATGGATTGGGAAATGAACTGAAATATCAGTATATCAGGGCAAGTATATAGTCTTCACAGTCCTATAAGTCTATATCGGCTATGTCTAAAGAAATGTTATTAAAAACAGTCCACAGATGGCATTTGATGATCAGGGGACTGGAAACAAAGCCCTGTGAAGAGAGACTGAAAGAACTGGGCATGTTTAGCCTTGAGAAGAGAAGACTGAGGGGAGATAGGATAGTGCTCTTGAAGTACTTGGAAGGTTGTCACAGAGAGGAAGTCCAGGATCTCTTCTCGATCATCCCAGAATGCAGGACACGGAATCATGGGCTCAAGTTACAGGAAGCCAGATTCCAGCTGAACATCAGGAGAAACCTCCTGACTGTTAGAGCAATACAACAATGGAACCAATGACCTAGGGAGGTGGTGGGCTCTCCCACACTAAAGGCATTCAAGATGAGGCTGGACAGCCATCTGTCAGGGATGCTGTTTCTTGGATTCCGGCACTGAGCAGGGGGTTGGACTCGATGGCCTTGTAGGCCCCTTCCAACCCTACTACTCTATGATTCTATAATTCTATATCAGTATATCAGGGCAGGAATGTAGTCTTCACAGTTCTATAAGTCTATATTGGCTATGTCTAAAGAAAATTTATTAAAAACAGTCCTTAGATGGCATTTGATGATCAGGAGACTGGAAACAGTGCCCTATGAAGAGAGACTGAAAGGACTGGGCATGTTTAGCCTTGAGAAGAGAAGACTGAGGGGAGATAGGATAGCGCTCTTCAAGTACTTGAAAGGTTGTCACAGAGAGGAAGGCCAGGATCTGTTCTCTATCACCCCATTGTGCAGGAGACGGAATCATGGGCTCAGGTGACAGGAAGCCAGATTCCGGCTGAACATCAGGAGAAACCTCCTGACTGTTAGAGCAATACAACAATGGAACCAATGACCTACGGAGGTGGTGGGCTCTCCCACACTGGAGGCATTCAAGATGAGGTTGGACAGCCATCTGTCAGGGATGCTCTGACTTGGATTCCAGCATTGAGCAGGGGGTTGGACTCGATGGTCTTGTAGGCCCCTTCCCACCTTACTACTCTATGATTTGTGCCCCACAATGTTACATAAAACAAATAGTGAGGAAGCAGACATGTGTTGGAGAAACTGTGTCTTAAGTGAATCCCTTGAACATATGTGGATCTTCTGCCCAAAGATCAGACCGTTCTGGAATGAAGTAATAGAGTGGCTGAGTAACATAACAAGTCAAACGGTAATTGCAAGTGAAACACTATTACTGTTCTCATTGTTTGCAGCAGGGGAGAATGGGGGACTGCATTATAAAGAATTGTTGGCAACTTGGCAATGTTTGTCGGAGATGTGAGAACCGAGATCACATGTAGCTAAAGGAGAACTAAAAGAAGACAACTTCGTAGCAACTTGGTATCCATTTTTATTTTTTATTTTTTTCTGAGAACTGAATGTTGAAGATGAACCTTGAACTAATCAATTGGACTTTTGGTGTAGTAAATTCTAATCTGATATAGAAACGGACCAATCAATAAGAGATACACTATTTTAATAATATTATTTACAAGTATATTGACAATTCATGTCTGTGACTATGTGACGTATTGTTATAATGATTTCTTAGTTTTTGGGATTGTGAGGGAGGGCTTGATGTATTTGTTATTGTTAGAAAATGCAAACATATTGTGTGTGTTTTAAAAAAAGGACATTGATTGGAGATCAGGTCATGCAAAAAGATTGGTGGGACAAGAGTCCAAAGTATTCAGTAGCGAGGACCCAGAAGGTACCAGTCCTCCAGCTGTGATCAGAATCTAGCAAAAACTGCCACACCGAGTTCAGAAAACTCAGAGGTATCTTCCAGTTTACACAAATATTTTTACATCATGGCTGTCATGATAAAAGCACAAACGTTGCAGGAAGATTCTCAAGTACTAAGGCTTTCTTCACAAGGAGCTTTTATCCTGCGATTGAGATGGCTCTCTCACAGAGGTCTGCGGGCTCTTCACATGATGCTGTGAACCTCCAGAGCATCTCCTGCACTAAAAGCCCTTTGTTGCTTTTTTCCCCACCTTTGGGCTAAAATCAGCCTTCTCATAAGCTTACGTAGCCTATCACGGCAGCCTGGCAGGTTGCAAATGGCCGCCGCTATGACAGCCACCATTTGCAACCACAGCAGCCCGGCCACGGCCAGAACTCCAGCTGCGGACGGCCCTGGCCAGCAGCTCTGTGGACACACTGTGGAGCGGAGCCGGACAGGGAGGATTCCGGGGGGAGGGACGGAGCGCCTCCCCTCCACCGCGGATCCCCCACTGCAGAGCCAGGTATGGGATTCTTACATCCCTACTTGGAATTGCTGTAGATCACAAGCTGAATATGAGCCAACAATGTGATGTGGCTGCAAAAAAGGCGAATGCTATGTTGGGCTGCATTAATAGAAGTAGAGCTTCCAAAGCCTGTGAAGTACTAGTTCCCCTCTGCTCAGCACTAGTTTGGCCTCATCTGGAGTACTGTGTCCAGTTCTGGACACTACACTTTAAGAAGGATGCAGACAAACTGGAGAGGGTTCAGAGGAAGGCAACAAAGATGATCAGGGCAGGGGACTGGAAACAAAGCCCTATGAAGAGAGGCTGAAAGATCTGGGCATGTTTAGCCTGGAGAAGACTGAGGGGAGAGATGATAGCGATCTTCAAGTACTTGAAAAGTTGTCACAGAGAGGAAGGCCAGGATCTCTTCTCGATCATCCCAGTGTGCAGGACACGGAATCATGGGCTCAAGTGACAGGAAGCCAGATTCCGGCAGAACATCAGGAGAAACGTCCTGACTGTTAGAGCAATACGACAATGGAACCAATTCCCTAGGGAGGTGGTGGGCTCTCCCACACTGGAGGCATTCAAGATGAGGGTGGACAGCCATCTGTCAGGGATGCTCTGACCTGGATTCCAGCATTGAGCAGGGGGTTGGACTCGATGGTCTTGTAGGCCCCTTCCCACCCTACTATTCTATGATTTGTGCCCCACAAAGTTACATAAAATCAATAGTGAGTAATCAGACATGTGCTGGAGAAACTGTGACTTAAGTGAATCCCTTGAACATATGTGGATCTTCTGCCCAACCATTCTGGAATGAAGTAATAGAGTGGCTGAGTAACATAACAAGTCAAACAGTAATTGCAAGTGAAACACTATTACTCACTGTTTGCAGGGGAGAATGGGGGACTGCATTATAAAGAATTGTTGGCAATGCTTGTAGGAGATGTGAGGAGATGTGAGAACCGAGATTGCGAGAACTTGGGGAAAATGCTCAAGGTCTCTCATTCCAGAATATGCTCAGTTGCGCTGGTGGAGAAATTAACCAGCCATTTTCATGTAGGCACCCATTTTTATTTTTTCCCGAGAACTGAATGTTGAAGATGAACCTTGAACGAATCAATTGGACTTTTGGTGTAGTAAGTTCTAATCTGATATAGAAACGGACCAATAAATAAGAGATACAATCTTTTAATTATATTATTTACAGGTATATTGTCAATTTATGTATGTGACTATGGGATGTATGGTTATAATTATTTCTTAGTTTTTGGGATTGTGAGGGAGGGCTTGATGTACTTGTTATTGGAAATAATTTAAGCCACAATGACCAGCGATGCCCACAGGTGCCATACTGAATATTCAAGCCACAGCTTGTCATGTCATGCAAACATATTGTGTGTGGGTTTTTTTTAAAAAAGGACATTGATTGGAGGTCAGGTCATGCAAAAAGATTGTTTGGACAAGAGTCCAAAGTATTCAGTAGCAAGGACCCAGAAGGTACTAGTCCTACAGCTGTGATCAGAACCAAGCAAAAACTGCCACACCGAGTTCAGAAAACTCAGAGGTGTTTTCCAGTTTACACAAATACTTTTGCATCATGGCTGTCATGATCAAAGCACAAAAAAGATGCAGGAAGATTCTCAAGTAGTAAGGCTTGACATGGAGCTTTCTTCACATGGAGCTTTCATCCTGCGATTGATAGGGATGGCGGAGAATTCCACCACGGATATCAGTGTGGCTGAATGCACTGGCATTTGCCCCCCCAAAACCCATGGTGGAACGGCCTCCCATCCCCGCCCCCCCGCGGATTCTCCCCCAGGACGAAGCTTGCCTGGGGCAGATGTTGTGGTGGCAGCGGTGGCTGGTCTTTCGACTGCCTGCCACAGACACCATTTGAATCCGCTGTTTGCCGTGATAGGCTACGTAAGTATTTACATAGCCCATCGTGGCAAGCCCCCCCTCCAAGAGTGTACGCAAATGGCGGGAGCTATGGCAGCCACCATTTGCATTCCCTTTTTTTCACTGTTTTAGCCTACATAAATATTTACGTAAGCTATTATGGCAAAAAAAAAAAAAAGAGGAACGCAAATAGCGTAGTGGGCGCTATTTGCATTCCTTTTTTTTCACCGTAATATCTTATGTAAATATTTACGAAGGCTAAAACGGCAGGGGGGAAAGGAACACAAATGGCACCCACTATGCTATTTGCATTCCTCGTTTTTTCGCCGTAATAGCCTACGTAAATATTTATGTTGGATAAAACAGCGAAAAATAAGGAATGCAAATGGCGGCTGCCATAGCCACCGCCATTTAGGTATGCTGTTTTTTTTTGCTTGCCATCATAGTCTGCGTAAATACTAACGTAGCCTATCACGGCAGCCTGGCTGGAGGCAAATGGTGGCTGCTATGGCGGTTGCCATTTGCGTCCGCAGCAGCCCATCTGCGACTGAAACTCTGGCTGCGGACGGCCCTGGCTGGCTGCTCCGCAGAGCCACAGCAGAGCGGAGCTGGCCAGGCAGGATTCCGGGTTTGTAGGACCAGATCGCCTCCCCCCATCGAGGATTCCGGGGGGAGGGATGGAGCACCTCCACCCCACCGTGAATCACATCCGCGAAAAGGTAAGTGACTTTCGTACATCCCTAGCGATTGAGATGGCTCTCTCACAGAAGTTTGTGGGCTCTTCACATGACACTGTGAACCTCCAGAGCATCTCCTGCACTAAATGCCCTTTGTTGCTTTTTAAAAATAGATCACCGATAATGAGCGATGAAATTACCACATTGTGTTCTGCTTGAGTTCCCTCCGTGAAAAGAGGAAATGTGGCAAGAAGAGGAGCGATATCCATGAAAGATAATCAAAGACTCAGATATGGGGAGAAGGAGGGGGAAAGGGGAGTGGGAAACGGGAGTGCATGAAAATGGGAGTTGTTGTGATCCTGCATTTAAAACGGAAGCAGAAAGCCCTGTTTTAAATGCAGGATTTTAGGCTGGTGTAGAGATGCCCTAAGAATGGCTGTTCCTGACTGAAAACAGTGAGGTTTTTCAAACTATTCCCAGAACCATCAAAAATAGAAAAGCGTTTGTGACGGGCTCTTCATCATGAGCAGCTGTACCAGAGTCATTCCCAAACTTGTGACTCTATTTGCAAATGACATCTACTACTCTTACATTCCTTAATCAGCAGGGGGAATCATGTCAGGGCTGGTTTCTTCCATGTTTGATTAATTTTACATTTTGCTGACCTTGAGGCTTTTTGAATATATGGGGCTTCGGTTGGTTTGGTGATGTCAGATGTACCCTTGAGTACATGACCGGAAGCTGCTGAGTAACCTCCTTTGATAAAGTTTCCCACCTTTGGGCTAAAGTCAAACTTCTCTTAGGGCACAATGCGATGCATGTTTAGACAGAAAAAAGGCCTACAACTCCCAGCATGCCCCATCCAGCATGGCTCACAGGGGCATGTGAGGAGTTGTAGGACTTCTTTTCTGTCTAAACAAGCATAGAATTGTGCCCTTAAGGGCATGGCTGCCAGTAACATGGAGGATGCAGGGTCTACTCTGCCATGAACAGCCTGTCAACAATTGTTTGTTTATTTAGCTGTAGGTACCTCATATTGCATGCTTCCGTGTATCTGAATATGACCATGAAACCCTGGGGAAATGAACAGTAAACCAAAGTATATGACAAGAGTGACAAAAGTGATGGAAAGCACTTCAGATTAAAAATAAATAAATAAAGTGGGGGAAGCTGAAACTGATAGTCATCCAAGTACACCAGAACCTGGAGTGATTAGCTCCAGATCCTCATCCAACTCCTTTAACAGATCCTCATCTTTAACAGATCCTCATCTTTAGCAGATCCTCATCCTCATACATTAATAGATCCTCATCTTTAACAGATCCTCATCTTTAACAGATCCTCATCCTCATACATTAATAGATCCTCATCTTTAACAAGATCCTCATCTTTAACAGATCCTCAAACTCATCTTTAACAGGATCCTCATCTAACTCCTTTAACAGATCCTCATCTTTAACAGATCCTTAACCTCATCCTTTAAAAGATCCTCATTATTAAGAGACCCTCATCTTTAACAGTTCCTCATCCTTTAATGGATCCTCATCCTCAACAGATCCTCATCTGTAACAGATCCTCTTCTTTAACAGCTACATGGCAGGCAGGTACAATATAGTTCTCTCCATTTACCTATTGAATTTGGCCAATGCAGATGGGTGAGAATTGTATTTTGGTTCTGTTTTGAAAGTAATTTACCAAAAATTCAGCAATTTCATAATACTTGAAATGGAAATAAGTTAAGTTTTTTTTTTTTTAATGAATGCAGGAAGAAGTGACACTGAGATATTAGTCCACCAACAACTCAGAGGGACCTTTGTTCTGTAATTCTTTGTTTTCATGCCCCACTCCCCCATAAATCCCCACACACCAGTAATTTGCACCTGGCTGCAGTTGGTTCGAATTTTAGGGTTCGAGTTAAAATTAAAGTCTGCCCACCTCTGGAATCAAGAAGGAATAAACATAAGATGGAAAAGAATGAGATACTGAGAGACAAACTGACATTGACTGATTCATCTGTCCATATTCATGATGAATATATTTGGACACTGTCATGGTGGAGCTAAACAGAAAGGACTGAAGACTTCATGAGTCAGTATTATAAAATGGGAGAACTTTGACAACTCTTTGATAATTTACATTTTCCATGTGAATATCAAAGTATTCCTAATTTGAAAATTGGCTTAATTTGGAATGTGCAATTATTATTTTTTTATTCCACCTCTGTAAATACAGGCAGCGTAATCTGATTGTTTGTTTGTTTTCTTGTACACTTCTCCCTAAAGACTTGTGTTTTTGTGTCATTTTTTGTTTTTCTGGTGTCCTAATTTTGCTGTGGGACATGCATGACAAACCAGAGTGCCTCTCGCTACCCCACTGAAGAAGACTTCTGCTAAATTGTGAGCAACATGTTATATTCTAAAATGTTTTAGAGAACATGTAACTCAAAGTAGATGATTATCTGCTCCATAATTATCAAAATAACCATGATAATTCAACACTTTCTTAAATTCCCTAAGTAGTCACAGTGATCACGAGGAAAATTACAAACTCAGAGTAAAAAGGGCTATTAATATCCTGTGTGCCATTGAGACCTGGGGAATAGGGCAGACAGAGCTACTTATGCTGCTATTGTCTTTATTATACTGAACCTTTTTACTGAGCAAACACGTGTGCTGTCATTCAAGTCAGG
Organism: Heloderma suspectum; assembly: GCF_057233095.1. Taxonomy (NCBI): domain Eukaryota; kingdom Metazoa; phylum Chordata; class Lepidosauria; order Squamata; family Helodermatidae; genus Heloderma; species Heloderma suspectum. Next base: position 112,113,112 of record NC_139463.1, on the reverse strand, counting down.
GACACTCAGATGTCAATGTGGGAAAAGGCAACTTGGCGTAAAGAAGGAAGAGTATCTTATGAGACAGCAATATCTGTGGTGGTGGTGATGGTTGTCTTGGTGGTACTGCCTCAGGTGCAATGTAAGATTACTCGTGGTAAATGCACCATTAGTGAGCCTCTTCCTATTCTTCACAAGTATCATCAGGCAGGAGATGTCATCACTGGTGGCATTATTTCTCAGATCTACATGTTTTCCAGTCCAAGTACCTTTGAAAAGCAGCCCTCTCATGAACTCTATGATGACATTGCGTGAGTAGTTGATATTTTTAATCATATAATGCATCAGTCCAGATAATATTCTCAGACAATTTGGCCCAAGTGGTTGTTGCTTCACTGGCCTGGGAAATATCTGACATTGCACCTCTTGAAGTATTATGATATTATCTTAATATCATGTTTCCTCTTATCTTTTTATCTTTTGCTCATTTTATCTCTTGTTGTTGTTCACTGCTCTGGAATCTGATTAGATGAGGAGCAGTATGCAAATGTGGTAAATCAATACAATTGTTATTATTGTTGTTATTTTTTATGATGAAGATGCTGATGCTGATGATTTATCTGGTCTGTGTTATCAGCATGCACTCATGTATTCATGTCATGTCAGGGTCTGCTCTTCCACTCCTTCTTCTGAATGGAGTACGGAGTGTCATTTGCTTTTCCTGCCTATCAGACAGATCTGCCGAATAAGAACTTTCTGCACTGTCTCAGACATAAAGAATGGTGCATGGGATGGGTGAGAATTCCATTCCATTTCAATTTGATTAGTTCTCCACATTCAGGACATAAATAACTTGAGTTGTTTTTTGTTTTTGTTTTTTAAATGAATGTTGGAGAAACTGAAAGGGGCAGATTTGTGCATGGAAGGTCAATGACACTCCAACAAACATTCCATTCAACGGGTAGCTCCACCTCCCTGGTGCTGGTGTTTTCGAAGTATGAAGTGGGGGAGGGGGATACTTTTTCAAGTTTTGTAGAAGATGGAATGCATGTGTACCAAATGTCAGCATTTTAAGTCATATGGAAGTACCGTATCAATTGGATGCCCCTGTGCTTCCGTTAGTGATGGCTGAGTATATTATTGCTGTGTGTGGGTGTGCAGGCCACCTTCCAGGCAGCGAGAAGTTTCAGGTGTTCCATCACTCACTCAAGGTTCAGTTCCCTGAAGATGGGTCACTGCAGGGTTATGGAGTTTCTGTGAGATAAGATTTATTAAAGCCCTATTCAGGTGTTATGACTCAATGAGTCCATGTGTAAGAGGGAAAGGACCACATGAACTGGCCCCTGCCCAATATACTCAAATGTCCCACCTCCCCCATCCTCAATCTTCCCATGGTGAACAGGGAAATCTGCAGAATTTAACATGACTTTGTCTGATCAGGAAACCCAATAAACCAAGTTTTCTGCTCCCATGGAACCTCCTACTTGCATTCAAGTGAACACAAGTAAAAGCCCCAGAAATACTTCCCTGCTCAACATGGGAAGTTCAAGGGCATGGGGGGTGGGCCTGGCATCCCTCTTCCTTTTGTGCACATATCACTTTCAGGCATAATACCTGGGCCCCGTTTCCACAACAATGGAAGGAGAAGGAAAGAGTGGCTTACTCACATTTTTCTAGGACCTGCTTTTGTCCAGGCAGGGCTCCACAGGAGTGTGCATCACCCCATTTTAAGTTGCTTCTCCTAACATACTTCTAAGTGGGGTGGGAGGGGGCTGGAGCGAACATCATTTGAGTGGCAGTGGCTGCTCTCCCCCTCCAGCCTCTTCCCCCAATCTTTCTAAACCGTTGCTGTGCAGAATCCCTGTGATGGGGTTGGGGAAGAAGAATTCCTTCCGATGTGCATGACTGACAGAGAAGCCTCCAAACGAGCCCCAGTCTTTGCATCCTGTCGCTGCCCATGAGCGCTGTAATGAGGCGGTGAAAATGAATTGCTTCCTATGTGGGCATTTGGAAGAGAAGCCTCATTGAGCTCAGTGTTGCTTGTGAGCAAAGGCCTGGATGCGCCTGCTCTCGTCTGATCTCACAAGCTAAGCAGGGTCAGCCCTGGTCAGTCCTTGGATGGGAGACCACCTGGCAATCAGGCTTCCTGCATTGAGCAGGGGGTTGAACGTGATGGTCTTGTAGGCCCCTGCCAACCTCATGATTCCATGAGTAGACACTAACTGGTTTGTGCTGGGAATCACAGCAACAGGGGACACGAAACACCCATTGACCGGGGTCATGGTGCAAGGCACACCCTTGGCCAAGCTTGCATAGCTGAGGTCAGTGTGGGTGTGGGGCAACAGGAATTATATCAGGGAGAACCTGACTTGAGGAAAAGAATTGGACTTGAAGAAGTCCCAGGAAATCCATTTTTCCTCCCCTAATAAGGTCCAGGGTGTCTGCTGGATGGCCACGATGTCATCTCTCCTAACAACCTCAACATGCAGCTGACTTGGAGTAAAATGCTGGTGGAAACACAGCCCTGAATAGGACTAAACACACACACACACACGTTGAGCATGAGATGGAGATTCAAAGTATTAAGACTCCAACAGATTCCTCCTCTTATTCAACAGATTCCTAGGGGAACCTATAGTACCATAGGATTTCCTGAACAGACGAAAGCCAGCAATCTGCCTCCTTTTCTGACCTGGTTACAGCACAGATGAATTTCTCCCTACACACACAGACCTCACTCTCTCACACCCTTGACTTGTCTAGTGGGGAGAAGATAGATGAGTGATCTCCACACATCACTTATTCCTTCTTGGGCCATCCTAGGTCCCATGTTAGCAGCTGTTAGATGTATTTTGCCATGTCTTTGAAGGCATTTCCTCAGAAACCCATACTGATAGCTGTGCTGCTGCTAGACATCTTAAAGTCAAGAAATACAGAGTAGCGAGGGATCATGCAAGGTCCTCTTGGCCTCCCATAACATTTGTATACAAAACGTTGGATCCAGAGAAGCTTCCTCTGTTGGAAGAACATGCTTTCTCTCACAGAAAATGCCTTCTTCAAAAGAAGAATGCACCTGCCTCTGTTGCGGTAAGCTCATGTGTTGAAAGACGATTTGCTGGATCCAACCCAGAATGCTTTTGTCTTCACCAGATATAGCTTACATATTCCTAAATCCAAGATTGTTAGTTTGACACATGGTTTTGAAAGCTGTGAATTGTGCTTTTGAGCATGCTAACTAGTATTTTTCAAATGCACTTCCAGGTATGTTTGCCAATGTTTCTTCACAATTCACAGTTAGCAAAACAGATATTCTCTGCCTACACTGAGTAGTATGGAAGTCTGGATCCAACATCTAGAGTATGCCATATTCCAAAGCAAAGGCTCCATGACACAGCTTTTAAATTTCACTCTAGGGTATTGACTCACAACTACCAGCATGTCCTGGCCTTGGTGTTTGCAGTAAAGGAGATCAATGAACATCCACAGATCTTGCCCAACATCACTTTGGGCTTCAACATCTATAATAGCCTTTTCCTTGCAAGCTGGACTATTCTTGCCTCAATGGAACTTCTTTCCACACAGAACAGATTCATCCCTAACTACAAATGTGACATCCACAGCAATCTAGTAGGGCTCATTGGGGGACCTAACTCGGAAGTCTGCCTTCACATGGCAACCACCCTGGGCATCTACAAGATTCCACAGGTAAGTTGTATGAATGGACATGGAAGTTGAACAAACCACACTTCACTTGCCTTTTAAATGTGGTCATGTGGATTGAAGATAGGAAGTGACAAGCCTCATTACAAATCTCTACGATATGTTGCTTATGAAGAACTAACCAAGTAATTTTTAAGTGTATGTCTCTCAAATTTATGACAGGTATGAATTCGAGCTAAGTGATATATTTGTTATATATATTTGATAAATATTGTTAACATGGGTCAAATGGCCTGTGGAAATGTTTAGATGCTGTCCATTCATTCATTCTAGATCCAAGTGAGGCAAGAAACTATTCTTACTACTGTTAATTTTATTTATTTTAAACTCTTTTAATTTAGCATGTAGTGTTAAGGGCTTTCCATGTTCACCCCATCGCCAAAATGCTGGGAAATGTTTATTTGGGCAATATACATATGGTATGCCAGGCTATCCCCTTCATGGATCACTGCCTTGTTGTGGCGAAGGGGCTTGCGTAACTCAGTGAAGCCATAAGCTATGCCGTGCAGGGCCACCCAAGACGGACAGGTCATGGCAGACAGTTCTGACAAAATGTGGTCCACTGGAGAAGGAAATGGCAACCCACTCCAGTATTCTTGCCAAGAAAACCCCATGGAACGTATCACAAGGCTAAAAGAGATGACGCCGGAAGATGAGCCCCTCAGGTTGGAAGGTGTCCAATATGCTACTGGGGAAGAGCAGAGGGTATTTCCAAGTAGCTCCAGAAAGAGTGAAGCAGCTGGGCCAAAGCCGAAAGGACACTCAGCTGTGGAGGTGTCTGGTGGTGAAAAGAAAATCCGATGCTGTAAAGAACAATATTGTTTAGGAACCTGGAATGTCAGATCAATGAATCAAGGTAAGCTGGAGGTGGTCAAACATGAGATGGCAAGATTGAACATCGACATCTTGGGAATCAGCGAACTAAAATGGACAGGCATGGGCAAATTTAATTCAGGTGACCATCATATCTACTATTGTGGCCAAGAATCCCTTAGAAGAAATGGAGTAGCACTCATAGTCAACAAAAGGGTGGGAAAAGCAGTCCTGGGGTACAATCTTAAAAATGACAGAATGATCTCAGTACGAATCCAAGGCAAACCATTCAACATCACAGTAATTCAAGTCTATGCCCCAACCACTGAGGCCGAAGAAGCTGAGGTTGATCGGTTCTATGAAGACCTACAACACCTTCTAGAACTAACACCAAAAAAAGATGTCCTCTTCATCATAGGGGATTGGAATGCTAAAGTAGGAAGTCAAGAAATCACCGGGATTACAGGCAGGCATGGCCTTGGTGTACAAAATGAAGCAGGACAAAAGCTAATAGAGTTTTGCCAAGAGAACATGCTGATCATAGCAAACACTCTTTTCCAACAGCACAAGAGGTGACTCTACACATGGACGTCACCAGATAGTCAATATCGAAATCAGATTGATTATGTCCTTTGCAGCCAAAGATGGAGAAGCTCCATACAGTCAGTAAAAACAAGACCTGGAGCTGACTGTGGCTCAGATCATGAGCTGCTTCTTGCAAAATTTCGGCTTAAATTGAAGAACGTCGGGAAAACCACTAAACCGTTCAGGTATGACCTAAATCATATCCCTGATGAATATACAGTGGAGGTGAGGAATAGATTTCAGGGATTAGACCTGATAGACAAAGTGCCTGAGGAACTATGGACAGAGGTCCGTAACATTGTTCAGGAGGCAGCAACGAAATCCATCCCAAAGAAAAAGAAATGCAAGAAAGCAAAGTGGCTGTCTGATGAGGCTTTACAAGTAGCTCATGAAAGAAGGGAAGCGAAAAGCAAGGGAGAAAGGGGAAGATATACCCAACTGAATGCAGAGTTCCAGAGAATAGCAAGGAGAGACAAGAAGGCCTTCTTAAATGAACAATGCAAAGAAATGGAGGAAAACAACAGAATGGGAAAGACTAGAGATCTCTTCAAGAAAATTGGAGATCTCAAGGGAACGTTTTGTGCAAAGACGGGCATGATAAAGGACAAAGAAGGCAGGGACCTAACAGAAGCAGATGAGATTAAGAAGAGGTGGAAAGAATACACAGAAGAACTATACAGGAAAGATCTGAATGTCCCTGATAGCCATGATAGTGCGGTCACTGAACTTGAGCCGGACATCCTAGAGAGTGAAGTCAAGTGGGCCTTAGGAAGCATTCCTAACAACAAAGCTAGCGGAGATGACAATATTCATCTCGGAGCTATTTAGCTATTTTAAATAGCCGAGCTATTTAAAATCCTAAAAGATGATGCTGTTAAAGTGCTGCATTCAATATGCCAACAAATCTGGAACACTCAACAGTGGCCACAAGACTGGAAAAGGTCAGTTTACATTCCAATTCCAAAGAAGGGCAATGCCAAAGAGTGTTCAAACTGCCACACCATTGTGCTCATTTCACATGCCAGCAAGGTGATGCTCAAAATCCTACAAGCTAGGCTTCAGCAGTATGCGAACCAAGAACTACTGGAAGTACAAGCTGGGTTTCGAAGAGGCAGAGGAACTTGAGATCAAATCGCCAACATTCGCTGCATCATGGAGAAAGCAAGAGAATTCCAGAAAAACGTCTATTTCTGCTTCATTGACTACGCTAAAGCCTTTGATTGTGTGGATCACAACAAACTGTGGCAAATTCTGAAAGTGATGGGAGTACCAGACCACCTTACCTGTCTCCTGAGAAACCTGTATGAGGGTCAAGAAGCAACAGTAAGAACCAGACATGGAACAACCGATTGGTTCAAAATTGGGAAAGGAGTACGACAAGGCTGCATATTGTCACCCTGCTTATTTAACTTATATGCAGAGTACATCATGAGAAATGCCGGGTTGGATGAATCAGAGGTCGGAATTAAGATTGCTGGGAGAATTATGAACAACCTCCGATATGCAGACGATACCACCCTAATGGCAGAAAGCGAAGAGGATCTCAAGAGCCTCTTGTTGAGGGTGAAAGAGGAGAGTGCCAAAGCCTTTTTTGAAACTCAACATTAAAAAAACTAAGAACATGGCATCTGGCCCCATCACTTCCTGGCATATAGAAGGGGAAGAAATGGAAGCAGTGACAGATTTTACTTTCTTGGGCTCCAAGATCACCGCAGACGGTGACTGTAGCCATGAAATTAAAAGACGCTTGCTCCTTGGGAGGAAAGCTATGGCAAACCTAGACAGCATAGTAAGAAGCAGAGACATCACCTTGCCGACAAAGGTCCATCTAATCAAAGCTATGGTTTTCCCAGTAGTAATGTATTGCTGTGAGAGCTGGACTATAAGGAAGGCTGAGCACCGAAGAACTGATGCTTTCGAACTGTGGTGCTGGAGAAGACTCTTACGAGTCCCCTGGACTGCAAGGAGGTCAAATCAGTCCATCCTAAAGGAAATCAACCCTGAGTGCTCATTGGAAGGACAGATACTGAAGCTGAAGCTCCAATATTTTGGCCACCTAATGCGAAGAGAAAACTCCCTGGAAAAGACCCTGATGCTGGGAAAGACTGAAGGCAAAAGGAGAAGGGGACGGCAGAGGATGAGATGGCTAGATAGCATCACGGATGCAATGAATATGAACTTGAGCATGCTCCGGGAGAGAGCGCAGGACAGGAAGGCCTGGCGTGCTATGGTCCATGGGGTCACGAAGAGTCGGACATGACTGAACGACTGAACAACAACAACAACAACAATGCCAGGCTATGTTGTAGTTTGTTCCAGCTTCAACACTGCCTTGGATGACAGTCAGTGGCAGAGTGGTGGACAAATCTCCTCCTGATTTGTCTGTTCACTGGACTAGAGGCACGGAGTCTCAGCAGCTGAAGCTACCTTCCCAAGCAACTGGTATGAGCTTCTTTTTAATCATAGTGAAAGGGCAGACTGAAGAATGCAAGTGGCTGCTGTGATTCAAAATCACCATGTATACTTGGGAAAAAGTCCCATTGGACTCAGTGGGATTTATGTCTAAGTAAACAGGGTTTGTGTGGCAGATTTAGGTCCTTAGCACAAAATATTGTGCATATGCACAGAACAAGATTTCATATTAAAGGAGAACTCCCATATGAGCTCTCACATAGGAGGACTCTCCTGTGGGTTACTTTCAGATTAAATAACAAATTCAATCAGAGTAGGTTTGCCCATTGCTAGTTACAAGTAGCCAACTGGCAACCAATACCATTTACACAGAATGGCAAGAGTTGGAGGCGATCTTGAATCCTATCTAGCTAAACCTCTGCCCATTGCAGGATAAGCCACAGGTAAAGCATTCCTCCTTACTTCTCCTGTACATCTCCAACAAAGGCTATTGGTTTGTTTTGTAACTCTGAAACAAAACTCCTGTATATAGTGCAATCCTATACATGTCTACTCAGAAGTAAATTCTATTGAATTTAATATGGCTTACTCCGGGATAAGTGGGTAGACTATTGCAGCCTCAACTGGGTAAAAGGGAAAAAAAAGTTTTAACCTGCTTTATTGGTGGCAGGGGTGTTCTGCTGCTGCATTAGAAAATGATAACTTGGGCATTCCTTCCAGGAACTTAAAGCAAATACCATGCTGTGAAAATATGGGAAGCAAATTCTGCACAAACACTCTCCATTATTCTGCACATTATTCTGCCAAAAATGGCAGCTCAGGGGTTTCCGGAAATGTAATGTTATGTAAATGGTGGCTGTAAAGGGACCTTTTACACAACATTACAGGCATGAACGGTCCACTTGTGCACGTAATGCTGCAGAATGGCCCCTTTATGGCCGCTATGTGCGCACCATTACATTTCTGGAAAATGCCAAGCCACCATTTTTACACAAAATGGAGGCTCACTAAGGGGATGGGTTGCCCTGTGGCATTTGTCATGTGCTCCGTGAGCAGTCCAGCAGCTCGCATGGTTGGTGTGGCAAGCAGGGGTGGGCGGCAGAGGCGGTTGAGAAGGCACCCGGAGAGCGTGGATGGAGGTGAGGCCATCCAGCTCTAAGAAGAACCAACCTTGTTATTCTATGACTACTAAGTTTGCCACTTGGTGAAGGACTTGGTCAAAACCTTTTGAAATTCCAAGTACACATGCACTATGCTCCTTTGTAATGCCTGTGTTTGAATGATACTGTATCCTGATATACTGTCATTCCAGATATGTGAGGAGGGGGGTGATGTAAAGGTCCCATCTGTGAGCCCCCCAAATTGCTTCAAGTAACGTTGGATGAATCTGTGATTTTAGGTTTCTCTGCTTCTCTCTCTCTCTCTCTCTCTCTCTTCCCCCCCCCCAAGTTTATGTTTAGTTTGTCCCATACTTTGAAAATTTTGCATAAGTTCACATGAAAAGTGGTACACATTTGCGCATTTTAAATAAAATTTGCCTTACCCATTTTTGCAAGCATTTCTGAATGTTATTTCACCTAACATATGCATTATTGTGCATCTTTCCCTAATATGTTCATCATTGAATCCATGTTTAATGGGAGAGCTCCATTGCAAAATTCAAGAGAACTGTGAATTTCAAAGGATAACTGAGTTTTGCATATTGGTTTGAAAGTGAGAAATTAGGTAAGTTCACATTCAAATCAAATGTGAAACAAATGAATTTCTCCTCCATCCCTAGCTGTAAGTCTCCTCTTGCATCCTGGCTGGTATCTTGAACAACAGTCTTGTTAGGCAGTAAGAGTATTCTGGAAATGTTGGCTGCACATGCCCACTTGCCAACGTAATCTTTAAACGAGTCACAAAATTCAAGATATAGACAGGATGAAGAGTAAAACTGTGCCATTGGGCAACCTTTTCAGGCATTATGTCTCTTACGTTTTCTCATTCCTTTTTTTGCTTAAGTTCATATATGGCTCTGCTCCAGTGATGAATGACAACACTCAAGCAGTTTTCTTCCACCAGATGTTCCCAGATGGGACCAGTCAGAATATGGGGATTCTCAAGCTGCTGCTGCATTTCAGATGGATCTGGATTGGGGTGATTTTCTTTGATGATGATAATGGAGAGGTGTTTGTGCAGAATGTGCTTCCCGTATTTTCACAGCATGGTATTTGCTTTGAGTTCCTGGAAGGAATGCCCAAGTTATCATTTTCTGGTAACATCGCTAATGCAGCAGCAGAATGGTTTCAAACATCTAATGCTGTCATGGGAAGCACTACCAATGTTTTGGTCATTCAGGGTGAAATTCATACCATTAGTGTTTTAAGAGCGTTGTTCCACTTTTCAGAATTTGAGGATATACCAATCAAGGCCAAAGTCTGGATAATGACAGCTCAGATGGATTTCACATCCCTTGCCTTTCAAAGACCTTGGGACATAAACTTCATCCATGGTGCCATATCCTTTGCCATTGACTCAAAGGAGGTTTGGGGATTCCAGAGATTTCTTCGGATAAGGAACCCCACCTCAGTGAAAGAAGATGGATTTCTAAGGATCTTCTGGGAAGAGGCATTTGACTGTTCTTTCCCGAACCCCACTTTAGACAGGAAAGCTGGGGAAACCTGCACTGGGGAGGAGAAACTGGAGACTCTTCCTGGGTCTGTTTTTGAGATGAGCATGACTGGCCACAGTTACAGCATCTACAATGCTGTCTATGCTGTGTCCCATGTGCTGCAGGCCATATATTCATCAGAGTCAAAGTGGAGAGCAAAGATGGAAGGAGTGAGAAGGAATCTCATGTCTAAACAGCCATGGCAGGTATGTCTATGGGTTCAACTCCTCACTCAGGCTGGGGTGGGGTCTAATTGCTATGTTAGTCATCTTTGATGGAGCTGCAAAAGGCACACAAAGGAGGCAACTGGCTCCTCCTGATGTAATCCCAGTCCTTTTCAAATTGCTGAGATAGTAATGGATTTCAATGTCTCTCTCAGCATGGAGAAAGGTGAAATGGATGGGGCTTGGGTCATGGTATCACTGCGTGTGACCATTCCCACTGACATCCTCTAGCCTATGCAGGGCCCAGTAGTGGGCAATCCCCCGGCACCTCCACATTGAAGCAGTTGCCCACATCTGGAGAACTGCAAAGCATTATACCGGGGGGGGGGATGAATTCCAGCCCAAGAACCAAATTGGCTCTGGACAACTACATTGGGGGCTGCATGGGAGCAATCAGAGGGACCACAGTCCAAACTGGTTGGGCCCCAGCAATGTTGCAATGTGCCCCAGCATGTTTGCGTCTCCCCCATTACACTTATTCTCACTGATGGACTCACACATACTGTTTGCATACACACATACACACACCCTGCCACACACATACACCCCACCCCACCACACACACACATGCACGGGACTCAGCTGGCGCCTTAAGGAGTTGCACACTGGCTTTTCTCCATACCGTTCTTCCCTGATTAGAGAAAGGGAGAGAAACACATCCAACTGAGCCGAGGCTTCCAGAAGTGTCCCTTGAGGCTGCAGCTCAGATTCTCTCACACATCTTCAACCTTCTCCCAGGGGGCAGGGCTTCGGGAAAGAGCGAGATCCCTTCCTGATGCCTCTGTGGTCAGATGGGATTCCCCAACCCTGCATCATACATGTGGCTGCCTCTTGAGACTCTCTGACAAGTGAGTGGTGGACTGGTGGTGAATTAAAGTATTGAGGGAATGTATTCTAGAGTTCAGAGCAAAACAGGGGAAAGATATTTCACGTGTGCCCTGCAAACACGGCTCTGTGGGTAATGGTCAGGAGAAGCTGTCCTGCAAATCCTAATACTAGGGCAAGTTCATAATGAGCCAGGTGGTCCCTTACCTACCTAGGCATTAAGCCATTTAGGGCTTTAAAGTTTAAACCCAATGCCTTGAACTGAGCCCAGAAACAAACTGACAACCAGTGCAGGTCTTTCGGGATCGGTATTATATGGTCCTGAATGATACCATGCATGGGTTAGCAGCCTAGCTGCTGCATTGTGCACATGGATCTGGCCATTCTGAAAGGGCTCTGAGACCCTACTTTGTGTCCTACCTGTGCCATCTGAAGTGAGGGGTGGTGACCACAGACAGGGCCATTTTAGTTGTGGTGCTCCAGCTTTGGAATTTCCTCCCCAGGGGGGTTCACTTGGTGCTGAGTCAATTCTCTGTTCAGCTACAGATCACCTCCCCCACCCGGTCTTTTGCCATGCCAGCATACACTGTCACTGTGTCTTGCTGTTTAGGAGGAGGAGGAGGAGGACGATGATAATTTAAATCTTTATAAATGACACTGAAAACTTCAACAGAAGAACCGCTAAGCAGTGCTTAAAATTAGTAAATAGATGAAGATGGTGATGGTGGTGGTGACAACAATCATACAGTACTACGTTCTAGCATTAATAGTGCTTAACTCTTGTCAGCCTCGATACAGCTTTTAAGGATGTGATCCATACCCATTTACCTGGGAGTAAGCTCAATTGAACTCACTGGGACTTAGGTATCAGTAGACACAAATCAGACTGTGCTGTAGGACTATTAACCACCATTCTCAAGTGTGAACGATTACCAGACAGGATATATAACGACGAGATTTCCCTCCACCCCCATTTAGCTCCACCAGTTTCTGAGAAGTACCTCCTTCATCAACAATGCTGGGGAAAATGTTTCCTTTGATGAAAATGGGAACATAATAGCTGGGTTTGATATTATCAACTGGGTCACATTCTCAAACCAGACCTTTCGGAAAGTAAAAGTTGGAAAGATAGACCCAAAGCCTTCCTCAGCCAAAGTGTTCCTTCGTGAGGATGCCATTGTATGGCCCAGCAGATTTAATCAGGTAGAGTATGTCTACGTTTGGGGGCATTCCAAGCCATTTCCTCAGGGCTCAAGAAGTGGTGAGCTGATGAGATACTTCAATAGGCTGAAGAGTTTGGTGTCTCATGAGGTGGAGATAGGACACACACAACCAGTGGAGGAGAAGGAAAAAGAGATTTGTTGAAAATAAAGAAACAAACAACAGCTGAGCATCCTCAGAGAGTTGTAAACTATCTGAGGCTTCAAAGGCAGTACCCCTCTAAGTTACACACTGAGTTACAAGTACCACAACAAGGAACTACACCCTCCTTGGGCACAACGCAGTTACCCAAAGGTGGTGCATTAAATAGCTACATATACATTTAGTCCCTGCTTGTTACGCAGCCTCCCCGCAGCCAAGCTCAAGCCGCACTCTGCTGACTGTGTAACAGTCACACCGTTTCAGCCAGGTTCATGCCAGAACCTGCTGTCCGCATGAAAAACTCCAAAGCAGTGAGTATGACAGTGCAAGGATCACTGAGCCTTCTCTATGCCCTGGACGGTGAAATCCTATTCCCTGAATTCTGCCCAACACGTACTCACCACGTGCTCCAAGTCCTTGGCCAGAGCAATTGACACGTGTACCGTGGATCAGGGGTACTGATGGTATGTGCACATACAAGGATCCAGATGCAACCACACCCCTCCTGGACACTGCCAGACTCCGGGGTTTATACTCCTTTTCTTTGCTGGGCCCTATGGCATCCAAGAGGGGTTCAATGTGTTCCTTGCTGATAAGACACCATGTCCCTTATTCCAAGATGGATGGTTGTTACTGACAGATTAACACATTCTTCTAGCTTGCCAACACCTCTCCAGGTTGTTCCCGTGGTCGTAAAGTGCTGCCCTTTGTTATTAACACATCTGCTGATGCCCCTCTTCATTGGCCCATGTCCATCTTTTGTAACTGCGGTGGTGCTTTATTCAGCACATGCTAAAGCGCCCCCATTTGGCCTTCCTGCAATGAAACCATTCAGTCTCCATTCACACTCACTCCTTTGCTGACCTGGGCTAGAATGTCTCATATGGATATGGCACAGAATACTTGACACATTAACCTTTCCCCCCGCATTTATTTATTTATTTATTTTATTGATCTACAAAATTTATATAATGCTCCACATCAGAAGATTTCGGAGCAGTCAAAAACACAGCAAAAGAATAAAACAGCAGGTTTAAAAAGTTAAAACTTTTTTTAAAGGAAGGGGGGGGAAAGGAAAGGTTCCTCCTGTGCAAGCAACAAATCATTACTGACTCCTAGAGGGACGTGGCTTGTGCTGGCGTTTTCATGGCAGACTATAGCGGGGTGGTTTGCCATTGCATTCCCCAGTCGTGACTACCTTTCCCACAGCAAGCTGTGTACTCATTTTACTGACCTCAGAATGGTGGAAGGCTGAGTCAACCTGAGCCGGCTACCTGGGACCCAGCTTCCACTGGGATTGAACTCAGGTCGTGGGGAGAGTTTCAGTTGCAATACTGCCTCCTACCACCCCCAAAAGTAGAATTTAACAAACCACAGCTGGTCATGCAAGGAAGGCCTGTTGAAATAAAAACATCTTCAGGAGGCACCAGAAAGAACACAATGTTGGTGCCTGCCTGACCTCGAAAGGCAGGGAATTCCACAGGAAGGGGGCCACCACACTGACGGCTCTTTTCCTGGTGGACTCCAAGTGGGCCATAGGTCTATGTGGAACCACCAGGAACATGCCCTCTGATGACCCCAGTGACTGGGCAGGTTGGTAAAGAAGGAGGTGCTCTCTCGGGTATCCTGGTCCCAAGTTGTTTAGGGCTTTGTACACTAGTACTAATACCTTAAACCTGGCTTGGTAGCAAACAGGCAGCCAGTGCAGTTCCCTCAGCAGAGGATTTACATGCTCCCGCCTCCCAACAACAGCCAAGATGCTGCACCTTGCACTAGCTCCAGCTTCCGGACCAGCCTTAAGGGCAGCCCCACAGATCGCACTGCAGTAATCCAGTCTTGAGGTGACTGATGCCTGTAGCACCGTGGTCAAGCTATCCCTGTCCAGGAGAGGCCATACCTGGAGAACCTGCCAAAGCTGGTAAAAGGCACTGTGATTCACTGCGACCCCTTGGGCCTCCAGTGGCAATGATGGATCTAGGAGTACCCCCAGACTACGGACCTGATCTTTCAGAGGGAGTGCAACCCTATCCAGTACAGGCAATTAGCCTATCTCCTGGACCCGGGGAACCACTCACCCACAGGGCTTCCATCTTGCCAGGATTCAGTTCAGTTTATTGGCCCTCATCCAGCCCATTACTAAGTCTAGGCACTCAGCCTCTCCTGATTCAGATGTCACAGGGAGATAGAGCTGTGTGTCATCAGCATACTGATGGCATTTAGCTCCAGAACCCCCAATGACCACTCTCAGTGGCTTCATATAGATGTTAAACAACATTGGGGACAAGATGGTACCCTGCGGCACCCCATAGCTTAATTGCCAAGGAGATGAGGAATCCCAATGTTACTCTCTGAAATTGGCCACACAGGTAGGACCACATCAGACTTTGAAGCTTTAGGAAGGAAACTCAAGAACTTTGGGGCCCAGATAGTTTTCTCATCCATCCTTCCAGTAGTTAGAAGAGGGGTAGAAAGGGAATGAAAAATAGTCTGGGTGAATGACTGGCTACGAAGGTGGTGCCGACGAGAGAGATTTGTATTCTGGGACAACGGGCTATACTTCCTGGAAGATGGGCTGTTGGCTAGGGACGGGCTGCACCTCACAAAGGATGGGAAGAATGTGTTTGGCCACAGCATGAAGAACTTCATCAGGAGGGCTTTAAACTGAATTCTATGGGGAAGGGAGATGTAATGTTGGGGGTAACAATGGACGTAGGTGCATGCACTGCAACGGAGAGAACAGCTCTGATAGCACCCAATAATAGTCTTCAGACACATGTAAGAAGAAAGCCAGACTATGAAGCACATGGTCTTTGATGTCTATATACTAATGCCCAGGGTATGGGAAACAAACAGAACAAACTTGAACTCTTACTAGTGATGTCAGAGAATTTCTCCATGAATCTCCAGGAGGCCGAATGCCAACGCATTCGGCCCCCCAAAATCGGTGGAGAAATGGTCCGCCACCCCCCGCCACCCCCCACCCCGGGATGGGACTTACCTTGTGCGAATGTCCCTGGCGGCGGTGGCTCCCGGTGGCGGTTCGGCGGCAGTGGCCAGTCTTCCGACCGGCTGCTGCCGCCACCATTTCCAAGTTAAAAAACTAACAAACCAACAAACGTGATAGGCTACGTAAAGATTTACGTAGCCTATCACGGCTAGATTTTCAAAAAACACCGTGATAGGCTACATAAATGTTTACGTAGCCTATCACTGCTGACTTTGAAAAAAAAAAAAGTATGTACGCATTTGCGTTCCTTATTTTGGTACGGGTAGTCTACGTAAATATTTACGTAGACTACAGCGAAAATAAGGGCAACGCTGCTGGCTGAAGGGGGGCCACCCACCCAAACCCAATGTGGCAAACAGCAAGCCACCCACCATGTGGCATTTATGATTTGATTTCTGCCATTTATTTTCAACAATGGCAAAGTTAAAGACACTGAAACGTGGAAGCTTAAAAATGCTTGATGACGAAATGCGAGTATCTTTATCTAATATTCAACCAAATATTGAAAAGCTGTGTTCATCCCGTCAACCTCATGCATCCCACTAAAATGGTAAGTGGTTATTGGTGTTATTCACCTTTTTTAAATTCTTGCACATATTTACATAATGTTACACATGAATGACAACAATGTATGTTATTATCTTACAAATCATATATTTTTAAAAATATAAGTGAAAGGTTTTCATGAGATATGTTGTATCCCCATACATTTCATTATTACAATTTATGTATGTGCCCATATCTCTTATAACGGGTTAGTTTAACCTCTGGTTTGCTAGTAAAACTGAATTACCATGTCACGAAATGATGCATGTCTAAAAAGTTTGTCACCAACATGAAAAGTTTGGAAAGCTCTGGTATAGAGCCTGGTGTAGCTTCACATAATGAGTAGATTTTAGCCTACTTTAGCTACCCAAAGGGGGCCTCTCACATGAGTTCTTTGATATCAAGCAAGTGCAGCTCCATATGTCAACAACCCTTTCAGCTGCAAGGCCTAGGCCAAGCTCCCTCCTCCTGAAGTTACGGGTGTCAGGCCTTGATTCTCACGGAGGAGCTGAGAGCCTCCCTTCCGGGGCTGTAACATCGGGGCCCTGTTCTCAGCATAAGGGTGACTGATTTCCCAGCCTGCAATGCTACGAGCATCTTCATGAAGCAGGGAGGGAACTATATCAGTCCGTGCTAAGAGCAGACCAGTGTGCCCTTGCTCCATGGGGGAAAGAGGGTTACCGGCCTGGAGAAACGTGTGGCTCTAAGAACAACTTCTCATCTCTCTTGGGACCTAGAGAGAAACCCAGCGATAACAGCTTCATCAGCTGATGAGAGGCGGAGCTTTCTTTTCAAATTTATTCTGCATTTATTCTCTTTCAATAAATGGTCATCCTTTTGCGCAAGGGGCTTTGTTTCATCTTGGCAATCGAAAGTAATCTATTTTGACTGACCCCTGACAGAATCAGGACCCCGGATCAATACATCTTCGAATGCATAAGTTTTTGTATGGAATGTTGCCTAATATAATGTATTTTAATGTTAATTTCACTAATGTACGCATTTTGGTTTGGATATTTTGATGGGAGAATTCCATTGTGAAATTCAGAGGAGTGAAAATTTCAAAGGAGAAGTGAGTTTTGCTTCGTGTATGTGTTTGAAAGTTGAGAATTACATAAGTTCATATTAAAATGTGAACCAAATGAGTTTCTCTCCCATCCCTTTTTCTAAGCTGTACAGGGAACCTGCATGAGTACATAAGGCTCCCCACTTCAGGGGTTATCCCTCTAAATTTTGGAGGTTGACTAGTACAATGACCACAGAGTTGGAGCTAGCATGTTTGTTCTCACTCACTCCCCCCCCACATGTTAATTAAAAACACCTGTAGAATGTCTGATAGTTGTTGTTGTTGTTGTTGTTTATTACATTTATATCCCCCCTTTTTCCACCTTTAGGAACCCAAGGCGGCATACATGGTCCTTCTCCTCCTCTTCCTCCTCCATTTTATACTCACAACAACAAACCTTGTGAGGTGGGTTGGGCTGACAGTCTGTGACTGGCCCAAAGTCACCCAGTGAGCTTCCATGGATGAGTGGGGACTCGAACCCAGATCTCCCGACTCCCAGTCCAACACTCTAGCCACTACATCACACTGGCTCTCTATGAATAGGGCTACTATTTATATGTTCTGGAAGGAGAAGCCTGAATGGCAATTTTCAATCCCTGATCTTATTACAGAGGTTGGATCTCTATAGCAAGAATACTATGTTTTGCAACTAGCCTATGAATAAAGATGTATAGGAATTCATGGCAGCAATTGAAAAGTTATAAGTACCTTCACAGGACCACCCACTAACATTGGGTTGCATCCGGACTAAGTTAGTGACACTTATATCCTATTGAAAACTGTGGCACAACATGACAAACTTTCCAAATGGATTTCAATGGGACCTAAGTGTGACTGAGCCTTAGGATTCAGTGAAGCCAAAGACTATAGCAGAAAGCAACATTTAATTATAAAGAATAATAAGGAAGGTGAAAAAGAACATACACTATGTAACCCAGCAGTATTGACAGATGCACAAAATGGTAGGTCATTATGGGAAAGTTCCCTATTTTAAAAATACAATTCAACAAAAACTGGACTATGTTTTGAGGCAGTGGGACTATTCCCAGAGGCCTTTACCATGTGGTAAAATAATGTATTTATTTATGATACAGCCCATTATGTACCAATTGCTCCCCAGAAGCAATGTCATTATGCCATGCCAACAATCACCCAGTTTTTAAACATCAGGTTGACTAACAGGATGAATTCTGGTCAATTCCAGACACTCTTGAATGGAACTGATTGTCTGGATCAATGTCGAATGGGCTTCAGGTTTGGCTTTGTAATGCAAACTGCCTTGATCACTCTGTGGGATGGATGACCTCTGCCGGGAGAGGGGCAGGGGGAGCGAGACCCTGCTGATTCTCTTGGACCTCTCAGTGGCTTAAGATACCATCGCCCATGGTATCTCTCTGGATAGGCATTCTGAGCTGGGTTTTGGTAGTACTGCACTGCTGTCATTCTACTTGGATTGAAAGGTTCTAGAAAGCGGTGCTGGGGGTTATTATTCTGCCTCTTGGCCATTATGCTATGGGTTCCACGGGACTTAATTTTATCCTGCAGGCCATTCAACAAGGCTGTTCAGCATCTACATGAAACAGCTCAGGGAGGTTATCTAGAGACACAGGTTGAATTGTCACCAATACACAGATGACACAGCTCTCTCTCTCCTCTCCAAGTGAGGAAGTGGTTGTTCTGCACCAGTGCCTAGCAGGAGTAATGGACTGAGTGAGGGCCAAACAGGGCAGCATGTTGCATACTCTGCCCTAGGCACTGAAGATAGGAAGATCCCATTTTATGCCCTATAAAGTATTAATGGTCAGCCATAATGGTCACGGAAGTTGGAGAGGGTGATAATTTGCATGGGAGACTTGAATCCAGGAAAAGAAGACAGTTTCAATGGTGGGGCACTCCAGTTGAGTTTTGAATGCCAATGCACTGTGACTACATCAGGAAGACATGTATATAGAGACTTTCAGGTTCTCCCATGAGTAATGCTGAAACCTCCCTCTTGTGTGTGGATGATGCTATTTTGGCTATGTTAGAATAGGCACTGGAGTATGAGTTCACTATCAGTATAGATATTTTCAAAGAACTTGTTGCATATGAAGTGCTCTCTTGAATCAAGAGTATGATTCTGGGCCAGCAGCAACCCAGTTCTTAACTGTAGTTCAGCTACCAGTTAGAAACAAAATCTAACATCACAACATTCTCCTCTTTCATATATTGACAGTCACGCCCTTGTTCTCTGTGCAATGACAATTGCCATTCTGGTTATAGCAAGACCAAGAAGGAAGGGAAGCCATTTTGCTGCTATGACTGCCTTCCCTGTCCAGAAGGGAAGATTTCAAATCAAACAGGTAAGAGATGTAGCACATACCATATCAAGAATGTTAGTCATGCTCCCAAATGGACTGTGACATGTTTCATCAGGCTATGTAGGCACTAAGTTCCCTAACATTTTAAAGGCTTCTTCACAAGTGAGTGCTGGCAGAGGTTGGGATGATGGAGAAATCTGCAATGCAATGGAATCAAATGACTGAATTGAGGATACCATAGTGGCCCAGCTTTTCTCAAGACACATGGATTCTGCAGCCTTGCAGACAGTTTTTGTTTATTTGTTTTGTTTTTAACTTTCTGGAATTTTACACAAACGTATTTGTAGAAAAGTACATACATAAAAAACCAGCTGAAAATGTGCATTTCCCCATAGGCCAAAGCATGACAATGGGCATTTGGGATGGGAATTCCACATTTGCACAAGTGCAAATTTGTGCAAATTTGGGGAATTAGAAAAAAATACAATTCCTTTAATGAGTGGACAATGGAAGAAAAGGCACCTAGCAATCCAGGAAACGCAGACAGAATGGATTTTACAAAATCTCTCCATCTCTAGTGGAAATTGCTGAATAGAAGACATGGTAATATGTCTTCTTCATGCGTACATAGCATATTAATTAACAAAGCAAATGAACCAACACAAGATGACAACATATTTAGTAAGACTGCATGGAATCATGTCCCATGAAAATAATTGGAAGCAAATTGAGGATTTTTACAGTGCTCCAGTTCCCCACCTACGCTGGCATAGCTTGAATCTCCTTCTTCTATGGTTCTTTATAGTATTCACTGCCATCATGATCATCCATCCTACTGCTCTTCCTCCGTGTCCTTGTTTCTTCTGCTTTCTTGTGTGATCCTAGCTAATTCAGGATCACATCATAAACAAGGTGATGCAACGCTATTCTTTTACCAATCAGAACAGGCTACAAAACATAACGGCTGAGAACAATGTCAGCACAGGTTTTTGTCGTGAGGAGGGTTTCACACTGCCAAGTCAACTGATGACTCTCTCCTATGCTGTGAAATTCCTATCCCATATAATTTGCTATTTCAGTGAAGAGACATCTGGAAAAGATGCTGGTTATATGGGCAATAGAGGGATACCTGTGAATATCAGCAAAGTACAATAGATGAACTTGTTCATATTCAAAGTGAAGCTATATGTCAGGGGTAGACAGCAGAGTGCCCTCCAGACATTTTGAATACAACTCCCATAATCCCCTGCCAACATGGTCAGTAGTCAGGAATTATTGTAGTTGTAGTCTAAAACATCTGGAGGGTATCATGTTGCCTTCTCCATACTAGGGATGGGTGGATTCTCTAACTTCCACTTTGTGGGGAATCCACTCAGGGGGGGAAGCGATCCATTCCTCCCCCCAGAATCCTCCAGAGCCAGCTCCTCTCCGTGCCGATTCTGCGGAGCCTCTGGCTCCATATAACTGGTGATATGGTGCTGACCACCGCCATTACCATATAGGTGCAAGAAATGAATACAGCCACAAATGGCATAGTGGACGCCACTTGCGGCCATAAAACACTTAGTTTAAGCTAAATGCTGTTTTAAAATGCTGTTTTACTGTTTTAATATAATTTTAATTATATTATTGTTTAATTTATATTTTAACTTTTGTATATTTGCATGTGTTTGAATTGTATATGTTTTAATTTTTGTAAGCCGCCTTGGGTCCCTGTACTGGGAAAAAGGCGGGGTATAAATATAATGATGATGGTTTAGTGGCTAGAGTGCTGTACTGGGAGTCGGGAGATCTGGGTTCTAGTCCCCACTCAGCCATGGAAGCTCACTGGGTGACTTTGGGCCAGTCACAGACTCTCAGCCCAACCTACCTCACAGGGTTGTTGTTGTGAGGATAAAATGGAGGAGGAGGAGGAGGAGGTATGCCGCCTTGAGTTTCTTGGAGGAAAAAAAGGCAGGATAGAAATGTAATAATAATAAAATAAAATATAATAACAACATCAGCAACCATTTACCTCATTTGGGTCCACGGTGGAATTTTCCGCCATCCCTACTCCATACTAAGCATTAAAACAGGGAAATCCAGTTTTATGCTAAACAAAGTATTATGGCTCAGTGATAATATTCAGACTAGTTGGAGATGGTGATGATTTGTGAGTGATTGTTTAATCCAGCAAAAGAATGCAATTTCAATGGTTGGGTAGTGATTCCCATGACTGACCCTCGTCCTAAATCTTGGGCTAGTTATCGACCATCCAGAGGATTAGTCCTTGAAAATATAATTGTCGGGTAGTACATGTGTCCTTCCCCCAGGATTTGGCATTTCTGCGTTTCGCAAGATTTTGACCTAATAGCTGTCACTAAAAGTTTCCAAATGAAAAAGTGTTGTTTCTAGGTTGGGAAGATATGTATACATAAAACACATGTTCTTTTACAGATATGAATGACTGTTTCCAATGCCCAGAAGACCAGTATCCAAACAAGCTTCAGGATGAATGTATTCCAAAGGGTCCGAGTTTTTTGTCTTATGAAGAACCATTGGGGATCAGTTTGGCCAGTGTTGCTCTTTGCTTTTGTTTCGGAACAACATGGGTGCTTTGGATCTTCATTAAGCACCGGGACACTCCCCTAGTCAAAGCCAACAACCGGAACCTCACCTACATTCTCCTCATCTCCATCATGCTCGCCTTCCTCTGCAATTTGCTCTTCATAGGCCAGCCTGAGAAAGTCATCTGTCTCCTTAGACAAACTGCCTTTGGCGTCATCTTCTCAGTGGCCGTTTCTTGTGTGTTGGCCAAAACGGTCATTGTGGTTCTAGCTTTCGTGGCCACAAAACCAGGTTCCAACATGAGGAAATGGGTAGGGAAACGAATGGCCAATGCAATAATCCTTTTCTGCTCCCTTATTCAAGCCGCTATTTGTATTATATGGCTGTCAACCTCTCCCCCATTCCCAGATGTCGACATGCATTCACTAACTGAAAAAATGGTCTTAGAATGTAATGAAGGGTCGGTCACCATGCTTTGCTGTTCTTTGGGCTTCATGGGTTTCCTGGCCATCGTCAGCTTCACTGTGGCTTTCCAAGCCAGGAAACTGCCAGACAGTTTCAACGAAGCCAAGTTCATCACCTTCAGCATGCTGGTCTTTTGCAGCGTCTGGGTGTCCTTTGTTCCCACCTACCTGAGCACCAAGGGGAAATATACAGTTGCTGTGGAGATATTCTCCATCTTGGCCTCCACTGCTGGATTACTGGGCTGCATCTTCTTCCCCAAATGCTATATTATTGTGCTGAGACCTGAATTAAACAGCAGAGAACGGCTAATGGGGGGAAAAAAAGAAAGAAATCAAACAAACTCAAACATATGCTAATCTCTTAAATCTAGATTTGGCTATGCCAAAGACCCAATGTAAATAATGACAATTAAGTTAGTAGTGATTACCTTGCTCCAGTTGTTAAAGTGAAAGATAGCAATGTAGTTTCTTTGGGATGTGTGCTTTCCACTGTAGTATACATTGCCTCATTAAGGAAATGTTTATGGAATCAGTGGATGTAATTCAGCAGTAAAACTTAATTAATGCATTGTTTACTTCCATAAATTTTTCTTCATTTCTTCTGAGAAATACATATTTTTTAGACACAGTCACAAGATGTTTATATTTAGAACCAAAAAGTGCTGAACTCTTTAGAACACTCAATTTGAATGTTGATGTTTATTATGGCATAAAGCTTTCAGACACAGTCCACGCCATCAGAAGATCTTTTTGGAGTCAAAAGCATTACTGAACCACAACATACCCAAACTGGTACGAGTGACCTGGTTCACACATCACACACTGCCATGGGTGAATTAGCTCACGATTTGCCAGGCATGAGTGGGAGTGAGTGAGCTCACCGCCTCCAACATGCTCCTCACTTCCACTTTCAATCTACAACCTATGATTGGCCTATGTGGTGGGCATGTGGGAGGCAGTGTGCTCACTCACTTCTGCTCGTGCTCAGAAAACTGTGGGTTAATTAACCCACCATAGCATTTTAGATGTAAACCAGGTAGGGGTGGACGAAAGTCACTTACCTTTTGTTGAAGCTTGTTCATGTTGGGGGGGAGGCACTTCGCTGCTCTCCCCGCAAAGTTCAGGCCAGGGGGGGAGGCTTCCCACCTCGCCCCGGCCGAAATTCAGGCCGGGGAGGAGGCTTCCCGCCTCGCCCGGCCACGAACTCGAAAGTTAAAAAAAAAAAAAAACGCCCCCGTGATAGGCTACGTGACGATTAACGTAGCCTATCACAGCTAGATCTGCAAAGTCAGCCGTGATAGGCTATGTTAATCGTCACGTAGCCTATCACGGGTGAATTTTTTTTTAAAAAAAAAAGCGCGTACGCTAATGGCGGCCCCCATAGGGAGCTGCCATTCGCGTTCCTTATTTGGTTGCTGTAGTCTACGTAAATCTTTACGTAGACTACGGCGACCAAATAAGGAACGGGAATGGCGGCTCCCTATGGGGGCCGCCATTATCCGTACGCGCTTTTTTTTTTTTTAAGTCACCCGTGATAGGCTACGTGACGATTGACGTAGCCTATCACGGCTGACTTTGCAAATCTAGCCGTGATAGGCTATGTTAATCGTCACATAACCTATCACAGGGGCGTTTTTTTTTTCTTTTATTGCAATGGCGGCGGCGGCAGCCGGTCAAAAGACCAGCTGCCGCTCCCGCCCCGCACAAACAGCCGCTGAACCGCTGGCCGGGCCCGCCGCCGGGAGGGACATTCGGCGAAGGTAAGTCCCGTCCCGGGGGGTGTGTGGGGGGCGGGGGGGCGGAGGATTTCTCCCCGAAACTTGTTCAGAGGGCCGAACATGTTGGTGCTCGGCCCCCCGAAGTTTCGGGGAGAAATTCTCCGCCATCCCTAAAACCAGGTCAGTGTATTTTCATGTGTGTGTGTGGGAGAGAGAGGGAGAGATCTTCCCTCTTTTGTAAGCAAAGGTATACTGCCTCTGAACATGGGACCTGTGTCTGGAGATCTTGCAAAGAAAGGATCTTACTGCTTCTGTGTGAGGTGGTGGGGTAGGGACTCTGCTTCCCCATTAGGTGGGTCCTTCATCATTGTCATCACTGATGTAGCTCTGACTCTGAGGATGAGGACTCTGAGGTTCCATCTTTATACCGGTGAACATCAACCATTATAAAGGGGGTTTCATCACTATTGCAGCCTCAACTGGCTAAAAGGAAAAAAAAAAGTTTTAACCTGCTTTACTGGTGTCAGGGGGGTTGAATTTGATGACCCTCAGGGTCCCTTCCAACTCTGCCATTTGATGTGTATGGTATTGCTTGCCAGTTGGGTACTTGTAAAACAGAAGAGTAGCTTCAGTTGCATGATAGCTTCAGTTGCGTAGACTTCTTGAGTCTATTCCAGTGAACAGACAAATTTGGGACTTAGGTCTACCATGTGGCACTGAGAGACATCCAGCTCCAAGGCAGTGATTCAGCTGGAACTAACCTCAGCATAGGATTCTATACCATATGCATATTGCCTAAATAACATGTCCCATGTATTTTAATGGCATGGCCATTAACAGCTATAATCACCCAGCAGTTTGGACCTGGAGTGAACATGGAAATCATTTATCACAACCCGTTAAACAAAAGGTTGTTATTAATGGAATTCCATTACATTTAAGAAGGCTACATGTAAAATGTAATTACTTAATTAATTAATTAGAAATAGATGTATCCCACTCCTCAGCCAAAAAAGGCTCCCAGAGCAGCTTACAATTAATCAGCAAAAAAGACTGGGAGGATGCTTACAATATAAGAAGACAAAGCAATATAAGAAGAAAAGAAAAGAAAAGAAAAAGGGTGTCTAGGAAATTAAGTAGAGTGCCAGCTAGGGATGCTGGAGAAATTCGAGATGGACTAAAGCGAGCTTGGATTTCTAAGAATCCGACCTGCAGAATCTGTTGCAGAGGGGCCCCTCAGGCTGCGCAGAGTCCGTGGACTTTCAGAATATTTTTTTAGCTTTCCTGAAATTTATGCATATTTATTAGTTGAAAAAGTGCAAGTTGCTGCTGTGGAAATGTTGAATGGAATGGGGGATAATATAGTAAATATTGCATACTAAGCTAAATTATGAAAATTCTTATGCATCCTCTTACAGAATTATTTGCGTAATTTTCGGCATGACAAAAACAAAGATATTTGCATCTGTCTGTATGCTGACGACAGAGCAAAAGGCTCCTGACAATCAATGAAACACAGATGGAGTGGATTCCACACAGTCTGTGCATCCCTAGTGCCAGCCAGGTGGGTGGACTGGTCCTGCTTCCCATCTCACCTATGTATGAAACCAGGTCACAATGCTTTCCACAACCCCACAGGAGGGCAAATCAACTGCTGGCCCAGAAAGATTCTGTCTCCAAACTGGCATGCAGATGCAGTGCCTCCAGCTAGGGCAATCCAGATTTTCTTAAATCCAATCCATCTGTGTTTGGAAGATTGTCAGGTGTCTCTTGTTCCATCACCCCTTCATTTATGGAATCAGATTATTTTTTTTAGGGATGTAGAAGAATTTCAACCCATTTGGACCAATGAGCATTGGTATAAGTGTGAATTTGTGCAAATCCAAAGTGTAAAACAACAACAACAACAACAACAACAACAACAACAACACTGGTCCACAAGTCTGTGGAATTCTCACAGCTCAAGAAAAACAGAAAAGTGAACTCATTTGAATCAATTGCAGAATTCTTTTAAATTCCTGCCTTCAGCCCACCAGAGCCTGAAAGGACATGGGGGGAGGGGGGCTAAGCAACTTCTAAAACAAGGCATAGGACTTCATAAACAAGGAAGGGAAAGGTGAGGTGGAAGAAGATCTAAAACAAACATCCAAATGAAAAAAATAATTTGAAGTACATCTCTAAAAAACAAACAAAAAGAACGTAAGAACATATGAGCCATGCTTGGTCAGACCAAGGCTCCATCTAGTCCAGCTTTCTATTCACACAGTGGCCAATCAGCTGTCGACTGGGAACCCTCAAGCAGGGCATGAGCGTAACAGCACCCTCCCACCCATGTTCCCCAGCAACTGGTGTACATAGGCTCACTGCCTCTGGTATTGGAGGTAGCACATTGCCATCAAGCTTAGTAGCCACTGATCGCCTTCTCCTCCAGGGACTTGTCTAACCCCCTTTTAAAGGCATCCAAGTGGTGGCCATCGCTATGTCTCATGGTTGCAAATTCCATAGTTTAAGTATGTGCTGTGTGAAGAAGTTCTTCCTTTTCTGTCCTGAATCTCCCACCAATCAGCTTCATGGGATGACCCCGGGTTCTAGTATTTTGAGAGAGGGAGAAAAAAGTCTCCCTATCCACATTGTCCTCACCATGCATAAATGCTGTACACCTATATCATGTCTCCCCTCACCCTCCATTAAAATGGAGGGGAGAGAGTCCCATAGTGCTATGTTCTCTAAAGTTGGGTTATTTCTTAACATAACACATGTCTCTAGTAGGGATGGATGGATGCCAGCACCCCGTCTGGGTCTTCCAGGTGCCCGCCAAACTACTGCCCCCATTTGTGCACCCCCTAGACCCACTCTCATGCCCCCCTATGCTTGCCAAGTCATGCTCACCTGCTCTGAGCCATCCTTGAGTGCCTGTTGCTCCTGCGCTTGCAATTTTGTGGAAAAAATGGCACCTCGGGAACTTCTGTAAATCTAATATTGCACACAGAGCGGCTATAAAGGCCCCACCTATGCAACATTTCAGGCAAAAATGGTCCATTTACACCTGTAATATTGTGTGGATGGTGCCTTTATGGCTGTTATGTGCACAATATTGGATTTATGGAACTTCCTGAGGTAGGAGTGCACGAAAGCCACTTACCTGGTCTCGCAGCTTTTCGCGGTGGGGGGGAGGCGCTTCGCTGCTCTCCCCCCGAAGTTCAGGCTGGGGGGGAGGCTTCCCGCCTTGCCCGGCCGAAATTCAGGCCGGGGGGGAGGCTTCCCGCCTCGCCCGGCTGAAATTCAGGCCGGGGAGGAGACGCCTCGCCTCGCCCGGCCGCGAAATTAAAATTCGCGTTCCTTATTTGGTCGCTGTAGTCTACGTAAACCTTTACGTAGACTACGGCGAAAATAAGGGCAACGCAAATAGCGTTGCCCTTATTTTCGCTGTAGTCTACGTAATCTTTACGTAGACTACAGCGACCAAATAAGGAATGGGAATGGTGGCTCCCTATGGGGGCCACCATTATCCGTACGCGCTTTTTTTTTTTTTTAAAGTCACCCGTGATAGGCTACGTGATGATTTACGTAGCCTATCACGGCTGACTTTGCAAATCTAGCCGTGATAGGCTACGTTAATCATCACGTAGCCTATCACGGGGGCATTTTTTTTTTTTTTTAGTGTTATTGGAATGGCGGCGGCGGCAGCCGGTCGAAAGATCGGCTGCCGCCCTCGCCCCTGACAAAGACCCGATGAACTGCCGCCGGGACCCGCCGCCAGGAGGGACATTCAGCAAAGGTAAGTCCCAATTAGGGGGGGTGCGGGGGGCAGGGGGGTAAGGAGAATTTCTCCCCGAAACTTGTTCGGGGGGCCGAACACGTTGGCGCTCAGCCCCCCGAAGTTTCGGGGAGAAATTCTCCACCAACCCTAGCAGTGGGTAAAGGCCTGTAGAGTGGAGGCTGCCGCCCCCGCCAAGCACATTGAGGGATAACCTTATAACCAAGTCAGTAACCCCCCCCTTCACTATAACAACATGACCACATTATGCATTCTCCGTCCTCCCGAAATTGGAGGGTCATGTCATGTGTCAGTGTGTTCGCGCTCCAGAGTCAGTATTACAACATCTGGTTCTGGGTCCACCATGTGCCGGGTTAGGCAAACCCAATTGTCGATGCGTTGTCATGAAATTAGGTCAACATCTTCTGGGCCTTAGCCCTGTGGGTGCTCCATTCCCAGATCCCATCCTTGCAGCACTATGAGAGATCGGGATACTGAAGCCAGGCATGCCAGCCTGCATTCCATGGCTCTCCATACAGGAGCCGCCTGCGACAGAGCAGGGTGTGTGTGCCGCGCATTATGCAAAACCTCAGCGATAGGATTCATGGCCCTTATCTATAGATCATTGGCCACAATTTCACGCCTCCTTAAGGAACAACAGACTATTGGGACCATAAGTCACAAGCTGGCCATTTAGTCTTCCAGCCCACAAAGGTGGGTTTCACTGACTCCATGTCAGAATTTAGGTTTCGGCGTGCAAGATAGTGTTGGGCACAGATGTTTGCCTGCATTAGTAAATTAACCACCCTCTCTCTCCGGATACCCCTTTCAGGCTCCGGGGGTCATGGCCCTCCACTGGAGCTTTCCAATAAGACGTTTCCCTGTTCCACGTAGCAGCCCTAACGGAATGCAGGGTTGGTCTGGGCTCACAAGGCCGACTTGTCCCGGAGGGCCTTGATTTGCTGCAAAGTACAGGTCTGGCCCAAGGTAATCCATTTACTTATTTGGTGATCAAGTTGATCGGCATGGCAAGGGCACGGCAGTGGCCCACGGCCAAACGCAAGTCAACGGATTATGCTTTGGCGGCACCTTATGGGTTTTTATGGCATGCCACGGGTCTGAGGAGGGGCCTCCTTTTTTATCACTTCAATGGTTTGCTGTTGACTTAAGGGCAATTGTGTAGTTTCCCTTAATGTGCTTCTTCCTTAAACCAGCAGACTCATTGTACGCCGGTACGGGTGCTCTTACATGGGCACGTTTTGATGTCTGGAGCTGCATGAAGAGCTTGTATGTCTTCTTCAGAATTCAGCTTCTGTCACCCTGTCACATTAAGATCCAGTGGCTCCATAGACATGGCATACGTTGGGAGTCCCCTCCTCACTCTGTCCCACCAAGTTTGTCAGTCTTCCTCCTCAGGTCCAGGTGCTGCACATTGGAGGGAATGACTTTGGCTGTAAGCCAGGCGAGGACCTGATGGAAAAGGCCTTGGTTGAGATGCAGGTGGTCCGACATACCTGGCCGGAATTAGCCTATTGCAGCCCTCACTGCTCCCATGGATCAATGGGAAGGAATGGAATGACATTGCCAGTGGCAGGGCACGTTGGAAAGTGCACAGAGAAATGGCTTATTGAGGTGATGGATGCACCACCCGCCAGGGAATTTTGTGGACATGGAGGGAGTGTTACAGGTAGGACAGTGTCCACCTGTCTCATTTAGTGAATAACATATGTCTGTCTGATCTGCAAAGGGGCCTGCGGGAAGTTCTTCTGTGCAGGTGGGGGGAGTTTCACAAGCTCTAGGCTTGTGACTCCTGTGGCGGCTAGGACGGGCAAAACAGGAAAGTAGGGATGGTGTGCATGCAGAGGCACCTTATGGTGACAGGTGACGCCTGAGGGCCCCCCGAACGGGTTGTGCGGCTCGGCGGGGGGATAAGGGTTGCCTGGGAGACCAACCCTACTCACTCACCCAGGTGTTTCGCGGCACCGGGTTGGGGGTGACACCGGAAGGTCTACCTCCCCCAGAAGGGGCAGTCCGGAGGGATGGCGAGATCACGGCTGGGTATGTTTTCACCCAAGAAGTGCCAGCTAGCCACTGACACAGTTAGATGCCCGTCCTAGTTACCCCTTTGCAGCTATTTCAATAAATGTGGCCCAGTTTTCAACCCAAGCTTGTTGTCTGCGTCTTCTTTAACCCATCTCCGCTCGCAATTACAGCCACACCCTCTCAAACTGTTTGTGGGTACTCTTCAATTTTACACTTAAATACATAAGCCATTACTTGTCCTTTCTCCTTCAGTATAGGCATGGACCATCCTCAAACCCTCCTCTCTTGAACTCCTATCTTTCAGATAAATTTGTTGGGATATTTTCTCAGTACAACTCATAGAATCTACTCCCCCTGATTTCTGGTTATAATGGCATAATTGGATTAATCCAACTGACCTTTATCATAGGGCCACAACTGTTCCCCTGTAATACACCTATATCATGCCCCCTCATTTGTCTTTTTTTTCCTAATTAAATTTCTATGGATTTTGTAACCTCTATGGGGACTGCCTCTGATCAGTTTGGGAGCCTTTTTCTGCACATTTTCCAGATCTACAATTTTCTTGTTGATGTGCAGAAACCAGAACTGTGTACAGTATTCCAAGTGTGGGCACACCATAGATTTGTATAAAGGTATTACAATACTGGCATTTTTATTTTTGATCCCTTTCCTAATGACCCATAACATAAAACCTGCAATTTTACACTCTCTCTCTCTCTCTCTTACACACACACACACACACACACACAGTTGCCACACTACAGGTCATTTTCATTGTGTTATCAGCCTAAGACCCCAAAATCTGTTTCCCAATCAATCTCATCACCAGCTAAACCCCCATTAGTGCATATGTGACGTTAAGAATGTTTGCCTAAAGTGTATCACTTTACACATACATTGAACTGCATTTTACCATTTTAGTGCCCTTTCACTCAGTTTGCAGAGATACATCTCGAGTTTTTGCTGTTGTCTGTTTTAACCACCCTGAATAAATTGGTATCATCCACAAACCTGGCCAGCTCACAGCAAACCTCAGACTTCACATAATTTGGACGGATGTGTATAAAGATCTTTGGGGAACCCCAGTTCTTATATCCCTCCTTTGTGAGAACAGTTCATTTATTCCTTTTCTGTGCTTCCCATTCTTTAATCAGTTACCAGTCTGTAAGAACTAGGGATGTTGTGGTGGTCTGAGAGGAGGGTGGAGTCTGGCAGTCTCCATCCCAGATCCCATTTGCTGTGCTGCCACACACTTACCGGACCCAGGCACCAAGTGCCGTGTGCCCCACGAATCCCCGGCAGTCTCCTGTCCCCTTAGCAAGCTGCCATTTTGCGTAAAAATGGCAGCTCAGGGGTTTCCGGAAATGTAATGTTATGTAAATGGTGGCTGTAAAGGGGCCATTTACACAATATTACAGGCATGAATGGTCCATTTGTGCACGTAATGTTGCATAAATGGCCCCTGTGTGCAACATTACATTTCTGGAAAACGCCAAGCCACCATTGTTACACAAAATGGAGGCTCACTAAGGGGATGGGTGGCCCTGTGGCATTCACCAGGTGCTCCCCGGGCAGGTGGGCGGCAGAGGCGGTTTGGAAAGCACCCGGTGAGCGCGGATGGAGGTGAGGCTATCCAGCCCTAATAAGTACCAACCTTTTTATTCCATGACTACTAAGTTCGCCACTTGGTCAAAACCTTTTGAAATTCCAAGTACACATCCACTATGCTCGGTTGTAATGCCTGTGTTTGAATGATATTGTATCTTGATATACTGTAATTCCAGATATTTGGGGAGGGGGGTGATGTAAAGGTTCCCTCTGTGAGCCCCCCAAATTGCTTCAAGTAACATCGGATGAAACTGGACTTCCAGTTGGCACCATTCTGCAGAGCCTCCATGGGATGCTATCTCAAACAGATTTTTAAAAGGTTGAAAAACCTTTTTATCTCTCCCCTGGAATTAAAAGGGGAGGCAAAGAGCACATCTGGATGAAGTCTTGGAAGTTTAGTCCTCTCCATGAAGGAGCAGGGGGGCTGGATTTCGAGACCAGTCTGCTGGAGCTTAATCATCGCTCAAAGTTATTTTGAAACTCCTATCTAATTAGGAGAAATCAAGACTGAAGTGCTCCATTGTAGTTTATGGATTAAGAAATACCAATAATATCTGAGGAATGGTTTAAGAAATACTAACAATATTTGAGGACCTGCAAGATCTCTTTGAAGAGAAGGATGGCTACATCAAGGAGAAAAAAAAGTAACCCAATCTCCGCCCCCCCCCTTTAGGGATGTATGAATTGTGTACCTTCCATGTCGCTTGACTTCCGCTGTTTGCTGCCAGTACTCCGTACCATCGTTCGACGTTCGCAAGCCCCCGGAATTCTCCTCTTTTTTTTCTGCTCCAAGAATTACAAAGATAAATCCGTACAAACAGCCGTAATTCTGCATAACTTCTGTAAGTAAGGCTATTTTTCGTAGATATTTACATATTTTTCCCCTGCCCTGAGAAGTGCAGTAATTACTTTCAGCCAAAACACTTCCTTCTCCTCTGGGCTTCCCAAAAGGCCCTAGGTGTGCTTGAGGGATGCACTCTTTGTTTAAAGCAACGCTGCTTGAAAGAAAGAAAAAACCTTTTAAAATGACCATGCCAGTCTAGAGCCCTGCACGAGTATTATTCCCCCTGTTAAACTTTCTATTTCTACATCCAGCCTTGTTGGTGACATCGTGAGGCTAAAATGGAGAGGAGAACCAACTCTGTGCATATCTACTCAGAAGTAAGTCTTATTGAGTTCAATGCAACTTACTCCTACACATGTAAGCACCCCAGGGGTATTTGTAACTGGGTGGTAGTTGTCTAATAATGTTGGGCCCAGAGTGGGCTTCTTCAGGAGTGGGTGTAATACTGCATCCTTAAGGACAGCAGGGACCACCCCTTCCCATAGGGAAGAATTTATCACTCCCTGGACCCACCCAGTCATACCCCCTCGGCTAGCTTTTATTAGCCAGGAGGGACAGGGATCAAGAAGGCACATGGTGAGTCGCATTATTGCAAGGATCTTGTCCAGATCATCAGGCTGTAACAACTGGAACTGATCCCACAAAATAAGGCAGATGGTGGCATCAGACACCTCGACTGGAACTATGCTAACAACTGCATCAAAGTTGCTGTGGAGACAAGCGAGTTTGTCCTCAAAGTATGATGCAAAAAGGTCACAGCAGGTCCTCGACGGGGCCAGGGGCCCATTTACTGGGGAAGATGTTAACAACCGCTGGACCATCTGGAAGAGCTCCGCTGGATGGCTACTTGAGGATGCAATGGAGGCAGTAAAATAAACCTTCTTTGCTGCCCACACTACCATGCAGTGGGCACGATTATGCACTCCAAAGCATGCTCGGCAATCTTCACTTTGAGGGTTGATCCTTTTGCACTCTTGCCGATGTCCAGCCACAATTCCATGAATTGGAAAGAAAGAGTAAGTTTAGAAAGTAATTTAAACGTCATAGAGAGAAGCAGAGAAACACTCTCTACTGCAAGTAATAAAGCTTGATTATGTGAATGAAAGAGTGTAAACTATAAAATAATAAAAAGTATTGAATATAAAACATTATCAAAGAAAATAGCCTAAAAGAATTCCACCATGCATAAGGTGCACAGCATGTACAGTCCAGTCTCTCTACACACACATCCATTGTGTGTCAATTTCAGTTTCCCGCAGTTTCTCATTTTCCAATCTTAAATTCAGTTTCTCCTAACTTTGAGATTTTTTTTTAAGTTCACATGAAAATTCGTATGCATTTTTGTGTGCATGTCTTCTGTAGTGGGTTTGACACTGGAAGAACTGCCAAGGAGTTAGAGGTATGAATTGACACATTGTCCCATTTGCTATTTGAATGTATGGAGCCTGGTGTACCTTCACATAGTGAGTAGATTTTTTCATGCTTTAGCTACCCAAAGGGGGCCTCTCACATGAGCTCTTTGGTATCAAGCAAGTGCGGCTCCATATGTCAACAAACCTTTCAGCTGCAAGGCCTACGCCAAGCTCCCTCCTCCTGAAGTTACGGGTGTCAGGCCTTGATTCTCATGGAGGAGCTGAGAGCCTCCCCTTCCCATGATGTAATGTTGGGGCCCTGTTCTCAGCGTAAGGGTGACTGATTTCCCAGCCTGCAATGCTACGAGCATCTTCATGAAACAGGGAGGGAACTATATCAGTCCGTGCTAAGAGCAGGCCAGTGTGATCTTGCTCCATGGGGGAAAGCGGGTTACCGGCCTCGAGAAACGTGTGGCTCTAAGAACAACTTCTCATCTCTCTTGGGACCTAGAGAGAAACCCAGCGATAACAGCTTCATCAGCTGATGAGATGTGGAGCTTTCTTTTCATATTTATTCTGTGTTTATTCTCTATCAATAAATGGCCATCCTTTTGGGCAAGGGGCTTTGTTTCAACTTGGTGATCAAAAATAATCTATTTTGACTGGCCCCTGACAGAATCAGGACCCCAGATCAATACATCTCCAAATGCATACGTTTTTGTATGCAATGTTGCCTAATATAATGCATTTTAATGTTAATTTCACTAATGTACACATTTTGGTTTGGATATTTTGATGGGAGAATTCCATTGAGAAATTCAGAGGAGTGAAAATTTCAAAGGAGAAGTGAGTTTTGCTTTGTGTATGTGTTTGAAAGTCTAGAATTACATAAGTTCATATTAAAATGTGAACCACATGAATGTCTCTCCCATCCCTAGTTCTAAGTTGTACAGGGAACCTGCATGAGTACATAAGGCTCCCCACTTAAGAGGTTATTCCTCTAAATTTTAGGGATGGCTGAGAATTCCGCCTTGGACTCCAGTGTGACTCCTTAGGATTTAGTGATGCCAAAGACTATAGCAGAAAGCAACATTTAGTTATAAAGAATAATAAGAAAGGTAAAAAAGAACATACACTATGTAACCCAGCAGTATTGACAGATGCACAAAATGGTAGGTCATTATGGGAAAGTTCCCTATTTAGAAAATACAATTCAACAAAAACTGGACTATGTTTTGAGGCAGTGGGACTATTTCCCAGAGGCCTTTACCATATGGTAAAATAATGTATTTATGATACAGCCCATTATGTACCAATTGCTCCCCAGAAGCAATGTCATTATGCCATGCCAACAATCACCCAGTTTTTAAACATCAGGTTGACTAACAGGATGAATTCTGGTCAACTCCACTCTTGAATGGAACTGATTGTCTGGATCAATGTCGAATGGGCTTCAGGTCTGGCTTTGTAATGCAAACTGCCTTGATCACTCTGTGGGATGGATGACCTCTGCCAGGAGAGGGGCAGGGGGAGCGAGACCCTGCTGATTCTCTTGGACCTCTCAGTGGCTTAAGATACCATCGCCCATGGTATCCTTCTGGATAGGCATTCTGAGCTGGGTTTTGGTAGTACTGCACTGCTGTCATTCTACTCCTAGTTGGATTGAAAGGTTCTAGAAAGTGGTGCTGGGGGTTATTATTCTGCCTCTTGGCCATTATGCTATGGGTTCCACAGGACTTAGATTTATCCTGCAGGCTGTTCAACAAGGCTGTTCAGCATCTACATGAAACTGCTCATGGAGGTATCCAGAGAGATAGGTTGAAGTGTCACCAATATGCAGATGACACCCAGCTGTATCTCTCCTCTCCAAGTGAGGAAGTGGTTGCTCTGCACCAGTGCCTAGCAGCAGTAATGGACTTGGTGAGGGCCAAAACAGGGCAGCATGTTGCATACTCTGCCCTAGGCACTGAACTGAAGATAGGAAGATCCCATTTTATGCCCTATAAAGTGTTAAGGCTCAGCCTTAATAGTCACAGAAGTTGGAGAGGGTGATAATTTGCACAGGAGACTTGAATCCAGGAAAAGAAGACAATTTCAATGGTGGGACACTCCAGTTGAGTTTTGAATGCCAATGCACTGTTACTACATCAGGAAGACATGTATATAGAGACTTTAAGGTTCTCTCATGAGTAATGCTGAAACCTCTCTCTTGTGTGTGGATGATGCTATTTTGGCTATGTAAGAATAAGCACCGGAGAATGAGTTCACTATCGGCATATCTATTTTCAAAGAACCCGTTGCATATGAAGTGCTCTCTTGAATCAAGAGTATGATTTTGGGCCACCCAGCTCTATCTCTCCTCTCCAAGTGAGGAAGTGGTTGTTCTGCGCCAGTGCCTAGCAGCAGTAATGGACTGGGTGAGGGCCAATAAACTGAAACTCAATCCAGACAAGACAGAGGTACTGTTAATGGGATGGGGTGGGGGTCATCTGCCTGGCTAAGTAGCGCTCAACTTCTACTGGATGGGGTTGCCTTCCCCCAAATGATCAAGTTCATAGTTTGGTCATGCCGTTGGATCCAGCATTGTCACTGGAGACACAGGGCACTCTTTATCAGCTTAGGAGGATATACCAACTACAACTCCATCTGAACACAAATACCATGCCTACAGTTATCAGTGCTCTGTTAACTTCTCATCTGGATTACTGAAATGCGTTATACATAGGGCTGCCTTTGAAAATGGTCCAGAAACTTCAGCTGGTCCAAAATAGGGCAGCAAGAGTATTAATG
Organism: Heloderma suspectum; assembly: GCF_057233095.1. NCBI lineage: Eukaryota > Metazoa > Chordata > Lepidosauria > Squamata > Helodermatidae > Heloderma > Heloderma suspectum. Next base: position 112,076,494 of record NC_139463.1, on the reverse strand, counting down.
GTCATATTACACCAGTACTCTGTGATCTCCACAGATTGCAGTCTGTTTCTGGACACAATTCAAAGTGCTGGTATTAACTTTTGAGGCCCTAAGTAGCTTGGTGCCAGGTTACTTGAAGAATCACCTGCCCAGACCCTACAATCATTTTCAGAAGCCTTCCTCCAGATGCCCCTGTTAAAGGAGGTGAGACAGGTGGAAACTAAGGAAAGGGCCTTTTTCAGTGGTGGCATCCTGGTGGTGAAATGCGAAATGCCCTCCATAAAGAGGCATCTATGTTGTGGTCTTTTGGGCACCAGGTGAAGACCTTCAACCCCTACCCCCGGCTTTTTAGTCCTGTTTGAGGCCTTCAGATTATTATCATCATCATCATCACTACTACTACTACTATTATTATTATTATTATTTTGATATGTGATTGTGCTTTTAGACCTGCTGGTGGTTCTTACTCTGGTTTTATTTTGTTTTGATCTTTTAAAGGTTTATATTATGTTTTTATCATTCTATATTTAATTCTTTTGTGTACTGCTCATGGAACTTTAGGCATTGGGCAGTATAGAAGTATAATGTATAAATAAATAGACTATGAAAACGTTTCCTTCTGAACATTAATACGTTTGGTTCTTTCCTTCATGCACAGGAAAGACCTCTCTCCTTGTGCAATGATAATTGCCATTCCGGTTATAGTAAGACCAAGAAAGAAGGGAAGGGATTTTGCTGCTATGATTGTCTTCCATGTCCCAAAGGGAAGATTTCAAACCAGACGGGTAAGCTGTATTTAATAAATGAAATTATAAAATATGTTAGCTGTTGTCAGGGCCAGATCAAGGCCATGATGGGCTCTGGGGCTAGCCATCTGTAGTGGGCCCTTACTCTGCCCCAATACTCAATGCACACCTGGCATTTGTGCATACACACACACACACACACAGAGTTAACACATCAAAGCACTCTCTCCCCCCCCACTCACACACAAGAGAGAGACACAAACTGACTCACTGACTGATCCAGACACAACAGCCAAACAGGACATACACATACACAGTCATTTTGCTGCCTGAGAAGGACCAGGAAATGCCTACCATTTCTCACTGGATGATTTGGATCGGTCACTTCCTGTCAGTCTCACCTACCTCACAAGATTGTTGTGAGTAAAAAAAAAACAGGGAATATATTTAGCTCCTGAAGGAAAGACAGAATGTAACTGCAATAAAGCAATAAAATAAACATTTATGTACTAGGAAAACATAATTGTCTTTCACTATGATCATACCCCCCCCCCCAGCATGGAAAATGGTCATTTATGCATTGAATTACTGTGTGCGTTTACATGCATGAGTGATACAGAAAAGAGGCATGTAGCATCGTGTGTGTGTGTTTTAAATGGTTTTCAGATATAGTATAAAAATAACATTTGGGATGGGCGGTATGAAATAAGGTCTGAGCTATCAGGAACATATCCTGTTATTCCTGCTACCTAGTGTTTGGGGCTAGATATGCTACTGCTCAATCAAAGCTACACTAAAATTCTGGATTTCCCAATTGTTTTCTATGGGTGGTAATCACTATTCCACAAGGGTAGAAAAAGAAGGGGAGAGTTTAAAAAGAACTAGTAAGTCCCTTCTGCAGACAAGTGGTTGCTCCACTCTGCTCTCTTTGGCCAACTGTTGACCACAGATGTGCCTTCACTCATAGGCTAAACACACCGAAAGGTGGTAGCAGGCTCGTTTCTCAATAAACAATTGTCTATTTCCAATAACCTGATTGGAATGTGTCTGAACATTTTGTCTCATATTTTGGGTTTTACACAGGCTAGAAACTTGCTTTTTTTAATTTGAAAGCTGGGGATTTGGGCTACCTAGTGCCCTCCCCCCTCAGATGGTGGATGGGGGCCTGGAGCCCCCCTAGCCCTGCAATTGTAATAGCCATGGCTGTTGTAATAAGCACAGAAACCGGGGATAGAATGAAACACAGCTTTAATCTCCAGAGTCAGTCAACACTTTGTGCTGCAATCACAGGTCTTCCTCTGCTTCAGTATCACGCATGTGATCTTAGGGCATGCAAATTACCATTTCCTAAGAAAGAGTGATTACTGTCCCAAATAATGGGGTGTTTCCAAATGATAAACTATCATTACAACTGTGATATTGCATGTGCACAGATTGGCATATAGGCACCCATTTCCATAAGGTCTAAAACATTTTTTTTTCACATCACAATGGTGGTGGGTATTGCTTCTATGCAATAGGTGAATTTCACTCATCTTTGTGTCCATCCCCCCAAGCATCAATGACTGTTGTGTGTGTGTGTGTGTGAACTTGACAGTCCATAAAAAGTGCTGCTAATGTGTTTGTTTATTTATTTATGGTTCAGCTGTAATATCTAGACAAGATGGAGATAGTGATAATTCCAGGTTTGCAGTACCCAGGGAGATAATGCACTTTCAATGATGGAGTTGAGCTTACTTTTGTTCTCTGAGGTTCAAAAGTCTGAGATGCCTCTGGACATCCCAGTGTATTACAACTGCATGAGAAGTATACAAACTTGAATTTCAGAATTTGATGTAGCAATCATCGAACAAAGCTTTGTAATGTTGAGCCTTGATTATTGCATAGGCCTCCATATACTGTAAACTATGTTTTCCTTTTGAGACATGGATGACTGTTTTCAATGCCCAGAAGATCAGTATCCAAACAATGTCCAGGATTTATGCATTCCTAAATATATAATGTTTTTATCTTATGAAGAGCCTTTGGGCATCACATTTGTCGTTGTTGCACTTTCCTTTTCTTTCATCACAACCTGGGTGCTTGGGATCTTCATTAAGTATCAGGACACTCCTGTAGTTAAAGCAAACAATCAAAACCTCACCTATACTCTCCTCCTCTCCCTCCTCCTCTCCTTCCTTTGTACCTTGCTGTTCATTGGACACCCAAAGGAGATGACATGTCTCCTTCGACAAATTGTTTTTGGTATCACCTTCTCAGTGGCAGTTTCTTCTGTATTGGCCAAAGCAATCATTGTGGTTCTAGCTTTCAAGGCTACCAAGCCAGGATCCAGCATGAGGAAATGGGTGGGCAAACAACTGGCCAGCTCCATTGTTTTTTCTAGCTCCCTTGTTCAAGCAATTATTTGCACTGTGTGGCTAGGAACCTCTCCTCCATTCCCAGATTTTGACATGCAGTCAGTGACAGAAGAAATTGTACTGGAATGTAACGAAGGGTCCACTATCATGTTTTATTGTGTCTTGTGGTTTTTGGTTTTCCTGGCTATTGTCAGCTTTACTGTGGCTTTCCTTGCCAGGAAGTTACCCAACAGTTTTAATGAAGCCAAATTTATCACCTTCAGCATGTTGGTCTTTTGCAGTGTTTGGTTATTGTTTGTTCCAGCCTACCTCAGCACCAAGGGGAAATACATGGTGGCTGTGGAAATCTTCCCCATGTTATCCTCCAGTGCTGGGTTACTACTCTGCATCTTTTGCCCCAAGTGCTATGTCATTTTGCTGAGGCCTGATTTGAACAATAAGCATCAGCTAATGAGAGGGAAGATGTAAAGAATATGATTCTATTGCATTATTTCAGCTTAGGTTGGTCATCATGATTACATCCCCTTGCAAGCCTTAAGTTAATCACAACTACGTTGTTCCATTGTTTTTGATGAAATGCAATCCCATTTAACTAATATTGACTCATAATATATGGTCATCATGGATGATTCCCCCCATCTTAATAGTGTGTTATTCAGCAACTCCCCCCCCCATGCTATTCCATTGTGATGAGGCCTGAGCTCCAGCCAGCTAATAAGAAGAAAGCATCAAATAATCTGAAATCATAAGAACATAAGAAGAGCCATGCTGGATCAAACCAGGAGTCCATCTAGTCTAGCATTTTGTTCACACAGTTCCCAACCAGCTGTCCACCAGGAACCCTTGATTTGTATCTAGCTAAGGTTAGCCATGATCAAGTCCCATTTCTACTTCTTTCCATTGGTTTCATTTTGATTTAGTCATGCCCAAGTTTAGCTCAATCATTGCCTGAGAGACTTCTGGTTGGAGATGGTGTTGTGACTGGATCTTCATTGAGTCTCTCCTGAGTTTTAGCTTAAAAACAAACAAACAAACAAACACCCTCTTTGAGACTGTCACATTATCTGGGTATTTGCTATTAACCTTGTTTAAAGCTTTTGTTTTTTGTTTTCTACATTTATATCTGTTTGTTGTGCTTTGGGTGGCAAGAAGGGCCACGGCTAAATCCGAAAAGGAAGAAAAGCTTAGGAATGCCATCTATGCCACCATTGCTTCCCCTCCCCCACAAAGGTTTCAAAAGATGCAACTGAAGGAGAAGAGCTACTTGTTTTGATTTTAAAAAAAAATGTGGTTATCCTTTCAGTCAAAGCAGCTCGAACAGTTGAAATTGATTCAGGATTCCATCAATACTCTACAAAGGTCTGTAGATTCGATAGATGTTCATCTTCAAAAGATGAAGTCAAAAGTTGATGCACTTGAAGACCGGATCACTACTCATGAAACTGCAATGGAGGCCTCTCACAGTGTATTATCTGCTCGAATTTCTCAATTAGAAACTCTCACTTGGACAGCTAATCTGCATATTCTTGGCCTTAGAGAGTTGGCGACAGACCTTTGTCTTGCTGAGTTTATGAATAAATTTCTGTGAGAGTTGCTGGCACTGCCTCCTGATTTTCCACTTGATATTGAGCACGCTTATTGTGTTCCTGGATCTACATGAGCTTCTAGAGTGGGGCCTTTTATTGTTCAGTTTCTACAGGCTTCCACTAAAGAATATCTGCTGTGTAAACCCAGGCAGAGAGGAGAGTTTATGGGGGCCAGCCAATCATAGATTATGTTTGTTTGTTTGTTTGTTTGTTTCTGATTACACTAAAGAAATTGCTGATAGAAGAAGACAGTTTACCAAGGTGAGAAATCTTGCAAAGCAAATCAATTTGCAATATCTTATCAAATATCTTACCACATTTTGCATTTTTTTCAAAGGCCAGATGAAGAAGTTGTTAAGTTCTGATACGGCAGAATCATTTCTCACTGGCATCAAATTTAAAACTAAGGAGCTATCTTCCCCAGCTCCTTGAATCTTCAGCTAGGGTTTTTTTCTTCTTCTTCTTTTGATTGCTAGCCAGTATTTCCTTGTCTGGTTTTGCATTTTCTGATAGTAAGTCTGGGCAGCAGGTCAGACTTCACTGCATCACATTCTATTGCTTCTTCCTTTTTTTCTCTCTTTCTTCTTCTTCTGTTCTCCTCCCCTTTCTTTTTTTTAGGGGTGCACGAAAGTCACTTACCTGGTCTCGCAGCTTGCTTCGCGGTGGGGGGGAGGCGCTTCGCTGCTCCCCCCGAAGTTCAGGCCAGGGGGGGAGGCTTCCCTCCTCGCCCGGCCAAAATTCAGGCCAGGGGGGAGGCGCCTCGCCTTGCCGGCCACGAAATAAAAAGTTTTTTTAAAAAAACAACGCCCCCGTGATAGGCTACGTGACGATTTACGTAGCCTATCACGGCTAGATCTGCAAAGTCAGCCATGATAGGCTACGTTAATCATCACGTAGCCTATCATGGGTGACTTAAAAAAAAAAAGCGCGTACGCAAATGGCGGCCCCCATAGGGAGCCGCCATTCGCGTTCCTTATTTGGTCGCTGTAGTCTACGTAAAGATTTACGTAGACTACGGCGAAAATAAGGGCAACGCAAATAGCGTTGCCCTTATTTTTGCCATAGTCTACGTAATCTTTACGTAGACTACAGCGACCAAATAAGGAACGCGAATGGCGGCTCCCTATGGGGGCTGCCATTAGCCGTACGCACTTTTTTTTTTTTAAGTCACCCATGATAGGCTACGTGATGATTTATGTAGCCTATCACGGCTGACTTTGCAAATCTAGCCATGATAGGCTACGTTAATCGTCACGTAGCCTATCACGGGGGCGTTTTTTTTTTTTACTTTTATTGGAATGGCGGTGGTGGCAGCCGGTCAAAAGACCGGCTGCCGCCCCTGCCCCTGTCGACGACCTGCCAAACCACCGCCAGGACACACCGCCGGGAGGGACATTCGTGAAAGGTAAGTCCCATCCCAGGGGGGGGTGTGGGGGGGTGCTGAGAATTTCTCCCCGAAACTACTTCGGGGGGCCGAATACGTTGGCACTCGGCCCCCCAAAGTTTTGGGGAGAAATTCTCCCCCATCCCTACTTTTTTTATCCTCCCTTGCATACGTATAACCACACATATATAATTTGTGTGTGCATGTGTGAATATTTACGTATGTGGATTAAACATGGGTTATACATGTAATTATCACATTAAACTTTGTTTTATAAGTTTTATCAGTAAATATATATATAGATATATAGATATATATAATCTCCAAATAAAATAGTACTTTAAATACCCATTTGGTTTTATTCTTATTCTTAATAATAATAATAATAATAATAATAATAATAATTCTTGCTGGTTAAGTCTGTTTGTAATCTTAATTTGCATAGGCATTCAATATGTTATTTAAAAATGTTTTAACTCTTTTAACCTGTTGTTTTATTCTTTATCATGTTGTTCACTGCTCTGAAATCTTCTGATGAGGAGCGGTATATAAATATTGTAAATAAATTAAATAAATAATAAATAAATGTTGGAGGGGCCTAGCTGAGCACTGTAGTTGCATGTCAGTCCAAACAGAAGGCAAATGTTTTTATTTTTTCATTTTTGGTTTTTGGTTTTTGTTATTTTGTTTTGTTTTTTTGGTTGGGTTGGGGTTTTTTACACTTTTTCTTTTTTGGAATTAGATAAAAGGTTTAGACACAAATTGGATTATTTGATTTTAATTGGGGTGGTATTTTCAATTATTGTTTATACCTTTGAGTAATTTTTCCTCTCTCATTTTCTATATAATGAAAATTATTCTGATAGTGTTTGATATGGTTAGTCCTAAATATAAACTAAGGCTGCAACTGTCATGCTACTTACTCTATACAATTTCATTTATTCTTTTGCAAATCTGGAAAGATGTGTTTGGGTGGAGGGGCAAATAATTTGCTTTTGCTTTTTCAATGCTTATTCTGACTTCATGGAACATCAAGGGGCTGAAAATATAAATAAGGAGAAAATAATTCTTTCTAAGTTAAAAGAGCTAAATGTTGATATCGTCATTTTTTTTTTTTACAAGAAATGCATCTGATGGCTGTAGATTAGGGATGTCGTGAGCGTCTGGTTGGAGCTCGAATCCCAGCGAGAAGTTGCCAGTTTGTCCCCCCCAGACACCAGCTCGCAGACCTGAGCTGAGCCCTTGCCTGACTTGTGGTGTGTTGAGTTGGGCAAGAGCTTGGGTGCCCGCATCCTCAGCAAAGGGAGGGGAAGAAGCCAGCGCCTCTCCTCCTTCCCCCATACTTGCTACAGCAGCAGTGGCATGGGAGAGGCTGATCATTTCCTGTAAGTTTTCCTGGCCTTACAGAAAATGACCAGCTTGTTCCTAGTTGCCGCTGCTGTAGCAGGAGGGGATGGAGGGAAGAAGGAGGCACCTATCCTCTTCTCCCCCACCCCCCACCTGCTGGAGGCTAGGGCGAGAGGCTAGGGGCTGGCCGCCCAGGCCCTTTTTCCCATCCACCCCTTGACAGCTGGCATGAGGAAGAAGGGTGATGGACGCTCCAGCGCTCTCTCCCTGGCCTCCTCTAGAGAAGGCCAGGGCAAGAGGCTGGGGGGTGGCTGTGCTGAAGCCCTCCTTCCTCATGCTGGCCCTCAACAGCTGGCATGAGGAACAGGGGCAGCTCATGCAGCTCACAGGCAGGAAGGGAGAGCAAGGAAGCTTGCGGAGCAGGCCCGGGCTGTGTGAGTTCTGGGGGGCAGTTCGGCAAGCTCCCCAATCCCAGACAGAGATGGGCTTGTCCATCCCTACTGTAGATGGACACATGCTGCAAAAGGACTGGGTTGGTGAGGTTTATGTTACAGAAACTTCAACACAGTGTAAAGGGTTTGCAATTTTAATTTGTAAGCAACTTTCTATTTCAGTTCAACAGGCGATTCTTGACATTGCGGGTCATTTTTGATCCTTGTTGGGAAGTATGTGGATAAATTAATTGCTATGATCACTGCATATGGGGCTAATATTGATTCTCTGGTTATGTTTCATGATTGTTCTGCTAAACTGGTTGATATCACATATGATTATTTGATTGTGGGTGTCTTAGATACTGTCAGGGTGGAAACTGAGCCCATAGAGCCCCAGAGCACTTCTGATTCTGAGGAGGAACAGCAATCCGTGGGAGAGGAGCGCGCTTATCTCTCAGAAGCACAGCAGCTGGCAGAGATTCCTCCTGCCAGCATTCCTGGGATAGATAGTGACCCTGGCAGTGAGACAGCGCTGGAGGGGGGCTTGCTGGATGCTCAGCGCAGACGCAGGGAGTGACGACAAATGGAGGGCACCGAAAGGAGGCACTCCGCTTGTTTGGCGCTCAAACAATGGTTGCGTCCCAAGGACCCAAGGGAAAGAGGGGGGATCTCTCCCTAGCCCATAAGTTCAGGGTCTTCCCGCGCTTCTCCTTCAAATGGGGACCAACTGCCATACCTGGAGCATAGGCTACTCTGCTATCTTTCTCCAGTGCAGTTCCTTGCTTAGTCACTAGTGATAGTATCTGTAAGAGTCATTAAGTAATAAAGGAATAAAGCCTTGGAAAGAATCCTCGTCATCTGTGTCCTGAGTTGGCTATTGGAGGGGACTGTAAAAGGCAGCTAGGGCACTCCTGACAGATACTTTGGTGGATAGGAGTACACCTCCCCCTAAGACTCAATCTGATGTGAGACTAGCCATGCTTACATGATGGAATATGGTTTAATTGATGCTTGGAGAATTTTACATCCTGCTGATACAGAGTACACTTTTATTTCATAGGTTCACCATAATTGCTTTAGATTAGAGTATTTTTTGCTCTCTATATCTTTGGTATGTCAAATAAAAGATTGTAAGATTGACACATTGGTGGTGTCAGATCATGCCCCAGTATGTTTGGAACTGCAATATTTTGAAACTAGGGATGTACGAAAGTCACTTACCTTTTTGCGGATGTGATTCACAGTGGGGGGGGAGGCACTCCTTTCCTCCCCCTGGAATCCTCAAGGGGGGGGAGGCGATCCGGTCCTCCCCCCCAGAATCCTGCCCGGCCAGCTCTGCTCCGTGGCAGCTCCGTGGAGCAGCCGTCCAGGGCCATCCGCAGCTGGAGTTCTGGCCGTGGACTGGCTGCTGCAGATGCAAATGGCGGCCGCCATAGCGGCCGCCATTTGCATCCAGCCAGGCTGCCATGATAGGCTACGTAAATATTTATGTAGCCTATCATGGCAGGCAAAAAACCCCAAAAATGGCGTATGCAAATGGCGGCGGCTATGGAGGCTGCCATTTGCATTCCCTATTTTTCGCTGTTTTAGCCTACGTAAATATTTACTATTACAGTGGGGAAAAAAGGGGAACGCAAATAGCATAGTGGGTGGTATTTGCATTCCTTTTTTTTCCGCTGTTTTAGGCTACATAAATATTTTCATAGGCTAAAACGGCGAAAAATAGGGAACGCAAATGGTGGCCGCTGTAGCCACTGCCATTTGCATAAGCTGTTTTTTTTTTTTGCCTGCCGTGATAGGCTACGTAAGTATTTACGTAAATACTTACGTAGCCTATTATGGCAAACAGCAGATGCAAATGGCGGCCGCAGCAGCTGGTCGAAAGACCAGCCACCGCCGCCGCCAGAACATCCGCCCCAGGTAAGCTTCATCCCGGGGGGGAATACATGGGGGGGCCATTCCAGAATGGCCTCCATTCCGTGGTGGAATGGAGGCCATTCCACCACGGATTTCGGAGGGCCGAATGCTAGTGCATTCAACCTCACTGAAATCCATGGCGGATTTCTCCGCCATCCCTATCTGAAAACACTAGGGACTCCAATCTTTGGTGCCTTAATGTTTCTCTTCTTAGAATCATAGAATAGTAGGGTTGGAGGGAGCTTATAAGACCATCGAGTCCAACCCCCTGCTCAATGCAGGAATCTATGTCAAAGCATCCCTAAGAGATGGTTGTTCAGCTTCATCTTGAATGCCTCCAGTGTGGAAGAGTCCACCACCTCCCTAGGTAACTGATTCCATTGTCATATTGCTCTAACATTGAGGAAGTTTTCCTGATGTTCAGCCGGAATCTGGCTTCCTGTCACTTGAGCCCATTATTCTGTGTCCTGAGCTCAAGGATGATCCAAAAGAGATCCTGGCCATCCTCTCTGTGACAACCTTTCAAACACTTCAAGAGCACTATCATATCTCCCCTCAGTTTTTTCTAGGGATGTTGGACAATTCCGCCACGGACTCCCCCCGGAGTCTGTGGTGGAAAGGACTACCCCCCCTGAAATTCCCCCGGAATGGACCTACCTGGTGGCGGTGGCGGCAGATGCGGTGGCGGCATCTCCAGGTCGTCTTCCGGCCGCTGCCGGGCTTCTGTGGCTGCAAATGGCAGCTATTGTAGTGGCCGCCATTTGCATCTGTGCCTTAGGCCATGATAGGCTACGTAAATACTTTGTGCCCCTGCTGTTTGCTGTGATAGGCTATGTAAATACTTATGTAGCCTATCATGGCCTAAGGCACGGACGCAAATGGGGGCTGACATAGTGGCCGCCATTTGCATCTGCAGCGTGGCAGCAGCAGCCGGAAGTCCGGCTGTTGCCAGGGAGGATTCTCGCCATTTGCATCGCTATGGTAGCCCGTGATAGGCTACATAAATATTTACGTAGCCTATCATGGATGAAATGGGAACACAAATGGCATAGGGGACTCCATTGGCATCCCTGCTTTAGCCGTGATAGGCTATGTAAATATTTACGTAGCCTATCACGGGCTACCATAGGGATGCAAATAGAGTCCCCTACTCAGGACGCCTTTTGCATCAGCACCAGCCCGACAGCAGCCAGGTAGGCTCCATTTCATGTGGCTTTTGTGGGGTGGAGGGGTGGGAATCCATTCCGCCATGGATTCCAGGGGGCTGAATTCACTGGAATTCAGCCCCCCTGGGATCCATGGCAGAATTCTCTAACATCCCTACTGATCGGAGATAGGGTTTACTCTAGTGTATTAAGCAATTGACAATTTCGATGGTGCCGGGTTAATTACTTATTTGGGAATAATTATCCCTAGAAATAACTCAAATGATTAAGTTAAATTTAAATAAGTTGATTAATGATATTTCACAAGATATAGATAGATGGGCATCCTTAAAGTTGAGTTTATGGGGGGAAGGTTAATACATGTAAGATAAATACTACACCTCGAATTATTTACATTATATATGGGATCCCCTTGCTTATACCTGGCAAATATTTCCAGAAATTTAATGCTTTGTTTCATAAATTCTTTTGGGGTTCCTTTCCACCAAGAATATCTTTGAAAATGATGCAACTTCCGATTAAAGAAGGTGGGTTTGTTTTTTCTGGATCTTGCTACGTATCATCAGGCTTATTTGTTGACCTATACTAATTTTTTGTCTTTTCCACTCAGGTTTGATTGTTTGTTTTGGAATCTTCCTGTCTGGGACCTTTCTCCAAATGGATGGCATTAGATTCCTGGCATATTAAGGTGGATAGAGCTCCTCCCACAATCTTGGCGGTTAGAGATGTGTGGTGTATAATATCACACCAACTACGGTTTGACCTATTTTCCCATGCCAAATTGACTTTATGGGGAAATCCAGATCTAAGAATAAGAAAGAAAATGTTTCGGTGGTGGACCTGGACAGATAAATAATCTTTGGCCTGTATCAATTATTGGGTGTTGATGATGAGTTTTTGCCATTTTCAACTTTGCGAGATAAATTTGATTTGCCTGCTACAGTGTATTTGCAATTGAAACAGTTGTTAGTAATTAGATTTGTTCCAGCTGCTTTTACTGCCTTGGAGTCCCCTTTGCAATTGGAAACACTTATTAAAGCTGACCAGGTATATAGACCCATGATTCGCGTTTACAAATACTTATTATCAGTGAATAAATATGATAAATGGGGTCTACAGCATGAATGGAACAGGGAATTAGAATGTCCTGGTTTGCCTAATCAATGGACTGCCATTTTGGCATGTATATCTGAGATCTCTATAGACCTCTGGTGACATCTTATTCAGCAAAGACTTTTGTTTCAGGTTTACTGGCTGCCACAAAGTCTCTTTAAGAACAGTTTGCCAAACTCAGCGAATTGTTGGAGGTTTAATGCAGGTAATGCTTCTTTTATTCATCTTTTATTCATATGTTTTGGAAATGCACAACAGCTGTTTCATTTTGGGATGAAGTTATCATACAGCTAAACTTTGTGTTGGGAAGTTCTTTAAAATTTACTGATGTACATGTCCTCTTCAACTATTTACCTGCTTTTTTGGAAGGCCTGGCGTGCTATGGTCCATGGGGTCACGAAGAGTCGGACACGACTGAACGACTGAACAACAACAACAACACAGTCAGCATAAATTGATTTTTCGTGCCCTCTTGGCTGCTAAATGACTGATACTACAATACTGGAAGGATAAAAGCTCACCACCTATACACAATGGATTGAAGACTTAACAACACTAGCAACATTTAAAAGAGTGGTATATATGTTGGCCCGCCTGGGCTTATGGGCTTATATAAGCAAATGGGCTTATATTTGGATATCTGGTCTGCTTTTACTGAAGTTTATGTGTAATCTATTCCCCCCTCCTTTTTTTTTTCTTACTAGAATGATGTAATATTTGAAAATGAGGACTTCAGAGTATGTTGTTATATTTCAATTTTTTAGTTTTGTTATGTTTTTGCTTGTTTTGTTTTGTTGAAACAATAAAAAAGATTTTAAAAATAATTGCCTTACTGTGCTGTTTTCTTATGCAGCTCCACATCGGTGTTGAAATTTATTTATTGTATCTATTCATTTGATTTGTACCCCACCTTTCTACCAATAAAATGGCACTCAAGACAGCTGTAGTGTAAAGTATGGATTAAAGTAAGAGTCATCTTAAATTTATCTATCATATTTACTTTAAATTCTGTTCATACTTCCTACATGAAACAAGGCTTCTGTGGGAAATTCAGTCTGTCCAACAGAAATGTGCTGAATAGTTGTTGAGGTAATAATTGTAATTTAGAGACACTTCCTGTTAGAGCCATGTGCAAGGTAGATGAGGTTATAAAATAAACCCTCATAGTAAATTGGAATTAGCAGAGCCAACTACATCAGTCTTCTGCTTTTGTATATTTCTATTTATATGTTTTAACTGTACACATTTTAATGCTATAAATCTGCCTTGAGTCCCAGTATTTGGAAAAAGGTGGAATGATAATAATAATAATAATAATACTTTTTCTTAATAGTTTTTTTTAAAATCAACCTTTTTCTACATACTGAAATCTTATTGATATAGAATGTTCTTCTGTATTGTAAATTACTTCTAAATGAGTTCAAACATGTCTCATCCACACCATGGTCTATTCAGTGTATAATAAAACAAAATGATTTTATTATACAGCAGTCCATATACTGCTTTTCTAGTGTTATTTCCTGCTTTTTATTGTGTATTATCCAAAATACTACAACAGATGTGTGCTATGAGGTATAAATGTGCAAGAGGGATATAGCATCGCCATGATGAGATAGTAACAATATGACACAAGGTGTAGATCTGGCCATGGTGTTGTATAGGGTTTATGGTCCAAGATATATTGGGCTTATTTTTTATTTTTTTATACACATGTGTATTCAGGTATTCAGAACATCCCTCTGTTTGTTGGTTACTTTGTTTTGTATTTTACTCATTTGGGGAGCTGCTGCTGCTGCTGCTTCTTCTTCTTCTTCTTCTTCTTCTTCTTCTTCTTCTTCTTCTTCTTCTTTTCTTGACCAAGATATTTAGACATAACCCCTGCAAGATATTGACTAATTATATTACTTCCTGAGTTCGAGCAAAGGATGTGCCTGATCTCATCTGATCTCAGAAGCTAAGCAGGGTCAGCCCTGGTTAGTACTTGGATGGGAGATCGCCTGGGAATCAGGCTTCCTGCACGGAGCAGGGGGTTGGACACAATGGTCTTGTAGGCCCCTTCCAACCCTATGATTCTATGATTCTTTGGAATCTTGAATGAAGCATAAGATGAACAGAAATGTGTAAAAGTTTTTGAACTTAGCAATACAAAATTGCAAAATATTTGTTACTGAATGACTAACAGACCAATCCTATGCTGCAAACTACAACTATGCTGGGGACTGGAGATAAAATGCTGCTACATGGGTGGAATGGCTATCATATCCAATACATGCTCAGCCTAGGACAAGAAGAAAAAACATGGTGGAAATGGGAGGAAAAGAATAGTACCCCAAAGTGGTTGGTTTATCTAGTGTTCTGTCAGCATAGTGGGAATTCCAAGTAAACTTCAGTCACTGTAATTACAATTTAGGAATGTGTGAGATTTTTAAATGTGAATTCACCAAATATGCACCTGCCAGATGAATGAGTGAACTGGAACAGAGTTGTGCACCCAAAAAAAATCCACTTTTCTGAATTTAACACTACACTTCTCCACTCCCCAAAAATATGCCCCCAAATGCAAACACCAGGGACAAGTGTCCATAAAATATGTGCACAATATTTAAAATGACACAGTGAAACAGATTACTATGGATGAAATAGCTTGCAAAACGCATACATTAGCAAAGGATGTACATAAAACTGCATGCATTTGAAGGGGGAAAGTGAACACAAAAATGTGTGTATTAGGAGGCATGCGCTCAAAAATACATGCAGACCTTTAAAAATAAGATTTATACATTGACATAGAAGTGGTCCAAAACAAAGATGGCTGGAAAAAAATGAGGAACTGAATGGAATCAAAATTGACAGATTCACCCATCCTATCCAGTACAGGATGGCACCCTAAGGTTTTGTGTTTTAGTATTCTGATTTGAAAAGCTATCCCAGTTGGAATTTGTACAAAATATTATTCCATACCTTCTAATAAATATATTGAAACTCCTCCTTCCCTGTGGTAGTTTTTACATTTCTTTTTGAAGTTCTCATTATTTTAGTGGTATTTTCTTGTTAAGGACCTTTACAGGCCTTTGTTTTTCTTGCTGTCCCACTGAAGAGATTATGGGGGGGGGAATAGGTGAGATGTGATGGATATGTTTTCTTCAGCCATGTTGAAAACTCTGGATAGATAATGATCCCCCTTGTAATTATCAAATTAACCATGATCGCTTCCACTTCTTCTCCAAATCCCTAGAGAGTTCAAGCAGCCACTAACAAAATTATGAACCAAGACTGAAGAAGGCTATTAATATCCATCGTACTGTTCTGAGTTGGGAAAGAGACAGATGGGACTCTGTCGGTCTGATCACTGGTACTTTACACTGTATAGTCCTAGTTCCAAATCAGCCAAAAGTTTTACCAGGATGTGCTACTCAAGAATATTCATAAGACTAAATGGGAACATGTGAAGTGGTGTCTAGAAGGAAGATTGTTTCCTGCACACAAAATGGTAGTATACGTGGGTATGTTATTATTGCTGCTATCTAAGGTGGTATACCATGCTCCCATTGTCAATTGCACCATTAATGAGCCCCTTCCAATTCTTCACCAGTATGATCAGTCAGGAGAACTCACCATTGCAAGCATTATGTCTCAGATCTACATCACATCGGAGCCGGTAATGTTCAGGAGGCATCCATCAGAGGAATTGGTTGGTGGGCTCATGTAAGGAGGTATTTTTCTTAAGCATGTTGTACATTTGTACATATAATGCTCCTAGGTAGTTTGGGCCTATACATTGGCATTACTTTCAGTAGTGTGGGGAATAACTGCATCTTCCTCTTTCTTTACAGAAAGGCAGCCTATCCCTGTCTATGGTACACTTATTAATAGTAATGCTATCAGACTCAGAGATGAAATAGTCAGAGTAGCATGGTCTAGGCATACATTCATTTGGACATATTTTCTAAGCACAGCCACAGATGGTCAGAAGCATAGTCAGGAACATATGACATCCATTGGCATCATTGGCATCAACTGCATTTTTTTCCCTTTCTTTACCCCCCACCCCACCCCCACCCATGGGTGGAGATGTTCAGGAAAAATGGTGGGCAGAGCTTTAACCCTCTCCCTCTCCTCCTGGAGTGCAGTAGTCCTGATCAAAATCCAGGCTGTGCATGCTTAATACTATGCTAGAAGGTTTTTTTTGTTTTTGTTTTTAGGAATGACATGCTACACGATTAGCTTATTATGTACTTCAGGTCTTAGAAAAATCCTAATGTCTGATAAGACAACACAATTGCTGCACCCTGGCATTCCATTCCAACTAAAGTTTTAGCTGCTTTGTATTGGAATGTAGTCCGCTATCATAAAGTAACTATCATTTCCTGAGCATTGAGTGTTCCATGGTGTGCGTGGGTATGTTTTTAAGCAAACAAACAACACACATCCTTTTCAGAATGTTCTAGACATTAGGGCGATGGGATATGTAGGTACCAAACATTCAGCTTTCTAAGTCATGTAAAACTGACTTACCAACTTTGACACCTTGTGGGTCACTGATAAAGTCAGGGCCAAGGTTTTTTGCTTGTTTTGTACATAAAGGTTTGGATATAGGATCTGCCTTCCACAGATGGAAGGTTTCCTACTGTGGAAGGGGCCACTGGTCAATCTTCAGGGATCCCCCCTTCAACCTGCACCACAGCCTATTCCATTCAGCCATGTCCCTGAACCATCTGTGTAATGTTCGGCGGGCGGGGCGGTGGAGGGGCTGCCATGGGGAAGATGGGAGAAGGGGATCTGCTACAGCCTTCCCAGTTGAATGTGCCTAAATTTGGATCCAATCCAGTATTTTTAACTAATCATTCTCTAACAATTAACACAAGAGGTTTCAAAACAAAGGCTAAAGATAGTATAATCATTAGGGCTGTGCAGGGAACCCCCGATCCGAAAGCAGGAGCAATGTGCAGCCGCCACTGCCCGCCACCATCTCCTGAGGCTTGGACATGCAGCGACTCTTCTTTCAGGGAGTCGCCATTTTTAAAAATCCAGGAAGTTCCAGGAAGTTGCCATTTTAAAAATGGCGACTCCCTGCAAGAAGAGTTGCCGTGCATCCAGGCCTCAGGAAATGGCGGCGGCTGGCAGCATGGCAGTGGAGAAGGCAGATAAGGCGGCAGTGGTGGCGTGGTGGTGGCAAGAAGAAGGCGGCTCAGGTAAGGATCTGAGGCCCAAACCTGGAGTCGAAGCAGGCCGCTTCGAGCCACTTTGTGCCCCTTCTGAGGCAAAGCAGAGGGGGCACGAAGCAGTGCACAGCCCTACTAATAATCACATTTGATCCTTGTTTTGAATGCTGTGTATGTTTAGATGTAGCTTTCAAAGTGGTGCTGCTGCTAGGCTGATATTCAGAGAAGTGAAAAATCTCTAGACTAGGGCCAAACAATTTCTGCCAGTGAAATATGTTATTGAAGATATACTGAATTGAAAAAGAAGTGGTATGAGTTTTTGAAGCAAAGGCACTGTCATGAAGAACGTATATGTCATTGCAGTATACTGACTCAAAACTACCAGCACATCCTGGCCTTGGCATTTGCTGTAAAGGAAATCAATCAACATTCCCTGATCTTACCCAATGTCACCCTGGGCTTTCACATCTCTAACAGCCATTTCCTTGCAAGCTGGACCCATTATGCTTCAATGGAACTTCTCTCCACACAGGGCAAATTCATACCTAACTACAAATGTGATGTCAAGAACAATCCAGTTGCTGTCATTGGGGGACCTAACTCTGACACTGATCTCCACATGGCAACCATTCTGAGCATATACAAGATTCCACAAGTAAGATGCATGCTGCCATAAGGTGCATTTGTCTCCTTCCTAATAGAGGTGGTCTTGTCATTGATCTGGACATAGAAAGTGGTATGACTGAAAGGTAGAAGCAATCATGGATGGTGCTTGAAGGTTGACTCCTGACCAAGGAAAATATTCCTTATGCTTAATTTGGAGCTGTGAAATAAAATTAAGGAATCAATAAATACTCATTTTTTTAAAAAAATCACTACTGTCCATGACCTGGTACTTTGGTTGTCCTGTGAGGTTACCTTAGCCAAGAGAGACTGGGGGAATGCAACTATCTAGGTTCTCATAGATTTCTCAGTAGCTTTCAATACTGTCAACCATGTTGTCCTTCTGGATAAGCTGCCTGAGTTGGGTACACTTTTTTTTGCAGTGGTTCCATTCCTACTAGGATGGTCATTTCCAGAAGGTACTGCTTGGAGGTTACAGTTCTGTTCTGTGGCAATTGTTTCACGGGGTTCCACAGGGCACAATATTATTGCCCATGCTAGTTAACATCTACATGAAATCAATTTGGGGGGGGCTTAATCTGGGGATGTGGACTGAGGTGACATCAATGTGCAGATGATACCCAACTCTATCTCTCCTTTTCATCTAATCAAATGGAGGCAGGAAATGTTCTGAATCAGTGCCTGACCAGGGCAATAGCCAATAAACTATAGCTCCATCCAGATAAGATGGAGTTACTCTTAGTAGGTGGTATTCAACCTGTTCTGGAGGGGATTGCTCTCCCTCTGTAGGATCAGGTGCAAAGTTTGGGGGTGTTCCTGAATCTCCCATGGTTATTTGAGACACAGGTGGAATCAGTGGCTAGGAGTGCCTTTTATCTGCTTAGGCTGGAATCCTATCTATCTTGGAAGGATAGCTTGGCAAATTCCATGCTCTGTTAACATCCCCTCCTAGCTGGATTACTGCAATACATTGTATGTGGAGCTATCTTTGAAAATGGCTTGGAAAGTTCAGTTAGTCCAAAATAGCTGCTAGGCTACTAACTGAGACTAGTTGGGATGATCATATGATGCCAGTCCTTCATCAACTGCACTGGCTTCCAGTCCATTTCTGGGTCCACTTCAAAGTGTTTGTGATCACCATTGTTGGTGCTGACCATTAAAGTAGCCTCCCAGGATTTATCTGAGCAATAAAACTTTTTTGCATCCAGGACTGTGTCTCTCCATTTCACAATGTATTTTTGGATGTTCTCCAGTTTTCCTGACTGACATTGACCATTCAAGTCCTAAATGGTTTCAGGCCAGAGAATCTAAAGGAACATCTGCTCCCATATGAACCTACTAGCTTAGGCTGGTACACCAACTACACCCTTATCTGGACAGAGATAGCCTAGCTACAGTTATCCATGCTCTGATAACTTCTTGTCTAGATTACTGTAATGCGTTATACGTGGGGCTGCCTTTGAAAATGGTACGGAAATTTCAGCTAGTCCAAAATAGGGCAGCAAGATTGTTAACAAGGACTGGCCAATGAGATAACATTACACCAGTACTTTTCCAGCTGCACTGGCTGCCAGTCCATTTCTGGGCCCAATTCAAAGTGCTGGTATTAGCTTTCAAAGCCCTTAATGGCTTGGGGCCAGGTTATCTGAAGGATTGTCTCCTCCCATATGTGCTTGCCAGGACCCTAAGATCATCCTCAGCAGTACTTTTCCATGAGTCCCAGTCAAAGGAAGTTAGGCAGGTGGCTACCAGGAAGAGGGCCTTTTCTGCTGTGGCACCCCGGCTATGGAATGAGCTCCCTAGAGAGGTTTGCCCGGCACCTACATTGTATTCATTTTGGAGATAGGGGGAAGACCGTTTTTTTCTCCCAGGCATTTTAGCATTTTAGCTTCCTAGTCTTTTAGCTCAAGAGAGATGACATAAGAACATAGGAAGAGCCATGCTGGATCAGACCAAGAAGAAGAGACGACCTTCTCAGTCGTGCTGTCCTGTTTATGGAATTCTCTCCAGAAGGAGGCTGCCCTCATGCGCACACTGTTATCTTTTCAGTGCCAGGCAAAGCTCTGCTCCCAGGCATTTTAGTTTTTTATATTGCAATTTAAATTTTTGGATGCCTTTAAAATCTTTGTTGTATCTATCATTATTGTTTTCAACTTATTTCTAACCCTTTTTGTGTGTGTGAGCCACCCTGAGAATGCTGTTGTTATAGGGCAGCATATAAATAAAATATCCAGGACATTAGATTGAGGGCAGCTCAACATTCTCTCAAGCTACATTAATGCAGAATGTCTTCAGTGTTAGGGTGAACATTTCAGGTCAGCAAGATCTAGTAGTAAAGCTTGACTTGGGCTGTTCTACTTCAGAAAGCAGAGAGGAGATGTAAGGCACAATCCTAAGTATGTTAAGAGAGAGAAAAGAGAAACTCCCAGCATTCCCAAGCCAGCTGAGGAATGCTCGGCATTGTAGGACTTTTTTTCTCTGTAAACATGCATAGGATTGCACCCTTAATCTAGCAATGGTTCCCCATCAAAGGAAGGAAGGAAGGAAGGAAGGAAGGAAGGAAGGAAGGAAGGAAGGAAGATATACCCTGAAAATGTTCAAGAAATAAAAAAAGATGGTTCAGGTTAGCATTCTGCTTAGAGCTGGGCCAAAACATTTGGACCTAGTCCTTTTTGTCAATGGGGGGAGATGGATTGCGGATTAACCATGCCCCTGAAATTCGGGCCTGGGGGACTTTGCCTAATTTTGAGGGGGTAATGGTTTACCTTATTCAGAGGAGATAGCTGTGGGTGGTTGGGTGTATTTTTTTCTGTTTAAAACTTGTTTAAAAGCCTCCTGTTGCTGCTGGTATAAGTAGCAATGCTCTCCGCAACCCGCAGCCCTTCATGGGGAAAAGGCTACATAGCCTTGCCTCGCCTACCCACAGCAAGGAGGCCTTAAAAAAAATGTTTAAAACAGGGGGGATGAAAATAAGTTCTCAGCTACCTCATCTGAAGAAAGGGAAGCTGTCACCTTCCCCCAAATTTCCACTAAGATATCCCACTTCCTGGCGCGCACACATACACACACACACACACACACACATTTTTAGCAGGAGGTGGAACGGTGGGGGATTTCTGCTGTAATTCTGTCTGATATTCTGTATTCTGTAGAGTAGGGATGCACAAAACGTACCTTACTCTTAAGGAGTGCCTCCAGCAGCACCAGACAGGCCGCTTAACAAGATCAGCCTCAGATGGCTTTCTCTCTCTCTCTCTTTCTCTCTCCCATCAGCCAGGACAGCTAGGCTGGTGGGGATGAGGGAGAGGGCCTTTTCTGTGGTGGCCCCTACTCTGTGGGACTCCCTCCCTAGGGAACTCTGTCATGCCCCCTCTTTAATGAGCTTCCGCCGTGCATTAAAAACGTGGTTGTTCAGGCAGACATTTGGGGTGGGTTAGGGTATTTTAGAAAATGTTTTTATTGTAGAATTTTATTGTTTTAAACTGTTTTATTGTATGTTGTACATCGCCCAGAGTGGCTGGGTGACCAGCCAGATGGGCGATTAATAAATTTAATAATAATATAAAAAATACCTTTCGCGGATTATGTTGATGGGGGGGAGGCATTCTGTCCCTCCCCCTGGAAACCTGGCTGGGGGGGAGGTGCTCCGTTCCTCCCCCCCGGAATCCTCAAACGGCCGGCTGTGCTCTGCGGCAGCTCAGCGGAGCAGCTGGCCAGGCCTGGCCCGGCCAGGCCAGAGCCGCCCGCAGCCGGATTTCCAGCCGCAGAGGGCTCTGGATAAAAACAAACAAACAAACAACGCGTACGCAAATGGCGGTGGCTATGGCCGCCGCCATTTGCGTTCCTTCTTTATACTGTCTTAATCTACGTAAATATTTACGTAGACTATGATGGCGAAAATCAAGGGGAACGCAAATAGCCTAGCGGGTGCCATTTGCATCCCCTTTTGATTCGCCGTTTTAGCCTATGTAAAGATTTACGTAGGCTGAAACGGTGAATGAAAAAGGGACGCAAATAGCGCCCGCTACACTATTTACGTTCCCCTTGATTTTCGCCGTCATAGTCTACGTAAATATTTACATAGATTAAGACGGCCAAAAAGAAGGAACGCAAATGGCGGCGGCCATGTCCACCGCCATTTGCTTACACATTTTTTTTTAACCCACCCCCAACCATGATAGGCTACGTAAATCTTTACATAGCCTATCACGTCTTTTCTTTCTTTCTTTTTTAAACCTAGCCATGATAGGCTACGTAAATCTTTACGTAGCCTATCAAGTCTCTTTTTTTTTCCCCCACAAGCCTGGAAATGGCAGCGGTGGCAGCTGGTCAGAAGACCGGCTGCTGCCGCCGCCTTCGATGGAGCCACTGCCGGAGCTGCCACTGCCTGGAAGATCCACCCCAGGTAAGTCTTGTCCTGGGGGGGATCCGCGTGGTGGCGGGGGGGTGGCAGGCCATTCCGCCACGGAGTTCGGGGGGCCAAATGCACTGGCATTCAGCCTCACCGAGATCTGTGGCAGAATTCTCTGACATCCCTACTGTAGAGAGGTTTTGTTATGGGAGAACATTCTAAAGAATCTGTTCTCAGTTGATGTTTGGAGACACGCATGCAAGAACTCGCACATATGTGGGCACACTTCTTATTGATCATGGAATATCTGTTCTCTCCCCGCCTCCCATTATTTCCGTTAGTTTATCTATGGCTCTGCTTCAGTGATGAATAACAATGTGCAGTCTGTTTTCTTCCACTGGATGTTCCCAAATGCTGCTCATCAGTATACGGGTATTCTCCAGTTACTGCTTCATTTCAAGTGGAAATGGATTGGGGTGCTATATCTGGATGTTGAAAGTGCAGAGAGCTTCGTTAACAATGTGCTCCCAGGGTTTTCCCTGAGAGGCATCTGCTTTGACTTTGTAGCAAAATTACCAAAGGTAAGTTTTGCCAGTGAATTCTTGGAAGTGATGGCAGATGGGGTCCGAACATATGACTTGGCCATGAGAAGTTCTGCCAATTTTGTGGTCTTACATGGTGAAATTCAGACTATAATAGTTTTGAGAATGATGCACCATGCTTCAGAATTTGAAGAAATTCCAGTCAAGACCAAGGTTTGGTTTATGATAGCCCAGATGGATTTCACATCCCTTCCATTTCAAAAACGCTGGAATGTAGACTTCTTTCATGGTGCCATATCCTTTGCAATTCACTCCAAAGAGCTCTCAGGATTCCGAACATTTCTTCAGATGAGAAATCCAACTTTGGAAAAAGGAGATGGCTTCATCAAGGTGTTCTGGGAAACAGCATTTAACTGTTTCTTTCCCAATCCCATAGTAGACAGTAAGGCTGACGGATTCTGCACAGGGAAGGAGAAGCTGGAGACTCTTCCTGGGTCTGTTTTTGAAATGACCATGACTGGTCACAGCTACAGCATTTACAATGCTGTTTATGTTGTGGCACATGCTTTGCATGCCATGCATTCATCCCAATTCAAACACAGAGCAATGATGGATGGAGGGAGATGGAAGCTTCTGAATCAACAGCCATGGAAGGTAATGACCTGAAACACTACTGCAGGAGAGGTTACTATATATGTATGTACAAAAAGCAAACTCCAGTATGTGATGAAAGTTATCACTCTACAAAGGCTTATGTTTTGATATCTGATGCTGCAATCCTTGACACATTTGCTAGTGAGTATGTTTCAATGGGGCTTACTCAAGGGTAAACATGTTTAGGGTTGCACAGTGTGAGGTCTGTAATTGTTTCCTTTGTATAATGAATTCACTTGTGTTCCTGCTCACATTTCCATAATATAATGTAATGACTAGAACTGAATATTACCTCTCTTTTTGAACAATTAAATGCAGGCGTATCTTGGGAAGATTATATAAGGCTATTTGATCATCTCCATTTCATTTGTGCATTGTTTCAAATGGTCACTATTTTGTTTGTTAATTGATATTAAGGTTGTTAGAGAAATCCACCTCGGATTCAAATGAATCTGCGGCAGATTGGCCCCACTTACCTCCGCTCCAGGTGGATTCTGCGTGGAATGGCATTTGGCTGCTTGCTGAACCAGAGCTGTTCCCCTCCATGCCGATCACCTTTTTTTTAAAATGGCGATCAGCAGGATGTGCCCATAGACTTATACGCAAAAGAGACCCGTGAATCTTGCATATAAGTCTATGTGTCCATAGACTTGTGTGCAAGATTCATGGCTCTATTTTGCATATAAGTCTATGGGCACATCCTGATGATAGCCATTTAAAAAAAAAAAAGGCGATCGGCACGGAAGCGAACGGGATGGGTCCAGGAAGTAAGTGACCCTCAAGCCGGGAAGCTCTGCAGAATCCTCATGAAGTGGAGCTGCTCCAGAGGATTCTGGGAGGGGAGGAATGGATTGCCTCCAGAATGGATGGTGGGGAATCCGTACACCCCTAATTGATATGCATGTTTGTAAGTGGAAGAACGAATGAAGGAATTAAATCCAGCATCTCATATGCTTCTGACTGCTTGCTCAGTGGGATTTATCATTTTGTAAACTGCTGTTGGATTAGGGAAAAGAATCTCAAGCACAACATTCATGAACATGCAGCAGGAAAAAAAATCATGTAATTTCTATTTAGGGGAAATCCCCCCCATACTAAATTAATTCATTTATTATTTTTATTATTTTTTATTGCATTATTACATTTATATCCCACCTTTCTTTTAACTTTTGAAAGGAACCCGGGGGCCCTAGGGATGTACGAAAGTCACTTACCGTTTCGTGGATCTGCTTCGTGGTATGGGGGGAGGCGCTCCGTCCCTCCCCCCAGAATCCTCGACAGGGGGAAGCACTCTGTCCCCCCACCCCAGAGTCCTGCCCGGCCGGCTCCGCTCCACGGGGATTCCACAGAGCCGCCGGCCAGCTCTGCCCACAGCTGAACATCCGGCCGCTGGGCAACAGGGATGCAAATGGCAGCTGCCGTAGCCACCACCTTTTGCGTCCTTGTATTTCACTGTGATAGGCTACGTAAATATCACGGCAAAGTAAAAAAAAAAACGCGTACGCAAATGGCGGCGGCTACAGCCGCCGCCATTTGCGTTCCTTTTTTTCGCCATTTTAGCCTACATAAATATTTACTTGAGCTATTATGGCGGGGGAAAAAGGGGGGAATGCAAATAGCGTAGTGGACACTATTTGCGTTCCCCTTTTTTTCGCCATAATAGCTTACGTAAATATTTATGTAGGCTAAAATGGCGAAAAAAGGGAACGCAAATGGCGGCTGCCATAGCCGCCACCATTTGCATACTTTTTTTAAAAAAAAAAAACTTGCCGTGATAGGCTACGTAAATACTTATGTAGCCTATCACAGCCTCCACAAGGATGCAAAAGGCGTCCCTGCGTTAGCCGTGATAGGCTATGTAAGTATTTACATAGCCTATCACGTCTATGAAGAGGAAGCGAATGGCAGCCGCGGAGGTGGCCGCCATTCGCTAGTCGGCGCGGACGGCAGCAGGTAAGTGCTCTGTTTTCCAAACGTGTAGTGGGTTGGGGGCTCCATTCTGGGCCCATTTTGTAGGGGGGGCTTGGTTCTGCCACGGATTTCTGGGGTCCAAATGCACTGGCATTCGGCCTCACCAAGATCCGTGGTGGAATTCTCCGCCATCCCTACCCGGGGCAGCTTATATGTCCCTCCTCCTCTTCATTTTATCCTCACAACAACCTTCTGAGGTAGGTTAGGCTGAGTGTCAGTGAAGGGCCCAAAGACACACAGTGAGCATCATGGCCGAGTGGGGACTAGAACCCAGATCTTCTGCTAATCAATCCAACACTCAAACCATTACACAACACTACACCACACTGGAACAACAACAACAACAAAGGAAATAAGCAAATCAGAACACCCTTTTAAGGGTGTGGCTTTTAACAGCTGCAATTCCCTGACACTTTGGAGCTTGAGTGAACATGGAAAACCCTTAATACATGTTAAAAAGAACATTTGTGTGTGTGTGTGTGTGGGGGGGATAATTAAATTACAAAATATAACTGGCTACTCATCTGTTTCTGGGCACAATTCAAAAGTTCTGGTTCTCCTCTATAAAGTCATTTAGGACTATAAAGTCCTAAATGACTTTAAACCAGGCTACCTGAAGGACCATTAAAAGCTGCTTTAATTTCTGTGAGAGAAGCTCTTCACTAGGGATGAATAGGCCCATCTCCATCTGGGGCATGGGGGAGCTTGATGAGCCCCCCCCCGCATGACCTGGACCCACTTGGTAAGCGTCCTTGCTCGCCCCACCCACTGAGCCGCCCCAGCCGCCCCTCCTCTCAGAGCCATGGACACCAGTGGTCAACCCTTGTGCTTTATGCACACAAGAGCTGACTGCCAGAGTCCTCAGCATGGCCACCCCACAGCACTCTCACCTTGTCCTCCTTGGGAGGAGGCCACGGTGAGAGTCCTGGGGTGCCACCGAGGCCCTTCCTGCCCGTGCTGGTTGTCGAGGGTTTCTTTGACAGCTAGTGGAGGCAGGATGACTCCTGCTGCAGCCACCCCCAGCGCTCTTGCCCTGGCTTCCTACTGAGGAGGCCAGGGTGAAAGCGTCAGGATGCTGCCGAGGCCCTTCCTACCCATGCCGGTTGTCAAGGGGTTCTTGACAGAAATGTGCATTTTTGTCAAACCCCCCACCAAAATGTGCATTTTCACACTTGACCTATGGGGAACTGAGCATTTTTGGCCTTTAAAAAATTGTGTATTTTCTATTATGGGCTTTGCACAAAATTCCCAAAGGTTAGAAAAATCATGGTCTGCAAGTCCACAGAAACCACACAACAGGGGGAAAGCCAGTCTGCTGTGGAATCTGTGGGTTGGATTCATAACAAAAAAAAAATCAAAGTAATTTGCTTCTGTTGTGGATTTCTCTGACATACATAATTACTACTACAAGGCTGACATTGACTACTCTCACTATTTACCTGACTACATCTTTGGAACTGACCATTAATCATTGCTCTTAAGGATAGAAGGTTATCACCTTGATTATCACCACTTTGTATATACTCATGATTTTATCTTCTCCCCTTACCCTGCTGCATTTAGCTCCACCACTTTCTGAGAAGTATTTCATTTAACAACAGTGCTGGGGAGAAGATAGCCTTCGATCAAAATAAGGAATTAGTAGCTGGATTTGATATCATCAACTGGGTCATATTCCCAAACCAGTCATTTCTTAGGGTTAAAGTTGGAATGATAGACACCCAGGCTACCCCAGACAAAACATTCACTATTAATAAAGACATCATCTTGTGGCCCAGCAGGTTTAATCAGGTAGGATCCATGCACATTTTGGGGTATTTCCAGTAATTCCTCCAGTGTTTACAAATAGTTTACTATTTCAGACCCTGAAATAGCTCTGCCTCTATGTTCTGTCACTGCCCATTGAAACAATGATTGTCAATGATGATATCACTGAACTTAATAATGGATTGGTGTGGAATAGAAATTTGGCACACTTAAGAAGTGTCTCACTATTATGAACTGGGTCACCCCCCTACAATAGTTCTTCTCTAGATTAGATTATAATCAAAGCTGTATAAGAACTCTTCTCTTCCACCCATAGCTTTCTTCCTTACTGTGATGATGATGCCAAGAGTGGCATCTCTCTCTCTCTCTCTCTCTCTCTCTCTCTTTCTCTCCCCCACCCCAGCCTTTCTCTCCTTTTCCTGCCTGCAGGTGCTTGGAACTCTGTCACAGCATCACCAGTAGAACTGGGAGATGTAGTTAAGTGAAGCCCTGTTCAGATGTTATGAAATTCTACTCATGGAGGCAAGAAGATAACATGCTCCACCCTCACCCTCTCCATAAATTATCACCCAGTGCTAGCTGGGAAGCTCTGCAGTGGAAATGTAACTGCATTTGGCTGAATATGATTACACAGAACTGAATGACTGGGAACCCTGATAAGGGATATCTTACAATCTGGGGGTGGGGGTGGGGGGTGAGCTCAGTTCTCTGAGCCTAGTTCCAAATCTAACTGGGAGGGAGTTTCACCAATCACTAATTTTCAAACCAATTTTTTGCAGAAAAATATGTGTATTCAATATTACTTTCAAGTGTTTGATCATTATAACTCCAGGCCCTTACTTAGGAGTTGTGAGAAAAAGTAATTGTGAATGCATTTTCTAAATGTTAAAACATTCTCCTATTTCATTTATGGACAGACACAGCCCCTATCTGTGTGCAGTGCCTATTGCAATCCAGGTTATAGAAAGGCTAAGAAGGAAGGAGAGCCATTTTGCTGTTATGATTGCTTTCCATGTCCAGAAGGGAAGATTTCAGATGAGATGGGTAAGATATATAGTAAAGGGTTATCAAAGATTTTGAATGGAGTATTTCCCTGACATTTCCATAGTGATTATAATGTGGTTCACAATTAACTGGATGTGGTAGTTGGAACTTTCTGATAACATGATGCAAACTTGTCTGACTTTGCTTTTTCCTCCTCCCTCCCAATCCCTTTTCATTTCGTGTTTTGTCTTTTTAGATTGTAAGCCTGTGGGCAGGGATTGTTCCTGGTCTTTATAAGCTGCTCTGGGTGCTCTTTTATTTTCTTTTTTTGGCTGAAGAGTGGGGTAAAAGTCCTTTCAATAAACAATAAATAACCCTCATGTTATTTATGCTCCTGAATATAGCACATCAAATGAACAAAACAGAGAAGTATCACAATATATCATGCAGACAGTGTAGAAATGCTAGTAATAACTGTTCATAATATCCAGGGGCTATGGAGGAAAGACACCTTCATTGATGCAGTTGATATTCACTTGATCACTGTTATCCTTGATCATAATAGAGCCACCCATAAGTATGAGTTCTTGGAAATATAATTGTATGATAAATGTAAAAATGAAGGTGTTATTTGTCTCTTTCCCAGACAGGGTCAGCCAAAGATAAATAATGCCCTGGGTGAGGAGTGCCTTTGATCCCACCCCCCCCAAGTAGTCAGTTTTGCAAGACCACCCAGAGGATTTATGAGGCCTGGCACAGGTGTGATGTCCATCAAGAATGACATTGCTCAAAATTTTGATCTCTCAGCCACTGTGCATAAGCCAAAGTTCAAAAAGCCACATTCTGAGCAGTGGCAGCGTTCAGCACAGCAGAACTATCACAGGTTTTGCTTATAATATTTTTGTGTATCGTAGCAGTTCCTACCTTTTGGTAAGCATTTGTTATTTTAGAATATCCTTTATTTCTATCATTAAAAATAATAGAGAAAAGTTATAAATTAAAATAAGAAGATATCCAGCTGACCTCTTACAACTTATGGTTTCATTTTATTATTATTTAGACTGTGCTTATACCGTTTATAGTATTTGAAGTGCTAAGCACTCAGTAACATTGCCACAAAGTAAAGCTGCGTTCCACTGATTTTTACCTACCACAAATTATATCAAAGGGGAAATTGAAAAAGAAAGATACTTTTAAGCTAATTGAAGGAAGATCATTTTTGTAGTTAGTGCCCAAGTAACCTGTAGAGACTTGAAAGAAATGTAACAGACACTTACTTTTTGCTACCCTAGCTCACTGAAGACAGTACATTAAACACACACACACACACACACACACAAACAGCCACTGAACTCAGCTTAGTACCTCCCCCCCACTCCTCAGCTCGGTACCCTGGGCAGCTGCCCAGCTCACCACTCCTAAGGCTGGCCTTGCTCTCAGATTTCTGTATAGGATATTGACCCTCGATTTCTGCATTGTACTATGAGTATGGCTGCCATATCCTACTGAATATAATTTTCCTTTTCAGACATGGATGACTGTTTCCAATGCTCAGAATATTATTATCCAAACCATGACAAGGATTTATGCATTCCAAAACATAGAAGCTTCCTGTCTTATGAAGAATCTTTGGGGGTCAGTTTGACCATTTTTGCTCTTTCCTTTTCCACCATCACAGTTTCAGTAGTTGGGATCTTCATAAAACACCAGGACACTCCTATTGTAAAAGCCAACAACCGGAACCTCACCTACACTCTCCTCATCTCCCTCCTGCTTTGCTTCCTCTGTACTTTGCTTTTTATTGGTCAGCCTGATGAGGTGACATGTCTACTTCGACAGTCTACTTTTGGCATTATCTTCTCTGTGGCTGTTTCTTGCCTATTGGCCAAAACTACCATTGTGGTTCTAGCTTTCATGGCTACCAAGCCAGGGTCCAGGATGAGGAAATGGGTGGGGAAACGACTAGCCAACTCCATTGTACTTTCCTGCACTCTGTTTCAAGCCACTCTTTGTACCATATGGCTGGCAACTTATCCCCCATTCCCAGTTTTTGACACACATTCAATAACTGAAGAAATTATACTGGAATGTAATGAAGGTTCAACTATCATGTTCTATTGCATCTTGGGCTTTATGGGCTTCTTGGCTATTGTAAGTTTCACTGTGGCTTTCCAAGCCAGGAAGTTGCCAGATACTTTCAATGAAGCCAGGTTTATCACCTTTAGCATGTTGGTCTTTTGCAGTGTTTGGGTGTCCTTTGTTCCAACCTACCTGAGTATCAAGGGAAAATATATGGTGGCTGTGGAGATCTTCTCTATTTTGGCTTCCAGCGCTGGGTTACTGGGGTGCATCTTTACCCCCAAGTGTTATATCATTCTGTTGAGGCCCAATTTGAACAAAAGAGAGCAGCTAATAAAGAAGCAAAATTGAAGGAAGTTTCTGTGGCTTCTCTTGTAGGCTGTGACTGAGAACTATGCATACTTCTGAGATAGAGATTATCTTTTATTGGGTCCTTAGGTAGGGTAATGTGGTCTGCCTCAGAATGGAAATGACAATTAAAGTACAGAAAAGGTTACATTATTTATTGTCCTATTGCATTATTACCACCACATGGAGAAGGGGAAGAAATGCATGTATCGTTTTTCATCAGACACCAAAATATCTTGGCTTAAAATAAATAAATACATACATACATACATACATACATACATAAATCAGAAGCTGCTTGCAGAGGTTTTAGGGCAACAATAGGTGAATGCTATGTCTGTAACGGCCACATGTGGTGACAGGCAGAGGGGATAGGGATGTAGATTTTTTTTAAATCCATTCCATCTTTGTTTCACAGATTGTCAGGCATCTTTCATTCCATCATCCACCCATTGACAGAATCAGATTTGTTTTAGCCTATCCATGCATAAATGGTCCTACCTAGAAGAATACCCCTCTATATTAGGGATGGCGGAGAATTCCGCCACAGATTTCAGTGAGGCTGAATGCACTGGCATTTGGCCCCCCAAAATCCATGGTGGAACGGCCTGTTCCCCCCCCACAGATTCCCCCCGGGACGGGGCTTACCTGTGGTGGATGTTCTGGATGGTGGCGGCTCCAGCGGCTGCTTCAGTGGTGGTGGTGGCTGGTCTTTCGACCGGCTACCACAGCCACCATTTGCATTCCGGTCTTTGCCATGATAGGCTATGTAAGTATTTACATAGCCTATCATGGCAAGCCAAGCAAAACAAAAAACAAAACAAAACAGCGTACGCAAATGGCAGCAGCTACAGCGGCCGCCGTTTGCGTTCCCTATTTTTCGCCGTTTTATCCTACTTAAATATTTACGTAGGCAATTACGGTGAAAAAAAGGGAACTGCAAATAGTGTAGTGGGCGCTATTTGCCTTCTTCTTTTTCCCCGCTGTTTTATCCTACGTAAATATTTATGTAGGCTTTTACGGCAAAAAAAGAAAAAAACACAAATAGCACCCACTATGCTATTTGCGGTTCCCTTTTTTTTTTTTTTTTTGCTGTAATTGCCTACATAAATATTTATGTAGGATAAAATGGCAAAAAATAGGGAACCCCAATAGCGGCTGCCATAGCTGCCGCCATTTGCGTACGCCTTTTTTTGGGGGGGGGCATGCCGTGATAGGCTTTGTAAATACTTACGTAGCCTATCATGGCAGCCTGGAAGGACACAAATGGTGGCTGCTACATTTGCGTCCGCAGCAGCCCATCCATGGTCAGAAGTCCAGCTGCGGCTGGGCAGGATTCCGGGGGGGGGGAGGACCGGATCGCCTCCCCCCCATCAAGGATTCTGGGGGGAGGGACGGAGCACCTCCCCCCCCCAGCGGATGCTCCTACCGGAACCAGGTAAGGGATTCGTACATCCCTTTTGCCTTATCACCTGTGCTCCTACTTATGGCTCCAGTCAGACTGAAATGGGAGCCTTATACTGCTGTTTAAGTCTCCCAGGAGGTAGGTGGGGTGAGTTTCAGGAATGGGAAATGAATCAAGGACACTTTTTTCCCTTTCCTTGTTCCTCCTGAAGGCCTTCACCTCTGCTAACTAGTTCTAGAGGGCTGTGAGCCCCCAAAATGCATATTTTATAGCTGTACAGAAGGGCATAGAGGTGTGCACTGACCCAGATAGGACTTGGACCCCAGTTTAGGGCTTCAGAAAATGGTCCAATTCTGCTTGGGCCAATTCAGAGGCTGTCTACTATGAGCAGGTACTATACCTGAGCAAAGATTCAGAAATATGAGGCTTCATGGCTGCCATGGACTATCATGGGAAATAAATTTAAAACAATACAGTATGCATGTGTGTGTGTGTGTGTGTGTGTGTGTATATATATATATATATATATTCCTTTTCTTTCCCTCTTCATTACAATTGGATGATATTTTCAGGCATAGTAGTTGTGAAGGAGGAGGTCATATCTACAAAATGTCAGAAAAAGGTGTATGATTCCGTGTGCTACATCCTTGTATACTTTGATTTTTATTTTATTTTTTAAGGAACTAGTTATAACTTTTTTTTTCATTTCTTGGCAGGATTGGATGAGCTTTTTAGGAATAGTTGGCTCTTCTGAGAGGACTGAATTTGCCAAGCTTCAAATGAATAGATACAGGGGATTTCATGTGTGAGCAACTTTGACATTTTGAGGGTAGCCCCAAAAGGACACACATATCCCCTATGATCCTTGTGGACCATTGTTCTGAAAATGACAGACATCCTGGATATGCCCCTAATTAAATAATCTGCAAAGCTTCAGAAAGAAAGTTTCAGTGATGCATGTGGAAGGGTAGCCCTCCTATGTTTTTTTTGGGGGGGGATTCACTTCCCTTCCTCCCTACTCATATTCAAGAGCCATGTTCATATTCAAGCAAATGGTTAATGCAGGGAGGTCAGGAACTGAGATAACCCCAAGCCCCTAACACATGTTCACATAAGTATTCAGGCATAACACCTGAACAGGGCTAAAGTCCTCCTGATTTCTGATTTTTTTAGACTTATACACGTTCTCTTTCTCTGTATGCTCAACTGCCTTGATATTATTCTATAAGCTCTCAGATCCCTGCTAGGCAGAATATATATATATATATATATATATATATATATATATATTCTCCTTTTCTTTCAATTCACAGACTTCTGTGTACCTAGTGTGGCCTCTGAGTTTGTAGGAGCCAATAACTTATTTTTGGTTGGCTCCATGTCACTTCCAAATGGATACGTACTCAGTTTGCTCTTGTAAGTAATAATAGTTTCTCTTTCATGTCATAATGGCAGCCCAACCCTCCCCTGCCCCATTTTGTTTGTTTGTTTGTTTGTTTGTTTTACTAACAGTAGTAGCTTCAATCTGCATTCTGCAAGCATAGATTCACATTCCTACAAGAAATATCTTCCTCAGGCTGACTCAAGTGTGTGAATGGGCAACAGCTAAAGAAAAAGGAAAGAAAGAAAAAGAAGACTTCTGCTGATATGTGATGAATGTATTTTCTTCTGCAATGCCACAGACAACCAATAGTTCTGAATTAGTACTTATCCCCCTTATAATTATCAAAATCACCTGAATTACTTCTACTTCTTCTCTGAGCCCCTAGAGAGTTCTATTTGCCACTACCAGAACTATGAAGTAAGACTAGAGGAAGCTATTAATATCCCTGGTGCCATTCAGAGCAACAGGGGCTATAGACAGTTCTATCAGTCCGATTTCTGACACTTTACATGGTATAGTCCTGGCATTTAATTAGCCAAGTGAGTGGCCATTCAAGCCAGGCTGTGTTCTTAGTCACTTCAATGGTTATGTAGTAAGAGATGAATTTGTGTCCAGAATTAAGGTTTTCATGCAAGATGGTAGTATTTCTGATGTTGGCATTAGTTCTGCTCCCAGTGAGTATGTGCAATATTCCTGTTGTTAAATGTCTGATTGATAAGCCTTTCCCCTTTCTTCATAAGTATTATCAATCAGGGGATCTCATCATTGCTGGCATAATTTCCCAGGTCTTCATCACTTTTGGTCCTGTAACATTCAGAAAACATCCTTATCAGAAACTTGATGATGAGCACATGTAAGGAGCTGATATCTTAATCTTACTATATCTGTATCTGAATAATATTCACAGATGGGCCAGCTCTGTGGATTGACATTTGCTTTATTACAGCTATATGCTACATAGCTGTAATATTAATACAAATTGTAGAAGTAACAACAGCAGAAGTAACAGTAGTACGGTTGTAACAGTAGTAGTAATAGCAGCAGTAGTGGCAGAGGCAGTGGTAGTGGTAGTAATAGTAGTAGTTAGTAGAGAGTCAGTGTGGTATAGAGGTTAGAGTGCTGGACTGGGACTTGGGAAATCCAAGTTCTATTTCCCTTTTGGCCATGAAGCTCACTGTGATTCTGGGCCAGTCACTAACTCTCAGCCTGTCCTACCTCACCACATTGTTCTGAGGATAAAATGGAAAGGAGGAGGACCACGTAAGCTGCCTTTCCTCCCTTAGAAGGGGAAAAAGTAGGATATAAATAATAAAATACATATAAACTGCATTGTTCAGACATAGATGCAAATCCCTATGGGAAATCCACACCCTGTTCGCTGAAAAGGCTTATTCAATTATGTGAACAGGCAATAGGTTTTCCACAGCACAATATTGTCACATAGCATTTTGCTTGCTCTGTATTCCTGTCTGTCTGTCTGTCTGTCTGTCTGTCTGTCATCTATTTAACATAAGTCTACCATCTGTACTTTTCAAAAACAATCAGGTGTAAGTATACTAAATCACAAGTTTGTATGTAACTTGCATGTTCACTTGCAAGATTAACATTCTTGTGAGTCATAATTGAGTTGAGCCATAATGGTTTGTTTCTGGGTTTGAACATTGCGAGCGGAGATGGGTTAAAGAAGACGCAGACAACAAGCTTGGGTTGAAAATTGGGCCACATTTATTGAAATAGCTGCAAAGGGGTAACTAGGATGGGCATCTAACTGTGTCAGCGGCTAGCTGGCACTTCTTGGGCGAAAACATACCCAGCCTGAGGGGTGGCGGTGATCTCGCCATCCCTCCGGACTGCCCTTCTGGGGGAGGTAGACCTTCCGGTGTCACCCCCAACCCGGTGCCGCGAAACACCTGGGTGAGTGAGTAGGGTTGGTCTCCCAGGCAACCCTTATCCCCCCGCCGAGCCGCACAACCCATTCGGGGGGCCCTCAGGCGTCACCTGTCACCATAAGGTGCCTCTGCATGCACACCATCCCTACTTTCCTGTTTTGCCCATCCTAGCCGCCAACTGGAATGTGACTGATGATAAAGACCATATTCCCTTACAGGACACACTCGACCCGCAAAACAGTGTGACGTAGGCAAAAAAGACGCACAGTAATAGGCCAATCGAACTGTGAGCCAAAAAATTCCTACATGATTCCCAAAGGGCAACCGGTAATAAACCCACACTGCTTAGGGGAGGGTGGGAGGGAGCTGCGTTGAGCCAGAGAGCTGAGTTTGAGAAGGGGGCTGAGTTTAAGGCAACTCAGCCTGCCCCTCCTTTCATGGTGGTGCCACTGGGGTGCACCAATCAAAGGCCCCTGCATCATGTCACCCCACCCGCCCGCAATGCCCCCCCCCTTTTAGCCAGACAAGCTGGCGCCGGGTGAGGGCATTTGTGTGTGTTTCTGTATGTGTACTAACCATTGGCTTCCAATGTCCGCCTATGTTTCTTCATTCTTCCTTGGACTGGGGTCATACCATCTGTTTTGTGTGTGTGTGTGTGTGTGTGTGTAATGTTGTTTACAAATACATATTGAACAGAAATGTGGCTCATTTCAGATCCTGAAGGAGTTGTAGCACATAACTCTCATTGCAGGTCACTTCATCAGATCTACCAGCATGTCCTGGCCCTGGCATTTGCTGTAAAGGAGATAAATAATAATCCTCAGATCTTATCCAACATCACCTTAGGATTCAACATTTATAATAATTATTTTAGACCAAGTTTAACCTTTCAGTCCTCATTGGAACTTTTGTCTACACGGGGCAAATTTATCCCCAACTACAAATGTGATGTACAGAACACTGTAGTAGCAGTCATTGGGGGACAAAACTCTAACATCTGTCTCCACATGGCAGGCATCCTGGGCATCTACAAGATTCCACAGGTAATATGTGTACATGGAACATTGACATTTAATATGCCATTCATGTTCCCCTTGCCTTTCAGATGTGATTTTGTGGTTTGGGGGTTGAAAGTGGTGTGAGTGAAATAAAGAGGAATGTGGTGCATGGTGTTTAAAGGTCAAGTTCTGAGAAGGAAAAGAATCCTTGTTTGGACTTGTGAAAAATAATAATTCATGGGTATTGCTTTACTTGTGTGTGTTGCCAAAGAGCACATGTCAACATTTTCCTACTAGTGACTTGAGTTCCTGGGCTTTTTTAAACATTCAGCAAAATCAAGATGCCCCTTTTCATCTGTGAACCACATGTACAGTGCACTACACAATTACCATGGATTGGGCCACATTGATGACCATGTCCCCAGGGTTTGGCATACTGCGGTCCCTGCCTAGAGGCCTCATGCACTGGTGTGCATGTCTGAGCTGATGAAGTCTACATATGAGCATTTGCTTGCACATAGGCTTCCATGTGATTGGTATTCCTGAGCATGTGGGAGTTCCAATCACATGGAAGTCTATGCATGAGCAGCTACTCACACATCAGATTCATCACTTCAGATATACTAACAGGGACACCAGGGGCAGGTGACAGCAGCATGGCCCCACTCCAGTATAACTGTGTGATGCATGTGATTCCCATGTGAAGGGAACTAAGTAGTAAAGTTTTTCATACTTCAAGTGAACATTTGCATGACTTCCGAGACCCATGTTATCAAGGGTGGAGGAATGCCTTATCTTTAGAGGAATCCATTACAATATACATATTTATATACACTGTGAGAGGCAAAGAATACAGGCAAAACGATGGAAATACAGCCAGGATCCAAGTATGGTGCAATGAGATCTCACAGCCATGGTCTCAATTTGTGTTTCTTAAACAACAATTCCCATGTCAACTTGTTTGTGGTTCTGAGGAGAGTTTCACTTTGTGAGATGGTTCTGTGTGATATATTTTTTTCTCAGAATCTATTCTACTCAGAGTGTAGTATTTCACAAGTACAGAGATCTTCGGCTATTGGGCAGTATAGAAATGAAATAAATAAATAAGTAAGTACATGGGGTTTACCTGAAGTGGCACATCATCTCCTTGCCAGACTGTTTCATGTTGGAGAGTAAGAAGTAGCCATCATGGTGAAATAGTGAGACTTTGCAGCACCAATTGATATTGTCATGATTATTTTTTAAAGTTAACTTGATGTGATTCAAATAAGGATAAAAGGGTGCAATTGCATGAGAGTAAATTAGTGTCCCTGGCCAAAGATGTTGAGTGAACCTTTGTAAGAAGGAGGGACGGGGGACAAATTCATTCAATTTACATTTTAAAGTGACCTTGCCTAATTATTATACTCTTAACAAACCAAAACTCAGTTATGCTTCAAAATGTTCATTTCTCTGAATTTTGCAATGGAGTTCCCCAATTAAATGTTGGTACAAATACATGTGTAAAATGTGTTAGTAAGGAAAATAATATTCAGAAATGCATTATATTAGGAAAATTGCTTGCAAAAATTGTGTATTAGGCAAAATGCATTGAAATGGATCTATTAGGAGAAATATGAACAAAATGCCGATTTTTATATGAACTTTTTTTTTTTTAAGGGTCAAACTGAACTTAAAAATAGGGGAATTCTCAGAGATTAAGATGAACCTAATTTAAGATTGGAAAAGTGAGAAACTAAGAGAAACCCAAACAGAGAGATTCATCCATCCCTAATTATAAGTCAAGAACAAATTATGATAACATATTACTGTAGTACTCACTATGCCACCCATGTAGCCGGCTATGCCTTTCTGTGGTTTTTGCCTTTAGTATTCTAAACAGTAGTGGATGTTGACTCCAGTTCAGGAGGTGGAGGTGGGGGAGTAATGCCATTCTGGGTTTTAGTTATCACCAGCCAAAATTCTAAAGGTGCTACCTAAGCACTTCCCCCAAAAATGGGTTCAGCACCTTGGATAGCACCTTTAGAGTTTTGGCTGGTGGTAACTGAAACTCATAATGGAATCACTGCCCCCTTGGAACTAGAGTCAACAGCAGCCACTGATTCTAAATTGCAAGTAGCAAACAATAGCTTACTAGTAGAAAGACAGGCAGGTGAATAAGAACAGATTTATGCCATAGCAAGGTCTGATGAATTCCAGCTCCCATCCAGGTGTGTCTCGTCACATGGTTGACCACCCAGTGAATAAAGCACTCTGGATTGTCATATTTTCCTCTTCTTCTTTTTTGGAATCTATATTTATTTTATTTTTATAAGTGAAATAAACAATACCAACAACATAGTCAAAATGTTCAGTTTCCAACATTACAGTATTCTGGGGAAGAAAAAAGAAGGAGGAAAGCAGCACTGTTCCAAACATTGCAGGTATTATTAAATCTTCAGTCGGCTGCTCCATAAACAATGAACCTTGTCTTTCAATGCCATAACCTCAGTTGTATAGCAAATAAACAGGAGCAAACAATCAATTTCAATTAACCATATATATACCATTCCATTGACACATATTAGTAATCATTAAAAGTTTAACCAGCAAGAAATAATCATAATCATAATCCCATAACAATGATAGTAATAATAGTAGTAATGATAATTTTAAAAAAGAGAAGTTTAAGAAAAGGATAAAAAGTAAAAACAAACCATTCATTTATTTTAAGTAATGCCATATCTAAAATATATATTTATATGTATACACACACATACACACACTAACAGGAATTTATACAGTACAACACACAAAGGAGACAGAGAACAGAAATATGCAAACATTTAGTCTGGCAAACTTCCCAGACAGCCTATCACCTAAACCCCAAACCCCAAATTCCAACTCAGGAGGCTGAGAAGGTTGGCTCCTTTGTTTTAATGTTAATACCAATGAGAAATGATTCCCCCACCTCAGGATTGTCATATTTTCCAAAAAACCCGCCTTCATAATTCTATCATGTTCACATAAAATTTGTAAAGTTGAATTTGTCCAGTTCATAAATGCGGCACAAGTATCTATATACAGACATGGACACACAATAGGGATGGGTGTATCTATCAGTCTTGGTCTTGCCCAGATTATCAGAGTTTGTGTAGGTCAAGCTTTTTCCAACTCTTTTCAGCACAAGCTCGTAAGTTATGTAAATTCATGCACCTGTTTGTCATGTATGTATTCGTCCATGCATTAATAAACACAGTTTTGTGCACATTTTAAGCATATATAATTTTGAATGCATGGACCCTTCAATTAAAGTGTGTGCACATTTTGGAAATGTATTCATTATAAAATACATCTGTGTTATGTTCTGTGGAATGCATAGCAAGCTTAGAAATGCATGGATTTCTGACTACAAATCCCATTTGGGTGGGTCTGTGTTTGGATCTGGGAGGTGCGGATTGAATGAACCCTTTAGAAACCTTCTCACACACACTGGATACACACATTTTACCTTGGAAATATAAAAGACCTTGAGAGAGGACCTTCTTTAATGTCCTCAACATCTGAGATGCAGCGAGTGACAACAGGAGAATGTGGTGACACTTGATGAAATGCTGTCCCCAGTAAGGTTTGCCTAGCACCTACCTTGATGTCACTTCACCTTCCTTGATGCAAGGCAACCATCTTTTAATAATAAATACAAAATAAATTTAAATTATCTCTATGTGAACTTCATGCTTCTTCATGTTGGTTTGTTTATCTTCTTTTTCATACTCATTTATACTGTAGTGTGTGTGTGTGTGTGTGTGTGTATATATATATATATATATATATATATATATATGTATATAAACACACACACACAGTGTCATTGTCATTTTAAATTTTTGCAAGCTGTCTTGAGAATCTGTTGCGGGGTGGGATATAAATCCCTTAAATAAACACACACACACACACACATGCACACTTGTATTTTCCTCTTCTCCTATTTCTTTATTTCCTTTAGCTCATATATGCCCCAGCTCCAGAGAGATATAACAAACACCAAGCCATTTTCTTCCACTGGATGTTCCCAAATGGGCACCATCAATATAAGGGGATTCTCCACTTGCTGCAGCATTTCAAGTGGACATGGATTGGGGTGATTTACCTCGATGTTGATAGTGCAGAGACATTTATACATAACATGATTCCACTCTTTACCCAGAGTGGTATCTGCTTTGACTTCATAGAAAAAATTCCGAAAATACATATTTCCACTGTCATCACTGAAATTGTGACACAAGGGACTAAAATATTAAATGTTGCCTTGGGAAGCAAAGCCAATACAGTGATCATTCATGGTGAAGCTCAGACCATGGTCGATTGGAGAAATTTGCTCCAGTTTTCTGAATTTGTGGATATGCCAATGAAGAAACAAAATAGAGTGTGGATTCTTACAGCAGAGATGGATTTCACATCACTTTCCTATCAAAGAGGTTGGAATGTAGATTTTCTTCATGGTGCTCTGTCCTTTGCCATTCACTCAAATGAGGTGTTAGGCTTTCATGAATTTCTCCAGATGAGAAAGCCATCTCTAGAAAAAGAAGATGGTTTCATTGAAGACTTCTGGCAACAGGCATTTAACTGCTCATTCCCTAACAACATGGAAGGAAAGGAGATTGAAAAAATCTGCACCGGGGTGGAGAAGCTGGAAAGTCTTCCTGCATCTGTTTTTGAAATGAGCATGACTGGCCACAGCTACAGCATCTACAATGCTGTCTATGCCATCGCACATGCCTTGCATTCTATGCATTCATCCATCTTGAATCCTAGAATAATGATAAATGAAGGAAAATTGAAGCTTCTGAAGCAGCAGCCATGGCAGGTAATTTCTTGAGGATACAAATTCAGAGGAGTTCATCATTTCAGTAGAGGCAACAATATACATTGGATGGTGTAGAAAACACTATCTCTATGAAGGGTGGGTTTTTACTAATATGTTAGTGTGTGTCTATCAAAGCCAGTTCATAATTGGTTCTCCTGCTCACATTAATTCCATAGTGAACTTGATTATTTTAGCCATGCCTGATGATGATGATGAATTACATTTCTATACTGCCCAATAGCCAAAGCTCCCTGGGAGGTTTACAGAGATTAAAAACATTAAAATACAGTCTACAGAGATTAAAAGCCATTTACATAAAAAAAAACACAAACAGAAAATATGCACAAAAGAACATGTATCTAAAACAACTTCAAACAAGCAATCTCAAGCAAACAACCACAACTGTAAGACAATCCAGGATCGATTAAAACTTATCATATGTTGCCAAATGCCTGGGAGAAGAGAAAGGTCTTAACCTGGTGCAGAAAAGATAACAATGTTGGCCTAGGTGAGATCATTCCATAATTGGGGAGGGCACCACTGAGAAGGCCCTCTCCCTTGTTGCTATCCTCCGAGCTTCCCTCAGAGTAGGCAACCTTAGATGTTGAGTGTAGTGTATGGGAAGGTTTGTGTCGGGACAGGCCCTCCATCAGGTATTGTGGTCCCAAGCCATGTAAGGCTTTACAGGTTAAAACCAGCACCTTGAATCAGGCTTGGAAACATACAGGCAGCCAGTGCATGCAGGTGAATAGAACCTTTTACTGGTCTTGTCATATGCTGTATTTAACCATTGGGGAAAGAGTGTACTAATCTTTTTGATTATCTCTCTGTGTGTATGTGTATGTTTGTATGCATATGTTTGTATGTATATGTGTGTGTGTGAATACTGATTCCAGCCCCATCTATTTAACAACAACAACAGCAACAGCTGCAAGGCAACCATGCTGCAATGTGAAGTGCCAGCCTCCACTGCTGCATCACAGTTATTTTTAAGAATTCCTCTGGGCCTGCAGAGAAAAAAGAAAATAAAATTGGGGTGGTAGGGAGCATCTGGGGGGGGGGGGGCTAAAGAGGTGTTGTTGTAAAAGGATGTGTTTTTGTCTCTGCTGTGCATGTGTGGAGTTTCCCTTTTTTTTACATGGTGTATTTATTTATTTGTTTGTTTGTTTATTTATTTAAAACATTTAAATCCCGCCCTATATCATTAGGCTGTCAAGGCAGCATACAAATAAAATCAATGTAGACAGTATAAAACAATAAATAATTTAAACAGCTAAAAACATATTAAACCATTAAGCAAGTTAATACCAATTTAAAATCTAAAACAATAAAACAGTTAAAACAGTGTGCTCCTTTTGGGGATGCATTTAGCCCTCAAAGTCTTTGATAAAAAGCCATGTTTTAACTTGTAACTGAAATGAAACCAATGTCTGTGCCAGTGAGGCCTCCAAAGGGAGGGCACTCCTAACCAGGGTACCACAGCAGAAAAAGGCCTGGTAGTGCTAGTTTATTTGTTTGTTTGTTTATTTTGGCTTGGTGCGTATTTTGCCTGGGTTTTGTGTGTGTGTGTGGTTTGCCTGGGTGTGTGTCCAGGCATGTTTTCCCTAATTTAGGGGGTTGGGTGGGGGGTTGTTTTGCCTCTTTGTGTGTGTTGTTTTTGTTGTTTTGCCTGTGTGGTTGTAGTTGTTGTTGTTGTTGGTGGTGTGTGTGTGTGTGTTTTCTGAGCATCACCATATTGCCTTCACTGAAATGGGTATTTTGATGTCATGTGTGTGTGTGTGGGGGGGTATGATTTTACATTTTGGGCTCAGGACCCACCTTTGTCTTGTATTTGGATTCTTGGCCAAGTTATTTGTCTCTGAGTAGGGATGTCAGATAATTTCTCCATGAATCTCCGGGAGGCTGAATGCCAACGCATTCAACCCCCCAAAATTGGTGGAGAAACGGTCTGCCGCCACCCCGCCACCCCCGGGATGGGACTTACCTTGTGCGAATGTCCCTGGCGGCGGTGGCTCCCGGCGGCGGTTCGGCAGTGGTTTAGCTGCTGCCGCTGCCATTTCCAAGTAAAAAAAAATAATAATAACAAACGTGATAGGCTACGTAAAGATTTATGTAGCCTATCACAGCTAGATTTTCAAAAAACACCATGATAGGCTACGTAAATGTTTACATAGCCTATCACGGCTGACTGAAAAGAAAAAGAAAAAGCGCGTACTCAAATGGCGGTGCCCATGGGTGCCGCCATTTGCGTTCCTTATTTTGGCATGGGTAGTCTACGTAAATATTTACGTAGACTACGGCGAAAATAAGGGCAACGCAAATAGACTACCCATGCCAAAATAAGGAACGCAAATGGCGGCGCCCATGGGTACGCGCTTTTTTCAAAGTCAGCCATGATAGGCTACATAAACGTTTACGTAGCCTATCATGGCTGACTGCAGGCCAGGGACGCATTTGCGTCCTGGCAGGAGAAGAGATTTCGCGGCTGGAGAGACGGGGTGGTCCCCCCCGGCCAGAATTTCGGCAGGGAGGGACGGGGCGCCTCCCCCCGCCCAGAATTTCAGGGGGAGGGATGGAGCGCCTCCCCCCCACCGCGAAGCAAGCTTCGGGATCAGGTAAGTGACTTTCATCCATCCCTAGTCTCTGAGACTCATTAGTATGCCTCCACTGAAATGGCTAAGTTCAAACTGTGGTTGAAGCACAGTTTCACACAAAATGTTATGGCTTCAAAAAAGTAGTTCTGAGGTTTAGAACTCAGACCCCACCTCTACTGTGTACTTAGGTTTTGGGAAAGTTATTTTTTGTTTAGTCCCAACAGTGTGCATCCTGGGAAATACATGTTTCGTGACTGGCCACACGCACTATGGCAGCCATTTTGGGAATGGGCAAGCCCCCTTTAGGACAGCCACAATATCCCAAATGTGCACATCAGCACAAAAAGGTTGGAGACCCTTCCAATAGCTCATGGGGAAACTTGATTTCCCAGGGGTTAGTTCAGTATGGCAGGATTCAATCCATTCCTTTCCTCTCTATTCAACTTACTGTCAAAGATGTAGCCAGAGAGCTGATAGCATGCCAATGCAATGAATGAATGGAAGGGGATAGGGAAGGTGACTGGGTGCATACACGTTTTTTTTTTTTTTAACCCAGCCAGCTGGAATCTGCGAGCAGGCTTGGTGGGACAGGTACGAAAGTGTCTTACCTTTCGCGGATTATGTTGATGATGGGGGGGAGGC
Source organism: Heloderma suspectum (assembly GCF_057233095.1). Taxonomy (NCBI): domain Eukaryota; kingdom Metazoa; phylum Chordata; class Lepidosauria; order Squamata; family Helodermatidae; genus Heloderma; species Heloderma suspectum. The sequence goes on along the minus strand of NC_139463.1, from coordinate 112,032,225 downwards.
GTTCCGTCTCTCCCCCAGGAATCTTTGACGGGGGAGAGGTGATCTGTTCCTCCCCCCCGGAATCCTCGATGGCCGGCTGTGCTCCGCACCAGCTCCGCGGAGCAGCCAGCCAGGCCCAGCCCAGCCCAGAGCCGTCCACAGACAGATTTCCGGCCCCGGAAGGCTCTGGGGAAAAAAACAAACAAACCACGTACGCAAATGGCGGCGGCTATGGCTGCCGCCATTTGCGTTCCTTATTTTCCGCCATCTTAGTCTACGTAAATATTTACGTAGACTAAGATGGCCAAAAATAAGGAACGCAAATGGCGGCAGCCGTAGCTGCCGCCATTTGCATACACGTGTTTTTTTTTTAACCCAGCCAGCCATGATAGGCTACGTAAAGATTTACGTAGCCTATCACATCATGTTTTTTTTTTAACCTAGCCATGATAGGCTACGTAAATATTTACGTAGCCTGTCATGTCTTTTTTTTTTTTAACAAGACTGGAAATGGCGGCAGCAGAAGCCAGTCGGAAGACCAGCCGCCGCAGCTGCCACAGCCAAAGCCACCGCCGGAGCCTCCACCGCCCAGAAGATCTGCCCCAGGTAATTCTCGTCCCGGGGGGGATCCGCGGGGGGGGCGGGGGGCAGGCCGTTCCACCATGGAGTTCGAGGGGCCGAATGCACTGGCATTCGGCCTCACCGAGATCCGTGGCGGAATTCTCTGCCATCCTAGACAGGATAAAAGGGGAATTCTTCCCTGGCTTCTACCACCACCACCACCACAATAATTTCTTGTTTAAACTAACCCTTTTAAATGCCTAGTAATACTAGATTTCAGGTGTGAAATCTTATAATAATTAGTTGTATGTTTGTATTTTGGGAGAGATATGTTGTTGTTGTTGATGTTGTTACTATTATTATCATCATCTATGTAGCTTCACCACTTTCTGAGAACTGTCTCATTTAACAACAGTGCTGGAGAAACAGTTTCATTTGACCAATATGGAGAATTAGTAGGTGGATTCAATATCATAAACTGGGTCACATTCTCAAACCAGTCCTTTCTTAGAGTAAAAGTTGGAGGGATAGACCCAAGAGCTCCCCAAGATAAGGTGTTCACCATTTCTGAGGATGCCATTGTGTGGCCCAGCATATTTAACCAGGTAGGATCTGAGCATCTTTCAACATGTCTGCAGTATTTATTTGTCCGTATGTCTGTTTATTGTAATTGTATACTCCCTTTGTGAAGGCAACCAAGGTGATTATTCTCTTGCTGTTCAAAGAGAGCTTCACTGACTATGGAGATGCCACCATTGTATTGATCCATCCCAGAATATAAATGTAATATCATCATAAAGCATGGCATAATTCCAAACTTGGATATGCCTCCCTTCCCCACAACTCTTCTCCAGCTGAGATTTTAGTCATTATCCCCAGGTCAAAGATACAATATCCCAAATAATATTTTCTGGATGCTAATGCATATCTTCTTTCTTTTATGAACAGGTCCAGCCACTTTCATTGTGCAATGAGAATTGCCATTTGGGTTACAGGAGGGTTAAGAGGGAAGGGAAACCCTTTTGCTGCTATGATTGCCTTCCATGTCCAGAAGGGAAGATTTCAAACCAGAATGGTAAGGCATGTCATGTCAGATATATTGGCAGTGATCTGCCATTTACATATCACTCATTTTCCTAACACCTAAAACATTGCACAGTTGAGGTGACACATCACAGTGATCCAGGTACAAATCACTTGTTCATTGCTTCTAGCAGCAGGGAAGGAATGGTCTGTGTAAGGGTTGCTGAGAGAGGAAGTAGGAAGCCTTCTGCACCAGTGATCCTGATACAAATAGGGATGTTGGAGAATTCTGCCACAGACTCCAGGGAGGCCAGATTCTTTAGAATCCAGCCCCCTAGAGTCCATGGCAGAATGGGGCAATCCCCACCCCACCCCGCGGAATCCCCCCGGGATGGATCCTACCTGGCGGCAGCGGCAGCTCCGGGGGCGGCTCCCATGGTGGCAGCTCCGGCAGCGGCTCCAACGGTGGCAGTGGCTCCAGGTGGTCTTCCAGATGCTGCTGGGTTCCGCTACACTGGCTGCCATTTGTGTCCCTGCCGAGCCGTGATAAGCTACTTAAGTATCTACGTAGCCTATCACGGCTAACACAGGGACGCCATTTGTGTCCCTGTCTTTTGCCGTGATAGGCTACTTAAATATATATGTAGCCTATCACGGCTAACGCAGGGATGCAAATGGTGGCCACTATGGCAGCCGCCATTTGCGGCCACAGCCCAGCAGTGGATGGAGGTCTGGCTGTGGGCGGCCCCGGCCGGCGGCTCCACGGAGTTGCCATGGAGCAGAGCCAGCTGGGGAGGATTCCGGGGGGGGGGGGCAGAGCACCTTCCCCCCACCGCAGATGGCCCCAACGGAACAAGGTAAGTGTTTCATACACCCCTAGATAAAAATCACTCTCTCCAGTAAGGAAATAGTGAAATATATAGGGATGGACGAAAGTCCCTTACCTCTCCTCGAAACTTGCTTCACAGTGGGGGGGAGGCGCTTTGCTTCTCCTCCTGAAGTTCATGCGAGGGGGGGAGGCGCCCCGCCTCGCCCGGCCGAAATTCAGGCTGGGCGGGAGGCGCCCCATCCCTCGCCGGCGAAATTCAGGCCGGGTAGAAGCGCCCCGTCTACCTGGCCGCGGAAAAAACAACAACAACAAAAAACCCACCCCCATGATAGGCTACGTAACGATTAACGTAGCCTATCACGGCTAGATTTCCAAAGTCAGCCGTGATAGGCTATGTAAATCGTCACGTAGCCTATCACGGGTGACTTTGGGGAAAAAAAAGCATACACAAATGGCGGCCCCCGTAGGGAGCTGCTATTTGCGTTCCTTATTTGGTCCCTGTAGTCTACGTAAAGATTTACATAGACTATGGCGAAAATAAGGGCAACGCAAATAGCATTGCCCTTATTTTCGCCGTAGTCTACCTAAATCTTTACGTAGACTACAGGGACCAAATAAGGAACGCAAATGGCGGCTCCCTATGGGGGCCGCCATTTGCGTATGTGCTTTTTTTTTTTCAAAGTCACCCATGATAGGCTACGTGATGATTAACGTAGCCTACCACAGCTGACTTTGGAGATCTAGCCGTGATAGGCTACGTTAATCATTAAGTAGCCTATCACGGGGTTTTGGGGTTTTTTTTACTGCACTTGTAATGGTGGCGGCGGTGGCAGCCGGTCGAAAGACCGGCTGCCGCCCCCGCCCCTGACGAAGACCCGACGAACTGCCACCGGGACCTGCCGCTGGGAGGGACATTCGTGAAAGGTAAGTCCCATCTCGGGGGGGGTGGGGGGCAGAGAATTTCACCGCCGATTTTGGGGGGCCGAATGCATTGGCACTTGGCCCCCCGAAGTTTCAGGGAGAAATTCTCCCCCATCCCTAGAAATATATCAGGATGGCTATGGGTAGGAATTTGGTGGTGGCACAGGGTCAGGCAACACTTGGGGCCTGCAGTGAAGGCCTTTGGGTGCATATGTAGCCCTCACTTCAGGTTATGCAACCCTGCTCTATATGAAGTATGTTTAGGTAAAACTTGCCTGGGTATGGACATTTTCTCTTCCAGACATGAATTACTGCTTTAAATGTGCAGAGGACCATTATCCGAACAATGACCGGGATTTATGCGTTCCCAAAGGTATAAGCTTCTTGTCTTATACAGAACCTTTGGGAATCAGTTTGTCCATTGCTGCTCTTGCCTTTTCTTTTATCACAGCTTTGGTGCTAGGAACCTTCATGAAGCACCACAACAGTCCCATAGTAAAGACTAATAACCGGAACCTCTCCTACACACTCCTTATCTGCCTCCTACTCTCCTTCCTTTGCATTTTGCTTTTCATTGGCCGACCTGAGAAGCTGACCTGCCTTCTTCAACAAACTGCTTTTGGCATTATCTTTTCAGTTGCAATTTCTTGCATATTGGCCAAAACAATCACTGTGATTCTAGCTTTCAAGGCCACCAACCCAGGATCCAAGATGAGGAAATGGGTGGGGAAAGGACTGGCCAATTCCATTGTTCTTTCTTGCACCTTCATTCAAACTGCTATTTGTACTATCTGGCTGGCAACATCTCCCCCATTTCCAGATGTCAACATGCACTCCATGAGTAGAGAAATTGTGCTGGAATGTAATGAAGGATTGGTCGCCATGTTCTACTGTGCCTTGGGCTTTATGGGTTTCTTGGCCATTATCAGCTTCTTTGTGGCTTTCCTAGCCAGGACTTTACCAGACAGTTTTAATGAAGCAAAATTCATCACATTCAGCATGTTGGTCTTTTGCAGTGTTTGGGTGTCATTTGTTCCAGCCTTCCTGAGCACGAAAGGAAAATACATAGTGGCTGTGGAGATCTTCTCTATCTTGGTTTCCAGTGCTGGCTTATTAGCCTGTATCTTTTCCCCAAAATGCTACATCATTTTGCTGAGGCCTGAACTGAACAAAATGGAACAGTTAAAAAAGAGAAAAAGATGAAAGAGATTTCAGTTTCTTGGTATAGGCCCTATACCATAGAGTGTGGCGAAAAGTTGTGCGCACACTGCAGTTCTTCTCTGTTTTTTTTTCTCTCAGTAGTGCTTTCACTCTCATCAGGCAATGTGAAGATGACTACTTCAGGTAGCAGATCTGAAGTATGCATAAAATTATTTTCAACTATCAACTATTTATTTTGTTATTATTAGGGATGTTGGAGAAATCCTCCATGGACCCCAATGAGGCTGGAGTCTATTGAACCTGGCCCCCTGAAGTCTGTGGAGGATCAGATCTCCTACCTGCAGCTCCAGGAGGAATCCCCACCTGCCGGATCCTCCTTGCCAGCTGGCTCCAGAGCACCAGTGATACGGCTGCCATTACCGTATCGCTGGCTGGGCGGATTGACTGCAGATGCAAATGGTGTCCATTATGCCATATGCAGCCGTAAAGGCCTTAGTTTAAAGTAAATGCAGCCATTAATGGCTGAATTTACCTTAAACTAAGGCCTTTACGGCCGCAAATGGTGTCCTGGATGCCATCTGTGTCCGTGCTTTTCATTAACGCAATAGGCTACCCAAATATTTGCATAGCCGATCATGTGAAAGCACAGATGCAGGGATGCCATTTGCATCTGCAGTCAGTAGTCCCCTTCAGCCAGCGATACGGCATCACAGCTGTATCGCTGGCACTTTGAAGCTGGCTGGCGGCTCCATGGAATCACTGCGGAGCAGAGTCAGCCAAAGAGGATTCTGGGGGGGAGAAATGGATCACCTCCCCCTCCATGAATCCCCCCTCGAATGGCAGGTAAGCATTCCACCCATCCCCAGTTATTATAGTTTTAAAACAATAGTGATCCTGTGGGTTTATGTTTTTTTTTTTTGCTTCAAGCAGCCCAGCATTATGGTTCATCTGCTGAAAGTCATAGCAGACCCCACTGAGGAGTAGTGAAAACTTGTGCTGAAAGAAGGCAGCTACAGAAACTGACAATGTTGCCCATGTTCTAACCCAACAGAAACACCATACTCATATCATCCAAGAGCATCTAATAGGTTAAAAGGAGCCATGAGAACATTTTTCGTTTCTATGTCCCAACATTTGTAGGTTGGGCGTGGAAGGCAGGGATGGCATTAGCATCTGGTTGGGGCTTGAAGCCTGGTGAGAAGCTGCTGGTTTGGCACCCTGGATACCAGTTAGCAGACGTGAGCTCTTCCCCGACTCACTGTGTGCTGAGTCAGGCAAGAGTTCGGGTGTCTGGTCCCTCAGTAAGCAAGCTGCCTATCACTGAGAGGGGAAGAAGGCAGCACCTCTCTACCTTCCCCCATCCTTGCTAGAGCAGCAGAGGCATGGGACAGGCTGGTTGTTTTCCATAAGTCTCTTACAAACTTATGTAAAATGACCAGCCTGTCCCATGCTGTTGCTGTTGTAGCAAGGATGGGGGAAGGAGGAGAGGGAAGTGCTGCCTTCTTCCCCTCTTGTCCCATGTCAGCAGGGATGAGGGACAGGCTGGTCATTTTACGTAAGTGTAAGAGCCTTACAGAAAATGACCAGCTTTTAGGGATGTTGGAGAATTCTGCCATGGACTTCAGTGAGGCTGGATCCTAAAGATAGGCGTAAAGAATCACGCCCAGAGTCCGTGGCGGAATGGACTGCCCCCCGCCACCCCCCAAAATCCCCCCCGGAATGGACTTACCTGGTAGCGGCGGCGGCTTGGTGGTGTTGGCAGCTCTGGGTCATCTTCTGGCTGCTGCCGGGCTGCGGCCGCAAATGGCAGCTGCAAATGGCGGCCACTACACCAGCCGCTATTTGCGTCCCTGCCTTTTGCCATGATAGGCTACGTAGATAATGACGTAGCCTATCACGGCTTGGCAGGGATGCAAATGGTGGCCGGCGTAGTGGCCGCCATTTGCAGCTGGAGCCCAGCAGTGGCCGGAAGTCCAGCTGTGGCCGGCCCCGGCCGGTGGCTCCATGGCCTTGCCACAGAGCGGAACCAGCCAGGGAGGATTCCGGGGGTGGGTGGGAGGGACAGATCGCTTCCCCCCCACCGCGGACTCCCAGCCGGAATGGGATAAGTGTTTCACACACCCCTACCAGCTTTTCCCTTGCCACCACTGCTCTGGCAGATGGGGGTAGAGGGAAGAAGGAGCCACCTATCCTCTTCTCCCCCCACCCCGCTACAGTGACGGAAGCTGGTTGTTTTACGTAAGTCTCTTACACTAACATAAAACAACCAGACTGTTCCTTGTCGTGGCTAAGAAAGGTGACGGAGGCTGGCACCCCAGCGCTCTCCCTGGAGGCGAAGGTTAGAGTGTGGGGGCTGGCTGCAGAAGCTCTTCTTCCCTGCACCAGCCCTTGACAGCCGGTGTGAGGAAGGAGGGCACAAGGGCTTGACTGCCGGCCTTGGCATGGAGAGGAGGGGCAGCTCCTGCAGCTTGTGGGTGGGCAAGGCAAAGTGGGAGGCTCTCCAAGCAGGCTCGGGCTATGTGAGCTGGGGAAGGCAGCTCATCGACTGACTTCCACCACGGACGGAGATGGGCTCATCCATCCCTAGTGCAAGGTCCACTGCTTAATGAAGGTGTCTTGCCACAGGAATTCTGAAATCCTGGAATGGACATTAGACAACAGTTGTAATAAACACGTTTTATTCTACACCATTATTCCCACTGAGTGGCTTATTATTTGTCCTGTATTTCAGAGCCTTTAACTAGAATTTTAACTGGACCTTGGGCATGGCAAAATACCATTCATTACAGCCAATATGGAACCAAGCATAAATGCAAAATTTAACATATACTTAACGCCACGTGTGGATGAAAGGCAAAGGGTTTGTTGGTGCTAAATGTGATGTCCCTTTGTAATGCATCCAGATTATGCACCTCAGCAGAGCTATGGAGCCTCCTCCTTTTGTTTCCAACCTATAAGATAGGTTATTTAATTATATGTAGTGTGAAGAATTTCACCTGGTTGGCAGGATTAGGCTGCAGTGGTAAAGCTTACAGGCTGCAATGGTTGACGTGGTTTTGGACTAGAAATGGGTGAGAATTTTGATTCAGTTCATTTTTAGTAAGCATGTAACACAATGCACTAATGTCTTCATATGTTGGATGGAAAGAATTAGAGATATAAAACAAACAAACAAGTCCAAAACTGGGAAGAACCCTTTAGTTATGGTGAGTTAAAATAAAATAACATAAAATAAATAGTTCCACCAGTATAAGTCTCAAAATTCAACTGCTTATAAAACTGACACCTGTTGAGATAATAACTGGGGCTCCCTGATCGACTTTATGAAGTCTACAATGTTGCAAAATTTCAAACCATTCCATTAAAAAGTGCCACAGGTTCAGCAAATTAAAAAGTGCTGAAAAGGAACACATTTGTACTTTTTACTCCAAGGTATGGCTCTGCATATCATATAATTCTTTCAATTTTTGGTTAAAAAACTACTGATCTATAGTATTCTGGCTTGTCAAGGAGGTGTGCCCTTCATTGGTTTGAACTCTTGAGCAGCTTCTATGTGTCATATTGATTTCTTTAGTTATGGAATGAGACCTCACAAGGTGAGACAATATGTTACTACATAGATTGGGACCCTAGTCAGGTGGTGGTGGTGGTGGTAGGGAGAGTTTCACCCTCTGGCCCCCTGCTGTGGTCACATTGTAAATCACCCCCCCCCATTCCTCCAATTTACTTTGCCAAGGTGGCATCCAGAAGTAATGTAAATAAATTACAGGCATAGGGAAAAGGGTTAAAGCCCCAAGTTGACCCCCAGAACATTTGGGAGGGGTGGGAATGGAATGCACAGGTGGGGGAAAAGAAGGATCAGGGCCTCAAACCACCTTTCTGAAAGTAGAAATGCAGCACAAGGGCCTCAATTCTTGTTCCTACTGTTTGTGTGGTGGGAAAAGGGCATGTAAGGATCATGCTTTACCCTAGGGGTATATTCACAAGTTACACTAACATCCATTCACACTCTATGTACACTAATTAAGATTGTTGTGAGAATGTAGCTCTATTCAGTCATGCTCATAAATTGTAAGCTCTACATGTGAGGAAGGGAAGTGGGAATCAGCTCGTGATTTCCAGCCCACCCATCACCATTCTCAAGGCTTTCTACATATGAAGGGGAACTGTCTACTGAGGATTGCCTTCTCTTTCCACTTAAATTCTCCAGGAAATTTTAGAACTGATTCTTGAAATAAAAAAAAGATGTCTACCACTACATACGCATTTATAATCCCATTTGCCATATAGGTAAACTCGCAAGGAAGTAGATTCAGATGTGTTGGTGAAAAGGTAGGATTGACAAGAATGTGATTATAAATTTTATTTCCAAAAGTCAGGACAATTCAACAACAACAACAGCAATCCCACCAGGTTAAGAGAAGAAGTTAAGGTTATCTCATGTTGGCTCAAGCTCCACAAATCCAGGAAATTGGAAGCTAAAACTGATGCTTTAACTGAGATGCTCTGTGATCAGTAATGGTGTTGTGCAATGTCACAAATTGTGTTTGCTTACAATGAACTCTCCAGGAATTCACACATTTCCTTGGTTATTAAAGATGTCCCATGTTGTCCTGGACCTGTATTGTCTTATGAAGCATCTAGCCTTACTGCTAGAAAGGGTCCCTATCATTGATTAACCTATGCTGCCAGCTACTGATGTAAGCAACAAAACTATTTCTATATTAGGGCTGTGCACCGCCTCATTACAAGGCCCAAATAACAAGGCAAAGTGGGCTGTTTGGGAGCAAAACCCTCATGATACAAGGCAGGTCAGAGCAATACCGAGGCGCCATCCCATGAAACGCCTCCTCCGCCTTGAATATTTGGAGCTCTACTGAATGCCTCAGCAGTCCAGACAGGCTGTCTCCAAAATGTATCAACTTCTCAATGCTCACATGGCGGGGCATGAGGAGGAGGAGGAGGAGGAGGAGCGGGAGGGAGGGAGAAGGTGAGTGGACGCAGGAAAGTGAGCACAGGAGGAGGAGGGAGTGTGCTTTGGTGAACCCTCAGCCCAAACCGACACTAGCAGTGTCCCCAGTCAGAGAGAGCGGTGGAGGAAGGGGGTATATACACTTCAGCGAAAGGCTGCGTTCAGTAGGGATGTCAGAAAATTTCGCCACGAATCTCGGGGAGACCGAATACCAGCGCATTCGGCCCCCCGAAATCGGTGGCGAAACGGTCTGCCCCCCCAACCCCCACCCCGGGACGGGACTTACCTTGGGCGAATCTTCCTGGCAGTGGCGGCTCCGGCAGCGGTTTGGCGGCGGTTCGGAGGTGGCAGCCGGTCTTCCGACTGGCTGCCGCCACTGCCATTTCCAGTAAAAAACAAAACAAAACAAAAAAACGTGATAGGCTACGTAAAGATTTACGTAGCCTATCACAGCTAGATTTTTAAAAAACACCGTGATAGGCTACGTAAATCTTTACGTAGCCTATCACGGCTGAGTAAAAAACAAAAACGCGCATACGCAAATGGCGGCGCCCATGGGCGCCGCCATTTGCGTTCCTTATTTTGGCATGTCTAGTCTACATAAACATTTACGTAGACTACGGTGAAAATAAGGGGAACGCAAATAGCGTAGCTTCTACGCTATTTGTGTTCCCCTTATTTTTGCCGTAGTCTATGTAAATATTTACATAGACTAGACGTGCCAAAATAAGGAACGCAAATGGCAGTGCCCATGGGCGCTGCCATTTGCGTACGCGTGTGTTTTTTGGGGGGGGGTTTACTCAGCTGTGATAGACTACGTAAACATTTATGTAGCCTATCACAGCTGACTGCAGGGACGCAAACAGTGGCGGCTACGGCCGCCGCCATTTGCGGACCCGGCTGGCCAGGATTCGGGGGGGGGAGGGACGGAGCGCCTCCCCCCAGGCCAGAATTTGGGGGGGAGGGTGGGGTGCCTCCCCCCGGCCAGAATTTCAAGGGGGAGGGACGGAGCACCTCCCCCCCACCTCGAATCAAATTTCATGAAAAGGTAAGTGACTTTCGTACATCCCTAGCGTTCAGTCATTGCAGTAGCTGTGCCTTTGGAAGAGAGGGCTAGTATGGGTAGGTGATCATTTGTGCGTGTGCATGCATCTGTGCGTCTGTGCGTCCATTCCTATGAGTTGTTCCTTCAATTTTGTTCGCCATTAGGCTTTCCTCAGAATTTAAATGAAAAGGAAACAGCTTGGTTGTAATGATCAAGGAGCGTTCCCTTCCTTTGCTCCTTGATCATCTGTCCCCATTGGGGCGGTGCCTTTTGCAGCACCTCGTCCAGCTGCTTTCTCCTATATCTTTGTACCTCCAACTCATTTGTTATTTGTATTTGATTAGATTCATCTCTCCTTTCCATATTTTTTTCAAACTAACATAGCTTTTCCTTGCAAGTTGCTGCTACACTCCCCCCTCCCCTGCCATTCCTGTGTTTGTTTATCTTGATTTTGGACTCTGGAAAAGGCTGCGTTCATTGTGTAACATCGAACCTTACTTCTGCTTTCTCCGTTCTTTTTCCTTGTCATTTTTGTCAGTCAACTCTGTCTCTTTTAGATTTTTACAAACTGGGTCTTATTTTGATTTTTTTAAACAAACATTGTTTTCTTCTGAGCATGTTCCCCCCCCTTTAAGTCATATTCAAGCATTTAGTTTTCCTTGTTTCTTTCTTTCTCCTTAAGAAAGGCATGTCATAGCAGCCCATGTGTGTAGTGTTTGCCCCCCCCATGCTGAAGTCAACCATTTGTGTCTTCTCTGTGTTGATCCTCCCAAAACAGAAATTAAAGAAGGTTTTGTTTTTGTTTTTAAATTAGGGTTTGATTTGGCTGTTATCTAATCGCCTGCACTGTTGCCGTGTATTTCTTGAAGTTATCCTGTGTTCCATAAAAGTACATGAAATACAAAACAGTAAAGACACCCATCATTTGCTTAGGTACTAGTTCTGCTTTTCTTTATCTCTTGTGTGTCTGTGTCCATGTATGTGTGCTAGGTTGTTGTTCCACCAACACTATATGTTCCAATTTCAAGGCAGTGTGGAAAAAGCACGAGTCACATAGTATTTACACGAATTAGTCCAATAATAATTATGGATATATGTATGACCCAATCCTCCCAAAACAGGAATAAAAGAAGTGATTTTTTAAAAAATGCTTACTTTATCTAGGCTCTTATCTTACTGCCTGTGCTGTCCTATATTTCTTGAAGTTACCCTGCCTTTAATAAAAGAACCTGAAATATAAAACGATAAATTGAAGACATCCATCATTTACTTAGGTAGTTCTGCTTTTCTTTAGCTCTTGTGTGTCTGAGTCTGTGTGTATGTGTGTGTGTGTGTTTGTGCGCGCACACACGCGCTAGGGTGTTTTTCCACCAAAACTATACATCTAAATTTTAAGGCAGTGTTGAAAAATCAAGAGACACTAGTATTTTATATTAATTAGGGATGGACGAAAGGGACTTACCTGGTCCTGCAGCTTGCTTTGCGGTGGGGGGGAGGCGCTTCGGTTCTCCCCCCGAAGTTCAGGTGAGGGGGGGAGGTGCCCTGCCTCGCCTGGCCGAAATTCAGGCCAGGGGGGAGGCGCCCCATCCCTCGCTGCTGAAATTCAGGCCGGGGAGGAGCGCCCCGTCTACCCGGCCGCGAAAAAAAAGTAAAGTAAAAAAACAACAACACACACCCGTGATAGGCTACGTAACAATTTACGTAGCCTATCACAGCTAGATTTCCAAAGTCAGCCATGATAGGCTATGTAAATCGTCATGTAGCCTATCACAGGTGACTTTGAAAAAAAAAAGCGCATACGCAAATGGCGGCGCCCATGGGGCGCCGCCATTTGCGTTCCTTAGTTTGGCACGTCTAGTCTACGTAAAGTTTTACATAGACTACGGCGAAAATAAGGGAACGCTATTTGTGTTGCCCTTATTTTCGCCGTAGTCTACGTAAATCTTTACATAGACTAGACGTGCCAAACTAAGGAACGCAAATGGCATACGCATTTGCGTATGCGCTTTTTTTTTTCCAAAGTCACCTGTGATAGGCTACGTGATGATTTACGTAGCCTATCACGGCTGACTTTGGAAATCTAGCCGTGATAGGCTACATAAATCATTACGTAGCCTATCACGGGGGTGTGTGTGTGTGTGTTTTACTTTCCTTTTTTATTTTGCAATGGCGGTGGCGGCAGCTGGTCAGAAGACTGGCCGCTGCCGCCGCCCCTGCCAAAATGCTGCCGAACCACCGCTGGGACCCACCACTGAGAGGGACATTCGCACGAAGTAAGTCCCATCCCGGGGGGGGCGGGGGGCTGGCGGAGAATTTCACCACCAATTTCGGGGGCCGAATGCATTGGCATTCGGCCTCCCGGAGATTTGTGGAGAAATTCTCTGCCATCCCTAATATTAATCACCTTCCTACTCCAGTAACACTCCACTGTGTGACAAAGCAATCCAGCGCAAAATGAAGCATCTTTGGGGTGTTGGCAGGGGCACAGGTGGGTGAGGTGCTGCTGTCTCTAGCAGTACTGTTAGGTAAGCGAACAACTTGCAACTCTATCTGGAATCCTAGGGCCAACCTAGACATGAAAATGAATGTGTACTTGCTTTTCTCTCTTTTAAGTTCATAGAATCATATCATAGAATAGTAGGGTTGGAAGGGCCCTATAAGACCATCGAGTCCAATCCCCTGCTCAATGCAGGAATCTAAGTCAAAGCATCCCTGACAGATGGCTGCCTGCCCCAGGCTCCGCCAGCCCACTTGCCTCCGCCAGGCTCCACCAGCCCGCCTGCCTCTGCCTGCCTCTGCCAGCCTGCCAGCCTCCTCCAGGTTCCTCCTTTCTGGCCACAGGCCACTCTTCCCTAAGTGAATGCCCTGCTGTTGTCTGGTTTGTGGCCCCAGGACACTCTTCCCTATACAATATGAAATAGGGGTCAAGGCATTGCACTTTGGTCCATTCATTCTCCTTCCTTCCTTCCTTCCTTCCTTCCTTTCATAATTTGTACATCCTTCATTTCAAAAGCCACAGTCCATGTCCGCTCCCCTGCCAGATCTTCCCAACAGAAGTGCTTGTTGGCATGTAGGAGTGGTAGAACTACCACAGGTCCTGACTGGCAGAGTTGCTGTGTCTTCCTGGCCCAGTGGTTGGACTCTATGGCCTTGTAGGCTCCTTCCAACCCTACTATTCTATGATTCTATGATTCCTGCCTGTGTCGGAAGACCACTGAGAGCCTGAGGTCAGAAGATGACCAACTTCATTAACTGGATAGCAATTAATGCACGTGCAGCACTCCCTGTTCCTTCTGGTCCTGAGAATCAGGTTTTACATTACAACCTGTTCAAATTTGGAATGTGGTCTGGCCAAAAAAAGAAAACTCCAAACATCAATACTCAGTATGTGCTAGAATACACAACGGCAGATAGAAATTTATTCCAACCTGCCTGCAAGATAAAGCGTATGCATGAACAGCAGCCATAGAGAGGCTGTGCCAGTGATACTTCAGAATAAACTTGTTCTGCACTTCAGAGAAACCTGCAGCAGATATTGGACAGAGTGACTCCTGCTTCGACACAGTATCCCTTCTGAGTTTGCTTTGAGTTTCATGTAAAAGTCAAATTTCACCAGGGCCTAGCACACAAGATAGTGGGCCAAAGTACCTGGGCTTTGCGGGGAGCAATGCTCTGGAGGGGAATGGGAGGGGCCCAGGTTTCACATCCATCTATGGAGACAGGGAGAAGTGGCAGCTCTTGGCTTTGGGAGTTTTCCTGGAAAAAGTCAAATTTCACCTGCACCTAGCACAGAAGCCAGTGGGCCAAATAGTCCAAGCTTTGGGGGGAGCGATGGCCTGGAGGGGACCTGGGAGGGGCCAAGGTGTCACATGTGTGCTTGGAAACAGCGAGAAGTTACAGCTAGGGATGGTGGAGAATTTCTCCCCGAATCTTCGGGAGGCTGAGCGCCGACGCATTCGGCCCCCTGAAGTTGGTTGGGAAATTCTTCGCCGGCCCCCTGCCCCCCCCAGGATGGGACTTACCTTCGGCAAATGTCCCTCTCGGCGGTGGGTCCCGGCGGCGGTTCGGCGTCATTTTGTCGCGGGCGGGGGCGGCGGCTGGTCTCCCGATCGGCTGCCACCGCCACCATTGCAAAAAAAAAAACTAAAGTAAAAAAAAACACACCCGTGATAGGCTACGTAACGATTTACATAGCCTATCACGGCTAGATTTCCAAAGTCAGCCATGATAGGCTACGTAAATCGTCACGTAGCCTATCACGGGTGACTTTGGGAAAAATAAAAGCGCGTACGCAAATGGCGGCACCCATGGGGTGCCGCCATTTGCATTCCTTATTTTGGCACGTCTAGTCTACGTAAAGATTTATGTAGACTACAGTGAAAATAAGGGCACGCTATTTGCGTATGCGCTTTTTTTTTCCAAAGTCACCCGTGATAGGCTACATGACAATTTACGTAGCCTATCACGGCGTCTTTTTTTTTTTAAACTTTTTGTTTCGCAGCCAGGGAGATGGGGCGCTTCTCCCCGGCCTGAATTTCGGCCGGGCGAGGCGAGACGCCTTCCCCCCCTCGCCTGAACTTCGGGGGGAGAAGTGAAGCGCCTCCCCCCCACCGCGAAGTCAAGCTGCGAAAAGGTAAGTTACTTTCGTACATCCCTAGTTACAGCTCTGCTTTGAGAGTTTCTGTGGAAAAAATCAGATTTTAACTCCGCCTAGCACAAAAACCACTGGGCCAAACTGAGACTTGGCAGCTGTCCTCCTCTCCGGGTGGGGGGAGAAGTCCCCAGATTTCATGCCTGTATCATAAAAACTGGAAAAGTTATGACCATTTGTATTTTCCCATACAGCTCAGAGGGAAAACGTCCAAAATGCGGGATCCAGATATCTGAATCTCATTTTGGGTTCAGATACGAGTTGGAGTGGAAGGGGTCTGAATCAGTCCAAAGTGGATCAGGGTCACTTCAGATGATCCAAAGCTACATCCAAAGCAGGGTCCGTCCGTGCACAGCCCTACTCCATGCCTTCCTATTGACTGCAGTTCCTGGAATGTCCTGGAATTCACACCACATCACATTACATCATGTATCTTCCAAAGTATTCTGGGAAGTTCAGCCAACAGGAAGCTGCAGAGAGAGCCTCATGGTGATGTGAACAGCTTGGAGCTTAAAATCAATCAATCAATGCGATGTCCCCCCCAACCCCAGAAATACCTTGTTCACCTCATCACATTACATAAACTAAACTAAATGACAAAACGCACACACAGAACCTTTTTCAACCTCTCAAAGAATGCAGCAGAAATTTGCTCCCTGTGTGTGGGGGGGGCAGGGGGAGGGGAGGGGAGAGGGTCCATTGGCCCAGCCATATTTTATTTGCAAGTGAATCAAGGGTAGGGATCCACGAAACCCCACTTACCTGGCTCTGCCGGGTTCCGCTGGGGGGGGGAGGTGCTACGTCCCTCCCCCTGGAATCCTCGCTGGGGGGGAAATCACTCTGCACCTCCCCCCAGAAGACTGGCTGGCCGGCTCCGCTCCACGGGGATTCGGCGGAGCCGCCGGCCAGCTCCGCCAGCAGCCGGACATCCAGCCGCTGGCTAGCAGGGACGCAAATGGCGGCGGCCGTAGCCACGGCCGTTTGCATCCCTGAATTCAGACGTGATAGGCTACGTAAAGACTTATGTAGCCTATCACATCTGGGTTAAAAAAAAGAAACACGTGTACGCAAATGGCGGTGGCTATGGCTGCCGCCATTTGCGTTCCTTATTTTGGCCGTCTTAGTCTATGTAAATATTTATGTAGACTAAGACAAAGACAAGAAAGAGGAATGCGAATAGCGTAGTGGACACTATTTGCATTCCCCTTTATTTTCACCATCGTACTCTACGTGAATATTTACATAGACTAAGACAGCCAAAAATAAGGAATGCAAATGGCGGCAGCCATAGCCGCCGCCATTTGCGTACACGTTTGTTTTTTTTAAAATCCAGACATGATAGGCTACGTACGTCTTTATGTAGCCTATCACGAATGGGGGGGGAAACAGACTGCAAATGGCAGTGGCGGTGGCGGCGGCAGCCGGTCAGAAGACCAACCGCTGCCGCTGCTGCCGCCACTGCCGCCACTGCCGCCACTGGAGACACTGCCATCCGGAACATCTGCCCAGGTAAGTCTCGTCCCGGGGGGGATCCGTGGGGGGGGGAGGGGGGGTGGCAGGCCATTCCACCATGGAGTTCGGGGGGCCGAATGCACTGGCATTCAGCCTCACCGAGATCCATGGTGGAATTCTCTGACATCCCTAATCAAAGTTATGTGAAGATGGGCATGGCTTGAAAGCTACATGTGAAAGGATTTCCGGCAGGAGCCATGTCGTTCTGGCAGTGACCTGCGGAGCTCCGCAGGATGCTTATCTCAAACAGCTATGAAAAGGTTGAGAAACCTTTTTAAATTCCCCTGGAATTAAAAGGGGAATCTTACAAAATCCGGTTGAAATTTTGGAAGAACAGCTGCTTTTGTGGCGTAGCAGAACAGCTGCAATCTAAGGTCAGTGGCTGGAGTATCATCTACTGAATGCTGTTTGAAACTCCTAAGCAATAAGGAGACTACAAGACTGGCAAGCTCCAAACAATATTTGTGAATTTAAACAACCAGCAATATTTTGGGACTGACAATTAAACCTAATTAAAAGTGTGTTTTTTTCTGTCTCTGCAATTATACTTGCTTGTTGTGCTTCTGGAAGTGGAGGATGGCAGTATCAAAGGGAAAAAAGAAAGGTCTGGGAACACCACCTACTCCCCCCCCATTGCTCCCCTGGCAAAGGTTTCTAGAAATGCCAGAGGTGAAGAGGAGTTGCTTGCTTTGATAAAAACCATGTCTTCTCAGATATCAGTGCAGTCAAAGAAGCTTGAGATAATCCAGGACACAATCACTGCCCTCCAAGGGTCTGTGGATTTAATTAATATCTCTCTTCAAAAGATGGAAACGAAGGTTAATGCACTCAAAGACTGAGTTACTGCTAATGAAACTGTTATGCAAGCATCTCACAATACTTTGTCTGCTCGAATTTCCCAATTGGAGGCTTTTACACACAGAGCAAACCTTCATATTCTTGGTATTAATGACTTGGCTACTGATATACGTTTGGCTGAATTTATGGATAAACTTTTGCATGAGTTACTGGTTTTGCCATCTGATTTTCCACTGGATATTGAGCATGCATATCATGTTCCTGGCTCAATATGTGGCACTAAAGGGTCTTTTGGGACTGTTATTGTTCAATTTTCATGAGTTTCTACAAAAAATCATGTTCTGCATCTGGCAAGAGAACGGGGTGAGCTAGGGTGGGGATGAGCAAATGACAAGGTTATGCTCTTTCCTGGTTATACAAAAGAAGTTGCTGATAAAAGCTGGCAGTTCACCAAAGTTTGGCAAAGCAAAATAACATGCAATATGATATTAAATATCCTGCTACATTTCTAGGGATGTCAGAGAATTTCACCATGAATCTCGGGGAGGCCGAATGCCAGCTCATTCAGCCCCTCGAAATTGGTGGCGGAACGGTCTGCCCCCCCGCCCCCCCGGGACGGGACTTACCTTGGGCAGATCTTCCTGGTGGTGGCGGCTCCGGCGGCGGTTCGATGGCTCCAGTGGTGGTGGCCGGTCCTCCGACCGGCTGCCGCCGCCGCCATTTCCAGTAAAAAAACACACAAAAAAAAGTGATAGTGTCAGCGTGGACACTGAGCCCATGGAGTCCCAGAGTAGTTCTGATTCTGAGGAAGAGCAGTCGCTCCTGGGAGAGGAGCGCGCTCCTCTTTCCCAGGGCCAACAGCTGATGGAGATTCCTCCCAACAGCATTCCTAGCTTAGAAAGCAGTCCAGGGAGTGACCGAGTGCAGATAGCAGACTTGGTGGATGTGTGACGTCGACGCAGAAAGCGGCAACAGATGGAGGGCGCGGAAAGGAGGCATAGTGTCCGGTTGGCATGCAAACAACGGCTGTGCCCAGAGGATCCAAAGGAAAAGGGGAGGGACTCTCCCTAGTCCTTAAGGTCAGGGGTCTGCCAGTAATTCCCTTTCAAACGGGGACCAACTGTTCCAACTTAGGGCATAGGTACTGTGCTGCTCAGATCTAGTTGCAAACGGTATAGTTGTTAAGTTGTAAAAGAAGAATAAAGCTTTGAAAGGAATCCCTTTGTCTGTGTCTGGACTTGGCTACTGGATTAGACTGAGAGAGGCCTCCAAGGAGCCCTTGACAATAGGCTACATAAAGATTTACGTAGCCTATCACGGCTAGATTTTTAAAAAACACCGTGATAGGCTACATAAATGTTTACGTAGCCTATCACAGCTGATTTAAAAGAAAAAAAATGCGTGTACACAAATGGCGGCACCCATGGGCACCGCCATTTGCATTCCTTATTTTGGCATGTCTTAGTCTACGTAAACATTTACGTAGACTAAGACGGCGAAAATAAGGGGAACGCAAATAGCATAGATGCTACACTATTTGCATTCCCCTTATTTTCACCGTCTTAGCCTACGTAAATGTTTACGTAGACTGAGACGTGCCAAAATAAGGAACGCAAATGGTGGCACCCATGGGCGCCACCATTTGTATACGCGTATTTTTTTTTCTTTTAAATCAGCCGTGATGGGCTACGTAAACATTTACGTAGCCTATCATGGCTGACTGCAGGGACGCAAACGGCGGTGGCTATGGCCGCTTCCATTTGTGTCCCTGCTAGCCAGCGGCCAGATGTCTGGCTGCTGGCAGAGCCGGCTGGCGGCTCCTCAGAATCCCTGCGGAGTGGAGCCGGCTGGCCAGAATTTCAGGGGGGAGGGACGGAGCGCCTCCCCCCCAGCCAGAATTTCGGGGGGAGGGACGGAGCGCCTCCCCCCCACAAATCACCCCTGCAAAAAGGTAGGTGACTTTTGTACATACCTATAACATTTTGCATTGTTTTTGAAGGCCAGATGAAAAAAAAATTAAATCCTGATGTGGCTGAATCATTTCTCATTGGTGTTAACATTAAAACAAAGGAGCCAATTTTCTCAGCCTCCAGAGTTCGAATTTACCCATTTCTACTGATCCTCTTGGGGTTTAGCTGGTAGGATGTCTTGAAGTTTTCCAGATTAAATGTTTGCATATTTCTGCTTTCTTTCTCCTTGGTGTGTTATATTTTATACATTCCTGTTGGTGTGTGTATGTGTGTGTACACATATAAATATATATTTTAGATATGATATTACTTAAAATAAATAAATGGTTTGTTTTTACTTTTTATCCTTTCTTAAATTTCTTTTTCTTTTTCTTCTATTTTAAATTGTCATTAATATTAGTATTACTATCATTATTATGGGATTATGGTTATTATTATTTCTTGCTGATTAAACTTTTAATGTTTACTAATATGTGTCAATGGAATGGTAATATAAGGTTAATGGAAATGGATTGTTTGCTAAATATATGGTTAATGGAAATGGATTGGACAGAGCCCCTCCCCCCCACTGCGAATGTCACCCTTCAAAAATGTAAGTAACTTTCATACAACCCTATTTCTTTACTCCTACATAAAAACCTAGTTTTTTAAAGGGGGTAATATCATATATGTATACTGAGCATCAGTGAGAGAACACAGGGTGATAAACACTGATCTGAAACTGAGACATCTAATTTCTAGAAGTGTGTCACTAATCCATGTTTTGTAGTTTTCTTAATGCTTTCTTCTTATCTGTCCCCTATTGTTCAATTCAGGCCTCAGTACAATGATATAGCATTTGGGGGAAAAGATACAGGCTAATAAGCCAGCACTAGAGGCTAAGATGGAGAAGATCTCCACAGCCACCATGTATTTTCCTTTGGCACTCAGATAGGTTGGTACAAAGGATGTCCAAACACTACAAAACACCAACATACTGAAGGTAATAAACTTGGCTTCATTGAAACTGTCTGGTAAGTTCCTGGCTAGGAAAGCCACAGTGAAGCTAACAAAGGCCAGGAAGCCCATGAAGCCTACACAATAAAACATGGTGACTGACCCTTCATTACATTCCAGTACAATTTCCATACTCATGGAGTGCATGTCCAAATCTGGAAATGGGGCAGAGGATGCCAATCATACAGTACAAATACTGGCTTGAATAATGGAGCTGGAAAGAACAATGAAATTGGCCAGTCTTTTCCCCACCCACTTCTTCATCCTGGAACCTGGTTCTCTGGCCATGAAAACTAGAACCATAATGATAGTCTTGGCCAAAACACAAGAAACTGCCACTGAAAAGATTATGCCAAAAGCAGTTTGTCAAAGGAGACACGTGGGTTTTGTGGGTTGGCCTATAAATAGTAAAGTACAAAGGAAGGAGAGCAGGAGTGAAATTAGGAGAATATAGGTAAGGTTCTTGTTGTTGGCTTTGACTATGGGAGTCTCTCTGTGCTTAATGAAGATCTGAAGTACCAAAGCTGTGATAAAAGAAAATAAAAGAGCAAAAACTGCCAAATTGATCCCCAAAGGTTCTTTATAGGATAAGAAAGTTATATCCTTTGGAATGCATAAATCATGGTCACTGTTTGGATACTGGTCTTGTAGACAGTCAAAACAGTCATCCATGTCTGTAAAAGAAAACATGTTTTGATACATGGCTGAGTTATGTATGACTCAGTCTTGTCAAGTTTCACTGTTTCAGAGACCTAAATTATAGTTGCCAGACTGAAATCTGAAAGAGAAGTTTGTACTCCTCCAATGTAATAATTTTCCAGATTCCATAGTTAGTGTTGAAAAAATTGTGAAAACTGGAAACCATCCAAAGCTGATGTAAAAAGTAGGGATGGCGGAGAATTTCTCCACGAATCTCCAGGAGGCCAAATGCCAACGCATTCGGCCCCCCAAAATTGATGGAGAAATTCTCTGCCGGCCCCTGCCCCCCCGGGATGGGACTTACCTCGTGCGAATGTCCCACTTGGCGGCGGGTCCCGGTGGCGTTTCGGCGGCGTTTCAGTGGCATTTTGGCGGTGGCGGGGGCGGTGGCGGCGGCCGGTCTTCGGACCGGCTGCCACCACAGCCATTGCAAAATAAAAAAGTAAAGTAAAACACACACACACACACCCATGATAGGCTACATAATGATTTATCATGGCTAGGTTCCCAAAGTCAGCCGTAATAGGCTACGTAAATCGTCACATAGCCTATCACAGGTGACTTTGGGGGAAAAAAAAGCGCGTACACAAATGGTGGCACCCATGGGGCGCCGCCATTTGCGTTCCTTAGTTTGGCACGTCTAGTCTACGTAAAGATTCACGTAGACTACAGCGAAAATAAGGGCAACACAAATAGCGTTCCCTTATTTTCGCTGTAGTCTACGTAAATCTTTACGTAGACTAGACGTGCCAAACTAAGGAACGCAAATGCCGGCGCCCTGTGGGCGCTGGCATTTGCGTACGGGCTTCTTTTTTTTTTCAAAGTCACCTGTGATAGGCTACGTGACGATTTACATAGCCTATCATGGCTGACTTTGGAAATCTAGCCATGATAGGCTACGTAAATCGTTACGTAGCCTATCACGGGTGTATGTGTGTTTTTTTTTTACTTTACTTTTTTTTTCACGGCCGGGTAGACGGGGCGCTCCTCCCCAGCCTGAATTTCGGCAGCAAGGAATGGGGTGCCTCCCCCCTCGGCCTGAATTTCGGCCGGGCGAGGCGGGGCACCTTCCCCCCCTCACCTGAACTTCAGGGGGAGAAGCGAAGCATCTCCCCCCCACTGCGAAGCAAGCTGCGGGACAAGGTAAGTCCCTTTCATCCATCCCTAGTAAAAAGAGAGAGCTAGTCTCAAGGTGTCTAGTCTTAGGATTATAGGGACAAAGGGAAGGCCAAGCCTATCCTGGAACTAGGGATGTACGAAAGTCACTTACCTTTTTGAAGGGTGACATTCGCGGTCAGGGGGAGGCGCTCCGTCCCTCCCCCCGAAATTTTCTCTGGCTGACTCCGCTCTGCGGAGGTTCCATGGGGCCACTGGCCAGAGCCACCCACAGCTGGACATGCAGCCACTGGTCAACCTGCAGGGACGCAAATGTCTCTGTATTTTGCTGTGATAGGCTACATAAATATTTACGTAGCCTATCACGGCAAAAAACCCAAACAAAACAGCAGATGCAAATGGTGGCTTTATGGCGGCTGCCATTTGCGTTCCCTTTTTTTTTTGCCTTTTTAGCCTACATAAATATTTACGCTAAAACAGTAAAAAAAAAAGGAACGCAAATGGTGGCCACCGTAGCCGCCGCCATTTGCGTCCGCTGTGTGTGTTTTTTTGCAGTGATAGGCTAGGTAAATACTTTTTTAGCCTATCACGGCGTCCACAGGGACGCAAATGGCATCCCTGCATCAGCTGTGATAGGCTACGTAATTATTTACGTAGCCTATCATGGCTATAATGAGGAAGTGCATGGCGGCCGCAGATGCGGCCACCATTCTCAATTCAGCGCAGATGGTAGCAGGTAAGTGCTCCATTTCACGCACCTTTCGTGGGGTGGGGGGGTGGAGGGTTTTGTTCCGCCACAGATTTCAGGGGGCCGAATGCACTGGCATTCAGCCTCATCGAGATCCATGGCGGAATTCTCTGACATCCCTACCTGGAACCCAGTGGTTGGATTCTAGTTTAGTCATGTACAGCTATGCTGTACTTCTCCCCTGCTCCCCATGGCAACTCCTCCAAATCCCAAATGATCTGGGGACCCTTCTGAATGGGTTGACAGGAGAGAGGGTATCTCTGAAAAGGAGGAGGAGGAGGTACCTTCTTCAAAGTCCTCCTTTCGATGGAAGACAAGTCCTGAATCCATGCCCACATATTGTAAACTGGGATTAGTCATATTCTCCTTTTTCTCTGCATATAATGTACTGAATAAGCCCCCTCCTCTCTCTCTCTCTCTCTCACACACACACACACATACACACACCTTCACTTAAGTTCTATATTTAAGGTCGCAATTAAACCAGCCAATATGTTTGCCATCTCTTACCCTTCTGGTTTGAAATCTTCCCATCTGGACATGGGAGGCAATCATAACAGCAAAATGGCTTGCCTTCCTTCTTTGTCCTACTATAACATGAATGGCAATTGTCATTACACAAAGACAGTGGGCGTACCTGTCCATAAATGGGAGAGAAGAATGTTTTAAGATTCAGAAAATACATTTTGAGAGTTTTATGTCTCCAAAGCCATTCTAGAGTTAAGAAATGCGTTGATGATGGCATGGCATAAGGAAATTACATTTAGAAAACATTAGTATATAATAGGCTGTTGGAAACTCCACTGCTAATTGAATCCCCCCCGCCCCATGTGAGAAAGGTTTGGGGCAAAAATACTTACTGTCTTGAGACTTACTTTAGTATGTTATCCTTTGGAACACAATGCATTGCACATTGTCATAGTGGTTTGACCTTTGATCCTACCTGCTGGTGTTGTTGATTATCGTTCCCAGTCAAGGCGAAAAATTCCTATGCACATACAGTACATCTAAGTTGCTTCAGATATTATATAAAATCCAGATGTGTGCAGGTCAGGGTTTGTAGCAGGCATGAGGTGAGGGTATTTCAGTGGGTGAATAATGACCAACTTTTTGATAAAACTGAGTTGAAACATCTGCAGTAATTTCATAGCCTCCTTTGCAAGCTGTGACATTGCTATGCTTTCATTGATGCTAAGTGGTATGGGATAAATTTGCTCATTGAAGGAAGGGAGGGATGCATCCCCACATTGCATAATGAATAAGGAAATGCTTACTCTTGCCCAGATTGAGCAACCATTGTTCAGCTGTCTAAGCTATATGCCTATGCTTCCCTCTCTTCCCATGACGTGCTGTGAAGCTGCGCCAAAACAATGAATGCTAGGCAAGCATCCCTATGCTTAAGGCAAAATTGATGATTATGGCTGTCACCAGCCATAAAGAAAATGTTGAGAGGTGGGGTTGGCAGGGGGAATGTCACCCCCCTAAACCCCAGTTTAGCAGCATGCTATGGCCCTGTTCACATGTAACACAAAGCCATGATGGTTAGAAAATTTCTGCTAACCACAGTGGCTTTGCATATCATGTGGGAGGAGAAAACCACATTACCCATGGTTAGTAAGCCACCCTGACTAAACACCTCTCTGCAAAAGAGTTAAGGGGCTTACTGTGTTGTCTGGCAGGCTCCCCAGTGGTTAAAATGGGCTCCAGAGGAGTTCTAGGCCACAACCATAGAGTCCCCCAGCTAGAGCGTCCACCACTGCCAGTGACTCTAGCCACTGTGGATTTCTTTGTGGTTGCATGGCCATTTCAGACCATGGAGTGGCCTCTAGAAGCCTCTTCACACCATGGAGGATGATGGGATACTCAGGAACCATGCCAGGAAGATCGCCAGGTGACAATGGAGAGGGGTGGTTAGTGGAACCACATGGTGCTGCATTGTTGCATGATCATCTGGTGGCCTGTGCATTATGGTTTTGCTAACCAACCCCCTCCATGATTACCCTAACCACCCTCTCCCCCCGTGCACATGAACAGGCCCTTTGTTTTATACCTTGTCTCAGCTCCAGTTTTTTTGTACACTGGGGACATGATTTGATAAATCCCAAAATATGAAACTACCTGTTTGAACCTCTTGGGCCATATGATTGCATCCTCACAAATGGTGAATAATTCATTAGGAAAAGCCTGTGATGATATCCATCCAACCTTTACTTTGAGAAAGGTCTGGTTCGGAAATGTGACCCAGTTGATAATATCAAATCCAGCAACTAGTTCGCCATTTTGGTCAAACA
The DNA here is from genome assembly GCF_057233095.1 of Heloderma suspectum. Classification (NCBI taxonomy): domain Eukaryota; kingdom Metazoa; phylum Chordata; class Lepidosauria; order Squamata; family Helodermatidae; genus Heloderma; species Heloderma suspectum. The sequence goes on along the minus strand of NC_139463.1, from coordinate 112,006,953 downwards.
GAACCTTCTCCCCAGCACTGTTATTAAACGAGTTACCTCTCAGATGGTGGTGAAGCTACAATTGAAGAAGGAGGAAAGGAAACAGACAATAAGTATGTACCAACAGGTGCAGATATGCAAAACAATGGTGATATATTATATAAATGGTTATAAGTTATAGCACTAAAGTTAATTACCAGATATGAATTAATCACCTGCATGATGAAGTGAGCACCATTCTTCCTTATCATTCTCCTCTACCACTGATCATTGTCCAAGTTGTTGCACCTCTCTGGCATGCAAAATGTTCCAGGGCAAGTGATGCCCAAGGGACGCTTTGCAGATAAGCTTTAAGTGAGTTTTCCCTACTCGAACCAAGCTGTTGCTCCTCCTTAAGTGAAATGGGAAACAGGCGGAAGGGAGAGTGGGTTTGTGGAAAGTTGTTGGCGGGGAACAATGGGGCATAGATTTCAGAATGTATCTTGGTGAATCCACTACATTTTCTTTGTTGTTACAAAAATAATTGCTTTGTTGAATCTAAATCTGAATCAAGTTGTAAGAGGAGGGGCACTATTTCAGTATTTAATTGATTATTGATTATTACACCTATTTGACAGCTCCTGTCCTAATACTCAGGGTAGTGTACAATAACTTAGAATAAAATGAATCCAATCACTTAGGAAAAACAAACATGAAAACACATATGTCTTGGTGGCACCCAGGATTTTGGAGATTCAATCTAACATGGCCCAGAGTAGGTCCTTTAGTACTGTAATGCACTCTGTCTGGAATTCCCTACCACCACAAATTGCGCAAGCACCAACCCTTCTGAGTTTTCCACGCCTACTAAAAACATACTTTTTCCAATAGGCATTCCCAGGAATGTGATATTTTCCAGTGTATGCAGACTTGTTTTTGTACATTGCTTAGAGATGTCTTTAATATAAGTTATTCATAAATATCAGTGGATGTGGGTGAGGATGAAGATGAGGATGATGAATGGACACTGTGTCTAATGTCTTAAATAACTAATCCCTCTGCACCTTATCTAATGTTTTCTCAATGTTTTACTATATCGGAGGTCCTTGTATTCCACCGTTATCACATATATTAGCTAATGCTGCAATCCTATGAAACCTGGGAGGGTATCCTAGGGACCATAGGATATAACAAATCTCCCCCTCCAAGGGTGAAGAAAGAAACTTGCCTCTCTATAAGAGCCAGCCTCAAACCCACCTGTCTAGTTCCCATGAAAACATCTGCACCCCTTACCTCTTTGACATCAGAACTCCTATATCAGACAGGGGAAAATGTAGGTATGCTGGGGGTGCATCAGGAAGTGATCCAGAAGAGGTTGTGGATCCTTCAAATTCATGGCTCTTCTGGTCCCTGGCCATGACCGCAAAGTGGCTGGTAATGTATCCCTGCCCTAGAGTTGGCATAGATTAATTCCTTTCCATTCATTTCCCATCAATACCCACCAGATAGGTTGGGCTACAACTCTCATCATCAACAGCCAGATTTATACTTAATTTATTAAAACTAGAGCCTAGGGATGTCAGAGAATTCCGCCATGGATCCGGTGAAGCTGAATGCACTGACATTTGGCCCCCCAAAATCTGTGGTGGAACAAAGCCCCCCCATGCCCCCACCCCACAAAATGGGCCTGGAACAGAGCACCTACCTGCTGCCGTCCATACTGACTTGCGAATGGCAGCCACGTCTGTGGCCACCATTCGCTTCTTCCATGTAGCTGTGATAGGCTACGTAAATACTTACATAACCTATCATGGCTTAACTAAGGGAACACAAATGGTGGTAGCTACGGTGGCTGCCATTTGCGTTCCCTTTTTTTCTGTTTTAGCCTACGTAAATATTTACGTAGGCTAAAACGGCAAAAAAGGGAACACAAATGGCGGCCGCCGTAGCCGCCACCATTTGCATCCACTGTTTTTTTTTGGGGGGGGGGGTTGCCGTGATAGGCTACATAAATATTTATGTAGCCTATCATGGCAAAATACAGGGACGCAAATGGCGGTGGCTACGGCAGCTGCCATTTGCATCCCTGCAGGCTGCCCAGTGGCTGGATGTCTGGCTGTGGGCAGCCCTGGCTGGTGGCTCCACGGAATCTCCGCAGAGCGAAGCGGAGTCGGCCGGAGATAATTTCGGGGGGAGGGACGGAGCACCCCCCCACCACGAATGTCACCCTTCAAAAAGGTAAGTGACTTTCATACATCCCTATAGAGCCACAGTAAAATCACAGACCTGTTATGCAAGTTTAATGTTTTATAACAAAAAACAGAGAAATGAGCCACAATGGTACTACACTCAGAATTTCATTCATGATCTAAAACCTGGGTCTATATAGCACTGAGTCCTTTCCCTAAAAATAAGTAAACATCCCACTCCTCAGCAGTGTGTAAGCAGAGGAGGCTCTAGACGATGGCCTCCCCACTCTCGTTGTCCTGCCATACCATGTGCATCCATTAACTAAGGATACATTGACATTTAAAAGGAAAGAAAGAAATGTAGCTAATTCAACAGCCTTGCACTGTCTTCCATATACATCATTTAATACTGTTGCACCTACACATACAATGAGCAGCTCTGGATTAATATTTCCCAGATGTTGTCACCTGCAACAGCTGTTGATTCAGAAGGTCCCATCTCCTTCGATCTGCCATTGCTCTGTTTTTTAATTTGGATGAATGAATAGCATGCAAACCTTCTGCCACTGCATGGACAGCATTGTATATGCTGTAGCTATGGCCAGTCATTCTCACTTCAAAAACAGACCGAGGAAGAGATTCCAGCTTCTCCTCCCCAGTGCAGATTTTTCCAACATTCTTTTCTAAAGTGGTACTGGGGATAGAGCAGTTAAATGCCTCTTCCCAGAAAACCCTGATAAAGCCATCTTCTTTTTCCAAGGTTGGGTTTCTGAACTGAAGAAATTGCTGGAATCCTAATACTTCCTTGGAGTGAATTGTGAAGGATATTGCACCATGGATGAAGTGGATGTCCCAACTTCTTTGAAAAGGGACTGATGCGAAATCCATCTGGGCTGGCATAATCCATACTTTGGTTTTCATTGGTATTTCCTCAAATTCTGACAGGTGGAGCATTGTTCTTAAAACAATAATAGTCTGAATTTCACCATTTATAAACAATACATTGGCAGTGCTTTCCATAATAATCCTGATTGTTTGAAACACTTCCAGCACCATTTCAGTGATTCCACTAGAAAAGGTTAGTTGTGGGAATCTTTCTATGAAATCAAAGCAGATACCCCCCTGGGAGAAAATGGGAAGTACATTGGCAATAAATCTCTCTCCACTGTCATCATTAATGAAAATCACTCCAATCCATGTCCATTTGAAATGCAGCAGTAACTGGACAATCCCCCTATACTGATTATCTCCATTTGGAAACATCTGATAAAAGAAAACCTCTTCGATTCCGTTTTTCATCACTGGAGCAGAGCCATATGTGAACTAAAGAAAATAATGAAAAGTTAATAGGGATATTTCCAAAATAAATTGTATATGTACACTGATCCACTTGCCAAGCTGTAAGGGCTTGTCATCCCAGAACAATAAGATCCAGTCCAGAGTTCCATGAACATCTATGAGCAAGGAAGGGGATATGGATTTAAATGTGCAAGATGCTGGAGAAATTTGAGATGGACTAAAATGAGCTGGGATTTCTAAGAATCCGACCTGTGGAATCTGCTGCAGAGCAAACCCTTCAGGCTGTGCAAAGTTTGTGGACTTATACACACACACACACACACACAATTTACTTTTCCAAAATTTATGCATACTTATTTGTAGGATAATATGCAAGTTTCTGCTGAGACTGGTAAATAACTATACACAGGGAAAAGTTGAATGGAATAGGGTACAATACGCTACATGTTACATACTAAGGTAAATTATATAAATTGTTGTGAAACCTCTTACATAATTATTTGCATATTTTGCCACATGATGGGGAAAAATGCATCTGTCTGTGAGCAGACGATGGAACAAAAGGTGCCCAACAATCCATGAAACACAGACAGAGTGGATTTTACACAGTTTGTACATCCCTAGCATAGATGTGGATGTTTATGTGGGTGGAAGAGAGTTTGCTCCATGGGTGGCCAACTGCAACAGAGTTGCCATTAGGGAAGGTGGAGAATTCCACCACAGATTCTGGGGGGGGGGATTCTAAGAATCTGCCCTCCCTGAAGTCCATGGCGGAACGGGCCACCCCACCCCGCCACCCTATGAAGTCCAACTCAGCCGGATCCTACCTGGCAGGCTGGCACTGCCGGCTCCAGCCAGGTCCATCCGCAGCCTGTCTTCGGACGCGAATAGTGGCCAGCCTAGCAGACGTCATTTGCATCCCTTCCCCTTCCCGTGATAGGCTACGCAAAGCTTATGTAGCCTATCATGGAAGGGGAAAGGACGCAAATGGCATCTGCTAGGCCAGATGCCATTCGCTTCTGGAGACCGGCCATGGCTGGAAGTCTGGCAGCAGCCGGCCCCAGCCGGTGGCTCTGCAGACTCGCCGCAGAGCAGAGCCAGCCAGGAGGTTTCCAGGGGGGAGGACTGGATTGCCTCCCCCCCCAAACCCCCAGCGGATGCAAGGTAAGGGGGTTTCGTACACCCCTAGTTGCTGTAAGCAGTGTACTGGGGGGCTGTGGCATGCCTAGCTAGAACCGAGAAGGCCATCAGGCCTGGGGATCACAGAGAACTTGTCCTGAATTTCAGCCTGCTTCCTAGAGGCCGGTAGACTAGACGCAACAGATGAAAGCAGGGGCAGGCAATGTTGTGGCCATGAGCACAGTCCACCTATGGATACTTGACCCTTGACTCTTGCTGAGGTGCCCTCCCCCTCCTTATTTCCCTTTTTCTTTTATAACAAGATTACTTACTGGAAGCTGGGATCACTTTAAAGCAAAGTGTGGTCCTCTAGCTTTCCCCATCTTCTTTCTCCATGAATGCCTCTGGAACACACATTGGGCTCAGAGATATTGAGCATTTCTACACAAGCCTAAAATCCTGCAACTTTACCGATTTGTATCCAAGGGTAACACAGCCCATCGTTAAAATGAATTCTGGCACCGCTTTTGCACTGCCACCATGGGGAGTAAATTACTGACCTGGTCGCACATAATCCATGGTTTATTTTACCCATGGTTTGTTGCCCTACCCAGGATTTGTCTGGCATATGATAAAACAAACCATGGCACTTTTTCTCAATCCCTGGGTTGTTGGTTTCCCTCCTCCTTCACCCGCTCCCTCCCTGTATCCCAAATGCCTTTGCAGCGCTGTAGTACTCGCATGTAGAACAGTTGGCTTTTTTGGCTACACTTGCCCACTGCTTCTGTAACCTGGCAATACAATGCATGAATAACCCACGGTTCCAGATTCACACATAATGACAACCCATGGTTTAAACAACCTAGAGTTCCCAACCCAACGACAAACCATGAGTTCACAATGGACTCCCTTTTCATGAGCATCTACTCCCACACATACACCTTTTCTCCTTATCTGCACGTTCTATACCTTTCATTATACAGCCACTAGATGGCGCTGAGGTCTAGCTCCTCTTAATGCCAGATTTCTTCTTTTCATGAGGAAACTCAACACACTGTAATTTGATAACTCATTATCTCTGATCTAAAAAAAAGGGGAGGGGAATAAAGGTCATTTAGTGCAGGAGATGCCCTGGAGGCTGATGGAGTCATGTAAAGGTCCCACAAACTTCCATGAGTAACCAATCTCAATAGCAGGATCAAGCCCCATGTGGAGAAGATCATTCTTGGGAATTGGAGATGGGAGGTGGCTGCAGGCCAATGCTTTCATCTGCAGTGCACCCATTTTGTGGTGGTGCCCAGGGCAGTTTCTCAACTTGCCAAATATGCCCATGGGCCAAAATAGGTTGCCTCCCCCTGAGCTAAACCATGGTGGACTGCTTATGTGATGAAATAAGTGTTACAATGGCACTGTCTCATATTCTGGATATGACTTATAGAACATTTGTCAAAAGCATCGTCCAATGGTTCAATTTTTCTCTAATACAGGGGTGCACAACATTTTCAGTCCCAAGGGCCAGATATTGTGTCATTTGGTGGCACAAATATATGTGCAGAGACACACATGCACCCTTCCACCACACACACCAGTGATCATCACCTAGGTTGCTGTTCCTCCACCAGTGCTAGCAGAAAAGAGTGGTCTTGGAAGACATAGGTCAGTGTTTTCTCCCTGCAGCCCATATCAGTTGGGCCATAGGGAAAAGTGGGTTGGATCCTGCCAGGTTCGGTACAGAGCATGGAAAAGGGCTGCATATTATGCACCTTTGATCTAATATAATGACATATTCCACCTCTTTGTTTTTTATTAGAAATTCTTTCAGTTCAGTTTTGAACAGGATTTATCCAGTTCTTACCTTCCAGAATGAACACAGACTCAGATGTAAATTGCAGTCAAAGTTTGTACATTTCCAAGTTTGCAGTGTGATTTGCAGACCCCCCACCCCATGTATTGAACACCATGTGTACATTTGAAAAAAATGTGAATGAAAAAAGTGTACTTTTGAAAAATGTGCACAAATACATTTTAATCAAAGCAAAAAAAAAAAAACATTTTAGGACTGTGCACATCCCCCCAACCCACTTTGGAGGCTGCTTTGAAAGTCCTGAATCAGCCCCACCCCCCTCAGCCTGCTTCTAAGCCAAACCAACCCACTTCAGGCTCTGGATCTGAAGCAAGATCTGGAGACCCAAAGCTGTACGAGCCCCCCCCCCCGCCACCACTGAGCAATGTGAGACCCCCCTCTCCTTACCTGGATCTGTTGGGAACTCCCACAGCCATCAGCCTTTGCAAGGGAGTCAGCATGGCAACAACTGCGGGTGCTCCCCAGGGATCCAAGTAAGGAGCGGGGGGCTCATACCATTGGGTGGAGCAGCTGTCCAGATCAGTCTGAAGTAGCCCAAAGCACTTAGGAGCAATCCAACCCACTTCGGAGCACATCAGCCTGATCCTAACCCACTCCAGAACTGTGCCACTTCAGCCCCAAGTGTCCCCATCTGTTTTGGGATTTGGGATTCAGACCGAAGCCATACACAGCCCTAATACATTTTGAACATATGCACAATTGATGCATACATTTGGAAAAATAACCATGAAAAAATCTGCATGTAATTTCATGCAGAAACAGAAAGAAAACGAAGAAGAAAAGCTCACAATCTGATGCTGACTCAGGTTGGAATGAGATTCAAGGTGGAATTCAGAGGACTTCAGCAAGTTCTTGTTTAGCTGATTCACACATCCCTTATTTTTATCTAACTTTTATTTTGGGGGCAAGTTTTGAAATATTACAGCAGTAATGACTTGTGACTCGGAGTCTTTCTTGATGTTTGAAAACGAAAGCTATTTACCTGCATCAAATACTGGCTTGGATCCAGAAACTTTTTTATTAATTTTATTTTATTTTTAGGCTGCATATAGACTGTGCCTGCCTTGTTGTTGTTGTTGTTGTTCAGTCGTTCAGTCGTGTCCGACTCTTCGTGACCCCATGTACCATAGCACGCCAGGCCTTCCTGTCCTGCGCTCTCTCCCGGAGCGTGCTCAAGTTCATATTCATTGCATCCGTGATGCCATCTAGCCATCTCATCCTCTGCCGTCCCCTTCTCCTTTTGCCTTCAGTCTTTCCCAGCATCAGGGTCTTTTCCAGGGAGTTTTCTCTTCGCATTAGGTGGCCAAAATATTGGAGCTTCAGCTTCATTATCTGTCCTTCCAATGAGCACTCAGGGTTGATTTCCTTTAGGATGGACTGATTTGACTTCCTTGCAGTCCAGGGCACTCGTAAGAGTCTTCTCCAGCACCACAGTTCGAAAGCATCAATTCTTCGGCGCTCAGCCTTCCTTATAGTCCAGCTCTCACAGCCATACATTACTACTGGGAAAACCATAGCTTTGATTAGACGGACCTTTGTCGGCAAGGTGATGTCTCTGCTTCTTACTATGCTGTCTAGGTTGACCGTAGCTTTCCTCCCAAGGAGCAAGCGTCTTTTAATTTCATGGCTACAGTCACCGTCTGCGGTGATCTTGGAACCCAAGAAAGTAAAATCTGTCACTGCTTCCATTTCTTCCCCTTCCATATGCCAGGAAGTGATGGGGCCAGATGCCATGATCTTCGTTTTTTTAATGTTGAGTTTCAAACCAGCTTTTGCACTCTCTTCTTTCACCCTCAACAAGAGGCTCTTTAGATCCTCTTCGCTTTCTGCCATTAGGGTGGTATCGTCTGCATATCGGAGGTTGTTGATAATTCTCCCGGCAATCTTAATTCCGACCTCTGATTCATCCAACTCGGCATTTCTAATGATGTACTCTGCATATAAGTTAAATAAGCAGGGTGACAATATGCAGCCTTGTCGTACTCCTTTCCCAATTTTGAACCAATCGGTTGTTCCATGTCTGGTTCTTACTGTTGCTTCTTGACCCTCGTACAGGTTTCTCAGGAGACAGGTAAGGTGGTCTGGTACTCCCATCACTTTAAGAATTTGCCACAGTTTGTTGTGATCCACACAATCAAAGGCTTTAGCGTAGTCAATGAAGCAGAAATAGACGTTTTTCTGGAATTCTCTTGCTTTCTCCATGATGCAGCGAATGTTGGCGATTTGATCTCTAGTTCCTCTGCCTCTTCGAAACCCAGCTTGTACTTCCGGTAATTCTCGGTTCGCATACTGCTGAAGCCTAGCTTGTAGGATTTTGAGCATCACCTTGCTGGCATGTGAAATGAGCGCAATTGTGCGGTAGTTTGAACACTCTTTGGCGTTGCCCTTCTTTGGAATTGGAATGTAAACTGACCTTTTCCAGTCTTGTGGCCACTGTTGAGTGTTCCAGATTTGTTGGCATATTGAATGCAGCACTTTAACAGCATCATCTTTTAGGATTTTAAATAGCTCGGCTGGAATACTGTCATCTCCGCTAGCTTTGTTGTTACTAATGCTTCCTAAGGCCCACTTGACTTCACTCTCTAGGATGTCTGGCTCAAGTTCAGTGACCGCACTATCATGGCTATCAGGGACATTCAGATCTTTCCTGTATAGTTCTTCTGTGTATTCTTGCCACCTCTTCTTAATCTCATCTGCTTCTGTTAGGTCCCTGCCTTCTTTGTCCTTTATCATGCCCGTCTTTGCACAAAACGTTCCCTTGAGATCTCCAATTTTCTTGAAGAGATCTCTAGTCTTTCCCATTCTGTTGTTTTCCTCGATTTCTTTGCATTGTTCATTTAAGAAGGCCTTCTTGTCTCTCCTTGCTATTCTCTGGAACTCTGCATTCAGTTGGGTATATCTTCCCCTTTCTCCCTTGCTTTTCGCTTCCCTTCTTTCCTCAGCTACTTGTAAAGCCTCATCAGACAGCCACTTTGCTTTCTTGCATTTCTTTTTCTTTGGGATGGATTGAGTTGCTGCCTCCTGAACAATGTTACGGACCTCCGTCCATAGTTCCTCAGGCACTCTGTCTATCAGGTCTAATCCCTGAAATCTATTCCTCACCTCCACTGTATATTCATCAGGGATATGATTGAGGTCATACCTGAACGGTTTAGTGGTTTTCCCGACGTTCTTCAATTTAAGCCGAAATTTTGCAAGAAGCAGCTCATGATCTGAGCCACAGTCAGCTCCAGCTCTTGTTTTTACTGACTGTATGGAGCTTCTCCATCTTTGGCTGCAAAGGACATAATCAATCTGATTTCGATATTGACCATCTGGTGATGTCCATGTGTAGAGTCGCCTCTTGTGCTGTTGGAAAAGAGTGTTTGCTATGATCAGCATGTTCTCTTGGCAAAACTCTATTAGCTTTTGTCCTGCTTCATTTTGTACACCAAGGCCATGCTTGCCTGTTATCCCGGTGATTTCTTGACTTCCTACTTTAGCATTCCAATCCCCTATGATGAAGAGGACATCTTTTTTTGGTGTTAGTTCTAGAAGGCGTTGTAGGTCTTCATAGAACCGATCAACCTCAGCTTCTTCGGCCTCAGTGGTTGGGGCATAGACTTGAATTACTGTGATGTTGAATGGTTTGCCTTGGATTCGTACTGAGATCATTCTATCATTTTTAAGATTGTACCCCAGTACTGCTTTTCCCACCCTTTTGTTGACTATGAGTGCTACTCCATTTCTTCTAAGGGATTCTTGCCCACAATAGTAGATATGATGGTCACCTGAATTAAATTTGCCCATGCCTGTCCATTTGAGTTCGCTGATTCCCAAGATGTCGATGTTCAATCTTGCCATCTCATGTTTGACCACCTCCAGCTTACCCTGATTCATTGATCTGACATTCCAGGTTCCTAAACAATATTGTTCTTTACAGCATCGGATTTTCTTTTCACCACCAGACACATCCACAGCTGAGTGTCCTTTCGGCTTTGGCCCAGCCGCTTCACTCTTTCTGGAGCTACTTGGAAATACCCTCTGCTCTTCCCCAGTAGCATATTGGACACCTTCCGACCTGAGGGGCTCATCTTCCGGCGTCATCTCGTTTAGCCTTGTGATACATTCCATGGGGTTTTCTTGGCAGGAATACTGGAGTGGGTTGCCATTTCCTTCTCCAGTGGACCACATTTTGTCAGAACTCTCTGCCACGACCTGTCCGTCTTGGGTGGCCCTTCACGGCATAGCTTATGGCTTCATTGAGTTACGCAAGCCGTGCCTGCCTACAGGCATTCTTTTTTCTACTGCAGGATGAATTTTGCTTCCCCTGCCCTTGCTCCTATTATAATGCATGTACCCATGTACCCTCATGCAGAATTCATAATTTCTCTTTGTTCCCATGTTAGAGGCGGGGTTTTAGTTGGACAGGGGTGAGTGGGATGGTTTTATGATCATTATGGAGACACATGATAATTATATAGAAATGGCATGCCCTCTTGACTCTCTCTCTCTCTCTCTCTCTCTCTCTCTCTCTCTCAATCTATCTATCTCGTATTAAAATTGCATCATGGTTTACTTGGGTTCTTTGACTAGTTTTTTTCTGGTTTGAAAGTGTAAAATGGTTCCCAGTCTATCTCATTTTTGTTTGTTCCAAAGAACTTGTCCCCCCCATACACACTTGTTCTCACAGAGATGGTACATGGAACTAAAAGACTGGATCATCCTCAAAAGCATTAGACCTTCATCTTTCCTGTGAACCTCACCAGTAGAACATGGAGACCATGGTAATCTGATATCAAATAAAATTGAGTACTTTTGGAAAAAGTCACATTAAAAAAATGACACTATATTGAAGGTATTACTTTGTCCTAAAGAGTCCATAGCATTGTCCCTTCTGCATTCCCATCTCAAGTTCAAAATGTTCAATAATTAAAGAGCATTAAACAACTTAACATATGTTAGTAAGAACCATCTTATACATTCATCAGAACAAAGTTATGAAGACTTTCAAGGACTGGAATGTGGGTAGAGGGTTCTAAGTTGGAATGCTCTCCCACTGAAGAGCAACTCACTGTACAGAAAGGTACCATGCCAATAAAAAAAAGCTAGACTGAACCATCCAGCCTAACATGCAAGTGATCAAAAAAGTTACCACTCACCTTTAGTCTGAAGAACTGGAAAGAAATTTGGTGACCTCATTTTGTTGAAGGCATTTAACGTTCATGAAACTGAAGTCATTATAAGGTGAGAATGAAGAAATGCTCTCTATTGCCTTACCACTGGGTTAGATCCAGGTATAGACATGCTTAGAGTAGACCTATTGAAATCAATGGGACAACTAAATCATGACTAACATACTCTAGTTTCCATTAATTTCAATGTGTCTACTTAGGTATGACTAAGTCTGGATCCAACTCACTGGTTACAAAGATGAATGGAAGAACCAGTAAGTATTTTGGTTCACAAGCCAGAGTAAGCTGTAACAATATTTTTCTTTGGATAGAATTTTGCATTTGAGCATCATACAAGGCATGACTCTTAATTTCAGTTGCAATGCTCGCAATGTGTAATACTGTCAAACCCATATTTTAAAAGGGGATAGAAGTCTTAAGCAGCTTGTTAAACCCCTGTTTTCCATGATTGTGTCCTACCTGTGGAATCTTGTAGAGGCAAAAGATGGGTGACATCTTTTGCCTCTACAGATATCAGAATTAGGTCCTCCAATGGCTGCTACCAGATTGACCTGGATATCACATTTGTAGTTAGGGATAAATCCGCCCCATGTGGAGAGAAGTTCCATGGAGGCAAGATAGGTCCATCTTGCATGGAAATTGCTGTTATAGATCTGGAAGCCCAGGGTGATATTGGGTAATATCCTAGGATTTTCATTGATCACTTTTACAGCAAATTCTAAGGCAAGGATGTGCTGGTAGCTCTGAGTTAGTACACTGCAATGAGCATTAAAAGATGCATTGTAGTGTAGCTTCTTCAAAATTTCAATTCATTGTATGTTTAATAAATATATTAAATTAAGACAGATTGTCCATGGTCCAAGGACACAGGAAGAAACATTTGTACACATAGCTGTATTACATTTGATACACAGCTGTATCAGTTCAGTGCTGGCCCTGGTTTGGATATTACTCATTACCACACATATTTATTTATTTATTACATTTCTATACCATCCAATAGCCAAAGCTCTCTGAGAGGTTCACAACAAGTAGAACCATAGTAAAATAAGACAAGAAATACAATGTATAAATGTAAAGGTTTACATGAAATGTAAAAATTTTTATACACATAGAAATACTATCCAAATAGAACATAGCCTCAGTGCATAGATTTAAAATATAGTGATGGGGGGGGGGATGTCCCAGACATGCACATGGTCAATATTAAAAAAAAACAACCTGAAGTGATATCAGCTTTATTTAATGAATAGATAACGTTTCTATGTGTTACAGAAAGGTGAATAAGATCACTCTGTCATTTAGAGAAATACAGATCAAAATTACGCAACTTTTACATGCACTGGTGTATCTGTAAATTTGGAGGTGCTGTTGCTCAGTCCCAATAGCCATGCATCCAAGGGAAGTTTAAAAAAAAAAATGCAGGCAACTCTGTTGATTCATATCAACAAAATAGTTCTAGCAGTTTTGTCTCCACCAGGACAGAACAGTCCTTCTTAAAGCAGATGTGTCTTAACTGCCTGTTCAAGACCAAGTCACTTGGAAATACTTTGTATTACAACAGAGTACACCATATTCTTGCTGGGAAAATTCATTTCCACCCAGTTGTCAGAATTGCAGCTAAGCTCAGAAGGGGCAGGGAATTCAGAGTGGGACTGCAGATGACACCAGCATCCTCGTAACCAAAAAGAACTGGTTTTGTGTCCCTGCAAGGCCTGGCTCCACTACACCATTATTCACATGCTTTAAAAAGGTGAAATGTGGTAGATGGACACCTCAGAAAGGGGACTGATACCTACCAAAGACATAGATACATACCAAAATTTACATTTGAAAATGCAACATTGTTGAAGGCTGCAGCCAATTCATAACTGGCCAATTTAGTTAAAAGACTGCTTACCATGATTCTGATCCAAAATGTACAGTCCATCCTAGGTCAATGGGATGTACACCCAGCTAAGTGTGGTTAGAATTGCAATCTTAGAGAGCATAGTCTCTCCATTGTTTGTATTTAGGGCAATGCAAAAGACTGTCATTCCACAGACTTCCCATAGAAATACCCCTTAAAGAAGGAGATTTAGGGTATAGGGTCTTGGTCTAAGTAAGCTCTGCTGACCATCATCATCATCATCACCAACAGAGGGCAGGTAATCCTACCTTTTTACAAAGATAGACAATGATGCACTGGAAGTCAGACCCTACAAATCAACTCAATCTAAGGTCAATTGTGAATTAGACAGGGTTGCCAGGGAATATAGTATGGTTAAAAGCAAAGCACTATGTTCCTTACATGATATCTTCAAATGCTTCTTGAGAAGGGTCTTTTTCAAAGGTTATTGATCTAGAAAATATGAAGATCTGTGAAATAATGCCAGCAATGATAAAGTCTCCTGCATGATAAGACTTGTGAAGAATAGAAGGAGGATGACCTATGGCACATTTACCAACAGGAGAACTATGCACAAATTGAGACACCATTATTGATATAAGTGACATAAATACCATCATCTTGCATGAATATCTTGCTTCTTGTACCAGTTCAACCGTTCCTACATTCACCTGTGAATGTCTTGGGCACCTTGATCTAAAAGAAAAAAAAAAAACGCCCCTGTGATAGGCTACATAACGATTAACGTAGCCTATCACGGCTAGATCTGCAAAGTCAGCCGTGATAGGCTACGTTAATCATCACGTAGCCTATCACGGGTGACTTTGAAAAAAAAAAAAGCGCGTACGCCAATGGTGGCCCCCATAGGGAGCCGCCATTCACGTTCCTTATTTGGTCGCTGTAGTCTACGTAAAGATTTACGTAGACTACGGCGAAAATAAGGGCAACGCAAATAGCTACTTTGCAAATCTAGCCATGATAGGCTACGTTAATCGTTACGTAGCCTATCACAGGGGCGTTTTTTTAAAAAATTTTCTTGTAATGGCAGCGGCGGCGGCAGCTGGTCAAAAGACCGGCTGTCGCCCCCGCCCCTGACGAAGACCTGCCGAACCGCCGCCGGGACCCGCCGCCGGGAGGGATGTTCGTGAAAGGTAAGTCCCATCCCGGGGGGGGGGGCGGGGGGCGGGGGGGAATTTCTCCCTGAACAACCTTCAGAGGACCAAATGCGTTGGCGCTCAGCCCCCCAAAGTTTCAGGGAGAAATTCTCCCCCATCCCTAGAATTTACCCAGCTTGTACCTCCTGAACTTGGACACAGACTTGAACGCCATCTGTAGTCGAAGTCCATGCATTTCCAAGCTTGTGGTGTGATTCTCAGACCAATGAAAAGTGCATTTGAAAATGGTTATCTTTGAATAGTACACATGAAAAAGTGTCTACTTTTGGGGAAAAAACTATGCACAAACACAGGTTAATCAATGGAAGAAAAGTGCAAACTTTTTACATATAAAGACAACTGATGCACACATTTGGAAAACACATGCATAGTGTGTGAAAAGAAAGTTCACAACCTGATACAGACATAAGTCAAGATAAGTTTCTAGGTGGATATTGGAGAACCACAACGAGCTTGAGTTTTACAAATTTCCCTATCCTTACATATGAACATGTCCATTATATATTAGTATAATATATACTCAAAGGTAGCCTGAGATATTTTACTAACTGTACAGGAAAAAAAATTCTAACCACTCAGCCCCACTCCATTTATGCTTAACAATAACACGAGCAATGATCAAGATTGGTCTGGGATGCAAACACTCTAATACCAAACTCAATTCTGAATGCCGATAGGATTGTAGCCAAAACACTGCCATCAAGAAAGAAGGAGGTATCAGCATTCTCAGGCTAATCCCGAGGTTTGCAGAAGCACAACAACAAGGGGGCAAACCACTCAAGAGAAGAAGAGGAGGGGGGGAGGAGGAGAAGAAGAAGAAGAAGAAGAAGAAGAAGAAGAAGAAGAAGAAGAGTGTGTGCTCTGTAGCCACAGAGTGCTACTTGACTGTTGAGGATGGGATAGGGGTGCACGAAACCCACTTACCTGGTCTCGCAGCTTTTCACGGTGGGGGGGAGGCGCTTCGCTGCTCTCCCCCCAAAGTTCAGGCCGGGGGGGAGGCTTCCCGCCTCGCCCGGCCGAAATTCAGGCTGGGGAGGAGGCGCCTCACCTCGCCCGACCGCGAAATTAAAAGTTAAAAAAAAAATGCCCCCATGATAGGCTACGTGACGATTAACGTAGCCTATCACGGCTAGATCTGCAAAGTCAGCTGTGATAGGCTACGTAAATTGTCACGTAGCCTATCACGGGTGACTTAAAAAAAAAAAAAAGCGCGTACGCAAATGGCGGCCCCCATAGGGAGCCGCCATTCACGTTCCTTATTTGGTCGCTGTAGTCTACGTAATCTTTATGTAGACTACAGCGACCAAATAAGGAACGGGAATGGCGGCTCCCTATGGGGGCCGCCATTATCCGTACACGTTTTTTTTTTTTTAAGTCACCTGTGATAGGCTACGTGACGATTTACGTAGCCTATCACGGCTGACTTTGCAAATCTAGCCGTGATAGGCTACGTTAATCGTCACGTAGCCTATCACGGGGGCGTTTTTTTTTTTTTTTAGTTTTATTGGAATGGCAGCGGCGGCAGCCAGTCGAAAGATCAGCTGCTGCCCCCACCCCTGACGAAGACCCGACGAACTGCCGCCGGGACCCGCCGCCGGGAGGGACATTTGGCAAAGGTAAATCCCGTCCCGGGGGGGTGCGGGGGCAGGGGGGTGCGGAGAATTTCTCCCCGAAACTTGTTCGGGGGGCCAAACACATTGGCGCTCGGCCCCCCGAAGTTTCGGGGAGAAATTCTCCGCCAACCCTAGGATGGGAACTGGAAAATCAGAGGGACGGAGGAATGACATGAATGAAATCCTGAACAGCAAGCACTCCAGATAGCAACTGTTTGCAGCAGGTCCCAAAGAGGACTGAGCATGTTCAGTAGCCATGGGATGCCGAGTGTTAGTTGAAGAAAAGAAAAGAAAAAGAGGGAGTGGAGTGCTTTGCTTGAGCCTTTGACAGGTTGCCCTGGAGTAAGGCATAGTTGGTTGGCTTGCTGGAACCCTGAAAAGGAGAGGCCCAGTGACGAGGTGAGGATAGGGATGTGGGAGGAATTTGAGATGGATTAAAATGAGCTCAGATTTCTAAGAATCCAACCTGCAGAATCTAGTGCGGAGCACCCCCCTCAGACTGTGCAGAGTCCATGGACTTTCGGATGTTTGTTTTTTACTTTCCCAAAATGTACGCATATAAATCTGTAGAAAAATACATAAGTTACTGCTGATGAAGCGTTGAATGGAATGGGGGACAATACACTAAACATTACATACTGAGGTAAATTATGTAAATACTTACATCAATATTTCTGTATTTTTCTGTATGACGAATAAAATGCATCTGTCTGTGGGTGGTTGACAGAATGAAAGGCTCCTGACAATCCGCGAAACGCAGATGGAGTGGATTTTACTAGGGATGGGGGAGAATTTCTCCCCGAAACTTCGGTGGACCGAGTGCCAACGCATTCGGTCCTCCGAAAGTTGTTCGGGGAGAAATTCTCCACCCCCCCGCCCCCCGCGCCCCCCGGGATAGGACTTACCTTTCACGAATGTCCCTCCCGGCGGCGGGTCCCGGCAGCGGTTTGGCAGGTCTTCGTCAGGGGCGGGGGCGGCAGCCGGTCTTTTGACCGGCTGCCACTGCCGCCATTACAAGAAAAGTAAAAAAAAACAAAACGCTCCTGTGATAGGCTACGTAATGATTAACGTAGCCTATCACGGCTAGATTTGCAAAGTCAGCCGTGATAGGCTACGTTAATCATCACGTAGCCTATCACGGGTGACTTTAAAAAAACAATCCCGTATGGCTAATGGTGGCCCCCATAGGGAGCCGCCATTCGCATTCCTTATTTGGTCCCTGTAGTCTACGTAAAGATTTACGTAGACTACGGCGAAAATAAGGACAACGCAAATAGCGTTGCCGTTATTTTCGCCGTAGTCTATGTAAATCTTTACGTAGACTACAGGGCCCAAATAAGGAACACGAATGGCGGCTCCCTATGGGGGCCGTCATTTTCGTAAGCGCTTTTTCCTTTTTTTTTTGAAAGTCACCCGTGATAGGCTACGTGACGATTAACGTAGCGTATCACGGCTGACTTTGCAGATCTAGCCGTGATAGGCTACTTTAATCATTACGTAGCCTATCACAGGGGCGTTTGTTTGTTTGTTTTTTCTTTTGAAGTTCGCGGCCGGGGAGACGGGGCGCTTCTCCCCAGCCTGAATTTCAGCCGGGCGAGGCGGGAAGCCTCCCCCCCCAGCCTGAACTTCGGGGGGAGCAGCGAAGCGCCTCCCCCCCACCGCAAAGCAAGCTGCGAGACCAGGTAAGTGACTTTCGTGCATCCCTAGATTTTACACAGTCCGTACATCCCTAGGTGAGAATAAACTGCAAGATTTTATTACAGGTTCTACTTGCTTTTCTTTACCGCTTAACACCCCAAACAATTCAATATCCCATTGGCAGGCAACCAAATAGCAGTTTTCAGTGGTCTGGATGGGGCAAAAGTTGCTGACAGTTTAGAAGGGCAGTTTTCTTTTCTTTTTTCCCATCAATGTGTTCTCTACTTTCTTGCACTCTGTTTATGTTTTCTTGCTGCTGAGAAGGCAGAGCTCATGACGACCACCATTATCTTCCCCCTCAATGCTGCCATTCCCCACCCTCCACCGGTGCAATGGAATGATGTTTCATTATGATGCTGACTCACTCTGGGACTTCCTTGGGGTTCATGGCTGCCAGGAAGTTGCTGATGCAAGCAGCTCAGCTCCTACAGTGATAGTGGCAGCAGCAGCAGCAGCAAACACAAACACACACACACACACACTCACAGAGAGGGGGGGAGAGAGAGAGAGGGGGGGAGAGAGAGAGAGAGAGAAAACAAATGTAATTAAAGAAACTTCTGCTGAAAAATGGTAAATTCCCCCCCTCCCCTGACCCATTTCACCACATTTCTTATCCCCTGAAACCCTCAGTGGAAATAGGGATGGAAATATCAGCCTATTTCCAGTCCATGCCAGTCATGCATGTTTTCGATACTGTCTGTTCCATTTAAGTTCTGTATCACTCCATGAATTAAAAAAAAATAAAAAATAAAATATGCATGTAGTTTTTAATATATGCATTTTACAAGCAGCTTGCCCTAATATATGTGTCTTTCCTACTCTCCCTAATTGTACTCAGCTCTCCTCTTACACAATTTTTAAGTGGAGAACTCCATCACTACATTCAGAGATGTGTACAATCTGAATTAGGTCAGGAAGAGCAAATTACTTCATTTGCTTAAAACTGTGGACCACGTGGAATTCTCCCATCATCTATGAAAATGATACAGCGGGCAGGTACAACATGGTCCTCTATATGCAGGGAATACCTGTACCTATTGAATTTGGCTGGTACAGATGGGTGAGGACTTTGTTTCAGTTTGGTGTGTATGGGAATTTACCAACATTCACAAAGTTCTTCATATTCAGGAGAGAAAGAACTTGAGATTTAAAATACTCAAATGTGGGAGACAGCAAAACTGACATATTCACCAATCTCTAATTCTAAGCAAATAACTAATTTTCATAGCAGGTAGTGAAATAATGTGTGGGTCAAAATAATCATAATTAGTGTGATGATTGTTGGATTTAGTAAATACAAGACGAGACTGGGATAAAAATATGTCTTCACAAAAATGCAGAAGAGGGTTTACCATTGCTGTGGGCTCAGATACCATCAAGTTCCCTTGGGGTCTTCAGAGGTATGTAAGACAGTTCTCTAATTGTAAATGGTCTCCAAACAATCATGACATACTTAGGGGGGGGGGGAAACGACTAGGGATGGCGGAGAATTTCTCCATGAATCTCCAGGAGGCTGAATGCCAACGCATTCGGCCCCCCGAAATTGGTGGTGAAATTCTCCGCCACCCCCCCGCCCCCCCTGGGATGGGACTTACCTCGTGCGAATGGCCCTCTCGGCGGCGGGTTCCGGCAGCGTTTCAGCGGCGTTTCAGCGGGGGCGACAGCGGCGGCCAGTCTTCTGAC
Organism: Heloderma suspectum; assembly: GCF_057233095.1. Classification (NCBI taxonomy): domain Eukaryota; kingdom Metazoa; phylum Chordata; class Lepidosauria; order Squamata; family Helodermatidae; genus Heloderma; species Heloderma suspectum. The sequence continues at coordinate 111,987,293 of NC_139463.1, read as the reverse complement.
CGGCTGCCGCCGCCGCCATTGCAAAATAAAAAAGGAAAGTAAAAAACAACAACACACACCTGTGATAGGCTACGCAACGATTTACGTAGCCTATCACGGCTAGATTTCCAAAGTCAGCCATGATAGGCTACGTAAATCATCACGTAGCCTATCACAGGTGACTTTGAAGAAAAAAAAAGTGCGTATGCAAATGGCGGCGCCCATGGGGCGCCGCCATTTGCATTCCTTAGTTTGGCATGTCTAGTCTACGTAAAGAGTTATGTAGACTATGGCAAAAATAAGGGGAACGCAAATAGACGTCCCTTTCGTCCATCCCTAGAAACGACAGAAATATACCACCACAGATATAAAAATATACAACTATATGGATTTGTCATGGCAATTTTATTCAGTTTAGAAATATGAGGGAAGTGATACATAAATTTATATTCACTCATGGCTTCAAGTCAATATTTTACTATATTTATGCTGAAATGAAGGTATAATTCCACAGCATAAAAAAAGGTTCGATACAGGAAAGGTCAGAAATGCTAAAGTACCAGCATGACTATCAATCAAATGGTCACAACTAAGTTACCACCCAATCCTGACAAAAGAGTCCAATAATCCCTAACTTCAGCACTTATCACATATCAAAGTGAGAAATGATTAGAATATTTAATGTGTTCTCCTTATTAGCTGTTCTTTATTGTTCAGTTCAGGCCTCAGTACAATGATGTAGCATTTTGGGGGGAAAATACAACCCAGCAAGCCTGCACTGGAGGCTAAGATGGAGAAGACCTCCACAGCCACCATGTATTTCCCCTTGGTACTCAGGTAGGTTGGAACAAAGGATAGCCACACACTGCAAAAGACCAACATGCTGAAGGTGATAAATTTTGCTTCATTAAAACTGTCAGGTAATTTCCTGGCTAGGAAAGCGACGGTTAAACTGACAGTGGCCAGGAAGCCCATAAATCCCAAGACACAATAAAACATGTGGACGGACCCTTCATTACATTCTAGTATAATTTCCTTAGTCACTGAATACGTGTCCAAATTTGGATATGGGGGAGAGCTTGCCAGCCACAAAGTACAAATAGTGGCTTCAATGAAGGAGCAAGAAAGTACAATGAAGGTTGCCAATCTTTTCCCCACCCATTTCCTCATCCTTGATCCAGGCTTGGTGGCCAAGAAAGCTAGAACCACAGTGATGGTTTTGGCCAACACACAAGAAACTGCCACTGAGAAGATGATGCCAAAAGCTGTTTGTCGAAGGAGGCAAGTAACATCATCAGGCTGGCCAATGAACAGCAAAGTGCAAAGGAAGCAGAGCAGGAGGGAGATGAGAAGAGTGTAGGTGAGGTTCCGGTTGTTGGCCTTGACTATGGGAGTGTCCTTGTATTTCATGAAGATCCCAAGTACCAACACTGTGATGAAAGAAAAGGAATAGGCCAAACTGGCCAAACTGACCCCCAACGGTTCTTCATAAGACAGGAAGCTTATATCTTTAGGAATGCATAAATCCTTCTCATGGTTAGGATACTGATATTCTAGGCATCGAAAACAGTCATCCATGTCTGAAAAAGAACCCGTTGGGATTAAAATACAGCAGCTGGATCACTGACAGTATATTTGAATATGTCTTACCATTTTTGTTAGAAATCTTCCCTTCTGGACATGGAAGGCAATCATAGCAGCAAAACGGTTTCCCTTCCTTTTTTGCCTTACTATAACCCGCAATGCAATTGTCATTACAAACAGAAAGGGGCCGTGCCTGTATAGAAATGAAGTAATTGAGAATGTTTCGAATGAACATCCCAAGCATATGTTTTCTTAGTTTGTATCTCAGGTGCTATGATAAAGTTAAGTTATGGTTTGATGGGCAGGCAAAGCAGTGTTATACCTTGACAGTGTCACGTATTCAACCTCCATCATTACTGATTGCAATACTGAAAATACTGACATTATGGGAATACTATGCCTTCATCATAAAGGTATAATTATTCTTCATATTGTTGCTGGCATGTTTTACAATTTACTCTTCATTTCTACCAGGACTTTAGCTGTGACTGTTGTTAAAGCCATATGCTTACATCAATGAAGAGAGGTCTATATGTTGAAGTGGCAGCTGGGGGCTGCATATCTTACTCAGCTAAGTGGACAGAGCCCAGTTTAACACAGAGCTCCATCCAGAACCCCCCCCCCCAACATTCATGCACAGAATGCTGACTTATCCATGGTCCCAGCTTGCATGGCAGCATATACACATAGAGATGAATGCACAGAAGTTTCCCCTGCTCAGACATCCAAACTCAAATAGTTTGACATTGGGCAACACAGCCAAGGAGCCACGTGACATCACAGCAAGGCCAACATCATGTACCCACTGCCCTTTCAACACATTGAGCCCCTGTCACATGCACAATGCATACACTGGCATCATAATGGAGCTAATTCCACGGCTGAACACTTAACCACTTTTTCAATATTGTGGAATAACCTTGTCTTATCCCAAAAATGCCTACGGACCTTACCTGGTTAAATCCACTGGGCCATATGATGACATCTTCATCGATAGTGACAACTTCATCTGAGCCAGTGTTTGGGTCTGTCTTTCCAATTCTGGCTCTATGAAAAGACTGGTTTGAGAATGTGACCCAATTTATGATATCAAACCCAGCTATTAGTTCCCCGTTTTGATTAAAGGAAACTGTTTCTCCAGCACTGTTGTTAAAAGAAACACTGGTCAGAAAGTGATGGAGCTAAATTGAAAAATATGGAATTAATAATAATTAATTCAGGCAAACATACAATAGGGTGATAATTATACATCTGAGTGCTACGCATAAGACCTTTCAGAACTCTCTATAGGCTAATATTTATGTTTATTTATTTAGTTATAGCCAATAAATTATTTATACCCAATAGCCAAAACTCTCTGTGCAGTTCACAGAAAATAAAACCACAAAATACAGCATAAAATACAATCTAAGATATGCTAGCGTAAAACTGCAGTATAAAAGTACAACCAGAGTAAAACCTAGCAGCAATGCAGAGATGTTGAATGCAACAGCAAATTTAAAATAACAAAGCTAAAAGACTAGAGTGCTAAAATGCCAGGCGCACGGGGGGGGGGGGGTGACACCAAAACTCTTCAGCTGGTGCTGGAAAGAGCACAACCTGGCCCCAGATGAACCTCTTTAGGAAGCTCATGCCACAAGCAGGGTGCCAAAGCAGAAAAGGCCCTCTTCCTGGTAGACATGTGCCTCACTTGGTTTTCTTTTCTTTTTTAATTAATCTGTTATGGTGATTTTTTACAGAACAAAACAAACTGAAAATGTAACAAACATTGAACTCCAAGCTCCAGAAGTGCTGGAATTCACTTGCAGCTGAGCTTTGACCTTCAGGTCATCCCTCCAAATGTAAAAACCCATTAGAGCTACAGTCCACACTCAAGTCCACACTCAAGTCCATCGGACAGGACCCCCTTTCACAAAATAAAAATCCTGTACACAAAGCCTTGTTTTTGCATATTGGGTGGTATACAAATTACATACATACATACATACATACATACATAATCTCCTGCAATCCCTTAGGTGTAATCGTTCTGGTCCCTGAGACTGCACTTGTAGGGATGGACAGGCACCCCCATCCCGGTCCAGGGGCTCCAGGCGCCCACTTGCCTGCCTGCCCAGCCCCTGCCCCCACTCATGTGCACCTGAATCTGCGCTTGAGCTCCCTGCTGCTTGCTGAGCCAGCCACACTCACTTGGACGGCCTCGTCGTGCCCCCAAAATGGCGATTGCGGAGCTTGACGAGGCCAACTGAGTGAGTGTGGGCCACTCAGAGAGTGGCAGGGAGCTCAAACGCAGATTAAGGTGCGTGACTGCGGAGCTCCTCGAGGCCACCCAGGTGAGTATGGGTGGCTCAGTGAGCACGGGCAGGGTGTGAGGGGGGACAGGGCCTCAGGGAGTACGGCTTGGGGGTGTGGGCAGGGGGTGGGTTCTGCCAGATCCCTGGACCATCCCTATGCACTTGTCTGCATATACTGCTGGAGCTGACAGTTATCCTCTTTTTTAGCGTGCATAACTGGTGAGTTCTATCTAACTCTGTACCCTTTTAGGGCCTGACAGATTCGTATGGCTACCTCGGCTTTCCTTTGTGAGCCAAGCTGAGGTTTTGCTCCAGAAATCTGAGAACTTGTTCTCCCTCTTTTTAAAATTTTCATGTAAACCCCAAATTCTGCAGAGTACCACTGTAATTTGTGCAAATTGCAGCCATAATGTGTGGACCTTGGGAGTTACGGGGAAATTTTAAAAAGAGAACAAGTTCCTACCCTGCTTCTGCCATCACCACTCCTCTGCAACCCCCACCCCACCCCTCTCTCCCTGCTGGAGTTGGCACTGGCAGGGAGAGAGGGAGGGTTGTTCACAGTGGTGGTGATGGTGGCAGTGGCAATGGCAGGGAGAGAGGGATGACAGTGCTGTGGCACAACCCTCCTTTCCTGTCACTGCCTCTAGCCCATAGAGTGGGCACCAGCAGGAGGGGTGGGAAGGTTTCATGGCAGTGGTGATTGCAGCTGCACTGGTGACAGGGAGGGAAGGCAATGCATTGGTGCAACTTTCCCTCCCTGTCACTGTCACTGCCATCGCTGCAACCTTGCTAAGATGGAAAATCCACCAAGTCGGGCCAGCTGGCAGAAGTTGGACTGGAGTGCGGGGGATCAAGCCAATGAAAGCTCATCAAGTGCCACCCTTCAGCCAGATTCCTCCAGCATCCCTACACCCTAGTCCCTGCACCTATAATTCTGCAACTGTCTAAAGCTTCAAAGATCTTGCCTGGGGACACCTCTATGATGTGCAGAGAGTGTGATGGATTGCAGCTGAATAACTGACATATCCACCTTCTAATGCAAGGGAACATTTTACCAGGAGCTCCAATCTCTGTGTTTCGGGGGAAGACAAGGATGGGACAGTGAGATGGCACATCACAGTGCGGGAGGGGTGTGTGTGTCCTAAACTTTTTTTCCAGTCATCTTACCTCCCTAGCTCTTGAGCCCATCCATCTGAAATGTTGGAGGCTTCTTCCCTGGTGATATCATACAAATTCTACCCTCCCCCCCCAAAAAAAAAACCAGTGGAGAAGGAAGGGTAAGTGAATTACTTCCAGCCCTTCTGAAAAAAATATTTTCAGGACTCTCCTTCTACATAAACTGCTTGACCTATCCATCTGAAACTTTGAAGGGTTCTTCTTACAGGACATCTCTATGATGTCTGACATTTTCATAATAATGGTGTACAAGGAATATAGGGGGATAAAGCACATCATCTTTGGGATACCCTCACAGTCTTAAAGTTGTTCTTGCACAAAATGCTGTGTGCCTATTCAGCTGAAACATGGCAACTGTGATTCTCTCATAGGGATGTTGGAGAAATCTGCCATGGACTCCGGTGAGGCCGAATTCTTTGGAATCCACCCCCCCCCCGGAGTCTGTGGCAGAATGGCCTCCCCCTCGCAACCCCCAAAATCCCCCCCCCCGGGATGGACTGACCTGGTGGCGGATGTGGCAGCAGCTCTGGCTTGTCTTCCGGCCACTGCCAGGCTGCTGTGTGCCTGCAAACGGTGGCTGTCATAGCGGCCGCCATTTGCATGCCTGCATTAGACTGTGAGAGGCTACATAAATACTTACGTAGCCTATCATGGCAAAGAACAGGGGCACAAATGGTGGCCGCTTCACCATTTGCGCCCCTGTTCTTTGCCGTGATAGGCTACATAAGTATTTATGTAGCCTCTCACAGTTTAATGCAGGCATGCAAATGGCGGCCGCTAAGACAGCCGCCATTAGTGGCCGCAGCAGCCCGGCAGTGGCCAGAAGTCTGGCTGTGGCTGGCCCTGGCAGGTGGCTCCGTGGCCTTGCCATGGAGTGGAGCTGGCTGGGGAGGATTCTGTGGGGAGGGAGGGATCGCCTCCCCCCCCCTCTGCAGATCCCCGGAACGGAACAAGGTTAGGAATTCGTACATCCCTATCTCAGAAGGTGAAACTATCCAATTCTTCCAAGAAGTAATAATAAAAAGGTTTTGGCAATTCCCTTTAAGAAAAACAAAACAAAACAAAACAAAACAAAACCAACCAACCAACCAACCAAAAGGTTCCAAAGCACGAAAGCCCGTGCACCAAGTTTTCTTACATAGGGCAGTTGGAAACCCCTCCAAGGGGTAATATGGCTACAGGTATAATCACATTCTGCCCAAGCGGGGGGGAAAAAGTGAAATCGATCTTTTGTTTGTTTTTTAATTACCCATGATGATCAGTGAGAAGCACAAATCCTTGGATTTCCAAAGCTCACCTCAGGTTCAGTATGAAGCAGACGACCTCCAAATCTGTCCAAGCAGAATTGGGCCATTTTCGGAAGTTTGAATTGAGGTCGGAGTAAATCTGGGAGTCCATGCACACATCTCTATCTACTTAGCCAAGGACCTTTGGATACCCAGGCATTGCACACCCAGGTACAACAAGCTATCTCACACCAGTTTGTGAGGGATATTACTGGGAATGGGTGAGAAATCCAGGTAGTTCACATTTTAATGTGAGCTTACGGTTACCAAATTGTAATGTTCCAAAATCCACAGTTCTCCAAATGCTACAAGGGGGTCCTTCGATTAAAAATAAAAATCTACACAAATGGCTATATTAGGGGAAATAACGTTTTAAAAGCTTTAGGAAAACTAAAGTTTTTGAAGAAAATGTGTATGTTAGGCAAAAATCCATACAAAATGTATGCACTAGGAAACATGTGCAGAAAAATGGGCACAAAAATATATTGTCATGCCAAGTGTAAGAAAAAAATAATAATTATCAAAGTTCGGATAGAGCTGAGATTAAGGCCTGAGAAATTCTAAAAGTTCTAGATGAACTGAATTTAAGATTGGAAAGAATGAAAAACTGAGAGGGAGGGGACGAAACTGACAGATTCATCTATCCCTACCTGTTACCTGCCATGGCTTTTCATTTGGAAGCTCCAGTCTCCCTCCATCCACCATTTCTCTGTGTTTGAATTTGGATAAATGCATAGCATGCAAAGCATGTCCTACAGCATATACAGCATTGTAAATGTTGTAGCTGTAGCCACTCATAGTCATTTCGAAAACAGACCCAGGAAGAAACTTCAGCTTCTCTTTCCCAGTGCAGATTTTCTCAAAGCGTGTATCTAAACTGTTGTTGGGTAATGCACAGTTAAATGCCTGTTCCCAGAAGTCACTGATGAAGCCATCTCGATATTCTGAACTAGGATTTCTGGACTGCAGAAATTTCTGGAATCCAAACATCTCCTTTGAGTGCACTGCAAAGGATATAGAACCATGGAGGAAGTGTAAATCCCAATCTCTTTGAATGATATATGATGTGAAATCCATCTGAGCTGTCATCATCCAGACTTTTGTTTTTAGTGGTATATCAAAATATTCTGAAAACTTGAGCATATTTCTCAGACTTAACATGGAATGCATTTCACCATGTAAAACTACTACATTGGCATTGCTACTCATGACAACCTTCATTGTTTTTATTGATTCCTCTATCGCTTCAGCAACTTCATCATAAAAACTCATGGCTGTGAATTTTCTTATGAAGTCAAAGCAGATACCACTCTGGAAGAATGTGGGAAGAACGTTCTGTAGAAACTTCTTTCCATTGTCGTCATCCACATAAAGCACTCCAATCCATGTCCACTGGAAATGCATCAGTAAGTGAAGAATCCCCTCATATTGAAGGGCTCCATTTGGGAACATCTGGTGGAGGAAAACTCCTTGGGCTTTGTCATTTATTGAGGGAGCACAGCCATATGTGAGCTAAAGAAAATAACCAAAAAAGAAGGATTTACTGAGCTACTTGCCAAATTCAAATGCTTGTCCCACAAAGACATCCAATCTGCTATTAATCTGTATTTATGAAACCAGGAAGACTTTTTCTTCTTTTTGCATTGCTATGTGTATGATGCAGTCTGAGACAGCAAAGGCACAATCCTATCAACTGAGCCCTCAGTTATCAGAAGAACCCAAACTCAGAGGCATTGAATCATCAAATGCAGGGCGGTAGTAGGAGTAGTAGAAGCTATTGTTGCCTCCCCATCCTTCCACCCTGCAGATTTATCTCCATGCGGTTTTTAGCCCATCCTGTGAGGGAACTTTGGAAAGGGAAGGAAGGAGGCTTGAGGAGGCTTAGGATAACTCTGGCCTTGTTGGTCTCCTCCTCTGCCACTGGAACAGCTTTTCTCCTCCTCTGGGGACACTTTTCTGACCTCAGAGGGGAGCTAGCATGGTTGTTTCCTCACTGGCTGTGAGAGGGTGGGGGAGGAGGGTCAGATCTCTGACTCTGCCTTCTGAGGTTGGAGCACTGTCTCTGAAAACAGAAGGGGGAATCTGAACAAATCTATGGTCTCTGGAATGCTCACTCAGGGACCATAGCATTGCTCTGTATGTCATTCCAGGAGACATGACTCCAAGGAAGGAAACCTGCAGCATGGCTGCCAGAAAGGGTACACCCATGTGTGGAAGAAATGCAAAACAATTGAATTCTCCTTCATCAAATATGCTATCTTATTAATTTCTGTATTAATTACAGAATGTAAAAACCTCTCTGTATCAACAGATATCACACACACAATAGAAGAATATAGTTCTTCATATTCCCTGGTATGTTTATTTCTCATTTTGTCCATTCCCTGAGCATGTGCAGAGTGTGCTTTTTATTCAAACAAAGAGAAGGTTGCTGATCTTTCCCTTCATGATGCATTTGTACGAGTGAAGTGTGACTGCTTCAGAAAGAACTTTCCATTATACTATCTCTTTTTCTTCATCAGTTTCATAACAGAAGTATGATCTAGTGGTGAGAGTCCAGCCCAAAGACACCCAGTGAGATAACTAACAGGAGGTTTGCTAATGAGCTGGATGTGGAAATACAAAGCTGAGCTGGGGGCAAGTGGGGTGCTGACATGTGTAGGAGTAAGTCGCATTGAACTCAGTAAGACTTACTTCTGAGTAGACATGCACAGAGTTGGTTCTCCTCTCCATTTTAGCCTCACAACGTCAACAACAAGGCTGGATGTGGAAATAGAAAGCCTAGCAGGGGGAATAATACTCGTGCAGGGCTCCAGACAGGCATGGTCATTTTAAAAAGTTTTTTCTTTCTTTCTTTCAAACAGCGTTGCTTCAAACAAAGAGTGCATCGCTCAGGCACACCTAGGTCAGCCTTGTTTTGGGATGCCCCTAGGAGGAGGAAGTGTTTTGGCTAGGGATGGCGGAGAATTCTGCCATGGATTTCAGTGAGGCCAAATGCACTGGCAACCCGTGGCGGAACGGCCTCCCACCTCCCGCACCCCCGCGGAATCCCCCCCCGGACGAAGCTTACCTGGGGTGGATTTTCCAGCGGCAGCGGTTCCAGCAGTGGCTCCGGCAGTGGCAACTAGCCTCTTGGCCGGCTGCTGTAGACTCAAATGGCGGCCGCCATAGTGGCCGCCATTTGCGTCCAGCCAGGCTGCCGTGATAGGCTATGTAAGTATTTACGTAGCCTATCACGGCAAAAGCTGGTTTGAAACTCAACATTAAAAAAACTAAGATCCTGGCATCTGGCCCCATCACTTCCTGGCATATAGAAGGGGAAGAAATGGAAGCAGTGACAGATTTTACTTTCTTGGGCTCCAAGATCACCGCAGACGGTGACTGCAGCCATGAAATTAAAAGACGCTTGCTCCTTGGGAGGAAAGCTATGGCCAACCTAGACAGCATAGTAAGAAGCAGAGACATCACCTTGCCGACAAAGGTCCATCTAATCAAAGCTATGGTTTTCCCAGTAGTAATGTATGACTGTGAGAGCTGGACTGTAAGGAAGGCTGAGTGCCGAAGAATTGATGCTTTCGAACTGTGGTGCTGGAGAAGACTCTTATGAGTCCCCTGCACTGCAAGGAGGTCAAATCAGTCCATCCTAAAGGAAATCAACCCTGAGTGCTCATTGGAAGGACAGATAGTGAAGCTGAAGCTCAAATATTTTGGCCACCTAATGTGAAGAGAAAACTCTCTGGAAAAGACCCTGATGCTGGGAAAGACTGAAGGCAAAAGGAGAAGGGGACGGCAGAGGATGAGATGGTTAGTGACATGGTTAGATAGCATCACCGATGCAATGAATATGAACTTGAGCACACTCCGGGAGAGAGCGGAGGACAGGAAGGCCTGGCGTGCTATGGTCCAGGGGGTCACAAAGAATCAGACACGACTGAACAACTGAACAACAACAATCACGGCAAAGGTAGCCACACAAATGGTGGCCACCACGCCATTTGCGTAGCTGCCTTTGCCGTGATAGGCTTCGTAAATACTTATGTAGCCTATGACCACAAGAACAACAACAACAACAAACAGTGTACACAAATGGCAGCGGCTACGGCGGCCGCCATTTGTGTTCCCTTTTTTTCGCTGTTTTAGCCTACGTAAATATTTACGTAAGCTATTACGGCGAAAAGAAGGGGAATGCAAATAGTGTAGTTGGAGCTATTTGCATTCCCCTTTTTTTCACCGTAATAGCTTACGTAAATATTTACGTAGGCTAAAACAGAGAAAAAAAGGGAACGCAAATGGTGGCCGCCATAGCCGCCATTTGTTTACGCGGTTTTTTTGTTATGGAAGGCTTCCGAGCGGCCGGATGTCCAGCTGTGGGTGGCCCTGGCTGGCAGCTCTGCGGAATCTCTGCGGAGCGGAGCCTGCCAGATCAGGATTTCGGGGGGAGGTGCGGAGCACCTCCCCCCCACCACAAATCACCCTGTCGAAAAGGTAAGTGACTTTCATACATCCCTAGTTTTGGCTGAAAGTAATTACTGCACGTCTCAGGGCAGGGGGGGGGAATTCATAAATATCTACAAAAAATAGACTTTCTTACAGAAGTTATGCAGACTCACAGAGATGGCTGGGCACTGGAATTATGGCTGTCAGTACAGATTTATCTTCGTAATTCTTGGAACGGAAAAAAAGAGGAGAATTCCGGGGGCTTGTGAACGATGGTATGGAGTACTGCAGAAGTCATGCGGCATGGAAGGTACACAATTCATACATCCCTAGTAGATAGGCTGCTGAAGGAGCTCATGAGCAATGACACCCCATTCAGTGGCACAATTCATAGAATAGTAGGGTTGGAAGGGGCCTACACGGTCATCGAGTCCAAACCCCTTCACCCAATTGTGTTTGGTGGTGACTTCAGGCAGACCTTGCCTGTCATCCCGCATGGTGCCCATGCCAGCTGGTCAAGAAATCCAATGCCTGGAACACTGTCAACAAATTCCAGCTTCCTTGCAACATGTACACCTGAAGAGTGAATCTGAATTTGCTGCCTAACTTCTGACTGTTGGTAATGGTACTGTGGAAGAGTTCCGAGAAGACATGAGCAAGAACCCAGAGTCATCCATTCTTAATGAGGACATTGCCACTGCTGTCTATGGGACTGACTTTAGCAAGGGATCTGTATCATGTATGTGTTAATTCAGGCAAGGTCATTCTGTGTCCTAAGAATGAGCACTGTGACTTCATCAACCAGATGGTTTTGGACAGAAGGGAAGGCAAGGGAAGGACCTACTTGAGTGCAGATGAAGTCACTGGTGATGATGCCAGCCTCATAGAATCATAGAATAGTAGGGTTGGAAGGAGCCTACAAGACCATCAAGGCCAACCCCCTTGTCAATGCAGGAATCCAAGTCAAGGAATCCCTGGCAGATGGCTGTCCAGGCTTGTCTTGAATGCCTCCATTGTGGGAGAGCCTTGGATAGGTGGTTGCCTCTGGGTTCGGAGACAGCCACCTATCTCAATAGGATTGCTTCCTAAGGATCTTGTTATAGATTCAAATATACACACACTCCATATACATACAAGTAGAAAAATATATCTGAAATTACATTCATACTTTTTTTTTTTTTTCCAAAAAGAACAGCTTGGAATTTGGCATAAAGGTGGAGAAGTAACACAAATGCAGACCTTGGTCATCTGGATCTAATTGTTAGGGCTGTGCACGGACCCCCACTTCACTCTGGATGCTGCTTCAGAACTTCTGAAGCAGCCCCGCTTAACTTCAGATGGATTTGGACCCAACCAGCTTTGCTTTGGATTCAGATCTGAAGCAAAATTTGGATATCCAAATCATCCAGATTTTACGTTTGCATTGACTTGCACTGGAAAACAGAATTGGCCATAACTTTTTGAGTTTTCATGATAAATGTGTGAACTTTGGGTACCTGTCAGCCCCCATAGAAGGGCTTCCATCTGCCAAATTTCAGACAGTTTATCACAGTAATTTCTGTGCTAGGCACAAATAAAATGTGCTGTTCTAAGAAACTCAAACCATAAAGCGATAATAATAAGAGAAGTTAGGGGTTGAAGTGGTGATTAGGAGGAGATCATTATCCCTAATCTCTGTGGTAGGTTACTTTGAAGTGCAAATAACCCCTCTCCCCTTTCCTATTCAGCTTCACAGTGGATGATCTCAGGCTCTCTTTGGCTGAATGGAAATGCACATTACCTGGGAAAACAGGCTGGAAGGCAGGCTGTGTGCTTTTCAACAACAACAACACCCCCCCTCAAATTAAAGGGTTCACTGGTTTCAGAAGTGCATGAAATCTGGGCAATGGGCAGCCCCAGTGCCAAGACCTCAAAGATGCCTCATATTGAGCTTGCTTGGCCACACAGAGTAGTGTTATTTAAATAATAGATATTACACGTGTAGTGCTTTGCCCACTGTATTTTGAAATGTGGATGTGTCTAGTACTTTGACCACAACACAAGCACAAACGCACACACAAGAGCAAAAGAAAAGCAAATATAGAACTTCTACAACCAACAAAACGGGGGTTATATTTTATTATTTTAATTCTTTTAAGGAAAAGATAAATGGGAAGGGAATGAATACAGGAATTGAGAAGGGCGGTGGTGGATGGAAGCCAAGAACAAAGAAAGAAAAGTACTTTTTAAATATTCATTTTGGGTTTTGTTTTAAAGATCTAGCTGGAAAACTATGAAAAAAGAGTTGAAGAGGGGGGCAGTGAACGAGCCAAAGAACAAGGCAAGGCAAGGCAAGGCAACAACTGTTTTAAGTATTTTTCTTGTATTTTCTTTATAAAGATCTAGAAAGCAAGCAAGATAAAACTAATCAGATTGGCTGAAGGGAGTGGGGGGCAAAGAACAAGGGAAGGGAAGGACTAAACTGTTAAAGTACTAAAAGTTTGTTTTTAAATAAATAATCTAGAAAAGAAAGCAAGGGAATAGTTGAACTGAGACGGGCTGGGTGGGAAAGAGTGAGAACAAAGCCGCAGTTCAACTCTCTCTCTCTCTCTCTCTCTCTCTCTCTCTCTCTCTCACACACACACACACACACACACACACACACAGATCTAGTCAACTAACTAACCAACAGCTGTCTCCAGTAACCATCTCTCTGTCTTGCAAGGAAACAAACACAGGCTTTTCTCTCCAATATATACAGTATTCCCACCCCCTACTCCAACACTGTCACTGTTTGAAGACTGCTGGGTTAAGTTCAGGGCTAATTTGGCAACTCAAGTTGCCATTCGCCAAAGCTCACTCTTTCCTCCTCCTCCTCCTCTCCCCTTCCCCCTCCCTGATCTTTCACAAGTTGATACATTTGGAGACAGGCTGTCTGGCCTTCAGAAGGCATCAAAATAGCTCCGAATCTCCGAGACAGACGGAGGCACTTCAGCAGTGACCCGCTTCACTTCGGGGCACCTTGGTGCTGTTCTGATCTGCTTCAGATCTCACTGAGGCGCCCCTGAAGCACCCTGATTCACTTTGGTATTCAGATTCAAAACCAAAGCAATGCACAGCCCTACTAACTGTGCAGTTCTCTGGATCCTGTCCTATATTTTCAGCTTCTGGAACTTCACAATCCTGCAAATAATAACAATAACAAAAATAAACAAAAATACCACATGTATAAAAAGCTTGTTCCTCTCCCACGTTCCATGCAGACATCTTACCTGAGGAATCTTGTAGATGCTTAAGATGGTTGCCATGTGGAGACCAGTCTCAGAATCAGGTCCTGCAATTGCTGCTTTCAGATTATTTTGGCTGCCACATTTGTAATTTGGGCTTGACTTGCCCAGCGTGGAGAGAAGCTCCATTGCAGCAAGATAGGTCCAGCTCGCACTGAAATAGCTATTATAGATGTGAAAGCCCAAAGTGACATTTGGTAAAATCAGGGGATTTCCATTTATCTCCTTTACTGCATATTCCAAGGCCAAGATGTGCTGGTAGTTCTGAGTCAGTATCCTAGAATAAGAGTTGCAGGCTGTATCACTGTGCATCTACTCCAGAAGAGATGTGCTACAATATAATGTAATATGCATTCAAGAACAACATCACACTAAACTAGATTGTATATATTGCTACAGTCCAGGGAAACATGAAGAAACGTTGGCATGTGCATAATTTGACTTCTGACTTCTCCAAACAACAGCTCAACAGCACCATGCTTGGGAACCTACAAAGGTCTGCACACAACTTCAAAACCAGCTCAAAACATGTATTTCTATTGCCTTTGTTTTGTGGAATTAAACATATCTCATGTTGTGTGTTTCATGTCACATATCTCCTGTCATGATCATGGAGAGAAAGGCAAGCAGGAATCATTGCAAAGATTGTTGAGCCCCACTGATTCACTGACGCATGTCATGATCATTACTGACATAGTATTCCTAAATGACTTCAAAACCACCTTAATTTTAAGAAATGTGCAAAAGGGAGACACATTAACATCCAGCTTAGACTGAATTTCCAACTGTGCCTGTTTCTGTGGATGTCAGAGCTGGCTATGTTAATGCATGCCTTTGTTACACCAAGACTGCATTACTCCAATGTGATCTACATACATAGCACTAGCTTCGAAGAGTCATACAAAGTACTTCACATTCTAAATGCTGTGTTTTATCTGCAATCTGTGCCTCTGTTGTACTCTCTAGTTCAATTTTTATTGAGTTGGTTCCATATTTCATCATACCTGGTGTAGACTCATTGCAATCAATGAGAGTCCATTGATTTAAATGGGTCAACTCCAAGAATGAAAAATCTGGAATCAGCACACTGTATTTTATTGACTGTTTTCGTTCATGTGATATTGTGATATTGGATTGTTGTAAGGAGACCTGAATGGTGCTTAGAAAATAGAGCAGTGGAATACAAATTCAGAAACAAACAAGTAAATAAATAAGTAAATTCAATAGTCAAAACTTCGTAGATCGCAATAGCATGCATTTCTTAATAGGCGACAGCACACCAACACAGAACTAAGAAACTATGGACGGAATGGAACGTTAGGCTATGGGTTCCGTTGCCTGTCATGGCAGTTTGGACAGGGAGGATTTATATTATGAAAGCACGTCTATGGTGGTACAATGTTAACTGGGGTTATTTATGTATTTTATTCTATTAATGTCACATTGACATGCTTAGGCTGCCGTTCTGAGAAGAAGAAAAGGTGCAGGGCTCAACATTCCCAGACCCGTTGAAGGTAAATCTGATCCAAAGGATTTTCCCACCTGGGAAAGTAATCTGGAAAGATAACTAGAAAGTAATCTAGAAAGATGTGGATAAACAAAAGCTACTCCTTACATGAACTCGTTAAGTAGTTCCTGAGATGGGTGCATTTGAAAGCCTAATGGACTAGAGAAAGTGTAGAGCTGAGAAAGGATGCCAGCCATGAGGAACTCTCCTGAATGATAATACTTGTGAAGAATAGGAAGACTATTGATGGTACATCGCACAAGAGTAACCTTGCATATCACCTGAGGCAACAGCACCAGTACCAACGTCGCAGGTTCCAGCCATTTACGGGAACATATTTTTCCTGGCCACCAATTCCCCTGTTTCCACATCATCAGTCCAGCTTCGCTGCCTTACTTGAATTTACAACATCATTAGCCCAACTTGAATTTGCCAGATGTGTGGCTCAGATTGTGCTCTTTGAAGTATCGGTGACAAGACTAAGGAGGCGGTCGTTCCTTTGCTGCAGTACAGAACGGCACAGGCATTATTAATAGCATCCTTAAGTCTTATTTTGTAGTTTTGCTTGTTGCCACTGGAACTCCCTAAGGTTTTGGAGAAGGTTAGAAATAATGATACTTAATTTGATAATTACAGGAGAAATAATCACCTTCCCTGAATAGCAGATTCTACATCACAGAAAAAAGAAGAGGGGGAAAAAGGGCTATCATATCTAAACAGAATTCTTCTGTGGTCTTTAACTGTGGGGCACCAAGAGACAAACTAGGCATGATGCTAATAAAGTCCAGTTTTGTTTGTTTGTTTTAAGTGCAAACTTCATCTGGTAGTGGCACTAATAATAATTAACAGGATATGTGTTAGCATGGAGAGGGAAAGATGGCCTTGTAGGCCCCTCCCAAACCTACTATTCTATGAAAGCAACCTTTCCTTCTCTCACTGTGAAACAGAGGAAAACCCTCCTGAGAAACTAGAATTTGCATTACGAGGGATTCCCCTTTTGGTACCAATATGGCTGAGAAGGCAAAAATAATGACCATTAATGGCCAGTTAGAAAAGCTTGTGAGTTTGTTCCATGTTTTTGTGTTGATGATAAAGTGTGAAAACGAGAATGTAATCGAACAATGATGCATTTATTTCGATTCAGTCCTAACTAGGGATGTACGAAAGTCACTTACCTGGTCCCGCAGCTTGCTTCGCGGTGGGGGGGAGGTGCTTCGGTTCTCCCCCTGAAGTTCAGGCTGGGGGGGGAGGCGCCCCGCCCCGCCTTGCCCGGCCAAAATTCAGGCCGGGGAGAAGCGCCCCGTCTCCCCGGCCGCGAAATAAAAAAGTGAATGTAAAAAAAAAACCCCACACACACACGTGATAGGCTACGTAACGATTTACGTAGCCTATCATGGCTAGATTTCCAAAGTCAGCCATGATAGGCTACGTAAATCGTTACGTAGCTTATCACGGCTGACTTTGGAAAAAAAAAAGTGCGTATGCAAATGGCGGCTGTACAAAAGGGATGTACGGAAGTTTCACCACAAATCTCGGTGTGGCCGAATGCCAGCTCATTCGGCCCCCCGAAATTGGTGGCGAAACGGCCCGCCCCCCGCACAGCCCCCCCGGGATGGGACTTACCTTGGGCAGATCTTCCTGGCGGCGGCAGCTCCGGCGGTGGTTTGGTGGCGGCGGCTGTGGTGGCCGGTCTTCCGACCAACTGCCGCCGCCGCCATTTCCAGTTTAAAAAAACAAAAAACCTCATAGGCTACGTAAAGATTTACGTAGCCTATCACGGCTAGATTTTTAAAAAACACCGTGATAGGCTATGTAAATGTTTACGTAGCCTATCACGGCTGATTTAAAAGAAAACAAAAGCATGTATGCAAATGGCGGCGCCCATGGGCGCCACCATTTGCGTTCCTTATTTTGGCATGTCTTAGTCTACGTAAACATTTACGTAGACTAAGACGGCGAAAATAAGGGGAACGCAAATAGCGTAGATGCTACACTATTTGTGTTCCCCTTATTTTCACCATCTTAGTCTACGTAAACGTTTATGTAGACTAAGATGTGCCAAAATAAGGAACGCAAATGGCGGCGCCCATGGGCGCCGCCATTTGCATACGTGCGTTTTTTTTTCTTTTAAATCAGCCATGATAGGCTACGTAAACATTTACGTAGCCTATCACAGCTGACTGCAGGGACGCAAACGGCGGCGGCTACAGCCACCGCCATTTGTGTCCCTGCTAGCCAACGGCCAGATGTCCGGCTGCTGGCAGAGCCGGCCGGCGGCTTCACAGAATCCCTGTGGAGCGGAGCTGGCCGGCAAGGATTCTGGGGGGGGGGGAAGGGACGGAACACCTCCCCCCCAACCATTAGCATAATCCCCGAAAAGTAAGTCAATTTCATACATCCCTATTCTGGGGCGGAACGGACTCACTGGAATCCGTGGCGGAATTCTCTGCCATCCCTACTTGACAGACTGCTGTAGTTCCCCCGGTTTGGCGTACATATCAGAAAATACGTTCCACTTTGGGTTAAGTCAAACAAGACTAGGTTCTTACCCCCCCCATTACTGCCATGCTTAGGGTCCCAATCCATATCAGCCACGCACACCCCCCATACTTAGACCAGAACCAAAAAAGAAGAAACGACGCACCAGCTTGCTGAGTCTGTAATGTAATGTCATATCTGCTTTGGAAAGAGCAGTGGCACAAAAATAGGTGCCAGGGGAAACCCTTAGGGAGGGCATTCCAGTGGGATGCCTGCACAACTGGGGTGCCAGCACAAAGAAAGCCCTCCCTGTAACAGCCAGCCATTTGGCCTCAGGTACAGCATGCTCCTAAGAGAAGCCGTCTACCGAAGATCTAAATGTATTGGTAGGTATATACGAAGACAGGCAGACCTTCAATTACCATGGTCGAAAGGTGGAATGGGTGAGAAATTCACTCTGCCCAGTTTGTAACCTCCCCCCCTGCCCCCTGGGCAACTCCAGAGCCTTTCGTCAAACTGAGAAATAATTGTATTCTGAAACCAGCGTATTTGCGAGCTTTTCGATGCAGATTGTCTCAGAGAATGCACACAGAATATCCCTATGAGAAGAAAGTGCACAAAATCCATACATTTGAAAAAAAATGTACACAAGACAGTATTTGCCAATTTAAAACATTTCAAAATATGTACATTTAGCAATACTCAGAAAATCTATACATGAATGCAGCTTTCCCCAACATAATGCCCTCTAGATGTTTCAATATTTCCTGACACTACTGATAACATAGATTTTATTGTACTGGCATAGATGACCTCTAGCACAATGTCAAAAGCAATTCCTGGGTAGGAACATATGTTGCTGCGGAATCCAGCCCTTTCAGGCCTTGACAGACTGCCGTAGTGCCCCCGGTTTGGCTTGCCCTGGCGAACCAAGCCAGGCTTTGTTCCTGAAATCTGGGAACTTCTCCTTTCTGCAAAAGTGCATTTCTCACAACATTATGGCTGCAAGTTACCCAAATTTGGCAAATCAGGCAAATTACAACCCTAATGTTGTGGGGAAATGCACTTCCACAAAAGGGGGGGGGAATGCTCTGCTGCCGCCACAATGCAGAAAGCTGTCGTACTCTACTTGCGAGTGTCAGCATCAGCGAGGAGAGCAGAGGATGAGGGGTTTGCACATGGTGGTGGTTGTACCAGCAGCAGTGGGCAGTGGGTAGGGGTGCACGAAAGCCACTTACCTGGTCTCGCAGCTTTTCGCGGTGGGGGGGAGGCGCTTCGCTGCTCTCCCCCCGACGTTCAGGCCGGGGGGGGAGGCTTCCCGCCTCGCCCGGCCGAAATTCAGGCCGGGGGGGAGGCGCCTCGCCTCGCCCGGCCGCGAAATAAAAAGTTTTTTTAAAAAAACGCCCCCGTGATAGGCTACGTGACGATTAACGTAGCCTATCATGGCTAGATCTGCAAAGTCAGCCGTGATAGGCTACGTAAATCGTCACATATCCTATCACGGGTAACTTTAAAAAAAAAAAAGCGCGTACGCAAATGGCAGCCCCCATAGGGAGCCGCCATTCGCGTTCCTTATTTGGTCACTGTAGTCTATGTGAAGATTTACGTAGACTACGGCAAAAATAAGGGCAACGCAAATAGCTGACTTTGCAAATCTAGCCGTGATAGGCTAAGTTACCCGCTTTGCCCTTATTTTCGCCGTAGTCTACGTAAATCTTTACGTAGACTACAGCGACCAAATAAGGAATGCGAATGGTGGCTCCCTATGGGGGCAGCCATTAGCGTACGCGCTTTTTTTTTTTTTTTAAAGTCACCCGTGATAGGCTACGTGACGATTGACGTAGCCTATCACGGCTGACTTTGCAAATCTAGCCATGATAGGCTACATTAATCGTCACGTAGCCTATCAGGGGGCGTTTTTTTTTAAAAAAAACTTTCGAGTTCGCAGCCGGGAGAGGCGGGAAGCCTCCCCCCCAGCCTGAACTTCACGGGGGGAGCAGCGAAGCACCTCCCCCCCACCACGAACAACCTTCGAGGACAGGTAAGGGACTTCCATCCACCCCTATGATAGGCTACGTGACGATTAACTTAGCCTATCATGGCTAGATTTACAAAGTCAGCCGTGATAGGCTACATCAATCGTCACGTAGCCTATCACGGGTGACTTAAAAAAAAAAAAAAGCACGTACGGATAATGGCGGCCCCCATAGGCAGCCGCCACTCGCGTTCCTTATTTGGTTGCTGTAGTCTACCTAAATCTTTACGTAGACTACAGCGACCAAATAAGGAACAGGAATGGCGGCTCCCTATGGGGGCCGCCATTATCCGTACGCGCTTTTTTTTTTTTTTAAGTCACCCGTGATAGGCTACGTGACGATTAACGTAGCCTATCATGGCTGACTTTGCAAATCTAGCCGTGATAGGCTACGTTAATCGTCACGTAGCCTATCACGGGGGCGTTTTTTTTTTTCTTTTATTGGAATAGCGATGGCAGCCGGTCGAAAGACCAGCTGCCGCTCCCGCCCCAGACGAAGACCCGACGAACCGCCGGCCGGACCCGCTGCCAGGAGGGACATTTGCCAAAGGTAAGTCCCGTCCCGGGGGGGGGTGTGCGGGGGGCGGGGGGGGCGGAGAATTTCTCCCCGAAACTTGTTCGGGGGGCCGAACACGTTGGCGCTCGGCCCCCCGAAGTTTCGGGGAGAAATTCTCTGCCAACCCTATGTACGGCCTGTAAATCATAACTAAATATTTAGTAAGGATCCACCCTCACTCTGAGAATTTCTGTTGCAATACACTCATATAGATCAGGAAGCCTGGCAGCCAGTTGGCCCAGGTGCGAGTGACTTTCTTCCTCCTGCCTTTGTCTCGGTCCTTATCTCTGGATTTCTCCTTGTCTTTAGATTCTGGTTCACGGAACAACAAGGAGAAAACATCAATGAACTCTCCACATAGAATCTTAGCCCTTGTTGTGGGCAAGAGGTGAAAACCTCATGGCTTAGATGTCCTGCCGGTGGGTATAGCATCCTTTCCAACATTGGGGTATGGGTCTGCATGCACAGAGGAGGACTGAGACTGGAGTCACTTGGCGGGACCCTCAGGGCCAAACCGATGCACAGGCTGCAGTCGCTGAAGAGGGCAGTTGCGAGCCCGCCTCCAGCAAAGCCCCCACCAAGGTCCTGAAAGGGGCATGGCATCGCCTCCAGGCATTGTCAGGGGCAATGTGGAAGCTTCCCGTGCACTTGCAGTTGTGGAGCATCAGGGCTGGAATGCATATGGAAACAGAGCTGGAAGAGGCCTCAGAGGCATTCAAACTCTCTGAAAGAGGAAGCAGCAATGTGTGCTGGGTCTGTCGCCTAGTCTGTTTAGGCTGCAAACCTCCAGGCGTGCTCGCTCTAGGTATTGGTGGAGGTGTAATCCCCTTATCTTTCTCCACTGCCTCCACATGTGCAAGAATCTGGGCCAAATCAGGTCCCTCCTCCCCTTCTGAGGAAGTGTCATGCCTCCTTTGAGGCCTTTTAGCTGGTGGGCGAGGGGCTTTGCCCTCTCCTTTCTTGCCCCCTTGTCCTTTTTTAGGGGGCATACAGCCTCAAAATGCTATGGGCCAAAACAGTCATCTCCAAGGGGAGCTCTGGAATACCCACCAGTAGGAGGTCAGATGTTGTAAGACTTCAACACACTACTAGGGTTGGCAGAGCATTCCACCATGGACTCAAATGAGGCCAGATTCTGTGGTTGAATGGCACCACTTACCTCCAGCTCTGGAGGATTTCGTGTGGAGCAGCTCTCTGGCTCCCTATACAAGGTGATATGCTAATGATGTAAATGGCTGTGTTGAGGTCAAAATCAGTGGTTTACAGCCGCAAGTGGTGTCCAGTATGCCATTTGCAACTGTATTTGTCCCAGTGATAGGCTAATGGCAGCTGCCCTTAGTGTATCACCTTGTATAGGGAGCCGGGGAGCCGCTCTACTAACTGCCCTGGACACGGAGCAGCTCCAGAGGATTTCGAGGGGGCCTGAGGGGCACGGATGGCCCCTCTACAAACCCCCTGGACCATAAAGTAGGGGGTCCATACATCACTACACACTACCTTCCCCAAACAAGTAAAAGGGGATCAATTGTATGTGGGATTCTAAGGTGGTTGCCC
Organism: Heloderma suspectum; assembly: GCF_057233095.1. Lineage (NCBI taxonomy): Eukaryota > Metazoa > Chordata > Lepidosauria > Squamata > Helodermatidae > Heloderma > Heloderma suspectum. The sequence goes on along the minus strand of NC_139463.1, from coordinate 111,965,141 downwards.
CTCCAAATACTGACCGGACCCGACACTGCTTACCTTCAGCAAGACAATGGCCTCCTGCTCCCCGAGACCCTGCAATTAGCCCCTAGGCTGTGCCTGCAAAACAGTACCATGCCCAGGGGTGCTGGCACAGACACCCTGAGGATCCCCCCCAGATTGGGAAAAATAAACCCCCAGTAATGGAGCCCCCCTCCCTGGAGGCCACCTCCAAACCTCAGGCCAGGTGGCCCCAGATGATCAGGCCTCCACGCCTCAGCAACTTGTTTGAGTTGCAGATTGCGTGGCCCCTCTGCCGCCTCTTGAAGAGAAGCCGGGAGCGGACATGCAGCTCAGCTAGGCTGAGAGGCCAGGGATCACCAAAGGCCCACTATTGCCGTCACCCCCAAAGCTGACAAGGAGAGGGAAGCCACTGCCACCTGCCCGATGCGGCCATAGCCACGGCAAGAACCTCGGTCAATCTGCATCCCGGGGAGGGGGAAGCCACTGCCACCTGCCAGGTTGTAACCTCCACCACAGCATGTACCATGGCTGGTCTGTAGCCAGAAGGATACACCTCACTGAAGGCTCCCTCCAGACCGAGCTGCCACTGCTGCCCACACTCTGCCAGATGCAGAAGCACACAGCACCCGCTCTGCAGTCACGTGTTGAAGAGGTGTTGAGGAGGGGCGTGGAGAGCTTAGGGTGCCTCTCTACCCCCTCCCATCTCTGGTGGGACCACCACAATCCACCAATTGTGGCCGTCACTGTCTCCTCACCCCACCCACCCACAACAGCCCACCCCGAGACCAGGCAAGCAGGACTCCAGATGTGGCATTTGTGTCCTTCAAATCTGAGAAATCTATTGATTTAGTCACAGACCCTTTGTATAGTTTAGGAAATACAAGAACTGAATACAAATGATACCATACATTAATGCAGGTGTACTCCTAGATCAAAGTCACACTTGGCATTACATTTACACTCTAATGAGGAAATAAATCACACGACAGAGAGACCACAGACAAGACGGCATGGTTAATTCCCCACTAAGTGTCAATAGAACAAGTTAGTGTCAAACGGCTTCTTCATGATTGACTTAAGTTGGACTAAGGACATGGTATCTTAGGCTGCATTTGCACTAGCGATTTACTCCAATCTGGCTGCGCAGTGAGGTCTCTGTGTTTCCATGATGTCGTGGCCATTCAGCCCCAGCCCCGCATTTTATCTAGGGATGGCGGAGAATTCCGCCATGGATTTCAGTGAGGCCAAATGCACTGGCATTTGGCCCCCCAAAATCTGTGGCGGAACGGCCTGCCCCCCGCCCCCCCCCGCAGATTCCCCCCGCGACAAGGCTTACCTGGGGCGGATGTTCCGGATGGTGGCAGCTCCATCCTATCTGCGTTCCCTATTTTTCGCCATTTTAGTCTACATAAATATTCACGTAAGCTACTACGGCAAAAAAAAAAAGGAATGCAAATAGCGCCCACAACGCTATTTGTGTTCCCCTTTTTTTCGCCGTAATAGCCTCCGTAAATATTTACGTAGGCTAAAACGACGAAAAATAGGGAATGCAAATGGCGGCCGCCGTAGCCGCCGCCATTTGCATACACTGTTTGTTTTTTGTTTTTTTTGCACAGCTGTGATAGGCTACGTAAATACTTACATAGCCTATCACAGCAGCCTGGCTGGACGCAAATGGCGGCCACTATGGCGGCCACCATTTGCGTCCGCAGCAGCCCGTCCGCGGCCGGAACTCCGGCTGCAGACGGGCCTGGCAGGCTGTTCCACGGAGCCGCTGCAGAGCGGAGCCGGCCAGGCAGGATTCCGGGGGGGGAGGACCGGATCGCCTGTCCCCCCATCGAGGATTCCGGGTGGAGGGACAGAGCACCTCCCCCCCCACGAATCAATTCTGCAAAAAGGTAAGTGACTTTCGTATATCCCTAATTTTATCGCAGAAAAACTGCTTCTTCTGAGACTAGTTACAGTCTGACTTTTCCTGCTTACTTCGGCTTCATTACTGAGCTGTTTCCACAACCGCACTGGGTTTGGTATCATAGTCCTGCCCCTGGTTCGTGTAGCCCAGCCCTTGTGGGTGTGTCGCTCACCTGCCCCTGTCCTTACAGGAAGCAGCTGCATGTGAAGGAGAGGGGGAGATGATACTGGAGGGAGCAGTCAGGCAGAGATGAAGACATGTACACATAAGCACCCCTGGCATTAGGGGTGGGCGGATCACTTACTTGGCTCTGTTCCAGGGATCCACAGTGGGGGGGAAGTGATCTGTCCCTCCCCCCAGAATCCTCCCCATCCGGCCCCCTCTGTGGCAAGTCCGTGGAGCCGCCGGCCAGGGTCGCCTGCAGCCAGGCCTCCATCCGCTGCTGGGCTGCGGACACAAATGGAAGCTGCCATAGTGGCCAGAAATGGCAGCTGCCATAGCAGCCGCCACTTGCGTCCCTGCATTGCCATGATAGGTTACGTATATATTTGCATAGCCTATCACATAAAGGGCAGGGACCCTGCTCTTTGCTGTCATAGGCTACATAAATACTTATGTAGCCTAACACGGCTAACAGAGCAAGGGAAATGGTGGCCACAGACTTGGGCCGCCATTCGCACCTGCAGACGGCCAACAAAATGTAGGTTCTGCCCTGGTAGAGGCAGCCACTAACTGAAGCGGAGCACAAGGGGACGAGGGAGGGGGAATCTGTAGGGATGTTGGAGAATTCCACCATGGACCCCAATGAGGCTGGATTCAAAAGAATTTGGCCTCCGGAGTCCATGGCGGAAAGGATCCCTTACCTCTGCCTCCCTCAGGAATCCTCCCCAGCCAGATCATCCTTGCCGGCAGCTCCAGAGCACCAGCAATACAGCTGCCATTGCCATGCCGTATCGCTGGCTGAGACTTCTAGGGATGTACGAAACTCCCCTTACCTGGCTTCGCTGGGTTCCGCTGGGGGGGTGGGAGGCGCTCTATCCCTCCCCCCAGAATCCTGGCCGGCCGGCTGTGCTCCGCGGGGATTACGCAGAGCTGCCGGCTGGCTCCGCCAGCAGCCGGACATCCAGCCGCTGGCTAAAGATGTACGAAAGTCACTTACCTTTTCGCAGCTTGGCTTTGCGGTGGAGGGGAGGTGCTTCACTTTTCCCTCCGAAGTTCAGGAGAAGGGGGGGAGGCTTCCCGCCTCGCCCGGCCGAAATTCAGGCTGGGGGGGAGGCTTCCCTCCTCGCCCATCCGAAATTCAGGCCGGGGAGAAGCGCCCCATCTCCCCGGCCGTGAAACAAAAAGTAAAAAAAAAAAAAGACCCCGTGATAGGCTACGTGACGATTTACATAGCCTATCATGGCTAGATTTCCAAAGTCAGCCGTGATAGGCTACGTAAATCGTCACGTAGCCTATCACGGGTGACGTTGAAAAAAAAAGCGTGCGTACGCAAATGGCGGCGGCCCATGGGCGCCGCCATTTGCTTTCCTTATTTTGGCACGTCTAGTCTACGTAAAGATTTACGTAGACTAGACGTGCCAAAATAAGGAATGCAAATGGTGGCGCCCATGGGCCGCCGCCATTTGCATACACACTTTTTTTTTTTTCCAGAGTCACCTGTGATAGGCTACATGACGATTTATGTAGCCTATCACGGCTGACTTTGGAAATCTAGCCGTGATAGGCTACGTAAATCGTTACGTAGCCTATGCACGGGTATGGTTTTATTTTTTTACTTTAGTGGGGGGTTTTTGCAATGGCGGCGGCGGCAGCCGGTCGGGAGACGAGCCGCTGCCCCCGCCTGCGATGAACTGCCACCGGGACCCGCTGCCGGTGGGGACATTCGCCAAAGGTAAGTCCCGTCCCGGGGGGGCGGGGGGGCGGAGAATTTCACCGCCGATTTTGGGGGGCCAAACGTGTTGGTGCTCGGCCCCCCGAAGATTCGGGGAGAAATTCTCCGCCATCCGTACCACTGGCTAGCAGGGACGCAAATGGCAGCGGCCGTAGCTGCCGCCGTTTGCGTCTCTGTAGTCAGCCATGATAGTCTACATAAAGACTTACGTAGCCTATCATGTCTGGCTTAAAAAACAACAACAACACGCGTACGCAAATGGCGGCAGCTACGGCCGCCGCCATTTGCATTCCTTATTTTTGGCCGTCTTAGCCTAAGTAAATATTTACGTAGACTAAGAAGGCCAAATATAAGGAACGCAAATGGCGGCGGCTGTAGCCGCTGCCATTTGCTTATGCGTTTTTTTTTTTTAAAGCCAGACGTGATAGGCTACGTAAGTCTTTATGTAGCCTATCCCGTCTTGTAAAAAAAAAAAACCCAACAAGACTGAAAATGGCGGTGGCAGCAGCCGGTCGGAAGACCAGCCACCACAGCCGCCGCCGCCCGGAAGATCCGCCCCAGGTAAGTCTCGTCCCGGGGGATCTCCGCGGGGGGGGGGGTGCGGGGGGGCAGGTCATTCCGCCATAGATTTCGGGGGTCCAAATGCACTGGCATTCGGCCTCACTGAGATCCATGGCAGAATTCTCTGCCATCCCTACTCTGGACACAAATGGCATCCACTACGCCATTTCCATCTATAAAGCTCTTAGATTAAGCTAAATGCAGCCGTAAATGGCTGCATTTAGCTTAAACTAAGGGCTTTATGGCTGCAAATGGCATCTGATATGCCATTTGCATCTGTGGTTTTTCACGCAAGTGGCTAACCTCCCCCCACTGCAGAATCCCCCCCCCCCCGGAACAAAAGGTAGGGCTTCTGCTCATCCCTACGAATCTGCAAGAGGAGGAGGAGGGAACACTGATGAGGTAATCAGACCCAACTCAGACTCCACCCAGACGCCACCCAGCCTTCAAGAAAATAATTTGATTAGAGCTCAGTGGAAACAGCACGGAGCCCCATGCTACAGTGATGATAAGCCAGGTCTTTAAGGACTGTGGAAACAGGAAAAGGAGAAGATGCAATTGGGGAAATATCGGAACAAAGTTGCAAACAAAGTGAAGCTGACAGCATGGAAACACAGCCTTAGATATTTTAATTCCTTCTTCTTAGCAGCTCCCTTTTGTTCAACTCAGGCCTCAACATGATAATATAACATTTTGGGTAAAAGATACAGCTCAGTAAACCTTTACTTGAGGCTAAGATCGAGAAGGTCTCCACAGCCACCATGTATTTACCATTAGTACTCAAATATGTTGGAACAAAAGACACCCAAACACTGCAGAAGACCAACATGCTGAAGGTGATGAACTTGGCTTCATTAAAACTGTCAGGTAACTTCCTGGCTAGGAAAGCCAAAGTAAAGCTGACAATGGCCAGGAAGCCCAGAAAGCTCAGAACACAGTAGAACATGGTGACGGATCCTTCATTACATTCCAATATAATTTCTTCCATCATGGAGTGTATGTCATGTTCTGGGAATGGGGGAGAGGTTGATAGCCACACAGTACAAATGGTTACTTGTAAAAGGAAACAGGAAAGAACAATAGAACATGCCAATGTTTTCCCTGTCCATTTCTTCATGTTGGACCTTGGTTTGGTGGCCATGAAAGCTAGAACCACAATAGTGGTTTTGGCCAGTACACAAGAAACAGCCACTGAGAAGATGTTGCAAAACGCAGTTTGTCGAAGGAGACATGTCACCTTCTCAGGTCGGCCCACGAATAGTAAAGCACAAAGAAATGATAACATGAGGGAGATGAGGAGAGTGTAGGTGAGGTTGCGATTGTTGGCTTTGACAATGGGAGTGTCCTGATGCTTAATGAAGATCCAAAGTACCAGAGCTGTGATGAAAGAAAAGGAAAGAGCAACAATGGCCAAACTGATCCCCAAAGGTTCTTCATAAGATAAGAAGCTTATAACTTTTGGAAGGCATGAATCCTGGTCATGATTTGGATAATACTGTTCTGGACATTGAAAGCAGTAATCCATGTCTGGGATAGAAACATCAAAATTTAAGCATATTATCTGTATGTATAGTGCATTAAAATTAATATCAAAGCTCAATATTATAAAGCCCTGAATCAAGCCTAATCATTTGCAATCTGGAAGGTCCATTTGAAGCTTTCCCATGCAGGTATAAACACTAGAGATGTATGAAACACTTACCTGGTTTCACCCAGGGACATCTGTGGAGGGGGGCACTCCATCCCTCCCCCTGAAATCCTCCCCGGTCGGCTCCACTCCGTGGCGACTCCACAGAGCCGCCGGTCGGGGCCGCCCACAGCCAGACATCCGGCCGCTGCTGGGCTGTGCAGGGACGAAAATGGCAGCCGCCATAGCTGCCGCCATTTGCATCCCTGTCTTTTGCCGTGATAGGCTACATATACACAAACACACACACACACAGCCTATCATGGCAAAAGACAGGGACACAAATGGCGTAGCGGCCGCCATTTGCATTCCTGCCTATTGCCGTGATAGACTATGTATATATTTACATAGCCTATCATGGCCTCCTATCATGGCCATTTGCATCCCGGCGTTAGCCATGATAGGGTACTTAAATACTTACATAGCCTATCACGGCCATTCGTGGGAAGGCGAATGGCGGCTGCAGACACAGCAGCCATTCACAGAACACCGGATGGCCGCAAACAGGTAGGCTCCCTTCCGGGCCCATTTTGGGGGGTGGCAGGGGGTGCTGCTTCGTTCCTCCACAGATTTCTGGGGACTGAATGCACTGGAATTCAGCCTCCCTGGAATCCGTGGCAGAATTCCCCAACATCCCTAATAAACACCTCAAGCCATATTTAGTCCAGGAGCAACCCAGCCCTTATGACTTAAATCAGCCATGAAAGCTTAATACTATCACTGAGGGACAAAAGTATGTGTGGTTGGCTTACTTTAGTGCGAGTGCTCACAGGGTTGATTTGGATTGTATTGGGTTTTTTTGTATACAATACAAATAATTGTATATAATCTGTCAGGAATTATCCTCATGCTAAAACCTGAGGAAGATTTCCTAATCGAAATGGAATTCCACTGGGGGTCCGTTGTAAGTCAAAAGCAGTATTTAAAACTCTATCAGCTTGAAAAATATTCAAACATTTGTAATCTTGCTGATATAACTGCAGATCAGAACAACACTTTTGTCAAATATAGTAATGTATTGGCCCCAGGAGCATAGCCAAGTCATTTGTAGGGGCCTAGAGATCCATAATGCTTGCTTAGGTTCATTATTGGTGCAATTACCTTGCTAGTAAGCCTCTGAGCATGTGAAGATGATTCAAAGGGCCGATAGTGCGGCCTAGCACATTCCATACTAATGAGTGGGAGTGTTATCAAACACACTGCCTGGGGAGCGAAGTTTGTTTATCGTAGGTAGTTGTGCTTGAGAACCAAACACTTCTAGCTAGGGATGTACGAAACACCTACCTGGCTCCGCACTGGGCAATCCGTGGTGGGAGGGAGGCACTCCGTCCCTCCTCCCAGAATCCTCGATGGGGAGGAGGCGATTCAGTCCTCCCCCCTGGAATCCTGCCTGGCCAGCTCCGCTCCGCGGTCAAGCCGCGGAGCCACCGGCCGGCTCCGGCCTCTGGATCTGCAGCCAGACATCTGGCCCCTGGGCAGCCCTGCAGGGATGCAAATGGTGGCTGTCGTAGCCGCCGCCATTTGCGTCTCTGTATTGAGACACGAAAGGCTATGTAAATATTTACGTAGCCTATCATGGCAGGGGGGAAAACCCCAGCGTACGCAAATGGCGGTAGCTGCAGCCATTTGCGTACGCTGGGATTTTTTCCCCCTGCCATGATAGGCTACGTAAATACTTATGTAGCTTATCACAGCCTCCACAGGGATGTAAATGGCATCCCTGCGTTAGCTGTGATAGGCTACATAAGTATTTACGTAGCCTATCACGGCTATGAAGAGGAGGAAGTGAATGGCGGCTGCAGGACGGCCGCCATTCGCAAAGCAGCGTGGACGGGAGCAGGTAAGTGCTCCGTTTTGCGCACCTTTTGTGGGTTGGGGGTGGCGGGGACTTTGTCCCACGTGCCTTTTTGGGGGGCTGAATGCACTGGCATTCGGCCTCACTGAGATCCATCCCGGAATTCTCTGACATCCCTACTTCTAGCCTATGCTGGGAATGGACGCTAGGGGGGGGGCTTGCTACTGTTGTGCTGGCTTATTGCTGACATGTATGGTATAAAAGCTATTTGACCTGATGGCTCTGGGTTCAGAAAAGCTGTCTGATCCAAACATTGGGTACACCTGTGTGCTGTAAGTTACCCAGTAAGTACTCCTTGTAAGTAAACCTTAGAATCTGATGCATCACTATCTTGGCACCTCTAACCTAAGAGTCCAATGCCCACAGCCAGGCAACACAAGTAGCTTAAAAATAGGGATGTACGAAAGTCACTTACCTTTGTGGAGCTTTGATTTGCGGTGGAGGGGAGGCGCTCCGTCCCTCCCCCCGGAATCCTCCCTGGGCCAGCTCTGCTCCGTGGTGGCTTCGCAGAGCTGCCGGCCAGGGCCGTCCACAGCCGGAGTTCCGGCCGCGGACGGGCTGCTGCGGATGCAAATGGCGGCCACTGTAGCCGCCGCCATTTGCGTCCTGCGAAGCTGCTGTGATAGGCTACATAAGTATTTATGTAGGCTATCACGGCAAGCCAAAAAAACCCAAACACAACAGTGTACACAAGTGGCGGCAGCTACAGCGGCCGCCATTTGTGTTCCCTATTTTTAGCCGTTTTAGCCTATGTAAATATTTACATAGGATATTACGGCAAAAAACAAGGGGAACACAAATAGCGTAGTGGGCGCCATTTGCGTTCCTCCCCCCCCACCCATTTTAGCCTATGTAAATATTTACGTAGGCTATTACGGTGAAAAAAAATGGAACACAAATAGTGCCCACTACGCTATTTGCATACCCCTTGTTTTCGCCGTAATAGCCTACGCAAATATTTATGTAGGCTAAAACGGCTAAAAATAAGAAACACAAATGGCGGCCACCATAGCCGCCACCATTTGCGTATGCTGGTGTGTGTTTTTTTGGCTTGCCTTGATAGGCTACATAAATACTTACGTAGCCTATCACGGCCTCTGTGGGGATGCAAAAGGCGTCCCTGCGTTAGCCGTGATAGGCTATGTAAGTATTTACATAGCCTATCATGGCTATGATGAAGATGCAAATGACGGCTGCAGGGTGGCCCCCATTCGCAAGTCAGCACGGACGGCAGCAGGTAAGTGCTCTGTTTCGTGCGCCTTTCATGGGATGGGGATGTGTGGGCTTTGTTCCACCATGGATTTTGGGGGCCGAATACACTGGCATTCGGCCTCACCGAGATCCGTGGTGGAATTCTCTGACATCCCTACTTAAAAATGGCAGTTAAAACAGTATCAGCTTGAAAATTGCTCAAACATCTGTACTCTTCAGATGTAACTGGAGATTGTTTAGTACAACTCCTTTGTAAAATATATAGTGAAATTGTTCGTAAGATGTGTTCTGATATTGTTAGATGAAAATTAGGGATGGATGGATTCCCTACCTGCTGCTCCGGCCGGGAATCCGCCCTTGCGCTGAAGCAATCCATTCCTTCCCCCGGAATCCTCTTCAGCCAGCTCTACTCTGTGGCGATTCCGCAGAGTCACCGGCCAGCTCCTAAGCACCAGCGATATGGCCGCCATGCCGTATCGCTGGCTGAGGCATATTAACTGCAGACGCAAATGGTGTCCAGGATGCCATTTGTGGTTGTAAAGGTCTTAGTTTAAGGTAAATGCAGCTGTAAGTGGCTGCATTTAGCTTAAACTAAGACTTTACGGCCACAAATGGCATCCTGGAAGCCATTTGCGTCCCCGCTTTGTTTTTAAGTGACATGCCGAAGAGGATTCCACAGGGAGGGGGAGGTAAGTGTCCTGTTCCATCATGGATTCTCCGCCATCCCTATTTTCCCTATTGAAAATATATTTATTTATTAATACTAATTATAACTTGCACAAAAATATTCAGTTATGACTAGGGATGGCCGAAAGGGACTTACCTTGTCGTGCAGCTTGCTTCGCGGTGGGGGGGAGGCACTTCGCTTCTCCCCCCAAAGTTCAGGCAAGGGGGGGGAGGCGCCCCGCCTCGCCCAGATGAAATTCAGACCGGGGGGGAGGCGCCCCATCCCTCGCTGGCGAAATTCAGGCCGGGTAGGAGCGCCCCGTCTACCCGGCCATGAAAAAAAAATTAAAACACACACACACACACAAACACGTGATAGGCTATGTAACGATTTACGTAGCCTATCATGGCTAGATTTCCAAAGTCAGCCATGATAGGCTATGTAAATCGTCACGTAGCCTATCACGGGTGACCTAAAAAAAAAAAAAAAAGCACGTACGCAAATGGCGGCACCCATGGGGACCGCCATTTGCATTCCTTAGTTTGGCACATCTAGTCTACATAAAGATTTACGTAGAGTACGGCGAAAATAAGGGAAATGCAAATAGCGTTCCCTTATTTTCGCAGTAGTCTACGTAAATGTTTACGTAGACTAGTCGTGCCAAAATAAGGAAATCAAATGGCGGCACCCCATGGGCGCCGCCATTTGCATACGCGCTTTTTTCCCCCCCAAAGTCACCCGTGATAGGCTACGTGACGATTTACGTAGCCTATCATGGCTGACTTTGGAAATCTAGCCGTGATAGGCTACGTAAATCGTTACATAGCCCATCACGGGTGTGTGTGTGTTTTTTTTTACTTTACTTTTTTCTTTGCAATGGCGGCGGCGGCAGCTGGTCAGGAGACCAGCCGCCGCCCCCACCCCCAACGAACCGCCGCCGAACTGCCGCCTGGACCCGCCACCAAGAGGGAAATTTGCCGAAGGTAAGTCCCATCCCGGGGGGGGGACGGAGAATTTCCCCAACACTTTCGGGGGGCCAAATGCATTGGCACTTGGCCTCCCGAAGATTCGTGGAGAAATTTTCTGCCAACCCTAGTTACGAGTCCAGTGTGCTGTGGTTGTTTCCTTGCACTTATAGTGCTTGATTTAGATCAGGACCATGGCTATCTGGTAAATGGGAGTTAAGCTTCCCTCCTCCAAGTTTTGGCACAAAATTCCATCCCTGCAGTGGGGGTTAAAAAATAATAAATGTCTCTAATGGATTCCAAAGGAGAATTTTTTTTAAGTGTGTGTGGGGGTGGAATTTTGGGCCCAAAACAGAAGGAGGAAGCTTAAATCCCCCCCCCTCCAAATGCCACACTCCTGATGTGAAGTGGCCCTGCATGTAATTGCATTAAAATAAGTAAGCCAATCACATGTGTCTCTCTCATGCATGATTAACAGAACATCTGTTTTGGCCCTCAATCTATCCTCTCTCTCCTAATTTGATTCTGTCTAGTACAGTGGTAGGGAAACTTTTTTGGCCCAAGGGCCAAATAGGGAAAATGCCTATTTCATATGCCAGGAGTGCAAAGGCCCACTGCCCAAACTGGGCAGAGATAATAACTTTTGAAAAGCAAATAGCCAATTTTTTAAGGAAGCATGATGTAATAGTAATGGGGGACTTCAATTTCTCTGAGATTTGTTGGGAGACAAATTCTGCAAAACATCGGCCCTCCAGGAAATTCCTGATTTGTGTGGTGGATAACTTCCTCCTACAGAAAGTAGAGGAAGAAACTAGAGGATCAGCTATCCTTGACTTGATCCTAACCAACAGAGATGACTTAGTGGATCAAGTAGCAGTTACAGGAACTCTGGGGGAAAGCAACCATGTTGTACTTGAGTTCTTGGTTCTAAGGGAAGCAAAAGCCGAGTGTAGTCAAACGCGTACCCTGGATTTTAGAAGAGATGTCTGAGAATTTCGCCACAGATCTTGGTGAGGCCGAATGCCAGTGCATTCAGCCCCCCAAAATCCATGACAGAACGAAGTCCCCTGCCCCCCTCACCCCGCAAAATGGGCCCGGAACGGAGCACCTATCTGCTGCCATCTGCACTGCATTGCGAATGGCAGCCGTGTCTGCGGCTGCCATTTAGGGATGGCGGAGAATTTCTCCATGAATCTCGGGGAGGCCAAATGCCAATGCATTCGGCCTACCAAAATTGGCGGTGAAATTCTCCGTCCCCCCGCCCCCCCCCCTGGGATGGGACTTACCTCCCTCGATTGTCCCTCTTGGCGGCAGGTCCCGGCGGCAGTTCGGCGGCGGTTCGGCGGGGGCGGGGGCAGCAGCTGGTCTTCCAACCGGCTGCTGCTGCCGCCATTACAAAGTGAATGTTAAAAACACACACACACACGTGATAGGCTACGTAATGATTTACAAAGCCTATCACGGCTAGATTTCCAAAGTCAGCCGTGTTAGGCTATGTAAATCGTTACGTAGCCTATCTGGGCGCCGACATTTGCGTACACGCTTTTTTTTTTTTTCCTAAGTCACCCGTGATAGGCTACGTAATGATTTATGTAGCCTATCATGGCTGACTTTGGAAATCTAGCCATGATAGGCTATGTAAATCGTTACGTAGCCTATCATGTGTGTGGTTGTTTTTTTTTTAACATTCACTTTTTTATTTCGCGGCCGGGGAGATGGGGCGCTTCTCCCCAGCCTGAATTTCGGCCAGGCGAGGAAGGCGCTTCCCCCCCCAGCCTGAATTTTGGCCGGGCGAGGTGGGGCGCCTCCCCCCCCCGGCCTGAACTTCGGGGGGAGAACCGAAGCGCCTCCCCCCCACCGCGAAGCAAGCTGCGGGACCAGGTAACTGACTTTTGTACATCCGTACTGCCATTTGCTTCTTCCACATAGCCGTGATAGGCTATGTAAATACTTTGCATCCCTGTGGAAGCCGGGATAGGCTATGTAAGTATCTACGTATCCTATCATGGCAAAACTAAGAGAACGCAAATGGCGGCGGCTATGGCTGCTGCCATTTACGTTCCTTTTTTTTGCCATATGATAGGCTATGTAAATATTTACATGGCCTATCACGGCAAAAAAAAAATGCAAATGGCGGCTGCCGTAGCCACCACCATTTGCATTTGCTGGTTTTTTCTTTGCTTTGATAGGGTACAGAAATATTTATGTAGCCTATAACAGCAAAATACAGGGATGCAAATGGCAGTGACTATGGCAGTCACCATTTACATCCCTGAAGGCTGCCCAGCAACCAGATGTCCGGCTGCGGGCGGCCCTGGCCGGTGGCTCCACGGAAACTATGCGGAGCGGAGCCAGCTGGAGAGAATTTTGGGGGGAGGGATGGACAGCTTCTCCCCCACCGTGAATGTCACCCTTTGAAAAGGTAAGTGATTTTCGTACATCCCTAGATTTTAGGAAAGCTGATTTTAATAAACTCAGAACACTGATCAGTAAGGTCCCATGGCAAGTGACTCTAACGAGAAAAGGAGTCCAAGATTCCTTGGATACAAGGCAGGAGCTTGTAAAAAAGGAAATTCTCAAGGCACAATTACAAACAATTCCAACAAGAAGAAAAGGTGGAAGACAACAGAAGAAGCCAATGTGGCTTCACAAAAAGCTGAGAGATGACCTGAAAACAAAAAAGGACACATATAGGAAGTGGAAAGAAGGTCAGGTAACAAAGGAAGAGTACAGGCAGGTAGCACAGAATTGCAGGGATGGCGTCAGGAAGGCTAAAGCTGAGAATGGGCTGAGGTTAGTGAGGGATGCTAAAAACAACCAAAAGGCTTTCTTCAGCTACATGCATTGTAAAATGCATTGTAAAAGGCAGAGGAAAGAAATGGTTGTTCAGCTATTAAATAAGGATGGCAAAACGATAGCAGATGACAAAGAAAAGGCAGAGGTGCTCAATTCCTACTTTGACAAAGGTGAAGTACAGGCTGAAGGGGCAGGATTGCAGCTTGAGATCGATAGGCATATGGTCAAGGAACACCTAATGACTTTGAATGAGTTCAAATATCCAGGGCCAGATGAACTGCATCCTAGAGTAATAAAGGAACTGGCAGAAGAACTCTCAGAACCACTGTCTATTCTCCTTGAGAAATCATGGAGGACGGGTGAAGTGCCAGATGACTGGAGGAAGACTAATGTTGTCCCTATCTTCAAAATAGGCAAAAAGGAGGAACCTACGAACTACTGACCAGTCAGTCTGACATCAATCCCTGGGAAAATTCTGGAGCAGATGATAAAGCAATCCATCTCGAAACACATTGAAAACAATGCTGTGATTTCTTGAAGCCAACATGGATTTGTCAAGAATAAGTCCTGCCAGATGAATCTGATCTCATTTTTTGATCAAGTAACGTCCCTTGTGGACCATGGGAATGCTGTAGACATCATATACCTTGACTTCAGCAAAGCTTTCGACAAAGTGCCCCATGATCTCCTGATGAGCAAACTAGCTCAAAGTGGGCTAGATGAAACAACGATCCGGTGGATTCAGTTGGCTATAGAATCGGACTCAAAGAGTGCTAATCAATGGGACCTTCTCAAACTAGGGATGTACGAAAGTCCCTTACCTGAACCCGAAATTTGATTCGTGGGGGGGGAGGCGCTCCGTCCCTCCCTCCGAAATTCTGGCCAAGGGGGGAGGTGCCCCGTCCCTCCCCCCCAAAATTCTGGCCAGGGGGGAGGCGCCCCATCCCTCCCGCCGTGAATCCTGGCCAGCCAATAAAAATATTGAGGGCACGAATAAAAAATTCTGGCCAGGGGGGAGGCGCGAATAAAAAAACCCCCACACGTACGCAAAAGGCAGCGCCCATGGGCACCGCCATTTGTGTTCCTTATTTTGGCATGTGTAGTCTACGTAAGCATTTACGTAGGCTACAGCGAAAATAAGGGGAACGCAAATAGCGTTCCCGTTATTTTTGCCGTAGTCTACGTAAATGTTTATGTAGACTACAAATGCCAAAATAGGAATGCAAATGGCGGCACCCATGGGCGCCGCCATTTGCGTACGAGCGGGGTTTTTTTTTTCACTCAGCCGTAATAGGCTACGTAAACATTTATGTAACCTATCACGGAGTTTTTTAAAAATCTAATCTTGATAGGCTACGTAAATCTTTACGTAGCCTATCACTTTTTTTTTTGTGACATTCGCACAAGGTAACTCCCATCCCAAGGGGGGGCGGGGGGGCAGACCATTTTGCCACCAATTTTGGCTGGCGTTCGGCCTCCCCGAGATTCATGGCAAAATTCTCTGACATCCCTATCTCAAACTGGGGAGAGGTAATGAGTGGGGTACTGCAGGGCTCAGTCCTGGGCCCAGTGCTCTTCAACATCTTTATCAATGACTTGGAGAAGGAGGTGCAGGGAATGCTGATCAGATTTGCAGATGACACAAAATTGGGTGGGATAGCTAATACTTCGGAAGACCGAAACAAAATTCAAAGTGATCTGGATAGACTGGAGTGCTGGGCAGAAAACAACAGAATGACATTTAATAGGGATAAATGCAAAGTTCTACACCTAGGAAAAAAAACCAAATGCACAGTTACAAGATGGGGGATACGTGGCTCAACAGCACTACAAGCGAGAAGGATCTTGGAATTGTTGTCTATCAGAAGCTGAATATGAGCCAACAATGTGATGTGGCTGCAAAAAAAGGCAAATGCTCTTTGGGCTGCATTAATAGAAGCATAGCTTCCAAATCCCAGGAAGTACTAGTTCTTCTCTCCTCAGCACTGGTTAGGCCTCATCTGGAGTACTGTGTCCAGTTCTGGGTTCCACACTTTAAAAAGGATGCAGACAAACTGGAGAGGGTTCAAAGGAGGGCAAAAAAGATGATCAGGGGACTGGAAACAAAGCCCTATGAAGAGACACTGAAAGAACTGGGCTTGTTTAGCCTTGAGAAGAGAAGACTGAGGGGAGATATGATCACGCTCTTCAAGTACTTGAAAGGTTGTCATAGAGAGGAAGGCCAGCATCTCTTCTCGATCATCCCAGAGTGCAGGACATGGAACAATGGGCTCAAGTTACAGGAAGCCAGATTCCGGCTGAACTTCAGGAAAAACTTCCTGACTGTTAGAGCAATACGACAATGGAACCAATTGCCTAGGGAGGTGGTGGGCTCTCCCACACCGGAGTCATTCAAGACGAGGCTGGACAGCCATCTGTCAGGGCTGCTCTGACTTGGATTTGTGCATTGAGCAAGGGATTGGACTCAATGACCTTAGGCCCCTTCCAACCCTACTATTCTATGATTCTATGATTCTAATTCTGGCACCCACCCCCACCCCCACGCAATACATTCACATACAGACTAGCATCATTCACATAGACAGGTGCCGAACTGCATGCACACCCACACACAGACCAACAATCCACACAAATGCACATTCACAACCTCCCCAGAACCCCCTTCATATCAGCTGAGGGGAGAAGACATTTCTCACACACATTCACCCCATTCACACAGACACACACTCATACATAAAACAATCACTTATCTTTCCTGGACCAGACTTCTGACGTGAACCATGCAGATGATCTGAGAAAGAGAATATTTTGTCCCTATTGTGATGCTCTCTTCAGCAAAGGAGATCGCTGCCTTGTCATGGTGCTGGAGTTTGAGCACCTCAATGACGTCATGAGCTAAACCGTGAAGAGACACCCAAGACGGGAAGGTCATGGCAGAGAGGTCAGACTAAATACGATCCCTGGGGAAGGAAACGGCGACCCACCCCAGTATTCTTGCCATGAAAAGAAAATGGATCAGTGCAACCAGAGATATGTCAGTATACCATCGGAAGATGGGACTCCCAGGTCAGAAGATGGTCAAGATGCTACTGGGGAGGAACAGAGGATAAGTTCAACTAGCCCCAGTTGTGATGACACAGCTAGCTCAAAGCCGAAAGGATAGCTAAAGAGAATAGTATGAATTTATTCATACTAAAGAGAATAAGGAAGACCCACAGATCAGTTAGATATGAGCTCATGAATATTTTATTTTTATTATTTATTTTATTATTAAATTTATTAATCGCTCATCTGGCTGGTCACCCAGCCACTCTGGGCGATGTACAACATACAATAAAAACAGTTTAAAACAATTAAATTCTACAATAAAAACATTTTCTAAAATACCCTAACCCACCCCAAATGCCTGCCTGAACAACAGCGTTTTTAATGCACGACGGAAGCTCATTAAAGAGGGGTTCATGATATACCTCATGAATATGCAGTGGAGGTGAAGAATAGATTTAAGGGACTAGATTTAGTAGATAGGGTCCCGGAAGAACTATGGACAGAAGTTCGCAACATTGTTCAGGAGGCGGCAACAAAAAAGTCCCAAAGAAAAAGAAAACCAAGAAGGCAAGATGGCTGTCTGCTGAGACACAGGAAGCAGCCCAAGAAAGAAGGAAAGCAAAATGCAACAGTGATAAGGGGAGATATGCCCAATTAAATGCAAAATTCCAGAGTTTAGCCAGAAGAGATGAGGAATTATTTTTAAATAAGCAATGCATGGAAGCAGAAGAAGATAATAGAATAGGAAGGACAAGAGACCTCTTCCAGAAAATTACATCAGAGGTAAATTCCAGGCAAAAATGGGTATGATCAAAAACAAAGATGGCAAGGACCTAACAGAAGCAGAAGAGATCAAGAAAAGTGGCAAGAATATATGGAAGATCTGTATAGGAAGGATAATAGTATCGGGGATAGATTTGACAGTGTGGTCAGTGAGCTAGAGCCAGACATCCTGAAGAGTGAGGTTGAATGGGCCTTAAGAAGCATTGCTAATAACAAGGCAGCAGGAGATGACGGTATCCCAGCTGAACTGTTTAAAATCTTGCAAGATGATGCTGTCAAGGTGATGCATGCCATATGCCAGCAAATTTGGAAAACACAAGAATGGCCAACAGATGGGGAAAAATCAACTTATATCCCCATACCAAAAAAGGGAAGCACCAAAGGATGTTCAAACTATCGAATAGTGGCACTTATTTCACATGCCAGTAAGGTAATGCTCAAGATCTTGTGAGGTAGACTCCAGGAATTTATGGAACGAGAATTGCGAGATGTACAAGCTGGGTTTAGAAAAGGCAGAGGAACTAGAGACCAAATTGCCAATATCCGCTGGATAATGGAGAAAGCCAGGGAGCTTCAGAAAAACATCTATTTCTGTTTTATTGACTATTCTAAAGCCTTTGACTGTGTGGATCATCACAAATTGTGGCACGTTCTTGGTGGTATGGGGATACCAAGTCATCTTGTCTGCCTCCTGAGGAATCTGTATAATGACCAAGTAGCAACGGTAAGAACAGACCATGGAACAACGGACTGGTTTAAGATTGGGAAAGGAGTATGGCAGGGTTGTATACTCTCACCCTACCTATTCAACCTGTATGCAAACCATATCATGCGATGTGCAGGGCTTGATGAATCCAAGGCTGGAGTTAAAATCACTGGAAGGAACATTAACAATCTCTGATATGCAGATGATACCACTTTGATGGCTGAAAGCAAGGAGGAGCTGAGGAACCTCATGACGAAGGTGAAAGAAGAAAGTGCAAAAGCTGGGTTGCAGTTAAACCTCAAAAACAACAACAACAAGTCAACCAGCTTGATTGATAACTGGCAAACAGAGGGAGAAAATGTGGAGGCAGTGACGGACTTTGTCTTTCTAGGCGCAAAGATTACTGCAGATGCTGACTGCAGCCAGGAAATCAGAAGACATTTACTTCTTGGGAGGAGAGCAATGACAAATCTTGATAAAATAGTGAAGAGCAGAGACATCACACTGACAACAAAGGTCCGCATAGTTCAAGCAATGGTATTCCCCGTAGTAACCTATGGCTGCGAGAGCTGGACCATAAGGAAGGCTGAGCGAAGGAAGATAGATGCTTTTGAACTGTGGTGAAGGAGGAAAATTCTGAGAGTGCCTTGGACTGCAAGAAGATCCAACCAGTCCATACTCCAGGAAAGAAAGCCAGACTGCTCACTTTTGGGAATGATATGAAAGGCAAAACTGAAGTACTTTGGCCACATCATGAGAAGACAGGATACCCTGGAGAAGATGCTGATGCTAGGGAAAGTGGAAGGCAAAAGGAAGAGGGGCCGACCAAGGACAAGGTGGATGGATGATATTCTGGAGGTGACGAACTCGACCTTGGGGGGGCTGGGGGTGGCAATGGCCGACAGGAAGCTCTGGCATGGGATGGTCCATGAAGTCACGAAAAGTCAGAAGTGACTGACCAAATAAAGAACAAAATTGTGATGCTCTGGGCAGGGACTCTGAAAATGCCCCCCCCCCAGCTGATCCGCACAAGGCATGAGAAGCATTCCTTGAACCATCACTCATTCAGACACTGGTTTTGTTCCTACCTCACTCCTCCTTCAAATTTCTTGAATGAAGAAAGGCATGTGGCAAAACAAGCCAACTGAATCACAGGAACTTAGCACACTCCTCAAGCCCATGGTTCAGTCAGTAGCCTCTGCCCCTCTCCTTGAGGCCTACGTGGGCTGGATATGGAGACCTAACAGGCCAAATTTGGCTCATCTGCTGGAGTTTCCCCATCTGTGCTCCAGGAGCATGTATAAGTCAGTGCTTACATCAGACCATATCCTGCTATCATCAACTGTTCCCACTGCCAAATCATGAATCATGTTTAAAACATCAGGTTATTAAGTATCACAGGCACATATAATAACTCAATTTATGTACAATATCAGTTGTAATAATGGACTATATACTCTTATTCCCTCGGTATATTCCCACTATTACTACCTGTAGTAATTTAGGACTGCATATGCTTATTTGCACTATCAAAATTTAGGGATGTTGGAGAATTTCTCCACGAATCTCCGGGAGGCTGAATGCCAACACATTTGGCCCCCTGAAACTGGTGGAGAAACGGTCTGCCACCCCCCCGCCACTCCCCGGAATGGGACTTACCTTTGGCGAATGTCCCTGGCGCTGGCTGCTCCCGGCGGTGGTTCGGCGGCTGTTTGGCAGCCGCCACCACCATTTCCCAGTAAAACAAACAAACAAACAACAAACGTGATAGGCTATGTAAAGATTTACGTAGCCTATCATGGCTAGATTTTCAAAAAACACCATGATAGGCTTTGTAAATCCTTACGTAGCCTGTCACGGCTGACTTTGGGGGGGGGGGGGGAAGCACGTACGCAAATGGCGGCGGCCATGGGCGCCGCCATTTGCGTTCCTTATTTGGGCACATGTAGTCTATGTAAACATTTACATAGACTACAGTGAAAATAAGGGCAACGCTATTTGCATTGCCCTTATTTTCGCCGTAGTCTACGTAAATGTTTACGTAGAGTCCACGTGCCCAAATAAGGACCGTAAATGGCGGCGCCCATGTGCGCCGCCATTTGCGTATGCGCTTTTTTCCCCCCAAAGTCAGCCGTGATAGGCTACGTAAGGATTTATGTAGCCTATCACGGCTGACTGCAGGGACGCAAACGGTGGCGGCTACAGCCGCCACCATTTGCGTGCCGGCAGGAGACGAGATTCGCGGCCGGAGGGATGGGGTGCCTCCCCCCCGGCCAGAATTTCAGCTGGAGGGACGGGGTGCCTCCCCCCAGCCAGAATTTCGGCAAGGAGGGATGGGGTGCCTCCCACCCCGCCCAAAATTTCGGGGGGAGGGATGGAGCGCCTCCCCCCCACCGCGAAGCAAGCTGCGGGATAAGTAAGGGACTTTCGTCCATCCCTATCAAAATTATGAAAAGTCTGTGAACATGCTGATATCAATATATTTGACAAATATTGGAGTTTCCCCATCTGTACTCTAGGACCACAAATAAGTCAGTGCTTACATCAGACCCATATCCTGCTATTAGCACCCGTTTCTGCCACCAAATTATGAATCATGTTCAAAACATCAGATTATTAAATATCACAGGCATATATATTAATTCAATTTATAGACAATAGTTGCAACAATGGACTCTATAGTCTTATTCCCACTATCAAAATTATGAAAACACCCCAATCTCAATATATTTGATAAAATATATAATTCTTACCTGTCTGGTTGGAAATCTTCCCATCTGGACAAGGAAGACAATCATAGCAGCAAAATGGCTCCCCTTCCTTCTTTTTCCTGATATAACCTGAACGGCAGTTGTCATTACAAAGAGAAAGAGGTTGTGTCTGTCCATCAATGGAAAGGCAAATGTTTAAGTTAAGGATGGAAGAGAAATTTCTTCAGTTTGCATTTTAATGCAAACTTACCTCATATTGCACTTTTTAAAACAGCTATAGCAGGAGTAGACAACCTTTGGGGGCCTGGGGCATCTTTGACATTTTGAACGCCTGACATTTGGGAAATGAAGGCGTAGTGGAGGTGAGTGGAGGGTAGTGCAAGGAGGGCTTGCAGGAACTAGGGATGTATGAAAGTCACTTACCTGGTCCTGCAGCTTGCTTCGCGGTGGGGGGGAGGTGCTTTGGTTCTCCCCCCAAAGTTCAGGCCGGGGGGGAGGCGTCCCGCCTCGCCTGGCCGAAATTCAGGCCGGGGAGAAGCATGCCGTCTCCCCAGCCGTGAAATAAAAAAGTGAATGTTAAAAAAACCCACACACAGACGTGATAGGCTACATAACGATTTACGTAGTTTATCATGGCTAGATTTCCAAAGTCAGCCATGATAGGCTACGTAAAGCGTTAGGTAGCCTATCACAGGTGACTTTGAAAAAAAATAGCGTGTGTACGCAAATGGCGGCGCCCATGGGTGCCGCTATTTGCATTCCTTATTTGGGCCTGGGTAGTCTACGTAAAGATTTATGTAGACTATGGCGAAAATAAGGGCAACGCTTTTTTTGCGTACGCGCTTTTTTTTTTTTCCAAAGTCACCCGTGATAGGCTACGTAACGATTTACGTAGCCTATCACGGCTGACTTTGGAAATCTAGCCGTGATAGGCTATGTAAATTGTTACGTAGCCTATCAGGTG
The DNA here is from genome assembly GCF_057233095.1 of Heloderma suspectum. Classification (NCBI taxonomy): domain Eukaryota; kingdom Metazoa; phylum Chordata; class Lepidosauria; order Squamata; family Helodermatidae; genus Heloderma; species Heloderma suspectum. Next base: position 111,943,383 of record NC_139463.1, on the reverse strand, counting down.
TGTGTGGTTTTTTTTTTTTAACATTCACTTTGTAATGGCGGCGGCGGCAGCCGGTCGGAAGACCGGCCGCCACCCCCGCCCCCGCCGAAACGCTGCCGAAACGCCGCCAGATCCGCTGCCGAGAGGGACATTCGAGGGAGGTAAGTCCCATCCTGGGGGGGGCAGGGGGCGGAGAATTTCACCGCCAATTTCGGGGGGCCGAATGCGTTGGCATTCGGCCTCCCCGAGATTTGTGGAGAAATTCTCCGCCATCCCTAGCAGGAACCCTGGTGGAACTTGGCAGGCACCAGTGTGCCCATGGGAGCCATGTTGCCGACCCTGCACTACACGAACTGAAATTCAGTTATGCTTCTAAATATGTACATCTCTTTTTTTTCAGTTGCTTTCTCAGTTAAAACAACAACAACAACAACTGTAAATTAGGGAAAATAATGTTCAAAGATGGGTCATATTAGGAGAATTGCTTTCAAAAATGTTCATATTAGGCAAAAATCCATATGAAACTGATTTATTAGGGAAAATGTGCACAGAAATGCTTATGAATTTTCATGAATATATATATGTATATATATATATACACATACACATACACACACACACACACACACACACCCTACAATTTTGGGATGAACCAAACTTAAGACTGGAAAAATTCTCAAAGTTTGAGAAAGGGATGGCGGAGTATTCCACCATGAATTTCAGTGAGACCCCCCAAAATCTGTGGCGGAACGGACTCCCACCCCCCCCACCCCTCAGAATCTCTCTGGAACAAAACTTACCTGGGGCTCTGGCAGCGGTGGCAGAGGCTCTGGCGGCTGGTCTTTCAGCCGGCTGCTGCAGCCACCATTTGAGTCCTGCCAAGCTGCCATGATAGGCTACTTAAGTATTTATGTAGCCTATCACGGTAAAGGCAGCCAGACAAATGGCACTTACGTAGGCTATCACAGAAAGAGCAGCGGTGCAAATGGTGTAGTGCCTGCCGTTTGCGCCCCTGCTCTTTGCTGTGATAGGCTATGTAAATACTTACGTAGCCTATCACGGCTGCCTGGCAGGATGAAAATGGCGGCCGCTACAGCGGCCGCCATTTGTATCCCCAACAGCCAGCCGTGGCCGGAACTCTGGCTGCGGACGGCCCTGGCCAGCAGCTCCGTGGAACCACCGTGGAGCAGAGCTGGCCCAGGGAGGATTCTGGGGGGAGGGACGGAGCACCTCCCCTGCACCGCGAATCCGAGCTGCGAAAAGGTAAGTGACTGTCATACATCCCTAGTGTGAGATGACCTGAACTTCAAATCAGAAAAATGAGAAACTGAGGTAAACCGAAATTGACAGATTTGTCCATCCCCAGGTTTAATAGCCATATTATGTGTTTATGGCATTTTTATTTCACTAGTTGGCGTACAGTTAAGAATAGGTCAGTGTTCATGTTTTGTATGGTCAACACATCTTGGTATGAAATGGAGAATCTCCACCCCCTACCCCACCCCCATTATGTTAGGGCTATTTTGGAGTACTGCGATATGGAGGTGGGAGAAGAAAGCCCTACTTTGCAAGCAGATGTCTGCTTGTCTGACATTTGAAGCTAACTCATTGTGTCCAGCAGGTTGGATCCAGACTATGTTAGTTGTGCCTTTAGTCCCACCGATTTGAACAGGAATTAAATGCAACTGACTTCATATGGATTCTACCCAATGAAACTATTCTAGTCAAGTTTTCATAGGATTAAAGTCTAGGAGGTCAAAACACTACAAACTCATATAGCCTCAAATTTTGTCAGCTGAAACTTTGGAGGTTGAAATATCATGTTTTAATGGAATTTACACAAAAGATACAAAACAAAAGAGGCAAAGCTTTGGTAGTGTAAGAATAGCAAACCAGTTTTTGAACACTCGGGAAATTATTTGACAAATACCCATATGTGTGTGGTCTCTCACCTGGTTAAACGTTTGGGGCCATACAGTGGCATTTTCGCAGATGGTGAAGACTTTCTCTTTGGAAGCTGTTGGGTCTATCTTTCCCACTTTCACTCGAAGAAAGGACTGGTTTGGGAATGTGACCCAATTGATGATATCAAATCCAGCCTCTAACCCTCCCTTTTGATTGAAATAAACTTTTTCCCCAACTGTGTTGTTGAAGGAGACACTTCTCAGATGCTGGTGGAGCTATAGTTGGTAAAAGAATACAAAACCCACACTTTATCGGGATGTGCTCGCTTGACACTGACAACTGTCATATTATTCACTGACAGATTGGAAAGGGGGACTAGATCACTCACTTAGAAACCTGGCAAAATGTCTCCAGATTCCACACCCCCACCAACCATCATGATTCAATCTGTCCCTGCTTACCAGACCGGACATGCTGAGGAAATCCATCAGGATTAAATGTAACGCATTTCCCAGCATCACACAACCATACATTAGGAATATACAAGAGACCTGGCATGCAGACTGTGGCATGATTATGAACTCGCTATCAAAAACAGAGAGAAGCATCACCACATAAACAAATTAAAATTGGATCCTGAGCTGATTGGATTGGATTGAGATTTAAGGTGGATCAACTGCACTGGCAGAAGTGGGGTTTCACACTCCCTCCTTCCACAGCATACCTTCCAGCCCCCTGAAAATGTTACACAGGGTGTCAGAAGACCTTACTGAATGGGGTGTGCTGTGATGTGGGGGATGGGAACCCCCCTCCCTAATTGTTTGGATGGACCTTCCGCAAGCAGGGCCCTTCCTTTCGGGGAAGCAGAGGCCGTATCCAGCCCATTAAGACCACTTTACAAATAGTGCATAATTGGAGCTCAACTGGGAAGCAGAACTAATTGGATCAGTGTGAACCATGAAACCCTGAGGTTCTGGAGCAGCCTAAAGAAAACCTCCCTAGATACAAAGACATATTTCTACTAGGGGTGGAAGAGAATTCCGCTGTGGACCCAAATGAGGGTCTTTTGAAGCAGACCCCTGGAATCAATGGCGGAATGGATCACTTACCTCCGCCTCCCGAGGATTCCCTCCAGAATGGCATGCCAGCTCCAGACCGCTTGCGGTATGGTAATGGTGGAAGCCAGTTCCGTATCGCTGTGAGGGATACAGCTGCAAATGGTGTAGTGAATGCCACTTGTGGCTGTAAAGCCCTTAGTTTAACCAAATGCAGCCATAAATGGCTGCAATTAAGTTAAACTAAGGGCTTCATGGCTGCAAGTGGTGTCCACTACTCCATTTGTGGCTGTGTTCCTCATAGCGATATGGTAATGGCGGCTGCCATGACTGTATTGTCAGCGATACGGAGCCGGTGTGCGGCTCCATGGAATCCTCCTGACGTGGAGGTGCTCTGGAGGATTCCAGTGGGGAGGAACGGATTGCCTCCCCCCCCCCCGGGTGGATTCGCCACAGACCGGAAGGTAGGGAATCTGCCCATCCCTAATTTCTACTACACAATTTTAATTCTTTCCCCTCTCACAGATGAAGTGAGGTCTCTTGCATTAGCATGCACAGGACATTACCTGCCATGGCTTCTGATTCAGAATCTTCTGTCTAACTCCATCAACCATAGTACTGTGTTCAGATTTGGAATAATGCATGGAATTCAAAGCATGCACCACAGCATATACAACATTGTGGATGGTGTAGCTATGGCCAGTCATGCCCATTTCAAAAACAGACCCAGGAAGGGTCTCCAGCTTCTCCACCCCAGTGCAGATTTCCTCAGATGTCTTTTCTGCCTCAGAGCTCGGAAACCAACAGTTAAATATGTCTCCCCAGAAAGCCCTGATAAAACCATCTTCCTTTTCCAAGGTTGGATTTCTCATCTGAAGGAATTGCTGGAATCCCAACACCTCCTTTGAGTGAACTGCAAGCGATAGAGCACCATGGAGGAAGTGCATGTTCCAATTTCTTTGAAAGGGAAGTGATATGAAATCCATCTGAGCTGTCATAATCCAGACTTTACTTTTTGTCTTCATTGGTATGTCCTCAAATTCAGAACCCTGGAGGAACACTCTCAAAAATATCATTGTCTGAATTTCACCATTTATGACCACCACAGTTGCAGTGCTTCTCATGAGAACCTTAAATGTTTTATCACCCTCTGCCACAGTTTCAGTAACATCACTGGAAAATGATAGTTTGGGTAATACTTCTATGAAATCAAAGCAAATACCACTCTGGGCAAACACGGGAAGCACGTCCTGTACAAATCTCTCTCCATTGTCATCATCCAGGCAAATTACCCCAATCCATATCCATTTGAAATGAAGAAGTAACTGGAGGATTCCCTTATATTGGTGGGCTCCACTGGGGAACATGTTGTGGAAGAAAACAGCTTTGTTATCTGTCACTGGAGCAGATCCGTATACAAGCTAAAGAATATAAGGAAGAAACAGGGGAGGGAAATGAAAAATAGACTTGGAAAATATGTTAGTGCAGGACATGTTACTTCATAGATGGCTACATGTAGCATTGGGAGCACAAACACTATATGATTGTGCCACATCTTGAACTAATGCCATTCTTACAATGGTCAAAATTTGTTTATTTGGGATTCTCTACCTACTTTTGCCCTTTATCAGTACCGTGAAGTTAATTGCCAGAACATGGAAGCCAAGGTAATATGAACATGAACAAACATACTTGGGTAGTTAACAGTCACATTTATGAACAGAGAAGATCACGTATTATTAGGGATGGGCGGACTCACCTCCATCCAGAGACACTGGTTGCTTTCTGAGTTGCCACCACTTCCCATGCCTACTTGTGTAGCGTAAGCCCCTAGGCAGCTCAGTGAGCACCCAGCAATCACTGCAATGCCACCTGCTCCTTCTGTGAGCATTCTATGTAATGTTGCATAGATGTCCTCTTTACAGCCACAATCAATGCAACATTATTTTTTCCAGAAAGCCCTGAGAGGCCCTTTTATGTAACATTGGTGTCTCGGGGAAGGAGCACGCAGCTGACCCCCATTCACAGACGATGCTTTCTTGATGAACAGGTACAGTAAGTAAGCCACATGGTCCACAAACAGGAGTCCAGGTGGCCAATCAGGGGCAAGTCCGTGTAAGGCCCCAGGCCTGAACCAAGCTATTAGTAGTTTTAGAGTGGCTTAGATCCATAATGCTCTCTGCCTTTGGTCAGAGGGTTACTGTTTCCCTTAACTGGCCTCCTGATGTAGCCAGATGAGTCAAAAGGGTGAGAAGTAGCTCCAAGAACATTCCTCGCTAATGAGGAGAATGTCTTATCACTGATAAGCCTGAGAAGCAGAGTTTGTTTACCTTAAAGCTACAGGTGGGTATGCCTGAGAACCAAGTGCTGTTAGTTTATGCTGGGAATGCATGCTAGGGGGCGCTTGCTGCTGTTATGCTGTCTATTGCTAACATGTATAAGACCCATTGTACCCCATGGCCCTTGGTTCAGAGAAGCTGTCTGATCCAACCATTGGGTACGTCTGTGTGCTGTAAGTTACCCAATAAAGTCTCCTTGTAAGTAAACCTTTAAATCTCATTTATCACTATCTTGGCACCTCTAACCTAATTCAATGCCCATGGCTGGGGCAACACAGTCCATCAGACTCCACGCCCATACTGGGCACTGGCAACATCATTGTATGTCCCCCCGCCCCTTAAGGGGAGGCCATAGCTCTCTTTCTTCCACATTTGCTTCCATTCAAATGAATGATATATGAGGGTTGTTGGTTTTTTGTTTGGTTGGTTGTTTCTGGAAGGTTATTTAAAATGTATTCGCAATTATTATAAGTGGTGAAGTTTTTCCAAGGTGGGTTCACCTCAGACTACAGGTGTGTGGAATCAAACGACTGCATGCTGAAATGACCTCCCAAGAAAAAAGTTTTCCAGAAAGAGAGAGACAGAGAGAGAGACAGAGAGCAAAGCATGCCAAGAAGAATGCGAGGCAGAATCCCACCCCTTTTCATCTGGTGTTCTAGTTACTCCCCCTCCCCCGTTATAAACTATGCATACACAGAAACATCGATCTGCAGTATGAAGATTGGGGAGGGGGGATATTACTATTTATTGCTCCTGACAGCATAAATTGGCCCTGCAATTGAAGGCAGTCTGGACAGTAATGGAGATCTTCTCCAGTAAATGACTATCTGTGGGTGATATTCCTGTCCATGTCTTCATAAGCCCAAATTATCATTTAAGCATCATGGAAGATGTGCCTCTTTATATCATGACACTTTCTATCTCAAACACAAAACCAAATCTGAAAAGCAAAAGAAATGTGAAGGGTTTGTTAAACTCTCATGCATCATGCAGAGGTCTTACCTGTGGAATCTTGTAGATGCACAGAATGGGTGCCATGTGGAGACAGACTTCAAAGTTAGGTCCCCCAATAACCGCTATTGGGTTGTTCTGAAGATCACATTTGTAATTAGGGATGAATCTGCCCTGTGTGCTGAGAAGTTGTAATGAGGCAAGATAAGTCATGATTGCACTAAAATGGCTATTATAGATGTGGAATCCCAGGGTGATGTTGGGTAAGATCTTGGGATTCTTGTTGATCTCCTTTACAGAAAATACCAGTGCCAGGATGTGCTGGTAGATCTGAGGCATTAGTCTGTAAGGAGAATGAAATCCTGTGTTACACTGCATCATATGATGACTTTTGTTATGTTTCTAGTGTGTATGTGTGTGTGTGTTCACGCACATTCAGTCAGGGGTCATAAAAATGTTAAATGACATTGGTATATATTGCTGGAATCCTTCCATGTGATTTAAAAGGCTGAACATTGGTAGATAGGTAGCCCGAGAAAAACTGATTTCCAGAATCATTCAAAAGAGGATTCTTTGCACATGGGTCTGTCAACACTCAGCACATTTATTTCATAACAGAGAAAATTAGTTCAATTTAAAGTTACATCAGGCAAAATGTTTGGGCAATGAAGGTTCAAGTTCCATGCATTTCGTATCATTAAGTGTGGTGCAGGAGGCTGAGGCAATGTAAATTCATAGTTGTAGAATACTACCTAGCTGAATTAAAGGTATTATCATTACCATTTCCATTATTAGTATTGGATTAACATTAACAACAACAAGAAAGCAGATATTAAAACTTCACAACATCTGAACACCCTATATTCTAAGCACTGAACAAGTCATAAAATCATAGAATCATAGAATAGTAGGGTTGGAAGGGGCCTACAAGGCCATCGAGTACAACCCCCTGCTCAATGCAGGAAGCCAAGTCAGAGTATCCCTGACAGATGGCTGTCCAGCCTCATCTTGAACACCTCCAGTGTGGGAGAGCCCACCACCTCCCTAGGCAATTGGTTCCATTGTCGTATTGCTCTAAAAGTCAGGAAGTTTTTCTGAATGTTCAGCTGGATTCTGGCTTCCTGTAACTTGAGCCCATTCTTCCATGTCCTGCACTCTGGGATGATCAAGAAGAGATGCTGGCCTTCCTCTCTGTGACAACCTTTCAAGTACTTGAAGAGCGCGATCATATCTCCCCTCAGTCTTCTCTTCTCAGGGCTAAACATGCCCAGTTCTTTCAGTCTCTCCTCATAGGGCTTTGTTTCCAGTCCCCTGATCATCTTTGTTGCCCTCCTCTGAACCCTCTCCAGTTTGTCTGCATCCTTCTTCAAGTGTGGTGCCCAGAACTGGACACAGTACTCCAGATGAGGCCTAACCAGTGCTGAGTAGAGGGGAACTAGTACTTCCCAGGATTTGGAAGCTATGCTTCTATTAATGCAGTCCCAAAAGAGCATTTGCCTTTTTTGCAGCCACATCACATGGTTGGCTCATATTCAGCTTGTGATCGACAACAATTCCAAGATCCTTCTCCCTTGTAGTGTTGTTGAGCCACGTATCCTCCATCTTGTAACTGTGCATTTGGTTTCTTTTTCCTAGGTGCAGAACTTGGCATTTATCCCTATTAAATGTCATTCTGTTGTTTTCTGCCCAGTGCTCCAGTCTATCCAGATCATTTTGAATTTTGCTTCTGTCTTCCAAAGTATTAGCTACCCCACCCAATTTGGTGTCATCTGCAAATGTGATCAGCATTCCCTGCACCTCCTCCTCCAAGTCATTCATAAAAATGTTGAAGAGCACTGGGCCCAGGACTGAGCCCTGTGGTACCCCACTCGTTACCTCTCCCCAGTTTGAGAAGGTCCCATTGATAAGCACTCTTTGAGTCCGATTCTGTAGCCAACTGTGGATCCACCGGATCGTTGTTTCATCTAGCTCACTTTGAGCTAGTTTGCTCATCAGGATATCATGGGGCAATTTGTTGAAAGCTTTGCTGAAGTCGAGGTATATGATGTCCACAGCATTCCCATGGTCCACAAGGGACGTTACTGGATCAAAGAAATGAGATCAGATTTGTCTGGCAGGACTTGTTTTTCACAAATCCATGCTGGCTTCGAGTAATCACTGCATTGTTTTCAAGGTGCTTCCAGATCGATTGCTTTATCAACTGCTCCAGAATTTTCCCAGGGATTAATGTCAGATTGACTGGTCTGTAGTTCCCAATTTCCTCCTTTTTACTCTTTTTGAAGATAGGGACAACATTAGCCCTCCACCAGTCATCTGGCACTTCCCCGGTCCTTCATGATTTCTCAAAGAGAATAGACAGCGGTTCTGAGAGTTCTTCTGCCAGTCCCTTTATTACTCTAGGATGCAGTTCATCTGGCCCTGGAGATTTGAACTCATTCAAAGTAATTAGGTGTTCCTTGACCATATGCCTATTGATCTCAAAAGAAGGAACGCAAATGGCAGTGGCCATAGCCGCCGCCATTTGCATACACGGTTTGTTTGTTTTTGATTTTTTACCCAGAGGCCTCCGCAGCTGGAAATCCGGCTATGGACGGGTCTGGTCTGGCTGGGCCTGGCCGGCTGCTCCGCGGAGCTGCTGCGGAGCACAACCGGCCGTTTGAGGATTCCGGGGGCTAGGAACGGAGCGCCTCCCCCCCCCGTTGAGGATTCCAGGGGGAGGGACGGAACGCCTCCCCCCCACACCATAAACATAATCCGTGAACAGGTAAGTCACTTTCGTACATCCCTAATAAGTCAGGAATGTCCTGGAGGGGCCATGTTTTGCAGAATTTGTCTCCCAACAAATATCAGGGAAATTGAAGTCCCCCATTACTACTGCATCATGCTTCCTTAAAACATTGGCTATTTGCTTTTCAAAAGTTTCATCCTTGTCTTCTGCTTGATTGGGTGGCCAGTAGTAGACTCCGACCACCAGGTTCCTTTTATTCTTTGCTCCGTTTATTTTGATCCAGATGCTCTTGATGGGGCTACCAAGCTCATCCTCCTGTATTTCTGTGCAGAGATATGTATTTTTCACATAAAGTGCAACCCCACCTCCCTTTCTGTTCCTCCTGTTCTTTTTGAACAAGTTATATCCTTCAATTGCTGTATTCCAGTCATGAGGGTCATCCCACCAAGTCTCAGTTATACCTATCAAGTCAACTCCCTCCCGTATTAGGAGTTCAAGTTCGTTCTGTTTGTTTCCCATACTCTGGGCATTAGTATATAGACATCGAAGACCATGTGCTTCATAGCCTGGCTTTCTTCCTACATGTGTCTGAAGACAATTTTTGGGTGATATCAGAGCTGTTCTCTCTGTTGCAGTGCCTGCGCCTATGTCCATTGTTACCCCCAACATTACATCTCCCTTCCCCGTAGGATTCAGTTTAAAGCCCTCCTGATGAAGTTCTTCATGCTGTGGCCAAACACATTCTTCCCATCCTTTGGGAGGTGCAACCCATCCCTTGCCAACAGCCCATCTTCGAGGAAGTATAGCCTGTGGTCCCAGAATTCAAATCTCTTGCGTTGGCACCACCTTCGTAGCCAGTCATTTACACAGAGTATTTTTCGTTCCCTTTCTATCCCTCTTCTAACTACTGGAAGGATGGATGAGGAAACTATCTGGGCCACAAAGTTTTTGAGTTTCCTTCCCAAAGCTTCAAAGTCTGACGTGATTTCTTCGTAGCTCTGCTTGGCGGTATCATTTGTTCCCACATGGATGAGAAGAAAGGGATACCTGTCAGTGGGCTTTATGAGTGCAGGCAATGTTTCAGTCACATCTCTAATCCATCCTCCCAGGAGACAACATACCTGGCAAGTCCACGGGTCTTCGCAACATACTTGGGTCTCAATCCCATGCAGCATGGAGTCTCCCACTACTACCACTCTTCTCTTCTTGTTGTTGTAGGCCTGGGTTTCATCGCCTCTGTTTGACTGACTTTCAGCCTCTTGCGCACTCTCATGTAGGTTCCCCTGTGATTCTTCCTCTGCAGGCTGTCCTCCAGTCTCATCCGCAAGTACCTGGAATTGGTTCCACAGCTCCACTGCTTCTGCTGGTGCAGAGTGGTGTCTAGTTCTTCTTCTCCTAACTGTCACCCTTTTCCAAGGAGTATCCTCTACTCCATTTTTCTTCTTCTCAGCATTTCCCACTTCTGCCTCATCTTGCTGTTGCTCTTCATGCTTCTGGTCTTCCCTTTGCTGCTGTAGTTCCCCCATTCTGTCCAAGAACTCTTCGTGTCTGATTAAAACTTTACCACTTTCAATATTAGTGATGAATTAACCCAGCCAGACTCACTCAAAAGAGAGAACTGGAACAGATAAACCCAATAACTGTATCAGAAGTACCCAGAAATAATGAAGTGGTTAAAAGCAGGGCAACTTAAAACAGAAAATGAATGTTTTTATCAGTCCTATTCAAATACTGCATACTTGCTTCTAGTAACTACCAAAAATATGTAACCACAGATACAAACACATGTAGGAAATGCAAAGATAAATCAGAAAGCAGAGAACTAGCTGTCTTATCTCACCAGATATAATATATTTTGCCGAAAACAATGATCTTGCAAAAATATTTTGTGGGCAGTAATTGAATGCAATGATAAAAATACCTGCCAATTAAGGACCAGAGGCTATCTCCTGTTGGCTCAAATGCCACAAAGAGAGGAAATTGGAATCTAGGGCTCATTCATTAACTGACTTGCCCCATGAACAGTGTTGGTGTTTTGCAATGCCACAAACTGTGCTTGCTTTAAACTACCCTGCACCCTCAATTTTCTTTGGTCTTTCAGGCCCAAATCCTGGAGAAAGGAGTGCCTGGTACGAGAAAAATGTCCCACAATATTCTGGCCCTATATTGCCTTCTTAATCATCTGAGCTTTGCTCTATTGCTAGAGGAATCCTCCTGTGTGTTGATCCATGCCTGTTCATTGCTTACATCAGTAGTCAGCAAGAAGGTTTGAGCAGTGAGAGGGAGACGTCCTCTAGCAACCCTAACCATCCATGTGCTATATTTTGTTTTCTTTGTTTTCTTTTATTTTTCCTTGTGGCACTATGGTAAGACTGAATTACAGGAGAGTTCAAGTTTCTTATTCTGGATTTGGAACTGTACCATGATGAGGATGGGGAAATGTTCACCACTACTTTAAGATTTCCATCAGCAAGTATGCTGTAAGATATCTGAGGTTGTTTTGGAATCAAAGATGCTTGATGGCTTAGGGTTATGAAAGAAAAACATTCATATTCTTTCTCATTGAGATTTTCACTTCGGATTCATTGTCAGATTCCTCAGTGCCCCCTTCCCCCCCCCAAGGGACACCTTCAATGTACATGTAGAGGAATTATGGACCCAAGACTTGCAAGTTTTGTGTCAGGGTGGACACTGAGCCCATAGAACCTCAGAGCAGTTCTGATTCTGAGGAGGAACAGCCGTCCGTGGGAGAGGAGTGCGCTCATCCCTCCCAGGCCCTGCAGCTGGCAGAGATTCCTCCTGCCAGCATTCCAGACATAGATAGCGGTCCTGGGAGTGAAAGAGCGTGGGAGGAGGGCTGGCTGGATGCTCGACACAGACGCAAAGAGCGATGAGCTATGGAGGTCGCAGAAAGGAGGAATAGCGCCTGTTTGGCACGCAAGCAATGGTTGCGTCCAGAGGACCCAAGGGAAAAGGGGAGGGACTCTCCCTAGCCCATAAGTTCAGGGTCTGCAAGTGATTCTTGTTCAAACAGGGACCAGCTGTTTCCAACCCGGGGCATAGGTTACTTTACTGTTCATAGCTTAGTCACTGGTGATAGAGTTATTAAATTGTAAAAGGAATAAAGCCTTGAAAAGAATCCTTTGTCTGTGTCTGGAGTTGGCTACTGGAGTAGACTGAAAGAGGCCAGCTAGGGCCCCCTGACATTTTGGACAAATGGAACTTGACCCATCTGAAAAATTTCCCTTTGTTGGGACCTTTGATTTGGTCAGAATTGTGCATTGAAAGGGAACCTTGGGATCTCAGGGTCCAAGGTGGCACAGGGTCAATGAGAATGCATTCTTTGATTGGTTTGTTGAGACATCAAAAGGTCACCTATGTCCTGGAAAGTGGGGTCTTAAGGACTCCCAAGAAAAACTGAAAGACCACATCAAATTTTGAAACATCAGAGAAAAGCCACAGAAATGAAGAGAAGAATTGCAGACAGTGATCATTTGTTAAAATCCTAATTGGGCTAGCATGAACCAACTCATGCAAGCTATTTTGCCCGAAGTAGTGCATATTAGATTAAAGGAACAAGCAAATTGGCCAAATCAGGAACCAGCTGATCTTAATATTTTAGAACAAGCACACATCAGACTCCCAGGAACAACCGCTGAAAATTGTCTTCAGAAAACTGATTAGGCTAAAAATCACCAATCGTAAACGAAAAAAAAAAGTGAGACTACAGCAGACTATGTGGATCATCTAAAAACATTTTTGAAAAAAAACCTAAAAACTTCCTAGCATTTCTGCCACTTTTCTGTAGCCAAGTTGAGCATTAGAAAAATCAGTGTCCCCTCTGGCCTGGCCAGCTGATGGAAACGCTTCACACATCCCAGCTGCTTCCTCTTCCTCCCCCTCCTCCTCAGAACTTCCAAGACGGAGGAGAGGTTTGTAACTTCATCAACATCAGTTTCTTTCTATTGACCAGAGACCTTTTCTGTAAACTTGGCTGCACCATCTTTATTCCCCGGCAGAGTATATTTAGGTGTTCCTCAGCCACTTCCCTGGTCTTCTGAAGCTGATGCTCCTCCCACTGATCCAGAACAAGCGCTGTTCTCAAACAACTTGGGCTTCCTGAGTATTATGTTCACACTCTCCTGTTATGAAAACACACACACAATAAAAATGTGCTCTTCATGTGCTTACCTAAAAGCATGGAAATAGGAACTGACCAGTAACATATTACAGTTCTTTCCTGGATTCTGCAGCCACTGCCCTCCTTGTTCAAGCCTCTGAAAATATCTTGTTAAGTTCTCCTTTAACTCTTTGTGTACCTCACTCAGTGGCAGCTCTTCTACTTAAAACAAAGACCCGGCACCTATCTCAATCACACCTCGTCGGGTAAAAGATTTTGCTTCTCTCTAGTAGTCATATTACAGTGCAACATTGTTCCACTCTAAATTCCGCCTCTTTGCTGCCTGATCCTTCTGAGGATATCCCTTATAATTGTTTGGCAATGGTTGGGCACCTAGCAAAGCCACGTTCAGACTTGTCAAAGGAGCCACTGACTAACGTAGATGGTGTGTACTTGCAGGTGGGTTTTGGCAAAGAAATGCTGAAGGGATCTGTTGTCTGTACTTCCCATACTGTAATAAAACAAAATGTTTTGCCTAACTGTCCTTCTGCTCAAGTGGCAGAGCATTTTGCCCCCTCCCATATTTCTTTCAGCAAGAAACCAGTCTCCCATGGCAAATTTTGAAGATGGTGCACAACTCCAAAATCAGGCCCAAATGTCGGAAAAGAAAAGTGGAGACTTGTTCTCAGTACAGTGACCATTTGTGGCACTCCCCAGATGGCTGCCTGGTAATGCCCTTGGCCCTTCTTCCCCACCTTGTAGTGTCAGATAAGAAGGGTAGAATCGATTGAGTCCTTCCCGTAAGGGCTGAAGGTGCCACAATTATTTTATATACATGTAAATGTGTTTAATGTACTCAGTAACTTTAGTTTTGCTTCTAGAGAAAACAATATTTATGTGCCTATGGTTCCTGCCATGTGGTGTGTAACAGTTTTACTCCTCTTAGTTTTCAAATGACTCCTTTGGGTCAGCCAGACAGATTGTCCTATACACCACACGAAAACTACAATAGCAGCAGCCACTCCCGTGCAAAGATCAAGATACAATGTTGTCTGCCAATGTGACTAACAATAAGAAGTGAGCATAATTGTGGTTTGTCTTGTTTTGTTTCCTGTGATCATTGCTTTGATTAAATGTTCCATCACATTGCTTACTAAAACTATACATAAAGCTGAACTGCACCAAATGGTCAGTGGAATACAAAGAGAATTGTGAAAAGAAGAGAAAGAGAGAGATAAAGAGATGGAACAACGGACAGCAATGCAAGTATAGATGGTGAGCATGATAGGCTCAAATGGAGGATTGTGATAGTTTGGTTCAGACAAGGTGCCTGATGGGATTGAGAGAATGTGTCTGACCATGAGAAGGTCATTGTAACTTGCTGATTATAAGCAAGAATTCCTATCCACCAACGCAGCTCAACCTGAAGATAAGCAGGCAGCTGTGCTGATAAGACTGTTGCTGAGCTAAATTAGCTCTTGAGCATGCGTAGTGTATTTTTCGTTGTTCTCCAACTTTCCATCTGTACAAAGGCATCCTGTTTCTTTTATTTGGAGAGAGAGTTTTGACTGTCCCTCCCACAACTGTGCTTTAATAAATTTCTGACTGTTCAACCGAATTTGCCTTAACACAATGTAATATTGAGAGCCAGTGTGGCGTAGTGGCAAGAGTGATGAACTGGGAGCTGGGAGAACTGGGCTCTAGTCCCCATTCAGCCATCAACACTCACTGGGTGACTTTGGGCCAGTCACAGTCTTTCAACCCAGCCTACCCCACAGGGCTGTTGTGAGGATAAAATGGAGGAGGAAGAGGATAATGTAAGCCACCTTGGGCTCCTTGCAAGAGGAAAAAAGGTGGGATAGAAATGCAATAAATACAGAAATACAGAAATACAGAAATAAATACAGAAATAAACAAACAAACAAACAAACAAACAACCCATTCCAGCTCAAGATCAATATGATCCCCATCTCTACACTCCCAAGATGCAGGGCCTCTTGGCGCCTCTTAAAAACTCTATGAAATGAGTGAATTATTTTCAAAACCTGCCTTGGTATTTCTCATTACTTGCAAAACCATCCATCACAATGGTGGTAGGAAATACAGCTACAAGCACCACAGCCAAAGTCATGAGCAGCAAATGCAGAATGACTCTCAGCTGCATCAGAGGAGACACCCTTCTCACACAGTTTAAATTAGAACAATTCTAGATACCGGAAGTTAATGTGACACTTAAAAAAGAAAACGAAAAAAAGCATAATCTTTTTTTTTTTTGGCCAAATCCAGCTTATTCACTATGATTACTCTGCATACCTGCCATGAATAACCATATAATCAGGTAATTATTGTCAGGGTGGACACTGAGCCCATAGAATCCCAGAGTAGTTCTGATTCTGAGGAAGAGCAGTCGCTCCTGGGAGAGGAGCGCACTCCTCTTTCCCAGGGCCCGCAGCTGACGGAGATTCCTCCCACCAGCATTCCTAGCTTAGATAGCAGTCCAGGGAGTGACCGAGCGCAGGAAGTAGACTTGGTGGACGCGCGACGCCGACGCAGAGAGTGGCGCCAAATGGAGGGCGCAGAAAGGAGGCGTAGTGCCCGGTTGGTGCGCAAACAACGGCTGCGCCCAGAGGATCCAAGGGAAAAGGGGAGGGACTCTCCCTAGTCCTTAAGTTCAGGGGTCTGCCAGTAATTCCCTTTCAAACGGGGACCAACTGTTCCAACTTAGGGCATAGGTACTCTGCTGCTCATATCTAGTTGCTAACGGTAGAGTTGTTAAGTTGTAAAAGAGGAATAAAGCTTTGAAGAGAATCCATTTGTCTGTGTCTGGACTTGGCTACTGGATTAGACTGAGAGAGGCCTCCAAGGAGCCTCTCTCAATTAAGTAACAATTGACACTGGGAATGAAGCATGGAGAAATTACTTTACCTCCTGAGAAGGAAAAAAGATGACGTTAATGCTGCTGCTGCTGCTGCTGCTGGTGATGTTATGGCAGAAACTGGAGGAGGCTGCTTTTCTCCAAAGAAAGAGAACAACGAATAACCAATCATTCCCCAATAAGCCAGTAAAGCTACTGCCAATTCATGAGACTATCCTGCCACAGATATATAAGTTACAAGCTTAAAGAAAATCCCAATACCTTACACAATTTCATCAAACAGCTCTTTGGAGGGATGGTTTTCAAAGGTTATTTCACTGGAAATCATGAAGATCTGAGAAATAATGCCAGCAATGTTGAAGTCTCCAGGCTGATAATACTTGTGAAGAATAGGAAGAGGGTCACTGATGGAGCATTTAAGGGTAGGAATCTTGCAAGCCACCAGATGCAGCAGGTTTAATGCCATCATTGTGAAAACCACCATCTTCCATAAAATATAGTTCAAGACATCAATTCACTTTTCCCGCACATGGTCAAGAATAGTAACATGAATAGCTTACTCACTTTTCAGTGGAATGTATCCATGATCCAAGTGACAGATCCCTGCCTATTTCTAGCCCAGGCTATGAATAACATAGGGAATCCTAATAACACACTTAACTCTTCAATCACATTTTTTTAGTGGGCTCTCAGATCCCTTAAGTATTTCAATCAGAAGTGGAAGTAAATGTGATAATTACAGCTGAGATGGTTACCGATTCAAAATTACAGGTTCTCTGTGACAGTGCAGAAGACAACATGTTTATTGCATCTCAACAGAGGTCTTCTGTGGGATATGGTAGCAAAGATGTCTACATTCTATCCCCAGTGGTGGGTTACGTCTCAATTTGTCACAGTTCTTGTTAGAGCTAGGCACCAATTTAGCACACCCACAGCCTCACCTGGAGAAGATGAAAAAGAGAAATAGAGCTTCATGTCATTAGCATACCCATGACAACACACTCCAAAATTCTGGATGACCATGCTCAATGGTTTAATTTGATGTTGAATAACATGGGAGACAAAACTGACCCCTGTGGAACCCCATACTGGAGAGTCCACCAGGCTGAGCCATATCCCCCAAGTACCACCTTCTGGAGCCAACCATCCAAGTAGGAGTGAAACCACTGCAATGCAGTGCTTCCCACTCCCAACTCAGACAATAACCCCAGAAGGATTCCATGGTCAATGGTATCAAAAGCTGCTGAGATATCAAGGAGAATCAACAAGGTCACACTCCCCCTGTCTCTCTCCTGACACAGGTCATCATAAAGGGCGACCAAGGCATATGGGGAAAAAAGTAAGGCTTAGAGGCCATGGCAGGGGAGGGGGTATCCTTGACAGGAGTAGTTTGATGTTCCCATTTAAGTTTCATTTTCATTTCCCCATTTGAGTTTCATTTCTTCAGTTTTAAAATAGTACTTTAGGTTTTGAGGGAGGAGGATATATAAGGGCAATGAGAGAGCATGGAAGAGCAGAGTCTGGGAGACCAGAACCTGGAGAGGGAGCAGGAAGAAGCAGCCTGAAAAAAATCTAAGTACAGCTAGGATAAAGGAACTTGCATTTTGCAACTTTAATTTTATCTTAATGCCTTTTTTTTAATCATTCAGCTCTATTGTGTAAAGACCTTCAGTTGTAATCATTTGCTTCAATTTACCAGTAAATGGTTGTGTTTAAACCCTATGTCTAGAGTGTCGATCACCCCATGTCTACAGCCTAAACCCAATATTTCTGGAAAGGGGAAGATAAAAGAAAGAAGGTGGGGCTCTTAAGGAGACAAGAGATAGTTGCTCAGGAGGTCCAGGTCATAGGGGAACCGTGACAGAACCACGTTCACTTGTCTGTGTATCTGTTGAGAGGCTGCTTAAAGGATGGTTGTACTGATCTTCCCCTCATGCTAACCATAAAAGAAATCTAAGTGCCCTCTTTATCCTCACAACAACACTGTGAGGTGGGTTAGGCTGAGAGTCCATGCCTGGCTAAAGTAATCGAGTGAGATTCTCCTTATCCTCACCTTCATGCAAATGTAAAGCAGCTCCTTGGTTTTATGTAGGGTTGTATGAAATCCCTTACCTCCAGTCCGCTGGGGGTCCGCAGGGGGGAGGAGGTGATCCATTCCTCTCCGGCCCCCAGAATCCTTGCCAACTGGCTCTGCTCCACAGCGAGTCCATGGAGCCGCCGGCTGGCTCCATTCCACAAGTAATACTAGGGATGTACGAAAGTTCCGCCATGGATCTCGGGGAGGCCGAATGCCAGTGCATTTGGCCCCCCGAAATTGGTGGTGGAATGGCCCGCCCCCCCCGCCGCCCCAGGGCGGGACTTACCTTGGGCAGATCTTCCTGGCGGCAGCGACCAGCGTAGCCTATCATGGGTGACTTTAAAAAAAAAAAAAAGCGCGTACACAAATGGCGGCCCCCATAGGGAGCCGCCATTTGCGTTCCTTATTTGGTTGCTGTAGTCTACGTAAATCTTTAGATCTTCCTGGCGGCAGCGACCAGCTGCCGCTGCCACCATTTCCAGTTAAAAAAAAAAAAAAAGTGATAGACTACGTAAAGATTTACGTAGCCTATCATGGCTAGGTTTAAAAAAAAAACATGATAGGCTACGTAAATGTTTACGTAGCCTATCATGGCTGACTTAAAAAAACAAACAAACAACGTGCGTAAGCAAATGGCGACGGCCATGGCCACCGCCATTTGCGTTCCTTATTTTGGAACGCCTTAGTCTATGTAAACATTTTTGTAGACTAAGACGGCGAAAATAAGGGGAACGCAAATAGTGTAGCGTCCGCTACGCTATTTTTGTTCCCCTTATTTTCGCCGTCTTAGTCTACGTAATATGTTTACGTAGACTAAGACGTGCCAAAATAAGGAACGCAAATGGCGGTGGCCGTGGCCGCCGCCATTTGCGTACGCGCGTTGTTGTTGTTGTTGTTTTTAAGTCAGCCGTGATAGGCTACATAAACATTTACATAGCCTAGCAAGGCTGACTGCAGGGATGCAAACGGCGGCGGCTACAGCCGCCGCCATTTGCTTCCCTGCTAGCCAACGGCCGGATGTCCGGCTGCTGGTGGAGCTGGCCGGCGGCTCCGCAGAATCCCTGCGGAGCGAAGCCGGATGTCCAGGATTCCGAGGGGGGAGGAATGGAGCACCTTCCCCCTCGGCGAGGATTCCAGGGGGAGGGACAGAACGCCTCCCCTCCAACCATAAACATAATCCGCGAAAAGGTAAGTCACTTTCGTACATCCCTAAGTAATATAGCTGCCATTGCAGTCCGTATCGCTGTCTGAGTGGAAAGAGGAAGTGATCCGGATGCAAATGGCATCGGCTATGCAATTTGCATCCCCGTTTCTTCTCGCAATAGGATACGGGTCTTTGTTTACATAGATATTTACATAGCCAATCACGTGAAAAAAAAAAAAAAACAGGGATGCAAATGGCATGCACTATGCCGTTTGCATCCCTGTTTTTCCCCGCGATAGGCTACTAAGTATCTACATAAATAAAGACGCATAGCCTATTGCCAGAAGAACCGGGGATGCAAATGGTGTAGTGGACGCCATTTGCATCCCATCACTTCCTGGTTCCACTCAGGACAGCAGAACGGAATCAGTCAGGAGGGGAGATTCAGCTTTGTTGCGTCTGGGGTGGCAGGGTAAGTACATTTGTTCTGCCACGGACTCCGGGGGGTCGAATTCACTGGAATTTGGCCTCATTTGAGTCCGTGGCAGATTTTGCAGCCATCCCTAGTTTTATGGTTTTGTGACTCTGGCTTGTTGGTGGAGATAGAGGCCTGAGTTCCTGGTTTGGACAGAATACTTGTTTAGCCACTCCAGCTGGCAGGAGGAGCCAGGCAGGAGTGATTTAGACATGTACACTAGCATGCTGGCTTGCTCATGATAAGCCAGATTTTTAAAATGGTTTACCATGATATATGGTTAGGGATGTATGAGACATCAGGGCCGAATCTTCATGGCCGATTTAATACAGAGCGACAGCACATCAGGGTCATGCAGGACAGATGACACTGTTGTAGGGATGTCAGAGAATTCCGCGACGGATCTCGGTGAGGCCAAATGCCGGTGCATTCGGCCCCCCAAAATCCATCACGGAACAGCCTGCCACCCCCCAGCCCCCCACGGATCCCCCCTGGGATGAGACTTTCCTGGAGCGGATGTTCTGGGCGGCGGCGGCTTCAGCGGTGGCTTTGGCAGTGGCGGCGGCTGGTCTTCTGACTGGCTGCCGCTGCCGCTGCCGCCATTTGCAGTCTGGTCTTTTTCTCCCCCCCCCCCCCATAGACATGATAGGCTATGTAAAGACTTATGTAGCCTATCACTTCTGGGTTAAAAAAACCCAACAACAACGTGTACGCAAATGGCGGCGGCTACGGCCACCACCATTTGCATTCCTTATTTTTCGCCATCTTAGTCTATGTCAATATTTACATAGACTAAGACGAAGAAGAAGAAAGGGGAATGCAAATAGCACCCACTACGCTATTTGCGTTCCCCTTTCTTTTCTTCGTCTTATTCTATGTAAATATTGACGTAGACTAAGATGGTGAAAAATCAGGAACGCAAATGGTGGCGGCTGTAGCCGCTGCCATTTGCGTATGTGTTTTTGTTTGTTTGTTTTTTTACCCAGAGCCCTCCGCGGCCAGAAATCCGGCTGCGGATGGTCCTGGCATGGGCCTGGCCAGCTGCTCCGCAGAGCCGCCGCGGAGCACAGCTGGCTGTCGAGGATTCCGGGGGGGGGGAGGACTGGATCGCCTCCCCCCCCATCGAGGATTCCAGGTTGAGGGATGGATCACCTCCCCCACACCATGAACAGAATCCGTGAAAGGTAAGTGACTTTCGTACATCCCTACACTGTTGCTGATCTGCAGGCCCACCGCTTCCCTCTGGAACCTGTGACCTGTGAAAGCAGGTTTTTAGGCAGTGTATACTCCACTTTTCTTGCTTGATGTACCCCTGATGGCAATTTCATCATTCTAGACATAACCAGAAAGGTTTTCTCATTCTGTTCCCATGTAGATGGAGCCCAGTTCAGCTGGTTTCAGTTCATCTCACACCACTTGAAATCGAACAAGGACTTGAACACAATCTGCAGTCAACGTCAGGACAGTTCCAAACTTGGAATGTGATTCCCAGACAAAAGAAAAGTGCATTTGAAATGGGTAGTATGTATGAAAAAGTGTGTACTTTTGAAAATGCATACAAACACTCGTTAATCAATGGGGGAAAAGTGCACACTTTTCAAATACTGTATGTACAAAATTGATGCAGACATTTGGAAAATGCATGGAGTTCATGTGAATGAAAAGGAAGTTCAGAACATGACAGAGACATAAGTCAGGACAAGGTGCATGATGGAAATCAGAGAAGCTCAAGAATCTTGGGTTTTACAGATGTTCACATCCTCATGTACAAACATATCCCATATATATTCTTATAGCAGACACTCATGGGCAGCCTAAAACAATGTACAACATATGCGCAGGAAAACCTTTCTGACAACTCATCCCCACCCTTGTTATGCTTAGCAGGTTAACAATAATGCAATGAATGATCAAGACTGGTCTGGGATACGACCACTCCATCTAATTTCAAATTCAATTGTGAGTGCCACTAGGATTGTAGCCAACACAGGGCCACTGAGAAAGAAGCAAGAGGTATCAGCATTCTTGGGGTAACCATAAAGTTCACAGGAGCACAATCTTTAAAAGCCCCACCCCATCAACCCAATGAGAACTCAGCTGCCAAGTAGCCACAGAGTGCTGACTGTTGAGGGTGGGAACTGGGAAAGGAGGGGCAGGAGGAATGACGTGACTGAAATCCTGAACAGCAAGCACTCCAGACTGCAAATGCTTGCCGCAGGTCCCAGAGAGGACTGAGCATGCTCAGTAGCCACTAAATGTTGAGCGTAGGTTGAAGAAAACAAAGCACCAAAGGGGACAGAATGTTCTGCTTCAGCCTTTGACAGGATATCCTGGGACAGGGCATGGCTGGCTTGCTGGACCCCTGAACGGGAGATCTCCTGAAAGGGTGGGGGGATAGACTACAACATTCTATTGCAGGATCTTTTTCTTTATTCTTGAATATCCCCACCATTCAATGCTACATTGCCAGGCAGACAGTGATCTGAGCAGTTTTCAGTGGTCTTGGGGGGTGGGGTGGCAGCCAAAAATTGGAAGTGCATGCTGGCTGCTCCCACCATTGATGGTTTCTTTAGTTTCTTCCCCTTTCTCATATTTTATTTACATTTTCTTGCTGCAGAGAAGGCAGAGCCCATGACAGCCACTGTCACCAGACTGCTGCCATTCCCCACCCTCCACCAGTGCCATGGAGTGGTGTTACCTCATGATGTTGCTTCCTTCTGGGATTTTCGTGGGGTCATGATGCAAGCAGCTCAGCTGCTAAGGGCTGGATGTGCCCCATCTTGTCTGATCTCGGAAGCAAAGCAGGGTCAGTTCTGGTTAGTACTTGGAAGGGAGACCGCCTGGGAATCAGGCTTCCTGCACTGAGCAGGGGGTTGGATTCAATGGGTTTGTAGGCCCCTTCCAACCCTATGATTCTATGTCTACCAGACACACACACACACACACACACACACACACACAGTAAAACAAAAGTAGGGATGGCAGAGAAATCTGCTGCAGACTCAAATCTAGGGATGTACGAAAGGTACTTAGCTTTCGGGGATTATGCTGATGGTGCAGGGGGAGGCGTTCCATCCCTCCCCCTGGAATCCTCGCTGGGGGGGAGGCGCTCCGTTCCTCCCCCCTCGGAATCCTGGCCGGCTGGCTGTGGTCCGCAGCAATTCTGCGGAGCCGCCGGCCGGCTCTGCCAGCAGCCGGACATCCGGCCGCTGGCTAACAGGAACGCAAATCGTAGGGATGTACGAAAGTCACTTACCTTTTCGCAGGGGTGCTTCGCGGTGGGGGGGAGGCGCTTCGCTTCTCCCCCTGACGTTCAGGCGAGGGGGGGAGGCATCCTGCCTCGCCCGGCCGAAATTCAGGCCGGGGAGAAGCGCCCCGTCTCCCCGGCCGTGAAACAAAGTGTAAAAAACAAACAAACAAACAAAAAACCCCGTGATAGGCTACGTAATGATTAATGTAGCCTATCACGGCTAGATTTCCAAAGTCAGCCATGATAGGCTATGTAAATCGTTACATAGCCTATCACGGGTTTGGTTTTGTTTTTTACACTTTGTAATGGTGGTGGCGGCAGCCGGTCAGAAGACCGGCTGCTGCCCCTGCCCCTGCCGAAAGGCTGACGAACCGCCGCCGGGACCCGCCGCCAGGAGGGACATTCGCCAAAGGTAAGTCCCATCCCAGGGGGGGGCGGAGAATTTCACTGCTGATTTCGGGGGGCCGAATGTGTTGGCGCTTGGCCCCCCGAAGATTTGGGGAGAAATTCTCCGCCATCCCTACGCAAATAGCGGCGGCCGTAGCAGCCGGCGTTTGCATCCCTGCAGTCAGCCATGAGAAGCTACATAAATCTTTACTTAGCCTATCACGGCTGATAAAAAAACAAACAAACAAATGCATGTATGCAAATGGCGGCGGCCATGGCTGCCACCATTTGTGTCCCTTATTTTGGCATGTCTTAGTCTACGTAAACATTTACGTAGACTAAGACGGCGAAAATAAGGGGAACATAAATAGCGTAGCGTCTACGCTATATGTGTTCCCCTTATTTTTGCCATCTTAGTCTACGTAAATGTTTACGTAGCCTATCACGTTTTTGTTTTTGTTTTAAACCTGGAAATGGCGGCAGCGGCGGCCGGTCTTCTGACCGGCCGCCGCAGCCGCCGCCACCGAACCGCCACCGAACCGCCACCGAACCGCCACCGAACCGCTGCCGGAGCCACCGCCAGAGCCGCCGCTGCCAGGAAGATCCACCCCAGGTAAGTCCTGTCCCAGGGGAGTGGCGGGGGTAGCGGCGGGCCGTTCTGCCTAGGGATGGGGGAGAATTTCTCCCCGAAACTTCGGGGGGCTGAGTGCCAATGCATTCGGTCCTCCGAAGGTTGTTCGGGGAGAAATTCTCTGCCCCCCCGCCCCCCCCGGGATGGAACTTACCTTTCACGAATGTCCCTCCCGGCGGCAGGTCCCGGCGGCGGTTCGGCAGGTATTCGTCAGGGGCGGGGGCGGCAGCCGCTCTTTCGACCAGCTGCCGCCACCGCCATTACAAGAAAAGTAAAAAACAAACAAACACCAATGTGATAGGCTATGTAACGATGAATGTAGCCTATCACGGCTAGATTTGCAAAGTCAGCCATGATAGGCTACGTTAATCTTCACATAGCCTATCACGGGTGACTTAAAAAAAAAAAGCGTTGTCCTTATTTTCGCCGTAGTCTACGTAAATCTTTACATAGACTACAGGGACCAAATACGGAACGCGAATGGCGGCTCCCTATGGGGGCCGCCATTTGCGTACACGGGTTTTTTTTTCCAAAGTCACCCGTGATAGGCTACATGACGATTAACGTAGCCTATCATGGCTGACTTTGC
This sequence comes from Heloderma suspectum, assembly GCF_057233095.1. Classification (NCBI taxonomy): domain Eukaryota; kingdom Metazoa; phylum Chordata; class Lepidosauria; order Squamata; family Helodermatidae; genus Heloderma; species Heloderma suspectum. Next base: position 111,918,878 of record NC_139463.1, on the reverse strand, counting down.
AGATCTAGCCGTGATAGGCTACGTTAATCATTACGTAGCCTATCACAGGGGCGTTTTTTTTTTCTTTTGAAGTTCACGGCCGGGGAGACGGGGCGCTTCTCCCCGGCCTGAATTTCGGCCGGGCGAGGAGGGAAGCCTCCCCCCCCCGGCCTGAACTTCGGGGGGAGCAGCGAAGCGCCTCCCCCCCACCGCGAAGCAAGCTGCGAGACCAGGTAAGTGACTTTCGTACATCCCTAGTTCTGCCACTGATTTTGGGGGGCCGAATGTGCTGGCATTCAGCCTCCCCGAGATCCGTGGCGGAACTTTCGTACATCCCTACTGAAATCAGGCCAAATTCTCAGGAATCTGGCCTGGAGAGTCCGCAGTGGACTGCCCCCACTGGCCTCTGCCTCTGCTGGATTTCCTGCTGGGCAGCTCTCAGAGCTGTCGCTGCCACCCACACCAAAAATGCCAGCTGCTAAGGGCTTCCTTAACAACCAGCATGGAGAACTAATTAGCTGTTCCTTGACCATATGCCTATCGATCTCAAGCTGCAATCCTGCCCCCTTTGCCAGGGGGGTCATAGACCCTCTTTTGGGAGAAGACTGAGCCAAAGTAGGAATTGAGCACCTCTGCCTTTTTTTTGTCATCTGTTATCATTTTGCCATCCTTATTTAATAGCTGAACAACCATTTCTTTCCTCTGTCTTTCACTATGCACGTAGCTGAAGCAGTTCCTTTAGCATTCCTCACTAACCTCAGCTCGTTCTCAGCTTTACCCTTCCTGACGCCATCCCTGCAATTCTGTGCTACCTGCCTCTATTCTTCCTTTGTTGCTTGGCCTTTTTTCCACTTCCTATATGTGTCCTTTTTTGTTGTTTTCAGGTCATCTCTCAGCTTTTTGTGAAGCCACATTGGCTTCTTCTGTTGTCTTCCACCTTTTCTTCTTGTTGGAATTGTTTGTAATTGTGGCTTGAGAATTTCCTTTCTTAAAAGCTCCCATCCATCTTGGGCTCCTTTTCTCATTAGAGTTGCTTGCCATGGGATCTTATTGATCATTGTTCTGAGTTTATTAAAATCAGCTTTCCTAAAATCCAGGGTATGTGTTTGGCTGGGCTTGGCTTTCGCTTCCTTTAGAACCAAGAACTCGAGTAGAACAAGGTCACTTTCCCCCAGAGTTCCTGTAACTGCTACTTTATACATATACATATGTATAAGAATATACATATTTTTAGAAAGACATAAATCCTTTTCAAGGACTGATATGATTTTGACAACAAAAGACCTTGCTACAAATATTGGCAAAATACAAGTTCTACCAAGATCATTTTCAGACCATTACCCTGTATCGATGTCATATGTGAAAAGAAGCACTAATTTTAGATGGAGATTGAATGAAATGATATTTCAAAATAAAGGTATTGTGGATGACACTAAAAGGAAATTGAGAGAGTTTTTTGAATTGAATCTGGACAAGGGAACAAATATTCAAACAGTATGGGATGCAAGTAAGGCCTATATGAGAGGTTATTTTATACAAAACACGCAACTGAAAAAGAAAAGAGAAGAGAAGGTACAAAATATTCTAAAACAGATAAAGAAGAAGAATTCCTAAAGAAAAAAACGGGAAAGGCAAGTGTCCTCCAAGAGATTAAATTACTCCAACAACAATTGTTGATGTTAACAGTTCAGGATATGCAAAAAAAAAAAAAACTTCATAAAACAAAGAAATTTTGAATTTGCTAATAAACCAGGAAGATGGTTGGCCTATAAACTTAGAAAGGAAAAAGAAAAGAAAAGAATTGTGAAAATAAGTGAAAGTGGATTAGAATTAACTGATAATGTAGCAATTCAGAAAGTCTCTCATCAATATTATTTGAATTTGAATAAAGGATATATCTCACCAGAATTAATAGATAAATATATTCATGAACAAAATCTACCAAAACTTACAAAGGAAGAAAAACAAATGATGAATTGCCCAATAACAGCAAATGAAATGGTGGAAGTAATAATAATAATAATAAAAAAAACTGGAGAAAACTCTGGGAACAGATGGAATATCAGGATTATATTATAAGAAGTGTGAAGAAGAAATTTTACAACCGTTGAAAAATATGATGAACTGTATTTTGGAAAAGGGGAGATGCCGGAAACATGGAAAACAGCATATATAACATTAATACCTAAAGAAACAGGATTCAACCTCGACAAAAAAACTATAGGCCAATCTCATTATTAAGCAATGACTATAAGATATTTGCAACAATTTTGGCAGGAAGACTCAAGAAAATATTGCCGTCGTTTGTATATGAGGACCAAAGTGGTTTCCTATCAAGGAGACAGATGAGAGTTAACATAAGAACAGTCTTGAATGTGGTGGAATATTTGGAAAAACACTGAGAAAAACAAGCAGCTCTGATCTTTTTAGATGCAGAGAATGCATTTGGTAATCTCGACTGGAAACCTTTAATTAAGACTTTAGAAGAATTGGTCTTTGAGGAAAACTTTATAAAATGGGTGAAATCGGTATATACCTATCAAAAGGCTCAAATAATTATAAATGGAGACTTGACTAAACCTTGGGAGATACAAAGAGGAACAAGACAAGGTTGCCCATTGTCACCACTATTGTTTATATTGGTTCTAGAATTATTGCACAAAGATATAAGACAAGATGATCGATTACAGGAATAAAGATTAAAAAGGAGAAATATAACCTGAGGGCTTTTGCAGATGATTTGGTGTTCATGTTGGAAGAACCTTTAATGGGAATGGAAATTTTAATGAAAAAAATTAAAAGTATTTGGAGCAGTGGCAGTGTTCAAAGTTAATAAACAGAAAACAAAACTTTTAACAAATTACATGACTGTTCAAGAAAAAATGTTGATGGATAAGACTGGCTTCCAAATTGACAAGAAAGTCAAATATTTGGGAGTGTTTTTGACAAATATGAATTGTATGCTTTTTCAAAATAACTATGTTAAAGGGTGGAATGAAATTAAACAAGACCTATCAAAATGGGGAAAATTACAGCTATCACTTTTGGGAAGAATTGCAATGACTAAAATGAATGTATTACCTAGAATGTCATTTTTGTTTCAAATGCTACCCATTATTACATCAGATTTACCTTTTAAGCAGTGGCAGAGAAATATAAGGAAGTTCATATGGTAAGCAAAAAAACCAACAGTTAAAATTAGGGGTGGACGAAAGTCATTTACCTGTCCTCGAAGATTTCCCGCGGTGGGGGGGAGGCGCTTCGTTGCTCCCCCCGCGAAGTTCAGGCTGGGGGGGGAAGCTTCCCGCCTCGCCTGGCCAAAATTCAGGCCGGGGAGGAGGCGCCTCACCTCGCCTGGCCGCGAACTAAACAGTTAAAAAAAAAAAACAACGCCCCCGTGATAGGCTATGTGACGATTAACGTAGCCTATCACGGCTAGATCTGCAAAGTCAGCCGTGATAGGCTACGTAAATCGCCATGTAGCCTATCACGGGTGACTTTAAAAAAAAAAAAGCACATACACAAATGGCGGCCCCCATAGGGAGCCGCCATTCGCGTTCCTTATTTGGTCGCTGTAGTCTACGTAAATCTTTACGTAGACTATGGAGAAAATAAGGGCAACACAAATAGCATTGCCCGTATTTTCGCCATAGTCTACGTAAACATTTACGTAGACTACAGTGACCAAATAAGGAACGGGAATGGCGGCTCCCTATGGGGGCCACCATTATCCGTACGTGCTTTTTTTTTTTTTAAAGTGACCCGTGATAGGCTAAGTGACGATTTACGTAGCCTATGACGGCTGACTTTGCAAATCTAGCCATGATAGGCTATGTTAATCATCACGTAGCCTATCACAGGGGCATTTTTTTTTCTTTTATTGCAATGGCGGCGGCGGCAGCCGGTCGAAAGATCGGCTGCTGCCCCCGCCCCTGACGAAGACCCGCCAAACCGCCAGCTGGACCCGCCGCCGGGTGGGACATTCGGCAAAGGTACGTCCCGTCCCAGGGGGGGTGAGGGGGGCTGGGGGGTGCGGAGAATTTCTCCCCGAAACTTGTTCGGGGGGCCGAACACGTTGGCGCTTGGCCCCCCGAAGTTTCGGGGAGAAATTCTCCGCCATCCCTAGTTAAAATAAAAATTTTACAAGATTCAAAGGAAAGAGGTGGCTTGGGATTACCAGATTTTAAAACCTATTTTTCTGCCTTCTGCTTGATGTGGATGAAGGAATGGGTGATGCTGAAAAATAGAAGACTTTTAGAATTAGAAGGACACGAACTGAGATACGGGTGGCATGCTTATTTTTGGTATGATAAAACAAAAGTGAATGTAGATTTTAGTGATCATTATATAAGATGGGCTGTATTAAGAATTTGGAATAAATATAAATTAAGGTTTTATCAAAAAACTCCACACTGGATATAATCAGGAGAAGCAATGCACAGAAGAGAATTTGATAGCACACATAAATGGATAAGATATAATGATTTACTGGAGTGGTCACAAGGGGAATATAGGTCAAAATCAAGTGAAAACTTATTGGAAGAAGGTCATGTCTGCCAATGGTTTTCATATTTGCAAATTAAAGAAAAGTTTAAACTAGATGAGAAAATTGGTGGATTTGAACAAACAGAATCTGAGTTTGAAACAGCACTGTGTACAAATGATGAACATGTTATTGCTAAACTGTATAAATTACTGTTAAGGTATGAGACAGAGGATGAGCAAGTAAAAGATGGCATGATAAAATGGGCATAAAATGTTGGTCATAATATATCAATGGACGAGTGGGAAAGTATGTGGGGAAAAGATCTAAAATTTACTTTATGTACCAGTCTTAAAGATAATTTTTATGAGATGATGTATAGGTGATATATGTCACCGTTCAAACTGTCTAAAATGTATAAGGGTGTTTCTGGAAAATGTTGGAAATGTGAAGATCAAGAGGGAACGTTTTCTCATTTATAGTGGACTTGTAAAAAAGCTAAAAAAAAATTGGAAAGGAATACAGTCTTTAGCTCAAAGAATATTAAAGACTACTATAGAATTAAAGCCAGAAACTTTTTTATTGGGACTAACAGATTAACACGTAAAAGAGAAGGGGGGAACCCTCTTTCTCTACATGACAACGGCTGCAAGGTCATTGTATGCACAAAAATGGAAGAATGAAAAAATACCAACTGTGAGTGAGTGGATCATGAATATGATAGAAAAGGCAGAGATGACAAAACTTACTACTATAATTAAAGAAGGCTCAACAACTAAATTTATGTTAGATTGAAAACCTTTTATAGAATTTGTACAAGAAATAGAAAAAAAATGATATTTATGCATATAGGGGTGTACAAAACCCCATTTACCTGGCTCCACTGGGGTCCGCAGGTGGGGGGAGATGATCCGGTCCTCCCCCCCACCAGAATCCTGCCCTGCCAGCTCTGCTCCGCAGCCAGTCCGTGGAGCTGCCGGCCAGGCCAACCCGCACCAGGCCTCCAGTCGCTGCCGGGCTGCTGCGGACGCAAATGGTGTCCTGCATAGGGGACGCCATTTGCATCCCTACGCTAGCCCGTGATAGGCTATGTAAATATTTACGTAGCCTATCACGGCTAAAGCAGGGATGCAAATGGAGTCCCCACACCATTTGTGTCCCTGCTTTAGCAGTGATAGACTATGTAAATATATACGTAGCCTATCACGGGCTAGCGTAGGGATGCAAATGGCAACCGCTACAATGGCTGCCATTTGCAGCTGCAGCAGCCCAGCAGCGGCCAGAGCCGCCGCCGCTGCCACCACCGCTTCATCCGCCGCTGAAGCCGCCACCGGAGCTGCCTCCAGTTCCACCACCAGGTAGGTCTGTCCTGGGGGGATTCCACAGGGTGGTGGGGTGGCAGGAGGCCATTCCGCCACAGACTCCAGGGGGGCAGATTCTAAAGAATCCGGCCTCACTGGAGTCCGTGGTGGAATTATCCGCCATCCCGATATGTATGTGGATTTTGAACATTGAAATGATTAGTTCTTCTTCTTGTTGTTGTTGTTCTTAAAATTAGGAGAGAAATGAGATAATGTCTGTGAACTCAATGTATGATATACAAATAAGATAAGAAGTAGAGAATAATAATAAGCATTTGTTGTGTATATCTTACAATCATAGGCGATATTTTAGTGCATGTGTATTGTGTGTTTATGTTGTTGTTGTTTCTTTTTGTAAAAAATAAAATTATTATTTAAAAAAGTTATTATTCTGGAGCAGATTATAAAGCAATCCATCTGTAAGCACCCTGAAAACAATGTAGTGATTACTTGAAGCCAACGTGGATTTGTCAAGAACAAATCCTGCCAGACAAATCTGATCTCACTTTTTGATCAGGTAACCTCCCTTGTGGACTGTGGGAATGCTGTGTACATAATATACCTCTACTTCAGAAAAGCTTTCGACAAAGCGCCCCATGATCTCCTGATGAGCAAACTAGCTCAAAGTGGGCTAGATGAAACAACTCTCTGGTGGATCCACAGTTGGCGAGAGAATTGTACTGAAAGAGTGCTTATCAATGAGATCTTCTTAAACTCAGTAGAGGTAATGAGTGGGGTCCTGCAGGGCCCAGTCCTGGCCCCAGTGCTCTTCAACATTTTTTTATTACTGACTTGGAGGAGGAGGTGCAGGGTGCTGATCAGATTTGCAAAGGACACAAAATTGGGCAGGTTAGGTAACACCCTGGAAGGCAGAAACAAAATTCAAAGGGTTCTTAATAGGCTGGCATGCTGGGCTGAAAACAACAGAATGAAATTTAATAGGGATAAATGCCAAGTTCTGCACGTAGGAAAAAGAAACCAAATGCACTCTTATGAGATGGGAATTCCTTGGTTCAACAATACTATGAGCAAGAAAGGTTTTGGAATTGTTGTAGATTGCAAGCTGAATATGAGCCAACAATGGGATGTGGCTGCAAAAAGGCAAATGCTATTTTGAGCTGAATGAAGATCAGTTTACTTACTTACGTATTCATTTATTCATTAATTCGTTTATTTATTTATTTATTTATTTATTTATTTATTTATTAAATTTATTTATCACCCATCTGGCTGTTCACCCAGCCAGTCTGGGAGATGTACAACATACAATAAAACAGTTTAAAACAATAAAATTCTACAATAAAAACATTTTCTAAAATACCCTAACCCACCCCAAATGCCTGCCTGAACAACCACATTTTTAATGCACGGTGGAAGCTCATTAAAGAGGGGGCATGGCAGAGTCCCCTAGGGAGGGAGTTCCACAAAGTGGGGGTCACCACAGAAAAGGCCCTCTCCCTCGTCCCCACCAGTCTACCTGTCCTGGCTGATGGGACAGAGAGAAGGCCATCTGAGGCTGCTCTTGTTAAGCAGCCTGTCTGGTGTTGCTGGAAGCGCTCCTTCAGATAGGCTGGGCTGGAACCATATAGGGTTTTAAAGGTCAAAACCAACACCTTGAATTTGGCCTGGAAAACAACTGGTAACCAGTGCAACTCCTTCAACACTGGAGTGATGTGATCTCGCTGGCGGCCGCCTTTAATCAGGTGAGCCGCTGCGTTCTGTACCAGCTGCAGCTTCCGAATCATCTTCAAGGGTAACCCCATGCAGAGCGCATTACAGTAGTCTAAATGAGAGGAGACCAGGGCATGTACTACCGATGGGAGCAGATGGTCGAGAAGGAAGGTGTGCAGCCGCTGTATCAGATGGAGTTGAAACAGCACTGTCCGGCTCACAGCTGACACCTGGGCCTCCATGGACAGCTGGGAGTCCAAAATGACCCCCAGGCCGTGGACCTGGCCTTTCAAGGGTAGCTGTACCCCATTCAACACCAGTTCAACATCCCCGAGCCTCCTCTTGTCTCCCACCAAAAGTACCTTGGTCTTGTCAGGGTTCCGCTTAGGGATGGACGAAAGTCACTTACCTGATCCCGAAGCTTGCTTCGCAGTGGGGGGGAGGCACTCCGTTTCTCCCCCTGAAATTCTGGTCGGGGGGGGAGGTGCCCCGTCCCTCCCCGCCGAAATTCTGGCTGGGCAGGAGCGCCCCATCTCTCCGGCCATGAATCCTGTTGTCCTGCTGGGACGCAAATGGCGGCAGCCTGCAGTCAGCCGTGATAGCCTACGTAAATATTTACGTAGCCTATCACGGTGTTTTTTGAAAATCTAGCCATGATAGGCTACATAAATCTTTACGTAGCCTATCACGTTTGTTGTTGTTTTTGTTTTATTTTACTTGGAAATGGCGGTGGCAGCAGCCGGTCGGAAGACCGGCCTCTGCCGCTGAACCACCTCCGGGAGCCGCCACCACGAGGGACATTCGCCAAAGGTAAATCCCATCCCGGGGGGTGGCCGGGGGGTGGTGGACCGTTTCTCCACCAATTTTGGGGGGCCAAATGCATTGGCATTCAACCTCCCGGAGATTCGTGGAGAAATTCTCTGACATCCCTAGTTCCACTTCAGCTTATTCCTCTCCATCCAGCCACTCACCATCTCCAGACATTTGGACAGGGATTCTATTGCCAAGCTTAGTGAAGATTTGAATGAGAGGTAGAGCTGCATGTCATCCGCATATTGATGACACCGCACCCCAAACCTCCTGATGATAGCCTCCAGCGGCTTCACATAGATAAAAGTAAATGCTTTCTGGCCACAAATGGCATAAAATATGCCATTTAGGGCTGTAATTTTCCCATGATAGACTAATGGCAGCTGCCATTAGGGATGTACGAATCCCTTACCTGGTTCTGGTCAGGGCATCTGCTGGGGGGGAGGCAATCTGTCCCTCCCCCCCGGAATCCTCCCCGACCGCAGCCGGATGTCTAGCCGCTGCTGCCGCGCTGCAGACTCAAATGGTGGCAGCTAAGCCAGCCATCATTTGCATCCCTGCCTTAGGTGCCCATTATGCAGTTTGCGTCCCTGCTCCTTTCATGATAGGCTACGTAAATACTTATGTAGCCTATCACGAAAAGGGCAGGGACGTAAATGGTGTAACGGGTGCCATTTGCATCCCTGCTCTTTGCCATGATAGGCTACATAAATATTTATATAGCCAATCACAGCATGGGCAGGGACACAAATGGTGGCCGCTACAATGGCCGCCATTTCGTTCTGCAAGCCGGCTTCGGAAGGAGGATGACCCGACCTGGAGCATCCACCGCCAGGTAGGGTCTGTCCTGGGGGGATTTCGGGGTGTGGTGGTGGGGGGGTAGTCTGTTCCACCACAGACTCTGGGGGGGGGTGGATTCCAAAGAATCCAGCCTCACTGGAGTCTGTGGCAGATTTCTCCAACATCCCTAGCTGCCATTGATGCATCACATTTTTTAGAAAGCTGGAGAGCTCCTTCGCCAACTCCAGCAGATATGACAGGGCTCTGGAGGAATCTGTGGGGTCCCTAGCAGCCTGAATTCTGCCACAGTGGGACCCCCCTGGACGGGAAACTGCAGGATTCGTACATCACCAACATATAGGCATCTCAAAATGCACTCCCTGACATCCTCTATCATCCTAGGTGATTTAGAGGTGAGTGTATTAATGAAATAAAATGTGGAATGATTCACACACACCAAGTGAATAGTAGCTATGAGAAACTGAGTGGTCTATAGTGGGTGGCACTCACAATAGGAAAATGAATCCATGAAAGTGGGGTGACAGAACTCCATGACTTCAATCACTCTACCAGCCAAACTGGGTAGTCCACCACTTGACCTAAAAATCTACATGGAACCCCAACCTCCTGAAGTGTTGGACTGTGCCTATAGCCTTGCTTTGATCTTCAGGTAATCGCCCCAAATGTACATCCCATTAGAACTACAGGTTAGTACAGAGATTAGTCCATCATATTAGGGATGTTGCAGGGTTTGGGAATTCATCGAGCAACCCCCCACCATGAACCTTTCAGTGAGCACTGCCATTTTCACGCCTTTGATGTCTGTGTAAAACAGGAACTTAAAAAAAAATGTGCATTTTCAAATATGTGCTTTTTGGAGGGTGTAATCCCTCTAATATTGTATGTATTTAGCTTTCCCAGCTCCAAAATGTGCATATTTGAATATGCACATTTTTTAACTTCCTGTTTTATGCAGACATCAAGGGCGGAAAAATGGCGGTGCTCACAGAACGGGTTCACAGTGAGCACTGGGGAATTCACCGAACTCCTTGGTGGCTCGAGCACAGGTTCAGGGGGATGCAAGCAGGGGCGCTACTTCAGGGAGTGCCTGGAGAACCCCAACTAGGGTGAGATCTTACATCCCTACATCATATAGAGCCCTCTTTCACCCAATCAAAAATCCAGTATACAAAACTGTGTCTGTTCACCAACAAGCAAAGTTTAAATGGCCTAGAAGCTCCTGCAAGGTCTGAGTAGGGATGTACAAAACCCCGCTTACCTGGCTTCGCCAGTAGGAATGTCAGAGAATTTCTCCACGAATCTCTGGGGGGATGAATGCCAATGCATTCGGCCCCCCGAAATTGGTGGAGAAATGATCCGCCCCCCCACCCCCCCGGGATGGGACTTAGGCCGTGCGAATGTCCCTCGCAGCGGCGGCTCCCGGCGGCTCCCAGCGGCAGCAGCGGCGACCAATCTTCCGACCGGCTGCCGCCGCCACCATTTCCAAGTAAATTCCCAAATTTTGCACAATTTTTGTCATAGAAAAACACACATCTTTGAAAGGGCAAAAAAAGTGCATTTCCCCCTTAGGCAAAAACATGAAAATGCATATTTTGGGGGAAGCTGTGCATTTTCGCATATGCAAATTTGCACAAATGCTCATTTGTGCAAATTCAGAAAAAAAACAAGAAATCCAATTCCAGTGATGGGTCATGGAACAAAAGTAGCCTGACAATCAACAAAACACAGATGGAACAGATTTTACACAATCCTTACACCCCTACTTGCCATGGCTATTGATTTAGAAGCTTCTGTCTCCCACTATCTCCCATTTCCCTGTTTTTGAATTTGGATAAATGCATAGCATGCAAAGCATGTGCCACAGCATACACAACATTGTAGATGTTGTAGCTGTAGCCAGTCATGGACGTTTCAAAAACAGACCCAGGAAGAAGCTCCAGTTTCTCCTCCCCAGTGCAGGTTTTCTCAAATTTATTTATTTATTTGTTCATTCATTCATTCATTCATTCATTTCATTTCTATACTGCACAATAGCCAAAGCTCTCTGGGTGGTTCACAGAAGTGTCTATCTAAATCATTGTTGGGTAATGAACAGTTAAATGCCTGTTCCCAGAAGTTACTGATGAAGCCATCTTGATTTTATGAGTTAGGATTTCTGGACTGAAGAATGTTCAGGAAACCAAGCATCTCCTTTGAATGCATTGCCAAGGATATGGACCCATGGAGGAAGTGTAGGTCCCAATTTCTTTGAATGATATATGATGTGAAATCCATCTGAGCTGTCATCATCCAGACTTTTGTTTTTAATGGCAGATCCTCATATTCTGAAATCTTGAGCATATTTCTCAGACTTAACATGCTATGAATTTCACCATGTATGATCAATACATTGGCAGTACTACCCATGACAACCTTCACTGTTTCTGCTTCCTCCTCCATTGCTTCAGCAACTTCATCATAAAAACTCATGGATGTGAATTTTCTTATGAAGTCAAAGCAGATTCCTTTCCTCCTCTCTGAAAAAAAATGTGGGAAGCACATTCTGTAGAAAACTCTTTCCATGGTCATCATCCATATAAAGCACCCCAATCCATGTCCACTGGAAATGCATCAGTAAGTGAAAAATTGCCTCATATTGATGGGCTGCATTTGGGAACATCTGGTGGAAGAAAATTTCTTGGGGTTTGTCATTCATTGCTGGAGCAGAGCCATATGTGAGCTAAAGAAAATAACCAAACAAGAAGGATGGCTGTGCGTTGACATATCTGCTTACCAAATTAGGATGCTAATCCCCAAAATATATCCAATCTGCTTTTCATCTTTATTTATGAACCCAGGAGGACCTTTTAAAACCAACCAACTAACCATTTGTGTGATGCCATTGGAGACAGTAAGTCATTTCAGGAGACATAATTCCAGGGAGGGCAATCTTCACACATCTGACACAAGAGGCACAGCAAAGGGGTGGGGTGGGGGTGGCATCAGTGGAGGGAATGAAAATGAATTGTATTTATGTGTTTGTTTGTTTGTTTCATTTCTATACCGCCCAATAGCCGAAGCTCTCTCTGCAGTTCACAACAATTAAAACCACAGAGTGCAGTATTGTTGTTGTTCAGTCGTTTAGTCATGTCCGACTCTTCGTGACCCCATGATAGGGATGTACAAAAGGCACTTACCTTTCATGGATTATGTTGATGGTGGGGGGGAGGTGCTCCGTCCCTCCCCCTGGAATCCTGGACGGGGGGGAGGTGCTCCGTTCCTCCCCCCCCGGAATCCTGGCCGACCGGCTGTGCTCTGCAGGGATTCTGTGGAGCCACCGGCAGGCTCTGCCAGCAGCCGGTCATCAGGCTGCTGGCTAGCAGGGACGCAAGTGGCGGTGGCCATAGCTGCCGCCATTTGCATCCCTGCAGTCAGCCGTGAAAGGCTACATAAATGTTTACGTAGCCTATCATGGCTGACTTAAAAAACAAAACAAAACAACGCACGTACGCAAATGGTGGCGGTCACGGCCGCCGCCATTTGCGTTCCTTATTTTGGCACGTCTTAGTCTATGTCAAGATTTACGTAGACTAAGATGGCGAAAATAAGGGGAACGCAAATAGCGTAGCGGACGTAAATCTTGACGTAGACTAAGACGTGCCAAAATAAGGAACGCACCACCATTTGCGTATGCGCGTTGTTGTTGTTTTTAAGTTGTTGATAATATTTTTTTTTTTTTTTAAGTTGTTGATAATATTTATGTAGGCTAGAATGGTGAAAAATAGCAAACGCAAATGGTGGCTGCTGTAGCCGCCAGTATTTGCGTACGCGTTTTTTTTTTACTTTACCGTGATAGGCTACGTAAATATTTATGTAGCCTATCATGGTTAAGTACAGGGACGCAAACGGCGGTGGCTACGGCCACCGCCATTTGCGTCCCTGCTGCCCAGCGGCCGGATGTCCAGCTGCAGGTGGAGCCGGCCGGAGGCTCTGCAGAATCCCCGCGGAGCGGAGCCGACTAGGCAGGACTCCGGGGGGAGGGACGGAGCGCCTCCCCCCCATCGAGGATTCCAGGGGGAGGGACAGAGCACCTCCTCCCCCACCGCGAAGCAGATTCGCAAAACAGTAAGTGGCTTTCATACATCCCTACTTCTGCCTAAACATGCTTAGGACTGTGCCTAAATGGCTATTCATAATTAATAGTCTCCATTTATCAACATTTAAAAATATACTATTTCCCTGTGAACCACATTCATTAGCTTCTCTCTCTCTCTCTCTTTGCATTTTAATAATCTTGATATAGATTCACATGTAAATACACTCCAGTAAGTAAAGATTTCTGAATTACACTAAAATAAAATGGAGAACATAAATTGGAGAAATCCCAGGTGCCTATAGAAAAAGGTTTACTATATGATGATGATGATGATGATGACGACGACGACGACGACAACGCGTTTTGGAAATATTGGTTTCCTTCGGGGGCCACAATAAAAAGATATTAATACATCATCTTAGTTATTACATGTTAGTCCAGGACATATAAAACATCTCAAACACTTGTAAAATAAATGATTACTATAAAATTGTTTAAATTTCACAACACATTTTAACCTACATACAATTATGGGTTCAATCCTATGCTTTGCTGGCTGGGGAATGCTGGGAGTTGTAGGCCTTTTCTCTTTCTAAAAATGCATAGGATTGTGCCAAATACTTCCAACATCCATGTAAAAATCAAGAAACATTACTTTTGCACATATTAAAAACAACAGGGTGAAAAATGTGGACAACAAAGTGCAAAAATTTGTTATTGTCTCTGTGTATAAAAGACTTCAAATGAGAACATCAGGATTACTTTAACCACAATAATTATCGTGTTAGAAAATAAAACATCAATACTTGTTTGTAATGTTAAAATAAAAACCTTCCTCACATAAGAACAGATCAATAACTTGTCCATCTTATATTGCACACTTGAAACTAAGCAGTACCTTTTATATAAGCGTATTAACATATTAACAGCAAATCATATAGATTGTGTTGAACAACCTTTATAGCAGGATGGGCTTCATGAAGTAAATTTGTAGTAATGAAAATGTACCAATTGTAAATAGCTCCCCAAAACAGCATCCCTAAAGCATACTCTTCAAAGAGAGGATTTATCAAAGAAAAAACCTAAACTATAATTCCCTTATATTATGCCACCATTAAAGTCCTCACATCATCCAATTTTACAGGGGAAAAAAACCTTTTTTCTTTTTCTTTTTTACAACAGGCATTTGTTCTCCTGTGAAAGTCTGCTGTTCTTTAGAATTGCCTTAAATGGTTAAGGGAGCAATCCTATGGAGATAGGCGGCTGCCCCCGAACTCGGAGGCGACCTCCTATCCCATGCAGGGAAGGAGAAGCACAGAGGGATCATTCCCCCCACACTTCTCCTGCCCTGCATTTGTGGCTAAACAGCCAATTTCAGCTGTCCAGCTATGTGAAGGCGGAGTGGGGGAGGAGGTTGCCATACAACACATAGGATGTGTCATGCCAGCATTTCCTCCTTCCCCACCCCAGAAGACCCCCCCAGAACACTCCATTTTGGCAGCTCTATGCTCCCCTTTGGAGCGCGGAGTGTGGCGTTGTTCCGTGCTCCCTGCATGGAAGTGGGGGAAGGTCAGTTCCCAGAAAACCAGATATTCTATGGCTCTCTAGCTGCTGACTAGCAGCCATCGGATTGCTCCCTACGAAACTTTATTTGAATGGCCAGGAAGACAAATAGGTAAGGAAAGAGAGGTTAGGAATATCCATACTAGAAAATGGTTTAATACACAACCTAACCACAACTTTATGCCCTTGCATCTTGTGCCAAATACGAACAGAGGGTAGACTGACCAAAAATATTTTATACTCTTGAACAAGCCATAGTTTTCCCAAGAAAATGATTTGCTTAATGCCCACGAAGTCACCTTATCTTGTAGTCAATATCCTAAGACAGACAAACCTTGTCCATTTATTGCCAGAAAGGCTCCTGAGGGCTAGCTCAAATCATTTGGATAAAATGCCCATAATTGGCTACATTGGCCTGAAATATTGATGTTATGTGAGGGGAACAAAATCTCCTCTCTGCCTTTCCTGATTCTGAAAATACATACATACATACATATCTTAGAGGATTATTATCACGTTTACAACAATGGCAAATAATCAACATCTTCATTCAGTCCTATGGGAGAAACACTACAAAGGTTTAAAATCCAAAATATTTCTCGTCTAAGGAGCAATTCATTATTAGAGCCATGCAGTTTTTCTATTACCCAAAAGGTAACAGAAGTATCAACAACCTCAGATATGCAGACGATACCACCCTAATGGCAGAAAGCGAAGAGGATCTAAAGAGCCTCTTGTTGAGGGTGAAAGTGGAGAGTGCCAAAGCTGGTTTGAAACTCAACATTAACAAAACGAAGATCATGGCATCTGGCCCCATCACTTCCTGGCATATGGAAGGGGAAGACATGGAAGCAGTGACAGATTTTATTTTCCGAGACCAATCTCGGAATCAGGCTCTGCAATTGCTGCTTTCAGATTATTTTGGCTGCCACATTTGTAATTTGGACTTTAGGGGTGGACGAAAGTCACTTACCTGTCCTCGAAGATTTCCCGCGGTGGGGGGGAGGCGCTTCGTTGCTCCCCCCACGAAGTTCAGACCGGGGGGGGAGGCTTCCCGCCTCGCCCGGCCGAAATTCAGGCCGGGGGGGAGGCTTCCCACCTCGCCCGGCCGAAATTCAGGCCGGGGGGGAGGCTTCCCACCTCGCCCGGCCGAAATTCAGGCCGGGGAGGAGGCGCCTCGCCTCGCCCGGCCGTGAAATAAACAGTTAAAAAAAACAGAAACGCCCCCGTGATTGGCTACGTGACGATTAACGTAGCCTATCATGGCTAGATCTGCAAAGTCAGCCGTGATAGGCTATGTAAATCACCACGTAGCCTATCACGGGTGACTTTAAAAAAAAAAAAAGCATGTACGCAAATGGCGGCCCCCATAGGGAGCCGCCATTCGCGTTCCTTATTTGGTCACAGTAGTCTACGTAAATGTTTACGTAGACTACGGCGAAAATAAGGGCAATGCAAATAGCAGAGCACTATTTGGCAGAGCACTAACTCCACCTCATCCCTGGAGCTATGCACAACACCATCTGCATCTGTATTGTGGTGGATGAAAATTGGGGCCCGACTGCCAACACAGCTGATGCTCTTGAAGCATAGAAATCACCAAAACCCTTCCCAAGAAAGGAGGAAGCTGTGCTACAAGCCCTGCCAATGGGGAACCCTGCCTTGGAGAAACTGTTGAGAAATTTGCCTCCCCCTGGAGAAATTCAGTGAAATTGTCTCCCAAATTTCTCTGTCGGCAATAGGGATGGGGGAGAATTTCTCCCCGAAACTTCAGGGGGCCGAGTGCCAACGCATTCGGCTCCCCAAAATCGGCGGTGAAATTCTCCGCCCCCCCCCCGGGATGGGACTTACCTTTGAAAAATGTCCCTCTCGGCGGCAGGTCCCAGCGGCGGTTCACCGGGTTTTCTTCGGGGGTGGGGGCGGAAGCCGGGCTTTTGACCAGCTGCCGCCGCCACCATTACAAGTGAAGTAAAAAAACAACAACCCCGTGATAGGCTACGTAACGATTAACGTAGCCTATCATGGCTAGATCTCCAAAGCCAGCCATGATAGGCTACGTTAATCGTTACGTAGCCTATCACGGGTGACTTTGAAAAAAAAAAAAGGATAAACTCAAATGGCGGCACCCATGGGGCACCGCCATTTGTGTTCCTTATTTGGTCCCTGTAGTCTACGTAAAGATTTACGTAGACTAGGGCGAAAATAAGGGCAATGCTATTTGCATTGTCCTTATTTTCTCCGTAGTCTATGTAAATCTTTACGTAGACTACAGGGACCAAATAAGTGTCAAGGGCTCCTTGGAGGGCTCTCTCAGTCTAATCCAGTAGCCACGTCCAGACACAGACAAAGGGATTCTTTTCAAAGCTTTATTCTTCTTTTACAACTTAACAACTCTACAGGTAGCAACTAGGTCTGAGCAGCAGAATACCTATGCCCTAAATTGGAACAGTTGGTCCCCGTTTGAAAGGGAATTACTGGCAGACCCCTGAACTTAAGGACTAGGGAGAGTCCCTCCCCTTTTCCCTTGGATCCTCTGGGCGCAGCCGTTGTTTGAGCACCAACCGGGCACTACGCCTCCTTTCTGCGCCCTCCATCAGGCGCCGCTCTCTGCGTCTGCGTCGCGCGTCCACCAAGACTGCTTCCTGCACTTGATCACTCCCTGGACTGCTTTCTAATCTAGGAATGCTGGTGGGAGGAATCTCCGTCAGCTGCGGGCCCTGGGAAAGAGGAGTGCGCTCCTCTCCCAGGAGCGACTGCTCTTCCTCAGAATCAGAACTACTCTGGGATTCTATGGGCTCAATGCCCACCCTGACAATAAGGAATGCAAATGGTGGCACCCCATGGGCGCCGCCATTTGTGTACGTGCTTTTTTTTTTTTTCAAAGTCACCCGTGATAGGCTACGTAACGATTTACGTAGCCTATCACGGCTGATTTTGCAAATCTAGCCATGATAGGCTGCGTAAATCATTACATAGCCTATCACGTTTTTTTTTTTTTTTTACTTTTGTAGTTCGTGGCTGGGGAGATGGGGCGCGTCTCCCCAGCCTGAATTTTGGGTGGGTGAGGCGGGGCGCCTCCCCCCCGCCCTGAATTTCAGGGGGAGAAGTGAAGCTCCTCCCCCCGCACCACGAAGCAAAGCTGTGAAATTTAAGTGACTTTCGTACATCCCTATGTAGCCATGATAGGCTAAGTAAATACTTACGTAGCCTATCACGGCTAATGCAGGGATGCCATTTGCGTCCCTGCGGAAGCTGTGATAGGCTACTTATGTATTTACGTAGCCTGTCACAGCAAAACTAAGGGAACGCAAATGGCGGCAGCTATAGTGGCCACCATTTGCATTCCCTTTTTTTTCCTTTTTTTTTTTTTGCCATTTTAGCCTAAGTAAATATTTACGTAGGCTATTACAGGGGGGGGGGGAAGGGAATGCAAATGGCGGCCACCGTAGCTGCCGCCATTTGCGTTCCCTTAGTTTTGCTGTGACAGGCTACGTAAATACTTATGTAGCCTATCACAGCTTCTGCAGGGATGCAAATGGCGTCCCTGTGTTAGCCGTGATAGGCTACATAAGTTTTTACTTAGCCTATCACAGCTACCTGGAAGAAGCGAATGGCGGCCTCAGACAGCCTCATTCACAAGTCAGCACATACGGCAGCAGGTAGGTGCTCCATTAGGGCCCATTTCGCAGGGGGGGGCGGGGGGGCTTCGTTCTGCCACGGATTTCAGGGGCTGAATGCACTGGCATTCGGCCTCAGTGAGATCCGTGGCGGAATTCTCTGACATCCCTAAGTTTTTCTTCTGCTGTTATTAATGTAACATACACATGCTTAGGCTGCCTTTCTGAGCAGGAAGAGAAATGTGCAGTTCCAAACATTCCCAAATTCACTGCAGACAAATCCGATGAAATGGGTTTTCCTGCCTGACTGTAGGGATGTATGAAAGTCCCTTACCTGATCCCGAAGCTTGATTCGCAGTGGGGGGGAGGTGCTCCGTCCCTCCCCCTGAAATTCTGGCTGGGGGAGAGGCACCCCGTCCCTCCCCCATGAAATTCTGGCCGGGGGGAGGCGCCCCATCCCTCCAGCCTGAATCCTCCTGTCCTGCCGGGACGCAAATGGCGGCCATAGCCGCTGCCATTTGCATCCCTGCAGTCAGCCATGATAGGCTACGTAAATGTTTACGTAGCCTATCACGGCTGAGTTTAAAAAAAACCAAACAAACTGTGCATACGCAAAGCCGCGATTTACGTTCCTTATTTTGGCACGTGTAGTCTACGTAAACATTTACGTAGACTACAGCGAAAATAAGGGAACGCTATTTGCTTTGCCCTTATTTTCGCCGTAGTCTACGTAAATCTTTACGTAGACTACAGGGACCAAATAAGGAACGCAAATGGCAGCTCCCTATGGGGGCCGCCATTTGCATATGCGCTTTTTTTCCCCCAAAGTCACCCGTGATTAGCTACGTAACGATTTACGTAGCCTATCACGGCTGACTTTGGAAATCTAGCCATGATAGGCTACGTTAATCATTACGTAGCTTATCACAGGGGTGGGTTTGTTTGTTTTTTCGCGGCCGGGTAGACGGGGCGCTTCTACCCGGCCTGAATTTTGCCAGCGAGTGATGGGGCGCCTCCCGCCCGGCCTGAATTTCGACCGGGCGAGGCGGAGCACCTCCCCCCCCCTCGCATGAACTTCGGGGGGAGAAGCGAAGTGCCTCCCGCCCACCGCGAAGCAAGCTTCAAGGACAGGTAAGGGACTTTCGTCCATCCCTAGTGAAGAATAGGAAGACAGCAACATACTTTTTCTGGACATGAATACACTTGTTTCCACATTGTCAATGCAATTTCATTGCCTGACTTGTATTTACAAAATCACTACCCCAACTAGAACTGCAACCCTCTTGCCAGATGAGTGGCTCAGATTGTGCTGTTCAAAGTATCAGGAACAAGACTGTCAGGCGCTGTCTGCACTTTGCCCCACTTTTGAATGCCACATTGGCTATTAATATCATCCTTCAGTCTTATTTAGGGGTGGACGAAAGTCCCTTACCTGTCGTCGAAGGACATTCATGGTGGGGGGGAGGCGCTTCACTGCTCCCCCCGCGATGTTCCGGCCGGGGGGGGAGGCTTCCCACGAAAAATAGGGAATGCAAATGGTGGCCACCGTAGCAGCTGCCATTTGTGTACGCTGTTTTTTTGGGGGGGGGTTAGCCGTGATAGGCTACGGACATTCTTACATAGCCTATCACTGCTGCAAGGACAGCAATGGAGGCCGCAGCAGCCCAGCTGCGGCCGGCCAGGAGACCAGCCGCCACTGCCACCACTGCCGCCACCGCCGCCGGAGCCGCTGCCGCCGGAACTGCTGCCGCCGCCGAATCTACCACATCTGCCGCATCTGTCCCAGGTAAGTGCCATCCCAGGGGGATTCTGCGGAGGGGGGCTGGGGGGGAAAGGAGGCCAAAAGAATCCGGCCTCACTGGAATCTGTGGCGGAATTCTCTGCCATCCCTAGTGTACACTGTTCTCACAAGGCAGCTTATAAAAGTATTAAAAACATGAACATACAAATTACAAGTTATAGGTATTTAGGGATGTACGGAAGTGACTTACCTTTTGCGGATTATCTTGATGGTGGGGGGGAGGCGTTCCGTACCTCCCCCTGGAATCCTGGACGGGAGGGGGAGGCGCTCCGTTCCTCCCACCTGGAATCCTTGAACGGCCGGCTGTGCTCCGCGGCAGCTCCACGGAGCAGGTGGCCAGGCCCAGCCTGGCCAGGCCAGAGCCGTCCGCAGCCAGATTTCTGGCTGCAGAGGGCTCCGGGTTAAAAAAAAAAAAAACCCAACGCGTACGCAAATGGCGGTGGCTACAGCCGCCACCATTTGTGTTCCTTCTTTTTACCGACTTAATCTACGTAAGTATTTACATAGACTATGGGCGAAAATAAAGGGGAACGCAAATAGCGTAGTGGGCGCCATTTGCGTCCCCTTTTGATTTCCCATTTTAGCCTACGTAAACATTGACGTAGGCTAAAACGGTGAATGAAAAAGGGACGCAAATAGCACCGGCTACGCTATTTACGTTCCCCTTGATTTTTGCCGTCATAGTCTACGTAAATATTTACGTAGACTAAGATGGCCAAAAAGAAGGAACGCAAATGGCGGTGGCCATAGCCGCCGCCATTTGCTTATGCGTTTGTTTTTAAAACCCACCCCCAACCATGATAGGCTATGTAAAGATTTACGTAGCCTATCACACTTCTTTTCTTTTTTTTTTAAACCTAGCCATGATGGGCTACGTAAAACTTTATGTAGAGTATCATATCTTTTTTTTCTTTTTTTCACAAGCCTGGCTTTCGGAAGACCAGCTGCCGCAGCCAGAGCCGGAACCTCCGCGGAGCTGCCACCGCCCGGAAGATCCGCCCCAGGTAAATCTCGTCCCGGGGGTAGGGATGTACGCAAGTCACTTACCTGGTCTCGCAGCTTTTTTTGCGGTGGGGGGGAGGAGCTTCGCTTTTCCCCCTGAAGTTCAAGCGAAGGGGGGGAGGCTTCCCGCCTCGCCCGGCCGAAATTCAGGCCGGGGAGAAGCGTTCCGTCTCCCCTGCCGCGAACTACGAAAGAAAGAAAAAAAAGAAAAAAAGACCACGTGGCCATGATAGGCTACGTAAATCGTTATGTAGCCTATCACGGGTGACTTCGGAAAAAAAAAAAAGACCCCGTGGCCGTGATAGGCTACGTAAATCATAGACGTAGCCTATCACGGGTGACTTTGGAAAAAAAAAAAGCGCGTACGCAAATGGCGGTGCCCATGGGGCGCCTTATGCATTCCTTATTTACCCCTGTAGTCTACGTAAAGATTTACGTAGACTACGGCGAAAATAAGGACAGCGCTATTTGCGTTGCCCTTATTTTCGCCGTAGTCTACATAAAGATTAACAATTACAACGTAATTGTAAATATTACGTTGTGATTGCTTACGGATTTCCTCCGTAGGGGGGAATTCCCCCATTGCTTCCGCCGTACTCTCGCCATTGTGGATTGCCTTGGCCAGAACTTTTCCACTATTTTCGTAATTATTTACGTATTTTTTGTTGTTGCTGCCCGAAATATGTTTCCCACTTTCCCGCCTTTTGTGTCCTCCCATGCTGTCTTGTTTTCTTGGACAGAGACAGGGACTGTGATTTTATTAATTTCTGTGTATTTGTGCTTAATGATCCTCACGTTTACTGGGTCTTGTTAACCTTACCCTAACCGCCTCACAGTCACAATAAAAAAAAAACGGGGCTGCAGCTCCACTTCCGCAAAATCTGTCGTCGACTTCCTGCTAACTTCCTGAATGTCGCCTGCATTTGCACTTGCGTCTGCGTGGGGATTTGTGGGTGGAGTTCTGTGGTGTGGTGGTGGTGGTGTGTTAGTGGTGGTGCTTGCTTATTATTGGATTTCCTGTTGTTTGTTCATTGTTGTGGTTTTGTCTTGTCTGTGTGTGTGTGTGTAGTTGTGCATTGTGGTGTTTTTGTCCGGTTTGGTCTGTGTGTGTGTGTAGTTAAGTGGTGGTTGTGCGCGTGGCTGTCTTGGTGTGTGTGTTTGTGTGCAAATTGCAAAATGGCTGCACCAGTGCGTGGCAGGAGGTGGGACCATGAGGAGACCAAGGCCCTCCTCATCAACAGTAAGCGCAGCGAGGTGGTGGCAGTGCTGTTTGGCAGCTCCTCCTGCCGCAGTGAACTTTATTGGGCCCAGATAAAGAGGAGGATGGAGCGAGCGGGCCACCATCGCACAGTTGGACAACTGAGGTCCAAATGGAAGGCACTCAAGCAGTCCTTCGTCAGAGAGGGGATTGCTGCTGCCGAGCGGAGGGCACCGCTGTCCAACCCCCCCGCCTACTACTGGCGCATCTGCAGAGTGTGGGTCCAAGCAGGCCGGCTCCCATTTTTGCAGAAGTTATAGCTATCCCATCATCAAGCTCAACTAAATATGAAGACAAGGATGTGTACCAAAAATGAAGCTATCTCTTTGTGGTCTCATGCAGAAACAAACAAATCCTGACATTTAGCCTGCAATCCTATGCTTGCTGAACTTGGACAGAAAAAGGTCCCATCATCTTCCGGCCACTTTGGCTGGTTGAAGAAGGGATGCTGGGAACTGCATTGTTTTTCCCTGTACAACCACATACATAGGATTATGCGGGCCTGGCTACTACAACTCATATTACACACTGACACACTGTCCATTTCCAGGGAAATGCTGCTGCTGCCAGTCTCTGCAGTGCACACAGGAGGACTGGCACCAGCCCAGCAGCAACAGGACCAGCCTCTCGGTGTGTGCACATAATCCTTCTTCATGTAGTGATTGCTGAATTTTTGCACCCCACCCGCCCCACCTTTCTACCAAGACATTGTCACTCAAGTCAACTCATGAGCAAGTGTTCATCTGAGACCTTGGAGATCTGGGTATAGTCCACTCAGCCATGGAAGCTCGCTGGGTGACTTTGGCCCAGTCAGAAAGCCCCAGCCTACTACCTCAGTGTTGTTGTCAGCATTAATGGAGAGGAAGAGGCTAATGTGAGCCGCCTTGGGTTCCTTGCGCTAGGAAAAAAGGTGGCATTTATGCAATGCATCACTAGAATGAACAGATACGATGGCATTGCAAATGTAGAAGTGGGGTGACTAGAAGTGCAATCCTGTGCATGTTTACAGAAGTCCAATGGTCCCCATCACACCAAAACTGTCAGTACTGTATAATCTGCCTCCCTAATTATCCCCTCATCATTAGACCTTGTGGTGGGAGGACAGAATCAGTGGTCCTTATGGTAGTGGGGATGGTGATAGACAGATCAGTGACTGTGGTTTTGTTCACTCACCACATATATAAAGGCATTCATTCTGTTACTGTGACATCCCACAGCTGCGCATCGTGCCTTGCTGGTGGAGGAGGCACTGAGGGCCGCGGAGAGGGAGAGGACAGAGGAGGAGGAGGAGGAGGAAGAAGAGGAGGAGGAGGAAGAGGAACAGCCAGCAGCAAGAGGAGCAGCATCTGTGGAGGAAGGCCACCCTTCTTCCACAGATGAAGCCCCTCCTCTTGTGATCCTGACGTGTCTGATAAGAGACGTCCAGATGCTCAGGAGGACCTGTAAGCAGTACTACAGAATGGCACCTGACCTGAGCTAACAACTCTGCCTGCAAGATGCATATTACCATTGTGCTTTATTCTTCTTTCTTTCTACACACAGGTGACGACCTTCGAAGAAGGGTGGAGGCCCTGGAGTGGGAAAGCCATCCTCCTCCTATGAGCTGAGGCCTGCAGCCACAGCCAGCCAGCCCAACATTGTTTTTGAATTGTTGAATTGTTTCTGTGTTTTGTTTTGATCTGTTCTGTTTGTATATAAAGTTCTTTCTAAAAAATAGGTTACAATTCCTTGGTTCAAGTCCACAGATATAATTTCTTAAATCTAGATCATTGTACACAATGATCTCTGTGTTTGCTTACTGTTAACCGCAACAAGAATGCCTCCCCAGAACCCCAGCCAAACGAGAACAGCTTCCCTCATAGGGAGATGGACAGTCCGCATCCCTGATGTTATGAATGAGTGCATTCAAGACGAGGCTGGACAGCCATCTGCCAGGGATGCTCTGACTTGGATACCTGCATTGAGCAGGGGGTTGGACTCGATGGCTTTGTAGGCCCCTTCCAACCCTATGATTCTGTGGCTCTACGATTCTATGAAGTATGCTTTGTTTTATGTGTAGGTGCATATCACATACATGTAAACTGGACGCATACCAGAGGGATCTTTTCACATAGAGCTCTCGGTGCTTAGGAAAACCCAAAAGCTGAGGGAGTCCAGGGAGAGACCACAACAAGGTTTTTGAAAGCAATTCCATGATTTATGAAAGAATTTTAAATGAATTAAAAGCACATGGTAACATCAAGAGAAATAGAACTATACATACATTTGGGGAATCAGAATCATACTAACATTCAGAGGGGTAAAGACACACATATACAGTCAATAGCGGAGTACACTGGGATGCATAGAGAACTCTGTGTGTGTGTGTGTGTGTGTGTGTGTGTGTAGTAGGGATGTACGCTGTTGTATAGTCCGCCACACACAGTCAGGTAGGGCAACTGGATTCTGCATGTGAGGTATTATAAAGCTCCGCCACATATCGCCAGTGCTTTGGGCTCTGCCCAGGCCAGACAGGGACTGCAGGTTTGGACAAAGTTCTGAGGGACACCTCAGTGTGACCACTCACAAGTTGTATCATTCTGCCTCATTGTCCCTCAGAACTCTGGCTCACACTAGCAGCAGTGTCATCATCCCAGGGGTCCTCCTTGTCACTTGATGACTGCTCTACTCTGCTGCTGACAGCTGGGGGGAGGTGCTCCTTGGGAATCCATCCCCTGTTGGAGCGTATGAAGGCGAAGGTGGAGACATGTTGTGGTGTGAGTCTGCTTCGGTGGGCGGTGACAATTTTGCCTGTGGTGGAGAAAAGCCTTTCAGAGGCCACACTCGAGGGAGGGCAAGATAGATGCCAAATGGCGACTTTGGTCAGATGTGGCCAAACGCCACGTTTTGTATCCCAGTATAGGAGAGGATCACTCTCTGGGTTGATCTGTGTTCCCGAGAAACTCTCTCTTGAATAACCTTCATGTTCCCGGACAAGCACATCATAGGCTGATGCTTTCCTGGCTGCTTTGGCACATTCCCCCTGCCTGCGCCCACTTACACCAAGCTCCACTGCCATTGAGGAGTAAAAGCTGAACTTGAGACAAGATGCCCCTGTGTCTGACTCTGTTGGTGTGCAGCTGCTGTGGCGTCATCATTGCCCCTCCTGCTGGTGATGGTGCTACTGCTGCAGATATTGTCTTCAGGGGAGGTAGTGGTCCTACTAGCCTCACCCAGCTCCTTCTCATCCAGCTCATCTCTCTGGAAGCACTCCATGACTTTCTCAGTCAAATATTCTTTTACACTTTGGAAGTCAGGGTTGTCATTTGGAGGCTCCGCACTTGTTGTGCTATCCCTGAACTGTGGTTCAAGGAATGCAGCAGCAACGTATTTCATGTCCCCCCTGACTGAAGTGATGTGTTTGTTGGTGCCCAGCTCCTGCAGAAGGAATTCTGCAAGCCTAACTGCAGGACTGGGGAATAATTGACTGCCTCCAGCACTGGTGCACTCACAAATCTCAGAATGGCGTTTTCTCAGCACCCCCTCTATGATCCTCAGCACAGGTAGCACTTGGCCCAGTGTGGCATAGTCTGCACTCAGTACTGCTGTGCATTCATCAAAAATTTTTAAAATGTCCACCAGGTCTTGCATCCAGAGCCACTGATGCGGTGTGACAAAAAATTTGGAGTGGTGTTGTTTCTCAGTGATGTGGTCATTTATAGCTGGTCTCTGCTCACAGAGTCTCTGAAGCATATGCAATGTGCTGTTCCAGCGTGTGGACACATCCAAAATGAATTTGTGTTCTGGAAGGCCACGGCTACGTTGGATGGCGCCAATTGCCTCCATTGCTGAGCAGAACTGCCTGAAGTGGGTGCAAATGGATCGGGCCACCTTAAGCAGCTTGCCAATTTTAGGGGAGGTGTTGCTCAATCCAGAACGCACCACAAGGTTCAAGCAGTGCGCAACGCACGGAACGTGGTTTAGCCGTGCACTGTGGGCTGCTTTTAGGTAGTTTGAGGCATTGTCTGTTGCTACACAGCCCACTGTAAGATTTAAGGGGGCCAACCAGGACTGAACAACACCACTGATGCTGCTGCTGACGTTTTCCGCTGTGTGTGTCCCTGAGAGCATTGTGAGGGACAATGTCGCTGTTCTACGACTCAGTCGGCTGCTCGCACTGATGGATACCCATTGCACGGTGACACAGATAAGACTTTGTTTGGTTACTTGTCCATGTGTCACTCGTCAAATGTACACTTCCTCCAACTGCACATTTCAAATCCTGTTGGAGCACCCGTCTGATTGCAGAAGCCAGGGCTGGAATGGCTACGCCACTAATGTAGTGACGAGAGGGGACATCCCACCGAGGGCACATGCTCTTAATGGAGGTCAAAAGGTCTTCATCTTCCACCAGGGAGAAGGGAAGCATACGTGCTGCAATGGCCACTGTCAGGAGGTGGGTCCACAGTCGTGCCTGGGCACTGTCAGAGGGTAATTTCTGTGTCAGCGCAAGGCATTTCTCCAGCGAGACCTGCCTCTTAGCGAAGTTGCCTTCTGTGCCCTTCCCACCCAGACCACTTTGCGTGAGGTCTTTGGAAGATGAGGCAAAGGCGGTACTGTTCTTTTTGGATGGTTGTGGCTTCCCATTGCTATCTTTGGGCACAAGAAGCAGATGATGCACCTCCATGTGTCGCCTCATGGCAGACGTGCCCACTCGTGGACAGCCCCCTTCTTTTCCTAGCCGCACACAGCTTCGACAAATATCGCACATCACGACATAGTGGTCATTCTCTGCATATTTGAAGAAGCACCACAAATAGGGGCTCACCCTGCCACCACCATTTCTTCTTTGGGGAATGGGGGTTTCGGTTCCAGATGAGGTGGCAGCTGGAGCTGCATGTTTCCACTCATCTGTGGATGGTGTTGTTGATGGTGTTGCTGATGGTGCTGACCAGTGCTTAGCAGGGGACGTTTGTTCCTGAGGTTTGGGATTGCTCCCACAGAACCCAGAAGGCTGGAAGTGGAGAACAGAGTCAGACCCAGTCTCAGCAGGGACATCATTGATATAGAAGAGCTCCTCATCATCTTCGCTGTCCGGATCACTGATGACGCTAAGTCCTCCGGCCTTTTTTTCAAAATCACATGAGCCGCCGCCCATGAGGTGATCATCAGCAGGCAGCTGTGGACCTGGTTCACCTGTCCCACTTCTGCTGTCTGATGCAGGGAGGATGGTTGTGGGTGTCTCTGTAAAGATTCAAAATAGATAGAAGCAGAGTTTCATGAGAAATGCGACTTTTACACATGAGTAATAGCCAAGAGAATAAAACTGTGTTGTTGTAGCAATCTATGAAACATAGCTTGGAGGACTTGCAATCAATCCACATGACACAAGGTGCAGTTGTAAGCTACTCCTGCACTACCGAGCACTGAGAAAACACATTAGGTGCAAAAACAAAAACAAAAACAACTGTACAGACTTGGAAACTCAACGAGAGTTATCTAAACGTGTCCTCACTGGTGAAAGTCTGAAAAGCATGGGGGAGGAGATATCTGGCTCCCCTGCAAGGTCCACTCCTTTCATCAGCTCTATTATACCATTGTGTGGGACTCATCACCCACAGGGCTGGCCCAAAGCATTTTGGTTCCTGAGGCAAAGGGTAAAATGGCACCCCTCCATCCTACATAGGGCGATAGCTGAATCTTACTTGAACAGTGACAATGGGAGAGCCTCTTCCACCACACCAGAGGACAACAAGCTGGCTGAGGAGCTACAAGGCAGTCTGAGGAGCACCCCCAGTTCTGTGCCACAACACCTCGCTGCTCCCTAACGATAGGGCTGGTCCTGACCTAAGCACATACTTGGCGAATCACACTGCCTTTTTACAGGGTGCATTTGTGGTCTCCCAGGAGCAGTGCCTGATTAATCAGGCCCTCTTTTTGTAGTAGCCATATCGGGGGTCAGACTAAAAAGACTAAATAAATCTCTGACTCAGATTTCTGCAACATTTTAAAAACCATCCTCAGAAATGTAATTGCTTAATCAATTCACATTGCAGCTCTAGTTAAAAGAGATCAAGCCCAAACAAGACAGCAAACTATGATGAATGGCTTTGGAAACAAAGCAAGCACAAAACACTGAAATGTTTTCCCATCGAAAAGGTGTATCATTTGAGAAAGTATTGCAGTTCTTTTAAAGACTTGGGGTTTTCTTTAGTACTGGAGCACCATGTAACATTTAAATAATATGAAATATGTTCACAGCAATGAATATGAATGAATGTAAAACAGTTGTGTATGTTTTGTTGTGTTGAAGAAGAAGATCCCTTCCCCAAATGCTCCCCTCCAAAGGTTTTGAACTTCAGCTCCCATCAGGCCCAGCCGGCATGACCAATGGTCAATAATGCTGGGAGTTGTAGCCCAAAACATCTGGAAGACTGCAGGTTGCAGAAGGCTAATGTAGGGACTATTCAAATATTCAAAGATATTTATTTGTATCCAGATATTCACAAGCACCTGTGGTGACAGAGTCTTACCAGATTCATCCTTTGGAATGAGGTAGATATCTTGACTTTCATCCCGCCACTGCAGAGTCTCCTTGGGAACATTTTCATCTGCTTTGGGTTTGGAGACACTGCCCTTCCGCTCACCATCCAAGAACTTTCTTCCTCTTCCTCTGGAGTTGTGGCCGGCTGTGCCTGTGCCACTTTCTGTAGCGGAAATTGGTGGTGTGTGCTGCTTATGGGTGCGGGGTGGACTGGGGCTGGGGCCGCTGTTGCTGCTGGTCACACCTTGGGCTTCCTCCACTTCCATCTCATTATTAAAATACCGCTGAAATGCAACCTCAGCGGTGTATGTTCTCGCCGGGCGTCCACGCCTCTTTTGAATGCTGGATTGACCACGGGTTCCTCTTTTCTCCATGTTCATGTCTCTGGGCAGAAGGAGACATAAATGCATGTGGCAAAGCTGAAATCATGTGAACAGCCTACAATCGCAGATATAGTACAGTGTAGAAGTAGTTACCCTCCAATCCAGCCATTCAATGCTAACTAAATAGGGGCATATTGTACAGCAGACTAGGCTGAAAAGCCCAGGATGGAGGATGTGGTCCATCCATGCCCAGGAGGATGGGGGATGGAATCCTTCCAGCTCCCCCCTCCCCCCACCCCAAAAAGAAATACATAGGCAGGCACATGGGTGAATCCTGGAAAGCCCAGGAGGATGGGGATGGAGGCCTTCCAGCTCCCCCCTCCCCCTGCCCCAGAAAGAAATACATAGGCAGGCACATGGGTGAATCCTGGAAAGCCCAGGAGGATGGGGGATGGAATCCTTCCAGCTCCCCCCTCCCCCCACCCCAGAAAGAAATACATAGGCAGGCACATGGGTGAATCCTGGAAAGCCCAGGAAGATGGGGGATGGAGTCCTTGCAGGATGCCTTCCCACCCAGTTCCCCCTGTTCCTCCATCTCACCCCAAAATCACTACGCATAGGGGCACATTCAGGTAAAGTAAACATACCTTCACTGTAATAAAGAAAAAAGAAAAAAGGTTGAACTGCAGTGCCGTAGAACGTGGGGATGCAGAGAAAGAAACACCCTCCTTGCAGCAGCTGGGATGGAGCAGCAGCGGCGCCTGTTCTAGTCTGTCTCTGGACTCTGGAGTCTAGCTTGGAGCAAGTGAGGCTGCTGCATGACCGCCGTCCTATCTATGTGAACTAAAGTTGGGAATCCAGGGGATAAATGGTCGATGAGTTCCCTCCCCTCAATGACGTTATCTTCCTGGTGGGGTGGGGGGGTGGTCTGGAGGGATCTCACTCACGTGACCTTACCTGACCTGAACCTGACCTCACACAGACAATAAAACTATAAAACAAAAGATGAGGCTATGCAGCTCAGCCTCAGGGCAGGCAGGCTACATGCACTTCGTGACCCCGTCCCTCCCAGCGAAAGAAAGCTGCGTCGTAGCAGGAAAGGAAACTGCATGTTTATTAAATAGTTTTGTGAAATCCTTTTCGCCATCTTTCATCCAAATTTGCGAAGTTGCCTTCGTAAATACCTTCGTAAAACTTTTGGCAGATAAAAAAAATAAAGTGTCGTGTGAGCTCACATTCGGGTAGACCGGGGTGCCCCATCCTGGAATAGGGTTCGGCGAACCGAATGTGGCTGATTTTGGGCCCATTTCACTTTCGAGAGAATTTCTCTGACATCCCTACCCGGGGGAGATCTGCGGGTAGGGATGGCAGAGAATTTCTCCCCGAATCTTCGGGAGGCCAAGTGCCGATGCATTCGCCCCCCCTAAAGTGTTGGGGAAATTCTCCGCCGGTCCCACGCCCCCCCCCCCCCGGGATGGGACTTACTTTCGGTGAATGTCCCTCCTGGTGGCGTTTTGGCGAGGGCGGGGGTGGCGGCCAGTCTCCCGACTGGCTGCCGCCACCACCATTACAAAATACAAAAGTAAAAACAAACACACACACACCCATGATAGGCTATGTGGCGATTTACATAGCCTATCATGGCTGACTTTGGAAATCTAGCCGTGATAGGCTACGTAAATTGTTACGTAGCCTATCACGGGTTTTTTTTTTCCTTCACTTTTTCTTTCACTGCCGGGGAGGAGGGGCGCCTCCACCCCCGAGCCTGAACTTCGGGGGGAGAAGAGAAGCACCTCCCCCCACCTCGAAGCAAGCTGCGGGACATGGTAAGTCCCTTTCCTCCATCCCTATCTGTGGGGGGGGCAGGGGGGGCAGGCCGTTCTGCCACAGATTTTGGGGGGCCGAATGCACTGGCATTCAGCCTCATTGAGATCTGTGGCAGAATTCTCTGACATCCCTATAGGTTTTATTTATTTATTTATTTATTTATTTCATTTTTTTATACCACCCAAAAGCTGAAGTTCTCTGGGTGGTTCACAAAATTAAAACCACAAAAATAGAACATAAATTACAATATAAAATATAATAGATTGAAACTATGGAATAAAAATACAAGTGTAAAACCTAGCAGCGCGCGCACATATGAACATGCACGCGCATACACACACACACCAGTAGCAGCAGAAGCTAATGATGTTTAAGCACCGTTAGCATCTGCAGACTGGAATGAATGTGTTCAGTTATGCCTTAACCCCCGCGCCAGCTTGTGTGGCTGATGGGGGGGCCTTTGTGGGCGGGTGGGCTAAGAGGACATGGCCGCCAGTCATTGGTGCACCCCCAGTGGCATCACCATGGAAGCAGGGGCTGGCAGAGTTGCCTTAAGCTCTGCCCCCCTCCCATCTTCAGCTGTCTCGCTCACATGGCTCTGTCAAGTGCGAGGAGGAGCCGACGGCAGAAGACTCAGTGAGAGGACAGCCTCGTCCGCCTGCTTTTTTGCCTCTCACCCAGGGCGCGGCCTTTCTGTGCACCGCCACCTGCTCCATGGACACAGCGGGTGCAGTGGCTGGCACCAGCTGGCCTTGTACTTGCAGCTGCCGGCACGCAGCAGTTTTTTGGGGGTGCAAGTGATTGCTCTAAACGCCGCACCATGTCATAGAATCATAGAATCATAGAATAGGAGGGTTGGAAGGGGCCTACAAGGCCATCGAGTTCAACCCCCTGCTCAATGCAGGAATCCAAGTCAGAGCATCCCTGACAGATGGATGTCTTGAAGGCCCCCAGTGTGGGAGAGCCCACCACCTTCCTAGGTAATTGGTTTCATTGTCGTATTGCTCTAACAGTCAGGAGGTTTTTCCTGCTGTTCAGCCGGAATCTGACTTCCTGTAACTTGAGCCCATTATTCTGTGTCCTGCACTCTGGGATGATCAAGAAGAGATCTGGCCTTCCTCTCTGTGACAACCTTTCAAGTACTTGAATAGCACTCTCATATCTCCCCTCAGTCTTCTCTTCTCAAGGCTAAACATGCCCATTCCTTTCAGTCTCTCTTCATAGGGCTTTGTTTCCAGTCACACAATCTCACGCCCCTTATCAGCCCTCTGCGTCGCCGCTTCCACTTGCGCAGCGGTAGGCACAGTCCCAGCCTGCACCTGGAGGTCCCCGTCGCCAGCAGCTGCAGGCTCTGGCTGGGTCTGTCAGGCGTCGGCTGCCGTTCCGGGCACCGCGCACACCCCACGCCTTCAGGTGCTCCTGGGGGTCCCCATCGCTGGCGGCCACCAGCTCTGGCTGGTCCTGTCAGGCGTTGGCAGCCGTGCTAGGCAGCTTGAGTGCCCCTGCATCGTCCCCTTGTGTCTGCTTCCGGCCATTCGGCCAGGGTGGATGCAGCAGCCAGATCCAGCCAGCCCTGGTTTATCACTGGCAGTGAGTGGCCTCTGTCAGTCTGCAGGCTCCTTGCCAGGCACGCTGTACCACGGCGACCGCTGGGCCTTCCCTCATCTGTCACCCATGCATAGGGATGTACGAAAGGTTGGGGGGGAGGCGTTCCGTCCCTCCCCCAGGAATCCTCGATGGGGGGAGGCAATCCAGTCCTCCCCCCCAGAATCCTCAATGGCCGGCTGTGCTCTGCGGCAGCTCTGTGGAGCCGCCACCAGGCCCAGGCCAGAGCCGTCCGCAGCCGGATTTCCGGCCGCGGAGGGCTCTGGGTAAAAACAAAAATACGTACGCAAATGGCGGCAGCTACAGCCGCTGCCATTTGCGTTCCTTATTTTTCGCCATCTTAGTCTACATAAATATTTACGTAGACTATTACAGCGAAAATAAAGGGGAACGCAAATAGCGTAGTGGGCGCTATTTGCTTCCCTTTTTGATTCGTAAATATTTACGTAGGCTAAAACGGCGAATCAAAAAGGAATGCAAATAACGCCCACTATGCTATTTGTGTTCCCCTTTATTTTTGCCGTAAATAGTCTATGGTATAGTCTACTATTAGTCTACTATTAGTCTAAATAGTCTACTATTAAGACTAATAGTCTTAGTCTACGTAAATATTTACGTAGACTAAGATGGCGAAAAATAAGGAACGCAAATGGACAAAATGAGGAATAAACATACCAGGGAATATGAAGAACTATATTCTTCCATTATGTGTGTGTGTGTGTGGGGGGGGAATCTCCCTCAATCCAGCTGTTCCCTGGAAACCCCCCCCCCATTCACCCAAGGGTCTTCTGAGATAACTAACAGGAGGTCTGATAATGAACTGGATGTGGAAATACAAAGCTGAGCAGAGAGGAGAACCAGCTCTGTGCATGTCTACTCAGAAGTAAGCCTTATTGAGTTCAATGCAACTTACTCCTACACATGTCAGCACCCCGCTTGCCCCCAGCTCAGCTCTGTATTTCCACATACAGCTCATTAGCAAACCTCCTGTTAGTTATCTGGGTGACATTGGGCTGGACTGTCACCACTACACCATACTTCTGTTATATGAAACTCTTGAAGAAAAAGAGACAGTATAATGGAAAGTTCTTTCTGAAGGAGTCACACTTCACTTGTACAAATGCAGCATGTAGGGAAAGATCAGCAACTTATATTCTCTTTGTTTGAATAAAAAGCACACTCTGCACATGCTCAGGGAATGGACAAAATGAGGAATAAACATACCAGGGAATATGAAGGACTATATTCTTCTTGTGTGTGTGTGTGTGTGCGTGGAATCTCCCTCCATCCAGCTGTTCCCTGGAACACCCCCCCTTCACCCAAGGGTCTTCTGAGATAACTAACAGGAGTTTTGAGAATTCTCTGACATCCCTAGAACATGGTAGCTAATCCTTCATTCAATTCCAGTAACTTCTTCAGTCATTTAATGAAGATCTAAATCTAGGAATGGGTGAGATGTTGCCAGCTGTACGGTACCAATAGTAGTTTCAATGAAGGAGCAGAACAGAATAACACAGTTGGCCAATTGTTAGCCCACCCATCTCCTCATCATTGACCCTGACTTGCTGGCCTCAGAAGCCAGAATTACAGTGACTGTCTTGGCCAAAATGCAAGGAAGCGGCACCAAGAAAGTGGCACTTCTCTCAGGCATTTAGCAGCATATAGCGCGAGTCTCTTGATGGTCTCTGGCTGATTCTTTTGAATTGTTTTACATATATGTTGTTGCCGTGTGTGTTATTTGCTTTATGCCATTATATGAATGCTTTTTTATATTTCATATAATGTATTCTAATGGTTTTTAATTGTTGTGAACCACCCAGAGAACTTGGGCTATGGGGAGGTATAGAAGAAATATAATAAATGAATGAATGAATGAATGAATGAATGATTGAATGAGAAGATCATGCCAAAAGCAGTTTGTCAAAGGAGGCATGCCAGATGTTCAGTCTGGCAAATCAATAAGGCACCACAAAGGAAAGAGAGCTGGAGGGATATTGGCGGAGTATAGGTAATAGGTTATATCCCTATTGTTGACTTTGACTAAGGGGGTCTGCTGGTGCTTCATGAAGATCCCTCCCAAGCACCAAAGCTGTGATGGAAGAAAATAACTAATATGGATATCCAGGTTCAATTTTCATAAGACAAGAAGCCTATATCTTCAGAAAAATAGAAATCTTGGTCATTATTTGGATAATGGTCTTCTCGGCATTGAAAACAGTAATCCATGTCTGAAAAAGAAAACACGGTTTTCAGCAAACGGCAACTCTATGTATAGTACAGCTTTCCCTATTTGGTGCCCTCCTGATGCATTTGGACTACAATTCCCATCATCTCCAGCCAGCATTGGACATGCTTGCTGGACAATGATAGGAGTTGTGGTCCAACCCATTTTGAGGGTACCAGGTTAGAGAAGGCTGGTAAAGAGCAATATTTCAATCAAGTATGCCTCCCCTTTAAAAATCATATGAAATTATGAGGATCCCTTTTTTGATTTTATGTCCCCTTGTTTTACCCACTGCCTCCCAACACATTGGCTCCCTGGGTGAATGGAGGAACCTTCTTTTTCAGCCAAGCAGGAGAAAGCCTTCAAAGTTTGGATTTCACTGGCTATTTAGGGCACAACCCTATGCATGTTTAGACAGAAAAAAAGGCCTACAACTCCCAGCATTCTCCAGCCAGCATGGCTGGCTGGAGAATGCTGGGAGTTGTAGGACTTTTGAAACATGCTTAGGATTGTGCCATGCAATTCATCTGGCAGAGCTTGGCATCTTTTAAAATATTTTTTTTAAGCAGTTCCTTTAGGTGGGAAAGCACTGCTTGGGTGGGAAAGCAGTGTCTTGTCACCTCCAAATCAGGAGGCAATTTGCTTTCATTGGGATTCCCCTCCATCCTTGAAAAGAGGCAGACACAGGCAAACCTCCAGAGTTTGCAAATGGCAAACCGGAGAACAAGAACTGGATTCAATGGCTGTGGATGATAGAACGAAAGATCCCTAACAATCTACGAAAAAGAAACGGAACAAATTTGATAACATTCGTACATAACTACAGTAGAGCTGGGCATCATCAGCATATTGGTGGCACCAAACTCCAAAACTCCGGAAAACCTCTCCCAGTGGTTTCATTTAGATATTAAATAATGTGGGGGACAGAACAGAACCCCAAGGGACCCCACAAGCTAATGGCCACCAAGTCGAACAGGCATCCCCCAACACCACCTTCTGAGTTTGTCCCACTAGGAAGGAATGGAGCCACTGTAAAACAGTACCCCCAAGTCCCATCCCAGTGAGGCATCCCAGAAGAATACCATGGTTGATGGTATTGAATGCCACTGAGAGGTCCAGCAGAACTAACAGGGAGACACTCCCCCTATCCTGTTCCTGGTGTAGGTCATCCACCAAGGTGACCAAAGCTGTCTCCATCCCATACCCAGGCCTGAAACCAGATTGAAATGGATCAAGATAATCCATTTCATCCAGGAACCCCTGGAGCTGGGAGGTCACCACATGCTCTAATACCTTGCCCAAAAATGGTATGTTAGGGACTGGATGATAGTTATCTAGTATGGGATGGTGGGATTCAGGGATGGCTTCTTCAACAGAGGTCTCACAACCTCTTTTAAGCATAATGTTCCAAAGAGGGATTAACCACTCCCATTACCCACTCAGCCAGTCCTCCTCTGGCCTCTTGAATAAGCCATGAAAAGCAAGGATCCAGCATACATGTGGTGGCTCTCACCACTCCAAGGATCCTGCCCACATCCTTGGGCTGAACAAATTGAAAACAATCCATCGACACTGAACAAGCAGGAGCCAAAGTGACATCCACAGGATCTGCATCAACTACAGCATCCAACTTCCAAGTCAGAATGGTTCCAAGCGATTTTATCAGCAAAGTGCTGAACAAATTGTTCACAGCAGGCTGTCGAGTAGTCAGAATTTTTATCACATGGGCCAGGAAGTAGAAGGCCCCTGGCCAGTTGAAATAGCTCCGCTGGCTGGCTCCCTACAGATGCAATGGTGGCAGGAAAAAAAGACTTCTTTGCTGCCCTCACTGCCATGGAGTAGGCTCTAGCCCGTTTTTGATCGGACTTGTTCCGAGTTTTCTGCCAACGTCTCTCTAGTCTCCGTCTCATTCGCTTCATCACCACCAGTTCCCTAGAGAACCAGGGTGCTGGTCTGGCTCCAGTCCATGAGAGGGGATGCTCAGGAGCAATCGTGTCCACCACCCTACCCATTTCCCTATTCCAGAGATCAGCCAGGGCTTCGACAGAACCACCTGCCGAGGCAGCAGGAAAATCCGCAAGAGCTGTCAGGAAACCATCTTGATCCATCAGCCTCCTGGGACCGACCAGCTTAAATGGTCCCCCATCCCTGCCGAGGCACTGAGTTCCAGTGAGTCTAAACCCCACCAGGTAGTGACCTATCCATGACAACAGAACAACAGAAAGTTCCTCCACACCCAGATCACCGTCATCCTGCTCAGCATAGAAAACTAGAGTGTGACCTGCTGTATGAGTGGGGCCAGAAACCCCTTGGGACAGACTCATAGTCATTATGGAGGACATGAAGTCCTGAGCCACTCCCAACTAGGGATGTATAAAAGTGACTTACCTGTTCGCGGATTATGTTTATGGTGGGGGGAGAGGCATTACGTCCCTCCCCCCGGAATCCTTGAATGGCCGGCTGTGCTCCGCAGCAGCTCTGCAGAGCAGCCGGCCAGGCCCAGCCAGGCCCAGCCAGGCCAGAGCCGTCTGCAGCCGGATTTCCAGCCGCGGAGGGCTCTGGGTAAAAAAAAACCCCATGTACGCAAATGGCAGCGGCTATGGCTGCCGCCATTTGAGTTCCTTCTGTTTGGCCATCTCAATCTACGTAAATATTTATGTAGACTATGACGGCGAAAATGAAGGGGAACACAAATAGCATAGCAGGTGCTATTTGCGTCCCTTTTTCATTCACCATTTTAGCCTACGTAAACATTTATGTAGGCTAAAATGGTGAATCAAAAGGGGACGCAAATAGCGCCCGCTATGCTATTTCCATTCCCCTTTATTTTTGCTGTCATAGTCTACGTAAATATTTATGTAGATTAGGACGGTAAAAAGAAGGAACACATTTGCATACGCGGTTGTTGTTTTTTTAAACCCACCCAAGCATGACAGGATACGTAAAGATTTACGTAGCCTATCACGTCGTTTTTTTTTTTTTAAACCTAGCCATGATAGGCTATGTAAATCTTTACGTAGCCTATCACGTCTTTTTTTTTTTTTTACACAAGCCTGGAAATGGCGGCGGTGGCAGCCAGTCGGAAGACCAGCCGCCGCAGCTGCCACAGCCACCGCAGCTGCCATCACACAGAAGATCCACCACAGGTAAGTCTCGTCCCAGGGGGTATCCGCGGGGAGGGGCAGGCCATTCTGCCACGGAGTTCGGGGGCTGAATGCACCAGCATTCGGCCTCACCGAGATCTGTGGCGGAATTCTCTGACATCCCTACTCCCAACCGGGCAGGATCAGCATGGATGTTGAAGTCTCCCAGCAGAACAAGCCGATGGGATTCCATCCCCGCTGCCGAGATCACCCCAGCTAGCTCAGGAAGGGAGACTGTTGGGCAACAGGGTGGGCAGTACACCAAGATAATCCTTATTCTGTCCCGAGCACCCACTTTTAAGTATACACACTCAAACCCAGTAGACTGTGGGCCAAGGCACCTGGTGAGGGGGATAGTATCATGATAAATCACTGCAACTCTGCCCCCCCACCCCCCAGGTCTAGCCTGCTGTTCTACAGAAAACCCTGGAGGACAAAGCTGAGATAGATTAACACCCCCAGCTTCATCCAACCGGGTCTCTGTAATACATGCCAGGTTGGCATGCTCATCCAAGAGCAAGTCCTGAATGGCAGCTGTCTTACCTTTCACCAACCTGGCATTCACCAACAGTATTTTCAACCCAGGGAGACTGCTGCTAAGGCTATCCAGGTTACTTGTATTGGGGGACTGCTTGGGGACAACCATGTAGGGATGGCAGATAATTCCACCACGGATCTCAGTGAGGCCGAATGCCAGTGCATTCGGCCCCCCGAAATCTGTGGCGGAACAAAGCCCCCCCACCCCCCACCCTGCGAAATGGGCCCAGAACAGAGCCCCCAACCCAGGAGGTGCGCGTGAAACAGAGCACTTACCTGCTGCCATCCGCACCGACTAGCGAACGGCGGCCGCCTCCACGGCCACCATTCGCTTCCTCTTCATAGATGTGATAGGCTACGTAAATACGTAGCCTATCACGGCTAACCAGGGATGCTTTTTGCGTCCCTGTGGAGGCCATGATAGGCTACATAAGAATTTACGTAGCCTATCATGGCAAGGTAAATCAAAACAAAACACACACATGTACGTAAATGGTGGTGGCTACGGCGGTCGCCATTTGCATTTCTTTTTTTTGCTGTTTTAGCCTACGTAAATATTTACGTAAGCTATTATGGCGAAAAAAAAGGAACGCAAATGGCGACCACCGTAGCTGCCCTCATTTGCGTATGCTTTTTTTTTTTTTTACTTTGCTGTGATAGGCTACGTAAATATTTATGTAGCCAATCATGGTTAAATAACAGGGACGCAAGC
Organism: Heloderma suspectum; assembly: GCF_057233095.1. Taxonomy (NCBI): domain Eukaryota; kingdom Metazoa; phylum Chordata; class Lepidosauria; order Squamata; family Helodermatidae; genus Heloderma; species Heloderma suspectum. The sequence goes on along the minus strand of NC_139463.1, from coordinate 111,879,563 downwards.
GGCAGCGGCTACGGCAGCCGCCATTTGCGTCCCTGCTGCCCAGTGGCCGGATGTCTGGCTGCGGGAGGAGCTGGCTGGCGGCTCCACGGAATCCCCGCGAAGTGGAGCTGGATGGGCAGGACTCCAGGGGGAGGGATGGAGCGCCTCCCCCCTCGTCAAGGATTCTGGGGGGAGGGACAGAGTGCCTCCCCCCCCACTGTGAAGCAGATCTGCGAAATGGTAAGTGACTTTCGTACATCCCTACAACCAGGACCCTGTTATGGTCCCCACTCCCCTAAACACGCAACTGTCTCCCCAACCATATCTCCCTCTGCCCTCTATACTTGTGATGGCTGCTCCCTGTGTCCCTTCATCTCCCCTTCTTTCTTCGAAGCACATCCCTCCAAAGATAGATGTGTACCAACACCCCCACCCCTCCATTAACAAGGGGCATGACCCTCGCCCTCGTGTGCTCCAAAAGTGGGTCCCTCAAAGGGGTGAACCCCTTTGTTGTTGACCCTTTGGTGGCCGTCCTGCTCCCACAGGAGCCTAGCTTTTATGCCCCCAGCCCAGGAAGGTGACACAATTGTGCTGGGAGGGAGTGGCAGTCCTGGGAGAAGCTGCTGAGTCAGGGCTTTAATCCTGAGAAGAGGCAGCGCTCACAATGATGTGGTGGATCAGGAGTCCCAGAGGCAGAAGCAGAGGTCACAACAAGCAGCAGACTCCCTATCCTTCCACCTTGCAGTTGTTCTTGGTTGGGGTCCTTCTCCCCCTTCCAAGGAAAGGTGTGGCTTTCACCCTCCTTGATGGGGAAGGAGAAAGTCACTTCTGATGGTGACACATAGTTCTGAGGTTTGCCTCAGGCGGACCAATTGCACCAGACCGTTTAGTATCGCTCTACCAACCCTCTGGAACATATTAGCAAGTCCCATTACACAAGCATCAACTGTTTTAATGTTTAAATATCTTCTTATGACCCATCTTGTCACTCAGGCTTTCCTCAATGTGTTACTCAGCCAGATATAGTCTGTAGTACCCAGCAGAGTGTATTATTTTATTGCAATTCAGTAATTATTTACTTTTGTATTTTAGTATTTTACTTCTTTATTATAGTAGCAATTACACTGTCTGTTCACTGCTTTGATAACTTTGTGGAAGGCATTATCTACATTTGTGTATTAAATGAAATAAATTAAAAGCCAAGGGACTAGCCATGATAGCCTTGTCTGGACTCACTCAGGAGCTGAGATACCCAGTCTGATATTTAATGGTCAGGAAAACCCCAACTTTTTCATGAAAGTTAGGAGCATAAGAAGAGCCATGCTGGATCAAATCAAGGATCCATCTGGTCCAGCATTCTGTTCACACAGTGGCCAATTAGCTGTTGACAAGGAGCCCACAAGCAGGACATGAGTGCAACAGCACCCTCCCACCCATGTTCCCCTGCAACTGGTGTACATAGGCTCACTGCCCCTGGTACTGGAGGTAGCACATAGCCATCAAGACCAGGAGCCATTGCTAAACTTTTCCTCCAGTAATTTGTCCAAACCCCCTTTAAAACCATCCAAACTGGTGGCCATCACTACCTGGTATTCTCTGGTAGCAAATTCCATAGTTTAACTATGTGTTGTGTGAAGAAGTACTTCCTTTTATATGTCCTGAATCTCCCACCAATCACCTTCATAGGATGACCCTGGGTATGCTCAGAGAGGGAGAAAAGTGAATCACTTTCCACATTATCCACACCATCCATACCCGTACCAGTTCCTGGAGAACATGAGGAGGAGGGTGATGTTGCACTTTGGGATGTATGAAAGTCACTTACCTTTTCAAACGGCGACATTTGTGGTGGGGGGGAGATGCTCCGTACCTCTCCCCGAAATTCTCTCCAGCCAGTTCCGCTCCGCAGTGAACCAGACATCCAGCTGCTGGGCAGCCTGCAGGTGCACAAAAGGGGGCTGCTGTAGCCGCCACCATTTGTGTCCCTGTATTTTGCCGTGATAAATATTTACGTAGCTTATGTATTTACGTATGTAAATATTTACGTAGCCTATCAGGGCAAAAAAAAACCAGCGAACGCAAATGGTGGCGGCTATGGTGGCCGCCATTTGCATTCTTTTTTTTTTTTTGCCATGATATGCTACGTAAATATTAGTGTAACCTATTACGGCAAAAGAGATGGGCGCAAATGGCAGCCACTATGCCATTTGCGCCCCTCTCTTTTGCTGTAATAGGCTACGTAAATATTTATGTAGGCTATCATGGCCAAAAAAAGGGAACGCAAATGGCGGCCACCATAGCCACCGCAATTTGTGTTCCCTTTTTTTGCCATGATAGGCTATGTAAATACTTATGCAGCCTATCACGGCTTCCACAGGGACGCAAATGGCATCCCTGCGTTAGCCGTGATAGGCTACATAAGTATTTACGTAGCCTATCACGGCTATAGTGATGAAGCAAATGGTGGCCGCGGATGCAGCCACCATTTGCAAGTCAGCACGAACGGCAGCAGGTAGGTGTCCTATTTTGCATGCCTTTTGTGGGGCGGAGGGTGGGAAGGCTTCATTCCACTACGGATTTCGGGTCCGTGGTGGAATTCTCTGACATCCCTAGTTGCACTCATGTCCTGCTTGAGGGTTCCTGGTCAACAGCTGGTTGGCCACTGTCTGAACAGAATGTTGGACTAGATGGACCCTTGGTCTGGTCGAGCATGGCTCTTCTTATGTTCTTAATATAGATTTGTCACAGCAATTGTATTCTGTTTAGAAATATGAGGAGAATGAAATATTAACACTATACATGAATTTAGATCCACTCATGACTTCAAACTATTTGCTACATTTATGTTCAAATAAAGGTACAATTTTGAAGTATAATGCAGGCTTATATCCAGGAAAAGTCAGATATGAAGAAGTCCCAGTGGGACTATCAGACAAATTGTCTCAGTTAAGTTACCACCCAATCCTGACAGCAATAACTAACTTCAGCTGTATCAAGATTATACATGTTTATAATATTTAATGTGTTCTTCTTAGCTGCTCTTTCCTGTTCAGTTCCGGCCTCAGTACAATGATATAGCATTTCAGAGAAAAAATGCAACCCAGTAAGCCTGCACTGGAGGCTAAGATGGAGAAGACCTCCACAGCCACCATGTATTTCCCCTTGGTACTCAGGTAGGTTGGAACGAAGGATAACCAAACACTGCAAAAGACCAACATACTGAAGGTGATAAACTTGGCTTCATTGAAACTGTCTGGCAATTTCCTGGCTAGGAAAGCTACAGTTAAACTGACAATAGCCAAGAAGCCCAGAAAGCCCAAGACACAATAGAACATGTTGACGGACCCTTCATTACATTCCAATACCATTTGCTTTGTCATGGAGTGCATGTCCAAATCTGGATATGGATGAGAGGTTGCCAGCCACAAAGTACAAATAGTGGCTTGAATGAAGAAGCAGGAAAGGACTATGAAGGTTGCCAATCTTTTCCCTACCCATTTCCTCATCCTAGTTCCAGGCTTGGTGGCCATGAAAGCCACAATAACAATGATGGTTTTGGCCAACACACAAGAAACTGCCACTGAGAAGATGATGCCAAAAGCTGTTTGTCGAAGGAGGCATGTAACTTCCTCAGGTTGCCCGATAAATAGAAAAGTACAGAGGAAGCAGAGCAGGAGGGAGATCAGAAGACTGTAGGTGAGGTTCCGGTTGTTGGCTTTGACCATAGGAGTATTCTTGTGCTTCATGAAAACCCCAAGTACCAAAACTGTGATGAAAGAAAAGGAAAGAGCAAGAATGGCCAGACTGACTCCCAACGGTTCTTCATAAGAGAGGAAGCTTATTTCTTTTGGAATGCATAGATACTTCTCATGGTTTGGATACTGATCTTCTGGGCACTGAAAACAGTCATCCATGTCTGAAAAAAGAAAAAAGAAAAGGTTTGAAATATGGCAACTGCATCACAGCCAGTACTTTTGAATATGTCTTACCATTTTTGTTAGAAATCTTCCCTTCTGGACATGGAAGGCAATCATAGCAGCAAAACGGTTTCCCTTCCTTTTTGGCTTTTCTATAACCCACAATGCAATTGTCATTACAAACAGAGAGGGGCTGCACCTGTACATACATGAAAAATGTGAATGCTTCAAATCAAGATTCCAAAAATATGTTTTCTTAGTATCTTAGTTTTTATTATACAATTAAGTTGTGGTTTGATGGGCAGGTATAACAGGGTTATTTCTTGACAGTGCTGTATATTCAACCTCCATCATCATTTATTAGGGATGGTGATGGAGTCTGGTTGGGGGCTTGAGCTTGGTGGATTACCACCAGCTCGCCCCCCTGGACTGGAGTCTGCAGACTGCCACACTTGCCTGACTTAGCACACATTGAGTTGGGCAAGCACGGCAGGTCTCATTGCTCTGCCAAGCCCCCATTCTGTGTAAAATGGCAGGTCAGCCTTTTCTGTAAAGGCCGAATTTTATGCAAATGGCAGTTGTAAAGAGACCAATTTATTCAGCTTTACAGCTGTAAATGGTAAATGGTAAAATTGGCCTTTATGGAAAAGGCTGAGCCACCATTTTGCGCAGAATACAGGCTTGGCAGAGGAGTGAGACACCACACGCCACACACCGGGCACCCGCCCAGTGGCTCACTGCAGATGGCGAGCAGGGTTGAGCATCCAGTGGGCATCCGGAGAGCAGTGCCCAGCACAGAATGGGGAGAGTTCACACATCCTTATTATCTATTGCAATATTGAAAATGCTGACAATGTGGGAATACTTTGCCTTCATCTGAAGGCATATTCTTTATATTGTTTCTGGTATGTTTTACATTTTACTCTTCATTTCTACTAAGCCTTTCACTGTGACAATTGTTAAAGCTACATGTATGAAGAGAGTTCTATATGTTGAAGTGGCAGGAGTGGGCTGCCTAACTTCCTCAACCCCCAGTTTTTTGCAGGCTCTGTTTGGAATGTGAAAATATGGGTAAACCTGTGCTGCTGTTGAAAGTCCCTGACACATAGAGGATCTTTATTCCAGGAGTAGCTGATCCACCACCACCCTTTTTGGATTGGGAAATGTACGTAGGTGGTGTTGATTAGTTTTTTGTATATAGAGTGTGATTCATGATAAACATGCAAATTCTTTGATGCAGTAAAAAGGAAGTGTGCTTTGTCTGTGCATATTATACATCTCCACAAGGGCCTGTCTTAAATTTTTGATATAAATGGATATCTAATACATATGTAAAAACTAGTTGACATCAAAGATAGCATTTTATCCATCTTAAAAGGAATTTCAGATACATGTTGCCAAACTCCTTTTGGTTTAAAGGGAGCGAGGCATGAGAACAACTTTCCTTTGTTATATTAGGCATTTAATGTATTGGGACTCTTCCAAGAGGAATCTGAAAACATATGATAAGAGTAGGGGTGCACGAAAGTCACTTACCTGGTCTTGTAGCTTGCTTCGCGGTGGGGGGGAGGCGCTTCGCTGCTCCCCCCGAAGTTCAGGCAGGGGGGGAGGCTTCCCTCCTCGCCCGGCCGAAATTCAGGCTGGGGGGGAGGCTTCCCGCCTCGCCCGGCCGAAATTCAGGCCAGGGAGAAGCGCCCCGTCTCCCTGGCCGCGAACTTCAAAAGAAAAAAAAAACGCCCCTGTGATAGGCTACGTAACGATTAACGTAGCCTATCATGGCTAGATCTGCAAAGTCAGCCGTGATAGGCTACGTTAATCGTCACGTAGCCTATCACGGGTGACTTTGGAAAAAAAAAAAAGCGCGTACTCAAATGGCGGCCCCCATAGGGAGCCGCCATTCACATTCCTTATTTGGTCCCTGTAGTCTACGTAAAGATTTACGTAGACTACGGTGAAAATAAGGGCAACACTATTTGTGTTGTCCTTATTTTTGCCGTAGTCTACGTAAATCTTTACGTAGACTACAGGGACCAAATAAGGAACGCGAATGGCGACTCCCTATGGGGGCCGCCATTAGCCGTACGCGCTTTTTTTTTTTTTTTTTTAAGTCACCCATGATAGTCTACATGACGATTAACGTAGCCTATCACGGCTGACTTTGCAAATCTAGCCATGATAGGCTACGTTAATCGTTACGTAGCCTATCACAGGGGTGTTTTGTTTTTTTTTACTTTGCTTGTAATGGTGGTGGCGGCAGCCGGTCGAAAGACCGGCTGCCGCCCCTGACGAAGACCTGCCGAACTGCCACCGGGACCCGCTGCCAGGAGGGACATTCGTGAAAGGTAAGTCCCATCCCAGGGGGGGGGGGCAGAGAAGTTCTCCCCGAACAACCTTCGGAGGACCGAATGCATTGGCGCTTGGCCCCCCGAAGTTTCGGGGAGAAATTCTCTCCCATCCCTAGATAAGAGGCCCTGTAACAAGCACACTTGAGACAAATAGTAAAACATGTTAGTCAGCTCTGGCCTATATAATACAAATCAGAAGATCTGTTTTTCAAAGGTACTGAGCACCACTATCTCCCATTGACTTCAGCCCCTCTCAACTTTTAAAAATCTAACCCTGTTTCTGTAACAAAAGTGGATATAACATATGGGTGATAGGTTTAGATATGCTGGAAATTAATTTTAATGTTATTTGTGCAGGGCTATCTTGTTAGCATATGCATTTTTGTCTATGGGTAGTAATTCAGCAAGGCCTTTTCTCAGACACCCAACACTCATGCATAGAATGCAGACTTCCTGTTATCTGTGGTCCCAGCTTGCATTGCAGAATATACACATAGAGGGGAATGCACAAAGACATCCACTGCTCAGACATCCAAACTCAACTAGTTCGAGATTGGGGGACACAGCCAGGCAGCCACATGCTATCATAGCAAGGCCAACATCATGTTCCCACTGCCCTTTCAACACAAGAAGCCCCCATCATGCATATAATGCATACAGTGGCCTCATGACTGAGCTAACTCAGTGCTTGAAGAGTGAACCACTTCTGAAACATTGTGGAATACACTTGACACCCCCCTCCCCCAAAAGATTTTACCTGGTTGAACTCAGGAGGCCATATGATGGAATCTTCATCAATAGTGACAACTTTTTCAGAGGGAGCTTTTGGATCTGTCTTTCCAATTCTGGCTCTATGAAAGGACTGGTTTGAGAACGTCACCCAATTGATGATATCAAATCCTGCTACTAATTCCCCATTTTGATTGAAAGAAATTGTTTCTCCAGCAGCATTGTTAAATGAGACACTTGTCAGAAACTGATGGAGCTAAATTGGAAAATAAGGAAAGAATAATGATTTACTCAGGCAAATATACAATAGGGTGATTATAATAAGAGATCTGTGTCAGAACCTGATTTCCTGGAGCCAAGGCAAAAATCACACTAAGACCTTTTATTGCAGTACTTTCTGTAATTAGCTATGAGCTTTTGTAGTCCCAATAATGATCCAGTTAATGGATTACATCCTAGTTCCCTGACAAGAATCAGTTCATGAACATGATAACAAAAGACCCAGACTGCCCTGGGTTCAAGCACATAGAATAAATCCAAATACGTTCACAGTTCTAGTGAAACCAGGAAGCTTCTTTCCAGCTTACCAATATGTTGCTTCCAGCAGAGTATACTTCTGGTTTGTTGTTGTTGTTGTTGTTCAGTCGTTCAGTCGTGTCCGACTCTTCGTGACCCCATGGACCATAGCACGCCAGGCCTTCCTGTCCTGCGCTCTCTCCCGGAGCGTGCTCAAGTTCATATTCATTGCATCCGTGATGCTATCTAGCCATCTCATCCTCTGCCGTCCCCTTCTCCTTTTGCCTTCAGTCTTTCCCAGCATCAAGGTCTTTTCCAGGGAGTTTTCTCTTCGCATTAGGTGGCCAAAATATTGGAGCTTCAGCTTCAGTATCTGTCCTTCCAATGAGCACTCAGGGTTGATTTCCTTTAGGATGGACTGATTTGACCTCCTTGCAGTCCAGGGCACTCGTAAGAGTCTTCTCCAGCACCACAGTTCGAAAGCATCAATTCTTCGGCGCTCAGCCTTCCTTATAGTCCAGCTCTCACAGCCATACATTACTACTGGGAAAACCATAGCTTTGATTAGACGGACCTTTGTCGGCAAGGTGATGTCTCTGCTTCTTACTATGCTGTCTAGGTTGGCCATAGCTTTCCTCCCAAGGAGCAAGCGTCTTTTAATTTCATGGCTACAGTCACCGTCTGCGGTGATCTTGGAGCCCAAGAAAGTAAAATCTGTCACTGCTTCCATTTCTTCCCCTTCTATATGCCAGGAGGTGATAGGGCCAGATGACATGATCTTCGTTTTTTTAATGTTGAGTTTCAAACCAGCTTTTGCACTCTCCTCTTTCACCCTCAACAAGAGGCTCTTGAGATCCTCTTCGCTTTCTGCCATTAGGGTGGTATCGTCTGCATATCGGAGGTTGTTGATAATTCTCCCGGCAATCTTAATTCCGACCTCTGATTCATCCAACCCGGCATTTCTCATGATGTACTCTGCATATAAGTTAAATAAGCAGGGTGACAATATGCAGCCTTGTCGTACTCCTTTCCCAATTTTGAACCAATCGGTTGTTCCATCTCTGGTTCTTACTGTTGCTTCTTGATCCTCGTACAGGTTTCTCAGGAGACAGGTAAGGTGGTCTGGTACTCCCATCTCTTTAAGAATTTGCCACAGTTTGTTGTGATCCACACAATCAAAGGCTTTAGCGTAGTCAATGAAGCAGAAATAGACGTTTTTCTGGAATTCTCTTGCTTTCTCCATGATGCAGCGAATGTTGGCGATTTGATCTCTAGTTCCTCTGCCTCTTCTAAACCCAGCTTGTACTTCTGGTAGTTCTCGGTTCGCATACTGCTGAAGCCTAGCTTGTAGGATTTTGAGCATCACCTTGCTGGCATGTGAAATGAGTGCAATTGTGCGGTAGTTTGAACACTCTTTGGCGTTGCCCTTCTTTGGAATTGGAATGTAAACTGACCTTTTCCAGTCTTGTGGCCACTGTTGAGTGTTCCAGATTTGTTGGCATATTGAATGCAGCACTTTAACAGCATCATCTTTTAGGATTTTAAATAGCTCATCTGGAATACTGTCATCTCCGCTAGCTTTGTTGTTACTAATGCTTCCTAAGGCCCACTTGACTTCACTCTCTAGGATGTCCGGCTCAAGTTCAGTGACTGCACTATCATGGCTATCAGGGACATTCAGATCTTTCCTGTATAGTTCTTCTGTGTATTCTTGCCACCTCTTCTTAATCTCATCTGCTTCTGTTAGGTCCCTGCCTTCTTTGTCCTTTATCATGCCCATCTTTGCACAAAACGTTCCCTTGAGATCTCCAATTTTCTTGAAGAGATCTCTAGTCTTTCCCATTCTGTTGTTTTCCTCAATTTCTTTGCATTGTTCATTTAAGAAGGCCTCCTTGTCTCTCCTTGCTATTCTCTGGAACTCTGCATTCAGTTGGGTATATCTTCCCCTTTCTCCCTTGCTTTTCGCTTCCCTTCTTTCCTCAGCTACTTGTAAAGCCTCATCAGACAGCCACTTGGCTTTCTTGCATTTCTTTTTCTTTGGGATGGATTTCGTTGCTGCCTCCTGAACAATGTTACGGACCTCCGTCCATAGTTCCTCAGGCACTCTGTCTATCAGGTCTAATCCCTGAAATCTATTCCTCACCTCCACTGTATATTCATCAGGGATATGATACTTCTGGTTACACTGGTTTAAATACAGGGGATTGGGTGCTAAAGGTCATTATTGCACATTCAATCCTGGCAGCTAAAACATGCTCTCAGATGGTTGCTGCACCTCACTGGATGCCACTGAACCACCCTCTTTAGTTGATGGCACACCAAAAGTGACACCCCTGAAACTCCCTCTCCTGCAGAGATCTTCTCTAGCTGCCTTGTTCCCATGGAAGATGTCCCTGGTTGAGAAACAGGGGCCTCTAGCAAGGTCAGATCTCCAGACTGTGGAAGGTAGGCCATATCAGTGTCCTGAGACTCATCCCCTCTGGACTCATTAGCCAATCAGAGGCCTGGTAGAACTGACTTCTCAGTTATTTATTCATTCATTCATTCATTCATTCATTTCATTTCTATACCACCCAATAGCCAAAGCTCTCTGGGCGGTTCACAAAAATTAAAACCAAACAGCACACAATAAAACAATTTAAAATATATAGAACATTAAAACCATAATATAACAATACAACCACAATAAAACCTAGCAGCAGTGCAGGAGTTTAAAATACAGATTTAAAACAGCAAAGCCAAAAGTCTAGAAAGCTAAAATGCTAAAATGCCTGGGAAAATAAAAAGGTCTTCACCTGGCGCCGAAAGGAATACAATGTAGGCGCCAGGCGAACCTCACTAGGGAGCTCATTCCAGAGCCAGGGTGCCACAGCAGAAAAAGCCCTCCTCCTAGTAGCCACCCACCTCACTTCCTTTGGTGGGGTCTCATGGAGAAGGGCTGCTGACGATGATCTTAAGATCTGGGCAGGCACATATGGGAGGAGGTGATCCTTCAGATAACCTGGCGCAAGCCGTTCAGGGCTTTAAATGTTAATACCAGCACTTTGAATCGGGCCCAGAAATAGACTGTCAGCCAGTACAGCTGAAAAAGTACTGGCATAATATGAGCTCTCAGGCCAGTCCCTGTTAACAATCTTGCTGCCCTATTTTGGACCAGCTGAAGTTTCCGGACCATTTTCAAAGGCAGCCCCATGTATAACACATTGCAGTAATCCAGAGTCCAGACGAGAAGTTATCAGAGCATGGATAACTTAGCTAGGCTATCTGTCCAGATAAGGGCGTAGTTGGTATACCAGCCTAAGCTGATAAAAAGTGCTCCTTGCCACCGAGTTCACCTGTGCCTGAAGTGGCAGTTCTGGATCCAAGAGCACCCCCAAACTATGAATAATCATCCTTTAGGGGGAGCGCAACCCCCTCCAGAACAGGTTGAATATCACCTAGCCGGTTAGACGAACCACCCATTAACTGTACCTCCATCTTGTCTGGATTGAGTTTCAGTTTATTCTTGGCCCTCATCCAGTCCATTACCATGCCCAGGCACTGATTCAGAACAGACACTGCCTCACCTGGTTTTGATGAGAAAGAGAGGTAGAGCTGGGTGTCATCCGCATATTGATGGCACCTCAGCCCACACCTCCAGATAACCTCCCCCAGCGGTTTCATATAGATGTCAAACAGAATAGGGGATAAAATAGAGCCCTGTGGAACCCCATGGCACAATTGCCATAGCACAGAGCAATAATCCCCCAGCACCACCTTCTGGAATCGGCCATCCAAGTAGGAGCTGGAGCTGTCCTACAACCACCCACTCAAGCACCTTGCCCAGGAAGGGGATGTTGGCCACTGGTCTATAATTGTTAACATCCTCTGGGTCCAGGTTCAGCTTTTTCAGGAGTGGTCTAATTACCGCCTCTTTTAAAGCAGCAGGCACCACTCCCTCTCTCAAGGAGGAATTTACAGCCTCCTGGACCCAGCCAGACATCCCCTCCTTGTTTGATTTAATAAGCCATGAAGGGCAAGGGTCAAGCACACAAGTGGTCGATCAGACTTGGCCAAGCACCTTGTCTGCATCCTCAGGCTTCAGTAACTGAAACTCATCCAATAAACCTGGACCAGACGGTGCTCTGAACACCTCTACCAATGGAACTGCATTAATCGTGGTGTCCAATTCATGACAAATCTAAGCAACTTTATCTTCCAAGTGCATTGCAAACCTATCACAGCGTGCCACCGAGGGTTCCACCATCTCTCTCCCTGGCCCAGAATGTAACAGGCTGTGAGCCATGTGGAAAAGCTCTGCTGGATGACCCTGAGAAAATGCAATGCTGGTGGAAAAGAACTGCCTCTTTGCCACCCTCACCACCACAGAGTAGACTTGATAGTGGGCTCTTACCTGTGTTCGGTCAGACTCAGCACGAGTTTTCCTCCTCCTCTGTTCTAGCTGTCTCCTCTCTTGCTTCATTGCCCTCAGCTCAGCTGTATACCAAGGAGCTGGCCGGGCTCTGCTCAGCAGGACAGGGCACTTGGGCGCGATCGTGTCAACCGCCTGAGTCATCTCTGCATTCCACAGAGCGACCTGGACTTCGAGAGGAGCACTAGTCATACCAGCAGGAAAATCCCCCAGAGCCCTCTGGAATCCATCGGAATCCATTAATCTCCGGGGGCAGACCATTTTAATAGGTCCCCCACCCTTGCATTGAGGGAAGGCTGCCAGGAGTCTAAACCTCAGCAGGAAGTGATCTGACCATGACAAAGGGACAGATGTTAATTCCTCCACTTTCAGATCACCATCCTCCTGCCCAGTCGAGAAAACCAGATCAAGCATGTGTCCTTTTATATGTATTGGGCCAATGACATGTTGGGGTGAGTTAATTCCCCTGTGCCCACCCCACTGTGCCACTCATCAGACTCCCATCCCCCTGTGTGCCCAACCCCAGTGGGCACTGGACCATCCACAGGCACCCAGAAAGAGCTCAAGGCATCCCACTTGTCCACGAGCCACCATTTTGCATAAAATCACTGGTAAGCATTTTAAGAAAATTACCATTTTGTGTAAATAGCATGATTCACACAAAATTGCAGATGTAAATGGTCTAATTAGACCATTTATGCTTGCAATTTTGCATAAATGGCACGATCTATGGCCACCATTTTCCACAAAATGGCAATTTTCATAAAAGGCTTACCCACAATTTTACATAAAATAGTTGTTCGTGGACAAGTGGGATGCCGCAAGTTTGCCCAATCCAGCATACACCAAGTCGGGCAAGCTCAAGGGGCCACGAGCTGGTGTCCAGGGGGTCGAGATGGTAAAAACCTGCTGGGCTTGAGCTCCAAACCGATTCCTCCAACATCCCTATTCTCAACTGTCTGGCTTCCCATGGCAGGATCTGACTCAATAGCTTCCCCGTCTGACTCAGAATCAGTGTCACAGGGTGTAGCTTCCTCGGACTGGAACAAGGTCTCACAATCTGAGAGCTGGGCTTAAAGATACCTTTCAGAATTCTATATAATCTAGTAGTAATAGTAGTGGTAGTCATGGTATTTGCATTGGGTATAAGAACTTGAAAAGTTAGGCTTTGCAACAAAGATAATCATAACATTTAATATATATGTCACTTCATCATATAACACAAGCCAAAAGGCCATCCAACACCAACCTGGTTCAGCTCTTGATCAGCTATTCTATTAAAAAAATTCAGCATTTTAACAAATACTAGAAGTAGACTGTACTATGACTGTCAGGATTCCTTTTGCCACCACTGAGCTTCAAACACTGAATTGAACACAGACAAGAGGCTTCGGCCTACAGCTTTTAATCCATTACTTCAAAGGGCCATACAGATACAAATTCTCAGTGACACTCAGTCTACAAAGGAAATGCCTTCAGGGGGTTCAAAAGATAGCTATGAAAGTTGCCTGCCATTTGAAAGAAAGGCAGTCTCACTAGCCTAACTTAAGGGGTGGGGAGAGGTCTCTCTCTTGTGAGGCTTCTAAGTGCCGTTGTTCACGCTGGGCCAATCGGGCAGACCATCTAAGTTCCACTCCAGCCATCTGTCTCTTGGCTCTGCATCTGCACCTGGTGTCTATTAATTCAGACTCTCCAAAACCTGCCTCTCCCTGTTCATTATCTCTCCTGGGCGGGGGGGAGGTGAAGAGGGGCCATCTCCATCCAGCTGGACCTTTGAAACCTGAGGAGCCTGCCTAGCCATGTCTGGACTAGCCTGGGAAAGTACCTCCCCCAGGTCTGGCAGCTGCAGTTCATCTTCGGAATCTGAACTACTCTCCCAGTCTATGCACTCAGAAGCATTCGTGACACAGGCTTGCTTTCACTCAAATATGGCTGACAAAATGTGTCCAACTCTGACAGCTGGGTAAGTTTGCTTGCAGCCTTCACTGCATCACTGTAAGTGCTATTGCCACCTGTGCTATTGCCACTATAAGTGGTATTGCCACCTGTGCCAAATATGCCTACTCCCACCCCCTCTGCTGTGCGGAAGCACCCCATCAGGGGGATTCCACTCCCTCAGGGGGCTATGGGGGTGCACAATGGCAGGGGCCTTGCCTAGGGGTAGCATCAGGCTGTCAGGATGTAAAATGTAAAATGTTGAGGAAGAATAGCGTGTAAGCTGCTTGGGTTCCTTGAAAAAAGCTGGGATATAAATGTAAGAAGAAAATAAATAAAAAAATACATTTTAATCCTGCCTTTAAAAATATATATTAAAGAACAGAGGTTAAGACTGGAGAAACTCTCAGAGTTCTAGTTCTGGAGTTCTTGCATCAAAATATGTGTACAAAATGCATATACTAGGGAAATAATTTTAAAAAAACACACACATTATATTACGAAAATTGCTTGGAGAAAAAATGCCTGCTGGCAAATATGTATTTAAAATGCTTGCTTTAGGATAAAAATGTTCAAAAAATGCTTATAAAATTGAGAGTAGGAGGATCACGGGTTCCTTGAAAGAGGAAAAGGCAGAATATAAAGTTAATACTTAAGAGAGAAATCCTATTGCCCCTAGACATTTTCTGAGCGGCCATAGGATAGGGGGGTTCCCCCCTCCAGAGTCAGAGAGAGTGCTCCAACCTCAGAAGGGGGAGTCAGAGTTATGCCCTCTTCCCTGCTCCTTCACAGCCTGTACAGAAAGAACAGCTGGCCTCTAAGGTTGGACAATCAACCTTGGAGAAAGAGGAAAGAGGGTGTTCCAGTGCATGGGAAGGGGAGGAGACCAGAAACCAGGATACAAACTATCCTGAGTCTCTTCCAGCCTGCTCCTGTATCTCTCTGAAGCACCACTGCTAGATGGGCAAAAAAAGGCAGCGTAGTGAAAAATGCAACAATCAAAGGATGGAGAAGCAAAGATCGCCTCCACCACTCCTCCCATCCTGCTGGTTTCAGCCTAGCAGGGCATCGGTTACATGGAAGCTTCTGAGTTTTGAGGCTTCCATCTCACCAGGGTGCAAACCATAGGATTGTGCCCAAAATAAGTTTTAAAAAATCATGTGAATGCGTGTGTGTGTGTGTGTGTATATATATATACACACACACACATATATATATATATACACATACATACACACACAGAGAGAGAGAGAGAGAGAGAGTTTAAGATTGGAGAAATTACAGATGAACAGAATTTAAGATTAGAAAAATGAGAAACTGAGAGAAATGAAATGGACAGATGCATCCATCCCTAGATGTTACCTGCCATGGCTGTTGATTTAGAAGCTTCCACCTCCCTCCCTCCACCATTACTCTGTGCTTCAATGTAGATAAATGCATAGCATGCAAAGCTTGTGCCACAGCATAGACAGCATTGTAGATGTTGTAGCTGTGGCCAGTCATGGCTGTTTCAAAAACAGACCCAGGAAGGGTTTCCAGCTTCTCCTCCCCAGTGCAGGTATTTTCAAAATGACTATCTAAACTGGAGTTGGGTAACGAACAGTTAAATGCCTGTTCCCAGAAGTCACTGATGAAGCCATCTTCATTTTCTGAGGTAGGATTTGTGGACTGAATAAATTTTTGAAATCCAAGCATCTCCTTTGAGTGCATTGCAATGGATATAGAACCATGGAGGAAGTGTAAATCCCAACCTCTTTGAATGATATATGATGTGAAATCCATCTGGGCTGTCATCATCCAGACTTTTGTTTTTAGTGGTATATCAAAATATTCTGAAAATTTGAGTGTATTTCTCAGACTTAGCATGGAATGAGTTTCACCATGTAAGACCAATACATTGGCAGTGCTTTCCATGACAACTGTATAAGTTTCCTTCGTCTCCTCTATCACTTCAACAATGTCATCGTAAAAAGTCATTGTTGTGAATTTTCTTATGAAGTCAAAGCAGATTCCTCTCTGAAAAAATGTGGGAAGCACATTCTGTAGAAAACGCTTTCCACGGTCATCATCCAGATAAAGCACCCCAATCCATGTCCACTGGAAATGCAGCAATAAGTGGAGAATCCCCTCATATTGATGGGCTCCATTTGGGAACATCTGGTGGAAGAAAACCCCTTGGGCTTTGTCATTCATTGCTGGAGCAGAGCCATATGTGAGCTAAAGAAATTAACCAAAAAGAAGGATATGCATGTGTTTACTGATCCGCTTGCCAAATTAGGTTGTTTATCCATCAAATACATCCAATCTGATTTTCATCTGTATTTATGAACCCAAGAGGACTTTTCCACTTCTTTACATTTTTATGAGTGTCATGCAGTTTGAGACAGCAAGTCATTCCAGAAGACTTAATTCCAAGGAGGGAAATCTGCAGCACAGCTTCTACCAGAGGCAAAAACAGTAGGGGCTTTTTTTGGAGGGGGGGTTTGCATGTGTGGAGGGAATCCAAATGAACGGTATTCTCCTTCATCAAATACTCTATCTAATGTATTAATAATAGAATTTATAATCCACTCTGTATCAATAGATATCAGAGTGATGTACGACAAAAATACAAAACAAAATTATTATAAAAGCAGAAACATCAACAAAGTTGCTGGGATTTATTCAGTTTGTAAGGAGATGCTTGCCTTAAAATAATGTTCTTAATGCTGAAAAAAACAGGGTAAAACTGGTGCATGCCTAATCTCTGTTGGAAGGGTATTCCATTCAGTGGGAGCCAATGCACTAAAGTCCCAACTCCTGATGGATTCCAAGAGGATCTCCGACCCATGGGATACTACCAGTAGTGCTTCCTCAGCAGACCTCAGATTCTCAGGATATCTTTACACCAACCTAAAATCTTGCATTTAAAATGGGGCTTTCTGCTTCCATTTTAAATGCAGGATCACAATGACTCCCTTTTTCACCTGCTTCCTTTCCCCTTCCCCTTTCCCCCTCCTTCTCCCCATATCAGAGTCTTCCATTATCATTCATGGATCTTGCTCCTCTTCTTGCCGCTTTTCCTTTTTTCATGAAGGGAACTCAAGCAGAACACAAGGGGGTAATTTGATAGCTCATTATCTGCGATCTATTTAAAAAATGGAACAAAGGGCATTTAGTGCAGGAGACGCCTTGGAGGTTCATGCTGTCATGTAAAGAGCCCACAAACTTCCGTGAAGGAGCAATCTCAATCGCAGGATAAAAGCTCCATGTGAAGAGAGCCTCAGGCAGGATAATAAGGGAGAAGGTGTGTTCTCAAGTATCCTGGCGCCAAGTTGTTCAGCACTTTACTGATTAGTACCAGAACCTTAAATCTGGCCTGGTAGCAGATGGGCAGCCAGAGTAAAGCCTTCAGCAAAGCCATTTTGTGCATGTCTATGTGCAAAAAATGTGCACATAAACATGTATGTGGGTGGCTCAGCGAGCATGGGAGGGAGTCAAGCTGGGGCTTGGCGGGAGTGGTTGAAGGGCATGGCCAGTCCGCTGGAATCCAGGACTGAGATGGGCACCTGCGCCATCCCTTTGTGTGGTATTGTCCAAAGGACTGAACCAATCAACTATCTAGGCAAATGGTCTGTCTGTGCCAATTATCTGGACAGACGTGCAGTGTGGTTAAAATATCCAACTCCTAGTCCTTACAAGAACTCAACAATCTTATCCTCAAAGGGATGTTACATGAATGTTATCAGGGATGACAATACCTGGGAGTGCCTCTCCTGAGATGAACCTACCCATACACTATTTTTGTTGTTCAGTCATTAAGTCATGTCCATGACCCCATGACCCCATGGACCATAGCACGCCAGGTCTTCCTGTCCTGCGCTCTCTCCCGGAGCGTGCTCAAGTTCATATTCATCGCATCAGTGATGCTATCTAGCCATCTCATCCTCTGCCATCCCCTTCTCTTTTTGCCTTCAATCTTTCCCAGCGTCAGGGTCTTTTACAGTGACTTTTCTCTTCGCATTAGGTGGCCAAAATATTTGAGCTTCAGCTTCAGTATCTGTCCTTCCAATGAGCACTCAGGGTTGATTTCCTTTAGGATTGACTGATTTGATCTCCTTGTAGTCCAGGGGACTCATAAGAGTCTTGGCCAGCACCACAGTTCGAAGGCATCAATTCTTCAGCGCTCAGCCTTCCTTATAGTCCAGCTCTCACAGCCATATGTTGCTACTGGGAAAACCATAGCTTTGATTATATGAACCTTTGTCAGCAAGGTGATGTCTGTGCTTCTTACTATGCCGTCTAGGTTTGCCATAGCTTTCCTCCCAAGGAGCAAGCGTCTTTTAATTTCATGGCTACAGTCACCGTCTGCGGTGATCTTGGAGCCCAAGAAAATAAAATCTGTCACTGCTTCAATTTTCTTCCCCTTCTATATGCCAGGAAGTGATGGGGCCAGATGCCATGATCTTCGTTTTTTTAATGTTGAGTTTCAAACCAGCTTTGGCACTCTCCACTTTCACCCTCAACAAGAGGCTCTTGAGATCCTCTTCGCTTTCTGCCATTAGGGTGGTATCGTCTGCGTATCGGAGGTTGTTGATAATTCTCCCGGCAATCTTAATTCTGACCTGTGATTCTTCCAACCCGGGGTTTCTCATGATGTACTCTGCATATAAGTTAAATAAGCAGGGCGACAATATGCAGCCTTGTCGTACTGCTTTCCCAATTTTGAACCACTCGGTTGTTCCATGTCTGGTTCTTACTGTTGCTTCTTGACTCTCGTACAGGTTTCTCAGGAGACAGGTAAGGTGGTCTGGTACTCCCATCACTTTAAGAATTTGCCAGAGTTTGTTGTGATCCACACAATCAAAGGCTTTAGCGTAGTCAATGAAGCAGAAATAGATGTTTTCCTGGAATTCTCTTGCTTTCTCCATGATCCAGCGCATGTTGGCGATTTGACCCATACACTATGCTCAACATCCAAGGCCCTCCTCCAGCTGCCTACTCCGAGGGAAACTCAGAAGACAGCAACAAGGGTCCACCAATTACAGAATGATCTCCCCAGTGAGGCTGTCTGGCACCAATGGTGTTATCCTTTTGACACCAGGTTAAGACCTTTCTCTTCTCCCAGGCATTTTCCAGCATATGATAAATTTTAATCTATCCTGGTGTCAAGAATTAGAGATGGGTGGAATGCTGGTATAGAGTGGCACCAGAGAGCAGTTGAGCAATTGCATTCTATACTAGTTACAACTTCTGGAAGGAGATCCTATAGTAAGGCAAGGTATTACTAGAAATATGACAAAAAAGGAAGGTATTTTATTGGAACATATGGAACTTTTATCCAGGAAGCATTTATTGCGTGGTCATCATTCCTTACTCACAGTTGATTATAAGTTCTTTAGACAGCATTGCAACCCTCCAGTTTCACACGTGTGTGTGTTTTAAGAAAACTTTCCTGTTTTGTTTTGTTTTTCAGAGTAGGGGAAATAGAGTATTATATGTGAAAATGAAAGGGAATGGATTTTCCTACTTGAGTTATTCCAATATCCCACTATAGCACAGTGCCACCTATAAATTATGTAGGAAAAGCAGGAAATTAAAAAAAAAACCATTTGTGTAGAGCTTGCATCTCAGTTCTGCAATGAAACTGAAAGTCGATACAACAGATTAATAGCTTTGTGGAGAAAAGCTCATGGTTAATATAAAAACATTTGTCTCCCCAAAATTGTTCACATTGTATTGAAATAGATACAAATATGTCAAATGGGTTGAAAATAACATGGGAAGAAAATATTGGGTAACAATAGAGCAAAATATATAGAATAAAGTATTAATGACTCAATCAAAGAAAATGAAATCAATAATCAACATGAAGAATTCTTTCAAATTCCTAGATCGATAGTATATTATTACAGTGATGAGTTTGGCAAGGATAGAAAATACAAACAATCCTTGTTGGAGAAATGGCAACCAACAAGGTTTATATATTCATATGTGGTGGTCCTATTCTCTTGATGTGCTACAATTTTGAAATATGATATTCTCAGGAACAGGCAAATACTTAATAACTCCCTACGTCATGGCAGCTTTGCCTCTATTAACAATACATGAAGAACAAGATGCAAAAGTGACATCTAAGAAATTATTTGGGTTCATTATGATGTTGGCATGCATGGTAATAGCTAAAACTGGAAAACTGATGAACTTTTAACATTGAGGTCTTGGTACATGGAACTGTAGCAAATAGCTATGGCATAAAAATAATGTATCAACTGAAATTAGCTAAAAGCAAAGTTAAAATATCTGAGTGTTATACAATGTGGCATATTTTATTTCATATTCAAAATGGGGACATATGCAGCAACGTCTATCAAAGCCTTTCCTGACACTATGGAAAAGAAACTTCGGGCACAATCCTATGCATGTTTAGAGAGAAATAATCCCTACATCTCCATGCTGGCTGGGGAATGCTGAGAGTTGTGAGACTTCTTTGTCTAAACATGCATATGATTGCACATGAACTTAGTTTTCTATTAGGAATAACCTTAAAGAAAATCTCCAAGCAGCCTATGGATTCCACCTATATGTTTGTCTGTAAAGTAAAATGAGGGAAAAATGTTAAATATATCATCCTCTCTCGATAACTGGACTTAAACTTGATGCAATTCCTTTTTAATCTTTTTTCTTCCTCTTTTTTTTAAAAAAAACCTTGCCCATCCTTTACGTCCTTTTCTTTTATTTGGATTGGAGGGGGAGAGAGAGAAAGTAGGTGTGCGTATAGAATAGAACTGGGCCTAGCATCCTGTATGGGATTCAGAAGACTAGAAGCAAACATCACAGTGGGTCTGATGAGTTTTTTTCCCCCATTATTCAGACTTGTTATACTGTAAAGTTGCTGAAAATCATGGCCAGGGGTGCTTTAGGTTAATACACCAGGAATGCAAAACATTGGGCTGTAATTACTTCTAAATACTATTAATACATTTGAGATAGTTCACGGTGATGGAACACCACAATAAATTCATCAAAATCAACAAGTTGTTACTGTCATAGGCACCATAATACATCTCCTCCTGTAAAAACAATTTTTAATTGTTAAAAATTTTAGTTTTAATGATGACTTTGGAATTTTTCTTTGGAATTACTACATGCTGGATATGATGGCCAAAGTCATGATGGTGAGTCATGTGTATGAAGAATAAGCAGTCAGATAGATAGATAGATAAATAGACAGACAGACAGACAGACAGACAGACAGACAGATAGATGCTGCAATTCTGTACCCACTTATGGATCCAATGGGGTTTACTTCTCAGTAGAGATGAATAAAATTGAGCTATTTCACTATGAAACAAATACGAAAAAAATCCTGTATCCAAAATAACAGAATTATGTAAATTGTTCTTCATGATGAATAGGCTCCAATTATCAACAGCTGGAAACAAACCATTTCTCCTATGAACCAAGTTCATTAGCTTATCCATTTAAAAACAAAATAAGGATTGTTGATACAGATTCTTACATATGCATAAATATAAGTCCAAGTATCAAACATATAGTTGACATTCCAGTTAGACTTTTTTAAAAAAAGAAAGAAAGAAACAGCTTGATATTTTGCATAAAGGTTGGGGAGAAACAGAAATTCAGACCTTGGTTATCTGGATCTAATTGTGCAGTACCCTGGATCCTGTTTATATTTTCAGGACCAAGAACGTCAAAATACTCCCCCCACCCCCACCCCACATGTATTAAAAACTTGTTCAATGTCCATTCCCCATGCACATATCTTACCTGGGGAATTTTGTAGATGCTCAAGATGGTTGCCATGTGGAGACCAATCTCAGAATCAGGTCCTGCAAGTGCTGCTTTCAGATTATTTGGGTTGCCACATTTGTAATTTGGGCTTGATTTGTCCCATGTGGAGAGAAGCTCCACTGTGGCAAGATAAGTCCAGCTTGCACTGAAATAGCTATTATAGATGTGAAAGCCCAAAGTGACATTTGGTAAAATCAGAGGATTTCCATTTATCTCCTTTACCGCATATTCCAAGGCCAAGATGTGCTGGTAGTTCTGAGTCAGTACTCTAGAATAAAAGTTACATGCTGCATTACAGTGCATCTGCTCCAGAACTTATTTGCTACATTTCAATTCAATATGTATTTACAAACCACATCACACTGAACTAAATTGTATAGATAGTGACAGTCCAGGGTAGCATGAAGAAACTCTGGCATGCACACAACATGACTTTTGACATCTCCAAACAACAGCTCCACACCATTACCCTTGGGAACATACAGTTACAGACAGGTATGCATGCAAATTCAGAACCATCTCCAAAAAGTATTTCTGTTTTGATTTGGTCTTTGTTATTTGCCTTTGAAAATATCTCATATTGTATGTTAGGGAAAGGTAAGTTAAAAAAAATGGTAAAAATACTTGAGCCCCACACATCCACTGACTTCCATCATGATGCTATTGACAGTTTACTCTTTCATGATTTCAAATTCACCTTGATTTTAGGAAAAGTGAGATGCATTAACATCCAGCTTAGAATGGTGCTCCAACTGTGCCTGTGCTGAAAATGTCAGAGCTGGCTATGGCAACACATCCCTATTTACATCAAGACTGGATTACTACAATGTGATTTATATCGGAATACCTTTGAAGAGTCATCCGAAGTACTTCATGTTTTACCTAAAGGTTGTGTTTTATCTGTGATCTCATCTCTGCCTCTGTTGTTGTTCCAAACCAAAGGGTTTTCATGCCTGGGAATATTATCTAGAAAGATAACTAGAAAGTAATCTAGAAGTAACCTAGAAAGATATGGATAAATAAAAGGAACTCCTTACATGCGCTCATTAAGCAGTTCATGAGAGGGATGGGTTTCAAAGCCTAATGGACTGGAGAAAGTGTAGATCTGAGAAAGGATGCCAGCCATGAGGAGCTCACCTGAATGATAATACTTATGAAGAATAGGAAGACTGTTGATGGTACATTGAACAAGAGGAACTTTGCATATCACCTGAGAGAACATCACTAATATCAACATCACAACTACCAGCATTTTTCGGGAACATACTTTTTCTGGACATGAGTACACCTGTTTCCACATTGTGAGCGCAACTTCACTGCTTAACTTGAATTTACAACATCATTAGCCCAACTTGAATTTCAGCCCTCTTGGATAATGCTGCATCAAGGAACAGACTGATGGGGCAATTTCTACCCTTTGTCCCAAGTCTCAGTGGCACAGGAGCTACTAATAACATCCTACAGTCATATTTCATACATTATCGAGTCGCCATTGAAACTCTTTAAGGATCTGGAGATGGTTAGAAATAATCATACTTAATTTGATAATGATAGGGGAAATAATGAGACATTGCAGGGGGGAAACAGGGTTATTGTATCTCAACAGTATTCTCCTCTGGTCTCAGACTATGGGACACCAAGAGAAAAAATAGTCTTGATGCTAACTGTGTGTTAGCAGTTCCTGTGAAGGGCATGTTTTTTGTTTTGTTTTTTTAATTCAGACTTCATCAGGTGGGGGTGCTAACAATTAACAGGGTAAGCATGGAGATGGAGGGTAACCTTTTCCTTTCCTGCTGTAGACCTGAGAAAAAGCCCTCCTGTGTAGCTAGAATTTGCATTGGGGGGGGGGGAAATCCCCACTTGGCACCACTATCTCTGAGATGGTGAAAATCAATGCCCATATAGCCTGAAAATAAGCTTGCAAGTTTATTCCATGGGTTCTATGTTGAAGGTGTGAAGAAGAAAATGTAATTTACCTATGATGCATTAATTTAGATTCTGTCCTAGCTTCAAAACACTGCATCCATCATGTCATTTACTCTGTACTGAGTTAAGAAACCCACATCAGAAAACAAGCTTCTGTCTGTGTAAAGTCAAACAGGATTAAGTTCACTGAAACCAAAGGAACAGGCTAGTCTTGCAAGAGTCTCCCCACCCTTGCACCTCCAAAATGGTAATTTGTACAAACTGGATCTGTATTTGGGGGGAGGGGGATCTTGAAAACTTTGTAACCGGGGTCCTAATTTTCATATGGTGATCTTGTGCAAATGTACACAATCAAAGTCCACCTGTCCTCTACATAGCCCCACAGAAGCATATTCCCTTCTTGTAAATATTCTTGGGCCCATCGACATCAGAAGTGTTCTTCATTGCTTTTGTGGCTTAAAGCCGTTAGGGACACATGATGTCACGGTCACTCTGCAGCCACCCCAGAGTTTACCTGTGCAGAAGCTATATTTTTGCAGAGTACCTTTACTCCATTGTTTTTCTTTAATTCAGCTCCCCTGAGGTTCAGTTGCTGTGTGCCCATCCCTCTGCTTTAAATTCAGTAAGATCAGGGCGTGGTTATGCCCTCCATAACCACGTAACTTAAGTAACTCACTTGCCTTTCCAGTACATCAAATCCCTAGAGCACTTTTTCGAGCCTTCAGAATTCTAGGGACGTCAGAGAATTTCTCCACGAATCTCGGGGAGGCCGAATGCCAGCACATTCGGCCCCCCGAAATTGGTGGCGAAACGGTCTGCCCCCCGCCCCCCCCGGGATGGGACTTACCTTGTGCGAATGTCCCTGGTGGCGGCGGCAGCTCCGGCGGCGGTTCAGCAGCGGTTCGGCGGCAGCGGCGGCGGGTCTTCCAACCGGCTGCCGCCGCCACCATTTCCAAGTTAAAAACAAACAAACAAAAAACGTGATAGGCTACGTAAAGATTTATGTAGCCTATCACGGCTAGATTTTTAAAAAACACTGTGATAGGCTATGTAAATGTTTATGTAGCCTATCACGGCTGAGTGAAAAACAACAACAACTGTGCGTACGCAAATGGCGGCGCCCATGGGCGCCGCCATTTGCGTTCCTTATTTTGGCACGTGTAGTCTACGTAAACATTTACGTAGACTATGGCGAAAATAAGGGGAACTCTATTTGCTATAGCATTCCCCTTATTTTCGCCATAGTCTACGTAAATGTTTACATAGACTACACGTGCCAAAATAAGGAACACAAATGGTGGCGCCCATGGGCGCCACACCGCCACCATTTCCATACATGCAGTTTTGTTTTGTTTTGTTTCACTCAGCTGTGATAGGCTACGTAAACATTTACGTAGCCTATCATGGCTGACTGCAGGGACGCAAACAGCAGCGGCTACAGCCACCACCATTTGCGTCCCGGCAGGACAGGATTTGCGGAGGGAGGGACGGGGCACCTCCCCCCCGGCCAGAATTTCAGGGGGAGGGACAGAGCGCCTCCCCCCCACCACGAATCAAGTTTCGGGTTCAGGTAAGGGACTTTCGTACATCCCTAGATTTGCCCTGCGCTCCCTTTTCACCAGTCGCAGTAATTAGCCTCAGTGATTACTCTGTGCACTTCTCTGATGTTTGTGTTACCTCTCTTCCCCAATGTTGTGTTAAATCACTTCCCTGATGTTGTGTAACATCACTTCTCTGATGCATAAAAGTTTATTAATGTGGTGATCTGGCAAGGTCTCAGGATCACGGGAGCCTGTCACTGAAAGAGTGAGAAAGTGCTCAAAGAAGGAGAAAGGGTGTGTGTAACTCTAACAGTTTTCTGAAATGGGGTGAAATGGGGGGTGATGCTCTCAGATGCTGCACTTGAGAACTGGGGATTTTGGCTTCTTCTGGCAAAAGTGCACACATTGGAGAAAAAGGTGGGGAGAACAATAACACTGTGACAGTTTGCTGGAATGGGGCAAAACTGGGGTTTGGGGTGAGATGCTCTCAGGGGAGCCTTCAGATGCCTCACTGGAGAATTAGAGATTTTGGCTTCTTCAGGGAAATCTGTGCACACTGGGAAAAAATTGGGTGGGAGCAATACGTCTGTGACAATTTGCTGGAATGGGGCAAAATTGGGGTGGTGGGCTGCTCTCAAAGGGAGCTTTCAGATGTTGTACTGGATAATTGGGTTGTTCCTAGAGAATTGTGAATTAGTTACTCTCCATTCCTAATAATGTTGTAGCAGGGGGAGGGGAAGCCTAGACATGGGCCGGGAAAAAAATCTTTCTCATTGGTTGAGCAGCTCCTGCCCATTTGAAGATATTGAGTTCTACTCCCCCCCCCCCGAAATATGGTCCTTTCAAGCACTATGTGACCTGTGAAAACGGGATTTTAAAGGTATGGCACACTCAGTATGTCCCTGACAGACCAAAGCTGATTCCATGAAAATCCAGATACAACTCCAACACACTTCTCATTCCATTGTCGTGAAGATGCACCCACACACACACTTGTCAGTTTTATCCTTTCCACACACTACTTTGTTTAGCCTAGCAGAGCCATATTCCCTACTTCTCAAAGAATGTGTCAATTGCCCTCCTGCACCCTTTCACTTGGGAAGCACTGAAGCAGAGGATGAAACTGACAATCCCCGTCTTGCCTTAAGGTGGTCTCGTACCCATGTTCCTGCTCTCCATCTTGTAGGTTGTTGTTGGGACAGCTTTTCATCCTGCCTGATGGAGAAGGGGAAAGTCATTTCTGCTGGTGCTACACAGCTCTGAGGTTCTCCTCAGGTGGGTAGGACTCAAAGCATTCAGCACCATTGTAGCCACAGTCTGTATCACATTAACAATTGTCATTACACAAGCACTCACTGTTTTAATGTTTAGACATCTCCCTAAGCACCATCTCTTCATGCAGTCTTTCCTTGAGCTCAGCCAGTGCTACTCTGCAGTACACAGCAGAGTGTACAGTTTTATTGCCACTTAATAATTATTTATTATTGTATATTTGTGTTTTACTGTTATATTACATTGGCAATTACATTGTATGTTCACAGCTTTGATAACTTGGTGGAAAGTACGGATGTATGAAAGCCACTTACTGTTTCGCGGATCTGCTTCACAGTGGGGGGGAAGCTCTCTGTCCCTCCCCTGAGAGTCCTGCTCAGCCGGCTCCGCTCCGCGGGGACTCCGCGGAGCTGCCGGCCGGCTCCACCCACAGCTGGACATCCAGCCTCTGGGCAGCAGGGACACAAATGGTGGCGGCCATAGCCGCCGCCGTTTGCGTCTCTGTACCTAACCATGATAGGCTACATAAATATTAACGTAGCCTATCACGGCAAAGTAAAAAAAAACTCGTATGCAAATGACGGCGGCTACGGCGGCCGCCATTTGCGTTCACTATTTTTAGTCGTTCTAGACTACGTAAATATTTACGTAGGCTAGAACGGCTAAAAATAGCGAACACAGATGGCGGCTGCCATAGCCGCCGCCATTTGCATATGCTGCGCCCAGCTGGGAGACCAGCCACCCCCGCGCCCGCCCCCGCTGCCGCCGCAACTGCCACCCCCACCACCCCTGCCTCCGCAGCTTCCGCTGCCCCCGCCGCTGCCGCACTGTCTGCCGCCGCCCCCGCTGCCACTGCCCATGCCGCCGCCACACCTGCCACCCCGCCACCCCTTCCGCCGCCGCCGCACCTTCCACTACTGCTGCTGTGCCACCGCGCCGCCGCTGACGAAGCTGCCGCCACATCCACCCCAGGTAAGTGCTGTCCCGGGGGATTCCACGGGGTGGGCTAGGGGGCAGGAAATGGTTCTGCCATGGATTCCAGGGGGCTAAATGCCAGTGCATTCGGCCTCACTGGAATCCGTGGCGGAATTCTCTGCCATCCCTAGTGGAAAGCAGAATATAAATGTGTGTAAACAATAAAATAAATAAGAAGTCAAGGGACAAGCCACAAAAGCCTTATCTGGACTCACTCAGGAGCTGAAGATATCTAGTCTGATATTTAATGGAAAGAAACCCCAACTGTGTCAATCATGTGGTGCAACATTTTGCTCTCACTCTACCAGGGATGTTTTTTTTGTCCAGAGGGCAAAATGGCCACACCACTTTCAGTAGCTCACCTAGAAGCAGATCCCAAGCTTGCTTGCTCATTTAGTCCTCCCTCCCTCCCTCCCTCCCTCCCTCCCTCCCTCCCTCCCTCCTTTTTAAAGCAAGTCTCTAGTAGGGATGTCCGAGAATTCCACCACGAATCTCGGGGAGGCCGAATGCCAGCGCATTTGGCCCCCCGAAATTGGTGGCGGAACGGTCTGCCCCCCCGCCCCCCCGGGACGGGACTTACCTTAGGCGGATCTTCCTGGCGGCGGCAGCTCCGGTGGCAGTTTGGCGGCAGTTCAGCGGCGGCGGCGGCCGGTCTTCCAACCGGCTGCCACTGCCGCCATTTCCAGTTAAAAAAAAAAAAAAAAACGTGATAGGCTACATAAAGATTTACTTAGCCTATCACGGCTAGATTTTTAAAAAACACCGTGATAGGCTACGTAAATGTTTACGTAGCCTATCACGGCTGATTTGAAAGAAAAAAACAGAAATGCGCGTATGCAAATGGCGGCGCCCATGGGCCCCACCATTTGCGTTCCTTATTTTGGCACATCTTAGTCTATGTAAACATTTACGTAGACTAAGACGGTGAAAATAAGGGGAATGCAAATAGTGTAGACATTTGCGTACACGCGTTTGTTTGTTTTTTCTTTTAAATCAGCCATGATAGGCTATGTAAACATTTACGTAGCCTATCACGGCTGAGTGCAGGGACACAAACGGCGGTGGCTACGGCCACCGCCATTTGAGTCCCTGCTAGCCAGCGGCCAGATGTCCGGCCGCTGGCGGAGCCGGCCAGCGGAGCCGGCCGGCGGCTCTGCAGAATCCCTGCAAAGCGGAGCCGGCCAGCCAAAATTTCAGGGGGTAGGGACAGAGCGCATCCCCCCTCAGCCAGAATTTCGGGGGGAGGGATGGAGTGCCTCCCCCCCCTCGAATCAATTTCACTTAAAGGTGAGTGACTTTCGTACATCCCTATCTCTAGTAGGGGTGTATGAAACCCCACTTACCTTGCTCTGCTGGGGTCTGAGGGGGGGAGGTGATCCGGTCCTCCCCCCAGAATCCTCGATGGGGGGGAGACGATCTGTTCCTCTCCCCCGGAATCCTCCCCAGCTGGCTCTGCTCTGCAGCGTGTCCGCGGAGCCACTGGCTGGGCTGATCCGCAGCCAGGCTGCTGCAGTCACAAATGGCGTCCTGCGTAGGGGACACCATTTGTGTCGCTACTGTAGCCGTGATAGGCTACGTAAATATTTACATAGCCTATCACAGCTAAAGTGGGGACACAAATGGTGTAGGAGACACCATTTGCGTCACTGCTTTAGCAGTGGTAGGCTACAAATAAAATTTACGTAGCCTATCACAGCTAAAGCAGTGACGCAAATGGCATCCTCTATGCAGGACACCATTTGTGGCCATACATCAGAGCAGCAGCCAGCAGCAGCCGGATCTGGATCGCTGGAGGCAGGTCAGATTCGGTCTGTGGGGACTTCGCAGGGTGGTGGTGGGGGATTGCTCCATTCTTCCATGGACTCCGGGGGGCCAGATTCTTTAGAATCACTGGAGTCCATGGTGGAATTCTCCGCCATCCCTAGTCATTATAGATCTGCCATGCAAGACAAACCATGTGGGCAGTATTCTGCCTAATCTTGTTGTTGCCAATGAGGGAAGTCACAACTAGTATTGACAAAGAATGAAAGCATTCATATCCATAGCAATAGGGTATTTAGGGCACAATCCTATGCAAGAAAAAGGCCTACAGAGACAGAGAAAAGGCCTACAACTCCCAGCATGCCCCAGCCAACATGGCTGGCTGGGCATGCTGGGAGTTGTAGGCCTTTTCTCTGTCTAAACATGCATAGGATTGCTCCCTTAGAGTTAAATCCTGCTCTGTTGTGATACTCCCCCCACCCCCGCCCATACAGGTTAGAACTGACCATAGAGAACCATTCCTGAGAAATCTTGGAATTTAGGGTAGTTGTAATTAGTCTGCAGCATGACCACCCACAGATAAAATGCAGAAGGAAAGATGGGAGTTCATGCACTTTCCAGCTCACTTTTTGTTTCATGTGGGGAAAGGTTTTGAATTTTTGTTCTGGAAATTTTAAAACAATTTAGTTTACTCTCTTTTTCTCATTCTGGAAACATTGCCTGATTGAGAATTATACAGTCATTTGGTGCAGGGCTCTAATACTTCATTAAAACTCAATCAAGATGGTATTTAGGTACTTTTTATCACTTAGGGTTAGAGATGTACGAAAGTCACTTACCTTTCTGCGGATTATGTTGATGGTGGTGGGGGAGGTGTTCCATCGATGGGACACCCATCGGAATCCTCGACGGGGGCGGGGGGAGGCGATCCAGTCCTCCCCCCTGGAATCCTCCACGGCCGGCTGTGCTCTGCGGCAGCTCCGTGGAGCAGCCGGCCAGGCCCAGCCAGGCCAGAGCCATCCGCAGCCAGATTTCCAACTGCTGCGGGCTCTGGGGAAAAAAACCAAAAAACCGCATACACAAATGGCGGCGGCTATGGCCGCTGCCATTTGCATTCCTTATTTTTGGCCATCTTAGTATATGTAAGTATTTACGTAGACTATGACGGCGAAAATAAAGGGGAAGGCAAATAGCGTAGCGGGCGCTATTTGCACCCCTTTTTGATTCACCGTTTTAGCCTACGTAAATATTTTCGTAGGCTAAAACGGCGAATCAAAAAGGGACGCAAATAGCGCCCGCTACGCTATTTGCATTCCCCTTTATTTTCGCCGTACACGGGTTTTGTTTTGTTTTTAAACCCAGCCATGATAGGCTATGTAAATTTTTACGTAGCCTATCATGTTGGGTTTTTTTTTGTTGTGTAAACCCAGCCATGATAGGCTACGTAAATCTTTACGTAGCCTATCTGGTTGTTTTTGTTGTTGTTGTTGTTTTTTACAAGACTGAAAATGGTGGCGGTGGCAGCTGGTTGGAAGACCAGCCGCTGCCACCGCCACCGCCGCCGGAGCCGCCACCACCCGGAACATCCGCCCCAGGTAAGTCTTGTCCCGGGGGGGATCCGCAGGGGGGCGAGGATGTGGCAGGCCGTTCCACCATGGAGTTTGGGGGGCCGAATGCACTGGCATTCGGCCTCACCGAGATCTGTGGCAGAATTCTCTGACATCCCTACTTAGGGTGCAATCCTACTGAGATAGTTGCCAGCCTCCATGGTCACAGGCTGGTGACTATCCTATGCAGGTAGCATAGAGCATGGAGGGGATCCTCTCCTCCGCACTCTGCCTGCCCTGCATTCTTGGCTAGATATGCAATTTTGGGCTTGGAGACTCCATAGGAAGAAGCAGAAAGGGGCTTCCGCAGTCTCCCCCCATACCCGCCCCTGGGAACACCCCCTTTTTGCCCTCTCCACACTCCGTTTTACAAGCACAGAGAGGCAGCTGCCATGGTTCTTTCCATGCAGGCTATGAAGGGGAGGAGAGCTCTGTTTCCTGGCTCGGAGTGCTATCTACAAGCTTGGTGCCAGTACACTGAAAAATCCTACTGTGTCTAGTGGCCACAGGATTGTGCTCTTAATCATTTAAGAAGGATCTAATATGTCTGCATAAGCCTGGATCCAATGGAGCTTCCATGAACGGAAGAGGGATGGAAAGGGACAAGGAAAAGGCCATTTTTGCCAATTCCCCCTGCACCATCTCTACAGTATTCTGGAAGGTCCCCCAACCCTCCAGAGCAGATTTTCAGGGGACTGAATGGGAAAGAGAATTGAGATGCAACACTACCTCCTTCTATGAGCAGAACTCCATATCACAGGTTCAGAGATATGTGGTTAGGGGCCAACACAGACATTATTTTTTTCTAATTTATTACTGTAATGTAAGCACAGGGAGACCTGAAGTAGGGATGTACGAAAGTCACTTACCTTTTTGTGGAATTTTTTCATGGTGGGGGGGATGCGCTCAGTCCCTCTGCCCAGAATCCTCGAAGGGGGGGAGGCGATCCAGTCCTCTCCCCTGTAATCCTGCCCAGCCAGCTCCGCTCTGCAACGGCTCCGTAGAGCAACTGGCCAGGGCTGTCCACAGCTGGCGTTCCGGCCGCGGACAGGCTGCTGCGGACGCAAATGGCGGCTGCCATAGCGGCCACCATTTGCATCCAGCCAGGCTGCCATGATAAACTATGTAAGTATTTATGTAGCCTATCACGGCTGGGCAAAACAACAACAACAGCGTACGCAAATGGTGGCGGCTACAGCAGCCGCCATTTCTGTTCCCTATTTTTCATCGTTTTAGCCTACGTAAATATTTACGTAGGCTATTACGGTGAAAAAAAGGGGAATGCAAATTACGGATGGCGGAGAATTTCACCACGGATTCCAGTGAGGCCAGATTCTGCAGAATCTGGCCCCCCGGAATCCATGGCAGAATGGCCTCCTGTCCCACCAGCCCTCCCAGAATCCCCCAGGATGGCACTTACCTGGGGCAGATGTGGTGGATGCCACAGATTCGGCGGGTGCAGCTGCAGTGGCAGAAGGTGCAGCGGCAGGTGCAGCAGTGGCGGCGGGTGCAGCGGTAGCAGTGGCAGGTGCAGTGGCGGATGCAGCGGCTGGTCTCCTGGCCGGCTGCGGCAGGGCGCAGCATATGTAAATGGTGGTGGCTACGGCAGCTGCCATTTGCAGTCGCTATTTTTCGCCATTCTAGCCTATGTAAATATTTACGTAGGCTAGAACGGTGAAAAATAGTGAATGCATATGGTGGCCGCTGTAGCCGCTGCCATTTGCGTACGCTTTTTTTTTACTTTGCCGTGGTAGGCTACGTAAATATTTATGTAGCCTATCACAGTTAAGTACAGGGACGCAAACGGCGGTGGCTATGGCCACTGCCATTTGCCTCCCTGTTGCCCAGCGGCTGGATGTCCGGCTGCAGGCGGAGCCAGCCGGCGGCTCCGCGGAATCCCCGTGGAATGGAGCCAGCTGGGCAGGACTCTGGGGGGAGGGATGGAGCACCTCCCCCCCCGTCGAGGATTCTGGGGGGAGGGATGGAGTGCCTCCCCCCCACCGCGAAGCAGATCCGTGAAACTTTAAGTGACTTTTGTACATCCCTAACGCAAATAGCATAGTGGGCGCTACTCTTTTTTTTTTACCTTTTTTTTTTACCTTTTTTTTGCTGTTTCAGCATACATAAATATTTACGTAAGCTATTACGGCAAAAAAAAAAAAAAAAGGAACACAAATAGCAGCCACTACGCTATTCGTGTTCTCCTTTTTTTTGCTGTAATAGCCTACGTAAATATTTACATAGGCTAAAACGGCAAAAAATAGGGAACACAAATGTCAGCTGCTGTAGCTGCCACCATTTGCGTACGCCATTTTTTGTTTTTTGTTTTGCTTGGCTTTTGTGATAGGCTACGTAATTACTGACTTAACCTATCATGGCAAAGACCAGGATGCAAATGACGGCCATGGCAGCGAGTCGAAAGACCAGCCGCCACTGGAGCCGCCGCTGGAGCTGCCGCCGCCTGGAACATCCGCCCCAGGTAAGTTTCGTCCTGGGGGGAATCTGCGGGGGGTGGGGGGGCAGGCCATTCCACCATTGATTTCGGGGGGAAAACCTGAAACCCGTGGCGGAATTCTCCGCCATCCCTAAGCTGAAGTGAGGATGGGTTTAGGCGAGTTTTCCATCTGTATTCCCCCTCCCCTCACACACAGCAGCAAGTTATATTGCAAGTTAGTGATGCATTGAAGTAAATTGATCACTGTTTTGCAGTACAAATCCTAGGGATGGCGGAGAATTCCTCCACGGATTTCAGAGAGGCTGAATGCACTGGCATTCAGCCCCCCGAAATCCATGGCGGAACGGCCTGCCACCCCCCACCCCCCCGCAGATCACCCCCGGGACGAGACTTACCTGTCGCGGATGTTCCGGATGGCGGCGGCTCCAGCAGTGGCTTTGGCGGCGGAGGCAGCTGGTCTTCCAACCGGTTGTCGCCACCTCCATTTATAGTCTGGGCTTTTTTCTTTTGTTTTACATAGACGTGATAGGCTACGTAAAGACTTACGTAGCTTATCACGTCTGGGTTAAAAACAAAACAAAACATGCATACGCAAATGGCCGTGGCTATGGCAGCCGCCATTTGCGTTCCTTATTTTTCGCCGTCTTAGTCTACATTAATATTTACGTAGACTACTAAGGGAAAAATAAAGGGGAACACAAATAGCCTCGTGGGTGCTATTTGCGTTCCTTTTTGATTCGCCATCTTAGTCTACGTAAATATTTATGTAGGCTAAAACAGTGAATCAAAAAGGAACACAAATAGTGCCCACTACGCTATTTGCGTTCCCCTTTATTTTCACTGTAATAGTCTACGTAAATATTTACATAGACTAAGACAGTGAAAAATAAGGAATGCAAATGTCAGCCACTGTAGCCACCGCCATTTGCATACACTTTTTTTTTTTTTAACCCAGACGTGATAGGCTACGTTAATATTTAATAGCTACATTAAGCTGCCATTTGTGTCCCTGTTAGCCAGTGGCCAGATGTCCGGCTGCTGGCGGAGCTGGCTGGTGGCTTCACGGAATCCCCGCAGAGTGGAGCCGGCCGGGCAGGACTCCGGGGGAAGGAATGGAGCGCCTCCCCCCTGTCGAGGATTCCGGGGGGTGGGACAGACTGTCTCCCCCCCCACCGTGAAGCAGATCCGCGAAACATTAAGTAACTTTCGTACATCCCTAACAAATTCCAGATGTAAGTTCCCAATCTGGATCAGGCCCAAAGTGCTGGGAAGGTTAAATCCTCCCTACCCACATGCCAGGGTCCCAATCCATATAATCCCCTGCACTTACACTAGAGTATTTATTACATTTATGTCTCGCTTTTCCTACAAGGAGCCCAAGGCGGCATATATGATCCACCACTCCTCATTTTGTTCCTCACATGACATTGTGAGGTAGGTTAGGCTGAGAGTCAGTGAATGTCCCAAAGTCATCCAGGGAGCTTTATGGCTGAGTGGCGACTAGAACCCAGGGCTCCCGTATCCCAATGCAACACAGTTAAAAAGAAGATAACACATAGCTGCTTGTTTTGTCTTTAAGGTAATGTCTGCTTTAGCCCTAAGAGTTGCACAACATAATAAGTGGCAGGCAACCCTCTGAGGGAGAACATTACACAACAGGGGTGACAGCACAAAGAAGTCCCTCTATCACAGCCACCCATCTGGCCTCAGGTAGCGCAAGCTCCTGCAAGGAGCCTCTACCAAAGATCTAAATGTACAGGCAGGTATATTTGGAGACAGGTGGTCCTTCACGCACCATGGTCCAAAGTCAGGATGGGTGAGAAATTCACTTTGTTCAGTTGTTTACGTGGATTTACCCAATGTGCAATTCCCGAGACTGAGCTGAGACTGAACTGTTTTCTGAAATCTGCATTTTTGTAACCTTTTGGATGCAGATTATCTCAGGGAAAATGGAAACAAACATATGCATATTCTGGGAAAGTCATAATGCATATATATAAAATGCCTATATTTGAAAAAACATGTACACAAAACAAAGTCTTAGCAATATAAATCATTGAAAAAAATGTACGTTTTAAAAATGTGCAGAAAATGCGTACACAAATGCAGTCTTCCCCAGCATGGTAGCCTCCTGCAGATGTTTGAGACTCTCATCAGCCCTAGCCAGCATGACCAATAGTCAAGAATTTGGGCAGTTGTACACCTGGAGGGCATCAGATAGGGAAGGACTGTATTAACGCAAACAGTATTGCATCAATTATCCCTCCCCCAAAAAAGTGAACAAATAGTAGGATATTTGTTTGCTTGGTTTGGTTTGGTTTAAATTACAAGTTTGTGTAGGCCTTGTTGAGGGAGTCCAAGCCTCTGTGAGCTAGTTAGGGAAACTCAGCATGGT
The DNA here is from genome assembly GCF_057233095.1 of Heloderma suspectum. Lineage (NCBI taxonomy): Eukaryota > Metazoa > Chordata > Lepidosauria > Squamata > Helodermatidae > Heloderma > Heloderma suspectum. Next base: position 111,844,005 of record NC_139463.1, on the reverse strand, counting down.
AGAGGTTTCCCATCACTATACTAAGCCATGATTATCTTTAATGGTCAAAACTAGGACATTGATTTGGGCCAGGAAATGAACTGGAAGCTAGTGCAAGTCGCATTAGGGATGTATGAAATACTTACATCCAGGTCTGGGGGGTGGGGTCTGCAGGGGGGGAGGCGATACCTCCCTCCCCCTGGAATCCTTCCTGGCAGGCTCTGCTCCATGGCAATTCTGCGGATCCGCCGGCCAGCTCCAGAGCAGCAGCGATACGGCCGCCATTGCCGTATCGCTGGCTGGGCTGATTTACTGCAGACACAAATGGCATCCACTATGCCATTTGCATCCGTAAGGGTCTTAGTTTAAGCTAAATGCAGCTGGGCTGATTGATTGCAGACACAAATGGCATCCACTGGCTGGGCTGATTGACTGAGGACACAGATAGCATCCACTATGCCATTTGCGGCTGTAAAGGTCTTAGTTTAAGGTAAATGCAGCCATTTGCAGCTGCATTTAGCTTAAACTAAGACCTTTACAGCTGCAAATGGTGCAGTGGATGCCATTTGCATTTGCAGTCAATCAGCCCGGCCAGTGATATGGCAATGGCGGCCATATCACTGGCACTTCAGAGCCAGCTGGCAGGGAGGATCCAGCCATCAAGGATTTCTCTGGGTTGCGGAGGTAAGTCTTCTGATCCTCCACAGACAGAGGCTGGATTCTTTTAAATCTGGCTTCACTGGGCTCCGTGGAGGATTTCTCCGCCATCTCTAAGTAGCATAGACATCTTGGAGAGTATTCAGTGTGACACTACTGATAACATAAATTACATTGCATTGGAATAAATGACCTCTCTAGCCCAATCCCAATAGTACTTGCTGGCACAACGAGTTTCTCCTGAAAACCCACCACACCAGCAAGTACTGTTGGTGTTGCGCGAGAGGCCATTTCCACCAGCACATCATAATTTATGATAGTGGTAGTGTTGCATTGGATACTGCCCCTTGTAATGCTAGTTTTATCTAATCTTAGACTATGTAAAAGAGTATTTCTAAATGTTAAGCAATATCATAACAATTATGGAGTATTTATCTGAAAGTGGGAGAAAACCTCTAATGTTTTGGTCAAATCTGAGAAATCTAATGCTTTAGTCACATGCATTTTGTTTAGGTTAGGAAATGTAAGGAGAATTGAACATAAATTATATCACACGTCAGTGTAGGAGTACTCCCAAAGTCACATTTCGCATTACATTTACATTTGATTTGAATGCAGAAATTAACAGCACAACTGATACTACAGGCAACAAAGCATGATTAATTCCCCCCTGTATGCCAATAGAACTAATTAGTGTCAAATTGCTTCTTCGTGGCTAATGTAAGCTGGACTAAGGCCATGGAATCTTGCATATTTCAATTTGTTCTTCTTAGCAGCTCCCTTTTGTTCAACTCAGGCCTCAAAATGATAATATAACATTTTGGGTAAAAGACGCAACTCAGTAAACCTTTACTTGAGGCTAAGATCGAGAAGGTCTCCACCGCAACCATGTATTTCCCTTTAGTACTCAAGTAAGTTGGAACAAAGGACAACCAAACACTGCAAAAGACCAACATACTGAAGGTGATGAACTTGGCTTCATTATAGGGGTGAACGAAAGTCACTTACCTTTTCTCGCAGCTTTTTCGCGGTGGGGGGGGAGCGCTTCGCTGCTCCCCCCGTGAAGTTCAGGCCGGGGGGGGAGGCTTCCCGCCTCGCCCGGCCGAAATTCAGGCCGGGGGGGGAGGCTTCCCGCCTCGCCCGGCCGAAATTCAGGCCGGGGAGGAGGCTTCCCGCCTCGCCCGGCCGCGAACTCGAAAGTAAAAAAAAAAAAAAAAAAGTCCCCTGATAGGCTACGTGACGATTCACGTAGCCTATCACGGCTAGATCTGGAAAGTCAGCCGTGATAGGCTACGTGAATCGTCACGTAGCCTATCACGGGTGACTTTAAAAAAAAAAAAAAAGCGCGTACGCGAATGGCGGCCCCCATAGGGAGCCGCCATTCGCGTTCCTTATTTAGTTGCTGTAGTCTACGTCAATGTTTACGTAGACTACGGCGAAAATAAGGGCAACGCAAATAGCATTGCCCTTATTTTCGCCGTAGTCTATGTAAACATTGACGTAGACTACAGCGACCAAATAAGGAAGGGGAATGGCGGCTCCCTATGGGGGCCGCCATTATCCGTACACACTTTTTTTTTTTTTTTAAAGTCACCCGTGATAGGCTACGTGACGATTCACGTGGCCTATCACGGCAAGATTTGCAAAGTCAGCCATGATAGGCTACGTGAATCGTCACGTAGCCTATCACGGGTGACTTTAAAAAAAAAAAGCGCGTACGGGAATGGCGGCCCCCATAGGGAGCCGCCATTCGCGTTCCTTATTTAGTTGCTGTAGTCTACGTCAATGTTTACGTAGACTACGGCGAAAATAAGGGCAACGCAAATAGCATTGCCCTTATTTTCGCCGTAGTCTATGTAAACATTGACGTAGACTACAGCGACCAAATAAGGAACGGGAATGGCGGCTCCCTATGGGGGCCGCCATTATCCGTACACACTTTTTTTTTTTTTTTAAAGTCACCCGTGATAGGCTACGTGACGATTCACGTAGCCTATCATGGCTGACTTTGCAAATCTTGCCGTGATAGGCCACGTGAATCGTCACGTAGCCTATCAGGGGACGTTTTTTTTTTTCTTTCATTGCAATGGTGGGGGCGGCAGCCGGTCGAAAGACCGGCTGCCGCTCCCACCCCGCTCGAACACCGGACGAACCGCCAGCCGGACCCGCCGCCGGGAGGGACATTCAGGGAAGGTAAGTCCCATCCCGGGGGGGGGGCGGGGGGGGCGGAGGATTTCTCCCCGAAACTTGTTCGGGGGGCCGAACACGTTGGCGCTCGGCCCCCCGAAGTTTCGGGGAGAAATTCTCCGCCATCCCTACTTCATTAAAACTGTCAGGCAACTTCCTGGCTAGGAAAGCTACAGTAAAACTGACAATGGCCAGGAAACCCAAGAAACCCAGAACACAGTAGAACATGGTGACTGACCCTTCATTACATTCCAGTATAATTTCTTCAGACATGGAGTGCATGTCAAAGTCTGGGAAAGGAGGAGTGGTTGCCAGCCACCCAATACAAATAGTCACTTGAATAAGGATGCAAGAAAGAACAATAGAGGATGCCAGTCTTTTTCCCACCCATTTCCTCATGATTGACCCTGGTTTGGTGGCCATGAAAGCTAGAATCACAATAATGGTTTTGGCCAGCACACAAGAAACTGCCACTGAGAAGATGATGGCAAAAGCAGTTTGTCGAAGGAGACATCTTCCCTTCTCAGGTTGGCCAATGAATGGCAAAGCACAAAGGAATGATAACAGGAGGGAGATGAAGAGAGTGTAGGTGAGCTTTTGATTGTTGGCTTTGACAATGGGAGTGTCCTGATGCTTAATGAAGATCCAAAGCACTAGAGCTGTGATGAAAGAAAAGCCAAGCGCAACAATGGCCAAACTGATCCCCAAAGGTTCTTCATAAGACAAGAAGCTTATATGTTTTGGAATGCATACATACTGTTCATGGTTTGGATAATGCTCTTCTGGACACTGAAAACAGTAATCCATGTCTGGAAAAGAAAGCATCAGATTTGACACATGGTATTTGTATATATAGTGCATCACATTAATCAACACTCAATAGTATAAAGCCCTGGAATAAAGGCTAATTATTTGAAACCTGAAAAAAGAAATGTTTGAAGCTTTCTCATGCAATTATAAGTGCATAAAGCCATACTTAGTCCAGGAGATACCCAGGTCTTAGGACATAAATCAGCCATGAGACTTGTATCACCATCCTGGAGAAATCCCTGTCTTCTTCAATCCTTTCCAGTTATGCTGTAATACTACATAGCTTGTGTCTAGGACTGTGGTGGAGAACCAAAGGGCCAAATATGTAAGGGCCAGGATGTGGAGGTTGCATGACAGCAGTGGGCAACTTCATTGCCCTAAGTGGGCAGAGACACTGCTGGCATGCACCCCCCCCTACACACACACACACACACACACACACACACACAGAGAGAAAGGTTTACACACACATAAGTCTCTCTCTTTCTCTCTCTCTCTCTCTCTCTCTCTCTCTCTCTCTCTCTCTCACACACACACACACACACACACACACACACAATTTTACGTGATGCCATCAACCTCCAGGGCCTCTCCTGTGCTTTCTGACCATTATTGCAGCTTTTTTCTTAACAGGGATAATGCAGCATTTAATGTTAAAAACGTTTTGAAGCACTCCAACATCTGGTGAATTTTTCTAATTGCACTATCCCAAATCTATCCCACAGCACCATGTAGTGGCTGTATACTGGAATATATAGAACTTGCAGAGAAAGTAAATCCCGGAAAAAAAGCATATGTAAAGGAGCCAATCTTAACCCCACAAAGAGTCCAGTAGCAGAAGCCCCAGTTAAGGCACAAGACAAAAGCATGTTGTAGAGAAGCCCAAATAGAATAGAATTAGTGTACTCTATTCACCAGTGAAGGATTTGTCTTACTTTAAAGACCCATTGTATGGGGTTGGAAAAGACCCCTTGAATGAAGGCAGAACATGGCACCTGGGTTGAGGCTATGTCTTATATCCTTATATTATGCCAATTTACATGCCTATTTCTATACTTCGTAATGATTATGTTTGTTGTTGTTCAGTCGTTCAGTCGTGTCCGACTCTTCGTGACCCCATGGACCATAGCACGCCAGGCCTTCCTGTCCTGCGCTCTCTCCCGGAGCGTGTTCAAGTTCATATTCATTGCATCCGTGATGCTATCTAGCCATCTCATCCTCTGCCGTCCCCTTCTCCTTTTGCCTTCAGTCTTTCCCAGCATCAGGGTCTTTTCCAGGGAGTTTTCTCTTCGCATTAGGTGGCCAAAATATTGGAGCTTCAGCTTCAGTATCTGTCCTTCCAATGAGCACTCAGGGTTGATTTCCTTTAGGATGGACTGATTTGACCTCCTTGCAGTCCAGGGGACTCGTAAGAGTCTTCTCCAGCACCACAGTTCGAAAGCATCAATTCTTCGGCGCTCAGCCTTCCTTATAGTCCAGCTCTCACAGCCATACATTACTACTGGGAAAACCATAGCTTTGATTAGACGGACCTTTGTCGGCAAGGTGATGTCTCTGCTTCTTACTATGCTGTCTAGGTTGGCCATAGCTTTCCTCCCAAGGAGCAAGCGTCTTTGAATTTCATGGCTACAGTCACCGTCTGCGGTGATCTTGGAGCCCAAGAAAGTAAAATCTGTCACTGCTTCCATTTCTTCCCCTTCTATATTCCAGAATTCTCTGGATTCTCACTTTTCTTGCCCTCTTCTCTGGATTCTCACTTTTCTTGCCCTTTTCTCTGGATTCTCACTTTTCTTGCACCTTTTCTCTGGATTCTCACTGTTCTTGCCCTCTTCTCTGTATTCTCACTTTTCTTGCCCTTTTCTCTGGATTGTCACTTTTCTTGTTCCCACTCTCAGGATTCTCACTTTTGTTGCCCCCCTTCTTTGGTTTTAGCACTGTTCTTGCCCTCTTTCTATGGATTCTCACTTTTCTTGCCCTTTTCTCTGGATTCTCACTTTTCTTGCCCTCTTCTCTGGATTCTCACTTTTCTTGCCCTTTTCTCTGGATTCTCACTTTTCTTGCCCCACTCTCTGGATTCTGACTTTTGTTGCCTGCCTTCTTTGGTTTTGTCACTGTTCTTGCACCCTTTCTCTGGATTCTCATTTCTTGCACCTTTTCTCTGGATTCTCACTTTTCTTGCCCTCTTCTCTGGATTCTCACTTTTCTTGTTCCCACTCTCTGGATTCTCACTTTTCTTGCCCCCCTTCTTTGGTTTTAGCACTGTTCTTGCCCTCTTTCTATGGATTCTCACTTTTCTTAGCCACTTTCTGGACTCTCACTGTTCTTGCCCTCAGTCCTTTTCTTTCCCCCAATTTTCTTCCCCCATCTCTGTTAAAGTCAGTGGAGTAATATTGCTCCATTGACTTTATATTAGGGAAATCAACACTAAAATGCATTGTATTAACAATTGCTTGCAATAATGTGTGTATAAGGCAGAAATGCATATATTAGGGGAATGTGCAGAAATCTGAATTTTCATGTGAACATAAACAAAACAAAACAAAGTCTGGGATGAACCAAATTTAAGATTGGCATAAGATTGAAACCAACTGAACTTAAGATGAGAAAAATGAGAAAATGTGAGAAAGCAAAACTGACAGGGTTGTACATCCCTAGTTTTAATAGACATAAAAATCCATTCATGGAGTTTGTGAGGACAATCCTATTGTCCCTGGGTGAGCATCTCAGGGACCATAGGATGGCTGGGAAAATCTCTTCCAAGGTTGGAGACAGTGCTCTGCCCTCCACCACCCTTGCCCCTTCACAGCAGGCCAGCTGCTGTGAACAACACCAGGCCAGCTGCTGTGAACAACACCAGCTGCTTCTCCGAGACTGGAGCAAACTGTCTTGGTAAGAAATGGAGAATCTTCACCATTATGTTACAGTTATTTTGAGGGCACAGGGGACTGCAATGGGGATGTGAACACCAAAACCCTATCATGTGCAGACATCTGCTTTCCTCACTTTGGAAACAACTCATTGTATCTTAGGGATATATGAGAAATTTGTTCAGTTTTTTTATTTTTTAATCAAGATGTACCCAGTTTGCACCTTCCATACTGAACATGAACTCAAATGAAATCTGTGGTCAAAGTCCGTATGATTCTGATCCTGCAATGTTATTCATGAATAAAACGAAGTGTGCTTGAAAATGTGTACCTGCTTTGAAACTTTTGCATGAAAAGTGCATACTTTTGAAAAAATGTGCACAGACATGCTCGAATCAATGGGAGAAGAATGTGTACATTTCAAAGCTGAGCAAAATGTATGTGCAAATTTGGAGAAATATGCACAAAAATATACATGAATTTTCATGCAAAAGGGGAAAAAAATGAAGATCACAAATGAGATGGAAAGAGCTTCAAGGTGGAATTTAGAGAATTTTGCTGAACTCTAGTTTTGCTTGTAGACACATCCTTATTGTATCCAAGGTGCTGGATCCAGACTACGTTAGTTGTGACATATGTTCCATTGATTTGGATGGAAACAAAATGCAACTAACTCAGTTTGGATTCCACCCAATGAAAATATGCTAGGTACATGTGTATAGGATTAAAATTAAAAAGAAGGTAAAGGTGTCCCCAACCAGTTGTGTCCGACTCTAGGGTGCAGTGCCCATCCCCGTTTCTAAGCCAAAGAGCCAGCGCTGTCCGAAGACACTTCTGTGGTCATGTGGCCAGCATGACTGGACACCGAGGTGCACAGAATGCTGTTACCTTTCCCGCCGAGGCGGTACCTATTTATCTACTTGCAATTTCTTGCTTTTGAACTGCTAGGTTGGCAGAAGCTGGGACTGGAGGTCACTCCGTCACGCAGCACTCAGGTCTCGAACTGATGACCTGCCGACCTTCCAGTCTGCAGTTCAGCGTATTAACCACTAAGCCACCACGGCCCCTAGGATGAAAATATTGGAGGTCAAAACACTGTAAAGTAATATAGCTTCAAAATTTTGTCAGCTGAAACTTCAGGGAAGAAAATTACACCTTAATGGACCTTACATAAAGCTGTAATGAGAAAGAGGGAGAGCTGTAATACTGTACGAATAGTGATCCACTTTTCAAACACTGAGGAAATGATGTGATAAACCCCCACATGTGCTTGAGCTCTTACCTGGTTAAACACTTGGGGCCAAACAATGACATTCTCATAAATGGTGAACACTTTGCCTTTTGGAGCCTTTGGGTCTATCTCTCCCACTTTTACTCGAAGAAAGGACTGGTTTGGGAATGTGACCCAATTGATGATATCAAATCCAGCCTCTAACTTTGCCTTTTGGTTGAAAGAAACTTTTCCCCCAACTGTATTGTTAAAGGAGGCACTTCTCAGATAGTGATGGAGCTAAAGTTGGGGCCGGGGGGAGAAAAGCCCACAATTCACAAGGATGTACAAAAGCCGTGGATATACAAAATGATACTGATATTTATTTCTTGAAGACCGTGGTTAGTATTCATGGCCATAACTCAATGGTAGAGCACATGATTTGCATGCAGAAAGTGCCAAGTTGAATCACCAGGATATTCAGATAGGACAGGAAAAACTCCTGCATGAAGTTCTGGAGAGCCACTGCTGTTCAGTGTCAACAGTACTGGGCTGGATGGCTACATCATCTGACTCCGATGTTCCTATTCCTGTAAAAACTTCACAAACACGAGTGCTAATAGTAATTAAGCACCTACAATTTCCGATCGGCAAAAGTATTCATAGTAGTAGCAGTAGGAGTGCTCCCATCAGTGGCCATAGAGACCACAGCAAGCAGCATAGAAAGCTTTGCAGCTGGGAAATGAGAGGAATAGGTGAGGACTTTAAATATAACCGGAGTTACTCTTCTTCAGCTGTCACACCAAACAGCTCAGAGAATGAGCCAACAGTGAAATTTTGGCCAGCAAGGGAGCTCCCACCTGAACTCTTCAAAAGGCAAACTTCTGGGAGAGGGAAGTTAAAGAACTGGGGACTGACTGTCCTTTTAGAGCAAAAAAATAAAGGGGAGTCTCCCCCTTTGGGAGTGCCACTTCAGGGATCGTAAGGGGTCAAGGGCCATCTCATTCACAACTTCGGAGAGGGACTGGAGGTGTTTATTTTTAACTTCCTCTTGAAGGAGGTAAAGTGTTTCTCAAACATTTGAGTGAGAATAAGGGGAGAGGGTTAGTTATTATGTGTTTTAATGCCCCCCTAGTCTATTGCATGTAGAATTTCCCTATTATCTATTATGACTGTTTCCTGTCTAGTTTAGACTTGGTTGTAGGAACCAGTTCGGCTGCAGCCTCATTTAGTCTGTGTAGTACGTCTTCAGTGTTTTCAGAGCAATGGTATTGGTGTTGAGCCTAGAGAATTCAGTGACTCACCTCACCTGGGGTTGGACATGATGTCCCTGTTAGAGTGGTTGCAGCTTCAGGGGATTGGGAATTTTCTGGTGGACATCACACCCCACTGTCCATCAGTCTTCCTGCCTGAGATGACAGAAGTGGTCTTGGACTTGGTCTTGAGAACACTACAATGGTTGTTTTTGTTTGTTTCTGGAGGATTGTGACATCACTGATATTTCTCCCTTATCCAGTGTGGCCCAGGATTTCACGGCCACTATGACAACCATGGCACCATCCTAACATGGTGTTGGGCATGCCAGTGGCTGAACACATGTAGCAGGACACAGTCTACATTTGGTTGCCTACCCATGCTCTAGAACAGGTGTGGACAACTGCCAGAAGTCAGGGGGCTGAATTGCTCCCTGTTCCCAACTGGGAGCTGCACTCCTGCATCTGATGCATTACCAAAATTTGATGGTGTGGTGGCGGTAGTGGGGAGAAACACCCTCCTTTCAAAAGTGAAAAGTAGCAGTTTGTCACCAACATTTGGAAATGCAGCAGTGGTGGGGAAGAGGGGCTAATTGCTCTTAAAATATCCCCCTTTTGCTGTCACACTGCAGAATTTCAGCAGCGAACCATCGCATTTGGCTTTTAAAGGGAGGGTATTTTTTTCTCAATGCTGCAGCCATGCCACCAAATCTTGGTGGGAAATTTGGCAGTGCAGCAAGAGCAAAGGGGGCAGGGGGCTGCAAAAATGCAAGGGGTCACATGCTCTAGGGGAATATGGGGAAGAGGGAATAGATGCTGCTAGTTACCAAACTCATGGGTATATTGTCACTACGGGTGGTAGGTTTGGCTAGCGGTAAACCTCCCCACTCTGAAAATTGCCAGAATAACCCCTTTCACTAACAGAATTGGACCATGAAGTCTTAGTTTTTGGATTAAATGAAGACACTCAGCAAGAACATAATGAGACTTGAGATGAAGATTATGTTATGATTATGAACATACTGTATGAATCTGCTATCAAAGACAGAGAGAAGCGTCACCACATAAACAAATGAAAATTGGATGCTAAGCTGATTGGGCTGGATCCAGATTTATGGCAGCTCAATGGAGCTGGAAGAAAAGGACTTCCCCACCACCTTCTTCCAACAGCAGCCCTCCAGCCCACTGAAAATTTTACACAGAGAGTCAGGAGATCCTGTTGAATGGGGTGAGCTGTACTGGGGGAGGGATCCCCCCAAATTGGCAGATGGACCTTCCAGAAGCAGAGCTGTTCCTCTTGAGGAAGGCAGAGCCTGGTTTCTACCCATTATATCCTTTTTCACCTAGTACATAGTTGGAACTCAAGAGGGAAGCAGAAATAATCTGATCAGTCATAACCATGAAATCATGTAGCAATGGAGCGGCCTTACGAAAACCTTCCTAGATACTAAGAAACATTTCTAACTGTACCATTTACATTCTGTTTTCCTTCCCACAGATAAAGTGAGCTTTTTTTTTCATTATGCTGCTAAGAACCTTACCTGCCATGGCTTCTGATTCAGAATCATCTGTCTAACTCCATCCACCATTGTTCTGTGTTTGGATTTCGAATAATATAAGGATTTCAAAGCATGTGCCACAGCATAGACAAGATTGTGGATGATGTAGCTATGGCCAGTCATGCCCATTTCAAAACAGAGCCAGGAAGGATCTCCAGCTTCTCCATCCCAGTGCAGATTTCTCCAAATGTCTATTCTGCCTCAGAGCTGGGAAACAAACAGTTAAATACTTTTTCCCAGAAGGCCCTGAGAAAGCCATCTTCTTTTTCAAAGTTTGGATTTCTCATTTGAAGAAATTGCTGGAATCCCAACACCTCCTTTGAATGAACTGCAAGGGATATGGCACCATGCAGGAAGTGTATGTCCCAATCTCTTTGAAAGGAAAGTGAAGTGAACTCCATCTGGGCTGTCATAATCCAGACTTTTCCTTTTGTCTTCATTGGTATGTCCTCAAATTCAGAAACGTGGGGGATCATTCTCAGAAATATCATAGTCTGAATTTCACCATTTATAACTGCAACAGTTGCAGTGCTTCTCTTGATAATCTGAAATATTTTAAGGAAATCTCCCACTATTTTGTCAATGTCACTGGAAAATGATAGCTTTGGTAATACTTCTATGAAATCAATGCAGATACCACTCTGGGCAAACCTGGGAAGCACATCCTGTACAAATCTCTCTCCATTGCCATCATCCAGGCAAATTACCCCAATCCATATCCATTTGAAATGCAGAAGTAAAAGCCCACTATATTGATGGGCTTCACTGGGGAACATATTGTGGGAAAAAACAGCATTGTTATCTGTCACTGGAGCAGATCCATATGTGAGCTAAAGAACATTCAATAAACAAACAAGAAACTGTTAACATGTTGCATTCAGGGCTTTTCATGTTAACGCAAGCTCCAAAATGCCACGAAATTATGAGTGTTAGGGGCCATGATCTTAACAGATACATATGGTATGGTAGCCTCTGCTGTGGTTAGTTCCATCTTCACCACTACCTTGTAGTGGGATGTCTGTCAGTGGCAGAGGGGTGGACTGAATTCCTAGATTTGTCTGTTCACGGGAATAGATGCATGACGTTTATACAACTGAAGCTCTCATGCAGCTGAACCTACCAATTCACATTGCAAGTAAACTGTCCCAAAGACTGTGTATAATGCAGTGGTGGGGGTCTGACCCACGTCCTTGAGTACCATCATGTAATACAGAGGCGTTCATGAGAAATGAAAATGGCAGCACCTGGAGGTTCTCACTTTGCTTTGAAGTGTTCCCAGTTGCTGGTAAGAAAATGTGTTGTTGTTGTTGTTGTTGTTGTTGTTGTTGTTGTTAAGTGGGAGGGGTAGGGCACCTTGGCAGGCAACAAGAAAGGTGTTCACAATGATGCACAACAGCACTGTACCACCATGCATTACCTTGTGCTGGCAGTTGTGCAACAGTAGTTCTTGGCCTTGCCTTGTCGATTCTCTCACTTATACCCAGTGCAGGCTGGTGGCCCCAATTTTGGTGAGGCATATATACATTCTGGTTTTAGTCAGAACCAACCAGAACTCAAAAGAAGGTATTGAAAGGCTGAGCTCTAGCCCCCAAATGCACCTTGGATAGTTCCTTTAGAGTTCTGGTAGGTTCTGGCTAAAACCCAGAGTGGATTTACCACCCCACTGAAATTGGAGCCACCAGACTCCACTGCTTATACATCAATCCTATACTGGTCCACTCAGAATGAAGTCCCATTGAATTTAATATCACTTACTCCTGGGTATCTCCAGAAACGGAGATTGTTACCTTGTCGTGGTGCTGGAGCTTGAGCACCTCAATGACGCTATGAGCTAAACCGTGAAGGGACACCCAAGACGGGAAGGTCATGGCAGAGAGGTCAGACTAAATGCGATCCCTGGGAAAGGTAACAGCAACCCACCCCAGTATTCTTGCTGTGAAAACTAAGTAGATCAGTACAAACAGAGATATGTCGGTATATCATTGGAAGATGGGACTCCCAGGTCGGAAGATGATCAAAATGCTACTGGGGAGGAACAGAGGACAAGTTCAACTAGCCCCAGATGTGATGACACAGCTAGCTCAAAGCTGAAAGGATGGCTAGAGGCCAACGGTGCTGGTGATGAATGACGAATCTGATGTTCTAAAGATCGGATACACCATAGGAGCCTGGAATGTAAGATCTATGAGCCAGGGCAAATTGGATGTGGTTATTGGGGAGATGTCAAGATTAAATATAGACATTTTGGGTGTCAGTGAACTGAAATGGACTGGAATGGGCCACTTCACATCAGATGACTACCAGATATACTACTGTGGACAAGAGGACCACAGAAGAAGTGGAGTAGCCTTCATAATTAATAATAAAGTGGCTAAAGCAGTGCTTGGATACAATCCAAAAAATGATAGAATGATGTCAATTCAAACTCAGGGCAAGCCATTTAAGATCACAGTGATCCAAATATACGCCCCAACTACAGATGCTGAAGAAGCAGAAGTAGATAGGTTCTATGAGGATCTGCAGCACCTACTGGATAACATGCCAAAAAGAGATGTTATTTTCATTACAGGAGACTGGAATGCTAAGGTGGGTAGTCAAACAACACCTGGAATTACAGGCAAGCATGGTTTGGGAGAACATAATGAAGTGGGACATAGGCTGATAGAATTTTGCCAAGACAACTCACTGTGCATAACAAACACTCTCTTCCAACAACCTAAGAGACGATTTTATACATGGACTTCACCAGATGGTCGACACCAAAATCAGATTGACTACATCCTTTGTGGTCAAAGGTGGCGGACATCTATACAGTTGGTAAAAACAAGACCTGGAGCTGACTGTAGTTCAGATCACAAACTTCTTATTGCACAATTTAGAATCAGACTAAAGAGAATAGGGAAGACCCACAGATCAGTTAGATATGAGCTCATGAATATCCCTAATGAATATGCAGTGGAGGCGAAGAATAGATTTAAGGGACCAGATTTAGTAGATAGGGTCCCAGAAGAACTATGGACAGAAGTTCACAACATTGTTCAGGAGGCGGCAACAGAAAATGTCCCAAAGAAGAAAACCAAGAAGGCAAGATGGCTGTCTGCTGAGACACTGGAATAGGGATGGTGGAGAATTCCACCATGGATTTCAGTGAGGCCGAATGCACTGGCATTTGGCCCCCGGAAATCCATGGCAGAACAGCCTGCCCCCGCGCCCCCCTGTGGATTCCCCCCAGGACGAAGCTTACCCGGGGCGGATGTTCCGGACGGCGGTGGCTCCAGAGGCAGCTCTGGCAGCGGCAGCGGCGGCTGGTCTTTCGACCGGCTGCCATGGCTGCCATTTGCATCCTGGTCTTTGCCATGATAGGCTACATAAGTATTTACATAGCCTATCACGGCAAGCCAAGCAAAAAAAAAAAGGCATACGCAAATGGCGGCGGCTACGGTGGCTGCCATTTGCGTTCCCTATTTTTCTCCGTTTTATCCTACGTAAATATTTACGTAGGCTATTACGGCGAAAAAAAAGGGGGAATGCAAATAGCACCCACTACGCTATTTGCATTCCCCTTCTTTTCCGCCATAATAGCCTACGTAAATATTTACGTAGGACAAAATGGCGAAAAATAGGGAATGCAAATGGCGGCCGCCGAAGCCTCTGCCATTTGTGTACGCTGTGTTTTTGTGGGGTTTTTGCCCAGCTGTGATAGGCTACGTAAATACTTACATAGCCTATCATGGTAGCCTGGCTGGATGCAAATGGCGGACACTATGGTGGCCACCATTTGCGTCCGCACCAGCCCGTCTGTGGCCGGATGTCCGGCCACGGACAGCCCTGGCCAGCTTCTCCATGGAGCCACTGCGGAGCAGAGCAACTGGGCAGGATTCCCAGGGGGGAGGACCAGATCGCCTCCCCTCCCGTCGAGGATTTCGGGGGGAGGGACGGAGCACCTCCACCCCCACCGCTAATCAATTCCATGAAAAGGTAAGTCACTTTCGTACACCTCTACACTGGAAGTAGCCCAGAGCGAAGGAAAGCAAAAGGCAACAGTGATAGGGGGAGATATGCCCAATTAAAGGCAAAATTCCAGAGGTTAGACAGAAGAGATGAGGAATCATTTTTAAACAAGCAATGTGTGGAAGCAGAAGAAGATAATAGAATACGAAGGACAAGAGACCTCTTCCAGAAAATTAGAAACATCAGAGGTAAATTCCAGGCAAAAATAGGTATGATCAAAAACAAAGATAGCAAGGACCTAACAGAAGCAGAAGAAAAGGTGGCAAGAATATATGGAAGATCTGTATAGGAAGGATAATAATATCAGGGATAGATTTGACGGTGTGGTCAGTGAGCTAGAGCCAGACATCCTGAAGAGTGAGGTTGAATGTGCCTTAAGAAGCATTGCTAATAACAAGGCAGCAGGAGACGACAGAATCCCAGCTGTACTGTTTAAAATCTTGCAAGATGATGCTGTCAAGGTGATGCATGCCATATGCCAGCAAATTTGGAAAACACAAGAATGGCCACCAGATTGGAAAAAAATCAACTTATATCCCCACACCAAAAAGGGAAACACTAAAGAATGTTCAAACTATCGAACGGTGGCACTTATTTCACATGCCAGTAAGGTAATGCTCAAGATCTTGCAAGGTAGACTCCAGCAATTCATGGAACGAGAATTGCCAGATGTACAAGCTGGGTTTCGAAAAGGCAGAGGAACTAGAGACCAAATTGCCAATATCCACTGGATAATGGAGAAAGCCAGGGAGTTTCAGAAAAACATCTACTTCTGTTTTATTGACTATTCTAAAGCCTTTGATTGTGTGGATCATAACAAATTGTGGCAAGTTCTTGGTGGTATGGGGATACCAAGTCGTCTGGTCTGCTTCCTGGGGAATCTGTATAACGACCAAGTAGCAATGGTAAGAACAGACCACAGAACAACGGACTGGTTTAAGATTGGGAAAGGAGTACGGCGGGGTTGTATACTCTCACCCTACCTATTCAACCTGTATGAAGAACACATCATGCGACGTGCAGGGCTTGATGAATCCAAGGCTGGAGTTAAAATTGCTGGAAGAAACATTAACAATCTCAGATATGCAGATGATACCAGTTTGATGGCTGAAAGTGAGGAGGAACTGAGGAACCTCATGACGAAGGTGAAGGAAGAAAGTGCAAAAGCTGGGTTGCAGTTAAACCTCAAAAACAACAACAACAAGTCAACCAGCTTGATTGATAACTGGCAAACAGAGGGAGAAAACGTGGAGGCAGTGACGGACTTTGTCTTTCTAGGCGCAAAGATTACTGCAGATGCTGACTGCAGCCAGGAAATCAGAAGACATTTACTTCTTGGGAGGAGAGCAATGACAAATCTTGATAAAATAGTGAAGAGCAGAGACATCACACTGACAACAAAGGTCCGCATAGTTCAAGCAATGGTATCCCCCATAGTAACCTATGGCTGCGAGAGTTGGACCATAAGGAAGGCTGAGAGAAGGAAGGTAGATGCTTTTGAACTGTGGTGTTGGAGGAAAATTCTGAGAGTGCCTTGGACTGCAAGAAGATCCAACCAGTCCATACTCCAGGAAAGATCCAACCAGTCCATACTCCAGGAAAGAAAGCCAGACTGCTCACTTGAGGGAATGATATGAAAGGCAAAACTGAAGTCCTTTGGCCACATCATGAGAAGACAGGATACCCTGGAGAAGATGCTGATGCTAGAGAAAGTGGAAGGCAAAAGGAAGAGGGGCCGACCAAGGGCAAGATGGATGGATGATATTCTGGAGGTGACGGACTCGACCTTGGGGGAGCTGGGGGTGGTGACAGCCGACAGGAAGCTCTGGCGTGGGCTGGTCCATGAAGTCATGAAGAGTCGGAAGCGACTGAATGAATAAACAACAAACACTCCTGGGTATAGTATTGCAGTCCCATTTGGCTAAAAGGAAAGTGCTTTAGAATGCTTTACATATGGCAGGAAGTTGGATCAGATCATCTTCAAAGTGCCTTCCAAGTCTGTCATTCTAAATGGATGGTATTGGTTGCCAGTTGGATACTTGTAACATGGCCTGGTAGCTTCAGCTCAGCTGCCTGGACTCTATGTGTCTCTTCAAATAAATGGACAAATCAGGGACTTAAGTCCACCACTCTGCCACTGACAGCCATACAGCTTCAAGGTAGTATTGAAGCTGGACCTAATCACAGCATAGAATACCATGCCATAAGCTTATTGCCTAAATAATTGGAACTGAATGGCTTTCAGGTATTTTTTTTTTTTTTTTGCACAATTATGCACAGTTTAAAAGATGTGCATTCTTCTCCATTTGATTGAAGTGAGTTCGTGTACATTTTTCAAAAGCACAGATTTTTCACATGCATTTTCAAAGGTACACATTTGTCAAACAAATTTTTTTTGTTCCATTTTTTTTGCTCCCTTGCTTTTTGCTTCCCTTCTTTCCTCAGCTACTTGTAAAGCCACATCAGACAGTCATTTTGCTTTCTTGCATTTCTTTTCCTTTGGGATGGATTGAGTTGCTGCCTCCTGAACAATGTTACGGACCTCCGTCCATAGTTCCTCAGGCACTCTGTCTATCAGATCTAATCTCTTAAATCTATTCCTCACCTCCACCGTATATTCATAAGGAATATGATTTAGGTCATACCTGAATGGTTTAGTGGTGTTCCCTACGTTCTTCAATTTAATCTGAAATTTCCCAAGAAGCAGCTCATGATCTGAGCCACAGTCAGCTCCAGCTCTTGTTTTTACTGACTGTATAGAGCTTCTCCATCTTTGGCTGCAAAGGACATAATCAATCTGATTTCGATATTGACCATCTGGTGATGTCCATGTGTAGAGTCGCCTCTTGTGCTGTTGGAAAAGTGTGTTTGCTATGATCAGCGTGTTCTCTTGGCAAAACTCTATTAGCCTTTGTCCTGCTTCTTGTTGTACACCAAGGCCATGCTTGCCTGTTATCCCGGTGATTTCTTGACTTCCTACTTTAGCATTCCAATCCCCTATGATGAAGAGGACATCTTTTTTTGGTGTTACTTCTAGAACGTGTTGTAGGTCTTCATAGAACCGATCCACCTCAGCTTCTTCGGCCTCAGTGGTTGGGGCATAGAATTGAATTACTGTGAGGTTGAATGGTTTGCCTTGGATTCATACTGAGATCATTCTATCGTTTTTAAGATTGTACCCCAGTACTGCTTTTCCCACCCTTTCGTTGAAGTAAAAGAAACATTCATCAATTGGGTATGTTGACATACTTCATCTACTTTCATTTATGTGTAAGAGGAAAGTGAAAGGAGGAGCTTACATCAGTTCCTGATTTGCAAACACACGCAATTGTGTGCCTTAATTACATACACACAACATAGTTTGTATGTCCATTTGGGACTGGGACAATGTGGTGTAAGGCAGAAGGTAAATGGTGCTCTTCTGGTGGACTACTGGCCAATTCCTGGCACCTGCTGGTTGCTGGGATTCTTGCAAACTATGGAGCACTAGGGAGACCTTGGTCTGATCCAGCTGAGCACTTAAATACTTAAGCAAGAGCAAGAGCATAGGCTCAGAATTGCTGCACACAGGTTATGCAGTAACTCTTCAGAGTTCCGAGTCTGCACTCTTGCTTTTTAAATGTATAGTATACTGATGGTGTTTCTGGACGGGTACTTTTATCACACCATCGCTTATCACGCCATCACCCTGCCTTATTCACAGAGTGTTACGGGGGTCCAGACATCATTGTATTCTACTCGTAGCCCTCCTGTGTTTTCCCACCGCTTCTTCCATCTATTTAGTTAATGCATAAATGTATTGAGGAGAAACAGATGGGATTGCTGCACAAGGCCTTCTCATGGGTAGCTCTAGCCTCCATTTGGAAGCAGCCCTGCACGTCTAGCAAAAGAAAAAAGGAGACCACACAAGGCTGAAGTCTGCCTAGCCCTGGTGTTGTAGACGGAGTTGGGCTGGCTCAGCTGTTCAAAGCTCACTGGAAAAGATTTTCCTTCACTCTGGGAAGGTCTCTGTCTCAACTCACCACCTCCTATTATAGTAAAACATTTAAAGGTTCAAACCTAACAAACTTACTTGGGAAAAAATCTCATGAACTCAGCACACACAAACCCCTCAGAGACAAAAGCAAACAATCTAGCCTGGCTAAGAGACTGGTAAGTTTTTGGCATGTAGCAATCAAATGATAGCCTCAAATCTGCAGGGAACTTATTTTATCCAGCTCAAGCCTTGTTTGCTTTGCTCTCATGGTGTGCGAGTAAGCGTACGGGCACCTTTCCCCCTTTTTTTCACCCCCTCAAGAGGGAAATCAATGAAAGGCTTAAAAAGAGCAGGAAACAGCTAACAGGAAACAACAGTTAACAGCAGGGGTCCAAGTGGCAGGAGTCTCAGGCAGTACTTGACAGAGTGCCAGCTGCCTTGGTTTGCATGCTGCATGTTGCCAACATAGGGATGAAGCATAGCATGTGAAGCCGGTAAGAAAGCACTGGGAGAAGTGGTTGCTCTTCCCAGTGCCACGTGAGTCTTTTTCTCCATGTTGGGATAGTCACAGAGGTCTGTGCCTCTCCACACAAGAGGAGGAGGAGGAAGAAACAACATTGGTAGGGGTTAGTTGATAAATATCAGTGGGTGTGACCTTGTCCACTAACATAATCCACCCCACAGAGGGTTCAGTGAAGGAAGGCAATTTTCCTCCCACCTAAATCTTGCTCCCCACCCCCTAAAATTCATCATTATTAATACCCATTGCAACCAAAACAATAAAGTAACCACAACTGTTTCAAGTCCCATTGCTTAAAATAAATTGATAGCTTTGACTAGTTCAGGGTCATGGACTTTTGCATACTTTCTTTTTTCTCTTCACTGCTGCTTGCTGTTCAGCTCAGCTCTTACTACAATGATGCAGCATTTGAGGAAAATATGGGCTGGGCAGCATTAGAATCACAGCTAACTTTAGCGGAATGAGGGCCAAAGAGCTTTAAAAATGCTTTCTCCTTATTAGCTGCTTCCTGCTGTTCAGATCAGGACACATCACAGTGATAAAGCACTGGGGGAAAAGATGCAAATCAGTAACCCAGCACTGGTAGCCAAGATGGAAAAGATCTCCACAGCCACTATGTATTTCCCTTTATGCTCAGGTAGGATGGAACAAAAGACAACTGAACACTGCAAAAAGCCAACATACTGAAGGTAATAAACTTGGATTCATAAAAACTGTCATGGTAACTTTCTGGCTAGGAAGGCCATAATGAAGCTTACAATGGCCAGGAAGCCCATAAAGCCCCAAACAATGTAGAACGTGATAGGTTAAACTCCATTACATTCCAGAATAATTTATTCTGTCATGGACTGCATGTCACAACTGGAGAATGGGGGAGAGGCTGACAGCCATGTGGTATAAAGAATCACTTGTACAAGGGAGCAGGAAAGAACAATAGAGGATGCCAGTCTTTTTCCTGTCCATTTCCTTATGATAGACCCTGGTTTGATGGCCATGAAAGCTAGAACCACAACAGTGGTCTTGGCTAGCACACAAGAAACAGCCACCAAGAAGATGATGCCAAAAGCAGTTTGCCGAAGGAGAGACATCACTTTCTGATGTCAGCCAATGAATAGCAAAGCACAAAGGAAAGAGAGCAGGAGAGAGCTGAGGAGAATGTAGGTGAGGTTCCTTTTGTTGGTTTTGACAATGGGAGTGACTTCATGCTTAAGTAAGATGCTAAGCACAACAACTGTGTTGAAAGAAGAAAAAATGGATTCCAACTTGCCTAATCACCACCTCCTTGTGCTATCATCACAGTCCTCCCTCCCCCTTCAGAATGGACTATTTGCTCATTTTGGATTTCAGAAACCTGCCTTCATAGAATCATGGAATAGTAGGGTTGGAAGGGGCCTACAGGACCTTCGAGTCCAACCCCCTGCTCAATGTGAGAATCTAAGTCAGAGCATCCCTGACAGCTGGCTGTCCAGCCTTATCTTGAATGCCTCCAGTGTGGGAGAGCCCACCACCTCCCCAGGGAATTGGTTCCATTGTCGTATTGCTCTAACAGTCAGGAAGTTTTTCCAAATGTTCAGCCAGAACCTGGCTTCCTGTAACTTGAGCCCATTATTCTGTGTCCTGCATTATGGGATGATTGAGAAGAGATGCTGGCCTTCATCTCTGTGACAACCTTTCTAGTCCTTGAAGAGCACTATCAATCTCCCCTCAGTCTTCTATTCTCAAGGCTAAACATGCCCAGTTCTTTCAGTCTCTCTTCATAGGGCTTTGTTTCCAGTCCCCTGATCATCTTTGTTGCCCTCCTCTGAACCCTCTCCAGCTTGTCTGCATCCTTCTTAAAGTGCGGTGCCCAGAACTGGACACAGTACTCCAGATGAGGCCTAACCAGTTCTGAGTAGAGGGGAACTAATACTTCCTGGGATTTGGAAGCTATGCTTCTATTAATGCAGCCCAAAATAGCATTTGCTTTTTTTGCAGCCACAACGTAGCTAATTTCCCCATGCAGAATGCAGTTCTCAAAGAAGCCTTTCAGGTTCATTGTCATTATTATGCTTATGTGTAGATTGCATTGTTTTACCAAATTCATTTCCTTATTTATTTATTTTTATTTTTTGTATTTTACCTCCATGCTTGTAATCAATCAATGTGCTAAGTGGAATTATACTGCAACTGTTGTTCAAGTGTGGATCTTCAGGTAGGAGGTCTTCTCTCAGGCGTGGACACTTTATGACTAATGCCTAAAGGTCATTTCAGTTTAATGAATGCATTTCCATTGGACTGTGTACAAGGGTATACTTGGTGTCTGCACAAAATGGAGCACATTAGGTAATGAAAGATTCTATTTTTTTTCCCTCTCCCACAGATATGATGAGCTCACTTGCCTTAATTTGTACAGAACCTGCCATAGCTGTTGACTTAGAAACTTCCATCCACCTCCATCAATCATAGCTCTGTGTTTACCTCTGAATGAATGCATGGCATACATGGCATCTGCCACAGCATACACTGCATTGTAGACACCATAGCTATGGCCAGTCATGCTTATTTCAAAAATAGATGCAGGAAGAATCTCTAGTTTGGATGGATACATTCTAGTCTGTCCAGCAGCGGGGATGGAGGGTCTGTGAGGCACCTCCTTGGAACCTCTTTAATGTGAGCAGGCAATGAACAGCATGGATCAGTCAATGGACTCATCTGGAGATGGAAGGCATGAAGATCTTACCAAATTTAAGGTAGACAGAGGGAGAGGTGTGCAACATCTGCCTTTTAAGTTAATGTATGTTTCTTTGTTAAATCTGACCCAGGTAAGATAGGTTTAATAATGTGTCAGAGAGTGAGTTAAAGGTGCGAGGGGCCTGAGTGTGTGTGAGGATTCTAAGGTTATATGAAGGGTGAGCTGACAGTTAGTCGGATAGGGTTTAGGGACCGAAGAAGCAACTTCTAGGTAGTGTGGTTTGTGTGTGGGATTTTAGGATGGGGTAGAGTAGGTAGAGAAGTTAGGAAAAAGCATTAATAATAATTTTTAATGTTTTAAATAAATAGTTATTTGTTTTTAAAAATCCAAATTCACATGCTGTTTGTTTTTATGCTGCCTTTATTATATATATATGTCCTCGTTACATCTCCTGTAGTGGGTTGAGAGAACCCATTGGTCATTTTGGATCTCTCTGGAGCCCAGTGAGAGTAAAAGGGCTGTATAATATATTCCAATATATCCATATATTATACACTTTCTTCCTCCTTAGGATGGACTTTTGAGCCTTAACTGATTTCCCTCACGCTATAGGCAAATTCAAACCTGGCTGAGCTGGAATCAGTTCAACATGGGTTTTTAACAAGAGCTCTATATGTCGCAAGAAGCTCCCCAAGGACCATAATAAGAACTGAAACAGGGGTCTTACCCAACTCGGGCCTGGTAATGAATGCAGCAGCTTGTCTCTGGCTCAGATTGATCTTTCAGCTAACTTCACCATTGCTTCAGTCTGCTTTTGATGAGATAAACCATGCGGCCGGGACTCGGTTAGGTAAAATGAGAGAGCATGTGACCCAGATTGGTTTCTCATATGAATTCCTTTTATCAAAGTGTTATGATGTGGCCAAATCGCTCATAAAGCAGAGGAAAGCAGATACATCATGGCAAATGGACATAGCCAAGGTGTCTAATTACAGGTCAAATAAATTATATGCTGGGTTGCCGGCTACATTCAACCAGGCGGCACAATATCTGGCACACCCATGTCCCTATTCATTATGGGTTCTTATGACAAAATGCCGACGGAATAGTATTCCCTTGAAGGAAGTAGAGGGAAGATTGCATAATGTACCAGGCCATGTCGGCTATGTCCGTTCGGTTGCAAGACAATAGAGGATCGAATTCACTTTCTGCTGGAGTGCGCTAAATATGATAACTTGAGATCCAAATATATTTTTCCACCCCTAAAGAAAAAGAGGTTGGAAACATCAAGGGATAAGGTGCTTATGTTATTAAATGGATCAGACAATTATGTTGCTTTTAGAGCGGCAAAATATATTAATTCTGCCTTGAAAGTGAGACAAGGGGCTTTGAATTCAAACCCCCCATTGTGCTTCATTCAAGGTAAGATAAGATGAAATGGTTTGGTCTTAGGTTTTAAATATTAAATTTTAAGGGTTGTTGAATTTCTGGAGGTAACCAGTGGTGGTGGTAGTGGTGGTTGTTAAAAAAATTGTTTTAGCTGTATGGCCTGGTTCATTGTTTTGCAAATGACTGGTTGTCAATGCAATAAAATTGAACTGAATTGAATTGAATTGGATTTCCCTCTTTTTGGGTGCTTGGCCAAAAACTCTGTAGCTTTAATTTCCTTTTGCAAACCATCATTGTTGTGTGTGTTTTTAATTGAACAATGTACAGCATATCATATATCTGCTTCTTTCCATGGTTGATTCATGTTGAACCTCACAATCAGCTCTTCATTACTAAATGCAGATCAGTCTCATGGTACACTTAAATGCACGATATATGGCTTTTTCACACTATGTGATGTATAGTTAGTTCCCACCAGTTCCCACTTTGTGCACTGAATCACTTTTTGAAAATGACTTTTGGGGGGAGAAACAATATACACACACCTGACTGAACCTGCTGGGCCACACAATGGCATCATCATGAATGGTGAAGACATTGCCCAGAGGAGCCTGTGGCTCTTAGGGATGTACGAAAGTGGATTATGGATTATCCACCTTTCCGCGGATTATGTTGATGGTGTGGGGGGAGGCATTCTGTCTTATTTTTGGCTCTCTTAGTCTATGTAAATATTTATGTAGGCTAAAACGGCGAATCAAAAAGGGACACAAATAGCGCCTGCTACGCTATATGCGATCCCCTTTATTTTTGCCGTCATAGTCTACGTAAATATTTACATAGACTGAGACGGCCAAAAAAAAGGAACGCAAATGGCGGTGGCCATAGCCACCGCCATTTGCATACGCAGTTTTGTTTTGTTTTTTAAACCCAGCCATGATAGGCTACGTAAATCTTCACGTGGCCTATCACATCGTTTTGTTGTTGTTTTTAAACCCAGCCATGATAGGCTACGTAAATCTTTATGTAGCCTATCACGTTGGGTTTTTGTTTTGTTTTTTACAAGACTGCAAATGGCGGCGGCGGCAGCCGGTCGGAAGACCAGCTGCCGCCGCTGCTGAAACCACTGCTGGAGCCACCGCCGCCTGGAACATCTGCCCCAGGTAAATCTCGTCCCGGGGGGGATCCGCGGGGGGGCGGGGGAGTGGCAGGCCATACTGCCACAGAGTTCGGGGGTCCGAAGGCACTGGCATTCGGTCTCACCGAGATCCGTGGCAGAATTCTCTGACATCCCTAGTGGCTCTATCCATCCAACTCTGACTCTAAGAAAAGACTGGTTTGGAAATGTGACCCAGTTCATAATATCAAATCCAGCTACCAGTTCCCTGTTGGAGTCAAAGGAAACCTATTCTCCAGCATTATTGTTAAATGAGATGCTTCTGAGAAAGTCGTGGAGCTAAATGAGGGGGAGAAAAAGACATTCATAAGTACAAAAATGCAAATATATAAAAGAATGATAACCTTTCCCATTTGAAGGCTGTGGTTAGTTTCCCCTCCCCCATTAAAAGCTTCATGTGAGCTTATAATAGGAGAAGTAGTGGTTGTGAAGCTCCTAGTGGTTAAGACAAGGCATGAGGATAGAATGACAAATCTGAAGTGGTCATTCACACCCACTGCTACTCTCAGCACACCTGACATTATGGACTGGAAAAGTAGGGATGTACGAAAGTCACTTACCTTTTCGAAGGGTGACATTCGTGGTGGGGGGGAGGCGCTCCGTCCCTCCCCCTGAAATTCTCCCCAGCTGGCTCCGCTCCGCAGCGACTCCGTGGAGCCGCCGGCCGGGGCCAGCCACAGCCAGACATCCAGATGCTGGGCAGCCTGCACAGGGACGCAAATGGTGGCCGCCATAGCCACTGCCATTTGCATCCCTGTATTTTGCTGTGATAGGCTACATAAATATTTATGTAGCCTATCACGGCCTCCACAGGGATAAAAATGGCATCCCTGCATTATCCGTGATAGGCTACGTAAGTATTTATGTAGCCTATCACGGTAATCATTCACAAAGCAGCGTGAATGGCAGCAGGTAGGTGTTCCATTTCATGCGCCTTTAATGGGGGGGGGCTTTGTTCCGCCATGGATTTCGGGGGCCAGTGCATTCGGCCTCACTGAGAACCATGACAGAATTCTCTGACATCCCTATGGAAAAGGCAAATTAAGGAGGACTTTTTGGAAATGGCAAGTTGACACTGAAATTGTCTCTGGCCCTCAGTTGTATTGATGATATCATTACCTTAGGATGATCACGTCCAACAAGTTCATCTTATATTCCATCTTCACCTGGTAATTTGCAAGGCTGTACTTTCAAAATGTGTAATCTATCATGAGACTTTTTCAGAATACTTCACTCAGCAATGTGTCTTCACTTAAGCATTGTGAGCATTTTTCATTGTGCTGCTAATTTTGTGGTACCCCTTGAACCTCTTAAAAATGTCAGTCTTAGATGTTAGACCCATTAAGTGAGATCATGGATTTTGTAAAATATTTCTTCCTGCATCCCATCCAAGACCAATATGCCTCATCCAGAACTTAAATATTTGCTGTTCTGATTTACAAATTCACCATAAATTTGTTCAGATGATTGGTATTGCCTGTACTAATTGTCATCTCACATAACTGCCCTTCTCTAAGCTTGTTGGTACCTATTTTCTGTTCTTTACATGTTAATGGACAAATTACTTCACATTTTTCTTTGTTTTGATTACTTTTTTATTATAGTACATCAATTTTCATTGTTAAATAGCACAATCTGTAGAACTATTCAGTTGAATTGAGAATTATAATCACCAGAGAGGACTAAAACAATAAAACCCTGAGAGAGGGGTTCTCTCTCGCTACAGGTCATCAAGCAGAGATTGGAATGCTGTCTGCTAGATTTCCTGCATCATTCAAAGAGCATTCCTATGCCCCCTAGGCAACATCTGGGGGGACATAAGATTGATTTGTTTCTAGGATCCAAGGTTAGAACCACGGCTATGACCTTGGAACTCAGAAACTATACTCCCCACCCCCACCCCATGGTTTTTCACACAATAGGCTATGCAAATATTTGCATAGCCTATTGCGTGAAAAAACAGGGATGTAAATTTACGGCTGCATTTAGCTTAATCTAAGACCTTTACAGCCGCAAATGGCAGAGCGGATGCCATTTGCGTCCCGAGACAGTCAGCGTCAGCCAGTGATATGGCAGTGGCAACCGTATCACTGGCGCTCCGGAGCCAGCGGTGGGGAGGATCTGGCCGGTGACGATTTCACAGGTTGGCGGAGGTAAGCAATCGGTTCCTCCATGGACTCTAGAGACTGGATTCTTTTGAATCTGGCCTCATTGGGGTCAGTGGAGGAATTCTCCGACATCCCTACTCACAGGTTCCTCATCCTTAACAGCTATATGGTAGGCAAGTCAATGAGGCCTGCTCCATACTGGGAATAGATGCATTTATTGAATGTGGCCAGTGCAGATGGGTGAGAGTTTCATTTCAGTTCTGGCATGATAATAATTATCTAAATGTCACAAATTTCTTCATATTCAGGTGGCAAGAACTTGAGATTATTATTTTTTTAATAGGCTATGGGAGAAAGCAAAATTGACAGATTCATCCATTCCTACTTTCTACACAGCATGGGTCCCCCCTTCTGCTCCCACAGACATGGTGAGCTCTCTTGTGCTTGTTCAGAACATTACCTGCCATAGCACTTGATTTAGAATCTTCCATCTCCTTCCATCCATCATCACTTTCTGTTTACCTTTGAATGAATGCATAGCATGTGTGGCATGTGCCAGAGCATAGACTGCATTGTAGACACCATAGCTGTGGCCAGTCATGTTCATTTCAAAAATAGATGCAGGAAGAGTCTCTAGCTTCTCCTCCCCAGCGCACGTTGCTCTAACTTGCAAGTCTGCCCTGGAGTTGTGGAATGAACATTCAAATGCCTGTTCCCAGAAGACTCTGATGAAGCTGTCTCCTTTTTCCAAGGCAGGGTTACTCATCTGAAGAAATTTCTTGAATTCCAACACCTCTTTGGAATGAATTGCAAATGATAAAGCACCGTGGATGATGTCTATGTCCCAACTTCTTTGGAAGGAAAGTGATGTGAAATCCATCTGGGCTGTCATAATCAAGATTTTACCCTTTATTGGTATATTCTCATATTTTGACAAGCCAGAAGCCATTCTCATAAATACCATGGTCTAAACTTCACCACGATCAATACATTAATGGTGCTTCTCATGACAGCACTGTAGGTTTTAATTCCCTGTGCCACCATTTCAGCAAAGTCATTGAAATAAATAATTGCTGGAAATCTTTCTATGACATCAAAACAGATTCCCCTCTGGGCAAACATGGGAACCACATTCTGTACAAATTTCTGTCCGTTGTTATCACCCACAAAAATTACCCCCCAATGCATGTCCACTTAAAATAAATACAGCAGAAACTGGAGAATCCCCTTATACAGATGGTCCCCATTTGGGAACATCCAATGGGAAAAAGCAGCTTCGAATTGGTTATTCATCAATGGAGCAGAGCCATATATCAGAAATGTTTGTTTTTTGAGGGCAGGGAAGAGATACCTTCAAATTTAAGAACTGTTTAAGTTTATAGAGATACTTTCCACATTATAACATCCACCACCATCACCGCCACCAACCACAATCCAATCCAAATTTCATATGCTGCCCTAAAGAAATATTGCTGAATCAGGATAATTCAAATTGTTCTCCATTTGGGTGAATGATATGGAATTCTAAAGATGTGGATATGGGAAATACGGCAGTGCATTGCAGGAGAATTATAGGGCCACTGTCGTGGCCATATGTTAAGAGAAAGGCAGCTGATTCACATTCTGCCATTATAACAAGATACTGGGGCAGTAGGTTCTATGTCTTATACTGAGAAAACAGCTTGGCAGACTCATCTGAAACATGGCAATGTAGGAAAGCTGGGTTGGGTATGAGGATACTCTGTGCTGATTCTGAGGTAGAAAGGGTAAGAAATGTCTTATTTATAGGAGTGTTACATTTGATGAGCTCCCACCGGCATTTGGACAGGTATTGTCTGTTCCCCCCCCCCCCATAGACTTACTTCATTTTGTGGTAAGATTTCTCTGTAAACCATCTCTTGGGAAAACTCTGTCATGTGATGACAAAGGTTTCCCAAGAGATGGCTGAGCTCACCATCAGAACCAGATGACTGAACTCACACTTGTACCACACACCAGTGTGATTACAACACAACCCACACCCTGCCAGAAGTATGTGCTGTGCCCCAGAAGAAGTTTAATGTATTTGTAGATTTTGAAAAAAAAAAAAGTGCAGTTTTTCCACCCCATTTCAGCGTATTGAATTTCATAGAGTAATATTCATATGATGAGAGAGTGTATACAACTGAGTGTGAGTTCAGCAATCTGGTGGAATGGCACTATCTCAGCGATTTTTAAACCTAATGGGCCAATGTATATTCTGAGGGGAGTATTTAAATGTAGACAGATATTATGAGAAGAGATACTCAGGAGGATGCACAGGGCCATAGAGGAGGCAGAGGCCAGTGTTTAATGAACTAGCAAATGGGCTTGGCTCAGCGCAGGTGGCAATAGCACATACAGTGATACAGTGAAGGCTGCAAGCAAACTTACCCAGCTGTCAGAGTTGGACACATTTTGTCAGCCATATCTGAATGAAAGCAAGTCTGTGTCAGGAGTGCTTCTGAGTGCAGGGAGTGGGAGAGTAGTTCAGATTCCAAAGATGAACCACCAGACCTGGGGGAGGTACTTTCCCAGGCTAGTCCAGACATGGCTAGGCAGGCTCCTCAGGTTTCAAAGGTCCAGCTGGAGGAGGAGGGTCCCTCTTCACACACACACACCCATGAGAGACAGTGAACAGGGAGAGGCGGGGTTTGGGGAGTCTGAATTAATAGATGCAAGGCGCAGACGCAGAGCCAAGAGAGAGAATGCTGGGGCAGAACTTAGAAGGTCTACTTGATTGGCTCTGCATGAACAGTGGTGCCTAGAAGACGAGAGAGAGAGAGAGAGAGAGAGAGAGAGAGAGAGAGAGAGAAAGAGAGATCTCCCCCCATCCCTTAAGTTAGGTTAGTGAGACCACCTTTCTTTCAAATGGTGGGCAACTTTCGTAGCTACCTTTTGAACCCCCTGAAGGCATTTTCTTGAAGACTGAGAGTCACTGAGAATTTGCATCCATATGACCCTTTGTGGTAATGGATTAAAAGCTGTAGTTTGAAGCCTCTTGTCTGTGTTTGATTCGGCGTTTGAAGTTCAGTGTGGGCAAAAGAAATCCTGACAGCCTGATGCTACCCCTAGGCAAGGCCCCTGCCATGGTGTACCCCTATAGCCCCCAGAGGGAGTGGAATTCCCCTGATGGGGTGTGTCTGCAAAGCAGAGGGGGTGGGAGCAGGCATAGAGCATACCTATAGTTATTTCAGGAAGAATTACCTTAAAATATATATTACACATGCATACACATCACTTCAGGTTGCGGTGGAAAAACTACAACAGAGGAACAATGACAGAAAGACAGTAGACCTTCTACATTCAGGCAAGGTCTACCACTAAAAATATGTTTACATGGTAGACTGTAACAGAACATGGAGGTTATTTTTCTATCTACCTCCATTGGCTTCTCTCTTGTGAAGACTTCCCCCACCCCTGGACAGGCAAAAAACACAACATAAAAAAAAATGCATATGGTGAAATGTCATGTTTGTTTGTATGTGTGTACATATGGGCACATGTGTGTTTCTAATCAGGAGGTGGGGGAGGATGGAGAAGCAACAGAAGAGAAAAGCCTAGAACATCCACCTTGATATGCAAGTCTGCCTCCAAATATGAGGTTGCATGGTAGATTGCTTCTGAACATAGAGACTCTTCCTACTGGCTGGCTTGCTCCCTTGGCTTCTCTCTGATAGCAGTCTCCTAAAAAGAAAAAAAAAGGAGCCAATACACCTTTGGCAAGTCGCTATATCTCAGCCTAATGTTCCTCACCTGGAAGTAAGATTAATTTAAATACAGTGGGACTTGCATCCAAGTAAATGTGGATATGGTCAGGGTGTAAGGCTGCACTGTCTTGCACACACTTTTGAGAGTTCACATTTCTTGTTTTGGATTTATCTCATGCTTGAATAAACAAATACCCATCATTATTAATTTTGTTACAGAAGTCTGACAGTACCATATTGGTTATGACATCTCATGCAGTGTCAAGTATGTATGTCTCATTATTTTAGCCATGTAACGTTCTCTCTCAAAACCACGATACCACGTAGGAAAAAGAAGTGCAAATGGATGATTAAGGTACCATACTCCATCCGCACAACTAACCTGTGGAATCTTATACACGTTCAGAATGGCTGCCATGAGGAGACAGATTTCAGAGCTGGATCCCCCAATAACTGGGGGATCTATTCTGTATGGAGAGAATGGACATGGAGGCATGGCATGTCCAACTTGGAATGAACTGGCTGTTATAGATGTGGAAGCCCAGGGTGATGTTGGGTAACATCTGTGAATCTTTATTGATTTCATTTACTGCAGTAACCAGGGCCAGGATGGGCTGGTAGTTCTGAGTCATCATCCTGCAATGAGATTTACATGCTGTCACAGTGCATTTGCTGCAGAATATCACATACACCATCACATATAACGATGGTCATGATGACTGTATATGCCTACAGATCAAGGCAGCATTTGTCTGCATACTAACAGCTGCTGAGAACAGCAGGGATGGGCTTTTGCCCTCATTCCCTGCTTGTGGGCTTCTCATGTGCAACTGGCTGGTCACTTTGCGAAATCTGATGCTATACTAAGCAGCCATTTGATCTGACCAGCAGAGATTTAGGGATGTACGAAAGTCACTTACCTTTCCACGGATTATGCTGATACTGGGGGGGAGGCGTTCCGTCCCTCCCCCCTGGAATCCTGGCCGGCCGGCTCCACTCCGCAGGGATCCTGTGGAGCCGCCGGCCGGCTCCGCCAGCAGCTGGACATCTGGCCACTGGCTAGCAGGGACACAAATGGCGGCGGCCGTAGCCGCCGCCGTTTGTGTTCCTGCAGTCAGCCGTGATAGGCTAGTAAATGTTTATGTAGCCTATCACAGCTAATAAAAAAAAAAAAGGGCATACTCAAATGGCGGCGCCCATGGGCGCCGCCATTTGCGTTCCTTATTTTGGCACATCTTAGTCTACATAAACATTTACGTAGACTAAGACGGCGAAAATAAGGGGAACGCAAATAGCGTAGCGTCTACGCTATTTGCGTTCCCCTTATTTTCGCCGTCTTAGTCTACGTAAATGTTTACGTAGACTAAGACGTGCCAAAATAAGGAACGCAAATGGCGGCGCCCATGGGCGCCACTATTTGTGTATGCACGTTGTTTGGTTTCTTTTTAATCAGCCGTGATAGGCTATGTAAACATTTACATAGCCTATCACGGTTTTTAAAAAAATCTAGCTGTGATAGGCTACGTAATTCTTTATGTGGCCTATCACTTTTTTTGTTTTGGGGGGGTTTTTTACCTGGAAATGGTGGCGGCGGCAGCCGGTCTTTTGACCGGCTGCCGTAGCTGCCGCCGCCGCACCGCCGCTGGAGCCGCCACCGGAGCCGCCGCCGGAGCCGCCGCCGGAGCCGCCGCCACTGCCAGGAAGATCCGCCTAAGGTAAGTCCCATCCCGGGTAAGTCCCATCCCATCCCATTTTTTTTTTTTTAAGTCACCCGTGATAGGCTACGTGACGATTTACGTAGCCTATCACGGCTGACTTTGCAAATCTAGCCGTGATAGGCTATCACGGGGGCGTTTTTTTTTCTTTGATTGGAATGGCGGCGGCGGCAGCCGGTCAAAAGACCGGCTGCCGCTCCAGCCCCGGACAAAGACCTGACGAACCGCCGGCTGGACCCGCCGCCAGGAGGGACATTCGCCAAAGGTAAGTCCCGTCCCGGGGGGGGTGCAGGGTGCAGGGGGGTGCGGAGAATTTCTCCCCGAAACTTGTTCAGGGGGCCGAACACGTTGGAACTCGGCCCCCGAAGAAACTCTCCGCCATCCCTACTCCACTCACAAATGTCAGCACCCCACTTGCCCCCAGCTCAGCTTTGTATTTCCATATCCAGCTCATTAGCAAACCTCCTGTTAGTTATCTCAGAAGATCCTTGGGTGAATGGGAGGGTTTTTTTCCAGGGAAACAGCTGGATTGAAGGAGAAGCTTCCCCCCCCCCACGCACATACAAACACATAATGGAAAAATATAGTTCTTCATTTTAAAAGTTTTTTCTTTCTTTAAAACAGCGTTGCTTTAAACAAAGAGTTTCTCGCTCAGGCACACCTAAGACAGCCTTCTTTGGGAAGCTCCTAGGAAGAGGAAGTGCTTTGGCTGAAAGTAAACAGAGACGGATTTCAATTTTTAAAAATTACGTAAATATTTATGAAAAATAGCGATTCTTATGGAAGTTATGCAGACTCATGGAGACAGCTGGGCACCAGAATTACGGTTGTCGGTATGGATTTATCTTTGTAATTTTTGGAGCAGAAAAAATAAAAGGAGAATTCCGGGGGCTTGTGAATGGCATAAGGGAGCACTGGCCGCAAACTTCGGAAGTCAAGCAGCATGGAAGGTACACAATTTGTACATCCCTACTCAGATCATAAATACAAGAGATGTGTGTTGAGATGACAGAGTCACAGGGCAGGATGGTGTCAAAGAAATATTGCTTGTGTTAAGAATGTGCCTGTAACATGTCATGGAATGCTAAAATTCTTTATATGTGTGTGGTTAGAGTCATTGATCTTGATAAGAAGTTTGAAATTCAACATTTTTATTTAGACATAAGTTGATTTAAAGTAGAAATGTATGTTTAGGAATGTGGCTTAAGTTAATAGAACATAAATTAAGGTGCAATCCTATGCATTTTTTGACAGAAAAAATGCCTACAACTCCCAACATGCCCCAGCCTATGAAAATAGTATATAAAGGGGATTCTGAACACATAGAATTGGGAGTTCTCTCAGGGAAAACGTATACAAATTTTAATTATCTGTAGAACAAGCCTGATTGGATTCATCCTGACTATCATTAACATGTATTGCTCTGCTTAGAAGCCTTGACCTAAGATGAGGTTGAATGTCTCAAGTGTTTGAAACTATGCATGTATTCAGTATTGTTATGCTGATATTTTTATAGGGAAACAAACAAACAAAACTAAAACAAACCCAGATCTTCTCTAAGAGAATGATTTCTACAAATACAAAACTGTGTAGGACCCATATCTAGAGTGAAGAATTTAATCTTCCTCTATGACGGCATCTAGTTTTGTGGGAATCTGGATATATTAAGTGGATCAGTAGCCAGGGGTAACCTACATACTGATAATATATTTTGTGATAACCTCTGATCCAGGGCATATGCCACAAAATGTGCCCGTTGGCCTGAAAACATTGACTACCCACGCAATCATCTCTGATGATTGTAACCATCAGAGAGTGGGGCATCTGCTAGGGACTGTCTATTGGAGATCTACATGTACAAGTAGGTACATATGGCTACAGATAGCCCTTCATATACCAAGGTCCTGAGTCATGATGGACTTTCTAGGGTCAATCCAGGACTTGGATTTGGGACTGGAAATGAACTGGGAGCTAGTGCAATTCTCAATTTGCATCGGAATCTTGCAGTCCCCAATCCCTACATTGTAAATAATATAATAACAATTATTTTTTCAGTAAGTAAGAGAAAAACACCAATGTATATGGAGACAGTTATGTTTTTGTCACATATATTTTGTTTAGTTTAAGAGAAGTGAAGAAGAATGAACATAAATTTTATGCATTAATGTAGGTGTCCTTCGAGATTAAATTCACACTTTGCATTACATTTACATGCACAATGGATGACACAGGAGATAACGATGCAATGCAGCATGATTCCCCACTGAATGCCAATGGAACAGGGTAGTCTTCCAGTGTTATGCATAGCTAACTTAAGCTGAACTAACGCCACAGAATTTTAGACACTTTAATTCTTTCTTTTTCTAATTAGTTGTTCTCTCTTGTTCAGCTCAGGCCTCACTACAATAATATAACATTTTGGGTAAAAGATACAACTCAGTAACCCTGTGCTTGAGGCTAAGATAGACAAGGTCTCCACAGCCACCATGTATTTCCCTTTAGTACTCAAGTATGTTGGAACAAAGGACAACCAAACACTGCAAAAGACCAGCATGCTGAAAGTGATGAACTTGGCTTCATTAAAACTGTCAGGCAACTTCCTGGCAAAAAAAGCCACCGTGAAGCTGACAACGGCCAGGAAGCCCAGGAAGCCCAGAACACAATAGAACATGGTGGCTGACCCTTCATTACATTGCAGAATAATTTCTGTAGGCATGGTGTGGATGTCAAAATCTGGGAATGGAGGAGAGGTTGACAGCCACAAAGTACAAATAGTCCCTTGTATAAGGAAGCAGGAAATAACAATACAGGATGCCAGTCTTTTCCCCACCCATTTCCTCATGCTGGAGCCTGGTTTGGTGGCCATGAAGGCTAGAACTACAATGATGGTCTTGGCCAGCACACAGGAAACAGCCACTGAGAAGACGTTGCCAAAGGCAGTTTGCTGAAGGAGACACCATATGTTCTCAGGTTGGCCAATGAAGAGCAAAGCACAAAGGAAGGAGAGCAGGAGTGAGATGAGGAGACCGTAGGTGAGGTTTCGGTTGTTTGCTTTGACAATGGGAGTGTCCTTGTGCTTCACGAAGATCCAAAGCACTAACACTGTGATGGAAGAAAAGGAAAGAGCAACAGTGGCCATGCTGATCCCCAAAGGTTCTTCGTATGATAAGAAACTTACATTTTTGGGAATGCATAAATCCCGGTTATGGCTTGAATAATGATCTTCTGGACATGGAAAGCAATAATCCATGTCTGGAAAAGAAAGTATCAGATTTGACACATGCCATCACTATGTAGAGTGCATTCTATTAATCCTTGCTCAATGTTATATTAATACCATTCTGAGGGATAGTCCAGGAGCAACCCAGGTCTTGGGACTTAAATCAGCCATTGAAGCTTAATGCTAGGGCTGTGTAAGAAATTTGTTTCAGTTTGTGTTTGATCAGGAGTTTGCCCAGTTTGTGCCTTCTGGGCTGAATGCAGCCTCGGACAACATCTGTGGTAGAAGGCTGTACTTTTCCAAGCTTGCAGTATGATTTGTGGAACAACAATAACAAAAGAATACATTTGACAGCAGACACATATTACAAAAATTTGTACATTTCAAAATGTGTACATTTCAAAAATGTGCCCTAATATGCTTTTAGTTATGGACGAAGTATGTGTACATTTCAAAAATGCATAGATGTCAAATATGCTTTCATGGGAAAAGAATGTGTACATTTCAAAAATGGACACAGTCAATGTGTGCATTTGGAAAAAAATGTGCATGAAATGTGCATGGATTTTCATGTGAAAAGAAAACAAACAAGGAAACAAACCTCACAGTCTGTTATGCACTCGAGTCAGAACAAGCTGGGAATGGCGGAGAAATCCGCCATGTACTCCAATGAGGCGGATTCTTAGAATCCCCCCCCAAAATCCGTGGCAGAATGGACCATCCCACCCCAACACCCTGTGAAATCCGACTCAGCCGGATCCTAACTGGCAGGCTGGCACCGCCGGCTCCGGATCCAGCTGGGTCTGTCCGCTGCCCCGTGCAGAAGCAAAATGGTGTCCGCTACGCCATTTGCG
Source organism: Heloderma suspectum (assembly GCF_057233095.1). NCBI lineage: Eukaryota > Metazoa > Chordata > Lepidosauria > Squamata > Helodermatidae > Heloderma > Heloderma suspectum. Next base: position 111,808,117 of record NC_139463.1, on the reverse strand, counting down.
TGCCTCCCGATTTGCTGTGATAGGCTACATAAATCTTTACCTAGCCTATCACGGCCAAAGGGAGGCATACAAATGGCATCCGCTATGCCGGACACCATTTTCATCTGTAGACCAGCCACGACCGGAAGTCCGGCAGTGGCTGGCCCGGCTGGCGGTTCCACGGACCTGCCGCAGAGCAGAGCCAGCCAGGGAGGATTCTGTGGGGGAGGATTGGATCACCTCCCCCCCATGGACCCCCCAGTGGACCCAAGTAGGTGGGGTCTGTACACCCCTAGAACGAGCTTTGAGATGGAATTCAAAGAAATTTGGCAAGATCAAATTTTGCTGATTTACACTTGCCTACTTAATGCTATCACTGAATCTCTCTCCCTCCCTCCCTCCCTCCCCTCCCCTCCCCTCCCCCTCCCTACCCCCTCCCTCTCTCTCACCATATATATCAATATTCTGAATTATTATCTCTGTTTTTGTGCAGACACAAGTCAGTGGTTATTTGAGATTATACCAGCTGATCAGGAGCCAGTCCCATCAACAAATTATTAATCATGTTTACAGCATCAGGGAAACTAGGGATCATGACCAATATATTAGGTCAACAGTTTACACAGGATCCCTTACCTGTCTGGTTGGAAATCTTCCCATCTGGACATAAAAAACAATCATAGCAGCAAAATGGCTCCCTTTCCTTCTTTTTCCTGATATAACCGAAATGGCAATTGTCATTACACAGAGAAAGAGGCTGTGCCTGTTCATCAATGAAACAGAGAATGTTTTAATATTCATAAAGTGTGTTTATGAAGTTAGTTGTGATGAAAGTCTGATTGGTTTGAATGGAAAATAAGAAGAACTAACTTAGTCGGTATTCTAACCAATGAGACTATGTTAGGTAGGTGTGTATAGGATCAAAGTCTTTGAGTCCAAAATATTCTAAATTACTATAGCTTAAGAACTGTGTCAGGTTAAACTCTGCATTTAGAAACCTTGGATTAAGAGAATTCAAATAAATGTAACAAGAAAGACACAGCTCTGTTAGTGTCAGAATAGTGAACTACTTTTTAAACCATGAGAAAATGGTTTCATCGAATCTAAAGTTTGCATGGGGTCTTACCTGGTTAAGCATATTATTCCATACTATGACATTCTCACAAATGGTGAACACTTTGCCTTTGGGAGCTGTTGGGTTTATCTTTCCCACTTTTACTCGAAGAAAAGAATGGTTTGGGAATGTGACCCAATTGATGATATCAAATCCAGCCTCTAACACCCCATTTTGGTTGAAACAGATTTCTTAACCCAACAGTGTTGTTAAATGAGACACTTCTCAGATAGCTGTGGAGCTAAAGTTGAATATAAATAACTATAAGATATTTTATAAGGATATGGAAAAGAAACAAATATGCAAAAAGATGCTGATATTTACTTCTTGAGGGCTACGGTTATTAGTCCTTCAAAAGCTCTATGAAGACTACCAGTACTAGTAATTATAAGCACCTTAAATTGCTAAGGAGATTAATAATAATAACAACAACAACAACAACAACAACAACAATAATAATAATAATAAATTAATTATGAGGCTCATGATGAGTCCCAAAGGAAAGGAGACAAAGGAATTTCTTTTTTTTCCTCAGCAAGAATCATAGAATCATAGAATCATAGAATAGTAGGATTGGAAGGGGCCTATAGGACCATCGAGTCCAACCCCCTGCTCAGTGCAAGTATCCATGTCAAAACAGCCATGACAAGTGGCTGTCCAACTTCATTTTGAATGCCTCCAGTGTAGGGATGGCGGAGAATTCTGCCACGGATTTCAGTGAGGCCGAATGCACTGGCATTCGGCCCCCGAAATCCATGGCGGAACAGCCTGCCACAACCCCCCCCCCCGCAGATCCCCCCCAGGATGAAACTTACCTGGGGCGGATGTTCCGGACAGCGGCGGCTCCAGCGGCGGCTTCGGCGATGGCGGCGGCGGCAGCTGGTCTACCGACCGGCTGCCACCACCACCATTTGCAGTCTGGTCTTTTTTCTTTTTTTTTTACCCAGACGTGATAGGCTACGTAAGTCTTTACGTAACCTATCATGTCTGGGTAAAAAGAAAAAAGGCGTACTCAAATGGCGGCGGCTACGGCAGCCGCCATTAAGGATTGACGAAAGTCCCTTACCTGGTCCCACAGCTTGCTTTGTGGTGGGGGGGAGACGCTTTGGTTCTCCCCACGAAGTTGAGGCCGGGGGGGGAGGCACCCCGCCCCTCCCAGCTGAAATTCAGGCTGGTGGGGAGGCACCCCTTCCCTCGCCACTGAAAGTCAGTCCGGGGAGGAGTGCCCCTTCTCCCCGGTCACGAAATAAAAAAGTAATTTTAAAAAAAAACAAGAAAAACACGTGATAGGCTATGTAACAATTTATGTAGCCTATCACAGGTGACTTTGGAAAAAAAAAGCGCATATGCAAATGGCAGCGCCCATGGGCGCCGCCATTTGCATTCCTTGTTTGTGCAGGGGTAGTCTACATAAAGATTTACGTAGACTACGGCGAAAATAAGGGCAACGCAAATCGTTACATAGCTTATCACGTGTTTTTTTTTTTTTACTTTACTTTGTAATGGAGGTGGCGGCAGCCAGTCAGAAGACCGGCCGCCGCCCCTGCCCCGCCCCCGCCGAACCGCCGCCGGGACCCACCACCGAGAGGGACATTCGAAGGAGGTAAGTCCCATCCCGGGGGGGGCGGGGGCAGAGAATTTCACCACCAATTTCGGGGGGCCGAATGCGTTGGCATTCAGCCTCCCGGAGATTCGTGGAGAAATCCTCCGCCATCCCTAGCCGCCATTTGCATTCCTTATTTTTTGCTGTTTTAGTCTACATAAATATTTACGTATACTATTACAGTGAAAATAAAGGGGAATGCAAATAGTGTAGTGGGCGCTATTTGCGTTCTTTTTTGATTTGCCGTTTTAGCCTACGTAAATATTCCTGCTGGGGATGGTGGAGAATTCTGCCGCAGACTCCAATACCACCCAGGGTCCGTGGCAGAATGGACCACTCCCCTCCACCACCCCGTGAAATTCTCCCCAGACAGACCCTACCTGCCATGGGCTGGGCTGGTCCGTCCATTGCCCCGGTCTGCGGCCGCAAATGGAATCTGGCATAGCGGACGCCATTTGCGTCCCTGCTTTAGCCATGATAGGCTACTTAAATATTTTCATAACAAATCACGGCTAAAGCAGGGACACAAATGGCGGCCGCTACACCAGATGCCATTTGCAGTTGCAGACCGGCAGTGGACGGAAGTCTGGCCATGGACGGGCCCAGCTGGTGGCTCTGTGGACTCGCCACGGAGCAGAGCTGGCCAAGGAGGATTCTGGGGGGAGGGTCGGATCACCTCCACCTCACCACAGATGCCCCAGACTGGAATGGTGAGTGGGGTTTGTACACCCCTAATTCCTACTCTCTGCTTTCTGTTCTTTAACCACTTACTGATCCATAAGAGTTCCTGTCCTCTTATTCTATGACTGCAATGTTTGTTCAGTAGTCTTTGGTGAGGGACTTTGCCAAAAGTCTTTGGGAAGTCCAAGTAAACAATTTCTACTGGATCACCCCTGTCTACATGTCTATTGACGCTCTCAAAGAACTCTAAAAGGTTAGTGAGACAGGACTTACTTTTGTGGAAGCCGTGTTGATTCTTTTTCAGCAGGACTTGTCCTTCTACATGCTTACCAATTTTATCGTTCATAATGCCTTCAACCGATTTACCCAGAACAGACATTAAGCTAATCTGCCTGTAATTTCCCAGATCCCTCTTGGACCCCTTTTTGAAAATTGGTGTTACATTGGCCATCTCTCAAAAAGGGATCCGGGGGGATCCGTGAAATTACAGGCCAGTTAGCTTAACATCTGTTCTGGGTAAATTGGTTGAAGGTATTATGAAAGATAAAGTTAGCACCTTTCCTCTACTCTTCCATCCCCACTCATGTGGTGGCGGCAGTGGTGGGGGTAGGTCTCAGTCATTTTATCTAAGTGTCTGACGCTTACATAAAATGTCCTGCCTGTCCCCACCACTGCTGCTGCCACTGCCACAGTAGCAGGGATGGAGGAGGAAAGAGGGGCTGTGCTCTCCTCTCCACCTCCTGTCCCCGCTGCTGCAGCCAGCGGAGCACCGGCTGTTTGGTGCAAATGTTGCCCTTCCCTGAAGGGGCCCCTCAGAGAGAAGGAATCCTTCCTGCAACATGAGGGGGTGCCAGTGCCACCGCCGAAAAAACTGTACCTCCCCCTGGCGGTGCCTGGCAGAGAGAGGTGCAGTTGCTCATGGCAGCAGGATGGGGGCCGAGAGGTTGCATCCTGCCTGTGCCACCTTCGCTGCTGCTGGGCAACCTCACCTCTCCCTGCCAGCACCGGCAGCGGGAGGTGGGGTTGCTCTGGAGCAGTGCCCCTGCACTCGTCCTGGCAAGGAAAGCAGGAGGGGCTAGCTGACAGTTATGGGGCTGGCTTGCAAGCAGCCGCGAGCTGTGGCCGAGTGCCCACAGACCGGCAGGCAGGCCGCCCCATGCGTTGCTGGGGTCAGGGAAGGGGAGGGGGTTCAGCGAATGGTGTGCCGAGCGGGTGCAGGAGGGTTCCTCCATCTCTGATTTGAGGGGTAGGTAGCCCATCACTTGCGGCTTGGAGGGATGGTGCATCAGAGTGAGAGGAAGGTTTTTTCTCACCATGCTAGAGAAGGTGTTAGCAACGCAGGGCCCTCCACATAGTTTACACTACCATAACCCTAAGCTCAGAACAGTGGCCATGCTGCTAGGTTTGTTGCGACTTGTAGTCCCTTCCTACCCCTCATGTTTTGTGGGCCATGTCTTAAATTTAGACTGTAAACCTGAGGGCAGAGACTCTCACACTACCTGACTCACTGCTAACCCGCTCTGGGATTCTTTGGGGCCAAAGAGTGGCATATAAACACTGTTAATAAATAAAAAGTCCAAAACATTTGAATGGCAACAGGTTTCAGGGTCAGTTTATAAATCAGGGTGCCTACCCTTGATCTAGGGGAATATGAGATGGTAGCCTCCATTTGGGCCCAAAACCTTGGGCAGTTCCATCACAGCTGTTGGTAAGTTCAGCTAGTTTTCACTTGAAAATTGCCTGACCCCCCGCCCCCTTCATTATCAGTGAGACTGTAGTCAGGTCATTTCTGTTGAGCCCTAGTTTTGGGAGTGAGTAAACCAGGAACATAGGAAGAGCCACGATGGAAAAAGGCAAAAATCCATCTAGACCAGCATTCTGTTCACATAGTGGCTAACAAGTTGCCTGTGGGAAACACGCAGGAATACGAGAGAGGACTTGTGCAGTTCCATTCATTTACAAATACAGACTTGTGAAAGTATGCATTAGCAAAACTGCACATTTGCAAACAAATGAAATTATTGTATAAAAACTGTGATTGTATCCATGAGTGGATAATGAAATGCAAGTTACCTCACAATCCACAAAACACAGACCGAATGGATTTAATGGATTTTTTTTTTTTTACATCCCTACATACAATGTAGGGTTGGCGGAGAATTTCTCCCCGAAACTTCGGGGGGCCGAGCGCCAATGTGTTCGGCCCCCCGAACAAGTTTCAGGGAGAAATTCTCCGCACCCCTCTGCCCCCCACCCCCCCCCCGGGACGGGACTTACCTTTGGCGAATGTCCCTCCCGGCGGCGGGTCCGGCTGGTGGTTCGTCGGGTATTCGTCAGGGGCGGGGGCGGCAGCTGATCTTACGACTGGCTGCCGCCGCTGCCATTCCAATAAAAGAAAAAAAAAACGCCCCCGTGATAGGCTATGTGACGATTAACGTAGCCTATCACGGCTAGATCTGCAAAGTCAGCCGTGATAGGCTACGTAAATCGTCACGTAGCCTATCACGGGTGACTTAAAAAAAAAAAAAAAGCGCGTTCGCAAATGGCGGCCCCCATAGGGAGCCTCCATTCCCGTTCCTTATTTGGTCGCTGTAGTCTACGTAAAGGTTTACGTAGACTAAGGCGAAAATAGGGGCAACGCTATTTGCCCCTATTTGCCCCTATCTAGCCATGATAGGCTACGTTAATCGTCACGTAGACTATCACGGGGGTGGGTTTTTTTTTTAACTGTTTAGTTCGTGGCCGGGCGAGGCGCTCCTCCCCGGCCTAAATTTCGGCCGGGCGAGGCGGAAAGCCTCCCCCCCAGCCTGAACTTTGTGGGGGGAGCAGCAAAGCGCCTCCCCCCCACCGCGAAAAGCTTCGAGGACAGGTAAGGGACTTTCATGCACCCCTAATACAATGAAAACTTTCTGCACGGTTTAGATTATCTCTTAACTCCCACAGATAAGGTGGGCTTTCTTGGATTTAGGGTTGGAGGGACTCACCTCCATCCGTGGTTGCCTGGCATTCTCTGAGCTACCGCCACCACCCGCACCCACTTGCCCTGCCATGCAAGGCCCTGGATGGCTCAGCAAGTGCCCTGTGAGCACCACAGGGCTGCCCCTGCCATTAGCTAGCTGCCATTTTGTTTAAAAATGGCAGCTTGGGTTTCTCAGTAAAAAAGGGACAATTTACGCAACATTACAAGCATGAATGGACCCTTTATGACTGTAATGTTGTGTAAATAGCCCCTTTACAATGTCATTTATGCAACATTACTCCTAAGGAGAAACTGGAGCTGCCATTTTTATGCAAAATGGCAGCTCGCTAAGGTGTTGGGCGGCTGGCAGGCACTCGTGGACTGTGCAACCACAAAGCGAATGGGTCCGGTAAATGGTGGCAGTTCACAAATGGGGTCCAGGGGGATGAGCAGGGGGGAGTCTGTTGGATTCCACCACCCTCTCAGACTCCCACAACATCCCTACTTGGATTATGCTGCTCAGAACATTACCTGCCATGGCTCCTGGTTAAGAAGTTTCTGTCTTACTCCATCCACCATCACTCCATGTTTTGAATGGGAATAATACATAGAATTCAAAGCATGTGCTACAGCATAGACAGCATTGTGGATAATGTAGCTATGGCCAGTCATGCTCATTTCAAAAACAGACCCAGGAAGGGTCTCCAGCTTCTCTTCCCCAGTGCAGATTTCTCCAGATGTCTGTTCTGCCTCAGAGCTGGGAAACAAACAGTTGAATGCTTTCCCCCAGAAGGGCTTGATAAAGCCATCGTCCTTTTCAAAGATTGGATTTCTCATTTGAAGAAATTGCGGGAATCCCAACACCTCCTTTGAGTGAACTGCAAGGGATATAGCACCATGGAGGAAGTGTATGTCCCAATCTCGTTGAAAGGAAAGTGATGTGAAATCCATTTGTGCTGTCATAATCCAGACTTTACCTTTTGTCCTCATTGGTATGTCCTGAAATTCAGAAGTCTGGGGGAACATTCTCAAAAATATCATCATCTGAAATTCACCATTTACGACCACAACAGTTGCAGTGCTTCTCCTGATAACCTTAAATATTTCAAAGCCCTCTGCCACCATTTCAGCAATGTCACTGGCAAATGATAGTGTTGGTAATACTTCTATGAAATCAAAGCAGATACCACTCTGGGCAAACCTGGGAAGCACGTCCTGTACAAATCTCTCTCCATTGCCATCATCCAGGCAAATTACCCCAATCCATATCCATTTGAAATGCAGAAGTAACTGGAGGATCCCCTTATATTGATGGGCTCCACTGGGGAACATATGGTAGGAGAAATCAGCTTCGCCTTTGTTGTCGCTCACTGGAGCAGATCCATATGTGAGCTAAAGATAAAGAAAGAAAGACAGACAGACAGATAATGGGAGGAAAATGACAAAAGACAGAGAAGTGGAAAACATGTCAATGCAGGATGGCCAACATGCAGTAGTGGGAACAAAGACAGAGTGGAATCATGACACACCTGGACAGGAGCTGGAAGACCACTGGACCAGGGTAGGGCATAGAACTGGACTTATGTTCCTACCTAACTTCCTGTTTCATAGCCTATGCTCAACAGACACCACAACATTTAGAGGTGCATGTTTAATTTCCTTGACATGTCAATGGCACTGTGTAATTTTACTGAATTCCGTTATTCCAGACTTGCCCAAGGCCTGCCTAATGGCAACACTTTATTTTAATACAATTATACATCCATCCATAATCCTTTTAAAGAGTTATCTATATAGACTCTATCTTTGGAAGACAATCTTACTCGGTCACGAACGATTGCCATGATGATGATGATGATGACATCCATCCAATGTTCTACGGGAGGAGCCGTGGCTCAGTCTGATAGAGCACATGCTTTGCATGCGGAAGGTCTGAGTTTTGATCCTCAGCTTCTCCAGGTGGGGCGAAGAAAGAATCCTGCCTAAAACCCTGGAGAGCTGCTGCCAGTCCGTGTGACAATACTGGGCTAGATGGGCCAATGGCCTGACTCAGTATAAGGAAGCTTCCAATGTCCCAAGTTTTTTGCATGAAATTATTTGCTTTGCCCTATATTGTCAGTATAGTATGACAGTATACATTGTATTCACGTTATTCTGCTTTTATCACTTTTTAAATCTGAATTGTGTATATTGCCTTGAGCACTCGGTAGATGGAGGAGTGATTGCTACATATTTACATATATTAAATATATGAGTTGGACATTTGTACATCGTATATTAATGGACAATACATCTTCCACATCCCTTAGGATGCAATCCTATGATCCTTGGGAGGGCAAACCAGGAACATGGGATATACTGGATGTCTCCCTTTGAGGGCTGAGAACGAGGCCAGCCTCAGAGGAGAAGAACTCACCTGTTCCCAGCTCTCATGAAAATTTCCTTAGCCAGTTAATCTCTGATATCACGACTCCAATAGCAGAGATGGGAAAAGATGTCATGCGGACATCCAGGCATACCCCACAAAACAGCAGCAGCTCTACATCAGTTCTGTAGCTGGCATCAATTAATTACCTCCCAGTAAAAAATAAGCGGGGAGTAAAAAAAATGAATAAAAACATGGCATAACATGGAAGGGAAATGGAAACACAAATGCCACTCCGCTCTCACTTCCAGAGCTGGGCTTTGGATGAGGTGGTTTTTGTGCACCCGTTAGGGTGAATCTGTTAATGTAGTTCTTACATTAGACCATATCCCAATGTTGTCCATTTGGGGATGAAGGTACTGTTCATATGAACATAAAAAAAGTTGGTTGGGGAGCAATCTTATGGCTCCTAGACAGTATCTGCGGGGTGGGTGGGCATAGGATTCTCTGAATTCCCTGATTGGAGTTTGAAGACAGTGCTCCGACCTCAGAGGGAGGAGTCTGGGATCTACACCCCCAGGCATACCCCGCAAAACAGCAGCAGCTCTACATCAGTTTTGTAGCTGGCATCAATTAATTACCTCCCAGTAAAAAATAAGGGGGGAGCAAATAAATAAATAAAAAACATAGCATAACGTGGAAGGGAAATGGAAGCACAAATGCCACTGCTCTCTCTCTTCCAGAGCTGGGCTTTGGATGAGGTGGTTTTTGTGCATCTGTTAATGTAGTTCTTACATTAGGCCATATCCCAAAGTTGTCCATTTGGATGATCTCACCAAGGGATGAAGGTAATGTTCATATGAACATAATCAAAGATTGTTGAGAGCAATCTTATGGCCCCTAGACAGTATCGGGGGGGGGGGAGGCATGGGATTCTCTGAATTCCCTGATTGGAGTTTGAAGACAGTGCTCCGATCTCAGAGGGAGGAGTCTGGGATCTGCCCCCCTCCTCCCCCCCCACAGTGGCATGGAAATAACTGCACAATGCTGGCCTCCGAGGTTGGGAACTCAACCAAGGAGGAGGAGGAAAGCAGGTGTTTCAGTGGACAGGGAGAGGAAGAGACTGGAGAGGCCAGGATGCAACCTCCTTCCCTCCCCCTTCAAAATACCTTTGCTAGATTGGCAAAAAAAGCATCTAGTGAAAAATGCAGGGCAGGAGGACAGGGAGGTGAAGACCACCTCCATTGCTCCACCCACCCAGCCTTGGAGTTCAGAGGCTTACCATCACCGCTTGGCTAATTTTAAAGACTTACATTTACAACCAGGGGATGTAATGTACCCACCTTTCCCTAATATGGGCTAGATCTACACTACTGCTTTAGAGTGGTACTGAAGTGCACTGATAACTGTTGGGGCATGTTACACATTCAATATTCCATTTTCGTAGTGCTATTTCCTTCTTTTTATTCCACACATTATCCAAAATACCACAACAAATGTCGTTGTATGTCCTATGAGGTATAAATGTGCAAGAGGGATATAGCGTTACCATGATGGGATCGTAATGACATGACACATGGTGTAGCTATGCCTTGAGTCCATAGCACTCCTTCTTCTACATTAATTTCAGATATAAATGTAAAGGAGGATAAGGAGCTGAAACATTTAAAATGGAAATATTTGTAAGGACCAACTTCTTTTTTCAGGAGGAATTATGTGGTAAATCTCTTCCAAGATGGGGTGACTTCAGACTGCAGGTTTATGGGGAGAGAGAGCAGGGTTACATTTTGACATTCCCTTCTATGCAAAGTTTTTTCCAACAGTGATGAAGGTAGCATGCCAGAAAGAATATCTCAGCTGAATCCCACTTACTGATATCTAGTGACCTCTTGTTTTTCCTCTTTCTGGTGTCTGTAGTCTGAAGATCACGGGAAAGGTGTTTTTATAATGTTGCTGAAAGTATAAACTGGCCCAGAAATATAGTTCAGGCTTATAATAATATGGGACCTAGGAAGATTTAGAAATACTCTCAATTCTCCTAGCTCTACTTAGACATATGAATAAAAGACTGTATGTGGAGTATATTCTTTTCCTTGTCTAAACAAACCAAAGGTATACTTTAAGCATCATGTACAGTGAGCCTCTTTATATCACAAAACCTTCCATCTCAAACACAAAACCACATCTGAAGGGCAACAGAATCATGAATGGTTTTTTTCAAGTCCCATGCTTCATGCACACGTTTTACCTGTGGAATCTTATAGAGACACAGTATGGGTGACATGTGGAGATTGACCTCAAAGTTAGGTCCCCCAATGACTGCTATTGGGTTGTTCTGTTGAACATATTTGTAGTTCGGGATGAATCTGCTCTGTGCGCTGAGAAGTTGCAATGAGGCGAGATAAGTTAAGATTGCACTAAAATGGCTATTATAGATGTGGAACCCCAGGGTAATGTTGGGTAAGATCCTGGGATTTTTGTTGATCTCCTTTACAGCGTATGCTAAGGCCAGGATGTTCTGGTAGGTTTGAGGCAAGAGTCTGTAATGAGAGATGCTGTGCCATCAGACTATGAATTTTGCTACACGTATATTGTATTCAAATACTTTTTTTAATGGCCCCCATCTAGGGAAATGCCAAATGACGTTGACACACACAACAAGACTTTTAATTTTTCACCAGCCTAACCCTGGAAATGCTACAGAACATTCTTGTTCTATACATTTGAACATACATCCTAAATATTGTTTTATTGATAATGCTCTTATTTTATGGACTAGTAACCTCTGTTCTGTCCATGAATAAGAGAAATGTGAATGTAAGTCACTGGCTCACAGCGGTTCCAGCATTGCTGGTATCATTCCACAAGATGTATAAAGCTGAAATTTGGTAGATAGGTAACCCAAGAAACACTGATTTCCAGAATCATCCCAAAGAGGAATATTCTTACTTGGAACAGTTAACACTCAAACATTTATTTCAGAATAGAGATCAGAAATGCAACATAGTTTGAAGAAAAAATATCGGGATGTGGAGATTTGAGTTCTACTAGCTTCTGCTACTTGAGTGTGGCGGAGGTAGGTGCAACTGGACAGATATATATGTAGAATGCTAGTTCACTGAATTGCAGTTGTGAAACATCTGATCATCATGTTTTCTAAGCAGTGTACAAAGCTGCATAAAACTTCACCTTCTAAAGCTTGTTGTTATATTACCCCACCCAGACTCAGAGAAACAGAGAAATCCAATGACTGAATATGGAATACCACCAAACCGAGTCAACCTAAACCAGAAACAGGTTTGTATGACTGCTGTGAAATGGCTTCCAGGAATATTTAACCCCAGATATATATATAAAAAATGTGTATAAAATGCAAAGATACATAAGAGAGAAGAGAACTTGTTAACAGCTGACTTCCCTTTCTTGTCAGGTACAATTTATCTTTCCAGCCACAATGAGGTTGCAAACATCGTCTGCAGGTCCTAATTCCATATGCAGAGCTGGTGACCAATCAGTTCAGATGAATCCTACACCCTTGAAGAGTACTACAGTCATCTTCCTGGATAAATAATGATTCATGATTTGCAGAGGGGGAGGAACTAAATATGAATACAGCAGAGCTGTTATTTTTCAGAAGACATTTTTCTGAGAAGGTTTCTGAGATTTTTCTTTTGCTCAACCCCCTAGGCGCCCTAGAAAAAGAGTGTCACTTTGCACAATGTTCACCTAATATTCTCCTTTTTCTCTTCTTTGTGACAGCTGCCATCCCCCCACCCGCAATGCCTTGGAATGATGTGATATCTGGGACATTGTGCAGGATGCAAAATGGAGACAAGGTTCTCAGCATAGTTGCAGCTGTTGCCACATGCAGTAACAGCACAGAGAGAGGGGCGGGGGTGGGAGGGAGAGAGAGAGAGAGAGAGAGAGAGAGAAGCTGTGCTACTCCCACTGATGATGCTGAGTCTCATCTTCAGAAAAACTACTTGAGAATTCCCCCCTCCCCGCAGAATGTTGGTGGAATGGACCCCTTAATTTGTCTGCCCACAAAATAGGATGGAGTTCATTTCTCACAGTTCTAAAATATACTGATGCCAGGGGTTAAGCAGGCCACAAAGTAACCACAGAACACAGCCTAATATGTATTCTTTCAGACCTTTGTAGGAGGCTTGTTCTCACCCTCCCTATGAAGATTCCATGGGAGTCTGTAACGGTCCACAGCTGAGATGTCCACCTGGTACAAAGAAGCACATCCCTTGAGATGCAAGTGATGACTTACAGCCCATCCCCATTGCCAACAGAGGCACTTGTGAGGCAGGCTCATCCCTTCATGCCTGCTGGTTCTGCCATACCTTACTCCTGTCTGACCCATTCCAGCCTCCGAGTATGCTATTATTCCTTCTCGCAGCTGATGTGGCCCTCCCAGGCAGGCACTTTTCAATTGTTTTCCCCTTATGGGGGCATTTTCTCCCCCCACCTGATCCTTCTGCCAGGTTTGTGTGTGTGTTTAGTATTTATAGGAACACTGAATCCCACTTTTCCATTTTCAAAAGGAAGGCACCCGGGGCAGCTAACAATTCCAATTCAGAACAATCAAGATAATAGTAATATTGTGCTGAAACACTAAAAAAAGAGGATCACTTTGCCAAATGTATCTTATGCACTCCTAATAAGAACAGGACCGTGGAGAGAAGGGATGTTCCAGAGCTTTCAGGGAATTTGGTCTACCTGCTCCAAAGCCAAAGAGGCCTAGCATAAACAGTTCTTTCTGAGCTGCCATAAAGAGACACCAACTAAAGGCCAATGTGCTCCTTCAGCCAATTCCTGGGAAGGGCACTCTCATAAATTTGTTGTCGATTCATTGGTGTAATGGGGTATGGTTGGTTCTTACACCGCCAGCCTTGAAGGATCATTTGTGTTGTGGAGGAATTAAGACATGACTCTCCATTTCTTTCAAGGTCGGGGTTATTCTTTTAAAACTCAGATGTGTGGTAGTCTCAGCCGGGGCAAGAGAACAATCCCATTGCCACATTCCATGAGGTTATATACTTTTCTTTGCATAGCATAAGTACATCTGCACATGCTCAGAGATTAAAACGAGACAGCAACAGCATGAGCAGGTAAAGCAATTTAGTATACAGTAGACACTTCCTGTTGCTCCTTACCTTCAACAAAGCAACTGCTACTGTCTCCTGCTAACTCAGCAAGAGTGTAGTTGACCTTCACATTCTTGGTCTGAAGACCTTTGCTATACATAAACACTGCTGACTGGGAGTGGCTTATCACATCTTGACTTAAGACCTTCATTGCCATTTCCTATCACCTTTGGCCTTCCTACTATTTTGCCCTCTCTGGAACTTTACCAGACGCCCACAGATATAATTAGACAATGCTTAATCAACAGCTGACAGGCTTGGAAAGAACATGCAATCCCTTGATCTCCTGAAGAGGAGGAGGAGGATATGGCAGAGGCAGGAGTAGACTACCTTTCAAAGAAACAGAAAGATGCAGGACCAACCATACCCCATTAAGCCAATGAATCGACAACAAATTTATGAGAGTGCCCTTCCCAGCAATGTGACATCCCCGAGACATCCTTAAAAAAAAGAGAGAGAAAAGATATACTTTACATAATTCCTTCAAAGAGTTCACCAGAGGGACGTTTTGTGAAGGTTATTTCACTGGAAAACATGAAGATCTGAGAAATTATGCCAGCAATGATGAGATCTCCAGATTGATAATACTTGTGAAGAATAGGAAGAGGGTTGCTGATGGTGCATTTCAGGGTAGGAACCTTGCATGTCACCAGAGGCAGCAGCAGAGGCAGCAGGATTGCAGACAGTGCCATCTTGCATGACAAGTTCCTTCTAGACAACCAGTCACTTGTCCACACACAGCCATTCACGGGGCCCTGAAAAACACAGCCTTGACTTGAGCAGCTACTCGTTCAGCTGATCTGTAGCCTGAATCATGCAGCAGAATATGTCAGAGTTGCAGATCCTTGCCTGTGTCTAGCGCCTGGTATGAATGGCATAGGCAATATTAATAACACACTTTGGTATTCAGTCACAGTTGTGTTAGTGAAGCCTTGAACCCCTTGAGAACTTCAATCAAATACTGAAATAAATGAAGGTTCATCTGATAATTATAGTGGAGATAATCACCTGTTCAACACTGCGGGATCCCCGTGACATCGCAGAAGGAAACATGCTCATTAAATCTCGGCAGACATCTTCTGTGGGATATGGTAGCACAGAAGCATGCATTCTCTCCCCAGTGGTGGGCTACTTCTCAATATGTCACATTTTTTGTCATGTTCAATCAATCATGGGTGAGGAAGGTCAGCCCTTCGACCAAATCTGGCCCTTCTTGGGTCCCAATCCAGCACTCTAGGGTGCCCAAGATGGCCATGCCCACTTCCTCTGGCCCCAACCCTTTACTGCACCCCCCCAATCATTTGCTGGTTTCACAGCTTTTGTGCAGTTGTGTCCCCATTCTAAAATCTTAACCCCTTTCCTAAGGCTTAATTATTATTGTCAGTAAGAGCTTGAAGCAAGTATATGCTGGAATGTTTGAATTCTTGCTTCCCACCTCTTTTTCTTTTTGCCCCACCCTTTGACTTCAGAAACTCCCCCCCCCCACACACACACACACACACCAAGATCATTTCCAAAATTGAATTCAGCCCTATAGTTTCCCCATCCATGTAATGGATATTACCTCTCCTTTGCAGATATTCACTTCAAACATGTGAGGGGTAAAATTTGGGAGGGGACGTAGGCATGCACAAAAGCTCTATCCACTGCAACTGCACATTCTGCTGTTTTAGAGATGTGACCTCACACTTTTAAAACTCCTTGCACTCAAGAATCCTTATAAGGCATTGCATGATCTGGAAATTGATTTTGTTCGATGTGTAACCTTCGACATGCTGCCACTCCACGCTTTGGACTCTGAGCTCTTGGGGATGGGCTTGGAGGTCAACTACTTCATGGATCTGGGCCAGGGAGCTGGCCAGTGCCACAGTCCAGTTCTGGAGTGGTGTGATGATCAGTCAGCAATGTAAGTGCTCAACTAAGTAATTTCAAGGTCTAAGAGGGTGATGGACCTAATTTGGACATTTTCAGTCCAGCGCTTGGACCTGAATATCCTGTGAGAGCCAGGGTTCATGCCGCTATCAGTTTGGGGATGGAAGACTGAAGCTGAGAAGTCAACAATGCTTTCCTTGGCCTTAATTCTTGGACTAAGTTACAAGAGGCAAACATTGGCAAACTCAATGGCAACCTGCATTGGCAAAGTCAATTCTGGAAAACTCAGCCTATTTTTAATTATGGGCAGAATTGGATGTAAACGTTGCGAATAGTCGCTCCTGCTGTAGGCATCAAGCTTGCTACCTTTCAGAACAATAAGCATAGGGAGTTTTGTATAAGAGTGACATTTCTGTTATTTCCAAAAAAGGACACGCTTATTCCCATATGTTCCTTTCCCCCCATTGTTCTGAAAACAACACATTCTAGAGGTGTCCCTAAGAAAGAAACCAGCAATATTACAAAAGGATATGTATGGAATGGGAGTCCTCAGGGTTTTTAGTAGAGGAAAACTGATTCATTTGCAGTTCTGTCCTCCTGTGTTTTTCAGGGAATGTGTGTAAAACTGGCATGTGTCATAGACATGAAGCCTGCAAAGTTTCAGAAAGATGGGTGCCAGATCTAGGAAGTTATTATTAGGGTTGGCGGAGAATTTCTCCCTGAAACTTCGGGGGGCCGAGCGCCAACGTGTTCGGCCCCCCAAACAAGTTTCAGGGAGAAATCCTCTGAACCCCCCCGCACCCCGCACCCCCCCCGGGACAGGACTTACCTTCACCGAATGTCCCTCCTGGTGGCTGGTCCGGCCGGCGGTTCGGCGGGTGTTCGAGCGAGGCAGGAGCGGCAGCCGGTCTTTCGACCGGCTGCCGCTGCCGCCATTGCAATGAAAGAAAAAAAATGCCCCCTGATAGGCTACGTGACGATTCACGTAGCCTATCACAGCTAGATTTGCAAAGTCAGCCGTGATAGGCTACGTCAATCGTCACGTAGCCTATCACGGGTGACTTAAAAAAAAAAAAAAAAAGTGTGTACGGATAATGGCGGCCCCCATAGGGAGCTGCCATTCCTGTTCCTTATTTGGTCGCTGTAGTCTACGTAAACATTTATGTAGACTACAGCGACTAAATAAGGAACGCGAATGGCGGCTCCCTATGGGGGCCGCCATTTGCGTACGCGCTTTTTTTTTTTTTTAAGTCACCCGTGATAGGCTACATGATGATTGACGTAGCCTATCATGGCTGACTTTGCAGATCTAGCCATGATAGGCTACGTGAATCGTCACGTAGCCTATCAGGGGGCGTGTTTGTTTGTTTTTTTAACTTTTGCGTTCGCGGCCGGGCGAGGCGGGAAACCTCCTTCCCGGCCTGAATTTCGGCCGGGGCGAGGCGGGAAGCCTCCCCCCCTGGGCTGAACTTTGCGGGGGGACCAGCGAAGCGCCTCCCCCCCACCGCGAACGTCCTTCGAGGACAGGTAAGTGACTTTCATCCATCCCTAGTTATTATACATGAAAAAATAGTTCAAGCCATTTTTTATAGTGAAGCTTGGTGGCTTTGGGACAATGGCCATCTCATAGCCCCGTCCTTGCCCTCCCCAAAGCGCAGTGATTGGACCCTGTGATAAACCGTTCCCTGGGATTAGAAGGCGGACCAGTCAGTCGCTCAACCACACTTCCCTCATCTCTCATCACCCCCCCACTCAACAATTATAGAAAAATGTAAGTTGAACTGTCTTTTTTTTTCCCCCCAGGAGAGAGTGGTGGCTCACCCAGGACTAGGGATGTCAGAGAATTTCTCCACGAATCTCGGGGAGGCTGAATGCCAATGCATTCGGCCCCCCGAAATTGGTGAAGAAACGGTCTGCCACCCCCCCGCCAACCCCCCCCGGGACGGGACTTACCTTGTTCGAATGTCCCTGGTGGTGGCGGTTCGGCGGCGGTTCAGCGGCGGCGGCTGCGGTGGCCGGTCTTCCGACCGGCTGCCGCCGCCGCCATTTCCAAGTAAAACAAACAAACAAAAAAAGTGATAGGCTACGTAAAGATTTACGTAGCCTATCATGGCTAGATTTTTAAAAAACACCATGATAGGCTACATAAATGTTTACGTAGCCTATCATGGCTGACTTTGGGGGGGAAAAAAAAGTGCGTACGCAAATGGCGGCGCCCATGGGTGCCGCCATTTGTGTATGCAGTTTTTTTTTTTTTTAAGTCAGCCGTGATAGGCTACGTAAACATTTACATAGCCTATCATGGCTGACTGCAGGGACGCAAACGGCGGTGGCTACGGCCGCTGCCATTTGCGTCCCAGCAGGAGAGGAGGTTTCGCGGCCGGAGGGATGGGGCACCTCCCCCCCAGCCAGACTTTTGGGGGGGAGGGACAGGGCACCTCCCCTCCAGCCAGAATTTTTGGGGGGAGGGACAGGGCACCTCCCCCCTGCCCAGAATTTCGGGGGGAGGGACGGAGCACCTCCCCCCCACCGCGAAGCAAGCTTCGGGATCAGGTAAGGGACTTTCCTCCATCCCTACTAAGTATAAGAAGATCTGCACTGAGCTACTTAACTGTGTGGAAATAAAATTTGGCAGGGGTCATCTTGCAGCCTTTTCTCCACCAGGTATTCTGGCCAAACCAAGCCCAAGCCCTGCCCTCATTGCTAAGAGCATCTCACCTGCTTACCTCTGGCTAGCCACCTTCAAGTTGAAGGATCCCCTCCTAACTGGGCTCCTCCTGCCCTCAACCCATTACTTTGAGTGTGTGTTCTGAGTAAGCCAGTTCCTTTCCCCATCCACATGTCCCAATACCATAACAACAAGCCTGGGAAATCACCTTTCACCATGAAGGTGCCTTGTTGATCCCCTTTCCTATGCTGCCCTGACATGGAAAAGGAAGTTGCCTCTGGTTCTTTTCTCTGGCCTCTCCCTGCTGGGAAATTCCACTGGCCTGGCTGGCTGCTGACCTGCTATGAAGATTGTTCCCCCTGGCCCCAGGCTCCAAAAAATGGACCTTGGCCACCTTGTAAAGCTCCTTCCTCTTATACCTGATCTCTGGAGGACTGATGTAGCCACCCATCCACTTGTTATTGCTGCATGCAGCTCTTGGCTGACTTTCCACCAGGTTTTGCCCTGGCCTGTGGAGCTGTCTCCCCTCCCATGTGGGATGCAATGCCAACCAGAGGATGAAAATCCCAGGCAGAAACCAATTCATTGCTTTTAGTTCAGCTACAGCCTGTAATATCAGAGCTTTACCCTTCAACAGGCTTAGATCATTGCCACCCAGAGAATTGCCACTGCAGACAAACATGCATTCCCCTGCCTGATAGCTGGGAGTAATGGGTGACAGCATATGGGATGCCTTCCCATTCATGTAACAGGGTCCCACTTGTTCAGGCCCAGCTGGCAACCAAAAAAGGCATAGCATATCCTGTGATTATCCCAGATCACAATGCTGTGGATGCAGATAATGATGTAAGCTCAGTCCAGCCTTTCCCTCATGGTGCAACAATCCATCCGAATCCATCTCCATCATACAAAATTCCACATGTGTTGTTGTTCAGTCGTTAAGTCATGTCCAACTCTTCGTGACCCCATGGACCATAGCACACCAGGCCTTCCTGTTCTCCGCTATCTCCCGGAGTGTGCTAAAGTTCATATTCATTGCATCAGTGATGCTATCTAGCTATCTCATCCTCTGCTGTCCCCTTCTCCTTTTGCCTTCAGTCTTTCCCAGCATCAGGGTCTTTTCCAGTGAGTTTTCTCTTTGCATTAGGTGGCCAAAATATTTGAGCTTCAGTATCTGTCCTTCCAATGAGCACTCAGGGTTGATTTCCTTTAAGATGGACTGATTTGACCTCCTTGCAGTCCAGGGGACTCGTAAGAGTCTTCTCCAGAACCACAGTTCGAAAGCATCAATTCTTCGGAGCTCAGCCTTTCTTATAGTCCAGCTCTCACAGCCATACATTACTACGAGGAAAACCATAGCTTTGATTATACGAACCTTGGTTGGCAAAGTGATGTCTCTGCTTCTTACTATGCTGTCCAGGTTTGCCATAGCTTTCCTCCCAAGGAGCAAGTGTCTTTAATTTCATGGCTACAGTCACCATCTGCAGTGATCTTGGAGCCCAAGAAAATAAAATCTGTCACTGCTTCCATTTCTTCCCCTTCTATATGCCAGGAAGTGATGAGGCCAGATGCCATGATCTTAGTTTTTTTAATGTTGAGTTTCAAACCAGCTTGTGCACTCTCCTCTTTCACCCTCAACAAGAGGCTCTTTAGATCCTCTTCGCTTTCTGCCATTAGGGTGATATCGTCTGCGTATCTGGGGTTGTTGATAATTATTTATTTATTTATTTATTTCTATACCGCCCAATAGCTGAAGCTCTCTGGGCAATTCACAAAAATTAAAACCAAACAACACACAATAAAACAATTTAAAATATATAGAACTTTAAAACCACAATATAACAATACAACCACAATAAAACCTAGCAGCAGTGCAGGAGTTTAAAATACAAATTTAAAACAGCAAAGATAAAAATTTAGAAAGCTAAAATGCTAAAATGCCTGGGAAAATAAAAAGGTCTTCACCTGGCACCGAAAGGAATACAATGTAGGCGCCAGGCGAACCTCACTAGGGAGCTCATTCCAGAGACGGGGTGCCACAGCAGAAAAAGCCCTCCTCGTAGTAGCCACCCGCCTCACTTCCTTTGGCAGGGGCTCATGGAGAAGGGCCGCTGATGATGATCTTAAAGTCTGGGCAGGCACATATGGGAGGAGGCGATCCTTCAGGTAACCTGGCCCCAAGCCATTAAGGGCTTTAAATGTTAACACCAGCACTTTGAATCGGGCCCGGAAATGGACTGGCAGCCAGTGCAGCTGGAAAAGTACTGGCGTAATATGAGCTCGCAGGCCAGTCCCTGTTAACAATCTTGCTGCCCTATTTTGGACCAGCTGAAGTTTCTGGACCGTTTTCAAAGGCAGCCCCACATATAATGCATTGCAGTAATCCAGACGAGAAGTTATCAGAGCATGGATAACTGTAGCTAGGCTATCTCTGTCCAGATAAGGGCGTAGCTGGTATACCAGCCTAAGCTGATAAAACGTGCTCCGTGCCACTGAGTTCACCTGTGCCTCAAGTGACAGTTCTGGATCCAAGAGCACCCCCAAACTATGAAAGTGATCATTTAGGGGGAGTGCAACCCCCTCCAGAACAGGTTGAATATCACCTAGCCGGGCAGACAAACCACCCACTAACAGTACCTCCATCTTGTCTGGATTCAGTTTCAGTTTATTAGCCCTCATCCAGTCCATTACCGTGCCCAGGCACTGATTCAGAACAGCCACTGCCTCACCTGGTTTTGATAAGAAAGAGAGGTAGAGCTGGGTGTCATCTGCATATTGATGGCACCTCAGCCCACACCTCCGGATAACCTCCGCCAGCGGTTTCATGTAGATGTTAAACAGCATGGGGGATAAAATAGAGCCCTGTGGAACCCCATGGGACAATTGCCATGGCACAGAGCAATAATCCCCCAGCATCACCTTCTGGAATCGGCCATCCAAGTAGGAGTGGAACCACTGTAGTGCAGTGCCTCCAACTCCTAACCCAGACAACCTATCCAGAAGAATACCATGGTCGGTGGTATCGATGATAATTCTCCCAGCAGTCTTAATTCCGATCTGTGATTCATCCAACCCAGTGTTTCTCATGATGTACTCTGCATATAAGTTAAATAAGCAGGGCGACAATATGCAGCCTTGTCATATTCCTTTCCCAATTTTGAACCAATTGGTTGTTCCATGTCTGGTTCTTACTGTTGCTTCTTGACCCTCATACCGGTTTCTCAGGAGACAGAAAACGTGGTCTGGTACTCCCATCTCTTTAAGAATTTGCCACAGTTTGTTGTGATCCACACAATCAACGGCTTTAGTGCAGTCAATGAAGCAGAAATAGACTTTTTCTGAAATTCTCTTGATTTCTCCATGATCCAGTGAATGTTGGTGATTTGATCTCTAGTTCCTCTGCCTCTTCGAAACCCAGCTTGTACTTCTGGTAGTTCTTGGTTCACATGCTGCTGAAGCCTAGCTTGTAGGATTTTGAGCATAAACTTTCTGGCATGTGAAATGAGTGCAATTGTACGGTAGTTTGAACACTCTTTGGCATTGCCCTCCTTTGGAATTGGAATGTAAACTGACCTTTTCCAGTCTTGCGGCCACTGTGGAGTGTTCCAAATTTGTTGGCATATTGAGTGCAGCACTTTAACAGCATCATCTTTTTAGATCTTAAATAGCTCAACTGGAAGACTGTCATTTCCGCTAGCTTTGTTGTTAGTAATGCTTCCTAAGGCCCACTTGACTTCACTCTCTAGGATGTCCGACTCCAGTTCAGTGACTGCACTTTCATGGCTATCAGGGACATTCAGATCTTTCCTGTATAGTTCTTCTGTGTATTCTTTCCACCTCTTCTTAATCTCA
The DNA here is from genome assembly GCF_057233095.1 of Heloderma suspectum. Lineage (NCBI taxonomy): Eukaryota > Metazoa > Chordata > Lepidosauria > Squamata > Helodermatidae > Heloderma > Heloderma suspectum. The sequence continues at coordinate 111,785,871 of NC_139463.1, read as the reverse complement.
TCTGCTTCTGTGAGGTCCCTGCCTTCTTTGTCCTTTATCATGCCTGTCTTTGCACAAAACGTTCCCTTGAGATCTTCCATTTTCTTGAAGAGATCTCTAGTCTTTCCCATTGTATTGTTTTCCTCGATTTCTTTGCATTGTTGATTTAAGAAGGCCTTCTTGTCTCTCCTTGCTATTCTCTGGAACTCTGCATTCAGTTGCATATATCTTCCCCTTTCTCCCTTGCTTTTCACTTCCCTTCTTTCCTCAGCTACTTGTAAAGCCTCATCAGACAGCCACTTTGCTTTCTTGCATTTCTTTTGCTTTGGGATGGATTGAGTTGCTGCCTCCTGAACAATGTTACAGACCTCTGTCCATAGTTCCTCAGGCACTCTGTCTATCAGGTCTAATCCCTGAAATCTATTCCTCACCTCCACTGTATATTCATCAGGGATATGATTTAGGTCATACCTGAATGGTTTAGTGGTTTTCCCTATGTTCTTCAATTTAAGCCAAAATTTTGCAACAAGAAGCTCATGATCTGAGCCATGATCATGAGCTTCTTGTTGTTATCTTGTTATCTAGCCATGATCATGAGCTCTAGGTCTTGTTTTTACTGACTGTATAGAGCTTCTCCAACTTTGGCTGCAAAGGACATAATCAATCTGATTTCGATATTGACCATCTGGTGATGTCCATGTGTAGAATCACCTCTTGTGCTGTTGGAAAAGAGTGTTTGCTATGATCAGCGTGTTCTTTTGACAAAACTCTATTAGCCTTTGTCCTGCTTGATTTTGTACACCAAGGCCATGCTTGCCTGTTATCCCAGTGATTTCTTGACTTCCTACTTTATCATTCCAATCCCCTGTGATGAAGAGGACATCTTGTGTTGGTGTTAGTTCTAGAAGGTGTTGTAGATCTTCATAGAACCAATCAACCTCAGCTTCTTCAGCCTCAGTGGTTGGGGCATAGAATGGTTGAATGGTTTGCCTTGGATTCGTACTGAGATCATTCTGTCATTTTTGAGATTGTACCCCAGTACTGGCTTTCCCACACTTTTGTTGACTATGAGTGCTACTCCATTTCTTCATTTCTTGCCCACAGTAGTAGATATCATGGTCACCTGAATTAAATTCACCCATGCTTGTCCATTTTAGTTTGCTGATTCCCAAGATGTCGATGTTCAGTCTTGCCATCTCATGTTTGACCACCTCCAGCTTACCTTGATTCATTGATCTTACATTCCAGGTTTCGAAACAATATTGTTCTTTACAGCATCGGACTTTCTTTTCACCACCAGACACATGCACAGCTGAGTGTCCTTTTGGCTTTGGCCCAGCCGTTTCACTATGTCTGGCACTACTTGGAAATTCCCTCTGCTCTTCCCCAGTAGTATATTGGACACCTTCTGACCTGAGGGGCTCATCTTCCGGCATCATATCTTTTAGCCTTGTGATACGTTCCATGGGGTTTCCTTGGCAAGAATACTGGAGTGGGTTGCCAGTTCCTTCTCCAGTGGATCGCATTTTGTCAGAACTCTCTGCCATAACCTGTCTGTCTTGGGTGGCCCTGCAAGGCATAGCTTATGGCTTCTCTGATTTACACCAGCCCCTTCGCCACAACAAGGCAGTGATCCATGAAGGGGATTCCAAATGTTTTTCTTTACAACAAAAGGGGATAGAATACTGCCTGCCTGCCTGCCTGCCTGCCTGCCTGCCTGCCTGCCTGCCTATCTATCTATCTATCTATCTATCTATCTATCTATCTATCTATCTATCTATCTATCATCTATATATCTTACCTATCATCTATCTTATCTATCTATCTATCTATCTATCTATCTAATCTATTTATCTGTCTATCTTACCTATCTATCTTACTTATCTATCTTGTCTGTCTCCCTGTCTGTCTGTCTTACCTTTCTATCTTACTTATCTCTCTTACCTACCTCCCTACCTCCCTATCTCCCTACCTCCCTATCTCTCTATCTTCCTATCTATCTATCTATCTATCTATCTATCTATCTATCTATAATCTATCTATCTATCTATCATCTATCTATCTATCTATCTATCTATCCTATATTTTTTCTATCTTGTCTGTCTGTCTGTCTGTCCGTCCGTCCGTCCGTCTATCCATCCATCCATCCTATCTAATCTGTCTATCTATCTTGTCTGTCTGTCTGTCTGTCTGTCTGTCTTAACTTTCTGTCTTTCCTTTCTCTCTCACCTTCCTAGCCACCTACCTACCTACCTACCTACCTTATCTATCTTTCTATCTTATCTTATCTATCTATCTATCTATCTATCTATCTAATCATACCTATCTGGTTTGAAATGTTCCCATCCGGACAGGGAAGGCAATCATAGCAGCAAAATGGCTTCCCTTCCTTCTTGGCCCTACTATAACCCACATAGCAATAGTCATAAGGAAGAGAAAGAGGTTGTGCCTGTCAATAAAAGATCAACAAATGCGTGTTTTGAGTGTGTTTCTCAGTTGTCACTAGGGATAGGTGAACGAGTATTGTCTGAGCTTGCCAAGGTTTTCTGAACCTCAGCTCAGTACTCTTTTCTCTTCAATTTGTGCTTGTCTTTGCTATTGCTGTTTGTTTTGCACTGATGGGTAAATTCTGCACATTTGTTGATGACGACCAGCTATCAAATGTGAAAATTGCTTGAAGCAATGCCAGCATTGCAAAATTGCCAACATTGGGTAAATTTCTTCCCTAGACTAAAGAGTGGGTGATTTATAATTTGCAAATCTTGAGAAAGTTGTGCATTTTAAGAATGCTGTGACTTTAAGAAAAATGTGTAGTTTGACATAGCTGTGCATTTTGAGAAATTGGGGGCGGGGGGGTGCGGAGGATTTCTCCCCGAAACTTGTTCGGGGGGCCGAACACATTGGCGCTCGGCCCCCCGAAGTTTCGGGGAGAAATTCTCCGCCATCCCTAGCTATTTGCGTTCTCCTTATTTTCGCCGTCTTAGTCTATGTAAATGTTTACGTAGACTAAGACGTGCCAAAATAAGGAATGCAAATGGCGGCGGCCATGGCCGATGCCATTTGCATACGTGCGTTTTTGTTGTTTTTTAGTCAGCCGTGATAGGGTATGTAAACATTTACATAGCCTATCACGGCTGACTGCAGGGACGCAAATGGTGGTGGCTACAGCCGCTGCCATTTGCGTCCCTGCTAGCCAGCGGCCAGATGTTCAGCTGCTGGTGGAGCTGGTCGGTGGCTCCGCAGAATCGCTGCGGAGCACAGCTGGCCGGCCAGGATTCCGGGGGGGAGGAATGGAGCACCTCTCCCCCAGCTAGGATTCCAGGGGGAGGGACGGAGCGCCTGCCCCCCCACCATCAGCATAATCCCTGAAAGGTAAGTGATTTTTGTACATCCCTAGTCCACGTCCACTCTCAAGTTTTAACCCTCACATGTTGCAAGTGAATAACTGCAAAGGAGAGGTAATATTCATTACATGGATGGGGAAACTATAGGGCTGAATTCAATTTTGGAAAAGCTCTTTGGAAAAACAGGGGGAGCAAACAGGAGTTGGCCAGGGGAGTTGCGGTGGTTGAAGAGACAAAGGAGACAAAGGAGACAGAGGAGACAGAGGAGACAGAGGCTAAGTGGTAAGTGGGCTGCAGGAAGTCCAGGGGGCTGCCCTTTATCCTTCTGATTGGCTGTGAGCTCACCAGGTGCTTCTGAGAGCTCCAACTGAATTGAGGGGGTGTGGTCTGAGTACTCCCAGCAGCTGAGTGGGCGGGAAGCTTCAGTCTATTTCCCGCCTCCCAGCTGAGCAGAGCAGAGCAGAGCAAGCTGCTTCAGCTGGTCCAGGGACTACAGAAGCAAGCAAGCTCCCAGACAGCAAGCTCCCAGAGAGCGAGTGAACATGGGGAGCAAACAGGAGTTGGCCAGGGGAGTTCAGCAGGGGAGGTCAAGGGGGAGGCCCCTAACATTTTTTTCTTTTTTTTAATTTTATTTTTAACTAACTTTTTTCCATTTATTTTTCTTTAACACACACTTTCACACAAGTGGGACTCTGCTTTTAACTTCAACTGAGTAGAGGAGCAGGCACAGGCTAGTCTAGAACAATCACAAAGCTAGATACAAAAAGGGAAAAGAGGCAATGGAAGGACAGGACTCTCCAGTGGTGGTGACCTGCAATGTGTGTACAGTGTTTGTTTTCTTGCCTGAGAACAACATGGCCTACACCTGCAACAAGTTAGGGATGTACGAAAGTCACTTACCTGGTCCCGCAGCTTGCTTCGTGGTGGGGGGGGAGGCGCTTCGGTTCTCCCCCTGAAGTTCAGGCCACGGGGGGAGGCGCCCCGCCTCGCACGGCCAAAATTCAGGCCGGGGAGAAGCGCCCCGTCTCCCCAGCCGCAAAATACAAAAGTAAATGTAAACCCCCCCACACACACACACGTGATAGGCTACGTAACGATTTACATAGCCTATCACGGCTGACTTTGGAAATCTAGCCGTGATAGGCTACGTAAATCATTACGTAGCCTATCACGTGTGTGTGTGTGTGGGGGGTTACATTTACTTTGTAATGGCGGTGGTGGCAGCTGGTTGGAAGACCGGCTTCCACCCCCACACCCACCAAACCGCAGCTGGGACCCGCCGCCGAGAGGGAGATTCGAGGGAGGTAAGTCCCATCCCAGGGGGGGCGGGGGGAGGAGAATTTTACCGCCAATTTCGGGGGGCCGAATGCGTTGGCATTCAGCCTCCCCAAGATTCGTGGAGAAATTCTCCACCATCCCTACAACAAGTGCAAGTTGATCACACTGCTGCTGGAAGAAAAAGTAAGTGGACTGGAGCGGCGACTGTCGACCCTCCAGGGAATAGGAGAACACGAAGAGTTCTTGGACAGAATGGGGGAACTAGAGCCGCAAAGGGAAGACCAGGAGCTTGAAGAGCAACAGCAAGAGGAGGCAGTGGGAAATGCTGAGGTGAAGAAAAATGGAGTAGAGGATACTCCTTGGAAAAGAGTGACAGTTAGGAGAAGAAGAACTAGATGCCACTATGCACCAGTGGAAGCAGTGGAGCTGTGGAACCGATTCCAGGTACTTGCGGATGAGACTCGAGGACAGCCTGCAGAGGAAGAATCACAGGGGAACCTACATGAGAGTGAGCAAGAGGCTGAAAGTCAGTCAAACAGAGGCGATGAAACCCAGGCCTACAACAACAAGAAGAGAAGAGTGGTAGTAGTGGGAGACTCCTTGCTGCGTGGGATCGAGACCCAAGTATGTTGCGAAGACCCGTGGACTCGCCAGGTATGTTGTCTGCCAGGAGGATGATTTAGAGATGGGAATGAAAGGTTGCATGCACTCATAAAGCCTACTGACAGGTATCCCTTTCTTCTCATCCATGTGGGAACAAATGATACTGCCAAGCGGATCTATGAAGAAATCACGTCAGACTTTGAAGCTTTGGGAAGGAAACTCAAGAACTTTGGGGCCCAGATAGTTTTCTCATCCATCCTTCCAGTAGTTAGAAGAGGGATAGAAAGGGAATGAAAAATACTCAGGGTGAATGACTGGCTACGAAGGTGGTGCTGACGAGAGAGATTTGGATTCTGGGACCTCGGGCTATACTTCCTCGAAGATGGGCTGTTGGCAAGGGAGGGGTTGCACCTCACAAAGGATGGGAAGAATGTGTTTGGCCACAGCATGAAGAACTTCATCAGGAGGGCTTTAAACTGAATCCTACGGGGAAGGAAGATGTAATGTTGGGGGTAACAATGGACGTAGGCGCATGCACTGCAACAGAGAGAAGAGCTCTGATAGCACCCAATAATAGTCTTCAGACACATGTAGGAAGAAAGCCAGACTATGAAGCACATGGTCTTCGATGTCTACATACTAATACCCAGAGTATGGGAAACAAACAGAACGAACTTGAACTCTTAATACAGGAGGGAAATTATGACCTGATAGGTATAACTGAGACTTGGTGGGATGACTCTCATGACTGGAAGACAGCAATTGAAGGATATAACTTGTTCAAAAAGAACAGGAGGAACAGAAAGGGAGGTGGGGTTGCACTGTATGTGAAAAATACATATCTCTGTACAGAAGTACAGGAGGATGAGCTTGGTAGCCCCATCGAGAGCACCTCCAAAATAAATGGAGCAAAGAATAAAAGGAACCTGGTGGTCGGAGTCTACTACTGGCCACCCAATCAAGCAGAAGACGAGGATGAAACTTTTGAAAAGCAAATAGCCAATGTTTTAAGGAAGCATGATGTAGTAGTAATGGGGGACTTCAATTTCCCCGATATCTGTTGGGAGACAAATTCTGCAAAACATGGCCCCTCCAGGACATTCCAGACTTGTGTGGCGGATAACTTCCTCTTACAGAAAGTAGAGGAAGGAACTAGAGGATCAGCTATCCTTGACTTGATTTTAACCAACAGAGATGACTGAGTGGATAAAGTAGCAGTTACAGGAACTCTGGGGGAAAGCGACCATGTTGCACTTGAGTTCTTGGTTCTAAGGGAAGCAAAAGCCAAATGTAGTCAAACGCGTACCCTGGATTTTAGGAAAGTTGATTTTAATAAACTCAGAACAATGATCAGTAAGGTCCCACGGCAAGCGACACTAATGAGAAAAGGAGTCCAAGATGGGTGGGAGCTTTTAAAAAAGGAAATTCTCAAGGCACAATCACAAACAATTCCAACAAGAAGAAAAGGTGGAAGACAAAAGAAGAGGCCAATGTGGCTTCACAAACAGCTTAGGGATGACCTGAAAACAAAACAGGACACATATAGGAAGTGGAAAGAAGGCCAAGTAACAAAGAAAGAGTACAGGCAGGTAGGAATGGCATCGGGAAGGCTAAAGCTGAGAACGACCTGAGGTTAGCGAGGGATGCTAAAAACAACCAAAAGGCTTTCTTCAGCTATGTGCATAGTAAAAGGCAGAGGAAAGAAATGTTTGTTCAGCTATTAAATAAGGATGGCAAAATGATAACAGATGACAAAGAAAAGGCAGAGGTGCTCAATTCTTACTTTGGCTCAGTCTTCTCCCAAAAGAGTGTCTATGACCACCTTGGCAGGGGCGAGGTGCAGGCTGAAGGGGCAAGATTGTGGCTTGAAATTGATAGGCATATGGTCAAGGAACACCTCATTACTTTGAATGAGTTCAAATCTCCAGGGCCAGATGAACTGCATCCTAGAGTAATAAAGGGACTGGCAGAAGAACTCTCAGAACCACTGTCTATTCTCTTTGAGAAATCATGGAGGACAGGTGAAGTGCCAGATGACTGGAGGAGGGCTAATGTTGTCCCTCTCTTCAAAAAGGGTAAAAAGGAGGAACCTCAACCTGGGAACTACAGACCAGTCAGTCTGACATCAATCCCTGGGAAAATTCTGGAGCAGATGATAAAGCAATCCATCTGGAAGCACCTTGAAAACAATGCCATGATTACTCGAAGTCAACATGGATTTGTCAAAAACAAGTCCTGCCAGACAAATCTGATCTCATTTTTTGATCAAGTAACCTCCCTTGTAGGCCATGGGAATGCTGTAGACATCATATACCTCAACTTCAGCAAAGCTTTCGACAAAGTGCCCCATGATATTCTGATGAGCAAACTAGCTCAAAGTGGGCTAGATGAAACAACTCTCAGGTGGACCCACAGTTGGCTACAGAATCGGACTCAAAGAGTGCTTATCAACGGGACCTTCTCCAACTGGGGAGAGGTAACGAGTGGGGTACCGCAGGGCTCAGTCCTGGGCCCACTGCTCTTCAACATTTTTATGAATGTCTTGGAGGAGGAGGTGCAGGGAATGCTGATCAAATTTGCAGATGACACAAAATTGGGCGGGATAGCTAATACTTTGGAAGACAGAAACAAAATTCAAAGTGATCTGGATAGACTGGAGCGCTGGGCAGAAAACAACAGAATGACATTTAATAGGGATAAATGCCAAGTTCTGCACCTAGGAAAAAGAAACCAAATGCACAGTTACAAGATGGGGGATACGTGGCTCAACAACACTACAAGTGAGAAAGATCTTGGAATTGTTGTCGATCAATTTGAGCCAACAATGTGATGTGGCTGCAAAAAAGGCAAATGCTCTTTCGGGTTGCATTAATAGAAGCATAGCTTCCAAATCCCGGGAAGTACTAGTTCCCCTCTACTCAGCACTGGTTAGGCCTCATCTGGAGTACTGTGTCCAGTTCTGGGCACCACACTTTAATAAGGATGCAGACAAACTGGAGAGGGTTCAGAGGAGGGCAACAAAGATGATCAGGGGACTGGAAACAAAGCCCTATGAAGAGCGACTGAAAGAACTGGGCATGTTTAGCCTTGAGAAGAGAAGACTGAGGGGAGCTAGGATAGCACTCTTCAAGTACTTGAAAGGTTGTCACAGAGAAGAAGGCCAGGATCTCTTCTTGATCATCCCAGAGTGCAGGACACGGAATAATGGGCTCAAGTGACAGGAAGCCAGATTCCGGCTGAACATCAGGAAAAACGTCCTGACTGTTAGAGCAATATGACAATGGAACCAATTACCTGGGGAGGTGGTGGGCTCTCCCACACTGGAAGCCTTCAAGACGAGGCTGGACAGCCATTTGTCAGGGATGCTCTGACTTGGATCAGAGTAATCCAAGTGCATTGAGTGTTTGGCCACAGCATGAAGAACTTCATCAGGAGGGCTTTAAACTGAATTCTATGGGGAAGGGAGATGTAATGTTGGGGGTAACAATGGACGTAGGCGCATGCACTGCAACAGAGAGAAGAGCTCTGATGGCGCCCAATAATAGTCTTCAGACACATGTAGGAAGAAAGCCAGACTATGAAGCACATGGTCTTCGATGTCTATATACTAATGCCCAGAGAATGGGAAACAAACAGAACGAACTTGAACTCTTAATACAGGAGGGAAATTATGACCTGATAGGTATAACTGAGACTTGGTGGGATGACTCTCATGACTGGAAGACAGCCATTGAAGGATATAACTTGTTCAAAAAGAACAGGAGGAACAGAAAGGGAGGTGGGGTTGCATTGAGCAGGGGGTTGGACTCGATGGCCTTGTAGGCCCCTTTCAACCCTACTATTCTACTACTCTATTCTATGATTCTTGGGGGGCCACACTCCATTGGTGTGTATGGGTGGTGTGTGTGTGTGTGTGGGGGGGAGTTTCTGAAGTCAAAGGGTGGGGCAAAAAGAAAAAGAGGTGGGAAGCAAGAATTCAAACATTCCAGCATATACTTGCTTCAAGCTCTTACTGACAATAATAATTAAGCCTTAGGAAAGGGGTTAAGATTTTAGAATGGGGACACAACTGCACAAAAGCTGTGAAACCAGCAAATGATTGGGGGGTGCAGTAAAGGGTTGGGGCCAGAGGAAGTGGGCATGGCCATCTTGGGCACCCTAGAGTGCTGGATTGGGACCCAAGAAGGGCCAGATTTGGTCGAAGGGCTGACCTTCCTCACCCATGATTGATTGAACATGACAAAAAATGTGACATATTGAGAAGTAGCCCACCACTGGGGAGAGAATGCATGCTTCTGTGCTACCATATCCCGCAGAAGATGTCTGCCGAGATTTAATGAGCATGTTTCCTTCTGCGATGTCACGGGGATCCCGCAGTGTTGAACAGGTGATTATCTCCACTATAATTATCAGATGAACCTTCATTTATTTCAGTATTTGATTGAAGTTCTCAAGGGGTTCAAGGCTTCACTAACACAACTGTGACTGAATACCAAAGTGTGTTATTAATATTGCCTATGCCATTCATACCAGGCGCTAGACACAGGCAAGGATCTGCAACTCTGACATATTCTGCTGCATGATTCAGGCTACAGATCAGCTGAACGAGTAGCTGCTCAAGTCAAGGCTGTGTTTTTCAGGGCCCCGTGAATGGCTGTGTGTGGACAAGTGACTGGTTGTCTAGAAGGAACTTGTCATGCAAGATGGCACTGTCTGCAATCCTGCTGCCTCTGCTGCTGCCTCTGGTGACATGCAAGGTTCCTACCCTGAAATGCACCATCAGCAACCCTCTTCCTATTCTTCACAAGTATTATCAATCTGGAGATCTCATCATTGCTGGCATAATTTCTCAGATCTTCATGTTTTCCAGTGAAATAACCTTCACAAAACGTCCCTCTGGTGAACTCTTTGAAGGAATTATGTAAAGTATATATTTTTTCTCTCTCTTTTTTAAGGATGTCTCGGGGATGTCACATTGCTGGGAAGGGCACTCTCATAAATTTGTTGTCGATTCATTGGCTTAATGGGGTATGGTTGGTCCTGCATCTTTCTGTTTCTTTGAAAGGTAGTCTACTCCTGCCTCTGCCATATCCTCCTCCTCCTTTTCAGGAGATCAAGGGATTGCACGTTCTTTCCAAGCCTGTCAGCTGTTGATTAAGCATTGTCTAATTATATCTGTGGGCATCTGGTAAAGTTCCAGAGAGGGCAAAACAGTTGGAAGGCCAAAGGTGATAGGAAATGGCAATGAAGGTCTTAAGTCAAGATGTGATAAGCCACTCCCAGTCAGCAGTGTTTATGTATAGCAAAGGTCTTCAGACCAAGAATGTGAAGGTCAACTACACCCTTACTGAGTTAGTAGGAGACAGTAGCAGTTGCTTTGTTGAAGGTAAGGAGCAACAGGAAGTGTCTACTGTATACTAAATTGCTTTACCTGCTCATGCTGTTGCTGTCTCGTTTTAATCTCTGAGCATGTGCAGATGTACTTATGCTATGCAAAGAAAAGTATATAACCTCATGGAATGTGGCAATGGGATTGTTCTCTTGCCCCGGCTGAGACTACCACACATCTGAGTTTTAAAAGAATAACCCAGACCTTGAAAGAAATGGAGAGTCATGTCTTAATTCCTCCACAATACAAATGATCCTTCAAGGCTGGCGGTGTAAGAACCAACCATACCCCATTACACCAATGAATCGACAACAAATTTATGAGAGTGCCCTTCCCAGGAATTGGCTGAAGGAGCACATTGGCCTTTAGTTGGTGTCTCTTTATGGCAGCTCAGAAAGAACTGTTTATGCTAGGCCTCTTTGGCTTTGGAGCAGGTAGACCAAATTCCCTGAAAGCTCTGGAACATCCCTTCTCTCCACGGTCCTGTTCTTATTAGGAGTGCATAAGATACATTTGGCAAAGTGATCCTCTTTTTTTAGTGTTTCAGTACAATATTACTATTATCTTGATTGTTCTGAATTGGAATTGTTAGCTGCCCCGGTTGCCTTCCTTTTGAAAATGGAAAAGTGGGATTCAGTGTTCCTATAAATACTAAACACACACACAAACCTGGCAGAAGGATCAGGTGGGGGGAGAAAATGCCCCCATAAGGGGAAAACAATTGAAAAATGCCTGCCTGGGAGGGCCACATCAGCTGCGAGAAGGAATAATAGCATACTCGTAGGCTGGAATGGGTCAGACAGAAGTAAGGCCACTACTGAAGGTATGGCAGAACCAGCAGGCATGAAGGGATGAGCCTGCCTCACAAGTGCCTCTGTTGGCAATGGGGACGGGCTGTAAGTCATCACTTGCATCTCAAGGGATGTGCTTCTTTGTACCAGGTGGACATCTCAGCTGTGGACCGTTACAGACTCCCATGGAATCTTCATAGGGAGGGTGAGAACAAGCCTCCTACAAAGGTCTGAAAGAATACATATTAGGCTGTGTTCTGTGGTTACTTTGTGGCCTGCTTAACCCCTGGCATCAGTATATTTTAGAACTGTGAGAAATGAACTCCATCCTATTTTGTGGGCAGACAAATTAAGGGGTCCATTCCACCAACTTTTTGCGGGGGGGGGGGTAAATTCTCCAGTAGTTTTTCTGAGGATGAGACTCAGCATCTTCAGTGGGAGTAGCACAGCTTCTCTCTCTCTCTCTCTCTCTCTCTCTCTCTCTCTCTCTCTCTCTCTGTAATGCTCTCTCTCTGTAATGCTCTCTCTCTCTCCCACCCCCGCCCCTCTCTCTTTGCTGTTACTGCATGTGGCAACAGCTGCAACTATGTTGGGAACCTTGTCTCCATTTTGCGTCCTGCACAATGTCCCAGATATCACATTAATCCGAGGCATTGCGGGTGGGGGGATGGCAGCTGTCACAAAGAAGAGAAAAAGGAGAATATTAGGTGAACATTGTGCAAAGTGACACTCTTTTTCTAGGGCGCCTAGGGGGTTGAGCAAAAGAAAAATCTCAGAAACCTTCTAAGAAAAATGTCTTCTGAAAAATAACAGCTCTGCTGTATTCATATTTAATTCCTCCCCCTCTGCAAATCATGAATCATTATTCAATGTAATAATTGTAGCTGTAATACTCTTCAAGGGTGTAGGATTCATCTGAACTGATTGGTCACCAGCTCTGCATATGGAATTAGGACCTGCAGACGATGTTTGCAACCTCATTGTGGCTGGAAAGATAAATTGTACCTGATAAGAAAGGGAAGTCAGCTGTTAACAAGTTCTCTTCTCTCTGATGTATCTTTGCATTTTCTACACATTTTTTTAATATCTGGGGTTAAATATTTCAATAGCTGCTGGAAGCCATTTCCATTTCACAGCAGTCATTCAAACCTGTTTCTGCTTTAGGTTGACTCGGTTTGTGGGTATTTCATATTCAGTCATTCTCTGTTTCTCTGAGTCTGGGGTGGGGTAATTCAACAACAAGCTTTAGAAGGTGAAGTTTTATGCAGCTTTGTCCACTGCTTAGAAAACATGATGATCAGATGTTTCACAACTGCAGTTCAGTGAACTAGCATTCTACATATATATCTGTCCAGTTGTGCCTACCTCCGCCACACTCAAGTAGCAGAAGCTAGTAGAACTCGAATCTCCACATCCCGATATTTTTTCTTCAAACTATGTTGCATTTCTGTTCTCTATTCTGAAATAAATGTTTTGAATGTTAACAGTTCCAAGTAAGAACATTCTTCTTTGGGATGATTCTGGAAATCAGTGTTTCTTGGGTTACCTGTCTACCAAATTTCAGCTTTATACATCTTGAGGAGTGATACCAGCAATGCTGGAACCGCTGTGAGCCAGTGACTTACATTCACATTTCTCCAATACACATCAATAGAAGGTACTAATCCATAAAATAAGACCATAAAATAAGACACAGAGAACAAGCTTGGGTTGAAAATTGGGCCACATTTATTGAAATAGCAGCAAAGGGGTAACTAGGATGGGCATCTAACTGTGTCAGCAGCTAGCTGGCACTTCTTGGGCGAAAACACACCCAGCCTGAGGGGTGGCGTTGATCTCGCCATCCCTCCAGACTGCCCCTTCTGGGGGAGGTAGACCTTCCGGTGTCACCCCCAACCCGGTGCTGCACAACACCTGGGTGAGTGAGTAGGGTTGGTCTCCCAGGCAACCCTTATCCCCCCGCCGAGCCGCTAGGGATGTACGAAAGTCACTTACCTTTTCGCAGCTTGCCTTCGCGGTGGGGGGGAGGTGCTTCGCTTTCCCCCCCGAAGTTCAGGCGAAGGGGGGGAGGCTTCCCGCCTCGCCCGGCCAAAATTCAGGCCAGGGAGGAGGCTTCCCGCCTCGCCCGGCCGAAATTCAGGCCAGGGAGAAGCGCCCCGTCTCCCCGGCCGCGAAACAAAAAGTGAAAAAAAAAGACCCTGTGATAGGCTACGTGACGATTTACGTAGCGTATCACAGCTAGATTTCCAAAGTCAGCTGTGATAGGCTAGGTAAATCGTCACGTAGCCTATCATGGGTGACTTTGAAAAAAAAATCGCGTACGCAAATGGCGGCGGCCCATGGGCGCCGCCATTTGCGTTCCTTATTTTGGCACGTCTAGTCTACGTAAACATTTACGTAGACTACGGCGAAAATAAGGGCAACGCAAATAGCTTGCCCTTATTTTCGCCGTAGTCTACGTAAATCTTTACGTAGACTAGACGTGCCAAAATAAGGAATGCAAATGGCGGCGCCCATGGGCCGCCGCCATTTGCATACGTGCTTTTTTTTTTTTTCAAAGTCACCCGTGATAGGCTACATGACGATTTACGTAGCCTATCATGGCTGATTTTGGAAATCTAGCCTTGATAGGCTACGTAAATCGTTACGTAGCCAATGCACAGGTGTGTGTTTTTTTTTTTCCTTTAGGGGGGTTTTTTTGCAATGGCGGCAGCGGCAGCCGGTTGGGAGACCGGCCGCCGCCCCCGCCCATGCCGAACCGCCGCCGAACTGTCGCCGGGACCCGCCGCCGGGAGGGACATTCGCCAAAGGTAAGTCCCGTCCCGGGGGGGTGGCGGGGGGGTGGCGGAGAATTTCACCACCGATTTCGGGGGGCCAAATGCGTTGGCGCTCGGCCCCCCGAAGATTCAGGGAGAAATTCTCTGCCATCCATACGAGCTGCACAACCCGTTCGGGGGGCCTCAGGCGTCACCTGTCACCATAAGGTGCCTCTGCATGCACACCATCCCTACTTTCCTGTTTTTGCCCATCCTAGCTGCCACAGGAGTCACAAGCCTAGAGCTTGTGAAACTCCCCCCACCTGCGCAGAAGAACTTCCCGCAGGCCCCTTTGCAGATCAGACAGACATATGTTATTCACTAAATGAGACAGGCGGACACCGTCCTACCTGTAATGCTCCCTCCATGTCCACAGAATTCCCTGGCGGGTGGTGCATCCATCACCTCATTCACATGGCCATAAGCCATTTCTCTGTGCACTTTCGGATGTGCCTTGCCACTGGCAACGTCATTCCATTCCTTCCCATTGATCCATGGGAGCAGTGAGGGCTACAATAGGCTACTTCCAGCCAATTATGCTGGACCACCTGCATCTCCACCAAGGCCTGTTTGATCAGGTCCTCGCCTGGCTTACAGCCAATGTCATTCCTCTCAATGTGCAGCACCTGGACCTGCGGAGGAAGACTGACAACCTTTGGTGGAACAGAGTGAGGAGGGGACTCCCACCGTATGCCACAACTGTGAAGCCACTGGATCTTAATGTGACGGGGTGACAGAAGCTGAAGTCTGAAGACGACATACAAGCCCTTCGTGCAGCTCCAGACATCATAACGTGCCCATGTAAGAGCACCCGTTCCGGCGTACGACGAGTCTGCTGGTCTGAGGAAAAAGCACATTAGGGCAAGCAAAGCGAAAATTGTGTCAGGAAGAAGCAGACAACTCGCGAACGCAGGCCAGAATGCTGTGAAGCCCCATTTTCAAGCTGCCATAAGGTGCCTGTGAGAGAAACCTCCAGTGGCTACCATGGTGACTGCTTCAATGTAACAACAGTGGGTTCAAAACTGCAAATTACCTAGGCCTAGGGGGTAGAGCTAATGTAGAAACTGCCCAAATTGCCCTTAATTCAACAGTAAGCCATTGAAGTGATAAAACGGAGGCCCCTCCTTAGACCCGCGGCATTCCATAAAACCCCTAAGGTCCCGACAGGGCATAACCCATTGACTTGCATTGGGCCGTGGGCCACTGCCGTGCCCTTGCCATACCAATCAGTTTGATCACCAAATATGTAAATGGGTTAAATTGGGCCAGACCTGTATCTTGAAGCATATCAAGGCCCTCTGGGACAAGTTGGTCTTGGGAGCCCAGACCAACCCTGAATTCCTAAGGGGGGGGTTGAAGAAGGCCATTAAGGCTGCTATGTAGAACAGGGAAATGTCTTACTGGAAAGCTTAAATGGAGGGCCATTACCCCCAAAGCCCGAAAGGGGTATCCGGAGAGAGAGGGTGGCTAATTTACTAAAGCAGGCAACATCTGTGCCCAACACTATATTGCATGCCAAACCCTAAAATCTGACATGGAGTCAGTGAATCCCACCGTTGTGGGCCGGAAGGCTAAATGGCCAGCTTGCGACTTATGGTCCGAGATAGTCTGTTGTTCCTTAAGGAGGCGTGAAATTGCAGCCAATGATCTATACATAAGGGGCATGAATCCTATCGCTGAAGCTTTGCCTAATGCGCGGCACACCCTACCTGCTCTGTCGCAGGCGGATCCTATATGGAGAGCCATGGAATGCAGGATGGCGTGCCTGGCTTCAGTATCCCGGTCTCCCATAGTACTGCAAGGATGGAATCTGGGAATGGAGCACCCACGGGGCTAAGGCCCAGAAGACGTTGACGTAATTTCATGACAAGGCATCGACAATTGGGTTTACCTAACCCGGCACATGGTGGACCCAGAACCAGATGTTGTAACACCGAGACTGGAGCGCGAACACACTGACACATGGCATGACCCTCCAGTTTCAGGAGGACGGAGAATGAATAACGTGGTCATGTTGTCATACCAAAGGGGGGGGTTACTGACTTGGCTATAAGGTCATCCAAAATGTGCTTGGCAGCGGCAGCAGCCTCCACTTTACAGGCCACTACCGACAGCACAATCGGACCTGTCCTAAGAATCTGAAACCCCTTGGGGTAGCGGCGGAACCATGTGAATCCGCAGTCCGGCTTTGAGGAGAGGCTCACGCTTCCAGAAGGAGGTGCCATTAAAGCCCTACTAAGTTGAAGCCATGCCTATGGATACATGTGCACAGCAGAAGTGACCCTGGTTCAATGGTGCGGCAGCCGCAGTCCCTGCACTGCCCAAATTGAGCTGGCATGAGAAGTAGGGATGTCAGAGAATTTCTCCACGAATCTTGGGGAGGCCGAATGCCAACGCATTCGGCCCCCCAAAATTGGTGGGGAAATTCTCCGCCGGCCCCCCGCCCCCCCCCCGGGATGGGACTTACCTCCCTCGAATGTCCCTCTCGGCGGCGGGTTACGGCGGGAGTTCGGCGGCGGTTCGTCGGGGGCGGGGGCAGTGGCCGGGCTTCCGACCGGCTGCCGCCGCCACCATTACAAAATAAAGTAAAAAAAACAAAACAAAACACCCGTGATAGGATATGTAATGATTTACGTAGCCTATCACAGCTAGATTCCCAAAGTCAGCCGTGATAGACTACGTAAATCGTTACGTAGCCTATCACGAGTGACTTTGGGAAAAAAAAAAGCGCGTACGCAAATGGCGGCACTCATGGGCACCGCCATTTGCATTCCTTATTTGGTCCCAGTAGTCTACGTAAAGATTTATGTAGACTACAGCGAAAATAAGGGCAATGCAAATAGCGTTGCCCTTATTTTCGCTGTAGTCTACGTAAATCTTGATGTAGACTACCGGGACCAAATAAGGAACACAAATGGTGGCACCCATGGGCGCCGCCATTTGCATACGTGCTTTTTTTTTTTCAAAGTCACCCGTGATAGGCTACATAACGATTTACGTAGCGAATCACAGCTGACTTTGGGAATCTAGCCATGATAGGCTACGTAAATCATTACATAGCCTATCACGGGTGTGGTTTTTTTTTTCACTTTTGTATTTTGCGGCCAGGGAGACGGGGCACTTCTCCCCGGCCTGAATTTCGGCCGGGTGAGGCGGGGTGCCTACCCCCCCGGCCTGAATTTCAGCCAGGTGAGGCGGGGTGTCTCCCCCTCCGGCCTGAGCTTCGGGGGGAGAACCAAAGCACCTCCCCCCCACCGCAAAGCAAGCTGCGGGACCAGGTAAGTGCCTTTCGTACATCCCTAGAGAAGGCACAGTCAGGGGCCGCTACCCTAACTGTGAAAAGAAGATGCCCTACAATATCTTGCATGGCCCCCCAAAGGAAAACCCTAGGAAGATGTATAACTGCTTGGAACTGTGCCTAAAGGACCTGAAAGTTTCCTGAGGGAGGTGTGAATAACACCTAAGGGTGTCGGATTGGCTTCACCAAATGTTGATGTGGGAGACAGGCCCCCAGCCTTTCGTGAGCTAAGGGACACCGAGGTAACAGGAAAGGGGAACAATACTTGCGTTAGGTCAGAACATTGACCACCGTCTTTGGACTCCATGTAGCACATGCCCATCAGGGACCCGTGGCCAGGATCCCAGACCAAGACAGCTGCCTCATTGAAGAGGTGTGTTGCACTGAGCAGAGATGATCAGGGATCTCATGATTAACTGACTGGCCCTCAGGGAAGAGAGGTTACGAATCAGGATAAACTCCCTAGAGGATTTCCTGGGCACCATTTCGAGAAGGGAGATCCCTAGAGTAGATAACGGGGTGTGGAAAAAAGGGGGGGCTAAAACCTTTCTGCCAGTACTGCCTTGTTAACCTCTCCTGAACCTGTCAATGCCTGGCAAGAAGAAATGCTGCTTATGAGGAAAGGATGGCCTATGTTGACCTAGAGAAAGGGGGGGGGGGTCTAGAACCTAGCATAACACCATGTTCCAAGTTAAGACGCATTCCCCCAGTTGGGGTAGTGTCTTAAAGCTGGAGTATTGGCACCAACCTAACTAGGCATGGGCCATCCAGAGCTTCCTACTGCCTTGGCTTTTCCAAGGGGGACCCTACCATCCCCAGGCATTGGACAAGAGCTGCATGAGTGCTGACTGCTACAAGGGAGAACTCACGATGGAAACTGCACATGTCCTGGGAGTATGTGCCCTTGGGGCTTTATTCCCAGCACAGATAGCAGTGCTGAAGCAGCGGACCTGCCATAGGCCGAGGGCCAGTGTGGGAGACAGCCTGGTGAATGTGGCCACTGCCAGATCTGTCACCGAACCCGGCCGGGAAGGTGTCAAAATTGGAGCGAAAGGTCCTGGTCCAACAGGTCCCTGCGCAGAGAAGGGCAATGCGAAAGACCTCAACATAAGCCAGTCACACACCTCCTCAGGTGAAAGTCATTATGAGAATGCCCTGGTGACATTACAACTCGCCAGATTAGCGTAGGGATCTGATATGCCTCTTACGTGGATGCCCGAGAGGGCGAGGGCAGGTGAGGGATCCTAAATTAATCCAGCAAAACCCTGTAAGATGCTGCGTTAAGCAGCTGGGGTTACTGAGGTGTGACTGATGGAGCTGCAGGAGGCCCAGGCGTCGTATACAGAGATGACATTGGGAGGGACAGCCGCCACAGGGAGGTAAGCTAAGGCGGCAACCCCACAGCCCTGAGGGTTGCCCATCTGGACAAGTGGGGCGAGGTGCAGTCATCTCACCCATATCCAGGGCAGCCGTGTCCGGGTCCGGGAGCAAGGGAGGCGATGCCACTTGCAGTGCTCCTGACGGAGATGCCCCATGAGGGCAGACCACCTCCAGCTGTGGTGTGTCACTAGGGATGGAGGAGAATTTCTCCATGAATCTCCGGGAGGCCGAATGCCAATGCATTCGGCCCCCCGAAATTGGTGGTGAAATTCTCCGCCGGCCCCCTGGGATGGGACTTACCTCATGCGAATGTCCCTCTCGGCGGCAGGTCCCGGCGGCGTTTCGGTGGGTGCGGCGGCGGCTGGTCTTCTGACCAGCTGCCGCCGCCGCCATTGCAAAATAAAAAAGGAAAGTAAAAAACAAACAAACACACACCCGTGATAGGCTACAGAACGATTTACGTAGCCTATCACGGCTAGATTTCCAAAGTCAGCCATGATAGGCTACGTAAATCATCACATAGCCTATCACGGGTGACTTTGAAAAGAAAAAAAAAAGCACGTACGCAAATGGCCACACCCATGGGGTGCCGCCATTTGCGTTCCTTAGTTTGGCACGTCTAGTCTACGTAATGATTTACGTAGACTACGGCGAAAATAAGGGTAACGCAAATAGCGTTCCCTTATTTTCGCCGTAGTCTACATAAATCTTTACGTAGACTAGACGTATCAAAATAAGGAACGCAAATGGCGGTCCCCATGGGAGCTACCATGGTTGCCATGAGCTGCCAAGAACTGGGCATGGTTAGCCTTGAGAAGAGAAGACATAGGGGAGATATGACAGCACTCTTCAAGGACTTGAAAGGTTGTCACAGAGAGGAAGGCTAGGATCTCTTCTTGATCATCCCAGAGTGCAGGACACAGAACAATGGGCTCAAGTTACAGGAACTTCCTGTTAGAGCAGTACAACAATGGAACCAATTTCCCAGGGAGGTGGTGGGCTCTCCCACACCGGAGGCATTCAAGACGAGGCTGGACAGCCACTTGTCAGGGATGCTCTGACTTGGATTCCTGCACTGAGCAGGGGGATGGACTCAATGGTCTTTTGGCCTGTTCCAACCCTACCATTCTATGCTTTTATGATTCTTGCTGAGGAAAACAACAACAACAAAAAATAGTAATTCCTTTGTCTCCTTTGGGACTCATCATGAGCCTCATAATTAATTTATTATTATTGTTGTTGTTGTTGTTGTTATTATTATTATTAATCTCCTTAGCAATTTAAGGTGCTTATAATTACTAGTACTGGTAGTCTTCATAGAGCTTTTGAAGGACTAATAACCATAGCCCTCAAGAAGTAAATATCAGCATCTTTTTGCATATTTGTTTCTTTTCCATATCCTTATAAAATATCTTATAGTTATTTATATTCAACTTTAGCTCCACAGCTATCTGAGAAGTGTCTCATTTAACAACACTGTTGGGGAAGAAATCTGTTTCAACCAAAATGGGGTGTTAGAGGCTGGATTTGATATCATCAATTGGGTCACATTCCCAAACCATTCTTTTCTTCGAGTAAAGATGGGAAAGATAAACCCGACAGCTCCCAAAGGCAAAGTGTTCACCATTTGTGAGAATGTCATAGTATGGAATAATATGTTTAACCAGGTAAGACCCCATGCAAACTTTAGATTCGATGAAACCATTTTCTCATGGTTTAAAAAAATAGTTCACTATTCTTTTTAAAAAAATAATACTTTTTATTCTATTTTTGTATCTTTTTAAGTGAAATAAACAGTATCAACAACCAAATCATTATCTACAGTTTCCAACAATACAGTAGTCTTAGGAGGACACAGCAATACTGAAGAAGAAAAAAACAGAAGAAGGGAAAGGAAGAAGATAGCAAGAAAGAAAGAAAAAAAGTTAATTAAAAGGATTAAATGTAAACTCCATTACACACAAACTTCAAATACCTTTCTACTTAAAAGTTATACTTATAATGTTGCCAGTATTACAATTCATCAGTACAGCACAGATAATCAACCTTACATTTCAGTATCATCAGTCATATAGCAAGGGAGCAAGCCTACAATTCATTTCCAATACCCATATATTGTCCTTCAGTTAGTATATAACAGTAAAGCTTAACAATTTAACCAGTCAAAAATATTACTAATCAAAGTCTCATAATAATGATAGTAATAATAATAAAAAGGAAAGAAATTAAAAAAGGATGAGTAATAATAGTTAAAAAATCACAAATAAATTTTATGCTATCTATATTTTAGATAATGTCATTTCTAAATCTATATAGGAAGGTATACAAATCTATACACACACCAAAAATTCCCAAACAGGAATTTTATTATACAATGTATCATGTTTAATGTAAAAAAAAGAGGAAGCAAGAAAAAGAGAGGGGGGGGGGATAAATGTAAACAGTCCTCTGGACTGGCATACTGCCTGGATCTTTTAATCCAAATAAATCCAAAAGACAATGATAATTGCAAAGTTCCCAGCTCAAGAGACTGGGGAAGATGACTCTCATGCCTTACTTTGAATGCCAGCTAGCCAAGCCTCTGCCATTTCATGGTATGGTATTTGATATGAATATGATGACTGCTCATTGGAAGGACAGATACTGAAGCTGAAGCTCAAATATTTTGGCCACCTAATGCGAAGAGAGAACTCCCTGGAAAAGACCCTGATGCTGGGAAAGATTGAAGGCAAAAGGAGAAGGGGACAGCAGAGGATGAGATGGCTAGATAGCATCACTGATGCAATGAATATGAACTTGTCTTGAGCACACTCTGGGAGAGAGCAGAGGACAGGAAGGCCTGGCATGTTATGGTCCATGGGGTCACAAAGAGTCGGACATGACTTAACGACTGAAGAACAACAATTTGATATGATATTGCAGATTCATTTGTGTTGACTGATTTCTTGCCTTGGTAAATTGTCTTCTTTCGTCATTGATCACTAAAGAAGTGTAATCTGGAAGTAACATAACTTTGTCTCGTGTTGACCCCCCCAAAAGTTCTCCCACTTCTCTTGCCTAGTGCAAATTATGATTTTTTGAAGAAACTCTTGCAGACTGAACTATAACAGTATAGGCAGTCCCTTTGATGCCATGAACTGGACCTGGAACATGATATGCATGCTCAATATCGAGTAAATAATCAGATGGCAGAGTGAGTAGCTCATGTAGAAATTTATCTAAGAATTTAGACAGACTTATATCAGAAGGCAGATCTTTGATACCAAGGATACGCAGATTCGCTCTATGACTATATGCCTCCAGTTGGGACATTCTCACAGACAGGATATTATGGGAGGCATGCATAGCCGTCTCTTGTGCAGACACCTGGTCTTGGAGAGCATTAACCTTCAATTCCATCTTTTGCAATGAGCTATTAATTAAATCCACAGCCCCTTGAAGGTTAGCAATAGAATCTTGGATTGTATCCAGCCTCTTAGCCTGCTAATTGAGAAGACAAAGTTTTTATCAGAGCAAGCAACTCCCCTACATCTCTGGCATCACTAGAAACCTTTGCCAAGGGAGGAGTTGGGGGAGTTGGCGGTGGTCCCACAGCTTTTTTCCTTCCCCTTGCTGCTGCCATCCTCCTCTTCCATAAAGAAAGCAAGTAAGTATAATTACAAACAAATAGTCACTTCAACAGATTTTGCAGGCCCTCAGATATTGTTGGTATTTTTAATTCATAAATACTTCTGGAGCTCGTCAGCCCTGAAGTCTCCTAATTACATAGGAGTTTCAAAACAGCTTTGAGTAGATGACACTCCGGGCAACTGACCTTAGAGTCCAGCTCTTCTGCTGCTCCACAAAAGGAGTTGTTCTTCCAATATCTTTTCCAGATGGTACTCCAGCTTCCCCTTTTAATTCCAGGGGAAGATTAAAAGGTTTTTCAACCTTTCAAAAGCTGTTGGAGGAGATGACTAGTGGAGACTCTGCAGGACGCTTTCCAGGGCGACATGGCTCCTACTGAAAACAGGAAAAAATAGTTCACTATTCTGACACTAACAGAGCTGTGTCTTTCTTGTTACATATAGTTGAATTCTCTTAATCCAAGGTTTCTAAATGTAAACGTTAACCTGACACAGTTCTTAAGCTATAGTACTTTAGAGTATTTTGGACTCAAAGGCTTCGATCCTATACACACCTACCTAACATAGTCTCATTGGTTAGAATACAGACTAAGTTAGTTCTTCTAAGTTCCCATTCAAACCAATCAGACTTTCATCACAACTAACTCCATAAACACACTTTTTGAATATTAAAACATTCTCTGTTTCATTGATGAACAGACACGACCTCTTTCTCTGTGTAATGACAATTGCTGTTTCAGTTATATCAGGAAAAAGAAGGAAGGGGAGCCATTTTGCTGCTATGATTGTTTTCTATGTCCAGATGGGAAGATTTCCAACCAGACAGGTAAGGGATCCTGTGTAAACTGTTGAACTAATATATTGGTCATGATCCCTAGTTTCCCTGATGCTGTAAACATGATTAATAATTTGTTGATGGGACTGGCTCCTGATCAGCTGGTATAATCTCATATAACCACTGACTTGTGTCTGCACAAAAACAGAGATAATAATTTAGAATATTGATATATATGGGGAGAGAGAGGGAGGGGGAGGGGAGGGGAGGGGAGAGAGGGAGGGAGATTCAGTGATAGCATTAAGTAGGCAAGTGCAAATCAGCAAAATTTGATCTTGCCAAATTTCTCTGAATTCCATCTCAAAGCTTGTTCTGACTCTGAGTCCGTAAGAGACTGTGAGGTTTGTTCATTTGTTTGCTTCCTTTTCACATGAAAATCTATGCACATTTCATGCACATTTTATTTCCAAATACCCACATTAACTGTGCATTTTTTGAAGTGGACACATTCTTCTCCCAAGATAAAAGCATATTTGTACACATTTTTGAAATGTACTCATTTTGAAATGCATGCATTTTTGTAATGTACACATTCTCCTCTAATGATCAAAGCATATTAGGGCACATTTTTGAAATGTACACATTTTGAAATGTACAAATTTTTGTAATATGTGTCTGCTGTCAAACGTATTCTTTTGTTATTGTTGTTCCACAAATCATACTGCAAGCTTGGAAAAGTACAGCCTTCTACCACAGATGTTGTCCGAGGCTGCATTCAGCCCAGAAGGCACAAACTGGGCAAACTCTTGATCAAACACAAACTGAAACAAATTTTTTACACAGCCCTAGCATTAAGCTTCAATGGCTGATTTAAGTCCCAAGACCTGGGTTGCTCCTGGACTATCCCTCAGAATGGTATTAATATAACATTGAGCAAGGATTAATAGAATGCACTCTGCATAGTGATGGCATGTGTCAACTCTGATGCTTTCTTTTCCAGACATGGATTACTGCTTCCCATGTCCAGAAGATCATTATTCAAGCCATAACCGGGATTTATGCATTCCCAAAAATGTAAGTTTCTTATCATACGAAGAACCTTTGGGGATCAGCATGGCCACTGTTGCTCTTTCCTTTTCTTCCATCACAGTGTTAGTGCTTTGGATCTTCGTGAAGCACAAGGACACTCCCATTGTCAAAGCAAACAACCGAAACCTCACCTACGGTCTCCTCATCTCACTCCTGCTCTCCTTCCTTTGTGCTTTGCTCTTCATTGGCCAACCTGAGAACATATGGTGTCTCCTTCAGCAAACTGCCTTTGGCATCATCTTCTCAGTGGCTGTTTCCTGTGTGCTGGCCAAGACCATCATTGTAGTTCTAGCCTTCATGGCCACCAAACCAGGCTCCAGCATGAGGAAATGGGTGGGGAAAAGACTGGCATCCTGTATTGTTATTTCCTGCTTCCTTATACAAGGGACTATTTGTACTTTGTGGCTGTCAACCTCTCCTCCATTCCCAGATTTTGACATCCACACCATGCCTACAGAAATTATTCTGCAATGTAATGAAGGGTCAGCCACCATGTTCTATTGTGTTCTGGGCTTCTATTGTGTTCTGTTCCATTGGCATTCAGTGGGGAATCATGCTGCATTGCACCGTTACCTCCTGTGTCATCCATTGTGCATGTAAATGTAATGCAAAGTGTGAATTTAATCTAGGAGGACACCTACATTAATGCATAACATTTCTGTTCATTCTTCTTCACTTTCTCTTAAACTAAACAAAATATATGTGACAAAAACATTTACGAGCGGAGATGGGTTAAAGAAGATGCAGACAACAAGCTTGGGTTGAAAATTGGGCCACATTTATTGAAATAGCTGCAAAGGGGTAACTAGGATGGGCATCTAACTGTGTCAGCGGCTAGCTGGCACTTCTTGGGTGAAAACACACCCAGCCTGAGGGGTGGCGGTGATCTCGCCATCCCTCCAGACTGCCCCTTCTGGGGGAGGTAGACCTTCCGGTGTCACCCCCAACCCGGTGCTGCACAACACCAGGGTGAGTGAGTAGGGTTGGTCTCCCAGGCAACCCTTATCCCCCCGCCGAGCCGCACAATCCATTCGGGGGGGTTCAGGTGTCACCTGTCACCATAAGGTGCCTCTGCATGCACACCATCCCTACTTTCCTGTTTTTGCCCGTCCTAGCCGCCACAGGAGTCACAAGCCTAGAACTTGTGAAACTCCCCCCACCTGCGCAGAAGAACTTCCCGCAGGCCCCTTTGCAGATCAGACAGAAATATGATATACACTACATGAGACAGGCGGACACTGTCCTACCTGTAACGCTCCCTCCATGTCCACAGAATTCCCTGGCGGGTGGTGCATCCATCACCTCATTTGCATAGGCCATTAGCCATTTCTCTGTGCATTTTCCGACGTGCCCTGCCACTGGCAACATCATTCCATTCCTTCCAAATGATCCATGGGAGCAGTGAGGGCTGCAATAGGCTACTTCCGGCCAGGTATGCTGGACCACCTGCATCTCAACCAAGGCCTGTTCGATCAGGTCCTCGCCTGGCTTACAACCGAAGTCCTCCCTCTCAATGTGCAGTGCCTGGACCTACGAAGAAAGACTGACGAACTTTGGTGGAACAGAGTGAGGAGGGGACTTCCACCGCATGCCTCGTCTGGGAAGCCACTGGATCTTAATGTGATGGTGTGATAGAAGCTGAAGTCTGAAATTGATGTACAAGCCCTTCGTGCAGTTCCAGACGTCATAACATGCCCATGTAAGGGCTCCCGTTCCAGCGTACGACAAGTCTGCTGGTCTAGGGAATAAACACATTGGGGCAAGCAAAGCGAGAGTTGTGTCAGGAAGAAGCAGATGACTCGCGAATGCAGGCCGGAGCGCTGTGAAGCCCCCATTAAACTGCCATAACATGCCTGAGAGAGAAACCTCCAGCGGCTATCATGGAGACTGCTTCAATGTAACGACCGTGGGTTCTTAAACTGCAAAATTACCTAGGCCTAGCGGGGTAGAGCTAATGTAGAAACTGCCCAAATTGCCCTTATGTCAACAGTAAGCCACTGAATCGATACAACGGAGGCCCTTCCTCAGACCCACGGCATTCCATAGAACCCTAAGGTCCCGACGGGGCACTAACCATTGACTTGTGTTTGGCCATGGGGCACTGCTGTGCCCTTGCCATACCAATCAATTTGAACACCAAATGCATAAGTGGGTTACATTGGGCCAGACATGCTCCTTGAACAGTATCAAGGCCCTGCTGGGACAAGTCGTACTTGGGAGCCCAGACCAACCCTGAATTCCTAAGCGGGGGGGATTGATGAAGGCCATTAAGGCTGCTGCGTGGACAGGGAAATGTCTTTCTGGAAAGCGCAAATGGAGTGCTATTACCCCCGGAACCCAAAAGGGGTAACTGGGGAGAGAGGGTGGCTAAATTTACTAAAAGCAGGCCACATCTATGCCCAATCCTATATTGCCCGCCAAACCCAAAATCTGACCTGAAGTCTGAGAATCCCACCATTGTGCGCCGGAAAGCTAAGTGGCCAGCTTGTGACTTATAGTTCCAAACAGTCTGTTGTTCCTAAGGAGGCGCAAAATTGCAGTCGATGATCTATAGGTAAGGTCATGAATCCTAACACTGAAGCTTTGCCTAATGCGCGGCACACCCTACCTGCTCTGCCGCAGGTGGCTCCTGTACGGAGAGACCTGGAATGCAGGATGGCATGCATGGCTTCAGTCTCCCAGTCTCTGCAAGGATGGGATCTGGGAATGGAGCACCCGCAGGGCTAAAGCCCGGAAGTCATTGACCTAATTTCATGACAAAGCGTCGACCATTGGGTTTGTCTAACCCGGCACATGGTAGACCCAGAACCAGATGTTGTAACACCGACACTGGAGTGCGGGCACCCTGACACATGACATGACCCTCCAGTTTCAGGAGGACGGAGAATGAATCACATGGTCACATTGTCATACCAAAGGGGGGGGTACTGACTTGGCTATAAGGTCATTGAAAATGTTGCTCGGAGGCTGCGGCCACCACTCTACAGGCCACTACCCACAGCACGATCGGACCTGCCCTAAGAGCCTGAACCCACCTTGGGTGGCGGTGGAACTAAGTGAATCCGCAGTCTGGCTCAGGCCTCCACAAGGAGGTGCCATTAAAGCCCTACCAAATAGAAGCCATGCCTATGGATACTTGCGCACAGCAGAAGTGACCCTGGTTCGATGGTGTGGAAGCCGCAGACACTATATTGCCCAAACTGGGCTGGCGTGAGAAGGCACGGTCAGGGGCCACTATCCTAACTGTGAAAAGAAGATGCCCTACAATATCTTGCATGGCTCCCCCAAAGGAAAACCCTAGGAAGATGTATAACTGCTTGAAGCTGTGCTCAAAGGACCTGAAAGTTGTCCTGAGGGAGGCTAGTATAACGCCTAAGGGTATCAGATTGGCTTTACTGAATGTTGATGTGGGCAACCAGCCCTGAGCCTTTGTGAGCTAGGGGACACTGAGGTAACAGGAAAGGGAAGCAAAACTCGCATTAGGTCAGAACATTGACCACCGTCGTTGGACTCATGTAGCATATGCCCACCAGGGACCCTTGGATGGGATCCTGAATGAAGACAACTGCCACGTCGACTAGGTGTGTCGCACTGAACACAGATGATCAGGAATCTCGTGATTAACAGGCTGGCCCTCAGGGAAGAGTGGTTACGAATCAGGATAAACTCCCTAGATGATTTCCTGGGTACTGTTTCCAGAAGGGAGATCCCTAGAGTAGATAACTGGGTGTGGAAAAAGGGGGGGGGGCTATAATCCTTCTGCCAGTACTGCCTTGTTAACCTGTCAGGAACCTGTCGATGCCTGGCGAGGAGCAATGTTGCTCAAGAGGTAAGGATGGCGTTTGTTGACCTAGAAACGGGGGCAAGGTCCTAGAACCTAGCATAAAACCGTGTTCCAAGTTAAAACATGTTCCCCCTGTTGGGGTAGCATCTTAAAGTCGGAGAAGCCTCACCAACCTAACCGGGCATGGGCCCATGAGAGCTTCCTACTGCCTCGGCCTTTCCAAGGGGGGAGACCCTACCATCCCCAGGCATTGGACAAGGGGAGGACGAGTACTGACTGCTACAAGGGAGCACTCATGACGGAAAAGGCACGTGTTCTAGGAGTATGCACTCTTGGGGCTGCATTCCCAGCACAGACAGCGGTGCTGAAGCAGCGAACCCGCCATAGGCGAAGGGCCATTGCGGGAAACAGCCTGGTGAATGTGGCCACTGCCAGACCTGTCGCCGAACAGGCCGGGAAGGAGTCAAAAGTGGTGCGAAGGGTCCTGGTCCAACAGGTTCCTGCGCAGAGAAGGATCAATGGCGGCCCTCCTGTGAAAGGCCTCGACGTAAGCTGGGCACACACCTCCTCAGGTGAAAGCCATTAGGAGAAGGAGTAGCCCTGGTGGCATCCCAACTTGCCAGATTAGCGTAGGGATCTGATATGCCACCTACGTGGATGCCCAAGCGGGCGGGGGCAGGGTGAGGGATCGTAAGTTAATCCAGCAGAACCCTGTAAGATGCTGAGTTGAGCAGTTGGGGCTACCGTGGGGTGTGAGTGATGGAGTTGCAGGTGACATTGGGAGGGCCAGCCACCCAAGGGAGGTAAGCTAAGGCGGCAACCCCACAGCCTTGCAGGTCGCCCGTCTGGACAAGTGGGGCAAGGTGCAGTCATCTCACCCATATCCAAGGCAGCTGCATCCGGGTCCCTGGGAGCAAGGAAGACGATGCCACCTGCAGTGCTCCTGACGGAGATGTCCCAGGAGGGTGGACCACCCCAGCTGCGGTGTGTCGCCTGGGCGAAGCCACAAGGAAGGAGATGGAGGCTTCAACAGCATCCAGACGAGCTGCACCCATT
This sequence comes from Heloderma suspectum, assembly GCF_057233095.1. NCBI lineage: Eukaryota > Metazoa > Chordata > Lepidosauria > Squamata > Helodermatidae > Heloderma > Heloderma suspectum. The sequence continues at coordinate 111,756,663 of NC_139463.1, read as the reverse complement.
GTGGCCATGCTCTGATCCTTGACTGGAAGCTTAGATGTTGATACTTGGGCACTCGGGGAAGACGAGGTTGCAGAAGGGAGGAGATCAACCGTGGGTGGTGAGCCATCCGGAAGAGCTAATGAAGAAGAAGTGGAGGCTTAGAGCGTCCAGACGAGCTGAAAGAAAAAGTAGTAGCGAGCGTTGGGTCTGCTCTCGTGTTCGCTTGGGCTGGAAAGCCGAGGGCTTCTAAGGCCTGACCAGGGGAGGGGAAGAGATCCCCGAGGAACACTCATCGGCTTCCAAATGAGCAAGAGTTGATGCCAGTACCGGGTCTGCCTCCTGATCAGACTCAGAATCAGGCCTTGGCAGCAGTCTCTTGGAGAGGGGAGGCGGGGCCCTACTCTTCCCTTTCTTTCTACCTTGGCCTTTCTTGGGGGGCAAGATGTATAAGGTGGGTTAAGCTTGGCACGATGTTGGCGAGAAAGAAGCAATAGCCCGGGTGCCAGACCCAGTCCAACACTCCAACCAGCACCCCTAGAAGTAAATGCAGCAGGAGGCTACACACTGGGCTTCGAGGGCAACAGACAACACCCCACAGGTCTCAAGATCTAGACACCTGAGATCAAACTAAGGCGGAGAGTCCTGGGATGGGAAGTGGGGAGCGCCTCTAGATAGGAGGGCCACACTCCACTGCAGACAATGACTAAAGAGGTGAGTGGCGCGGAGGGAGGGGGTGATTGTCACCTGTTGCAAAAACTGGTGCCCAAAAGGCGTGGGAAGGGACCATGGCCACGGGAGCCGGGCCTGAACGTGGGCACTGCCTTGCCTCCCTTCTTTCTTTCTTTTTTTTTCTTTTTCCTTTTCCCTTCTTCCCCCCATTTTTTTTAATTTTTATTTATTATTATTATTATTATTATTATTATTATTATTATTACTACTGTTGTTATTATTACTATTTGGTTTTGTTTAGTTTGGCGTGTGTGTTTGCTTTGTCTTGGGGGGGGTGCATACGCCGCCATCGCGAGCGCTCTGCGCTCCCCGGGTGGCACCGAGAGCCGGCGAATCGGGGGGAGGGGGCGGGCATGCTGCGGACGCAAGCGCGGCCGTCTCGCATGCCGGCAAGTGCTGGCAGCATCCAGTGCTGCACCCGAACGCGCGCCGCTGCTGGAAAGGCCAGCGCTCCCGCCGGCGTGGCAAACCGCGGCCTGGGGGGGCGGTGCAGAAGCACGCACGCCCTGAGGGAGGCAATCCCGGGGCCCGCAGCAACGCAGGAGGAAAAGGTGCAACGGAGGGGGGGTGTGCCACCACCGAAAGCACCGGCGCCCCCACAGGGAAGCGAGACACAGGCGCCGGCCCCTGATGCCTGCCTCCGGTGCCGACACCAGCGCCACTGCTGGCGCAGCAAGACCCACGAGGAGGGAGCGGCACCCAAGGTCATGCGCCCCGCCGCGACCGGCGGCGCCCCAAGGGCACGGTGGCATTCGCACGCTGCGACCCCAGGGAGGAGGCAGAATAAGGGGGCAGGTGCGCCACCGCCGTCAATGCCGCCGCCCCCACAGGGGAGCGGGACACAGGCGCGATCGCCTGAGGAGGAGGAAGACAAGGGGGGACGGGCGCGCTGCAGACACAAGAGCCGGGCGCCCCCGTATGGGAGCAGGATAATGGGTGCCGCATCTGGGCGCATGCCACCGGCATAGCCGCCGGGCCACCCGCTGACCCCACAAGAGCCGGCTGAGGAGGGGGCGGCGCCCGAGCCCAAGCGCCCCAGCCGCGCGCGTCAGCAAACCCGGGGCTGGGTAGGCGCGCCGAGCTAAAGGCGGGAAGAAGGAAGGGGAGGTGGGCAGGCCACTGCCGCAAGTGCCGGGGCCCGCAACCACCTGTGGCGACAGGCACTGCTCCCCAGCGCCTACCGCCATCAACGCCAGCACTTCCCACCAACAGGGCAGGCGCTGGGCCCAAGGCAGCTGCGCCGGAGCACGAGCGCCCCGCCGCGAGCACCGGCAATGCTATAGTCGAGACAAGTGTCGACGTGGAGCAGTTCAGGCGCGCTGATTGCACGCAGAGTGTGGAGGCTGGACGATGAAGCCGATCTCCAGCAGGCAGGTGTCCTTCATTCATTTTCAGAGCTGTAACTCTCTCTAGCTGCGTCAAGCCAGAAAGCTGAGATTGTGAGGGGGAGCTGAGTTTAAGGCAGCTCAGCCTGCCCCTCCCTGCATGGTGGTGCCACTGGGGTGCAACAATCAGAGGCCCCTACGTCTTGTCACCCCACCCGCCCGCAATGCCCCCCCCTTTCAGCCAGACAAGCTGGCGCCGGGGTGAGGGCATAACTGTCTCCATATACATTGGTGTTTTTCTCTTACTTACTGAAAAAATAATTGTTATTATATTATTTACAATGTAGGGATTGGGGACTGCAAGATTCCGATGCAAATTGAGAATTGCACTAGCTCTCAGTTCATTTCCAATCCCAAATCCAAGTCCTGGATTGACCCTAGAAAGTCCATCATGACTCAGGACCTTGGTATATGAAGGGTTATCTGTAGCCATATGTACCTACTTGTACATGTAGATCTTCAGTAGTCAGTCCCTAGCAGATGCCCCCACTCTCTGATAGTTACAATAGAGCATGGGTAGTCAATGTTTTCTGGCCCATAGGCACATTTTGTGGCATATGCCCTGGATCAGAGGTTATCACAACATATATTATCAGTATGTAGGTTACCCCTGGCTACTGGTCCACTTAATATATCCAGATTCCCACAAAACTAGATGCTGTCATAGAGGAAGATTAAATTCTTCATTCTAGATATGGGTCATACACAGTTTTGTATTTGTAGAAATCACTCTCTTAGAGACAATCTGCGTTTGTTTTAGTTTTGTTTGTTTGTTTCCCTATAAAAATATCAGCATAACAATACTGAATACATGCATAGTTTCAAACACTTGAGACATTCAACCTCATCTTAGGTCAAGGCTTCTAAGCAGAGCAATACATGTTAATGATAGGATGATGCTAATCAGGTTCGCTCCACAGGCAATTAAAATTTGGATAAGTTTTCCCTGAGAGAACTCCCAATTCTATGTGTTCAGAATCCCCTTTATACACTCTTTTCATAGGCTGGGGCGTGTTGGGAGTTGTAGGCATTTTTTCTGTTGAAACATGCATAGTACTGCACCCTATTTTATGTTCCATTAAGCCACGTTCCTAAGCATGCATTCCTACTTTAAATCAACTTCTGTCTAAATAAAAGTGTTGAATTTCAAACTACTTATCAAGAGCAATGACTCTAAACACACACATATAAAACAAGTTTAGCATTCTGTGACATGTTACAGGCACATTCTTAATACAAGCAATATTTCTTTGACATCATCCTGTGACTCTGTCATCTCAACACACATCCTTTGTATTTATGATCTGAGTAGGGATGTACGAATTGTGTACCTTCTGTGCTGCTTGACTTCCGCAGTTTGCAGCCAGTGTTCCCTTCCACCATTCACGAGCCCCTGGAATTCTCCTCTTTTTTTCCGCTCTGAAAATTACGAAAATGAATCCATACTGACAACTGTAATTCTGGTGCCCAGCTGTCTCCATGAGTCTGCATAACTTCTGTATGAATCGCTATTTTTCGTAAATATTTATGTTTTTAAAAAAAAAAAAATGAAATCCTCCATCTCCGTTAGGGGTGGACAGATCATTTACCACTTTATGGTCACCCTAATTGTTTTTCTGGTTGTTTTATGATGCTGTAAGGGAAATGATACTATAAACCTAACACTGGCACTGACCTATTGGTGCCCAAAGTGCAAAACATGGCACTTATTGTTTGGATTCTTTTATTATCAGTAAAGAAAACCAATAAGCAATCATTAATTGCTAATGGTATGGCACTTCTGTTTCCTAAGGATGGACAAAAGTCCCTTACCTGGTCCTGCAGCTGTTTTTGGTGGGGGGGGGAAGTGCTCTGTTTCTCCCCCCGAAATTCTTGGTGGGTGGGGAGGTGCCCCGCCCCTCCCCGCCGAAATTCTGGCCGGGCGGGAGGCATCCCATCCCTCCCCACCAAAATTCTGGCCGGGGAGGAGTGCCCCGTCTCCCCAGCCGTGAAAGAAAAAAGTTATGTAAAAAAAAAAAAAAGTGATAGGCTACGTAACGATTTACGTAGCCTTTCACGGCTAGATTTTCAAAGTCAGCCATGATAGGCTACATAAATCTTTACGTAGCCTATCACGGCTGACTTTGGGGGGAAAAAAAGCGGGTACGCAAATGGCGGCACCCATGGGTGCCGCCATTTGCGTTTCTTATTTGAACACTGGTAGTCTACGTAAAGATTTACGTAGACTACGGTGAAAATAAGGGCAATGCTATAATATAAGGTAGACTCCAGCAATTCATGGAACGAGAATTGCCAGATGTACAAGCTGGGTTTCAAAAAGGCAGAGGAACTAGAGACCAAATTGCCAATATCCGCTGGAGAATGAAGAAAGCCAGGGAGTTTCAGAAAAACATCTATTTCTGTTTTATTGACTATTCTAAAGCCTTTGACTGTGTGGATCATAACAAATTGTGACAAGTTCTTGGTATGGGGATACCAAGTCATCTTGTCTGCCTCCTGAGAAATCTGTATAACGACCAAGTAGCAATGGTAAGAACAGACCATGGAACAACGGACTGGTTTAAGATTGGGAAAGGAGTACGGCGGGGTTGTATACTCTCACCCTACCTATTCAACCTGTATGCAGAACACATCATGCGACGTGCTGGGCTTGATGAAGCCAAGGCTGGAGTTAAAATCACTGGAAGAAACATTAACAATCTCCGATATGCAGATGATACCACTATGATGGCTGAAAGTGAGGAGAAGCTGAGGAACCTTCTGACGAAGGTGAAAGAAGAAAGTGCAAAAGCCAGGTTGCAGTTCAACCTCAAAAAAACCAAGATTATGGCAACCAGCTTGATTGAGAACTGGCAAATAGAGGGAGAAAACGTGGAGGCAGTGACAGACTTTGTCTTTCTAGGTGCAAAGATTACTGCAGACGCTGACTGCAGCCAGGAAATCAGAAGACGTTTACTTCTTGGGAGGAGAGCAATGACAAATCTTGATAAAATAGTGAAGAGCAGAGGCATCACACTGACAACAAAGGTCCGCATAGTGAAAGCAATGGTATTCCCCGTAGTAACCTATGGCTGCGAGAGCTGGACCCTAAGGAAGGCTGAGCGAAGGAAGATAAATGCTTTTGAACTGTGGTGCTGGAGGAAAATTCTGAGAGTGCCTTGGACTGCAAGAAGATCCAACCAGTCCATACTCCAGGAAAGAAAGCCAGACTGCGCACTTGAGGGAAGGATCTTAAAGGCAAAACTGAAGTACTTTGGCCACATCATGAGAAGACAGGATACCCTGGAGAAGATGCTGATGCTAGGGAAAGTGGAAGGCAAAAGGAAGAGGGGCCGACCAAGGGCAAGGTGGATGGATGATATTCTGGCGGTGACGGACTCGACCTTGGGGGAGCTGGGGGTGGTGATGGCTGACAGGAAACTCTGGTGTGGGCTGGTCCATGAAGTCACGAAGAGTCGGAAGTGACTGACCGAATAAACAACAACATGGTGAGATGGAGGTCGCAGTTTGGGAGAGGTGGAAATGTAGCCTGCTCACTTCAACTTGTCCCAATGATATTTGAGGATGAAAAAAATGAGGGACTAATAGGTGGTGGGCTGGGGAAGCAGGAAGTGAGCTGGACTGAGTAGGACTGTCCTGGGTGTCTACCTGCCTTTTCCATCCCAGCCAGTTCAACGGCAATGGGACTGGGATGTGGAATGTATGCATTCTTCACTGTGTGCATTGATGAAGAATTTTTGCGCCAATACTGTGTTTGGAGGGCAGGGGAGGGAATAGGGGTGCTGCTCTTGTAGCTGTTTTGGGCAGGGCAGGTGTGCTGGGGGAGGCCAGTGGAGAAGTGGGAGCAGACACCTTGTTGCTATTCATAGACATAGACATATGTCTATGACATAGACATATTCAGCGAAATGGATTTTACAAAAGTATTTAATAAATATGCAGTTTCCTGTGAAGACGCAGCTTTGTTTCGCTGGGAGGGACAGGGTCACGAAGTACACATAGCCTGCCTGAGTCATGAAGTGCACGTAGCCTCATCTTTTTTTTATATAAATTGTCTGTGAAGGTGAGGTCAGGTGAGGTCAGGTGAGTGAAATCCTTCCAGACCATCCCCCCCGCCCCCCAGGAAGATAACGTCATTGAGAGGAGGGAACTCACCGACCATTTTTCCCGCATTCACACATAGGTCGGCGGTGTGTGAGTGTCCAGCAGCCTCAGTTGCTCCAGACTAGAGACCAGAGGCGCTGCCGCTGCAGACAGAGTGTCCATGTCCAGCAGCTGCAAGGAGTGTGTTTCTGTGTGTCCCGGTTCTACGGCACTGCAGTTCAACCTTTATTACAGTGAAGGTATGTTCTTTGATATGTTTACTTTACCTGAATGTGCCCCTGTGCTTAGAGATTTTTGGGTGGGGCGGGGCGGTGGGAACTGGGAAGGCATCCTCCAGCAGCCTGTGTTTAGGCCTGCTGAGAAGGACTCCATCCTCCATCCTCCAGGGCTTTTCAGGACTAATCAATGTGCTTTTCAACCCCAAGAGTCATGTGCCCCTATGTACTTAGTGTTTCTGAGTGATTCTGGGGAGGGCCTGCCTGGGTGGCCAGGCCAGGCCAGGCCAGCAGCTTGCATTTAGGCCTGCTGAGAAGGACTCCATCCCCCAGCATCCTGTGTGTACTGTAGGCTTGTGTTTTTCAGGCCACATGGATGGACTACATCCTTCATCCTGGGCTTTTCAGCCTAATCTGCTGTACAATTTGCCCCTATTTAGTTAGCATTGGATGGCTGGATTGGTGGGGAACTACTTTTACACTGCACTATATCTGCGATTGTAGGCTGTTCACATGATTTCAGCTTTGCCACATGCATTTATGTCTCCTTCTGCCCAGAGACATGAACATGGAGAAAAGAGGAATCCATAGTCAATCCAGCACTCAAAAGAGGCGTGTACGCCCAGTGAGAACATAGACCGCTGAAGTTGCATTTCAGCGGTATTTTAAGAATGAGATGGAAGAGGAGGAAGCCCAAGGTGTGACCAGCAGTGACAGCAGACCCAGCCCCAGTCCATCCTGCACCCGTAAGCAGTGCACACCACCAATTTCCACTACAGAAAGTGGCACAGGCACAGCCAGCCACAACTCCAGAGGAAGAGGAAGAAAGTTCATGGATGGTGAGCGGAAGGGCAGTGTCTCCAAAGCAGATGAAAATGTTCCCAAGGAGACTCTACAGCAGCGGAATGAAAGTCAAGATGTCTACATCATTCCAAAGGATGAATCTGGTAAGACTCTGTCATCACAGGTGCTTGTAAATATCTGTATACAAATAAATATCTTTGAATATTTGAATAGTCTGCCAAAGAATCGATGCTTTCGAACTGTGGTGCTGGAGAAGACTCTTACAAGTCCCCTGGACTGCAAGGAGGTCAAATCAGTCAATCCTAAAGGAAATCAACCCTGACTGCTCATTGGAAGGACAGATACTGAAGCTGAAGCTCAAATATTTTGGCCACCTAATGCGAAGAGAAAAGTCGCTGGAAAAGACCCTGATGTTGGGAAAGATTGAAGGCAAAAGGAGAAGGGGGCGGCAGAGGATGAGATGGCTAGATAGCATCACTGATGCAATGAATATGAGCTTGAGCATACTCCGGGAGAGTGTGGAGGACAGGAAGGCCTGGCGTGCTATGGTCCATGGGGTCACAAAGAGTCGGACACGACTGAACGACTGAACAACAACTATGTTAGCCTTCTGCAACCTGCAGCCTTCCAGATGTTTTGGGCTACAACTCCCAGCATTTTTTACCATTGGTCATGCCGGCTGGGGCTGATGGGAGTTGAAGTCCAAAGCCTTTGGAGGGAACCATTTGGGGAAGACTACCCCGTGGGATCTTCTTCTTCAATACCACAAAACATACACGACTGTTTTACATTCATTCATATTCATTGCTGTGAACATATCTCATATTATTAAAATGTTATATGGTACTCCAGTACTAAAGAAAACCCCAACTCTTTAAAAGAACTGCCATAATTTCTCAAATGATACACCTTTTCGGTGGGAAAACACTTCAGGGTTTGGTTCTTGCTTTGTTTCCAAAGTCATTCATCATAATTTGCTGTCTTGTTTGGCCTTGATCTCTTTTAACTAGAGCTGCAATGTGAATTGATTAAGCAATTACATTTCTGAGGATGGTTTTTAAAACAGGGCCTGACTAATCAGGCACTGCTCCCGGGGTACCACAAATGCACCCCGGAAAAGGCAGTGGGATTTGCCAAGTATGTACTCAGGACCAACCCTATCATTAGGTAGCAGCGAGATGTTGGGGCACAGAACTGGGGGTGCTCCTCAGTCTGCATTGTACCTTCTCAGCCAGCTTGTTGTCCTTTGGTGTGGTGAAACAAGCTCTCCCATTGTCACTGTTCAAGTAAGATTCAGCTATCACTCTATGTAGGATGGAGGGGTGCCATTTTATCCTTTGCCTCAAGAAGCAAAACGCTTTGGGCCAGCCCTGTAGGTGCTGAGTCCCACACAGTGGTATAATAGAGCTGATGCAAAGGAGTGGACCTTGCAAGGAATCCAAGTATCTCCTTCCCCGTGCTTTTCAGACTTTTACCAGTGAGGACACGTTTAGATAACTCTCGTGGAGTTTCGAAGTCTGTACAGTACCTTTTTTTTGCACCTAATGTGTTTTCTCAGTGCTCGGTAGTGCAGGAGTAGCTTACATCTGCACCTTGTGTCATGTTGATTGATTGCAATTCCTCCAAGCTATGTTTCATAGATTTCTACAACTACACAGTTTTATTCTCTTGGCTATTACTCATGTGTAAAAGTCGCATTTCTCATGAAACTCTGCTTGTATCTATTTTGAATCTTTACAGAGACGCCCACAACCGTCCTCCCTGCATCAGACAGCGGAAGTGGGACAGGTGAACCAGGTCCACAGCTGCCTGCTGATGATCACCTCGTGGGCGGCGGCTCATGTGATTTTGAAAAAAAGGCCGGAGGACTTAGCGTCATCAGTGATCCGGACAGCGAAGATGATGAGGAGCTCTTCTATATCACTGATGTCCCTGCTGAGACTGGGTCTGACTCTGTGTTCCACTTCCAGCCTTCTGGGTTCTGTGGGAGCAATCCCAAACTTCAGGAACAAACGTCCCCTGCTAAGCACTGGTCAGCGCCATCAACAATGCCAACAACAACACCATCCACAGACGAGCGGAAACGTGCAGCTCCCGATGCCACCTCATCTGGAAATGATACCTCCATTCCCCAAAGAAGAAATGGTGGTGGCAGGGTGAGCTCCTATGTGTGGCGCTTCTTCAAATATGCAGAGAACAACTGCTATGTCGTGCTTTGCGATATTTGTCGAAGCCGTGTGCGGCTAGGAAAAGAAGGGGGCTGTGGACGAGTGGGCATGTCTGCCATGAGGTGACACATGGAGGTGCATCATGTGCTTCTTGTGCCCAAAGATAGCAACGGGAAGCCACAACCATCCAAAAAGAACAGTACCACCTTCTTTGCCTCATCTTCCAAAGACCTCACGCAAAGTGGTCTGGGTGAGAAGGGCACAGAAGGCAGCTTCGCTAAGAGGCAGGCGTCAATGGAGAAATGCCTCACGCTGACACAGAAATTCCCCTCTGACAGCGTCCAAGCACGAAGGTTGAATCAGGACCTGACAGTGCTCATTGCAAAACGTATGCTTCCCTTCTCCCTGGTGGAAGATGAAGACTTTGTGCACTTCATGAAGAGATTGTGCCCTCGGTGGGATGTCCCCTCTCGTCACTACATTAGTGGCATAGCCATTCCAGCCCTGGCTTCTGAAATCAGAAGGGTACTCCAACAGGATTTGAAATGTGCAGTTGGAGGAAGTGTACATTTAATGAGTGACACATGGACAATTAACCAAACAAAGTCTTATCTGTGTGTCACTGCGCAATGGGTATCCATCAGTGCGAGCAGCCAACTGACTCAGAGAACAGCGACATTGGCCCTCACAATGCTCTCAGGGACACACACAGCAGAAAACATCAGCAGTAGCATCAGTGGTGTTGTTCAGTCCTGGTTGGCCCCTTAAATCGAACAGTGTGCTGTGTAGCAGCAGACAATGCCTCCAACTACCTAAAAGCAGCCTGCATCGCACAGCTAAACCATGTTCAGTGCATTGTGCACTGTTTGAACCTTGTGGTGTGTTCTGGATTGAGCAATGCATCTCCTAAAGTAGGCAAGCTACTTAAGGTGGCCTGATCCATTTGCACCCACTTCAGGCAGTCCTGCTCAGCAATGGAGGCAATCGGCGCCATCCAACATAGACATGGCCTTCCAGATAGGAGTGTACGAAAGTCACTTACCTGGTCTCGCAGCTTGCTTCGCGGTGGGGGGGAGGCGCTTCGCTGCTCCCCCCGAAGTTCAGGCCGGGGGGGTGAGGCTTCCCGCCTCGCCCAGCTGAAATTCAGGCTGGGGAGGAGGCGCCTCGCCTCGCCTGGCCGCGAAATAAAAAGTTAAAAAAAAACCCGCCCCCGTGATAGGCTATGTGACGATTTACGTAGCCTATCACGGCTGGATCTGCAAAGTCAGCCGTGATAGGCTACGTTAATCATCACATAGCCTATCACGGGTGACTTAAAAAAAAAAAAGCGTGTACGTAAATGGCGGCCCCCATAGGGAGCCGCCATTCGCATTCCTTATTTGGTCGCTGTAGTCTATGTAAATCTTAACGTAGACTACGGAGAAAATAAGGGCAACGCAAATAGCGTTGCCCTTATTTTCGCAGTAGTCTACGTAATCTTTACATAGACTACAGCGACCAAATAAGGAATGCGAATGGCGGCTCCCTATGGGGGCTGCCATTAGCCGTACGTGCTTTTTTTTTTTTAAGTCACCCGTGATAGGCTACGTGACGATTTACGTAGCCTATCATGGCTGACTTTGCAAATCTAGCCATGATAGGCTATGTTAATCGTCACGTAGCCTATCACGGGGGCGGGTTGTTTTTTTTTTTTTACTTTTCTTGGAATGGCAGCGGTGGCAAAAAGACGAAAGACCGGCTGCCACCCCCGCCCCTGTCGAAGCCCTGCCGAACCGCCGCTGCATCCCGCCGCCGGGAGGGACATTCGGGAAAGGTAAGTCCCATCCTGGGGGAGGTGCAGGGGGAGGGGGTGCAGAGAATTTCTCCCCGAAACTACTTCGGGGGGCAGAATACGTTGGCACTCGCCCCCCCGAAGTTTCGGCGATAAATTCTCCCCCATCCCTACTTCCAGAACACAAATTCATTTTGGTTGTGTGCACACACTGGAACAGCACATTGCATGTGCTACGGAGACTCTGTAAGCAGAGAGCAGCTATAAATGACTACATTAATGAGAAACAACACGACTCCAAATTTTTTGTCACAGCACATCAGTGGCTCTGGATGCAAGACTGGTGGAGATTTTAAACATATTTGATGAATGCACAACACTACTGAGTGCAGACTATGCTACACTGGGCCAGGTTCTACCTGTGCTGAAGATTATAGAGGGGGTGCTGAGAAAACGCCATGCTGACCTTTGTGAGTGCACCAGTGCTATAGGCAGTCAAGTCCCCAGTCCAGCAGTTAGGCTTGCTGAATTCCTTCTGCAGGAGCTGGGCATCAACAAACACATCACTTCGATCTGGGGGGACATGAAATACGTTGCTGCCACATTCTTGAACAACGGTCCTGGGATAGCACAACAAGGGTGGTGCTGCCAAACCAGAACCCTGACTTCCGAAGTCTAAAAAGCTATTTGACAGAGGAAGTCATGGAGTGCTGCCAGAGTAGGGATGGCAGAGAATTCCGCCACGGATCACGGGGAGGCCAAATGCCAGTGCATTCAGCCCCTCGAAATCTGTGGCGGAACGGCCTGCCACCCCCCCCCCCCGCGGATCCCCCCGGGACGAGACTTACCTGGGGCGGATCTTCCAGGCGGCAGCTGTGGTGGCTGGTCTTCCAACCAGCTGCCGCCGCTGCCATTTGCAGGTGTTTTTTTTTACACCCACCTGATAGGCTATGTAAGTATTTACGTAGCCTAAAATGTCTGGGTTAAAAATAAAAAAAAAAGGCGTACGCAAATGGCGGTGGCTACAGCCGCCGCCATTTGCGTTCCTTATTTTGGGCCGTCTTAGTCTACGTAAATAATTATGTAGACTAAGACGGCGAAAATAAGGGGAACGCAAATAGCGTCCACTACGCTATTTGCGTTCCCCTTATTTTCGCCGTCTTAGTCTATGTAAATATTTACGTAGATTAAGACGTCAAAAATAAGGAACGCAAATGGCGGCAGCCGTAGCCACCACCATTTGCATACGCAGTTTGTTTGTTTTTCCCCAGAGCCCTCCGCGGCCGGAAATCCGGCTGCAGATGGCTCTGGCCTGGCTGGGCCGGCTGCTCCGAGGAGCCTCTGCGGAGCACAGCCGGCCAAGGAGTATTCCGGGGGTGGAGGAATGGAGCTCCTCTCCCCCATCCAGGATTCCGGGAGGAGGGACGGAGTGCCTCCCCCCCTGTCCAGGATTCCAGGGGGAGGGACGGAACACCTCCCCCCCACCATCAGCATAATCCGCTAACAGGTAAGTGATTTTCGTACATCCCTATGCCAGAGAGATGTTGTGGATGCGAAAGAGCTGGGGAAGAGTGAGGCTAGTAGGACTACTACCTCCCCTGAAGATAATATCTGCAGCAGTAGCACCATCACCAGCAAGAGGGGCGATGATGACGCCACAGCAGCTGCACCACCAACATGACATACAGATACAGGGGCATCTTGTGGAAAGTTCTACCTGTACTCCTCAATGGCAGTGGAGCTTGGTATAAGTGGGCAGGGGTAATGTGCCAAAGCAGCCAGGAAAGGATCAACTTATGATGTGACTATCCAGGAACTGGAAGCTTATGCCACAGAGAGTTTCTCGGGAACGCAGAGCAGCCCAGAGAGTGATCCTCTCCTACACTGGGAGACAAAACGTGGCGTTTGGCCAAATCTGACCAAAGTCGCCATTTGGCATCTAACTTGCCCTCCCTTCAGTGTGGCCTCTGAAAGGCTTTTCTCCACCACTGGCAACATTGTCACTACCCGCCGAAGTAGACCCACACCAGAACATGTCTCCACCCTTGCCTTCATATGCTCCAACGGGGAATGGATTCCCAAGCACCACCTCCCTCCACCACCACCAGCTATCAGCAGAGTAGAGCAGTCATCAAGTGACAAGGAGGACCCCTTTGATGATGATACTGCTGCTAATGTGAGCCAAAGTTCTGAGGGACAATGAGGCAGAATCATGTAATTGTGAGTGTGGTCACACTGAGGTGTCCCTCAGAACTTTGTCCAAACAAGCAGTCCCTGTCTGGCCTGGGCAAAGCTCAAAGCATTGGCGATATGTGGCGGAGCTTTATAGTAACTCATATGCAAAGTCCAGTTGCGTTGCCCAACTGTGTGTGGCAGACTGTGCAACAGCGTACATCCCTACTACACACACGCACAATTTTCTATGCATCCCAGTGTACTTTGCTATTGACTGTATATGTGTATCTTTACCCGTCTGAATGGCAGCATGATTCTGATTCCCCAAATGTATGTATGGTTCTAATTCTCTTGATGTGTGCTTTTAATTCATTTTAAATTCTTCTTTCATAAATCAAGGAATTGCTTTCAAAGACCTTGTTGTGGTCTCTCTCTTGACTCCCTCAGCTTTTGGGTTTTCCTAAGCACCAAGAGTTCTATGTGAAAAGATCCCTCTGGTATGTGTTAAGTTTACATGTATGTGATATGCACCTCCACGTAAAATAAAGCATACTTCAAAGCATCAGGGATGCTGACTGACCATCTCCCTATGAGGGAAGCTTACAGCAGCTGGGATTGTTTGGCTGGGAAAGCATTCTTGTTGTGGTTAACAGTAAGCAAACACAGAGATCATTGTGTACAATGATCTAGATTTAAAAAATTCTATCTGTGGACTTGAACCAAGGAATTGTTAACTTTTTTTTTTAGAAAGAACTTTATATACAAACAGAACGGATCAAAACAAAACACAGAAACAATTGTAACATTGGGATGGGCACTGGTTGGCTGCAGGCCTTAGTTCGGAGGAGGATGCAGTTCCCGCTCTATGGTCTCTACCCTTCTTTGGAGGTCATCACCTGTGTGTAGAAAGAGAAGAATAAAGCACAATGGTAATATGCATCTTGCAGGCAGAGTTATTAGCTCAGGTGCCATTCTGTAGTACTACTTACGGGTCCTGCTGAGCCTCTGGACATCTGTCAAGAGACACCTCAGGAGCAAAAGAGGAGGGGCTTCATCTGTGGAAGAAGGGTGGCCTTCCTCCACAGATACTGCTCCTCTTGCTGCTGGCTTTGGCTGCAGTTGGGGCTCTTGGATCTCCTCCTGGGTCTCCTCCTCCTCCTCTTCCTCCTCCTCTTCTTCCTCTTCCTCATCCTCCTCCTCCTCTTTCCTCTCCCTCTCTGAGGCCCTCAGTGCCTCCTCCACAAGCAAGGCACAATGCGCAGCTGTGGGATGTCACAGTAACAGAATGAATGCCTTTATATGTGTGGTGAGTGAACAAAACCACAGTCATTGATTGATCTGTCTATCACCATCCCTACTACCATAAGAACCACTGATTCTGTCCTCCCACCACAAGGTCTATTGATCAAGTGATAATTAGGGAGGCAGATTATATAGTACTGGCAGTTTTGGCATAATGGGGACTGTTCGACTTCTGTAAACATGCACAGGATTGCACTTCTAGTCACCACATTCCTACATTTGCAATGCCATGGTATCTGTTTATTCTGTTGATGCATTGCATAAATGCAACCTTTTTTCCTAGCGCAAGGAACCCAAGGCGGCTCACATTAGCCTTTTCTCTCCATTTAACGCTCACAACAACAACTCTGAGGTAGGCTGGGGCTTTCTGACTGGGCCGAAGTCACCCAGCGAGCTTCCATGGCTGAGTGGACTATACCCAGATCTCCAAGCTCTCAGATCAACACTTGCTCATGAGTTGACTTGAGTGCCAATGTCTTGGGAGAAAGGTGGGGTGGGTGGGGTGCAAAAATTCAGCAATCACTACATAAAGAAGGATGACGTGCACACACCAAGAGGCTGGTCCTGTTGCTGCTGGGCTGGTGCCAATCCCCCTGTGTGCACTGTGCAGAGACCAGCAGCAGCATTTCCCTGGAAATGGACAGCGTGTCAGTGTGTAATATGAGTTGTAGCCAGGCCTGCATAATCCTATGTATGTGGTTGTACAGGAAAAAGCAATGCAGTTCCCAGCATCCCTTCTTCAACCAGCCAAAGTGGCCAGAAGGTGATGGGACCTTTTTCTGTCCAAGTTCAGCAACATAGGATTGCAGGCTAAATGTCAGGATTTGTTTGTTTCCACATGAGACCACAAAGAGATAGCTTCATTTTCGGTACACATCATTGTTTTCATATTTAGTTAAGCTTGATGATGGGATGGGATAAATATAACTTACCAGGCATATGCCTCTGTGAAAATGGGGGCTGGCCTGCCTTGACCCACACTCTATGGATGCACCAGTAGTAGGCGGGAAGGTTCAGCAGTGGTGCCCTCCGCTCAGCAGCAGCCATCCCCTCCCTGATGAAGGACTGCTTCACTGCCTTCCATTTGGACCATAATTGTCCCGTCGTCCAATGGTAGCCCGCTCGCTCCATCCTCCTCTTTATCTGCCCCCAATAAACTTCATTGTGTCAGGAGCGGCTGCCAAACAGTGCTGCCACCGCCTCACTGCTCCTAATGTTAATTCCGGCCAATGGAAACTATGTAAATATTTACGAAGAATAGTGTTTCGCGGGATGGCGGAATGGGATGGGCGACTATAGGATGTGGAGGATTTTTCAATGGCTGGTGCGGATTTATTTACATAATTTCCAAGGTGAAAAAAACAACAGAGGATTTCGGAGGCTTGCTGCCAGCGGAATGGGACAGAGGACGCAAATTGCGGAAGTCAAGTGGAACGGTATGAGCACAATTCATACATCCCTAGCAAAGGATCGCAGAATCATAGGATAGTAGGGTTGGAAGGGGCCTATAAGACCACCCAGTCCAACCCCATGCTCAACACAGGAATCCAAGTCAGAGCAACCCTGACAGATGGCTGTCCAGCCTCATCTTGAATGCCTCCAGTGTGGGGTGAGGATCATGGATGATCCCTTGCAATGTCATCAACCTTGGGTTCTCAATCAAGATGCATCCCCCACAAGGCCTGCCATTCTAGAACCATACCTGAATATACGATCAGCTCAGTGGAGGTTGATTGCCTCAAAACAGTCAATCAACACCCTGCATGTCACAGTCTGGCCTGAAAATCAGAGGAATGTAGGGATGTACAAAAGTCACTTACCTGGTCTCGCAGCTTGCTTCGCGGTGGGGGGGAGGCGCTTTGCTTCTCCCCCCGAAGTTCAGGCCGGGGGGGGAGGCTTCCTGCCTCGCCCGGCCAAAATTCAGGCTGGGGGGGAGGCTTCCCACCTCGCCCGGCTGAAATTCAGGCCGGGGAGAAGCGCCCCATCTCCCCGGCTGCAAACTTCAAAAGAAAAGTTTAAAAAAAAGGCCCCGTGATAGGCTACGTAATGATTTACGTAGCCTATCATGGCTAGATCTGCAAAGTCAGCCGTGATAGGCTACGTTAATCGTCACGTAGCCTATCACGGGTGACTTTAAAAAAAAAAAAAGCACGTACGGCTAATGGCGGCCCCCATAGGGAGCCGCCATTCGCGTTCCTTATTTGGTCCCTGTAGTCTACGTAAAGATTTACGTAGACTACGGCGAAAATAAGGGAAACGCTATTAACGTAGCCTATCACGGCTGACTTTGCAAATCTAGCCATGTTAGGCTACGTAAATTGTTACGTAACCTATCACAGGGGTGTTTTTTTTTGTTTTACTTTTCTTGTAATGGCGGCGGCGGCAGCCGGTAGAAAAACCGGCTGCCACCCCCGCCCTTGACAAAGACCTGCCAAACCGCCGCCGGGACCCGCCGCCGGGAGTGACATTCGTGAAAGGTAAGTCCCATCCCGGGGGGGTGGGGGGCAGGGGGGGTGGAGAATTTCTCCCCGAACAACCTTCGGAGGACCGAATGCGTTGGCACTCGGCCCCCCAAAGTTTCGGGGAGAAATTCTCCCCCATCCCTAGAGGAATGAAACACCTCTCCATGTGGATTTCAAGGCAGCCAACATTCTCATGGATATGTGAGTCCTGATGTCACTCCAGGGACCTCGTTCCTTGGCCCACCACCCATTATACAACTTTGGAAGTCACTGGAAGTAACAATAAGAATCAAAAGCCAGGCTTCCCAGTTACCAGCGAATGGAGCAACCCTTCCTCGTGCTAGGTGTTTCCCACCCTACTTGACTGAGATGCTTTGTGGAAGCTGCCCAAAGCTGACAATTAGATCACTAATATTTTATTTTCCTGAGGAGATTTGAGGAAAACATAATATGAGTATAATTTAACTTAAGATCCATCCTGGATTCCATCCACATGCAAGAGAAATAACACTAGTTTTGTGTTGGGGGTGTGGAGATAGGTCTGCTTTCTATAATTCATGATGATTAATTCCCATTTCAACCAATAAAAGATGTTAGACACAGCTGATTTAATTCCCATTGCTTTCAATAGATGGAAAACTTTGGCTAGTCCAGGGCCTTACACTTTTACATTTTTAACGAATTCCAAAGAGAGACCCAGCTCCTGGAGGATTTGCCTTGCAGCCACATGTTATGCAGCTACCTGGAGCAGGGCTAGATCTTCCATGACTGTCGCTGTTGCTCAGCATTGGGTCTCTTGTTCTACACTCACTCCAGTTCCTCTCCAGCACAGAAATGTGGTAGTTGTGGAATCCAGTCCTATGGCCTGGTTGGGAGACCTACAGCAGGCATCCAATGATGGCCTTCTCTTCCAGAGAAGAACACAACAGATAACATAGACAATCCAGCATGATTAACTCCCCCCTTCAATGCCAATGGAACAAGTTGGTCTCCCACTGCTTATGCATGCTTATGCATGCTTAATCTATGGATTAAGGTCATAGAATTTTAGATACTTTAAATATTTCTTCTTTTAATTAGATGCACCCTGTTGTTCAACTCAGGCCTCATGACAATAATATAACATTTTGGATAAAAGATACAACTCAGTAAACCTTTACTGGAGGCTAAGATAGAGAAGGTTTCCACCGCAACCATGTATTTCCCTTTAGTACTCAAGTATGTTGGAACAAAGGACAACCAGACACTGCAAAAGACCAGCATGCTGAAAGTGATAAACTTGGCTTCATTAAAACTGTCAGGCAGCTTCCTGGATAGAAAGGCTACCATGAAGCTGATAATGGCCAGGAAGCCCAGGAAGCCCAGGACACAATAGAACATGATGTTTGCCCCTTCATTACATTCTAGTATGATTTCCTTACTCATAGAGTGGATGTCAAAATCTGGGAATGGGGGAGAGGTAGACAGCCACCCAGTGCAAATAGACACTTGTATAAGGAAGCAGGATAGAACAATAGAGGATGCCAGTCTTTTCCCCACCCATTTCCTCATGCTGGACCCTGGTTTGGTGGCCATGAAAGCTAGAACCACAATGATGGTTTTGGCCAGCACACAGGAGACAGCCACTGAGAAGATGATGCCAAAGGCAGTCTGCCGAAGGAGGCATGTCACCTTCTCAGGGCGGCCCACAAAGAGCAAAGCAGAAAGGAAGGAGAGCAGGAGCGAGATGAGGAGACAGAAGGTGAGCTTTCGGTTGTTGGCTTTGACAATGGGAGTGTCGTTGTGCTTCATGAAGATCCAAAGCACTAAAAGTGTGATGGTGGAAAAGGAAAGAGCAACAGCGGCCGTACTGATCCCCAAAAGTTCTTCATATGATAAGAAACTTATATTTTTTGGAATGCATAAATCTCGGTTCTGGTTTGGATAATGCTCTTCTGGACATTGAAAGCAGTAATCCATGTCTGGAAAAGAAAGCATCAGATTTAATGCATGCCATGACTATGTATATTGCCTTGTATTAATTATTGCTCAACAGTATAAAGCTCTGAATTAAGACTACTAATGTGAAACTTGAAAGACAATTTTAGAGTCTTCTCATGCAATAAGTGTGCACAAAGCCATGCTGAGTGAGAGTCCAGAAGCAACTCAGGACCTGGGACTTAAACCAACCATGGAAACTTAATGCTACCACTGAATGTTTCTGTCTCTCTCCATACCTATCAAAATTATTGAGTAATTACTATCTCCATTCTTGCACAGACACAAGTAAGTGGTTATATCAGATTTATCATCCTATCTGAAACCATTCCCATCACCAAATTATTACTCACGTTTACAGCATCAGGGAAACTAGGGATCATGACCAATATATTAGTTCAACAGTTTACACAATATCCCTTACCTGTCTGGTTGGAAATCTTCCCATCTGGACAAGGAAGACAATCATAGCAGCAAAATGGCTCCCCTTCCTTCTTTTTCCTGATGTAACCCGAATGGCAATTGTCGTTACACAGAGAAAGAGGCCATGACTGTCCATCAGTGAAAAGGAGAATGTTTTCATATCCATAAAGTAGCTTTACAGAGTTTATATCTCACAGGTAAGTTGACAGTTAAGGATGGGGTGGTTTATTGTGTGATGGTAAGGATGGACGAAAGTCCCTTACCTGGTCCCGCAGCTGCGTTCGGGGGGGGGGAGGCGCCCCGCCACTCCCGGCCGAAATTCAGGCCGGGGGGCAGGCGCCCCATCTCTCGCCACTGAAATTCAGGCCGGGGGGTAGCGCCCCGTCTCCCCGGCCACGAAATAAAAAAGTAAATTAAAAAAAAAACACGTGATAGGCTACATAACTATTTACGTAGCCTATCACGGCTAGATTTTCAAAGTCAGCCATGATAGGCTACATAAAGATTTACGTAGCCTATCACGGCTGACTTTGAAAATCTAGCCATGACAGCCTACGTAAATCGTTACGTAGCCTATCACTTTTTTTTTTTTTACTTTACTTTGTAATGGCGGTGGCGGCAGCTGGTCGGAAGACCGGTCGCCGCCCCCGCCCCCGCCGAAACGCCGCCGGGACCTGCCACTGAGAGGGACATTCGAAGGAGGTAAGTCCCATCCTGCGGGGGGGGAGTGGCGGAGAATTTCACCACCAATTTCAGGGGGCCGAGATTCATGGAGAAATTCTCCGCCATCCCTATGATATGTAGAATCTCCACCATGATATGTGATATATCATCCCTATGATATGTAGAATCTCCACCATTATGTTATGATTATTTGGGGAAGGCACAAGGGACTTCAGTTCAAAGCCCAATTGTGCAATAAGAGGTTTACTTGTGTAATCTTGAAACAATGGGTTAGATGCAGAATGCTTTGGTTGTGCTCAGGTGGTTCCACTGAAATCAGTAGGACAATTAAGCTGTGATTTAAGTCTAATTAGTTTGAATATGAGAAAGATGGGCAAGTAACATATCGTGCAATCCTTTGCAGGCTTAGAAAAAAAGTCCTACAACTCCCAGCATCCCCCCGCGAGCATGCTGGCTGAAGAATGCTGGGAGTTGTAGGACTTTTTTTGGCTACGTACATATAGCATCGCATCCTAAATCTGCAATCTACCCTACATTTCCACACTTGGGGACGGGGACTCCATGTAGGCATAATTAATAATGATAAACCCCCACTGTAACCAAACACAGAGCTTGCCTCACAAATGCCTCTCCCAACCTGTGATGGTTTAGGATTGTGTCCATCGTCTGTATTCTAACCAATGACACCATCCCATGTAAGTGTGTATAGGATGAAAGTCTTTGAGGCCAAACTACACTTAAGTACTATAGCTTCAAAATGGTGTTAATTTTTGCAGTTGGAAATCATAGTTTAATAGACCTCACCTAAAGGTTAAAAGATAGAGGCAGAGCTATTTTTGTGTCAGAATAGTGAACCATTTCTTAACACTAAGGAAATGATTTGGTACATCCCAAACTGTGCATTGGTACTTACCTGGTTAAGCATGTTATACCTTAGCATGTCCTCACAGATGGTGAATGCTTTTCCTTCAGGAGCCTTTGGGTCTATCCCACCCACTTTTACTCGAAGAAAGGAGTGGTTTGGGAAAGTGACCCAATTTATAACATCAAATCCAGCCTCTAACTCCCCATTTTCATTGAAATGAATGTCTTCCCCAACAGTGTTGTTAAATGAGACGCTTCTCAGATAGTGGTGGAGCTAAAGTTGAATATGGATAAATCAAATGACCACATAAGGATATAGAAAAAGGAGCAAATATACAAAGGGATCAAAAATTCTACAACTTAAGTGCTGTGGTTAGTAGTCCTTCAAAAGCTTATGATGGCTACCAGAAGTAATAATTTTATTGCTAAGCAGATAACAACCACCACCACCACCACCACAATGTTTTATATGACGCTTGATGAGTCTAACCAAACACATGGTGATTCAGGTGGCACAGAACCAATAATTTTCAGCCACTATTTCATCTTCTCATTGTCATCTGCCAGATCTTTTCCAAGAGGCTCATTTGCAATTAGGCACTCCATCCCTCCCCCAGGAATCCTCCCCGGCTGGCTCTGCTCCACGGCAACTCCACAGAGCTGCGGGCCGGGGTTGGCCGCAGCTGGAATTCCGGACACGGCTGGGCAGCTGCAGCCTCAAATGGCGGCCGTTATGCTGGCCGCCATTTGCATGGGTGTCAAGTCGTGATAGGCTATGTAAATACTTAGGTAGCCTATCACGGCTTGACAGCCACGCAAATGGCAGCCGCTCCGCCATTTGTGTGGCTGCCTTTTGCTGTGATAGGCTACGTAAATACTTACATAGCCTATCACAGCAAAAAGAAGCCACACAAATGGCAGGCGCTACGATGGCCGCCATTTGTGGCCACAGCAACCTGACAGTGGCCAGGAGACCAGATTCTAAGGAATCTGGCCTCACTGGAGTCCGTGGCGGAATTCTGGTGATGTACAAAACTGGTTTCGTCCAGGGACATCTGCAGTGGGGGGGAGGTGCTCCGTCCTTCTCCCCGAAATCCTCAATGGGGGGGAGGCGATCCGTTCCTCCCCCCCGGAATCCTGCCCGGCCAGCTCCGCTCCGCAGCCAGGCCACAGAGCCGCTGACCAGGCCAACCTGCAGCAGGGCCTCCAGCCACTGCCGGGCTGCTGCATATGCAAATGGCGTCCTGAGTAAGGGATGCCATTTGCGTCCCTATGTAGCCCATGATAGGCTACGTAAATCTTCCGACCGGCTGCCGCCACCACCATTTCCAAGTTAAAAAAAAAAAAATAGGCTACGTAAATGTAACTCACGGCTGAGTTAAAAAAAAAACACGCACGTACGCAAATGGCGGCGCCCATGGGCGCTGCCATTTGTGTACGTGCAGGTTTTTTTTTTCACTCATCCATGATAGGCTACGTAAACATTTACATAGCCTATCACGGTTGACTGCAGGGACACAAATGGCAGGACATTTGCATCCCGGCAGGACAGGATTCGCGGCAGGAGGGATGGGGCACCTCCCCCCCGGCCAGAATTTGGGGGGGAGAGATGGGGCACCTCCCCCATGGCCAGAATTTCAGAGGGAGGGATGGAGCGCCTCCCCCCCACCATGAATCAACTTTCGGGTTCAGGTAAGTGACTTTCGTACATCCCTAGCACTTGCTTCTGCCTAGAAATATTACAGAAATCTGCAATGGATTGAAACGACTTTGGATTTCAATGAATCCAACCTGCGGATTCCTCAGTATACTGGGTTTTTCTGAGTCACAGAGATTCCACTGACCTGCAGAGCATTTTTTTTTTTTTTTTACTTTCCAGGATTACATGCAAATTAAGTCATACAAAAAATATGAACTTGCTGGAAAATATGCCAAGGTATCTATACATTAATATGGAGCAAGATTTTTTGTTCACTCCGTTTCAACTCTAAAGTGTTATCCAGATGAGTTCATAATAGTCTTAAATTAAACCTCCCGACACCTAGATTTACAGAAAGATAATTGCACCCCTGAAAATAAATTGACAACTTTGCAATCAATTGTTAAGTTTATAATAATTTGTATCATGGAGCCGAATGGGTACACAATACACAATTGCATATATTTGCCACTGATCTGTAGAATTGCAGATTCCCCCCCCCCTTTTTAAAAATTAGTTGAAACATCAATAATGAAATTTTAAAGTTTTTTGTTTGTTTTTTTAACATAGTCTCACCTCTTGCTGTATTGCAATGTGATTACCTCACAATGCCATTCTACATATGGTCCCCACCATTGCTACTGCAGGTCATGCTCCATAAGAACAGGAATATTCCCAAGAAAGCCTGGGGGTATGTACTCCACTGAATACATAGCCTGGTACCTCCCAGTTTTAACTCTGACACTACTCACTGTATGGGTGGGGTGGGAAACCTTTTTTCCTGTTGGGGCCCATATTACCTAGGGATGGTGGAGAATTTCTCCCTGAATCTCCGGGAGGCCGAATGCCAACGCATTTGGCCTCCCGAAATTGGTGAAATTGAAATTCTCCACCACCACCCCACCCCCCCCGGGATGGGACTTACCTTTGGCGAATGTCCCTCCTGGCGGCAGGTCCCGGTGGCGATTCGGCAGCGGTTCGGCGGGGGCGGGGGCGGCAGCCGGTCTTCTGACCAGCTGCCTCTGCCGCCATTACAAAATAAAGTAAAAAAACAAAAACAAAACCCATGATAGGCTACGTAACGATTAACGTAGCCTATCACAGCTAGATTTCCAAAGTCAGCCGTGATAGGCTACGTTAATCGTTACGTAGCCTATCACGGGTGACTTTGAAAAAAAAAAAGTGCGTACGCAAATGGCGGCGCCCCATGGGCACCGCCATTTGCGTTCCTTATTTGGTCCCTGTGGTCTACGCAAATCTTTACGTAGACTACCGGGACCAAATAAGGAACGCAAATGGCGGCAACCATGGAGCGCTGCCATTTGCGTACGCGCTTTTTTTCCCCCAAAGTCACCCGTGATAGGCTACGTAACGATTTACGTAGCCTATCACGGCTGACTTTGGAAATCTAGCCGTGATAGGCTGCGTAAATCGTTACATAGCCTATCACAGGTTGTTTTTTTTTCACTTTTTCTTTCCTGGCCGGGGAGATGGGGCGCTTCTCCCCGGCCTGAATTTCGGCCGGGTGAGGCGGGGCGCCTCCCCCCCCGGCCTGAATTTCGGGGGGAGAAGCGAAGCGCCTCCCCACCACCGCGAAGCAAGCTGCGGGACCAGGTAAGTCCCTTTCGTACATCCCTAATATTACCTCAGTCAAAACCTGTCCGGGGTTTTGCCTCGACCACATTTCAGCCGTGGGCGGGGACAGATCCAAAGTGGATAGATCCAAAGGGAAAAATGGGTGGAGCCAATGAAACATTGTGTGGGGGCAGAGCAAAAATGGGTAGAGCTACAGAAGTGATTCTTAATTTTGTTCAGGGAGCAATGGTGCAATGGAGACATTTACATCCAGGCATTCTGCTTTCCCAATGTGTGTGAGCTTCCCTTTGTAGTTGGAAGGAATCAAAACTTCCTTCCAACTATGATTTTTAAAAAATGTAGTTGGAATTAATAATATTGGTAACCTGGAGTGGGGCCAATTCAGGGGCATTGCCTCAGAAGAGTCTGGAGGTCTGGACTGGGAGGCCTGGAGGTTAGCTTTTGGCCCATGGACCAGAGATTCTGCATCCCTAATTCTAATGCATGCTATAGGATATATACCAGATATGTTGAAGCTCTTTCAGCCCAAGGGCTGAATTCAATTTCAGAGAAGTTCTCAAGGGCTGCATTACAGTGGCGGGCAGATCCAAAGGCACAGGGGAGGGCCCAAAATACCAAATATACCAGGCTGCTGTAGCGTAAAGCTCTTAACTGTAGTCACTAAGCCTTCGAGGAAGCAATTCAACTTTTTAGAATGGAAATTGCACAAAAGCTGGGAAACCACAAAAAATTGCTGGTTGGGAGAAAAGGGTATGTGGCAGGGGCATTGTCAAGATGGGAACCTGCATGGGCCCTGGATCTTTTTGAGCTGTGGCCCAGATCTTTTGAGCTGTCTAATTGCCTTTAAAAAAAAAAAAAAACATTTTCCCATTGACTTGCATTGGAAAACAGAAACAGCTATAACGTTTTGAGTTTGTATGAGAAATACAAGAAATTTGGAGACCTGGTATCCCCCATGAAGCTCATTAAACTAGGGATGTATGAATCTCTTACCTTGTTCCATTCTGGGGATCCGTTGGGGGGGGAGGCGATCCATCCCTCCCCTCGGAATCCTCCCCTGCTAGCTCTGCTCTGCGGCAGGGCCGCGACGCCGCCAGCCAGTGACGGCTGCAGCCAGACTTCCGGCCACTGCCAGGCTGCTGCAGCCGCAAATGGCAGCCATCGTAGTGGCCGCCATTTGCATCCTTACATTAGGCCATGATAGGCTATGTAAGTATTTACGTAGCCTATCACAGCAAAAGGCAGGGACACGAATGGCAGCCTCTACGCCATTTGCATCCCTGCCTTTCCGGTAATAGATTACGTAAATACTTATGTAGCCTATCATGGCAAAGAGCAGGGGCACAAATGGAGTAGCGGCCGCCATTTGTGCCCCTGCTCTTTGCTGTGATAGGCTACGTAAGTATTTACATAGCCTATCATGGCCTAATGCAGGCACGCAAATGGCGGCTGCTACAATAGCCACCATTTACAGCTGCAGCAGCCTGGCAGTGGCCGGAAGATGAGCTGGAGCTGCCGCTGCATTCACTGCCACATCCGCCGCCGCCGCATCCCCCACCAGGTAGGTCTGTCCCGGGGGGGGGATTTCCAGGGGTGGGGGGAAGGCCATTCCACCATGGACTCTGGAGGGCAGGATTCCAAAGAATCCGGCCTCACTGGAGTCAGTGGCGGATTTCTCCAACATCTCTACATTAAACTTGCCCAACTTCAGGCAGTTGGGTCTAGTGGCTTTCATGCTAGTCACAGGTAAATTTTGCTATTTTCAAAAAAATCTGTCCAAGCAAAGATTAGGTAGGTAGGTAGGTAGGTAGGTAGATGATAGATAGATAGATAGATAGATAGATAGATAGATAGATAGATAGATAGACAGACAGACAGACAGACAGACAGACAGAGTGCTTCTACATACCTGCATGGGATCTGGGGACCTGGCAGCCCCTATGGAGCTGCCTGAGCCTGCCAAAGTTCAGATGGTATATCCTGTGGCATTTGTACTGGTCATGCGTAAATTAACTTTCCTTTTGTCAAAGACTAAAACAAAAAGTAAAACTCTCAAGCCACACAGGGGATTAGAGGTGTTTAAGGTGACCATTAGGAGGTCACTATCGCTCAGCTCAGGTGTAGGGTTCTTTGTTTTTGGGTGGGGGTGTAGGTGCAAAAAACCTCTTTCTCCCTACTTTTCTGCTGTTACATGCCCACTGTTGGGAACATGCTTGCAATTAAATTTTGAAGAGGGAGAAGGAAGGGAAGGAAGAGCTCCATGTGAAATACTGGTATTTCACACAGCATCTGATTTTAATTTAATCTGATTTTAAACTGGAACCTTTGGCTTCTGCAGATGTTTAGTAGCTTCAGTAAAGCAAAGGATCCAATCAGCCTCCATAAACTTCTTTCTCCCCCTCCACTTTAATTTCTCCTAAATCTCTGTAGGACTCAAATTATTCCAAAAGGAGGGTTAGGCCTATGTGGCATTATGATTGAGGGACTGCTGAGGCTCTTAAATAGGTCCTACAGTTTTAAAAAGGCTAGAAAAAGCCTTCAGCCACCACACCTCATAAAGTTAATTTAAGAACATGCAATCCTTACAAAACCTCCACAGTCTCCTAAATTCCTCTGAAGTACTACCTCTCTGAAAGGAGCCACTTGGCTTAGGGAATTCTCTCTTGCACCCCATCCCAGCACATTTCCAATCACCATTCTTTTCTTCTTCCCTCCCCTATCCTGTTCTTTCTTTCTCTTGTTTACTCCACCCAGATCATATCTTGGGGAATTCTTAAAGATAATTCTCTTCAGTAGGCAAGAGAAGTTCTGAACTGTATTTGACTTTATACAAACAGACAAGAGGGTTGGTTTTTCTCCTTCTCCTCACTCAAGTCTTTGAGAAAAGTGGGTTCACATGGTTGCAGAGAAACAAATCTGGGGCTGTTTTGTTTGTCATTTATCCAGCAATAGGAAGGGCTGTAGCTCTGTGGTAGAGCACCTGCTTGGCAGGCAGAAGGTCCCAGGTTCAATCCCCAGCATCCCCAGGTAGTGCTAGGAAAAAATCCTGCCGGAAACTCTGGAGACCCGCTGCTGCCAGCTAGTGTTGACATTCCTAGGCTAGATGGACACAAGGTCTGACTCAGTATAAAGCAGCTTCCTATGTTCCTATGAACTAGGGATGTCAGAGAATTTCACCATGAATCTCAGGGAGGCCGAATGCCAGCGCATTCGGCCCCCCGAAATTGGTGGTGAAACGGTCTGCCCCCCGCCCCCCCCGGGACGGGACTTACCTTGGGCAAATCCTCCTGGTGGCGGCAGCTCCGGTGGCGGTTCGGTGGCGGCAGGTGCGGCGCCTGGTATTCCGACCGGATGCCACCGCCGCCATTTCCAGTAAAAAAAAAAAAAAGTGATAGGCTACGTAAAGATTTACGTAGCCTATCACAGCTAGATTTTTTAAAAATACCGTGATAGGCTACATAAATCTTTACGTAGCCTATCATGTCTGAGTGAAAAAAACAACAACCTGCGCGTACGCAAATGGCAGCACCAATGGGCGCCGCCATTTGCGTTCTTTATGTTGGCACGTCTGCGGCGAAAATAAGGGGAACGCAAATAGCGTAGACGCTACGCTATTTGCGTTCCCCTTATTTTCGCCGTAGTCTACGTAAATGTTTATGTAGACTAGACATGCCAAAATAAGGAATGCAAATGGCGGCGCCCATGGGCGCCACCATTTGCGTACGCGTGGTTTTTGGGGTTTTTTTTCACTCAGCCATGATAGGCTATGTAAACATTTACGTAGCCTATCACGGCTGATTGCAGGGACGCAAACGGCAGCAGCTACGGCTGCCACCATTTGCGGCCTGGCCGGCCAGGATTTGGGGGTGGAAGGATGGAGCGCCACCCCCCCAGCCAGAATTTCGGGGGGGTGGTACGGAGCGCCTTCCCCCTGGCCAGAATTTCAGGGGGGAGGGACGGAGCGCCTCCCCCCCAACAAGAATTTCAGGGGGAGGGACGGAGCGCCTCCCCCCCCACGAATCAAATTTCAATACAGGTAAGGGACTTTCGTACATCCCTACTATGAACAGAAAGCTTCAATAAAAATAAGAGGATGTGTTTTTTGTTTTGTTTTTTAGTGGAGGGGAGATAAATACTGCTAATTTATGCAATCCCATGTATGCCTACTCAGAAACCCCATTAAGTTTAACTAGGCGTACCCTCAGAAAAGTGTGCATAGGATTCCAGCACAAGTTATTTTTGCAGGGAGGTTTGCACTTCCATGTTCTGTATGTTTACTCAGAAAAAAGACCAGAGTTATGAGCATGGTACTGCAGGCTTAATAGAGTGCCTACCCAATCCCATCTAATTAATTGACTGCCCTTTCAGCTCAATCCTATTCATGTTTTGTCGTGGGGTGTGTGTGTGTTTATTTTTGTTTTTTGTTTTGCATGAACTCTAGCTTTAGTGGTGAGGGAAAGTCACTTAGTAGATGCTCAGAGTTTCTCCATAACTTAGCCCTAGTTTTGAAAACAGACTCATTGGCTGAATCTTGGTGAAGTCTTGGCACAAATGAAGTTATGGGGAGGAAGATACAATGAGAGCTTGTCCATAACAAGGAGGAGGTAGAGGAGAGTTGGACAAAACAAGACACCTATTTTTATGATGAGTTGCTGGAGGATGATAGGATGAGGAAGGGAATAGAATTGATAGGGGGAGAGTGTAAGTGCTCAGTGGTGAAAGAAAAGCATTCTGCATATGCTCAGAGGCACTCTATATTTAAGAACATAAGAAGACCCATGCTACATCAGATCAAGTCCCATGTAGTCCAGCATTCCAGCAAAATTGAAGACATTTGCAGAGATAGTAGCCCTTTGGGGGGTATCAAGGTTTCCATGTTTTCAGGTGAATAGGTGTAGTGATTTTTACGCAATAGCAGCCTTTACATTTTGTGAGTATCCCTCCCACCCACTCTCCAAGAATGATGTGCTTATCTCTCTATGGATATTTGGACAGTTTCTATTAAAATGGCACACATCATGGAACTGTCTCTAGGCAATAAACCTGCAAAGTTTGTGAATGATAGATGCCTGAAAACCAGTTTAAGGGTTTTGTTTGTTTGTTCCATAGAGAACCTTTGTGGCCTCAGAAGAATGGTAATTTCACAGTCCCATCCTTGCCCTCCCAGAGAGCATAACGATTGGAGAGCTCCTAGTGAAATGTACCATATGACTAGAATGTGGACCTGTCAGTCACTAAACCATGCTCCCCGCACTCCCGCATCAGCATTTGGAGAAAGAAAGCAGAATAAACTGTTTTTGGAGATACGCTGTCTGCCTTTCTAAAGCTGCATCCCAATTGAAGCCTTGTGTAGTGTCCAGCTTCAGTTCTGACCACTTCAAAAGGAAGCCCGCTTCACCTCAACAAACACCAGAAATGATCTGAAGGAGACTGATTTGGCTCAGGATCCCTATGATCAACTATGGTGTCCCACTGGGTGGGCTAGGTTGGATGTTGGAGGTACTGTGTGGTAGTAATTACATTCCTCCCTGACAGTGGTTCTGGAAGATGGCTACTCAGGTCCTTGGCAGTTATGCTTCGGGGTTCTGTAGGGTTCATTTTTTATTCCCGTAGATGTCTAACATCTACATTACACATACACTGGGTGAGGTCAGCCATGAATTTTGACTGAGAAGTCACCGATATGTGAATGGCATCCAGCTCTACCTCTCCTTTTCATAGAATATAGTGGATGCTCTAAATCATGGATTTGGCAATGGGCTGGAAGAGAGCCAATAAACTGAGAGTTCATCAAGACAAAGATGGAGGTACTGTTAGTGGTAGTTCATCTTCCTATTCGAGTGGTATTCAACATGTTCTTGTGAGCTCAGACTCACCACTTGGAATGCTCATTGATTCAGCATTGTAACTAGAGGTACACTGCCTTGTATATCTCAAAGTGCCTTTTATCAGCTTACTGGTTTATTTTAAATATCTTTAAGCCACCCTTTAGGGTACAAAACCCACTCAATGTTGGTTACAAAATAAGAACAATACAACAAAAACCATCAGAATTAATAAAACCTGGAGACAACAATAAAACAGGTATTCTCCCTCCAAAATATTGCAGTCAAAAGCATCAGCAGATCCATAACAAAACACAAATCAAGAGACAGGCATGGAAAATGAATGAGTTATGAGCAATTTCCTGAAGGCCTATAGTGATGGGAGTTGATGGAGTTCAGCTGATAATGTATTTGAGAGATATGGGGCCACTGCAGAAAAGTCCACCTTCCTATCTCCTTAGGCTGGTACAGCAAGATGTACGAAAGTCCCTTACCGGTATTGAAATTTGATTTGCGGTGGGGGGGAGGCACTCCATCCCTCCCCCTGAAATTCTGGCCGGGGGGGAGGCGCTCTGTCCCTCCCCCCCCCAAATTCTGGCCGGGGGGGAGGCACTCCATCCCTCCACCCCCGAATCCTGGCCAGCCGGGCTGCAAATGGCGGTGGCCGTAGCCGCCGCCGTTTGCGTCCCTGCAGTCAGCCATGATAGGCTACGTAAATGTTTACATAGCCTATCATGGCTGAGTGGGGAAAAAAAAACTGCGCATATGCAAATGGCGGTGCCCATGGGCGCCGCGGTTTGCATTCCTTATTTTAACACGTCTAGTCTACGTAAACATTTACGTAGACTACAGCGAAAATAAGGGGAACGCAAATAACGTAGCATCTATACTATTTGCATTCCCCTTATTTTCGCCGTAGTCTACGTAAATGTTTATGTAGACTAGACATGCCAAAATAAGGAACGCAAATGGCGGTGCCCATGGGCGCCGCCATTTCCGTACGCGCAGATTTTTTTTCTTTTTTTTTAACTCAGCCGTGATAAGCTATGTAAACATTTTCGTAGCCTATCACAGTATTTTTTAAAAATCTAGCTGTGATAGGCTATGTAAATCTTTATGTAGCCTATCAGGTTTTGTTGTTGTTGTTGTTTTTTACTGGAAATGGCGGTGGCAGCAGCCGGTTGGAAGACCAGCCGCCGCAGCCGCCGCCACCGAACCACCGCCGCATTGCTGCCGGAGCTGCCACTGCCAGGAGGATTTGCCCAAGGTAAGTCCCGTCCCAGGGGGGGAGGGCTGGGGGGGCAGACTGTTTCGCCACCAATTTCGGGGGGCTGAATGCGCTGGCATTCGGCCTCCCCGAGATTCGTGGCAAAATTCTCTGACATCCCTAAGATAGACCTCCTCCTGTGATCCATGCTACAGTAACCTTTCATTTGGATTCCTGCATGCTTGCATGTCATTTCTATACCACCCGGTAGCCGTAACTAGATGAGAATTTGTTTGTGTGTGTGTGTTTATGTGTTTGTTTGTTTGTTTGTTTACCACCCAATAGCCGGAGCTTGCTGGGTGGAATGTGATGATTTTATGTTATTTGTTTGTTTGTTTGCTTATTTACAATATTGAATATTTATATGCCACTCCACATCAAAAGATTTTGGAGTGGTAAACAGCAAGGATAAAAGAATAAACCACCATGTCAAAACAATTTAAACATTTTAAAAGAAACAAGTTCCGATAAGACCTGATTTAATAAACCACAGCTGTTCACTCAAGGAAGGCTTCCTAAAATAACCATGTCTTCAGGAGGCACCAGAAGGAACACAACGTTGGTGCCTGCCTGACCTCCAGAGGCAGGGAGTTCCACAGGAAGGGGGGCACCACACCACAGGACTCCTTAAGCCAATCGGAGCATGGGCAGTGATTCTTGCCATCATTCTAGGGAAATGCCAGGTGGGTTGGGGACAGATAGGCTACAGCCCATCAGAATGTGGGCTACTTTTCCCATCACAGCAGAGAAGGGATTAGGCAACCCAGTTCCCTCCA
This sequence comes from Heloderma suspectum, assembly GCF_057233095.1. NCBI lineage: Eukaryota > Metazoa > Chordata > Lepidosauria > Squamata > Helodermatidae > Heloderma > Heloderma suspectum. The sequence goes on along the minus strand of NC_139463.1, from coordinate 111,724,458 downwards.
GATGTTTTAGACTACAATACCCATAAGCCCTGAACGTTGGGCATGCTGGCTGGACTTTTTATGGCTTGGAGTCCCTCCCTATGTCTTATTTTAGGTGGGTGAAACCTCTTCCAGCCCAAGGGACAAATTCAATTTCATAGAAGCACTTGGGAGCTGCATTCCAATAGTGGATGAGGCTGAAGACAAATGGGGTGTGTCTAAAAGCACAATGGGTGGGGCCAAATTACCAAAGTTACCAGTATATTGTAGCTTTAAAATCTTACTGCCAGTAACAAAGCCTTAGTTAAGGAATTTCAACCTTTTAGAAAGGGGGGAAAACTGCACAAGAACCAGGAAACCAGGGAAAGAGGTGGGAAAAGGGGACAGGGGTGTGGCCATCTGGGGAACACTGGAGGGCCAGATTGGGACCCCAGCCATGAGATTTCCCACCCTCACCTCATTCCTTTTCTGTCATGTCCTAAATTTAGATTGTAAGCCTGAGGACAAGGGCTGTCATGCTACTTATGTTTATAAGCTGCTCTGGGATGCTTTTTGGCTAACGTGTGGAGGTTTAAACACTGCAAATATATAAATAAATAGTCCAAAACATATGTAGGGCATGAAGATTCAGGGCCACTTTATATCCCAGGTTGCCTATCTCTGCTCTACTAGAATATCTGGCCATCAGTTAGCAAAACTGTGGAGAGTTCCATCACTTCTGTTGTTAATGTCAATTAGTTTTCACATCTTTCCCACTTGGAAATTGCCCAAATTACTTCCCCACCCTTTCAGTATCTGAGCATGGTGTGTGATACTGTGGTCAGGTGATTTTGGCTGAGACCTAGTTTTTGGATTAAATGAAGAGAATCATCAGGAATATGTGAGATACTTGCAATTCAGATTATGGTATGATTCTGAACTAACAAACAAATATTATAATGTGGTAGATTATAGTATACACTAAAATACAATGAAATACCTAACAATTGCTAAAATATAAATATAAAACACAAATAAAGCATTAAAATCAATGAAAACAAAGCCATAATGACAAGCAAACTGTCTGGGCAGACCATTCACTCAAGGAAGGCCTCAGTAAAGAAATGGGTCTTTAACTGGTGCCTAAAACATGGTATAGTTGGTGCCTCATGGATACCATGGGGTAAATCATTCTGTACATTGGGTGCCTCCATGGAGAAGGCTTCCTTCTCAGTTGCTGCGAGATGTTGGTCTGCAGATCATGGTACAACCAGCAAGACATCCTCTGATGATCTTATTGCTAACACAGATCTATACTGGGGAAAGCAATCTGCCAGGTAACCTGATCCCAAGCTGCTCAGGACATTAGATGCTAACAGCAAGATCTTGTACATGGCTTGCTAGTTAGTCAACAGCCAGTGCAGTTGCTTCAATGCTAGTATAATATGTGCACAACCAGGCACTCCATGGAGCATCATGGCTGCTGTATTCTGCACTAGCTGCAGCTCCCAGACCAAGTGCAAAGGTGGCACGACGTCAAGCACCTTAGATTAATCTAAAGGTGAAGTTACCAATGCAAGGACTTCAGTGGTCAGGCTACCCTACATATAGGTTCTCCAATATGGGCTTCCACAGGGGTCAGTTTTGTCCCCCATGCTGTTCCACATCTACATGACACTGCTGAGTGAGGTCATCCAGAGCTGGTGCACTGTCATCAGTATGCTGATGACACGCAGCTCCATTTCTTCTTTTCGTCTCCTTCAGGTGAGGCTGTGGATGTGCTGAATCAGTGCCTGGCTGTGACAACATACTGGATGAGGGCTAATCAACTGAAGCTCAATCCAGACAAGACTGAGATGCTGTTGGTGGACGGTTCTGCTGACCGGGTGGAGCATGTTCAACCCTTTCTGGATGGGGTCACACTCCCTCTGAAGGAGCAGGTCCATCACTTGGGCGTCCTCCTGGAACCATCTTTGTCACTTGGGGCTCAGGTGGCCTCAGTGGCATGGACCGCCTTCTACCAAGTTCAGTTGGTGGTCCAGCTATGCCCTATCTGGAAAGGGATAACCTGACTTCAGTGGTCTATACTCTGGTAACCTCTAAGTTAGATTACTGCAATGCACTCTACATGGGGTTGCCTTTGAAGCCAGCTCAGAAGCTGCAGCTTGTGTAAAATGCAGCAGCCAGATTGATAACTTGGACTAGAAGGTCTGTGCATATAAGACTGACTCCAGTCCACTTGCCCTGGCTGCCTATATGCTTGTGAACTCAATTGGAGGTGCTGGTTTTAACCTATAAAGCCTTAACAGCTTGGGACCACAGTACCTGATGGCACACGTCTCCCAAAATGAACCTACCCATTTGCTACATTCACCATCTAAGGTCCTCCTCCAAGTGCCTCCTCCAAGGGAAGCTTGGACAGCGGCAATGAGGAAGAGGTTCTTCTCTGTGGTGGCCCCCCATCTGTGGAACCAGCTCCCATATGAGGTCCACCTGGTGCCAACATTGCTATCTTTTCAGTGCCAGGTTAAAACCCACATATTTTCCCAGGCATTTGGCAGCGCATTATATGTTTTAATCAGTCCTGGATGTGTCTTTAGTTATGACTGACTGTTCAAAGTTGTTTCTCATTACATGTTGTTTGTGTAAATTCTCTTGTGCTTTTATCTAAATGGCTTTTAAAATTTTTATATTGTATATATTGTTTTAACTTCTGTAAACCACCCAGAGAACTTTGGCTATGGGGCAGTATAGAAATGTAATACATAATATTAATATATTTCAAATAGACAATGAAGATGAATTGGTCTGGGAGTAGGGAGGGGTGGATCACTTACCTTGTTCCAGCTGGGGGGGTCCATGGGGGGGAGGTGATCCATCCCTCCCCCCGGAATCCATCCAGGCTGGCTCCACTCCATGGTGATCCTGTGGAGTCGGCCGCTGGCCGGCCGCCGTTATCATGCCGTATCGTTGTGCTAAGTGCAGACGCAAATGGCATCCACTACGCCATTTGCATCCCTGTTTTCACATGATAGGCTATGCAAATTCTATTTACATAGATATTTGCATAGCCTATCATGTGAAAACAGGGACGCAAATGGTGTAGTGCACACCACTTTCGTCCGGACTTAGCACAGCGATAAGGCACAGCAATGGCGGCTGGCTCTGCAGGATCACCGCATGGAGGATCCAGCCTGGACGGATCCCGGAGGGGTGCAGAGGTGAATGATCCATTCCACCACAAACCCCAGTGGGGCCGGATTCTTGGAATCTGGCTTCATTGGGGTCCGTGGTAGAATTCTCCAACATCCCAATATGGGAGTCTGTTTTATTGACCGTTGGAAGACGTGTATCAAAGCTTTGAAAATGACTGAGATGTGTGTGCAGAGAGCAAGAGGATATGGAAATTTCATCAACTTCACCTTCTGCTGATGCAGGTATGCAATTACCTGAAACAGCAGAATTGTGATTATTGTGCACCAATATCCTAGAGATCAGCAATCCACAGTTGTTATTGGTTTGATGGGCGACTATGGTGGAGAGGAGGACAGCACTACTGTCAACTCTTCCCATGTGAACCCAAAGCCCTCCAACCCACAGCCACAAGGACCTCCACTTCCTAGGGTTTTGACAAAATGTGAATCAGTTAACTGGTCATAATATGGAAGTTATTACACAGCTAGCAGTTAGATACAGAGGCAAGTCTCTGCACAGTTTTGATCTGCTGTTCCCATCCCAAGCATAAGGTGAGCTCTCTTGTAACACTATGCTGAAGACATACCTGCCATGGCTTCTGGTTTAAAAGCTTCTGCCTAATTCCATCCACCATCACTCTGTGTTTTGATTTGGAATAATACATGGAATTCAAAGCATGAGCCACAGCATAGACAGCATTGTGTATGATGTAGCTATGGCCGGTCATGCCCATTTCAAAAACAGACCCAGGAAGGGTCTCCAGCTTCTCTTCCCCAGTGCAGACTTCTCCAGATGTCTGTTCTGCCTCAGAGCTGGGAAACAAACAGTTGAATACTTTCCCCCAGAAGGGCTTGATAAAGCCATCATCCTTTTCAAAGATTGGATTTCTCATTTGAAGAAATTGTGGGAATCCCAACACTTCCTTGGAGTGAACTGCAAGGGATATAGCACCATGGAGGAAGTGTATGTCCCAGTCTCGTTGAAAGGAAAGTGATGTGAAATCCATCTGTGCTGTCATAATCCAAACTTTCCCTTTTGTCTTCATTGGTATGTCCTCAAATCCAGAAGCCTGGGGGAACATTCTCAAAAATATCATTGTCTGAAATTCACCATTTATGACCACAACAGTTGCAGTGCTTGTCTTGATAACCTTAAATATTTTTAAGCCCTCTGCCACCATATCAGCAATGTTACCAGAAAATGATAATGTTGGTAATACTTCTATGAAATCAAAGCAGATACCACTCTGAGCAAACCTGGGAAGCACGTCCTGTACAAATCTCTCTCCATTGCCATCATCCAGACAAATTATCCCAATCCATATCCATTGGAAATGTAGAAGTAACTGGAGGATCCCCTTATATTGATGGGCTCCACTGGGGAACATATGGTAGGAGAAACCAGCTTGGCCTTCGTTATTGCTCACTGGAGCAGATCCATATGTGAGCTGAAGAACATAAAGAAAAATGTGAGAAGATGAATGACAAAGACAAAGACTTCAAAATATGTCAGCTCAGGCAAATTAGGTCAAAGTGGGCTAGATGAAACACCTATCAGGTGGATCCACAGTTGGCTACAGAATTAGATTCAAAGAGTGCTTCTCAATGGGATCTTCTGAAATTGGGGAGAGGTAACAAGTGGGGTGCCACAGGGCTCAGTCCTGGGCCCAGTGCTCTTCAACCTCTTTAGTAATGACATGGATGTGGAGGTGCAGGGAATGCTGATCAAATTTGCAGATGACACAAAATTGGGTGGGAAAATTGGGTAGCTAATACCCTGGAAAGACAGAAACAAAATTCAAGGTGATCTTGATAGGCTGGAGCACTGGGCAGAAAACAATAGAATGAAATGTAATAGGGATGAATGCCATGTTCTGCACTTAGGAAAAAGAAACCAAATGCACAGATACAAGATGGGGGAGACTTGGAACAGCAATACTACAAGTGAGAAGGTTCTTGGAATTATGGTAGATCACAAGCTGAATATGAGCCAAAAATGTGATGTGACTGAAAAAAAGGCAAATGCCATTTTGGGCTTCATTGATAGAAGTATAATCCCAGGAAGTATTAGATCCCGTCTACTTAGTGCTGGTTCGGCCTCATCTATGTCTAGTTCTGGGAACCACACTTTAAGAAGGATGCAGACAAACTGGAGAGGGTTCAGAGGAGGGCAACAAAGATGATCAGGGGACTGGACACAAAGCCCTATGAGGAGAGATTGATAGAACTGGGCATGTTTAGCCTTGAGAAGAGATGACTGAGGGGAGATATGATAGCGCTCCTCAAGTACTTGAGAGGCTGTCACAAAGAGGAAGGCCAGGATCTCTTCTCAATCAACCCAGAGTGCAGGACACAAAATAATGAGCTCAAGTTATAGGAAGCCAGATTCTGGCTGAACATCAGGAAAAACTTCCTGACTGTTAGCTCAATATGATAATGGAACCAATGACCAAGGGAGGTGGTGGGCTCTGGCACACTGGAGGCATTCAAGGTGAAGCTGGACAGCCATCTCATCTGCCAGGGATGCTTTGACTTAGATTCCTGCATTGAGCAGGGAGTTGGACTCGATGGTCTTATAGGCTCCTTCCAACCCTACTATTCTATGATCCTATATTTGCTCATAGATGGCTAACGTGTAGCAGTGGGAGCACAGAATCAATGAGACTATGGCACACCTGGGCAGACGCTGGAAGGCTGCTGGACCAAAGTAAGGCATAGAATAGGGCTAATACTCCTATCTACCTTTCAGTGCTACACTGCTGTTTGCTCCCCTGAGCTCAAAAGGACTTCAGTCGAAATGACACCAAAGCATTTTAAGGCGCATATGTACTTTACTCAGCATACCATTGGCACTGTACAATTTTCTTAAACTCAGTTATTCCAAGCTACATCCATCCAGTTGTTATTTGCATAAAATTTTGTTGTGTGGTGCTTTGCTCTCTATTTTCAACTCTTTCACTTTATTGTTATGATGTATTCTTCTTATTCTGTTTGTATTGCTGTTTTTATCAAATTTTTGTATACTGCCTCTAGTGGATGGAGGAGTGATTTACAAATGTTTAAATAAATAATTTCAAGACATTGGCATGTTCATATGTTATATATCAATTTACAATATATTTTTCCATATCCCGTAGGATGCAATTCGATAGTCCCCGGGAGGGCAACCCAGTGATATACGGTTCATCTCCCCCCCACCCTTTGAGGACTGAAAAAGAGGCCCACCCTTGGAGGAAAAAGTCCTGAGCTCTTCCAGCTGCCATAAAAACACACTTAGTTAGTTAATCACTGATATCAGAAGTCCAACAGCAGAGATGAAGACTCCATGTTGACGTCCAGATGTACACCCCCCCAAAAAAACAGCAGCAGATCTACACCGGTTCTGTAGCTGGCATAAATTAATTACTTCCCATTAAAAAAAATATGGAGGAATTTAAAGAACAAACAAAACAAATGCATTTGTTTAGGGCTGCATTGAGGCTAATCTACCAGCTTTATGGCCGCAAATGGCATCCACTACGCCATTTGCGTCAATGTTCACGCGATAGGCCTCGCAAATATTTGCGTAGCCTATCATGTCTAAAAACAGGGACGCAAATGACATAGTAGTTGCTATTTGCGGCCGTAAAGCCGGTAGATTAGCCTAAATGCAGCCTTAAATTTAGGCTAATCTACCAGCTTTATGGTCATAAATGGCGCCCACTACGCCATTTGCATCCGGAGCCTGACTTACAGAGATACGGCATGGCAATGGCTGCCGGCCGTATTGACATTCGCCAGCGAAGCGGAGCTGGCGGCCAGCTCCG